>NC_088108.1:6471447-7705991 GCF_036370855.1 Dromaius novaehollandiae
AAATTTGATGTAATACCAGGAATTCTTTCTAAACAGGATTTAATCCAATTCAAGGCATTTTGCGAATTTCTCATGTAAATGAATAAAACGAGATAAATTTGACAGTGTCTGGGGGTAGGAAAGAGTGTTTGTGTGCGCGCGTGTGTATTTCACAGCCAGGCCTGGAAGAGAGCCAGAAAGCAGTCTGTCAATTAGATCATGGGGCAAAACACTTCTGATTCAGGTTTGGGGGGGGGGGGGGGGTTTGGTGGGTTTTTTTTTTTTTTAATCAAATAGAGTTAAAATATTAGGAGAAGCCATTTGCTCTCTCTCTCCAATGAAAGTTTTGCTCTTTTAAAACAGGAAGAAAAAAAGAAAAAAACCGACACATCATTCTTACTTTTCTTCTTGAGGTATGCATGTTTGTACCTTAACTTCAGAATATATCTTCAGGTGACTGAGCTGGAGGAGAAGGTATGATGGTTTTATCTTACAAGTCACAGCTATGACAATACAATGAAAAAAATCTATAAATTGCAACAAACTTCTGTACAACACAATTCCTGCAGCCCTGAAATAACAACAGTCTGCACAAACAATGGACTTCAAACTATCTGAATATATACAGGTCACGATTTCCCATCTTTCTGCCTAACAATTTCTCCCTCTAGACTTGGAAAATCTGAAGAGGTACACACAGTTTACTATTTAGAATGCTGTCTACTTGCATCCTATCCTACTCCAAAACGTGTCAACAAGAAATTTAGTGCTATCTCTTAATATAAATGCAGTCATACTAGTAAACTGGAACACTGCCTCTATATTAGAGGGTGAACTGACTTAACTCTCCATTTTATATCTATACTTTTAAATCAGTATACACAGCTTATTAGAGCTGTAGAGAAAAAATAATTTAATTTTGTTCCCTGACTAACCACTCTGCTGAGGTCAGTGTAGAGCACAGAGCAGGAATGTTTCAAAAGCTAGTAAGTTTAAAAAAAAAAAAAATCGGATGTTCACATTGGACTTTATCTCTACTCCCTCCCTCTCCAGTCTAAGCTAAATGTCAATAACCATTTTGTTCAAAGGTAGGTCAGAACAGTGGATGAAATATCTATTTTAGCCTAGATGTTACATGGCTTTTTGAAATAGTTTCAACCTGATGTTTTTCCAGTCACTCAAATAAAAACATCTCCAAAGCTTTAAGATACAATGGGACCAAGTCAGATATTAATCCGCAGCAGCTTAGAAATATAGTAGTCAAGTTAAAACATAATTTTTGTTTACAATTTTTGTTGTTACAAATATTGTCACAAGTTACTGTTGTTCTCCAATATTTTCAACCAGCTTAATGAAAACACAGTAGAACCTCATTGTTTCACACTTGTCACTGGGAGATTCAGCATACATTTCTTCACTGTGACCATTTTACAACATTCAAGCACTGAGAATTAGCCAGGATGATGCACTTCAAGATATGCTCTGTTCTTATCAGTGGTGAGTTATAATTCAGCTTTATTTCCTGTCCTGGGATGTAAGTGTACTGATATTTAGTAGGAAAAAAAAGTCATAAAACGAGGTAGCACTGACACTCTCTTTGCTGGAATGTGGACAGATCCTGGGCTTAATTTTAAAGGGTGGCTTAGCAAGATTCTACTGTAATCTACACAAAATGTATAAAACACGAACCATTTCCAGAATAAGGCCACTAATTTTGCCATTGGCAATTAACAGTGAGAAACAGCAGTTAAAAGAAAAAACACTCACTTGATTACAGAGGTGTTTTTGAGGCAATAAACTGTGGGAAGAAGTATAAACACACAGTCCTCTCATCCCTCCTCTTTCTTTTCCAGTATGAGTTTAGGTGTCTCTGCTTCCTGTATGTACTATTCCCTGAGGAGAAATTTCAGTCTATTTTCTTAGTGGGAAATCTAAACAAGTCCATGCTACATTTGAAGATGGGGACAGCACTGTAGAACAGTAGGATTACAAGCTTCCCATGAGTCATAGTCATGACAGTCTGATGTCCAGATGCCCAGATTCGATACCAGGGCCCATAAAAAGGGTCTGAAATGGCTGGGCACAACATGTTGTTCAGATTCACTTCTGTGACCTAGGAAAGGGACAACAAATTTATAAATTAGTAATATTTTGGGTTGCAATGCTTCAGAGACCTAAAATGGTAATTTTCAAATTACCATAGTAATCAAAAGTGTTTAGCTGGCAATCCTTTGTTCAGCGTCAATTGGCCAGCTTTCAGAAGGAAAGCAGATCTGAATGCAGTTGTGCATTTAAGAGATGGATTTATATGGCTGCATAGCTGATTTATGGAAGGTTTTACCACTACTTGGGAAATATGAGATACAAATGGCCATTAGGACATGCAATTAAAAATTTGTATTCAAGTAATTTTATCCATGTGAATCTGGACACTTTGAAAAACTAGTCAGTGTTTTTATTTTGAATGTACTTGCAAACTATCTGTTTATTAACACACATTTACTTACCAGTCCCAGAATCTGCAAGATGCTAAAATGGTATACAAACATAAGCCCAGTAGATAGAAGAGCCCACCAGAAATTGGAGAGTGGTTCTGGAGTGTAGACACCTTGAAAAGAAAGGAATACATTAGTATTCAGCTGAATTACTGTGTCCAAACACTCATGGAAAATCCTCTTTTCTCCTTTAGATGTTGGGGGATCCGGTTTTAGCTGATAACCTAGAGACTCCTGTTATCGTAATTAATATTTGAGAGCCTTATTTCTTACCTGGAGCATCTGGATCAGTTTCTTCCCTCCTTCTGCTCCAACGTTAAAATGTACAATATATTAGCTCAGTAAGCTTGCCTATTTTCCACCAACACCAGTGATTTTTACCTCATTTACCTAATTTTTCCTTCTAACACAGAAGTACTAAACGTATCTAAAATACTGTAACAGCATACAATGGAGTCTTCAAAATCAGGTTATTTTTGTACTCAAACACCTGCTTGTTATGGGAGCTATGACTTTAGCATGTACAGAACTAACCCAGGCAGCGGCAATTACTGCACAGTGCTGCATTAGAGTGTAGCTTGATGGCCATTTCCTATTTCATCGTTGGTTGACATCCATTCAAGTAATTTGCACTGATAATGCATAGAAACAGAAAACCTTTATAAAGTAGTCAATCCATTAGCGACAGACCATGCTCTTAAGTGAAAATTGCTGTGGAGATACTCTCAAGTATACACTATAAGCAATTAATTTTATATTCAGTAGACACCACAGATGCCTCAGTATTTCAGGGCTCTCCTCCTGAAAACGAGTTTTGGCAATTTAGTGAAAAAACACAATGTCACATGATGTAGAGTTCACCAAAGAAGTAATCATACTCTAATAAAAGTACCCTTAGATGCAAGGCTATTTTTAGAATTAAGTATTCAAACATATGGCGAGAACAGAAACAGTTTACAGAGTTGTCAAAGTCTTACTAGCAGACATGTTAATAAGATATGGGGGAAAATACTGCTTTCCTTATGACTTTAATAACCTAGGGAAACACCCACACAAAAAGATGCACACTGTCATGGTGCTCAGGCTCTGTAAAAAGTTGTATACTTTCAGACAGTTGTAAAAAAAAAATACTGTCATTTTTAATCTGCCTTTGCCTGCTCTCTGCCCTGTTAGATATTATCAAATGTTGATACATATGTTCATTACTCAAAGGATGCCTTATAGCAGAGACAGGCTATATTGATATTACCCTTCACTAGCTAGCACATTCAGCAATAACCATAAAGATTCAATAGACTTCAGCATAGGCTGTACAAGTCTATGGGGACTGAGAATAACTATGTACATGTGTAGGTAGCTATGACAGTACTCCCTAGACTAAAGCTGGTATGAGTATGCCCATGTACAGTGTCTTATGAAGATAAAGGCAAAATAACTCCTTTTCCCTGCTTCACCACACCACCATTTAGTAATGCATGCTCTCTGTTTTTAAATCACCAGAGAACTGCTTTCTCAATCCTTATTGCCCTTTTACAATTCTTTTCTGCATTTATTTTTCTGTAATTTTGGCTGTCATGCCAGGTAGCTACAGTAAAATCAATGTAATTTAAATGGAAATTTCTGAAAGTTACAATATTCTTCCCAAAACTACCTACACTTTACATTCTAAAGCAGTAGAGCTATCCATTACCCACTGAAAATAACATAGCATCTCTGTTCCTAGTCAACAGAGAGCAAGAAGTTGGTTGTATACTTGAATGACAGCAGCGCGTATGCACCCCGTATGTCACTCTCACTGTGACTTTAATAAGCAACAACACTGTTGTAATTTTACCCAAAATACAATTGCACACCATGTTTTAGTAAGCAAACTGTGGCTTGATGCAACCATGACAAATATGAGCTTCTGTGAAAGCATAAGACAGCTTATAGGATTTCTTTTCCAGTGGCTGGATGAAGATCAGAGGAAGTGTCTGAACTACAAGCAAAATCCAAAGTTAAAAGTGAAGTTGATACGAATAATGGAGTCCTCTATAGTTAAAGGGAGAAAATGCAGACTAGTCTAATATTTCTAACATACTTAGCAAGTATGATCCAAGAACTGAGGGGTATCCTATTTACAAACCAGTACAGAAAGCTTCACTTAAATAGCAATGATATTAGTTAAACTCCACTACCTGAAAACATCAGTAAGATGGCAGATACATGACACCACCTTGCATATGGTTTTTCATTATAGATAGGAAGAGAGGAAGCAAGTAGCCTTGGTGTCAGAGTTTAAGTGACCACAGCTCTATTACCAAAGTACCAACTTTAAGTGACCTGGTCAAGCTATACATAAACTTTTTGTGCTGCCTCCCTAGCTGTAAAGAAAATGTCATTTGACTTGCAAAGTTTTTCAGTGTTGTCTTTGCAATTTTAAGTGCATTTTTAACCTAGATGCAATACACAAAATAATATTTAAATAAGTTAAGCTATCTAAAACAGCTCCCAGGAACTGGTAGAGTAGTGCTATACCATATTTGTATTCACATGAACTCACCTGCTTGACATTTACTTATGTTATTTCAGAAGTATTGTATAAAGCCTGAGAACAGATGGTACTAGACTAAAGAGATGAACATTCAGAAAAGCTAGAATTCAGAGACCTTGATATTTGGGGGACAACTTAGAGGCCTACATTGTTTCACTAAGCAACATGTAAAACACTAAAATAGACAAGTGATCCTAGCTATGAAACAGGATTGGAGGAAGAACGCAGTCTTTAAGAGATTAAGTAAACTGCCCAAGATGACAAAGCAGAGCAATGGCATAGTTTGGCTTTGAACCCATGTTTCTCGTATCCAGCTCAAACAATCTAGCCAGAGAATTGTGTTTCAGCAGACACTTAGGAGAGCTGTTCAGGTTCTTCCAGCTAAGAATTTTGCACTACAACATCCTCTTTTTTTTTCTTGCAAAATTTATATATTTATATATATATATCTATAAAAATATTTTATATATATATATTTATATATATATATATATATATATAAATAAAATGACTCTCTCACTCCACACTGACCTCACCAAATAATAGAAAAATCTCCTTACTTGCTAGACTTCACAATCCTGAAAACAACAGTATGATATTCAGTAGTGTCATTATCCAGACATCAAGGGACAGAAAGGAAACAATGACCTCTGCACAGAAACATTTCAGAGGGAGCTGGATTCCCACATGTGGTTTGGGATACTAATTTTAAATTCATACCTGGGATATTTTGTGAGCATTTCTCATTAGACAAATAATCACTATAGATTTTATAACTCTGCAGTACTGCTATTCAACAGATGACTGTTTAACAGACCAGTGTGAACTACTTTCTTTAGCACAGTCTGTTAACAATGGCATACAAAAAGGAAAATTGAGATCCAGCTGAGTGGTTGTTTGAGTGGCCTGTGGTGGGTTTGTCACAAGCTATTTGCTGCTCACATGGGAAATCAATTTCAATATGTAGCGGTGAGCTTCACTATTTTTCTATCACTAAGGAGCACAGGCGGTTCTTATATGTTAAGCACATTCAAAAAATTTAATCCGACTGCCAGTCTGGCACTAATCTCATTCGCAGAAATGCTCATGCCTCAGACAGTTGAGACCATTCCAGATCAGGGTCATCCAAGTAGGCTATATATTTGCTCTTGGGTTGAAATAGCATGGTAATGGATATTTCAGTTTAAACTTTATTATTTCAATAGCACTGTTAGGAAGGACTTAATATGGATTCAGGAGATTTGGGTTCATCATCTGCTTCTGCAACAAGAATTCATGTGACCTTGAACAAGTCAAATAGTTAACTTTGTTATCTAGGAAATGGAAGTGTGGCTTTAAAATCTAAAGATCAACATCAAAGAGAGACTAAATTTATTTTAAACTGACTTTTTCCCCCATGAAGTCTTGTGCTAGTTCTAGTGTCCTTACTAATTATTTATTGAAACTTCTCAAAAAATAGGCTTGTGAAAATCTTTATGGAATTTAACAGAAACGAATACTTCTTTTGTATTTCCATAGAAGCATAATGTAGTTGAAAATTACTCTTCCTTTGGTTGCAAGTGGAGATTTATTTTTTCCCCTGTCCAAAATACAACCAAATCAGTTTACTCTCTCCACAGTGTGGACAACCTGCATTTGAATTGTGAATTTTGCACACCCATTTTAACAAAGAAGATGCTGGAGACCTAGCTCCCCCTGCAGTCTAGTATGTCTGAACCATACGATGACACTGTGTGACACTGCAGTGACACTGATACAAAGGCCTCTGATTAAGCATAAAGGATATTCCTGGAACTTCAGGTGCATCTGTTCATACATCAGATTGCTCCTTAAAGTGCCCCCCAAAAAAGGGGAAAAAAAAGGAAAAAAAAAAAAACCCCAACACCAGTATGCTTTTCTGTTCCATTAAATAATGCTGGAGATCTCAAACCGTAAGAAAGATTATCACCTGAACTCTACCGCTGAGGAGTAGCCACATATTAACTCTTAGGCCATACCACTGTGGAGTGATACCATTTGCTCACAGCACTTAGGAAATAACAATGCCATTTTGATTAAATTTCAATATAATTTGAAGCTGTGAAATCAAGTGCACATGTGATCTTGTCAAATCCATCCAAAAATCTGACCACTGATAGATTTACTAGCTTAAGGACCAAGACAGTCAAGAACTGGTTAGACCTCTGAGGTTGATGCAATGTAAGCTAGATTTTTTTTTTTCCATTATGTTGAAAGTGTATGGTAGGCAAAATAAAGTTTTCCTGAACACCACTGGAGGTCTCTCATACCTTCATCTCTGGAGGCCAGGTTAACGCACTCCTGAAACAGTGGTGGCAGTTTGAGACATTATAATTCCCCAGCTGCCTAAGCCTTCTACCAGCAATCTCTATCCCAGTAGCAAAATACAGTGTACTTATCTGAGCATACTTGTATGCTTTATAAGACCAACTTAGTTGTGACTGCAGATGAAAGTGGTTTGAGGAGTTCTCAGTGAAGGGGTGGTTCCATGGTCTAAGTCAGTGCTGCACTGGTTCCTGTCTTTTTCTCTCCACCCTGGCAATTCACTCATTGTGCATCCCTTTTGCCAGTCCTAGCGCTCATCTGATCACACAGTAATACAGTCCAGGAGCTACAAAAGCATTCATACTTTTTTGAAAGGGAAGAGAGGGTCTCATTCCCTGAGGGGGATTAAAAAAAAACCACAGTGACCATATCCAAAATTCTGTATCTGTCCTATAGCTGGGCAGTCTGATTAGAGCTTTTTCAGGAATGCTGCTTCCTGCCCAGATCTAGAATATAATTTTTGACAAGCTTCACAGGTGATACAAGGTGAGATTCATCCTACAGGAAAGCAGCCAACTACAGGCCTACTTCACGTAGGAACTGCATTGAGTTAAAATCTTCTGTGCTGACCTGTTACATCTGCACGCCATCTATTTCACCTGAGAGCCTTGTAGTGCAGTTGAGAAAGATCTGAACCACAGTACATGTGCATTTGTTTTGTCTCAGTGGTATGTGCATGCATACATGCACATGCACGTTTGGAAAGGAAATATGTTAGAAGGGGAAGAAAGGAAATTTGTATTCAGCCAGTACAGAGGGGAGGGAGACAGAGGAAGAGGGGAAGAAATCTTTATTCCCAAGGGGGAATAGACCCTTGAGCACTGAGCTCTCAGTCAGTTTACTGTGCAACACTGAAGCCTGAGCACTGATCATGTCTCTAGTACAGCAGTTTGATCCTAAGCATGGTGGAACCCCCAAACTGATGAGAGGGAACACCGAAGGTGATTCTGCCAGTGCAACATGTCCTGTCTTCACCACTATAATGAATAATGGGGAATTCAAAAAGAAAGAGAAAAAAAGGATTTATCGTCCTCACTGTCACCCAGTTTCCTGTCCAAAAGGAAACACTTCAACACATAATTGAGTCTGTGTGCGTGATTAGGATGATACTTGATTAGCATATCAACAAACTCAGTCATGCAGTTCTATCTAGAATAAGCCTCAAGCCATCTCTGCTTCAGGTGTTTTGCTCAACTCACTTGAGAGAAATATTAATATTGTGATAGAGATCCTATTAAGGGAATCAGTAATATCAATAGGCTTCCAGTAAAACTGAAGTAGCATACTTTTTCACATCCTATCCATTCCTTTTCATTTTTCCATTTTTACTACACTTCAGTAACTTCTCCAGATTATTATCTATAGATTCACTGATGGAACTTTCTATCATAAATATAGGAATAGAGCTGCTATCAATAAATATAGAGCTGATCAATGTCCATAGAGCAGGCTGCACAAGATATGATAAAGGGTATCATCTACTCAAAGTGCTTTTCAACAGAGGTGCTATTGAAATGACAAAATATTAACAAATATTTTTAAGCTGAGTAGTTTTTCCATCAACAATCATAAATCTAGTCACCTGTGGCATCAGCCATAACTTACTACAAGAGTTCACCTGTGTTTTGCTAATACGTGTTTTGCTAATGAGTCAGTCAGGTGACTAGGAGCCAACTGCATAAGAAATTGAAAAGTTAGTTACACAGCCTAGGGCAATCCCAATTGATACATTTAGCCAATAAAGTTTGGGTTTGAAATTTCAGTACTATCATGTCAACATTAGATGGCAGCAAATACCTGGGAATTAATAAAGGGCAAAAATTTAGACCACCACATTAGGCTGCAAAGGATGGAGACAATGTACAACACAAAGCCCTTCAAACTACAGGTATAGTCCCATCAGCTCCAGATAAAAGGCACAGAAAAAACAGGAGAACATTTACTTTGAAATTCAAAGGAAGATCACAAGTAACATCCAATGACGAATGTAAAAGCAAAGCAAATACATATCTCAAAATGATACATTATTTGGGAACTTCAAAGACATCAAAAGAAGTGATATGGTAATATTACAAGAGTTTGATTTGTCATTGCCTACAATGCACTGCATGGCTGTAAACACTATTGTTTCCTCTCTGCCTTCTGTAATGATTAGGAGTTTATATAACTTCTGTTTTACTATATCTTTTAAATTCTGGCAAGCGGTGCTATCAAAGTTGCATCAAAACGAAATGTGGCTGGCATATTTCACTAATAAGAGACAAACAGAATGATCTCTGAATTACTGTACTTCACTTTTTCTTTGGATCATTTACACTTAGCTTCACTCAATAGTCAAGAACCAAAAGAGGGTTACAAACATAGCGTAGTAAGTGCAAAGGATTGTAAGTGGCTGCTGCTGTAAAATACAAGAGATTCACGAGAATGAAACAGGCTAAGTTTGTTCTGAGCGTTTGCTAAATTATATCCCACTGCCTGGCATCACACCCCTAGGTTGTCAGTTGAAGCTTCTGAACATCTGGACTATATATTATGAGCTTCTATTTCCTACATGAAACAATGTAGCTCTGCTAGATAATGCGGCTGAGGGCACATTGACGCTAGAGGGGGAGAGAGCATCACACCAGATGAATACATACTACACTACCTTCTAAGGGGTGATGATTAGAAAAACCCCAGTCAGTGCAATGATTTAGGATTCCCAGACTTACTGCAATATTACAGTAAAATGGATGCAAGATAGTAATACTGTTTGAGAAGGTAACAAGCAAGCTAGCCTATTTTACTAATGAGTGCCACTACAATTCATTACAGCTTCAGAATTCCAAGAAATTATCTGACTAGCTGATTAATATTTACCTGGGATCTAATGATAAAAAGATATCTTTCCAGCTCAGTTTAAGGTGCAGTACTTCCCGAGAAACATCCAAGAAGGCAAAAGTCTTGAAAACAACATAACCCTTTGGGCGAAAGACCATCTTTTTATGTCCCTAATTCAGTGCCTGACACTGTTACCCAGGATGGAACTCCAACATACCACCAGAAACTGTTAAGTAACAACAAGTAAGAGTAATACATATTTTAAGAAAAAGAGCAAAAATCTGTGGTAACCGTTAGGCACATCTTGTTCCACTGGAAGGGACCAATTCAATATACAAAGGGCAAAGTGCCAACCTACCTCCTTTCCGCAGCAGATAGATGGGCACAACGTAGAGCATCACATGCTGGATGTAATAGATTTCCATTTCAAATGGAAGCTGAGGAATAAGGAAAATTCATTATTAACAACTGAGTCACAAGGAACCATTTTTAAGAAGGAAAACTTCTCCTTATGCCCTGCAAGAATCCCTTCATTTAAGTTCTTTTGTCACCTGTGTATATTAACAAAGGGATGAGAGACATTAATGGTCAGTGCTTTGAAAATGCAGCTATCTGTACCCATCCCATCCTCCTTGCCGCAAACACGATACAGTGCTTCGAGCAGAGAATTTAGAAAATTAGCCAGAAGCACAATAAAGGAGGAATAACATAAGATAACATAAGCTTGCTCTCTTCCTTTTCCTTGTTAGTATAAATTACCAACAACGATGCAAAAAAGCAAAGTAATCAAACACCCCCCATATGGCAGCAGCCTATTTACAAAAAAAGTTAACTGCTAGCTTGCAAGTGATAGAAGTCTATAAAGCAGGTATTTTTCATTACAACAATTTTAAAATAAAAGTTACTGCTGAGAGAGCCTGTGCAAAAATTTTCAAAAGACCTGATTTAGCAAACTGCACACATGTGAAACTACTGTGCTTCTCTTAAAACCAGTAAAATTCAAAACAGATGAACACCAGTCAGTCTTCAAGCTGCAGAAGAATACATATAAACAAGTTACGTGTTAGTGGTAAATTAGGTATTCCTCATCTGCTAACATCATTTGAGAAATTACTGTTAGTCATTTGTGTGTTTAGTTGAATTCATGTTACCTCTTAGAGGTCAGACAGACTGTGCTAAAATAATACTGTTCTAAAAATAACCTGAACCAGAGCCCAACTAATTCCAATTCTAGTTCTGTATGAGTTAGAAAAATTAATACACTGTATTTGAAAGTTATTCCCATCTCCTCTAAGTGTCTTTGTCTAAACCCATTTGTTAGGAAAAAAAAGTCTCAAACTAGACCATAACACATTTAAAATTGAACAATGGCAGGAGACATTAAAATTCAAAATTCATAATCCAAGTTATTGTTGCAGTTCACTTAAAAGGCTGAAGAGACATACTTTTCTGATATATTTCAGATGTGAAAATTGGACAATACCCTTACTTGAGTCTGAAATCTCACAGGAGTAATGCAAAGCCAAATCGTTAGCCTTGGTTCAAATGCAGACTCATTTTAAAGCCTAAAGTGACTCCGGATGCAAGTCTTACTATCATGGCTTGTCTGTTTAAAAAAAAAAAAAAAAAAACCCCAAAATAAAAAACCTTCCTTTTCTGTTATTGTCCAAAGATATTAAAGTCATAATGTTGAAACAGAAACATCACAAAAAATTCTGCATCAGCAGAAGTCAGAGATTGAAACAGTTCAGTTTTCTTCCTAAATAACAGTCAATAAACAGCAGATAAATTCTACAATTTTTTTAATCCAATTTTGAATTTAAAAGCCATTAAATCCAACAGCTGGATTCTATTAGTCCTGGCATCCTCCAGCTGAATACTTTAAATGCTATCAGTGTCCTGACTGCAAACTCCAACATGTGCAGCCAGCTCTTGGGAAACAGTAGGCTAAAGAATCTTCCATACAAGCTGTTGGGTTAATTTAAGTATTCTGTATCAAAACATAAAACCAACCAAGATAACAGTATGCAGAAGCAAGAACTTCACAGAAATTCTGAAGTTTCCTGACTATTAATCTTTTCTTTTGTCTCCTGTATTACCTGTTGAAAGATACCTAGGGCAAAATAAGGGAATCAAACAAGAATATTTGAAGAGAGGCTAACGCAGCTTTAGTAGCGAGAAAGGAAAACCTGTACCTCTCCCAACTGGAATACGCACACTTCAGAAACAATAGCTCCTAATATAAACAATACAACATGAGGCACTCAACCCCTGCCAAGGAGCATGCTCTAATATCCTGTGGTTTCATAAGGGCTTCTGCACTCCCCGAGTTGTGAGGGTCAGTTACACACACATTACACTCAGGACACTTCTGAGAACAGAGTAACAGTTGTTTTGCTGCAGTAGTGTTGACAATATTTTTTTTTGTGTAAAACAAAACATTTTTTTTGCTGTGAAAGATTGATTGTTCTGAAGCCCAGCTAATTATGCAAGTGCATTTCCTGGTATGGAACTGACAACGCAGACTTCTCTGTACAACCAGGCCCTCAAGCTGTACAGCCAGGCCACAATAAAGAGAAAAAAACAAACACAAAAGATTAACTATAAAGTCGTACAGAACAACTGACTCACCCAGCTCTAAAGGTCTGGTCTGTAAGTTGTTTTATCAATAAACACTCATTCACAGATAGCAGATAGGTGCAGATAGTGGAGACAACATAGAAAGGATCACCCATCAATCCAGGATTTTAAAAACCTCTTCATGAAAACAAATTAGCAGTTTAGAATGTGATCACATTTGAGATATCCAAAAATCAAAGCAACACTTATTCACAGAACATAAAGAAGTTCAGAATACTGCCTCCTGAGTTAATTCATCTCATAATATTTGATGGTATGCAGTTGCAAAGGCCATGAGTATCTAAATCCAGACTGCAACAAACTCTAAAGTAGACCCTCGCCACAGGCCTCAACAGACGTGTCTTCTCCCATCAGATGCCTTTGGTGGAACGCAGCAGCCACTCTCAAGAGCAACAAGTATTTCCCTAGTAACAGACCAATGTATTGATGATATATTTCTTTATCCACACCTGTCCCAGATTCGGGAACATTGAACGTTCGTTATCAAGATGGACTACTCTGAACTCTGTATATTAATTTTCAATCTGTTTGCCGGCTGTTTGCCCTAAACTCCTCTCTCCCTTGCAGGCTGCTAGTACCACTCTTCCTGCATTTCACCTTGTTTCCCTTCTCAGGGCATTAAAACAAGTAAAGGTACAAGACAAAATGACAAATTATCCATTTCTTCTACTAACTCATATTCTAGGCTCTCTTAACAGTCTAAATGAATACAGAGTACAGGCTACCCTGCTACTCAAGATAATAGGTTCTTTTCCTTTAAAGGTTGCTACTTGAAGAAAAATCTGTTCATTGTCCATTCACTGGTTTTAACATTGGTATAAAATCATGCTGTGTTTCAAAACACAGCCTAATACTGATGACATACACTATTCCTCAAACATGCACACAAAATCCACAGTACTATGTTAGCATATTTTGCAATAAACATTCAGACTATTCAGTTTTTACATTTTCTGATGAAACTTCTGCTAGAAGATGTATGATGTTTTGTTTTTTTCCAGGAAGAGTTCAGCTCAAGGTAGCCACATCTGCTGCTTGCCCCCGCATCAGCCCAGTATGGTGCAGATTCAAAAGGGCCACAATTCCCAGGACACTTGCTAAGGGCTCACTGGAGATGTACCAAGAATAAATAGTGAGCAGACAGTAAGCTGTCATCCCAGGAACAGGTAAGTTATGTATAATGGCCTAACTAAACCCTTAGCAGCCACTTTTATTGCTTATGAGACTGTAGAAAAGAGAAACTATGTGATGAAGGATTAGAGCTCACCTCTTTCTTTTATCTCTGAGCAAGAAAAGTCACGGCCATCAACGGCAGTCCTCTGAGCACATAATGGATGCCTCAGCTTAAACCAGCTATTGCCCTAAGGAAACAATTAGGTCTTTCCATTGACTGCACTAAGATTTAGAAAAAGCTCTTCAAAACCATAGAGCTTCGAACAGAGTTGAGCCCAGAAGTCTGATATTTAGATGCGAGTTCCTCCCTGCCCCGCAAAGCATGGCAAAACACTAGTCTAAACTCACTTCAACTCAGCTGGTTTCAGTGGGAAGGGAGGTTGCAACTTTGCTCTATTTTCTGAAAGCAGTATTCCTCCCTCTGTTAATTATTTATGCCTTGGTTTTATATTTGCAACAATAGCTCAAGCACTGTGTTGGGCAAGAACTCTCCCTCCACCATCCTCTACAAAGACTGCAGGGTATGACCGAAAAAGGAACAAAAGTAGTTCAGCTCTGCCCTTTTCTCCAGCACACCCAGCAGGCAGGCTAGGTGTCTGCAGTAAACATGGAACGGCATTCTGTACCAGTAGCTTTCCTAGACATAGTCAGTAATCCAGGTTCATAACTTAAAAATAATGACTACTATCCTAGACAGGGTCAGTAATCCACAAATAAGCCGCAAGCAGATTTTTTTAATTTAACCTGTAAAGCAAACCACAGTATATATGAAATGGGAGAGGGGGAATCTATATAAAGCTGTACAATGCAGAAATCATGGGGCAAACAGCTACTAGGCCCATGTAACAGATGTTGGTTACTTCTCAACATATTCAGGATAGCAAGTGACTTATTTAGCAGAGGAGAGACAGTTGCTGGAGAAGTTTAAGAGAATCATCTCAGGACAGACATGAAGTATTTAAAAAGAAAAAAAAATCCAAAACAAAAGCACAAGTGGCCTTTGGAAAACAGATTATTTCCAGTCCTGCTAAGACTCATTTCTCAAGCAGACGTCCAAACGGCAAGTAGCCAAGAAGTTGACCCACGTTACACTATTGTACTGTTCAGTACTGTATTATTCAGCCAATTCTACAGCTCAGGCACCAGTTTGTCCACCTGACATAGATCAGATAAGGGATTCCCACATACCTGAATGGGGCAAAAATAAAGATACGTTAATGCTGGCATTAACGCCAACAGCAAAGCCACTTAAAATAAATGAGTACCAGGGCTGTAGCTAAGTATCAGGCACCCATCTGTGTGGTGTCTGTGCTAAGGTCTAAACCAGTTTCCCCAGATTTTATTTGCAACAGTTCCTTTTCTGATATTTTAGTGGCAGCTTGTTGCATTCAGATTTCCTGCCATATACCTACTTGTCTGTAATTGATACAAATACATATTGATGAGTGTTGTCTCCCCCCAACCAAAAAACCCTAATCTCAACTTCAAGTAGGCATCTGCCATCTTCTACACAATCCAGTCAGTAGAGAGAATTATAATATAATCCCTTAAGGTAGCATTAATTGATTAGTTTTATCCAATATTATCTAGTTCTCATTTTCAATTAATCCTGTTAGGGTGGGCATATATACAGAGGGAGAGAATCAGAATCTGCATCTGCTACCAGAGGAAAGTGTTAGCATGCACAAGCACAGTCATGAGATTTATAAAGAGTCCATTTGTGCTGAAGATTAGTAGAGCCGAGACATGGTGGAACACAGGACTAGGAATAATACCTTGCTACAGGGATGGAGTGGATCAGAAACATAATGAAACAAGAACAACAACTATATTTTTACTAGTATACAAATGCCAGAAGATCCAGTTAGAGCAAACCCCCAGGATTCCAACTCATGACATACCCAAATTCTGCTAATTTGAGAGGGAAATTTTTTCTTGGCCTGTCACTACAGAGGATGAAGCTGACCAAGAAAGTTAGGAAAATGCAGTTGTTTGATGCACTGCTGAGCTAAACTGTAGGCATTTATTTTAACTTTTATTACTGTTTTCCTTATTTGAACAGTGCTAGATTTGATGTTTATTGTATCTCATAAAAAGGCATTACAGTCTCCTGGTCACTCAATTTGATTATACAAACCAGCACACATGTAATGACTCTAGGGACACAGTCAGGCATCTGTAGAATTGAGTCCAAGACAGAAGAGTTATATGTGCACAAAATACTAATTTCAGAAAGAGTATTTTTTACTTCCTCTACAGATAATACTGGCACTACTTACCACCAGTATAAGGTAAATTTGCATTCCCAGATAAAAGTGTGATTGTAAATTGCACTTACACACCCATATCATTTTAACGTACATAGCCTAGATACGTGTGAAAGATGCAGAATCATTGGCTTTAGTACGAATAGCAGCCAAAGCACAACCTTTCCAGAGCCCTGGATGTCTAACCATACTGTTATTTTCATTTATGCCAGTTAGACTTAGACAATTTAGAAATGACATCATGTGCTACCATTACTTATTCCATTTTGCTGTGTAGCTAACAGGCATTTGGGGCAAACTTTTTACTACAGTGCATTATTACCTTAACAGTCAACAGAGATGCAGTAGGACATTATCATAGTCCCTAAAGACAGTGCACTGCAAGTATTGCTCAAAGTATGATTCTATTCCTAAAACAGATTTAGGCTGTGTACCTCTCAAGGCAAATAGTTCTAATAATACTATCTAGCAACTTCTGGAAACATTAAAACTGCACCATCTCTGTGTTAGCCGAGACAGTAAGCCCAACGCCTCTAGGACATGTCTTATTTTTTACTTCATCTATATCAACATATTCAGGACATCAGCTTGCAAACAAAGCTTTAAAACCAGTAGAAATATTTTCCTTTAAAATTTGATTAATGCAATATGTTCGCACACATGCTCATACAAAAACAATTACTCTCCAAACACTTCACTGGCAGCTAAATTAATTTACTTGCACAGACCTGGTGCCACAAATTGTTTTGCGACTTATTTGAGAAACTTTTAACGGGGTTCCTTTCCAACCTTTGTGAGGCTTAGGCTATCAGGACCTACACTGTATTCCATGGAATATAGATACAGAGTTAAAAGAGATCTTGCACTTGTGTATTTCTTCTTACACCTTTCTAGCCTCCTACCCAGGAACCTAACAATATGATTCCCTTAACATTTTCTTCTCTATTTATCTGGAAGTCTTCAAAGATTACCCTATTTTCCATGTGATTGTTAATGCTAATCAAGAATGTTTTGTCTCTTGAGAATGGGATGCAATTATGAAAGAAAACTAAAACCCCTTTATTTCTGAAAGGGTAAATAAGAACTCATAAATATTAACTGAAGAAAAAGCGAACTGTTCCATCTTTATCCAACAACTATTCCAATGCACAAAGTTTAATGCCATCATAAATACACATCATAAATAACGTGGCAAATAATAGGAATATTTAGTTGCTAAAACACAAATGTATGTATCTGTTGCTCAAGATTGTTAAATCCACAATATCATGCCAAGGCAGGCAAATATTTTCTTGGAAAGATCAGAATAGAATGATCCGACCTTTCAGATGACATTTTTTGAAACACTATCCCAAGTGCCCACTACAGTTGAACAATATTTTTAACAAGTATAGTGCCACTGAAAGGTTACATCTACAGAAGGGAGAAACTAAATATTGTCGTTTCAATGAATATCTCAACTCTATTTCTGCTAGCAACAACCAGATATTTAAGAATACTTAGGAAACAACTGACGTTTTAACAGAGTTTTAACAAATATATTAGAAATAAAAACCAAAATGTCAAATTATGCTACAGGCTTCCACAAAGTTTCAGAATAATTTGGCATTAAATCATAAATACAAAAAGAATATTTACAAAGCATTAAATAATATAAGCGGCATGAAAAGTATTTATTAGATAGACCTAAACATACTGTGCTATAAAACATTCAAAGAGATGTTCTGGAAAACACTTTGAACAAGTTAGCACTTAGAACCAAAAACAAGCACAGTTTTTCCTTTGTGCAATATCAGGAGCACTGAGACTTCATAAACTGAAAAGGGCATTTACCAATATTTTTTTTTTTTTTTTGGGGGGGGGGGGGAATATTCTATTCCCATGACTGAGAAGAGTTCTCTCTCCACTTGTCCATAATACTAGGCACATGCTCAACTCATTTTTGATGCTAGTTATGCACATACATGGCAACAAAAAGCATCTCTGTACTACATGATGCTAAAATCCCACATATGAAACAGCAAATTTTTATGAATATTTCCTTCACATGAATTTTGAAAAACTTTGGGTTTTTAAGTTGTGGAGGAGGTTGCTTTTGTTCCAGAATGTCGGGACTGTACATAAAATAGCTGAAACATACATTCTTCCAAGGTTATTTCATATAACTGCATATACCCACAGCCATTCTAGCAGAAAACCTTCTTGTGTTGGAGGAGCCAAACACCAACAGAATTGAAAAAAGAATATACAATACTATGAAGTCAATAACATTTGTGATAGCCTTTCTTAGCAAAGCAACTGTGCAGATGAGCAGAGAAGTTCAGACCAAAGTCCAAGCTATCAGCAATGTTCCTTAAATTAACCCGAGGTCACATCTTATTTAAGCTGCAATGGTTTTTTTGGTTGTTTTTTGGGTTTTTTTTTTGTTTTTTTTATAATGCAGTATGTTGCATTTAAACCCAAAGTACTGCAAGCTTTACGAAGATGGAAAAAAATTAATTCCATAATCTATTGTAAGACTTGGTCTACATATATAAGGGAAGATTCTTAAAGATATTTAGGCACTTAAAAAAGCAACTAAAATCCAATGGAATTTGCAGAAGTGAGATTTAGGCATTTAAATCTAGAAACCAAAATTCTACCACAACTTTTACAGTATATGAACCTATGTGCCTAACCTTACTCCTTCTAAATCTCACATAGCAGATGAATAGCAAAGACTGATAGATTATAATTGACTTGGTCTTACTGTGATACTTGGCAACATAAATCAGGCTTATACCTCAACTTTCTAAAATTACATGCAATTCCATTCCCCCTCTCTGCCAAAGTGGAGCTCTACCAGTTCTGAAAACAGAAAAGTGATTAGCTGAGCATCCTAAATACATAACATATTATTCATCTTCTGGTCATCTGTAACTTCCTCCTTCTGTACTGTAAACTTAAATCCTGATACCCAATAACTCCTAAACAAACATCCATCAGCTAGTGAAGTAATGACTGTCCTTCATCCTGTATCTTCTGCCATTTGCCCCTTTCAGCTTATGGATATGTACCAAGAAAACTATACATCTGATATTTTCTCCTGCATCTCACTGTTTCCATCTCCATAATTTGCTAGTGTGTTCCACATGCTTGCTAACATGCTCCACAACTTGCTAGTGTGTCCATGCCCAGGCAGGCTGCTGAATTTGCTAAATTATCAGGCTTCTCAGAAAGAGACTACAGCTCAACAGTAAACATCTCCTGCCTGTAAGATAACTGACAAACAATCCACTTGGAAGAGAAAGGTTCAGCAGAACGGCAGCTGAAGACAATGAAAACTACCTACAACAAGACAATTCCCAGCTGTATATCAAATATCTCTGAAGGATAAAACATATTTTCCATTATGAAACGTAACAGTAAGACATTTTGGTGCCTAGGGCAAGGTGTCAATTTGGTACAATCTCACAAAGTGATGGGAGGCAAGAGTCTCCTGTTTCCTTGATCTCACTGATCTCAGAACTCTCTCCCACCTACCTGCCCATAAACATGATCTCCCTCCCCTGCTTCTAAATGAGTAGCTGGGTCAGGTATCCAACTTCTCATGCTCTTACTTTCTGCTAGGCACTATATATTACAACTCTTTACAGATGTAGCTAGGTATACAAATTTTTGTATGAAGCATGTATACAGTAAAATATATGTCTTAAAATATCACAAGACTGAAATAAAAAGTTGAGGCATAAAATGATGACCATTCCTGACTGAGTCAAAAGCTTTTCAGGAAGGTATTACAAATCAGAGCAGAGGAACAGAGAGCATAGACAAATTTATTGCACTTTTTTTTTGAACTTCCTACTAAATGTTAAGAGTTATTCAGTGCTTTCAGGAAAATGTCATTGTGGATAATTACAATGACAGTTATAGAGCAGAATGCATGTCTACCAAGAAGTAATTTGAGCCAAAGCTGCAGTGCTATAAAACATCACCCATATTATCTTGTGCCAGAAGACACACAGAAAAGAGACTAGCCTAGCAAGCAGCTGTTAAGCCAAAAATATCCTAGAGCTGTATTTATTACAAAAATATTTGCTCTTGGATGTAGTCCTTTGGCTCCTCTATCTCTAGTTAAGGGCAGAATTTTATACGAGTAGTCTGTATTTTTCCTGTTTAATCACCACTGCCCAAATATAAATGAGATCTATAATAATATTAGAGAAAATACAAGTTAATGATTTATTAAAATATTTCAACATGTATTATTTTAACCTTAACAGGTTACTCCTAAAAATCCAATAGAAATCAGAAAGCTACCTAATTTGAAATAGGAAAAGTATTCTATTATCAAGAAATTGTATTTGAATTTTTGATTTAATGCCATTTCTATTCAGCAGTAACTAGTTTTAATAAAAACAATTGCAAATTGCAAATAAACATTTCTAGTATGAAAAAGAATATGTGTAGTTACCAGATTAGGAAGGACAACCTAAACCTTGAAGAAACTCTAGGCTTATACTACTGAAACCACTGAAATCTGAGAAAATGAGCAAGCATGTGTACTTATATGTATATATACATACACACACACACACACACACACCCATATGTGCATGCATAACAACTCTTAAAAATAATTCTTAGAAATATTTTATCCAGCTCAGATTCAGGACAACTTTTCTTAGCATTAATTCTCAACAGGTTTGAGTATTACTAGGGACACCAACAGGCTAATTTTTCTTCCAGAAGACAGGAATTTTGTAGCAGTTTTGAAAACTTGGATGAAGAAACCCTGCTGTGCCTAATTTGGGGGGGGGGGGGGGGGGGAGAGAGCAGGTGACAGACACCAACAACATTGGGCAAATTCCAGGCCTGAGGAATCTCCCATATTCATGTGTACCCATTGCTAGTTTTTTAGTCTCCCACTACGTCATTTTAACCATAGGCCACGTGCTATCCTGTGAAGCCGCTTTCAAAGCTATCACATTCACTGTCAGTTTAAAGATCAGGGTGGAATGGACAACGAACTTTGTTCTACACTTCCACTCTCCACATTATTAACTCTCCACATGGAAGTTTTTGTGATTGTGCTTGTAAATCAAAGACTAGTATTTTGGATCCATTCTAGTGAACTGTACCAGGAATTTACAGCCTGGTAAAATGGACTGAATTTTCCTAAAGCCAAATATATTTACTCAGCATTCACTTTGATCATAGGAGGGCTCTTATGTGACTTCACTCAGGAAAAAAGCTTGTTGTTTGAGGTAAATAACTTGAAGCAAAAATCTAACTCAAACTATAATTTGTAGGACTAATAGCTTTCAGCCACCAGGCTGAAATAAAGACTGTATCTATAGCATATTCAAAGGCTTAAATGATGCTGACCGGCATACATCTACTAACAATCCAGCTTGCTTCAGTACTGATAACATTGAAACTGGCAGCAGAGATTTCAGCACCAACTGTACAACTTGAACCCTGAATATGTCCTTGTATTAGCAGCCTACACAAATTGCATTGCTGCAACTTCACTGGTCTTGTTTGCCAAAGTTTCCTAGATTAAGCCCACCCCAGCTACGATATGATGCTACAACTACATTCCTGAATGCACTGCTGCCACCCTACAAAAGGGTTTAGACTTTAGAATTAACCTAATCATGTGAAAGATATAAACTATTTTTTTGCATTAACTTTTTTCCCCACAATCAATTTACCCTGTAAAACACAAGGACAAAAGGTACGGCAGTGTAGCAACTGACGTCCAAAAGAAAACACACTTGACAGCTCCATCTCACAATGGAGCCATTCTGAAGTCTAAACTTTTTATACTTAAATTTTATTTATAGTTTTATATGCATCTGCTCGAAAAGAAACTAGTTCTTCAGTTTCAGGCATTCAATAGTGTTGTCTCAGACATCGTTAAAATAATACTTACAAATAAAAAAATGCATTTCAGAAAGTAGTTTGCTTGCTCCAGCAATGTAGAAGAAACACCTTTTAGACAGCTTTACAAAAGGGTCTGGGATGAAGAAAGGCGGCTGCTTGCAAGTGTTAGTAATCTGACTGCCATATTCAAAACAGCAAGTTCTTCACAGTAAAAGCAGCAACTCAGTGATAATCTAGTACTTCAGAAAGATCTTAGCAAAAGAGCTAACTTACCTGCTTTGAGTGAAACACTCTCATCCCATCATTTTCTCAGTGTCTTAGGTATCTCTTCAATACACAAATCCAGCAGGTATTTATAGATCACTCGGATTCATTATGCAAATAGTATGTAGCCTGCTGAATTTAATTAAGAGGGAGGAAATACTTGCAGAAACAAAGATATGGGAATAAAGAAGTTTTCCATGACCAGTGAATTTACATGCAGCAAGAAATTTTAACCATCAAAACTTGCTTAGTATTTTAGAAGTATAGCTCCTAAACCAAATCTGCGTAATTTAGCCACCTCTAAAGACAGCTCAAGCACCTTCCTAGAGAAAGTATTGTAGGAAGAAATACACAAGGAGAAGGAAAGGTATAGTATACTCACCAGGCGCGTGTTAACAACAGGAAACAGCAATGCTAAGAGAGCCCCATTTAACATATGCATCTGTAACCTTAGAAGAGAGATGAGATATTATTTTCACAGATTAGAAATGAAATGCAAGGTTTTTATGTAGTATGTTATATGTATATGTTATGTATAATTATGTAGTATTTTATGTAGTATATCTTTCATAAAAGGTAGCAAGAAATTTGAGAAAATTCTGCTGGCTTTAATTTGAATAAAGCCACTGTTCACTACAATAACCAGGATAAAAACTCTCTTTAAATAAACATTTAAATAATTTCCTGAAGTAGGACTGCTTTCTATAATGAGCTTTGGATTCCTAGAAGGTTTTGACTGCCTGTTCATATTAATCCTGTTCATGGTCCAGGCTGCTAAATGGTTGAAATTTTGCTGTTCATTTTGCTTTCAGAGCTTAAAATAGAGATTTGATAAAGTTTTTACTTTCATCCAACTCCATAAATGTACATGACATCAAACTAAAGCTTCAGGAATTTGGAAGAAGTCTGATTTTTGAGTCACTTAAATAAAAGAATTATATTTGTAAAGATGCAACAGAGAATCCCAAGCAAAGAATAGGGAAAGAAAGTAGTATTTAAATTACAGTGCTGTATTTTATTTTATACAGCTTTCAGTCATCTTTCCCTGAACCACTGTTGCATCAGATACCTACAGAAGTAAGGTCAGTACTGTTTAAGTCTACTTCATATAAGAGACAAAGTAAAGCATAAATTTCATTCTACAACCACTGCCTGTCATAAACTCTATTAAAAATTACAAAGTTTATAAGTAACTTGGGGCGGGGGAGGAAGGCATTACAATTCCAAAACAGATCTTCAAATGTCATTTATATGTCAGGACGTCAGAAAACAGAAAGGCTTATTCTGAAAAAGAACAAATACTGCAGCCTCTGCCCTGCAACCAGTCCTTTGCAAATGCATAGTAAATCCAGGATTTCCTAGACACCAGACTTACTTTGCACGCTCTCTGAGATGAAGAGGCACTAGTACTGTATCTCTGTATTCAGCCTACTCCCTGCCCAAATAAGGAGCAGCAGGAAAAAGTTGTAGCGAGACAGTAGCACCTCCAAAACAATTCATGAGGCATGCCCCCAGCATCATATTTTCCAGTCACTGCCTAGACTAAGACAAGAAAGAGCCGAGTGAACTGTCATGGTGGCAACTACAGCCATTCCTGATTATCATTCTGTCTGGGAAGTCCCATGACCCTCCCCACAATATACTAGCTGTACCCCTATCATGCAACGCACATGAGAGAGGGCCTTTGAGAGCAAGAACTCTAAGACTCTATAGGTAAAAACCTATAAAAAGTATGGGCTGTTTACTGGACTCTACTGCACTAGTCCATTAGACCACTTCCTAAAGTTAGTAACAATAAGCAATATTATAGAAAAGATTGCACACATTTGAGAAATACCCAAATCAGTAGGAATTTGCTTTAACTATGTAATTTATCTCCACATTTTAAAAAATAGACCCATACTGTACATATGGCCTTCCATGAAGATCAGCTACTAGTTTTTAGTGAAGATAATCAGAAAGTACAAGGCACATGACATACATTTAACAAGCCCATAGGTTATTCTGTAGAAGGACACCTGTGCTCTCATCAACTACTGCGCTAATAGATGTTGCCTGTGAGACCAAAACCACCACCAGTACAAAAGAAACAAGGGTAAGTGGACTCAGCACCCACAGCTGAAGCCATGACCCTTTTCAAGGTCTCATCATTCAGTCCAACCAGTATGTCTTTCTAACTAAGGGCTGGATGCATATCTTAATATTTTATGACTTAAGCCACAATCAAATTCTAAGCACACCATGCAAGTAGACAGAAATGTAGCAAGGATGGGGCATTACCTGAAAAGAATCATTGCAACCCGACATGGAGGACAGGCAAGAAGAAAAATCTGAAACATTAGGAAAAAAAAAAGAAAGAAGTTAATTATACGATCTTATTTAAACTCTATTTTGTGTATCTTTATTCCTCAGTTCTCTATGTGACAGATCACTTCTAACTAGAACTGTTTTACAGCAGAGCTGGAAAAGACTAAAAATCATGAACAAATTAAAAGATCTCACATTACCTACATATACAAGGATTTAAGCAGTAGGAGCAGCATCTAGGATTCAGCTTCTGCCAGTTCCTAAGAAGCAAGTCAAATTCTAGTCCATTTGAAATTCTATCATTATTAAATATATATATACTTATATATAGATCTCTCTCTCTCTCTCAGGGCTTTAGTAAAGCACATTACTGTATTACCAATCATTTCACTATTGTAGCCTCTATAGCCTTACTTTGGGAAGTGCTAAGAGGCTTTTATAGACAACCATCTTACATTAGATCTTCAAGACTGGGCCCAGCACTGCTGAAGCAAAGGAGAGTATTGTCATCATAAATGCTTAGTATTCAGCACAGCAGGGACCTTACCATGACCAGAGGATATCTCAGTATCTGTTCTATAGATAACCTTAGCAGTCATCTTTAAGTACATTTGTTGCCTTATTTCCATAGAGTATTTTTGAAGTACTGTTTAAATTTCACCAGGAATTAGCTATCTATTTCCTAAAACAAAAAGTAACCTAATGCAATTTGAGCAGTATATATTTGTTTCTCTTCATAGGCCAAACTCCTATCATAAATACGACCTGGTTTAAATCCTTATGTAATAAAATATTGTTGATTAGCAACAATCTCCCATCTAACTTTCAAGGATAACCATCAACCTTTGATACTGTTGTCCAGACCTCTCACAGCAACTTAAAACACTTCATATCAGCAAGTTTTACTCTGGATAAAAAGAAAAAACTGTGCAAGTGTTCAGTGTTAACCCCCTACCCCCACTTTTTTTTAAAAAAATATTGTCCACTACGGGGCGGGGGGGGGGGAGAGAAGAATTCCTTCCTAGTTTGGTCTGCTCTCTGAGAGAAAGTATTTCACTAAAAAATGGATCATGCTTTTTTCTGTTGTTTCTAAAATAAGTGCACAATAGATTATTTCACTGCCAAGCTACTAGTCAAATCATTAAATCACTCCAAGTGAGAATACTTGAAGAACATGTCCACTTTGGGGACAAGTTGGATAAATTGAACAAACCTGTTTCTTTGAAGTGCTACAGGGCATACCTGGCCAGGTAACTGATGGATGTTCAAATGAATTACTACCAGGTCATGTACTTGCTATAGCAACAATAGAAAGGTTGGAGCCTGCATCATTCTATCCAGCCCTTGTGCCTGAAAGGGCCTGTTATTACCATATGAATAAATGCGCACATTTCAAATATTTTATTTCCAGTGCAGGTTCCTAATATACAGCCATTTATTTCTCTAATCAAATTACTTGTATGTTTTAATTCAAGTCCATCAGTCTCAATAACAGTTTAGAATGTACACATACACTCACGGGAAAAAAAATCTTTTTCCCTAGTCATACAGAACTCCAATAGAGGCACAGCAAGAAAAAGGCATCAATTAATTTAAAGAACCTCAAGACATTTGCTTAGTGAATGCTCCTAAAAGCCAATCAGAGTTTCTTTCAAGTCTTGTATTTAAAAAGCAAGGCATTTCTACTCATCAAGGAAAGTTAAAGAGTAAGTGAACACAATGGATGCATGATGACAATCTGCTAGTGGATGCTTTCTTTGCTAAGGAAAAAACAAAAAACCTACAAAATCTTATGTGAGGTCTATATATCACCTTACACATTAAGGCCCATATGGCTTCTGGGAAAAGTGTCCAACACTTACTAATTACATTTCATTATTCCATCATTTGATATTTTTGCAACAGACTCTGTCTACTAACTAAATTAAAGTTTCATCAACTGTGGACTATATCCCTTCTGTCATGGACCATAAAATTTTCCCTTCTGTGGTCTCTTATAATACCTGTTTTTTCCCATGCTATTTGTATATATTCAAAGTATATATTCAAAAAGTCAAACTTTTTAAACATTCCATGCTATATGTTAACAGAAGGAGAGACGGCATTTAGAGTCCCACTAGTTCATTTGAACCTTTAAATTCAGGTATCTTATGATTTCCTTACATTCATAAATCTGACAGAAGAGAGATGTTACATTTGAAGCACTGTTCATACTTAAATGAAGAAAATTCTCCAGTACAGATTTCATTTTTTCTTTTTATTTCCTACATCTTAAAAAAAAAAAAAGTTTTTCTCTGTGTACACAAAATAATCAAAACAGAAATGTGTCTTAATCACACAAGTCATTCACTTTTCTGACACACTGCAGAGTGTTCCAACTACCGAACAGCAGAGGAAAAACGACGGTACAACTCTATGTACCAGCTGAATCTTAATGTACCTGCTGATTCTCACCATTGAGGTGAAACAGTAGCAAGTATTAAAAAAGTATGGTCATAATAGTTACAAAGATTGAGATGAACACATCAACCTAATCAAAAATACTTTACTGCCTCAGAGACAGGCAAAGAAGAGAACAGGATTCACAGCTGCTCATTTTCAGGTCAACTCTACAGCAACAAACACAGTTTCTGGATTTGTGATGGCAAAAGAAATATTAAATATTTTTGAGCATGCAAGTCCCTCTGTTATGAGGGATCTTTCAGAAAAATGTGTTTGTCTTTCATTTTTGGGAAGGATAGCAGGGAATTTAACTGGAATGTTTATGTTAAAACTTTAAGATAGTGAAACAGATCTTCAAATGTTTCAGCTTTAGCAATTTAATATCAAGCACTTTCTGTCTAAATACCTACTTTCCATGATAAATAAACCTCACAACCTCTTAAAAGGAATGTTTTACAGACCCTTTGTATCAGATTTACAGAGGATTACTTCACAGAGTAGATTTAAATGTTAGAGAGCATCATCATTCAGCTCACGTAGTAATTAGCAGCCTGAAAATACCTAGTTCACAGCAGACACGCTCATAAGCTCTAACGTACTGAGTGTTCACATACTCATTCCATAATAATATTACATTTCACTGTCATACTGGAAACGCAATCTTTAGCCTTGAGGTAGGAAACAGCCAAGTCTTATAAACGGAACAATATCATATAAAGTTAGTGACATGGCTGTGAAGAGTACCCAGCTTCTGTTTTCCTGGTAAAACTCTGAAGGTTTTACTTGCTCAGACTAGCAGAGATAATAGCCCCCATCCTAGCTGGCACGTTGCAGACACGAGACAACATATATTTTAAAGTACACTGAAGGAGGCTCTTCCACACACGTTTTTATCTGATCATCATTGCGTACATTCAAGGCAGAATAGCTAAACTTTCAATTTAGAAAAAAGCTAAGAAACAACCGCAATATCCCTCCTCATTTTACCCATTATATTTTCACGTGTTACAAAGGAAAAGAAGGACAAAAGAATTAACTGGAAGCCCAAAATGTACAAAGTAACATTTTAGAGAGGAAAAATAAGCTATAAAATATTCATTGTCTGACCTGCTGAATTCTGGGCACAGTTTTGGTCATTCCCTTCCCTCTCACTTTTACACACACACCACCCACCTAAAATACAGCAGATTTGGGAAAGGGTTACAGAAGTCAACAAGAAAACGATCAAAATGCATTGAATAGCTTCCATACATGGATCACTTTAACATGTCAAGAATCTTCGACCTGAAAAAGATTTTGGGCTGAGGGGAACGAGAGAAAGAGAGGATACAAAATCATGGGTGGTCTTAGGACTTGTTATCTGTGCGTTTCCTTACGTGGGCACAGCACTGTGAGTCAGGATGCTTGAGAGACAGAAAGCAGCATTTCAGTCTTTCACCAGCACAGGACCAGGAGATTCTGAGATTCTTTTCAAGTAATAAACTACAAAGAAATTCAAAACACTGGTAAATCTGCAAACAGAACTTCACTTCAAGTCTGAGGACCCAGAAGAAGACAGAAGTCAGAAAGTCAGTCAAATTCCTAGTTGCTCTGCAAGACCATAAATACCGTCCATCCCCATGAGAAATATTTCTGGCACGAAGAACTGCATGAGCAGCACTCCCTCTGCACAAGCCCAAATACAAAGGTCACACCAGAACACATGATGGGTCAGCAGGGCTGTTAGAAGTTGGAGACTGTAAGGGAGAGGATTGCACTGCTTAACTATTCATCTGCTGAGAGGAGACCTGAAAGAGACTAAACTCATGGTTGCATTGAACCAACCCAGGACTGGGTTGAGAATCAGCCTGTTCCATAATGCATTTCTTGAACCATGCACTGAGAAAGAAGAGAAAGCTCCAAGTGATATCTGCAGGTCTGGGACAGACTGCAAAGAAGGAAAAGGCTATTTCCCCCCCTGCATTAATATGCTTAAAAATTTTATAGAGTGAACATGTATGTGATTCGATCATTCAGTATTTGATGGAGTTTCCAAGAAATATCACGTCTGAGTTCCTTAAACATCAGTGATCATTATTTTCTTAAATCTAATTTATTAGTCATCTGCATTACTGTGGTAGGTAGTAGAGCCTGTACGTAAAAGGACTATTCTGAAGACCTTATCAAGGTAATATTGCATGAATTTATTGAAGAAAACTTCTGTAATGACAGACAGGATCATGTGAGAGACTACAGAGCTGCACAGGGATGAAAAGATAGAAACATTATGACCTAGAGCAAAATGTTTCTTCCTTTGGACTTAGACGCACTGTTCTCTCTAAGAAGAGAACAGAGCAAAGTCTATTAGGATTCACACCACTGTTAAGTGAGGTCAATGGAACATTTCTCTCCCTTGTGTATCAGTCCTCTCCTCCCATGCAAAAAACACAGAGAGAGAAAAGGCAGTCTTCACTATTCCTATGGTAATGTATGCCAACTCTTCATTTGTCAACTAATCCAAAAGGAATATTCTGCAAAGTATGCCTTCCCTACCTTTAATTTCCTGGCAGGATGGACAAGATAGCAATACGTAGGTATCACGAAGTATTACATTTGCCCTCCACAAATTCCTGTTAAGCTCCTTCCCTTTTAATCACTGGAAGCAAGCATAACCACTCAGAGGAAATAAGGAACTGGGAAAAACAGGTAATTTTTTTTTTATAAATGCATTTTTAGAAGTCAGAATTTACAAAAAAATTACTCCTTGACATTGCAGTAATGTCTCTAGGTAAAAGTCAAAAATAACATGCATGGAAAAAAGGCTAGATATCCACTGAAATAAAGTGGTACTATGCAGCAAGTTTGGGGGCTTTTATTGATTATATCAGTTTTCCTAGTGGCAAAAATATTAAAATGTGCCCACATCTCCAAAGTGTGAACAAATTTAATATTGGAACAAACACCTAAAATTCACAAAAGACTGCAACTTTATGAAATCACAATGAACTATGTTAACATTAACCTGAGAGCTCACTTAAGACAAACTGATTTTCTAATCTGCATGCACTATGGTAACCCCTAACAGTATTTTCACTTCTTGCACTTTAAAGCATTACTTATGCTGCAATTACCAGATCAATTTTGAGATATTAGAGGTTTCCATTATTTGATTTTTCCAGTTCATATGGAAATAATTTTATTTAAACAGTCTTTCACAATTTGCAAATCTAGACTTCAGCAATGGGCATGTGCACCAGTATGAGTTGGAAAGAGGTAAAGAACACAGTCAGACAGTTTTCCATTTTCCATTTAACTGTATTGCTAGATTGGACATGGTAAGAAAGGAAAGGGATTGGGTGAGGGGGAGGGTTGTTTGTTTTTTTAATCCAGCAGTGCCTCTTAAGTACATTTGCTATGAATCACTTTTGGTGGAGGGGGAAAAAAAAAAGTCCCTGATGCAAGCAGATTTTCCTAAATGGCATTATTACAAATCCAACATGCTCAGATGTTGAGAGAAACTCAAACTTCAAGATGTAAATGTCTTGATATGTTACCAGGCTACTACCTATAGTAGCTAAAATTTACTACATTAAGAAGATTGCTAGCATTTTCCCCATCTTGCCATTATAAGGCATGACTAGCCTACAATTGAGATCCTAAAAACAGTTGATTAAATATCTAAAATGAAAGGCTATGATACATGCTGGAGTCAAGTCTAGAAGAATTCTCAGATACTGACGAGAAGGTATATTTATTTTACAAGCTCCAAAAGGTTTATGAGAACACTGCCATTTCAAAAATCATTTCTCATGTCAGCCGCAAACTTTCCCATTTATCTGTTTGTCTAAAGGTTCCTAGCTTCTTTGACATTTGATAAAGCCACATTCCACCACTAGTTTGACTAATCAGCATTTCAGAAAGCAAGACTACTAAAAATCCCAAGAACTGTTCTCAAAAGGGAAGCACAATCTTTCATTTGAAAAGGATGCAACTGAAGACTATAATAGCAATAATGTATCTGAACTGAAGTAAAGTATCTTTTCAAATATCTAGGCCTGGATACCTTCCAATTTATTTAATGTTACTGTGCCACTCCATGTGCACTATGAGTAAGGAGAGCTGGGTTTTTTTCTATTACTTGGCTGCCTCTCCAGTTTTAGGATTCCAAAATATTCCAACACTCTTCAAAATATTACACCTAAAGCTCCCTTTAGAAGTATTTTAATGACATTATTTTTGAGTTGGTGAATTGAGGGAGAGAGTATAGTCAAAACTTGTCATGAAACACTTGTCTTCTTCTAATCTTTGTCCTGCTGAGAGACAGATATGCAGAAAGATGATTTTGCTTGATCAGAAATAAACTAAAGGCAAAAGAAGATGATCAAAAAGGCAGAAGGGGAAGGAAAGAACAAGTCACGCAACTAACCATTCCAGATTAAGCTTCAGACAAAGTAGCACCCATCACATAGATAGGAAAGTTTACAGAAGTCCAAGGAAAGTTGCTTCTGGCAAAAGTTGCCTGAGCATGCTACAGGTAAAACTCTTATGTCTCATAAATGCAGCATAGATTTCATTTACCTTTAATAACAGCAGCTTGCCTGTCTCTGTGAGCCATCTGTTTGATTTAGTGTCTGGTTGCAGCCGCAGCAGACTGGAAATGTATCTTTCTTTTCAAACACTCCAGTCATGCTCAATTAACCAGGTCATAAAGTGATTGTTTTAATACACTATTTTGAAATGAAGAGGTTAGCTTTTAATTGCTACTTGCAACATTCAGAGCAATATGAAAAATCCATGATCAAATTCTGGAATGAATTAAAGAAAAAGAGAAAAAAGGGGGGGGGGAGGGTAACCCTCTGTTCAATCTGTACCTAAATAAAAGCCTTTACTCTTTCTTAGGTGTATCAAAGTACCCTCTAGAGCAAAAGAGATTAAAAGGTATGTTTAAAAGTTACAATACATTGGCTTTCACTGTAAATGTGAAAAATATCCATTTCCCCCCTACAATGATAAAACATAAGGCAAGGAACATTCAAGCAGCTGGATAATTTAAAAGGTGAAGAAGATTTTGTTAAGTCTAGAATTCATTTTTAAAATAAGTTCAAAACAATCAACCTATTATTTCTTATCAGAAAGTAATATGCTTTAATAACTCCACCATAAACCTCGATACTGAATCAAGGCTGTAAATTAGATGTTGATCATTTTTATTAATTATCAATTCAGCACAAAGCAGCCATATAATTTAAAAGCCATCTGTTTGCCTTCTAAAAAGCAACTCTTTAAAACTCAGAAATACAGTTTGACAAATCAGGAAATAAGGTTAAGATCTTTTAGAATGCCAAATCTGAAAAGAGAATGGACACTAAGAGACTGTTACATTCTCATTGCTAAAGAGCAACAATTAAAACGTATTTAACATCTCAGCATAAGAAGCACAGCTGCCTTTCTGCAGCTGTCAGATGGATTCAGGGATTAATTAATTTGTCCTGTGGAACTGTTAATCTATTGTTAAGAGTACTCACAATTCAAAGCAACATTGCTGGCAAAGCATTACATAACACTACAGTAAAAAGTGGTTCCTGTGTTATACAAAACAGACTCTGCGAACATCTGAAGCTGCCTGCCCCTCCTTCCAACCTCCCAGTTTCAACCTGGGGATGAGAGAGGTGTAGCAAGCTGAACAATTTCCATCTTCTACTCTAAGGACTAAGTAATGTCTGGTAATTTATATATATTCATTGGGACATTCTAGGTTAGTCTCCCCTTACATAGGCTTAGCTTGTTTATCAGAAGAACCTGTACTCCATTTCTTCCATTATATAGTCCTAGGTGAAAGATTTTCTAGACTTCTCATATTTTAGGATTAATTATTAACATAGGACTCAGGTCTTCCTATGTGTATCACAGCAGCATTAGTAATGACATCTTAGGTATAGTTCAGAGGGAAAAAAAAGTGCACTGAGGCTATTTTTCTTCCTTTTCCTCTAATCACCATCTGCACTAGGCCTTCACTAGTAGTGGGTTACTTCCTTCCTAGCTTAATGCTGTTAGCAAAAGGTGACAATAAGAAACTAATCTGGGGGAGAAGAAAAAAAATGCTGACTAGAAAAATAATATTCAAGTCTCCAACTTCCTAATAAAATACTATAGGTTTAACTTGCATTTACATCTGTCAATGATTCCATGAAAGCTCACATGTTCCCAATAAGATTTTCATATGCATATTCATATATATATTCACTTTTGTTACAAATGCAAAGCATGAAGTTTCATATCACAGCTTCCTACAAAAGCAAAACCATTTTAGCATATTCTTGCTCTACTCTGCCTCAAGTCACAAATACCTTTTTATTGTCACAGTTCACCAATCCCTCTGTTGTGCTGATGAAACAGTTTAAGGACCATATACATTTATACCTTCAGTAGACAAAAAAAGCACATTCAGAAAAAAAACTTGTTTATATACCATTTCCTAAGATATGCAGCTCTTTCATATTTGACATGTTACAACGATAAATTTACTAATATTCCCTCCAAAAAACTAAACTGCTTTTCAGGGAATCTGCCACAGCAACAAAGCATGAAGACATTAAGGAAATAATGTTAAAAAATCAGGGAAGCTGAAAAAAATAAAATGCTAAAATGAAAACAATTGTAGAATTAAAAGACCTTAATTCATCGAGGCATTAAAACTCAAGTCTTCAGTAACTTGATCATATAATCTGCCTCTCTCCTCCTTTATTTCCCCCTGTCCCCAATAATGGACACTTCAGTTTCAACCTTTCTGTTCCTCTGTTCTAAAAGCAAAATAATGTCGCCTAATACACAAAAAAGTAAATTATTGATATTTTAGGGGGAAAAAAATCATACATTGTTACAAACATTAAAATTAACTTTCTTGTGGGCTATTCTGTAGATTAAAACCTGAATGGTATACTGAATGTTTCTAGCTTTTCTTTCCTGGCCAATACAGGGGGATGATTGCATCTTCAGCCTCAGTAGATGTTTTGGCAAAGATATGCAGATAGTGGACAATGATTTGGGAAGATGAAGGTTATTTTGGAGTTTATTGGTAGTTTTATTAAAGGCTCTGCATAATCTTATATTTTCCTTGTTTTATTGGGCTACCTCTTCTAGACTTTGTTTTACAAAAATTCTTTGACTTTATTCAATTTCATTTAGACTCTTTTTTTCCCCTCCTAAAAATAGGATTTTATGTTCATCGCCTGTACAGATACAAGCATTCTGCCTTTACTACCTTTTGATCCTGCTGGCCAATGTCAATCAATTTTGATAGACTACAAGATCAACTTTCAGATAATTAACTTCCCATAGCTTTTGTCCAAACTGATGTCCAGGCAGGCAGAGACACTTTGTAAGTGCCTCCCAAAGCCTAAAATAATAATAATAAAAAAGGTCAAAATGGCATTGCACATGAAAAAGGTTTCCATTAAAGATTGCCATCAAACACAAAATACAGATATGAAAGAAATCAGTCTACACTGTTTTTTGGAGTTTACAGAGCTAATTTAAAAGATGAAATAAAAACATCTGATGTTATTCTAGTAGGATTTGAAAAGTAAGTTTCAAAATAGTACCTTTTGAGTATGTCAGGATAATTATGATACTAAAACAAGTCTTAAGCACATTGATTTTTTTTCTTCAGCACAACTTAGTTGCTCTCTGGGTAAAAAAAAAAAATAATTTTATACAGTCATCTTCTATCTTAGATCATAGGATTTCAATTAATTCTCAGAAAAAGTACAGTCACCAACATTCACAATTACTATACGTATAAGGGATCAGTCCAAACTGAATTAAGTTCTGTTATGAAGGAAGAATTATGCAAACAACTATAAACTTAGCTTGATACATGACTTCTCTTCTACCTCATAGCTGCTACAATACCGTATGGAAAAGGCTTTTTTTTCCTAGATTTGTTCTCTAAAAATTTTTAGTCTTTTAATGGTCATGTACATCATACCTTAAAACACATACCATCCATACTTGCCTTTGCAGTTTGTCCACAAAGCTGAGTTTCAGCTACTCTCAGTCCTTTCACAATACTGCATCTATCTATACCCTTTGTAATTTCTTCAGGTGGACAAAGTACTGAAGAACAGAAATGTTTTTCTCCCGGTTTTCTGAGCACTCGCTGCAGAGCCCTATATCCGAGTAAAATACGAGTCACCTGCAGTCCCACCAATGTTTTCTAGTCAAAAATCCATAATTTGTTTTCCATATTGGCAAAGAGAATTATATTTTGGAGATAATCACTAACCACTATATCTTCAGTGACTGGCTTATTACATTTATTTCCCTGGACTTCAGAGTTATAGGTTAGTCCTTCTTTTGCATAAAATGCTTTATTAATGAGCTCAATCAAGAATACTCCTGCTTTATATATAACATCAGAAGCTGATAGAATTAAGAGGGTTTAGCTGAGAGAATTAAGAGAATTTAAGTTTTTGGCTTGATATAGAAGCTAGAATGCAATAAGTTTCTATTTTTCCAAGTTGCAGGATTACCCAGAGATTACCCTGTGATTACCCAGAGATTCGTACTGTTCTTTTCAGTCTCACTAATAAGGTATTTGGAGATTTTTGATTATTTTAAAAAAATTAACACCATGTACCATATTCTGGAGCAAGAGGCAGTCTGTAAAAACATCAGGATAATACATATGTAATAGCTGTTTTATTATAGAACTTCATGTTAGCCAAAGAAACCAGAACAGTGACATAATCCAAAAAAAACCCAAGGCATATAGCACCATATTCCTGGTAATTTAAGTTGGCATTTCACTAACTACCAAAGTATTAAAGTATAAACAATTAAATTCACTTGGCACTAATTACTTGTCAATCTGAATAAATATAAACCCTTACCACATCTATGTAAAGCCCCAAGGAAGTGTCATGAGAAACATGAGTGCCATTACGCTCTTAGCAGGTTTCAAATTCATGGTACAGAACTTCCTCTCAGTGAACATCAATACAGTTCAAATTGCTACAATGAATGTGGCTGATACACAGCCACTGCAGTAAAACTTACCAACTGCTACCAAGAGGCTAAGCATTTACAGCAGTGCAAGGAAGACAACAAAGCAGTTCTAGCTGAACAGTAGTCAGCAGATGAAAGTCATGTCAATCTCTGGAATTTATAAGGCGCCCCGTAAGTTATTGTTGCCATTTGATTTATTCTACCATTCCATTGAGGGGACCAAAGGCCTCAGGCAGCTATTCCTGAAACATCAATTTAAGCAGCTGGCAAACAGCCTACACGGAATGGTGTGTCAGAGTGCTAAATTGGTAAAAATCCATCCTAAAAATAATTAAAAAAAATGTATTACAGCTAACAACGACACGTTACAGCACTGGACAGTACACTGAAACAATTACTAAGAGCTCCATTCTCGTAAATAAATAAACAAATGGAGAGAAAGAAAGCAAGAAATTTCAGGGCCTGTGTCACCATAACATGTTGCTCAAACTGTATACATTACGGTTTGACCAGTATCTGGTTTAAATTTATGGTAACTGATGATCCCATCAAAAGAAACCAATATCCACTTACTTAATTATTCATTACTTAAAAACAGATTGCAAGAATCAAGAAAAATGTGACAGTAATTGGAATCTATGGCAGATTAAACCATAGCTATTAGCCATGTTTTTTCTCAATTTAAAGCCAATCTAACAGTTCTGGAGCATCCCAGACCCAGTATAAAGGAACTGATGATCTGTCTCATGACATGACATGACACAACATACCTGTGCCCCTTGAACTACTGCCATCCTGCTAGCAGTGAAACACACCCTTTGGCAAGAAATAAGGCTTGCCGTCAAGAAATACTGGTGCTCTCAGTGCTTCAGTTGTTCTCTATCTGCCCTTTTTCACCACACACTATGATGATTTTCCTTTCCAGGAATCAGCTTTAAGAGGAAGTATTGCAAGTTAATTTGCAGTTAGAGAAAGACAGACTTGTTCTATGCTGACGACAAGCAGCATGCTTCATCATCTGATGCTTATGAGCTGCAATTATGCACATCTTCCACTTAAGTTTAAATGAAGGATTTCATGTCTACCAGATAATATTTCAGACCACTGAAAGGATTGTTGACCTTGCTACAACAGGCTCACACAGCTGCTAAATGTACTGATTTGGGAATAAGCTGTAAGGTATACTATGCTCCATATATATAGCCTGGCTTTTCTCAAGTATTTTTTTTTAAAAGCCCTTAAAATATCAAAATCAATTAAATTTCAGTTTATCAGGTCTCCTGAAACAGCATCTTGTCTTCTATAAGGTGCTTTAAAAATTGCAAGTTCTTTAGGTAGCAGTACCAGGTTTTGGAATGTAAGAGATACAAATGAAAATTACGTAGGTAAAGGAAATATATATATTTTAAAAGACATTTAGAAGATAGCTTACATTTTGGAGAGCTTACATTGTCATAGGAAATTTTGCCTTCACTGCTCTATATCTTCCCCAAGAATCATAATACATGCAGCAGTGAATGAAACTCTATAAAAAATAGCTTTGCTTTAGAATACTGCTGCCCTTTAAAAATTGCATAACTCATTAAACTTTTGCATGCAGGCTATTGCTCACATTACCCAATACAGTTGTTGCCATTATTTAGTGTCATTTCTATAAATATTTACTGAATTTATGTAATCAAACATTCTTCATACCCACTATCAAACAACAGGCTACAAATGACCCTAGATTTTTAATTCAAGGTTTTGAAGAGAGAGAATATAAAAAACACACACACCTTAACTGGACTCTTCCAAATATTAAAAGATATTTAGGAGCAGTGTATGAAAATTAAATTTACAATCACACCTAAAAATCACATTTGACCGCCTAATCAGATTTTTTCCAATGTTTAAAAAATTGGGGGGGGGGGGGAGGGGAGGAAGGGGGAGGGGGAGGGAGAGAGAGAGAATTAATGAATTATACGCTGGGACAGATTCCCAAATGATGCAGACTCAGTCAAGCTATATTTATTATGTAAGTTCTAAAAACAGCCCATTGTTTCTAAAAAACACAGTAGCCTCTCTTACAGAGGACAGGAAGGCTGCAGGTCTCTAAAGAAGCTAAAACTGGAAATAGTGAACATAGGATTTATTATTTATCAAATTACAGATGTACTTAGCATTGATTTTAATTATACAAAGTTCAGCTCTAAGATCAAGATCACTGCGTGAAACTGAACTCCTCTATATTTTAGACATTTCTTCCCCTTGTCTTCCCCCATACACACACTTTCCCTTTAATTTAGTTCCCTTTGCCTAAAAAGATCATTGTTTGATAGAACCATCCAGCAATGTTTGACTATTTCCTAAAAAACATTTTCTTAAGGACATAAATTTTGCACTTAGGACAGTCTATTCCTGCCAAAGGTATGTCTTATACATATGGTAAATCTTTTCCTGCTATACAAGGAAAAACAGGATTGCAATATACTACTAGTCTTAAAATGTGTCTCCTTTAGCATACCCTTTCATGCCAAGTTTACAGCAGTATCATTGCTCCAATCACATACTCAGTCTTAATAACTCTTTTTCTCTTTTTTTTTCTTTTCTTTTTTTAAAGAGGTATTCAAATCATCTTCAGTAAGAGCACTCCATGTAGAAAAAGAACTTAAAAAAGAAAAGTCAAGCTATAACAGAATTCTTACTTTCTATAGAGGCCATTTCTCCTGCTACACCACACCAACTAAATAACTGCACTGCACAAATACACCTCCATCCCCGTGTGACAGCTGTCAAAGATACTACAAAAATTCCCATTCTACCTTTATCAAAAAAAAAAAAAAAAAAAAGAAAAAAAGAAAAGCAGCTTATCAAGAAACAAATAGTTCCGGTTCCCCCCACCCTTTTTTAAATGATGCTGCACTTACATCACAGGTGAAAAAACAACATTGTCATTCTTCCTCCAAAAGTTAAGCAAGAAACCTAAACTAAGTCCAGGTGTGGAAATAAACTGTATTATTTCTAGATGATTCAACTAGCTGACAGGATGGCAACAAGCTCTCTGAATCTGATTAACCAAGAGAACTGTTTTGGTAGTTTAAATGAGTATGTTCGTTTGACCAACACTTTAGCCTTCTGATGACACATCTAAACTAGTTCTTCCTGCTTATGAAGGAGATTTGATTTGAACACTGGTTGGCGTAAGTGATATGCAGAAATTAGACACCTGAACAAAACACATTTATTTGCACAACTCAGTAACCATTATATTATGCAGTTTTGTCTACTCAAATACACCGCAAGGTTTAAGTCTCATTTTATTTTGTTAGTTCATTTCACTTTTAGGTCATTCAAAAGCAGGACTTTTGCTTTTATGCAGACAAAATTGGAGGGCAGTTTCCAGTTCCAAATATTTCTGACTTACAGCCCAGAGCCTTTGTTGCTCTGAGATGAAATAGTCTCAGCTTAGAAAAGGAAAACAGAAATCGAGTGCAAGACGAGACCTTTACCAACAGCTACTGTTGGCTTCCCTTTCAGTGACCTCAAATGTTGCAGCATGTTTCATCTCTTCACCTCCTACCACTGTTCATCCTATTGTTTAGGCCCAGCAGCAGAATTATGTACAAACAATTGTAAGAATAGAAGAAAATGGTAACATATTTTCATATATCTCATTGCCAACCTGCTGCCTTGAGCAAACTCAGAGCAGAAGAATAAAACTCACAGGATTCCAACCGTATATATTTTTTTCTTGCTGATGGAAGACATCAGTCTTGTTATCTAACTTGTTTTCTCTATTGAACGCTGTTGTTTTGCAACTGTTTTCATCCTCTACATTAAACATGGGCCTACCTATACCTAAGGCAGCTGTTTAAAGATGAAGAGGCCTAACTTCTGCATTTTGCTGACATACCATCTTCTGAATTTCACAGAATAAATTGCTGTATAATAACTAATTTCCAATTAGTTATTAGCATAGATTTAAACATGCTCCACAACTGGTTTGCAACTGTGGTCTGAAAGAGATTATTTAAAAAGAGTTGCCCATGCCTCACTACAAAAGTTAAATCTCTGTCTTCCCGGAGGAGACCATTAATAAATGAGCTAAATAATAGTAGCTCCCTGATTTATGCATAAGTACCAGCTTTTTCTGAACACCTATAATAAATATCATATTACTATTGTAACATAATATCATAATACCATATCAGGGGAACTAAACTTATCTGTCATAACAGTAATCTAACCTTACCTTCTAATCCAGAGAATTAATCGGAAAATCTTCCAGTAAATATTAAGAGTTAAAATAATATGGCCACATTCCATTTCTTTTCATTTCTCAAATATTTCTACAGCTCTTGCCTAACTTATGTTTTCCATTTCATTACCAATCTTGACTGATTGATTGCACAGCTATTGTTACCACTTTATGGGCAGCAAGTGTCCTATAGTCCTATGAGCTAACGTTGCATCACTGCTAAGCAATTTACATACCCTACTAATTAAGTTCTGGAACAGCAAGTTAATTGCTATAAATTTCTTGAATATTTCTGTAAAGAGCTTGGTTTTCCCCTCTTAAATGGATACCCATCTCCCTTAGACCGCTGGTACTACAAGAAAACAATGTTACCATTCCTTTTTCAGCAAATGCTCTCCAGGAGTGAAAGTAAGAACTGGCTTGATCTGATACAGCCTAGATCAGTTGCCCCTGATCCTTGGCCTTCTGCAAAGGGAGACTGAGAGTAAGAACTACATTGGTTTGATTTTTATTTGTTATTGCTATTAGACAGATATTTTTATCATGGCAGCTTTTATGAAAGTCTTTTTGACATTCTTTTATTAATTCTTGATTTGTAAATTGTCCAGTGTTGAGGCTAGAGCATTAGAGAAATTAAACAAAATAATAAAGGAGTTTGGGAGATGTCAAAAATAATTACATTCTCAGTGAAGGTGACTTCTAGGTACATGTACAGGACTGCTGGAAAACAGAGCTCATAAGGTTTAGATATCACAGTTCAGGAATTGTTTATGAACATTTCCAGTATTCCAACCGCTACACAAACTGTATATTAAAGTGCATCTGCAAGCTAGACACAAGTCATTAAGTTACACAGTGTATCCACAGGTATTCAGCCAGCCCAGTTATTTCACCCACAGATAAATGTGACACAGGTAACATTGGTTTCCTTACCATTCAGCTTTTAAAATTAGAAAGCCAGTATCAAAATTTTCTGCACGAGGAATAATTCATTTCTTCAACAACTTCACAAAACACATTCACATCCCTGAAAGAAAACTTACCTGAAAAAGTTACCAGTGAACTACATCAGCCCGTTAGCAATAGCCTTGCTTTCATTAAATTTGGTGCAAATTTTACCACTACTGTCACTGGAAACAGCATTTTCTATTCTTGGAGCAATGATCAGGTAAAGGTAACTAATCTTTTGCCTTTCCAAGCAGGAAGTCTGACATTAGTATTTTCATTTGACTTTTGCTTCTTCATAGATTTCAGTTTGGCCAATTAAAAACTAAATCAGTATTAAAAATTTATATCAATTCTTGACATTTGTACCCTTCTTATGCACTTTTGGTCCACAACTGACTATATAAAAATACTGCCTTGCAAGTATAAAGCTAAAGCAAACTTCCTGGTAACCACACATGGGCCTTACCTGCATCATAGTGACCACATGACATGGATTCAGTAGGTAAATGACAGTCTTGGTAGCAAACTTGAACCCCACCTCCAGCCCAAAGATGAGACAGAGAGCCACCAGTAGCAGATTTTTGCCCAAGCTCTCCTGCTTAGCCTGGGGCTGCTGTAGCAGATGACCCTCCAGCTCCCTGCAATGCAGCTGCCTCAGCTTCCACAGGGACAGCAGGATCTCCACAAAACCCACGCTGAGGAAGACCAAGCTCTCCAGCAGACGCTGCTGCCCGGAGAGAAAGGCAGCGCATTCTGGCCCTCCATTGCCAGCAAAGCTGGGGTCCACCCCCCCGTACAGCCAGTCCAGGAGGTTGTGGAGGCTGTAACGGGACATGGTGGGATAGTGCCTCTTCTCCTCCCCGTCACTGTCCGGGAACAGGTAGGAGCAAGATGGAATCAAAGCCAAAATGCTGTCGGGCTGACGAAACATGAAATGCAAGGACGTCCCCTCTGTTCCCTCCCGAGCTTCAGGAGAAGCCAGCAGCCCACAACAAGGCTAGATTTGGGGTTTTCCTCTTGACGCCAGGACGGTAACTGCAAGCAACAGCCTGCAAGGGGAGAGGAGTTACAGATGAACGGGGTCACTGCACAGCGGTGCCAGCCGCTCGCCCCGAGACCCGCTACCCTCCCAGCCCCGTTAACACCCTTCGCTCTCCCCCGCCGGAGCGTTACCGGACTGCCCTTCTCCTCGGCCGGCACTACCACGCGCCCCGCCCCGCCCCGCGGCCGCCTCTCTCCCCTTACCCGGCCCCCACGCCGTCCTGCGCCGGGCTCCTCGGCTCGCTGCCCTCGGCCTCGGCCTCCCCCGCCTGCGCGCCCTGCTCCCCCTGCCCCGCGGGGCCGCGCGACAGCCTCCGGGCGCCGAACGGCCGCTGCCCGGGCACCCCACGGCCGCTGATTGGGCGCCGAACGGCCGCTGATTGGGCGCCGATTGGACGCCGAGCGGCCCCTCGCCCAGCGGTCCCCCTCGCCAGCGGCCCCTCGCCCGCGCGCCCAACGGCTCCTCGCCCGCGCGCCGCGATCGGCGCCCTCAGGGCAGCGGCCCGGTACCTCAGGCAGCGGGAGCGGATCTCGGCTCCGTGAGGGAGCGCGGCTCAGAGGCAGGCCCGGCGCCCCCAGCCATGGGGCTGGCCTTGGCGGGCGGGCCGGGGAAGGAGGAAGCAGCGCTCCCCTCAGCGGCGGCGCTTACAAGCCCGAGCGGGCGGGCTGTGCCCCACCACCACCACCACCACGTCCCGCGGCGCTCCCAGCCCCTTCCCAGGGCCGTAGCATCACCCCACTGACGTGCCTGACTCGCACCGAAAAATGGACGAGCCCCCCAGATTGGCTGCGCTCGCCCGTCCGCTCCTCCCTCCGCCTCGGCTGCTCCCGCCTCTCGCGGCTGCCTTATCTACCCGCCTCCTCCCATCTCCTTCGCTGCTACTTCTTCCTCTTCGTCCTCTGCTAGGTGTCTCTTGCTTTCCTTCCTCTCTTGCTTTCCCCTTCCTCTGCTTCCTCCTGCCTGTTGCTTCTGCTTTCTCTCAGCTGCCTCCCTTTCCTCCTCCCTCTCGAAACCAGCCTCCATGAGACACCCGAGGGTTGTTCTGGTGTCCTCACTCGACCCAGCTCCCCTCTGTTCAGTCGGCAGAGAGGAAGTAAAAGAGCCAAAAATAGTTTTTTTCTGTGCTGCTAGGGCTCTGGCTCCTGCACTGCTGGCTTTTGTGGAGCCGGGTGCTCATAATCACAAGGCTGTTTGCTGAACTGATTCAACAAGCAGCGTTAACTTGATAAACTAGTTTTGCAAGTGCTGTTGCAGCAAGTATTAGTCAAGAAACTGCAGTGGCCTGCTTCCTTCTGGCACAATATGGAAGGCCAAACTTCAGAGGGGCCTCACCGTAGTCCCTGTCTGCATGCATGGTGAGTACATGCAGTCAATTGTACGTGGAAATTGTGGTCACATGCAATGTGTACAGTAGAGATGCCACTGATATGTGTGCATAAATGATTTACATGCATACCTGCAGAACTGAGTCTTTGCAGACAGAGGCCAGGTTTGGTTCTTGGAGTTGACTGGTTTATGGTTTTGTGAAGTAAATGTACTGCAAATATGCAATTCTGTTTCTATCTGAAGGACAAAGGCAGATGAAGATCTAGGTAGAATAGTGGATTAAGGAGATATTGTCAAGGTAGTTAGAACTGTAAGTGGATACACCCTGACAGCTGTCTCACTTTATAGGTTTCATTTCAGGGAGCCTGCCCATTGCCTGGGTGCAACTAGTCATTTCTTGTTCAGTAGGGCACTATATAATGCGTGTTGTACTGGGAACAGTTTGTATTACTGTTTCATTACTGTCTGTGTGTGACAATTATTATAGTGCAACAGTAAATCTAGAGTGCTCAGTTTATCAGAAATGCATGCATTTTATTTTGGGAGCGTGCATTATTACAAGTGGGGGAAACAGACAGACTTCTTCACATATATTTAATGAAAAAAATAGCCCACGTTTCAAAGACTATAGTTATTGCATGTTTCTGGTTATTGTTAAACTATCAGTCCTCAAGGATATTCTGAGGACTGTCTACACTAACTACACTGATATATCTTCTGGAACAGTTTCTATTCCAGAGACATTTATACTATATGGACTCTTGAATTTCAGCACTCACTATGACTTTTAATGCATGTAGGCAAGTAATCCAATTTCTTGTCAAAATTTCACAATTGTCAAATGGCAATAATAATGCCTACATTGCAAGGATATGAGAAGTGAAAATCGCATCTGAAGGAAAAAAACATTTATGAGTAGAAAAACTCATTTTTTCCTATAGATATATATTCTACATTCTCTTACCTCAATATTCGCAGTTCCCCGCTTCTCCCCACACAACCCCAACTCCCACCTGATTCCTTTTTGTACCTCTAAGTGTTATCAGCCTCAGAGGCCTGAAATCCTAAAGGAAAGTCCCAACAATCTCCTGCCTCCACAGACTTTCTACATTTTCAGTTTTCTTACTAGACGCCCCTCAAAAGTGAAGAGGTCTAGTAGCTCAGCAGTGTAGTGGATAACAATACTTCATGCCTCTGTGTGTTTTGAGAAACTACTGGCTACTCCAAACCGGCATTCCAGCTCGGGCTAGTTCAACAATATAAATGCATCCATGGGCTTGTCACCAGCCCATCAAAACAGATCATTGCTATACTCATGTTCTGGTCTTTTCCTCATTTGCTCACACATTTAGATCTCTTGCATGTACCCAGTTATCAGGAAAAGGGTTCAGAGATCACAAGTGCATAAGATGCATTTCTTTGTGAAAGCAATCTAAAGAAATTGCTGTATCTGAGGTAAGAATGCCTGACAATATATTGCTCTTCTGATCATAGGTCACTGTCACCTCACAGAAGAGTTCGGGAAATGCGAATTCCCAGAAGCAGACCACAGACGCTGCAAAAGGTGAGAGACAAGAGGAAACACAGATGCAAGATACAAGGCTGTCTGCCATTGCTTCTAGCAGTAGTAGCTGTTCTACTGTATGTGGTTAAGGGAGTGGAAAGAGATGGGTCTGTTCCAGGTTGTTCAGAGCAGCAGATGATCCAATTGGTGGACCCCATGAGAGAAAATAATCTGTGCTTGTGTTTATAAACAGTATTCTTATGTTTTAGAAATAGGGAAAGAAAAGAACTACCAAACTATTGGCATTAGTGCTAGTTCTTGTTGGGGGGATCTTGTTAGGATTGTTAAATATAGAAACCTTGCAATAAAGGTTGCAATAAATCTTTGGAGAAAGAATATATATATTTAATATATAAAAGTAATATGTTATTTATATAACATTCAGAATCATAAAGTAAAGAAAGGAAATAAATCATACAGTCACAGTGCATAAGAACCAGGTGAAACACGTTCAAATGTTCAAGACTGATCCACTTAATTATTGATTACTCAATTTGTTTATTATTGTCATTTAGATCAGAATAGCTTAGATCTTAATCTTAGCAGTGGATTAATGAGAAATCCATTAGAACAGGAAAGTGGAGCTACAAGAGACTGCTATAGTCTCTTTCAAGATTTAATAAGTGAAAATTTAACAGCGGTGGCAAAATAGTTTGTTTCTTAACATGTATAAAGAGGATTTTTTTAATAATAAATTTAATTCTATCAGCAAAACTTCGAGTTTACTAAGGGCTTGTCTTACGTAATATCGATATGAATACATAAGAGGCTTCCTAAAACCAAGAGTCTTTTTTAAACAGATGATTTCAGCAAGTGTGTTGCAAGAAGGATTTATCACTGTATGGATTATTTCTACGTGAATACACAGAAACACCTGTTGGGTTTCAGTTAAAGTGTGTAGTCAGCAAGTTGATGCTCTCCCAAAATTTAAATAGTAACATTTAAAAATATAATGTAGTAAGTTCACTATTTAATTGAACATGGCCTCCTTTGAAAGCACACAAACATTGCCAAGTTTTAGAATCTTAGAGTTTGATAGCTCTATTCTGCTTCCTCAACTTCAAAAGAGCTTTGCATCTCTCTACCGTTGATATGCATGATGCTTTGTTAACAAATCAGAGGATATTGTTCTATGGATGAATGCACATTCTTACGTAATAAGGCATAAAAACTAAAAAAAATAGCTATTAATAATAGAGTAATAGGCCAGACAAGAAAGTAATTCTTTTTAGATACTGACATACTAATTCAGGGGGAATAAGAGACATTGGAACTCTTAAAATAAGATCAAAATGATGACTTAACTAGCATGAATAGTTCCATATAATTAATGGATATTTTAACAGAAAACCAGAATATTAATATAAGAGGATATTAATATATCCTTATTCAAATAAGGATAGGAAAAGGGAGGATGTTTTGCTTTGCTTTGTTATAGCAAAAAAACATACATTGTTCTGGGGTGCAGAATGTGTCATAAATTAGACTTGTGACAATATACATGATAATAAAAGGAGAGAAGCACATGACAGCAAGGTGAGCTTACCTAAGATAACAAGGTGGATGGTTATTTTAAGATCAACTAGCTGAAGTGAAAAACTTAGTAGTAATAAGGCATTTTAACTACTTGGATATCTATTTGGAAAAGAACATGAACAAGCCACAAGAATACGAGGAATTGGTCAATTTGCTTGGTTTTGTTACAGGGAATGCAGAAAACAACTAGAAATAAGGCTCTTAGCTCAGTTCTAACCAGTGAGGAAGACCTGGCTGAGAATGTGAAAGTAGGCAGTGTTTTGTGTGAGAGCATTTACAAAATGAGAGTTTGTTGTCTGTAGAAAAGGAAGGAAAGATAACAGCTAAAAGAGACTTCAGGAAAGCTTTGAAACTTAGGGAATTAATAGCTAAGATCTCATAGGAAGGAAGTGTAAGGAAATAAGGAGCTAAGAAGAGGGACAGTTCTTCAGAAAAATAATTCTAAGGGCACGTTTATCCCAATTTTGAGTAGAATAGGGATAATAGTAAGGTTAGCTTGACTACAACATGAGCTCACTATTTACCTTAAGCATGAAAAGAAAATATAAATTAAGACAGGTCAGACTACTAAGTATAAAGACCAAAAGACTAAAAAGAGGTCATGAGAGGATTGAACTATCAGGAGACATCAAAGATAACACAAATTATTCTGTATTAGTAATAAGAAGAAGACAGAGAAGAGGATTAATACCCTACTCAATAGAGAAGAAAATCTGTCAACAAATGATAAAGGCAACAATTACTTTAGCTTTCTTTATCAGACTTCATAAAAAGATCACCTGCAAGCAGATAGTTAGGACAGGTGATGCCAAGATCTTAGCCCAGAATGGGAAAAGAACAGATTAGGAGCACTCATACAGTTTGAAAACATCTGACTTATCTGCGTCTGATCAATATCATGCAAGGACAATTAAAGAATTGACTGATTTAATATCAGAACCATAAACAATTATATCTAATAGCTCTAGGAAGATGAATGAGATGCTGAAAAACAGAAGCAGCAACTGTAAACTGCTCTTATTAAAGAGGGAGGCAAGAGCCGAGAAATACAGATTGGTCAATTAAATTAATTTCAATCCCCAGAAAAATTCTGGAACAATTAATCACACAAACTATTATTAGCACCTAGATGATAACCAGGGAACAAGAGCAATCACCATGGACGTGTCATAAATCATGCCAGAAAACTTGATTTTTTTTCTTCCAGTACAGAACAGGTTTTCGAGAAAGGATAGAAGCAGATGACCTGTTATCACATGAGTGTCAAAAACTTAATTAAAACTGACGTTTTCATTGAAAAGTTAAAGAAATATGGTCAAGATAAATCTGTTATAAGGGCTATACAGATCTGGTTGGATAGTCAGCAATAGTTCACACTCAAACAGTAAGAATATATTGCTGAATTCCTAGAGTTTGTATTTAGTCTGGTTCTGGTTGGTATTTTTATTAACAATGTAGATGGTGGAATCGAGAATATGGTTATTAATCTTGTAGGTGACACGAAGCTGGCAGAATTAAATTTTAAAATAGTCTCTACAATTGTGAAAAATGCTGTTTAAGAAAATAACAAGGAACATATTCAATAAGAACAAGTTGCATCATAGCTCAGCACTTCGTAGTAGTATAAGCCAGCTGGTATAAACCATGACTGCCTTTCCTCTTCCCCTTGCTACTCATTTTCTCTCACACTGCCTCATGCTAGCGTAAGTTTTTCTGGAGCTATGTGGTTGTCTATATAAGGAAACTGATTCACATTACCATTATCATCTCAGAGAGTTAACTGTAATCTGGAGCACTTCCCTGATCTATTTGATCCTATGTTGGGTTATGGTGATGGATGAGATGACCTCTCTAGATGTCTTAACAGCTCTGTTTTTCTGCGATTATCCCCTCATTAAAAAGAAGGAGTATATTTGATATAAAATTGACATACTAGAATGATTTTTTCTTTTTGGAACAGCACAATATTGTTGATTCTTGTACAGATATTGATCCATTGTAAATTCAAGAGATCTGTGTTCTCTGATCTTGATCTACTGGGTGGCTTAGGCATAGTTCCTTGATTTGCTCTGTTTCAGTTTCTTCAGCTTCTTTGAAAAGCACTTTGAAATCTGTGAAAAAGAACAGAGTATTATTGAGAGACTGCTAAGCCATTGCTCTTTCCTGCTGTTTATTACCCATTTCTTCTCTTCCCTTCACTAAGTAATTTATGTTCTTTCTAAGATCCTTTGTAAACATATATATCGCATATGTCAATAGAAATGGTTCTCTAAAAGCGATAAATTCCTGTGACTAGGATGTTTGCACAAGAGCCTGAGGGTTGTTCTTGTATCTAACATGAGATTTTTTTTTTCTTTCTGTGATTTCTTAAAATATCAAAGTAGTGAAATCTAACGTTAATCCATCAAGAAATGCCAGGGCCCTGTGTGCACCAGTAGGCCCTAACTACCGTGAGCAGCTTTGTCTGGGACCTCTACCTCTACATGTTGTGGTTAGCCCTGAACCTGTGCTCAGCCCAGTCCCCCAGTTGTTGGCTGGACTTCCCTGACTGATCACGGAGCTGACTTGTCACCTCTCATTTCTCTGGTGATCACTGGACTGTCAACAGAACCTGTCACTGTCACCAACCCTGTTCTACTTGCCTGACTTGGTGCTGTGGGATTGCACCCCTCTTGGCAAGGTCACTGCCTCTGTCTGTGCATGGTCACCCTTGGCTCCTGTGTTGCCTCCCTTCATAGAGCAGCCCCATTCTTGCTGACATAAACTGACTTCTAATTTTTTTTTTATTGTGAAATTGCTCCCACTCCAAAATAAAGCTCTATGGTTCTTTTCTAATTATTGCACTAATATATTGCTTGCAAATTCCCATTAAATTTTGTAAGTACAGAAGTAAAGGCAAAGCCTGAAGTCTGGCACATGGTAAATAACAATCAATAACCATCAAAAGTTGAACTTCAAAGCAGAAGAACTAGAAGAATGAAGGATATTTTCCTTAATTTTTATTCAGTAGAGCATTTAAGTACAGGCTTATTTTCAGTCTGTCCTTAAATCTTCTGAATTTAAGTACATAAATTAAGAGCTTTCCTCTGTCAACATCTAGCTATATTTCTATACTTCGGAAATATGATTCTAGACATCAGTATGTAGTTACACCTACAGGTTTACTAGAAACTGTGCATCCTTCTTGTCATGTAAAAATTATTATTTTTTTTAATAACAAAATAATATTTTAAGCCTTGAAATAATGAGGAGTAATATTCCTGGGGAATAATTATACTTACAGTTATTGCTGAAGACATCAGCAAAGTTACATTAACAGTGAATCTATAATTTATCATGCAAGATTATGCACAATGTAATAAAATTCTGATGATCAGTAGTTTATTAGATTCTTTGAGCTGATGGAAAAATCGATTATTTGGAGTGTCAGGATGAATGTTTAGTCCTTTGTGTATAATCCATGATATCTTATACAAAATGCAAAAACAGATGACCACATCTTTAGGAAAAAATCCATTAAATTGTGAGTACTAATGCTAAGACTTTTAAAAACAATGATCTGAGAGGGTCTGCCATTTTAGTAATGGTTGGAGCTGGCCCCAATTCTCAGGGCTCTGAGCACATTCCTCCCTTCCAGTTTTGTTGGCCAAGGAGTTTAGCTAGCTGTTCCCTCACTGATAAGAGCTGTTGTGAAGAAAGTTAGATGCAAGGGCCTGCACCTTCTTTCTTTTGTGAGCTGCTGTTTAAGCTGAAGCTTTATCACTGGCCCTCAGCTGTGCTACATCCTAGCTGTTCAGCAGCTGTGTTTGTGCCCAGTCTCTTACCTCCTTGATTCTGGCCCTGATGGGAATTCACTGGCTTGGTTTCCAGGCTTGATCTCAGATCTGCCTTGTCCGTGACTTGCTGGGTGATCACTGGGCTACACTTGACCCTGATCACTGTCTCCAGAGCTGATCCTGACCCTGACTTGCTGGCTCATCCCTGAGCTCCTTATAGGTGAGGTCACTGCTGCCTACCTTGTTAGCACGCTCAGATCTTGGCTCACCATCCCTTGCAGAGCATCCAGGCCTTGCTGCCCACTGATACCAATCCATTATTTTGGAGCTGATGCATCTCTTCAAAGCCCAGTAAGAAAGGTGGTATTTATTCCTATTTCACAAAAGAAACATGAAGCGCAATGTGATTGTGTCTTGTCTAAGTTCATATAAGAAGCCTGTGGCAATCAGGAGTTTAACTGAACCAAAAAACCTTCCCACTTCATTATATCAGTAACTTTTTCATTCTCTCCTCTCTTCTCCCTTTTTCTGTTCTCCTCCCACCTTTATTAAGCATTTCTTGGTCAGCCGTGAGTGTTAAGTCTTGCAACGTTGACCATGCACTGGAGACAAAGGTTTGTTTTGTTCCCTCCGCTTGCAACCTAGCATTTTCGTAGTTTCATGTGCTTGATCTGAGTAGTGAGGAGTTTTGAATTCCTGCTGGTATAAACACAGATACTCAGAAAGAAAGGGGAATTGCTTAACTGACATAGGAAGGAAAGAGTGCAGCTGGACTGAAGGAAAAAGCAGTAATGGGGACAAGTTTTGCAAAAAGTTATGATCAGATGCCTGTTAAAGTATTGCTGTTTATTTACAAGGATTTTTATTAAAAGAACATAAACATTATGTGCAGGATCTTTGATCTGATGATCTTTGGAGGTGCATATGGAGTCAGCGTTGGACTCAGCAGCAAATTTATCATTCATATATGCTTATAATGGAAGCTGGCTTGAGACACCCCTTCCGCTTGTCATTTCTTGTCTGAAGGATGGTACTTGGCACAGTATTGCAGTCTGGATTATGCTTTGAGCAGTCAGAATGAGACTTGGATTAGCCACAGTGCCAGTAGTTAACCGACTTGGGGCATAAATATATTCAAGTCATGTCCACAGAAAGCAACAACTTTTCTACTGCTTAGGCTTGTAAGCCAGAAGGCTTGTTTCTCTAAAAAATATAGAAACTGAAGTCTCTTTGGCTTTCTAGTGACACCCTAATTCTTTCCACTTTGCAACTGGCCTTCCTTCTGTGCTCCTTGGAACCCAGGAGTTAAATCAAACATACTTTCCTTTCAAAAATTAAGAAAATTGTTTCCGTAACTGAAATAATTCTGCAGAAATGTACCTACATACATTCATTTTCTCTCTCTCTCTCTCTCTCTCTCATTTTACATTTTTTTTTTCATTGTTAGGATGGCTTTGGTACCCCAAGCTGAGTTCTACTAAGTGCTGAAACTTGTGTCTAGTCTTAAGAAAATTCTTCCCTTATTTTCCATCTCAAAAAAAGTAACCAAAACCTTGATTGCTGGCAAAAGCAGTGAGGCTACAATGCTACGCTGACTATGGTAAATGCCGTTTGTTTACTCGTTTTATTTTATTCAGTGTGAAGAAGGGAAATAGACTGATCAGTTATGATTTCCATTTTTAAACACTTCTATTGTACTTCAGTGCAAGATACGTGGGCAGGGGACTATTGAATCTAGTCTTCAAAACTGTTTAATTTGGGGAAAAAAAATATCTAACCAAGAATATTTCCTTCAGTGCTAGTTTTGATAAATGTATTTCTCCTCACCAGACAGCTTGAGCATAAGATACTGATTCAGAAATAGGTTTCTTTTCTCTTCCAGTTCTTTTGTATATAACTGTTATAAATGGTCATATACCAAGTAACTGTTGATGGTTCTCTCTCAAGTTTTGGCAAAAAAAAAAAAAGGGGGGGGGGAGAGGGGGGCACTTACCCTCCTGGGCCACCAGAACAAGATGCATCTGAGCAAATCAGTAGGATCATAGTATCTTTCCTCTTGCATACTGGTATCAGCAAGTGAAATAATGAAGAGCTAGTAGTTATATTATCTTTAGTCCCCTGGCTTAATATTTAACCCCCTCAAAAATGGACATGCTTATAGATATTAGGATTTTTCCTGTTGAATTATCTACAGTATCTGATATTACTGCATTGCTGAACATTTAGTTCACATTTTGAAAATTACCTTTGCAATCAGAAGTGCCTACAGGGCAGTCATATGGAAAAATTCAATCTGGTAAGCCATACTTAGTACAGCTTTGTTTCTGGTTGCTACAAAGCTAGTTTCGTAGAAATTCTGCCATTAGTTATTCTGACTTTCTTCCATTTGCTCACATATATTTTTTATGAATTTGAAGAAAGGCTTGTTGTAATGTAATTGCTGATTTCCTCTCAAGGGTTTTTCTTCAGAGGAAGATGAAAGGCTGTTGTTTGTCATATCTCTCTCCCTGTCAGCTAATTTAGCTAGAACATACACTAGACAATACCAAAGGAAAAAAAAAATGTCAACTTGAAACATTCAAAATAGAAGCTTAAAAAGCATATCATATTTTCATGTTCTTCAGTCTGAAGGACTGAAAATAATTATAAGGTACCGACAAACTTGTTAGATGACAACCATGTGAACCAGCTTTTTGTTGAATCACATTTCTGTCATTTGTTTGCAGTATCTGACTTATTTTTTCCACTTACATAAAAAGCTGCAATATTAATAGGTACATAAACAGTTGGATGTAAAAGCAGGAGAATTGCTTTGAGATACAGACGATCATCGCTAACAGTTCTGCATCTGGAGACTGAGTATGTGAGAAACGGTGATGCATTTCACTTTAGGCTCATATCTTAAATGAGTAAAAGAATACTCTGAAAATATTTGGAGCTTGGGAAAAATATTTTTTTTAAGATGAGTGTGGAAAAAACAGTCTGATATAAAATAAATAAAATGTTTTCTTAAGAAAATTAAAGTGTCCATCCAGATGTTTTTATGTATTCTTCCTAAGCTTGAAGTATCTTGAGAACTCAGAGAAAGAGGAACAAAACTGCTCTTTTCACACACCAGTAACTAAACATCTTATGCCTTGAAGTGCTCTATGACATTCATCCCTTTCTGTGGCTGTGGCCTGTCCTGTTTAGCTATTTTTCAGTTTTCATTGTATTTTCAAGACACTTGCTTTATTTCATGTCCAGTGCCAGCACCGTATTATTGGAAATATAATAAAAGGAATTTCAGAAAGAACCACCCAAACTCTTTTTCTGGAAGCTCAGTCCTAAGAGCACTTTTTTCACTCTATCCTTCCAAGTCAAAATATTATAATATTAATATAATGCACACTTATAGATGTTTACAACCACAATAATTAAATAAACTTGTTAACAATATTTAGCTAGTCTTTCAACTGACCACAGGTGATCTCTGACTTATCTATAGGTAGACTACAAGATACTTCTCATACTAGTATCTCAGGACAAGAAGAACCAAATCAGTGATGAATTTGATTGTCAAATTGAATTTACAAGAATTGCTGGTTAGTTCATGTTTGGCAGAGTTTAACTTTACCCATTGCTGGTTTACACAGGAGTTATTTGATTCTGTAAGTCTACACAGAAATGCAATGAGAAGAAGTTGTGCTTTTCAGTTCTGTTCTATCAAGCCTTATTAGAAATCCTTTTAGTTTATGCCTATGAAATCTGTCATCACCTGTCAATCAGAGATGGAGGAGAATAATCAGTGTAACAAATTAGTGGAAGGGATGTGTATTCTTTCTTTTGCTTTAGTGTGTTTTGTGTTGTGAAATTTTTCTGACACTTCAGGTTTTAAATGCTAAAGCAGGAGACTAAGTGTTCATGAAAAATTTGTATATTAATCTTAGGAGTTTAAAAATGTTACAAATTTTACAATTTTAAAGTTTGCTGTTTAAGATTATTACCTGGTAATTGTGTGCAAATAGCCTTATTGTTCTTCAGCTTAGATCAAAAGCAGCACATAACATTATTAACAAGCAAAAGATTAAAAAAAATCCAAAGATACAGATGTAGATTCATTCTGAATGAAGATCAGTTTTTTAAAAATGAATTATTTCCCTGAATTTCATTCCAGATTTAAAAATCACCCGTGAAGAGTCTGAGTAGCGCAGGTACAGTAGCAAGCACTGACATAGCAGCTTATGCAACAACAGTTTAAAAAAAACCTTCTTGCCTGCAACAGAGGCTTTCCAGGCCACCAGACTCAAGAGGATAACTTCAGTAACCAGAGCAAGCTGAAATCAGTAAAAAGAATATCAGTCTAAAATACAAACCATTACTTTTGTGCAGTGGTACCAGCGCTAGTTATTAATACAGGAAACAAACCAACCATCAACTATTGTAGTAATACACAGGGGGAACGTTGATTTGTAAGCAAATCGGCGTTCAAATTTTCCACATCTTTAAAGGTGGAAATCAACACCTTGAATGGGTCTATGGAGATCAGGTAATACGTACTCCAAAAAGTTAAATGAAGTATAATCAAAGTACTAGGTTAAAATTTGTTTGTTTTTCCCCGCATGAAAAGGATATATTTCCAAAATTGTAAGGTCAAGTAACTGAAGTTTTTCTAGTATGACTGGGAAAGAGATGATGGTTTTTAGATGAGCACATCATTAAATGAAAGCAAAGTGTTTGTGTTAGTTTTGTCGTTTCAGTAGTAATTCAAATTGCCAAGCATGGGAAGTGGTGGGTGGTAAGTGCTTGAGTAATAAATCCATGATGAAAATGAAACATAGTGTTTGCATATGGGGATGACAGTGAATGTCTCTTGGCCGATCAGAGACCGGTAAAAAATAATAATTTTGTAGAATTTGAAAGCATTGTGAGAGAGTGGTGACTATAATGCCACAATCCATGTGTGTTTAAAGGTGACTGTGATGCAAAAGAAGAGAACTTTAGATAGTACCTGTGAAACCAAGTTGCAAGTTAAATCTGTTACGACCTCTGACTTTCATCTGCAGATAAAAGAATATGACGCTTCTTTTATCAGCAACTCAAGACTGAGTTCACTCTTAAAATCTGAAATCTAATAGCACTTATAAATCTCAGCCTGAGAGATTCTGAACACTTGCATCTTCCCTAAATTCCTGTGTGTAATTTGCCTTTATCATGAATACTGCAGTGAAATGTTGTAATATATAACAAAAGGTAATTCCAGTCTCAGAAACAAGAAAAAAGGTAGGAAGAAGATCTATTAGATTATCTGATCTCTGGTTAAATAAGTTTTATAAAATTTGTACTATTCCATTCTATTGTGGAATAGTACGTGATGAGACCAATCATGTCATGCTATAGTATTATCACTATGTATTTTCATGTCTTGTGATATTTAGGAAAGGAGGTGTTTAGTGTCTCAGCTTTTACAGTGATATAAAAGGAACTCAGCATATGTTTTACTTAAAGGTTTCTAATTCAAACATGCTTGCAGCAACTGTCTTGAAAATGTGAAGTTTAATCATTCAAGAATTAGACTGCAAAAAAAGATACCTGAATTTATTATTTAGAATGTTTTGATGTGAGGGAAAGTCAATTATTAGTTTTTAATCACTGGACTACTGGTGTTATAATATGTGTGTGTGCAAAGAGACACAGCTGGGTTTTTTTGTTTTTGTTTTTTTTTCTTACATCATTAGATCAGAGAGGAAGAAAAGTATACATCAATACCATTAAGAAAATATGCTAGCCTTGGGACCAGACCAACCAGAGTATTTAGTTCTTTCAATTCTTTTACAGCTGATGGACAGAGCAGACAACAGGATGAGGCCACGTCACAAGGCTTTGCTCAGGTGAGTAATAACTCTTACCTTTTATTGTCTCAGGTTTGAATCAGGGTTTCTCTGAAAAGGTGAAATATTTCAAGTTCTGTTAGATACATGTATCTTTTATTAACATAAAGAGAGATTGGAGTTGCACTTTTAACATTTCTGTTGAATATAAGTAATATTATGCATTATTTTAATATCTTCAGTTTTTAGTAATCCATGAAAGTAGATTCTGTAAAATACCAAATGGCTCATCTTCTAGCGTAAACCATGTTGAAAACAACAGCCTTCAGACATCACACAATGAATCCTGACTTTTATGCCTAATATGCTATTGTTCTTATTTGTGCCCTAGAACCGCTTTCAGCTTTGCCAATATTTTCTAGCATTGATTCACTGAAGATATGCATTTATAAATATATATTTATTACTTTGTAGAATTTCATCTCTTTAGAGTTTGTTTTAGTAAGTTATGGAGAAAGATGGGTATGCTCAGTTTTACCATGCAAGTTTGTGTTTCATAAAGTCATAGAAACACCACACAAGACAGAGGTCATGTTTAAGTTCTTTACTAATTGCTCTTGATGGTTTTATTTAACCATTTTGTTAAAAAGACTAGATGGAATAATGAGCCCTCTAGTGGCTGTTCACCCTCTTAAATACTGATTGTAATGCTCTTAATTAAGTAACACAAAAAAAGAAAACTCTTTTTCAGTAGCAGCAAGATTTTTGTTGCTTTAACTCCTGGGGATGGTGTTACCACTACTCTTATACACATAGGAAATGGAATAGTAAGAGCTGGGCTGCTTCTTTTTAAGGCATGAAAGGAGTACCAGCAGAAAGGAGATTCAGAATTATACCTGCATGATACACAATACTCTTGTATAAGAGAGTTTTGCTTTAAAAGCAAGAATAGATACCTGATTCTGCAGAGTTTTTATTATAGAAAATGCTCATATCCTTGCTTTCATAGTAATTAGTTAAAATACAGGGAGCTTCTGGTGGGGCAGCCTGGTGATAGTTTAATAGGTTTAGTCAGTGGTCTTTGCGCTTTCAGATCATGCTTTGGCTGGCAGACATAGCCAAAGAGGCAGCAATCAAAAAAAAAAGGTTTTTTTGGTTCCGCTAATGGCAGTGGCATTTGGTCGCTAGGAGCTTGGCAGGGGCCTAGATTCATGGAAGTCATCAATGTTTGTTCTCACTTCCTGCCTTATAGGGTGGATTTGAGCTGACACTGCCACAGTTCAGGGTAAGCAACTGCTTGAGAAAGGTCAGGCAGACAGCAGTTTGCAGGATAATTCTGAACAGGTCACTTTCCAAAGAATTCTGTCATGAGAGACATGGATAAAGCCTTGATTTACATCTGAGTGCTCTAGCTATCCAGCTTTAGAGGGTCCTGCAGGGAAGGAATAGGAACTAAACTCAATTTCCTAACCTCACACCCCTAGATGAAGAAGAAATAGGGGATGGCAGGAGGGAAGGGCAAGATTCTTATGCAGATTTAGTATCTCTGCCTATATTCCCTGTCTCAGGATTCAGACGAATCCTGTAGTCAATGGTTCCTGTATTCATACTACAGCAGTGGAGGTTTCCTAACAGTTTTCATTAACAGAACAGGAGACAAGAAAGGATATTTTTCTTTTCTTTTCTTTTCTTTTCTTTTTTTTTTTTTTTCAGTACTACTGTGATGTGATTCCTACATAGCTCAGTCACTTGTATTTTCATTTAGTCTATTTCATGAGTCCGGGAAATATTTACCACAGAGCTCTCTAAGTTTATCAGGGTTCAGGTACATGTGAGCATCTGAACAGTTTGATGGTATGTATCATGCTTTAGAGCGAATTCATTTTTGTTTTCTCCCCAGTTAATTGCTGGGAAGGCTTTTTCCACATTCTCAACCTTGACTTTTCCTTTCTCTGTAGCACAGTCTTATCTTCCTGCCAGGATATGGGCCCAAGGTTATAGTACTCAGGACAGGCATTTTATCCAGTGGATCATGCTGGACTCAGTAACTGATTTTTTTTTTTCCCCTTTAGAAACTGTGACTAAGGGTGAAAAGAGGAACCCAATTTATTTTCTTAAAGCAAGACATTACTTAATAGCTGAAACAGGGGAAAAGGGATTAGCAGAAACTGTTAGTACTGTGGGTGCATAACTCAAAGGAGTGGTGAGATCTCCAGAAGAATGTAATTGAAAACTTTGCCCAATAAAGGGGTGAAGGAGTAACAAAAATATTTATATCCCAGCTTGCAAACATTCCAAGTTATTCATGTTTTCAAACAAGCATTTGCTGCTGTTTATAAAGTCCAAACAGCACAAATGTCAGCAAGATAATCAAAGAAAACTCTAGATGTTCAGTCACATGAACAGAATAAGTTACAGCTTTCTCACTAAAAAATTTTTCAGAGAACTTTCATCACAATACTCGTACATGCTCCCTCCTATTTGTTTAACACCACTCTGAAGCACTTGAAAGTTAAGAAGTAAATGAAACAAGATATATTTGAATTACACCTGGGATCTGTATCACTGGTATCTTCACCTGTGAAGGTACCTTCAGTGGGATCTTGCGAATAGACAATCTGCAAAAACTTTAACATCTGCTACTATTTGGCAGTATTAATGGTGATATTAATGCAAAAGAAAGTGTGGTATTATAAGCAATGCCTGTTTAATTGATATTATAAAAATGATTCTCTGTATTCTGATAACCATTTTGTAATACATCAGAAATCTGACTTTGTTTCCAAAACACTTGATGGAGGCTAACAGTTAATTTGAATGGTGCAAAATCAAGTTCAAAGCATTCTACTGATAGAGACTAAATTCCAATTACAATGTCACATCCCACCAGAGCACTGACTTCTATGCCGAGATCTTCATGTCTTCCCAGAATTCTGTAATTTCTTTTGGTTGTTTGAAGCAGGTCTGCTTGTGCTCACATTAAAATATGCAAATTAATTAAAAATTGCACTGTGACTTAAACCAGTCACAGTGATAAGGGATAAAGATCAGTACGTTCCAGTCTGAAAATTGCTAGATAATATCTGACATTTTATGTGGGTTTTTAAAGGATTCATTATTTTAATCTATTCAAGTCATGCATCAGAAACCAATAGCAAGCATTTGAAATTTTTCTCACATCCTTATTTTTATTTATTTTAGCAAAAGAGCAAGAAAATAAAATTCCCATCATTTTCATGAGTTTGTGTGAAATCAGAGCACTTTAATAGCAGGTGTATAGCAGAGTGTATAGGAGCTTCATTTCACATTATGAAGTAGAACAGGATGTATGCGTTAGTCTATCCTCATGAAGCTTTTTACTGTACCCAAGAAGTTGGACTACTTTTCATTCAAGGAAAAAATGATCATGACAGCACAGGACACTACTGATATTCAGATGGATTAAAATGTCGGTCCTCATTTATTTAACTGCTATCATCGGATCATTTTCCGGCTTGACTTTTTTCCTAATAGCTCCTTTTTTTCTTTCAAATGAAGGACCCATAATATGTTGTAAGAACTATAATTCTTAAACATAACATTTTAAAAAAACTTATGTTGCAGATCTTACCTTCTTGGTCATAGGACATAAGCAGTAAGTTTCTTCCTGCATTTCTGAAATATTTAAAGTTCTTGTTTACCTCCAAGGGAAATTGTATCATGTGCTAGCTGTTGAAAGTGAGTGTATGTTTTATTGTAGTTTAAAATACATGAATATCATTTCATGAATTACATAATTTATATAGTTTATTATTATGTATAATTTATATTGCTAGGACTTTTTGAGTAAACTCCCAAACACAAGCAAAAGTGCTGATTAACCTTCAAACCTTGTAGAGCAAAACATGTTGGTAAGAGGACATTGTTTATTATGCACAAGTAGGCACACAGGAGCTACCTGAGTGAGGCAGGGTCTCTTGCCCTTTTGTAAGCTGAATTCCTCAGTGTTAAATCTTACTTACCTGTCTATCAAAACCTGGCTTAAGTTAGTGTAAGGAGATTCTAGAATTAAAAAAAACAAAAACAGAAAACAAAAAACCAACCTGAAATGTGTAGCCCTATTCAACCTTCTGAAACCTTAAGTGGAAGCAGACTCTTGAAACAGAGTCCGGATCAGTGCTATATATATATATTACTTGAAAAGGTAAGTGAGCAAAAGGTTTGAGAAGGGAGTATATGCCCTGTACTTCATGGTTATGCTTTTCTTCTGTAAATGCAATGTGTACATTTAGTATAGAGCTTATTAAGAAAGGTGCTTGATACTAGTTTTCGAAACAATCTCATGATGTGCACATTTGCAGAAATGTTTGTTTTTCTTCCAAAAGGGTCTAGAGAAGAAGAAGCCTTGAACTAGGAATCTCCCTTTGTGAGAAGATCTGGCTTCTAGTATTTGCCCTGTGAAGAACAGGACAAGAGCTATCATTCTGCAAGACAGGGTACTAGCATCTAGGTAGAGCTATAATTCTGGCCCTGAGGTGGAAAAAAAATATATCAAAGTTGGGACTGACTAGTTTGTTTAGGGCTTTCTAAAAAAAAAAAAAAAAAAAAAAAAAAAAGCATGCAGAAATTGTGGGGCTTGGAACTCTGAAAGAAGGAAGGAACTGAGGAGGAATGTGATAGTAGTGTTGAGCAAGGCAGAGTTTCTTTCAGGCTTTTTTTTCTGCTTTGAAATGTCAGGGGCAAGTGGGTTCCCTAGAAGGATCTAAGTAAACCTGCCTTGGGTAGAAGGGTGAGTTCTCAAGCAGACTCCTTCAAGTTTTTCAGTGACATTAGGTGAGAGGCACCCAACCACAGAGGCATTCTCAGCAATGAAGTACCTTCTGCAAGAATATACTATTATAAAAATGGTGATTTGTATTTTCAAAAGATCTTGCAAATGTTTTATGAATATCCATTTTGTATTTTAATTAGTATCTGTAGGTGTTTTAATCACCTCACCATCTTCTCCCCAAAAGTTTTAATAATGTTTGTAGAGAGCACAGGGCTGCCAGTGGTCAAGTTGAGGCAATCCTTCTATTTGTGTAATGAATGCAACATAGATCTAAATGGATGAAGTTTTTACTAGTCTGCTTTACTTGCAGCTAACTATTTCAGTCTGCCTCCACCCCCAAGAAAATATTTAATATTAATATATTGCATCTATATAGATTCATTCTCATGAGGAATTCAAAGAGTTTTTCAAATTGGCCTGAATCTAGTATTCCTCTCTATTCAGTAGATATCTTTGTATCTGAGTAACGGATCACTGGAAAAGTTCTGAGAGAGACCAGCATTTTCTCATTGTGGTTTACTTACCTGGTAGCTCTGCAAAAGAACTGTTGGGTAGCCTTATACAACTGTTCTGAAAACTTCTAGTCAAGGCATCTTACCTATTGTGAATAAGGAAAAAACAAAAATCTTCTGCTTTTCTTTCAAAAACTGGAAAAAACCCCACCTAAGTCAAGCAGCTGAATACAATTGAGAAAGATTAACACTTAGCCAACATTTTGTATTATCTCTAGGGTTAAAGGTAGTTCTTAATTATTCATCTGTATACTTTCTAAAACGCTGTTTGAATGCCTCTAGTAGTTGATGTTTTGAGGTTTATTTTGTAGAAATTGAAGTATGTTGGGTTGCAGGTAGTACACATGCAAACAAATGCTATAGTGCAGATGTGTGCAGTTTTCCCAGATGAGGCATCCACCTGTTTGATTTTGCATGAAAACACAGTAGGAGCACACCAATAAAAACAGCTACGCTTCAAGATTCATTTTTATAAGGTTTACTCTGTTCCCATATGTGCCTAATTCCCCTCTTAAAAGACTTTTTTGTAAGAGAAATTATGCTATACATCAGTATCGCCATTCTGCAATATTACCTTTTGTCATCTTCAAACACTGTCACTGAAGATGGACTGGCTATGGAGAATAAAAAAGAAATACACAGCAGGTGGCAGCACAGCCCCTGTTTGCTTTAAGCCTGGTTTGCACCTCTGAGAAAAATGTTGCTGTCTCCAGTCCTATACTGCAGTTCCTGCTATTTTAAACAAATGTTCTTTCCTTTCTTTGAAGCAAGTGACTTTTAGCAAAAAAATGGAAATGACCTGTATCATTGGTCACTGCCATGCTACAAAGGCAGAGTGTTTTGGAGAATGCCTTAAAAAAGAGTTCAGGAAGGATGCTAGCAGCACAGCTCTTACAGTCTGGGTTATCTATGCTACTGCATAGATACAAGCTCTGTCAGTAGAAGCTCAAAATGAACAGGCTGTAAATCTGACCCTTGTTAATAAAGAGTACTGCCACATGGACCTCTAGATAAGTCGGTCTGCCTCTTAGTAGCAGGGGGTTTCCAGGTTGTATTTAAAGACGTGTAAGTGTTCTGACTTCTTTTTGAGGATTTCTGTTCCCCAGCTAGTCAAGTGTTGTTCCTTTTCCTTGCTAAGGGGTGCTGATGAAGGAGGACACTGATAACCATTCTAGTTTTCATTCCATTAAATTTTTTAACACATTTGCTTTGTGTTTTGGAAAAGAAATCCAAAAATATGACCTTCAGTACACATACAGGAAAAAAAAAGGCAAAGCCTACCAAGCTTCCTCACACTCTAACAACTTGTGCAGGGTACAAGGTGCAACTGGCTTGTTGCAGGATCCTGCAAGCAACCAGAAAGTGCTCACATTAGCATTTACTGAGATGCTGTTGCTCTTTCATTTTTTAGTTTTTGGACGTTGAATGGACTGAACAATCAGAAGTATTTTAGCTAAACTGCAAAAAGTGTTGTGTCTTGGGAGTGGGGGAAATGGGGTAGTCCACCTGGAATATCTTGAATCAGAATTCGTAAAATCCTGTCATCAGCTTTAACATTTGCACCAGTTCTTTCTCCAGACTGGCATAAAAAAAATGGCATTTTCATTGAATTTTACCTATGACATAGCTTATCTTCACCTTCTTGTTCAGTTTTCTCATCTAGCCTGCGGGGGAAAAGCAGGAACCTTTCTGAGACTACTCTGATCATTAGTTAAAAACTTAACATTTAATGTTTGACTATTTTGGAGCAATGGCAGACATTTTAATCTTGCTGTGCTGAAACCATTTATGTATGTATATATGTATTTATCCATTGATCTGAATCACATGTTTCAATATTTGGCTAAAGTATCACCTAACACCCAGGAGAATGACTTACAGCTATAGACTTATAGGATTATCAGGCTTAATTAGTATTACTGTAGACCTCCTGTGGTGCAGAATATGGCTTCCTTATTCTAAACTTTTTAAGCTAATATTAAGAGGAATTGCCATTCAGTTATACTGTATGACAGTAGTTAGTCTAAAGTGAAATCTTGTATGATCAGTCTAAAACTGCTCAAGCCTCCTGGTTATCACAAATCCTCTACCATTTTTTTCTAAGCTCCCTTATGCTTGTGCCAATACTTTCAATAGCATGTGAGCCAGATTTGTCTCCAGTGTGGCATGAAAAAAAACAGTGAGATCGTGTCGGAGATGAATTTGGTAACACGTATTCAGTCATCTAAGTTGCTGGCCTTATAGTAAGGATAGAGCACTGATTCATTTCTCACTGTGCCTTGGTTTTGTGGAAATATTTGTCCTTGTTCTTCTGTTTTTATATGATCGCTTCCTCAGGATTAACTTATTTGTATTTGTAAGATGAAATCTGAAACATCCTGAATTTTCTGCCTTATGGGTTAAGGTGAGAAGAATTGCATTGGAGTATCATTTGCCCTTTTTTCCCCACAAAAAGAGAAAAATATAGAGAAGTCTCAGATACAAATTAAGTAATAGTAAAAGGTTTTCCATTAAACAAGAGCAACAGAAGTGAAAGCAGATGTTTAGAAATCAGTGTCATTTCTGTTTGTACTGTTTCCCCTGTACTGAAAGTACTATATGAATTTCAAGTGCTAGTGTAGCATATTAGAGAGAAATATAAAAGTATTCATCATTTGAAATTAGGAGGAAGCTTTTAGGAGGAAAAAAAGAAGAAATGTTAGAGTTGATTCTAAATCTCATTTTGTGAGTGAATTTGAACAAGAAGCCTGATGCTTTACTGTTTGCTCATCTGCAATTCCTACCAGAGGCTTTGAACAGGGCTTCTTTCACAAGGTGACTAGGACTGACCTAAGAGTTCACTGTAAAATCTCTGTAAGCAAAAAGGTATCCCAAGTTATAAACTTCTTATTTTTTTTTTAATCCTGTGTGAGGGCTAGAACTCATTGGATAACTTCTGTACAACAGTGTAAATAGCTACATATAACTTAGCTAATTAAAGCCCTGAGAGTGTTTTTAAAGGTGCGCAAATTTGTTTTTATGGAAAAGAATTTGACATTTGATTACAATTTCAGTTATGCAGGACTGGCATGTGCAGACTCATAAGTCATGGTTTTTCATGGAAATGTTGACTAATGTCGAATGATCATTAATACTAATAGCACAAGTTGGGTATTAATTTAAGTCAAGTGGCACACATTGAATAAAACAAAGTAGGAATAAATTAACATTTGGCTTGATTATTTACTTCCAGTCCTCTTGATGTGACAAACAGACCTACTGAGTGTTTTTAAGCAGTTTTGAAATTGTTTCCATACTTCGCTGTGCAACTTCTCCAGTTTCACCCCAGTTATATGGTGATACTACAAAGAAACCCAAACAGCCAGATAGAACATGCAGTGTGACACTGAGACTCAGTCTGGAAAGCAAGCAGAGCTCTGCTTGCAACTCCTGAATTCCTAAATTCTTAGTTTATAAATTGCTGTGTAAACTAATCATAGTGATTATGTTTAATAATAAAAATGCACAAATCCATTATTGTAAATTCATATTTGCATAAAGAAAAGTCATTGGGACAAACTTTAAATTTGCTGATGTTGGCCTAAATCCAGGATAATTAATTTAATTTCTTTAAAAGTTCTTAAAAGTTTCCTGGAAGTACTTCATCCTTACGTCAAAGTAAATCTAGATCTCAAGAAAATCTAGATCTCAGTCCCCTGAATGACCAGGTGATGCTACTTGATTCAGCAGTCGTAATTAGGATACGAACAAACATAATGGAGGAGATGTCATTAATAAGTGTACAACTATTGTATGTCTAGCTTCCTTTTTAAAGTATACCTGCCATAATTAACTCCAAGTATAAACTAAACTGTAGTAAAGCCTATCTGAAAAACACATTTGAAATCCCCTAAAGCAACATTTTCTAGAGTGATTCTTTATCTAATGTGTATATATTTGAGAGATCTAGCACAGCCAAAAATGTTGAGAGAGCAGTAAATATTTATACCACATTCTCTCCTTTCTCAAATTTGTGGACAGAAACTAAAAAATATAGAACAATAAATGTGATAATCTGAATACAAATTGTAAATCTGACTGAACACATTTTAAGGCTTCCTGGACTCTTCCTGAGTATCAGAGGGGAAAAAAAGTTTACCTGGTCAGTTCTGTAAGAGATTCACAAGAGTAGATCTCCTCCCTAGTCAGCATTATAATAACTACTTTATGTATCTTAAACATTAGCTACTTAATTCTCACAGCATCTACTAATATCTCTAAGTTGAGAGGACAAGCAGTTTCAGTTTATTTTAGTGGCAGGACTTGGAGATTACTGATAACTACACTTACCATAGTTCATTGACGTGTGGTATTTTTGCCCCCCCCAATCCTTGTCTTCCCCTTGATGGGTGACATAACAGGGATTAAAATCCAAATGCAACCTAGCTTTTGCTTTTGCTGTGATGAGAGGAAGTTGAATCTGGAAGTACTTTGCGCTCTCATTTCTTTTGATATTGCTTCCCAGGGGAATGTGGATTGCATGATTTAATTTTAGGGAATTACCCACCATGTGCTATGTTGCAAAGTCTGACAAACATACATACGTACTACCTAAAAACTACCTCTGTATCTTACAGATCCTCCAGGTGCTGTTTTCTAAAAGCTTTTCCGTTAGTATCCCTGAAAATAGACTCAAGTGATTTGGCACTCACATTTATGCACTGATATGGGTCTATGTCCAAGTTCCTTGCGAGTGTTGATATGTATGGCTGTAGGAACAATTCCAGTGGTGTTTTCATGGCATGGGAGCCTAAAACACTTGTTCTGTTCTTTCTATTTGGAAGTTTACAAGCTAAAAAGATGTTGGGCTTCCTTTCCTTTTTCCCTTTTACCCATGATCTCTAGCTAAGGCTTGCTGTTTCTGGAGTTCATAAAAAGATGCTAAAAGTATGTAGTATAAATAAAGAGTTGCTTCTGTCCCTGGGGGCTGTGGCATCTTTTGCCCTGCACGGGAGGAGCCCCGGTCTGGAGCGAGCTGCCTTACCTGGCTACTTGCGTTGGTAAGCGTTCTCCTTACAGTGTTTCAAACTTCTGTAACAGTTAAGACCAACATTGTAACTCTTCCTACTCCAGACAAGCTGCACAAAACCTGTTGCAAAGCTTGTGGGGATGTCAACTATGCTACCCCCTGCTCCCAGACAGACAGGTTGACTCATTTGCTCTGGCGAACACTGACACACAGTACTTGCATTCCCTGTGAAGTTACTAGGAGTTTGTAGTTGCATTCAGTGGAGTAGACTGCAGGCTAGATTCACAAAAGAAAAAAAAAAGTCAATGACTTTCTAAGGGAACATATTTGAATGTGAAACAAAATCAAACCTTGATACACAGAAGAAATAAGAAGGGCAGTGAGTGAAATGACATTCTATTTCATGCTTTTTAATTCTCCAAATTATAAACTGTACTTTTTAAGAAGAGAAACTTCCTCATAAAATGATACAAACTTACTGCACCAGCCCAAGACAGAAGTAGCAGATGTTTGGGGAGTTCAGAGTTTACCATAACATGCATAAATCCAGCGTGCAGAAATGTTTTAGAAGTGTATCTGCTCTGTGTTAAGCAACCCTTTGAATTGTGAGAACAAGAGCGTAGTCCTGTACTACATACTCGGCACTTGAGATTTCCACGGCTTACTGAACAAGCCACACAGGTAGAACTAGCTGAGGCTTAAACTTTGAGAAGAGGAAAGGCACTACCACTGCCATGCTCTGCTGTCCGAAGCTAACACTGGTGCTGCTCTTGGCTTTCCTCCTGAAGGGTGTCAATGTTAATACTGATCAATAATGCTTAGAGAAAAAATAGTGGTTTTTGTAGCCTGGATAATCATAAGATACACAAAACAAAGTTTGCGGAGAGTAATCTCTCTTGTTAGGCCTGGTGATGTAGTTGGAAAAAGTAATGAAAATAAATATCCAAAACTTGGTGAGGAATGGACCTGCTCAGGTTGTTTGTCTAGTGAATATAATGGATTCTTTGTTACTCTAGCTGTTTTTGCACGACCTTTTACTTTTCTCCAACTGCTGCAACTTTTGTATTTGAAGATGCTCCTATTGTATATTAATGAAGAAGTTAAATTAGCTTAGCAACATGGGCTAAAGCTGAAACTCCCCCAGCATCATCTTTCTCAGCGATCATTGTCCAGTAAGAAAATAGGTCTGTAAGTGATACTATTCGTCTGAACAGAAAGAAACTGTTATCATGGTGTTTGTCAGCTATGTGTAATACGGATACCTGAGCTGGCCTCTGGAACCAGGTATCATTACAGATAATGTAGTGGTGTCTACTTTCAGGTGGTTTTGACTTGTGAGTAAAAGAACAGCAGAACCAAAGAGCAATTAAAAGTTTGCACCTCAGAATACAGGCATTCCCAACCCCAATTCCAGTTTCTGAAATATTCAGAACCACATTTTTTTTCACAAGCATTTATTGCTTCTGTAACTACAACGATAACAATTATTTCTGCAAACAATTTACATAATTAACATAACATGAATAAATTAAATAATTGACTCCAATAATCAACTTGTAATAGAACTACTGACAGGAATTAAAGCATAATCATCAAAAGTATTGTATAAATGAGGCATATTCTATCAATGTTCCTCTCAGATCACATCACATCTGAACCCAAAGAGCAATATGGGCAAGCTGGTAGCAGCTACTGACGTGATAAGCACTGTGCAAGTAGAGTTCTCTTCTGTGTTAACAGCAAAAGGGAATTTAATGTAATAAGTTCATGAGGTTAAAACAGTCATGGTTTTCTTAGATTTACCAGAGAGTTAAGGTAATGGGTGGTAGATTAAAGTTCACCTGGACTCTCCATTGTAGTTCTTAAAAGTATTTTAATTTACGGATCTGAGTGCTGAATCAGATCCTTTGTTTCATGAGAAGTACTTCTGAAAGTTAGAATTCAAGTGTCTTTTTGAAAGACATTATGTTAAGGTGTGCTTTTCATCTTTGTATGTCACTTGTTTGTGCTTTTTCCTGGATAGACATTTTGTGTTTCACAGTTTCTTATGAATGGAAACAGATCAATTCTGACACAGTAGCTATTGACAATGACGCTACTCTGCAAAGGAAATATTGACTGAAAAGTGCTAGTAAGAGTGTAGGAACTTGTTCCTCTGGCATCTTTGCCTGTGTAGGTCAGGGCCTGTATAGACATATGCAAATGGGGAAAGGTAAAAGTGTATGTTTGTGTGGGGAGTGTTTTGTGAGTCACTTCAAAAGGGTCTGGAAAAGGTAACCAAGAAAAACTATCTCATAGACACTTACTGAGCAGTGGAATATGTGAAAGTGATAAAAGGGTCTTTATCTCCCCTGGAAACTAGTTAGGGTCCTTAAAAAAAAATTAAAGGCTCTCCTTTTGCAATTTGTGTTCTTTCCCCAGCTTTCCACATTGCTATGGAAAAAATTCTGGTGGACAGGTGGGAAATAATTCAGGGATCAGTGAGCCTGTGAAGAATGAGACAGTACTATAAAAGACAAGATATGACTGAAAGTTTTGTTGCAAAAGTAGAATGAAAAGATTATAATTTTCATTCTAGCAAAATTCTGACATTATAACAAGCTGGATAGATGAGATAGTTATCCCATCTTGTAAATCCTGACAAAAAGGATGAAAGCTGCAAGACTGTTTTGTAAGGACTCTCTTACAGACTCAGGAACAAGCTGAGGCAGAACTGCTGGAGCATGTCAGGACAGACTGACAGCTTGCTGTAATTTAGACAGGACCTGTTGAATAGTTTAAGACTGGAAGACTACATAGTTGCTTTAAGGCCTATGTAATGCTTCTATCCTTGGGCTGTGAGTTTTTCATTGTGACTCCATAACTTTACACTCTGGGCATGGGAGTCTCTGAAACAAAAAGAAAGAATATCTGATGAAAGCAAGAGCACTTTGTACTAATTCTTATAGGGATATATTGTCATTTATAGTTTGATAAAACTTGTCATTTGTCATTTACAGTTTGATAAAAATTCACATAGGGAAGTCACAATAACAAAAAGATTTTATAATGCTTACGTAGGTAGATTGCCAAATTATCACCAAACAGTTTTCAAAAATCTTAGATGTGATTTTACATAAATATAGAGAAGAGCTCGCTGTCTGCCAGTCCTAAGAGTGATGAAAATTTTTTTTACTCTAAAAAATGAAACATAGATAAACAAAGAACATGATCATTTAACCTTTGTGTAATAGTAAAATCATTATATAGGAAGTCAGTTATTCTAAAATGTTTTTCTTTCATGCACCAAAACATGTTTTGGACACAAAATTATGTCTGTCCTTCCGGTAAATCTACAGAGGTCTATTTGCCCCCTAGAACTTGCAGGAGTTACAAAAACAAATGCATAGGTAATAAGCTGAGTCACTTTAATCTTACCAATTTATTTCTCTCAATGCAAATTTGGAGGAATACGTGAACATTCAACTGTTCCCTAAGAGAACTATTTGAATGGGAGTACTGTAGAGAATATTGTTTGTACTTGCCTTTTACATATTACTCTGAAATCTCAAATGGCGGCCTGCCTGCAGATATATGAGATTAGGACTTGTGTTATTTTTTAATCACCAAGTCTCTCATTTGTATGAAAAAGAGGTCAGATGTCAAATCTGAACAAAGTCAAGGTGCAAAAGTAATTATTTTTTAGCTATCCAGGTTCTAAATAAAAAAGATAAAAATAGGGAGAAATATTAATTTGAGGGGTTGGCTTTGCTATTTCGTTCAGTACAAATTTCTGCCTTGACATATGTAAATAGATGGAAAACTTATTGAGGTCAAGATCCTCACTGAATTCTACTCTTTTCTATAATGAATTTCCAAAATGCATTCATATTGAATTAGGGCATCATAGTGCTTAAAATATTGTGATATTCTTGGAGGAATTTATAAGACTCAAGAGATCATGATGTGAAGAGTGTGGAATAGACCTGAAGAACACAGAATTATTTAGCCATATTTTTAGTCATAATCTATGACTCTAATGAGTTCTTTATAGTTAGCCTGGCTTGTTGTGACTGTTGATAACTATAGCTGTGCACTTTAAACTGGATCTTGTGAACAATTAAGAAAATGTTTAATTTTATAGCATTTTATTTTCTTCCTTTTTAATGTCTATAGGCAGTACTGAACCTATTTTATTATGTGAGAAGTACTCAGTCTTCCTTGTAATAACTTCAATGTCCTCTAAAGTCCAGAAAATCATTTTTAGATATTTTGTTTTGTACAGTGATTTTTTGACATATGCGCAGCTGTTCCGATGACAACACAGTTGTATATTTTCTTCTAATAAGACATACATAACTGTTTACACCAGCCAAATTAAATTCAGAGTGCTAGAGCTTTCTCTAGACTTGCTGTGGCATAGATCAGAAATACTTCTGCCAGTGCTTATTTTCTTTCTTTCTTAAAATGTCCATGTATTTGGGGATATATATATATTTGGGCTGTGCTTCTGATAGTGTTTTCAGTGTTGTCATAAGGTATATATCAAGATAACATGGAAACTGTATTCTTCTTTGACTTTATGCAATATGTAAACCTTTTTTCAGTGATTTCAGATTTCAGTGATACTGCAGATGGAGTGCTGATCTGACCCATGATCTTTAAATAACTGGGTGTCCACTTAGATAAAAGAATCAAAAAAGCACTAAAGCTTAAAAATGTGCACTGTTGTAGCTACTGTATTTTGAAGAATGCTGGACAGTACATACTGATAGCAGTGTATCATGGTCTGTAAAAAGCCCCATATGTTTAGGTGATGTGGGGCATAACAGGAGCCTTGGTAATAGTATAATATAGTATAATAAATTGTGTTTCTTGCTGACTAAGCAAGCAGAAAGTTACAGTCGGCCACTACCTTTGAGAAAGAAAGCACTTCTAGATGCTGCATGCATCTGAGCAGGTAATAAGTGCTATGTTTTTACAGACTACAAATATTATTTCTGTGTGCAGCCACACATTTCTATTACATGCATGGAATAAGGCTTAAAAGATTTGATTATGTAAGGTAAATATATATTCAATGCTTGCAACTTTCTGTGAATTTTTCTACATTTTTCTCATGTAAGAATGAGAAGTGAGATTTGTTTAGGTCAGGATAACAAAATTGAGTAAAGCTGTTTATTTCAGGAGACCTATTAAGCTTTGTCTCTACTTCCCCTCTCCTTCCCCAAGAAGCATACAACATTTTGACTGTAGATACAGATGTGATAAAGAAATGTTTATTCTTTATGTAAATTTTACAAATTAGTTATTTTATGGCAGCTGTTATAAAAAGATTTGCAAATCATTTCCCATTATGGCTTCACATATCACAGTAAGAAGAGAGTGGAATAGCTTGAACAGAAAGTATTAAAGAAAAAAATGCAAACATTTAGAAGTAGGCCCCTTCTTAAGAGACTGCCCTTTATTCAGTAGGCTATCCCATTGTTCCCCCTCACTTGAAGTTCTTCCTGGAAATATACTACTTTGGAGAGATCAGCAATCCTTTGTAGCACCAAAGTTTGTATGGCTGACTGCATTGTCATTATGTTGTTTTTGTTTAGTTTTCTTTTAAAACCTGAGAGTCAGTATAAAAAGATGAGTAAACAGAAGTACATTACTCCTGAAGAGAGGAGTTTATGAGTAGGTTTAACATGCTTTGACTTAATTCTTATTTTTATTTGATGTGCCCTAACTTTATTGAGCTTCTGTATCTATGCAAATTCTAGAAGTAGCAGCCGAAATACTATTTTAAAAAAAAAGAAAAAAAAGAAAAAGAAGGCATTAAAGGTCCACCACAGCCAAGCAAAGAAGTACCTTTAGTGTAAACCTGAGACAAAACTGAGACAACTTTTTGGGGAAAGTGCTTGCTACAAAAAGGCACAGAAAGCTTGTGTGCAAAATTTGGTTTGTTGTTTTGATTCTAGCTGTATAATCTGTGAAGAAATAGATATCATTACAGAAATACTTGATTTCACTAGTCACTGCTCCAGCTAGAAATAAACAACGCACAAGGCTCCAAATACTGATTTATTACTTATTTAAAGAGCTAACATTATGCAGTTCCTCTGTTGAAATCAAGAATGAGGTGAGGAGTAATTGGCAACATTTTGGAGCTTTCCCTGCCTGATAGGTGAAAAATAGAGGTGTTCTAGACTGGTTCTAGTCTCTCCTCTACATTCCTTTTTCTATCTCTTTTCAACATCTGTGAAAAAGATGAAAATTAGGGTTGGTATAGAATTATTATACTGTCTTAGAAGTTCCTTTATACTGGTCATATTCTAGAGAAATCATTTTTGTTTTTTCTTACTGAAAAGATATGAAGCAGTTACAATATGAGAGAAAATGGGAATCATTTCATTCAGATTTTTTTTTTTTGAGATATTGTGACATACTGTTATGTAAAAGCAGTTTTAACTTTTGTTTGTGCACTCCAAAAATATTTGCAGAGGAGGTTCAGAGCTTCTGCAGAAACTTCCTGGCAATAAGGTTGCTTTTCTTAGCTACCTTTTTTGAAGTCATTGGAAGTATTCCAGTTATCCTCAGGGTATCCCCAGCTGACCATGACTTACTGCTTTACAGAGAGCAAATAAATCTGCCTCTGCCTTGTTTTAAAACAACTAGTTTAAACATAATTATTTCTTATGACAAATGAAAAAGCAACTGCCACACTCAGTAGATCCTCTGTAATTCAGTCAGTCATCTATGTACCAGTAGCTACAGGGAAGGTTTCTCGTAGGTAATGCTGCTTCTAAAAACTCCGTAGAAAAAAGTACCCTTCATTGGGATACCCTTTCTTCAGTAAACTTAATTTAGGGCTTGTTATTGTGACTATAAACTGTCAGGTTATACTTTTTCCTTAGATTTTAATTAACCAAAATTTGTTTCTAGCTTTTCTGAAAACGTAAGTTTGTTTACTGAAACAAACTTAGTTGTTCACCCTTCCAAGACACGTAGAATTCCAGAGAGTGCGGTTCTTGGCTGGGCACTTAGGAGAACATTGTCATCCTACAAATCAGGCTCCTTTTAACTACTTTTTTACAAGATGTAAGGTATCTACAACTGAAAGAGATAAATCATATATAAATATCTTTTTTTTGTAACTTTATGCATAAGATAGAACTTCTGTGTATTACCTTTGTTTAATTAGTTAGTTTCCCATGTTGTTTGGGTAGACCTTAATAGAAGTAGGAAAGCATGATTTAAAAATCAACAGTAGTTTTGGCAGGGAAAAATAGAACCCAATGTACTATCTCAAACTACTTCTCTAAAACGGGTTCAGTTAATGATGGCATGTCTCTTTTTGAGCAATTTATTCCTGTGTACTAAAAAAGAAACTGTCAGCACTGAATATGTTAGCAACAGTTTTTAAGTTTTTATAAAAAACATTATTTTTGCAGAAAAATGAAAAGTCTAGAGCATCTAAACAGTTCCCATCTAAGTTCTCCCATCTCAGAAAGAAAATAGAACCAGAAAAGAGTTCTTGAAGAGCAAGAGGGATCATCAAAGATTCAGAATGGTTCTATAGGAGAGGTGACTGAGGGTGCAGAACTGCTGTGGTCACTCTTTCCTGCCTCTACCTGCATTAGCACTGGCACTCATTGATCCAGTGGGGAAATGAGCCCTCCAAAAACGTCGCTTTACTTTTTTTTTTTTTTTTTCCCCCTTAGTGGGGTAAGAAACTGGGGGGGTTAGTTCTCACCTGATTTAGCTCAGTGACCAGCTCACTGCAGGGTCAGACAACCATCTCTGTGAGTACAAAGGACTTTTTGTCTTCTGTTTTAAGAGTGGGTGCTAGCCTGGTTCTAATCAGATTGTCAAGCCCTTCAGGCACGGAAAAAAGGTTAGAGTAAGAGGAACGTGGAGAACATACCCTCTGCTTAAAGGGGCAATCAATGAAATAAAGGGAGGGAATGTGAGGATCTAAAGGTCAAAAATTGATTGAGAGAGGGCTAAGCCAAATTCCCCAGACAACGTCACTGATGCTGGATGTCACGCAGAGATGTTGGGCTTGGAGACATTAGTGGACAAGCCCCACAGTCATTTGGATCCCCCACTAAGCTTGATCCTAGTGGCACAGATGGCCAGGGCCAGGAGGAGATTGATAAAAAGGTCCCATAACGTGGTGAGGTCTCCTATAGGGAGGGCATGAAGGAAGAGGTGAGGGAAGAATTGCAGGCAGGAGCACCCAGCCTGGAGGACATGAGGTCCATGTGAGAGTAAGAACATGCAGTCTGAGGCAGAGAGATGGAAGCTGCTGCAACTTAAATTTGTTTCGAGTACTGTGAAACTGCACCTGAATAACACTAGACTTGTCAGCCTAGCAGAGAGATGAGGTTGTGGTGCAAGGAATCTGTGACACCAATCTATAAGACAGAGAGTGGTATGGAGACAGTGAACCGGGAATGATAGTTCATGGTTAATTAACACAAAAGATAACATCAAATGGAAATATCAGTCAGAAAGCTCAAAACATATAGAAGTGATTTTCCTGCAGCATGGAGTTAAACCAAGGAATTCATTGCCTCAGGCTGTAGGTGCCAAAAGCTTTTATGGATTAAGAGAGCAATTGGATTTTTCTTCCATGAATCTGCCTATCAAGAGGTATTAAACAAAAATATACTACTTCTAGCTAGAAGTCTCTGAGCTGCAGAGCTCTGAAAGCTGAGTGTATATATCAGGAAAGTATTGGTATGTACACGTCTTGTTTCCATAGTCTTCCCAAGACATTACCAGCCGCCCCTGGAAGCAGCCCACTGTACTAAGTGGGTCGTTGCCTCGCCCACTGATGCCATCCCAGCGTTCCAGCTAGCTTATGCACAAAACATACGCTTTCTTGCCTGCTAACGTGATACATTGTTGGTAAATCCGAGCTCAGTTAACTTAAGACTATAGGAAGTATAAAGTAGTTGGAACAAGCTGCAGATATATTTTCTTAGATATTTTAGTGTCTATCAGAAAGATCTGGAAAACAGGGTAATGTGTCTGTTTTAGTTACAAAGTTCTGCAGTAAGCATGAGTTTGCCTCACCTTTTCTAAGTACGGGGAGGTTAGATCAAAAAATATTTAGTCTGCATAAAACAGACATGCCTTTGGGCGTCTTGCACAATCCAAGCCCTTTCATTCGTGGTGACTTGACAATAAGGAAAACAATGAGGTTTGAAACAAATTAGAACAAAGTGAGAGCAATAAGGGACTGTACTACATTTAATATAGCCTAAGCAAAGCAAAAACCACATAATGACTCAGTTCAGCCTCCATGCGGGGAAGTGATGCATTTTTTAATTCTCTAAGAATAAGAACTATTAAATATAACATATACATTGCATATTCTGTTGTTGCCAGAACATTTTCGCTCCTGGAAGGTGTTGTCTTTTATGGCAACAAGCAGTTGTTGCCAAATATAGTTTCAGCTTGGTTTGTAATCTTGCTTTTTTCACATCCTGCTCCAGTCCATATGTGGTGGGGGAGGATTGTGCTGGACTTCCGCTCAGCATTGATGAGAGCAGAAAAAGCTTTCTCTTCCTTTGCATGTTGTTAAAAGGTGGCTATGTGCCTTCTTCAAAATTAGACTTATTTTGTGCTAGCTCTGCTCCGAAGAAGCCTCCTACTCCAAAACATGTAAAACCATCTGGCAAACTTGCATGAATCATAGGGATATTTGTGGCCTCTGGCTTTTTGAACTGCACTGTGAGTAATCCAAGTTGCTCTCAGCAGGGCTGCTGTTGAAACCCCTTCCTTGCGTTCTGCGTAAGACCACAGGGGCCTTAGATGCAACTTGGTGGTCTCCAAGCTGTCAGAGGGGACAACTGGCTAACAAGCCCCGTGTGCTTGTCTAGTCCAGCCAGAAAGAGCTGGACTCACGGTGTTAGTTCTTCCGGTTCGATCCTGCTGACAGAAGCAGAGAGGCTGTCATGAGGCTGGGGACTGCTCCCTGAAGTGTTTTAGCCTTGTGGCTCTGGTTCTGACCGTTCCACGGCCTTCGTGGAAAAACTAGTGACATTAATTGTATGATAATAGACGCGTATCTGCCTGCACCGTGTCTGCAGCCTGCTTTCTCCCTAACGCCTCTCTCCCCATCAGGACTCTCCGGAGGAAGAGGGCACCCTGACCTGTGCATCCCCGACAGGGCTAAGCCCAGCAGCGCAGGGCACTGCAGAAGGACCGCGCCAGGCCGCCCGCCCCCGCGGCCCTGCTAACGGGCGGGCCCGGGGTGGCCCGAGGGCCGCGCGCTGCCGCGGCGGCGCGTCAGCGGCGCGGAGCGGCGCGGGCGGGGGATTGGACGGCGGCGCCCGGCGGCGGGGGGGCTCGCTCCGCCCCGCGCGCCCCCCCGGCTCGCCCTCCGCCCGCCTCCCCTCGCGCTCAGCCATTTTAGCAGCCGCTGGAGCCGCCGGCCGCGCTGTCCGCCGGCAGCGCCACGCCACGCCGCGGCGAGGTGAGTGCGCGCGCGCCTTCCGCCCCGGCGCAACGGCCGGCGGGCCGCGGGGCAGCTGCCCGCGGCGGGGCGGGGGGCGAGCGAGGCGGGGGGCCGGGGCCGCGGCCGCGCCGGCGCCGGCGGGGGGATGGCGCTTGGCGCCGGGGGCGGGCGGAGGCAGCCGGGTCGGCTGAGGGGAGACGGGGGGTTAAGCGGGGTCAGGCGCGCCGCAGCCTCGCCGGAGCACGGCTGCGAGCGGGGCCCTGCGGGAGCGTGTCCCGGGGGCGGTGGGCGAGCGGGGCAGGCCCCGGGCGGGGGCGGGGGCTGGCGCCGGGCCTGCTGCCCGGAGCAGGTGGCGGAGCCCCTGGAGAGGCCGAGCGGGGAGCCCGCGCCGGCTGCCGAGAGTGCATCTGCCAGCCACTGTCCGTTTTCGGCACTCGGCGCATCCTTTCCTCGCTTGGATGCACCCTTCCTCCTCGCTGCCGGATGCTGGGGCACCTTGCTGCGACTTTCCCTCCCCAGTGAGGTGGCCGCAGCCCGAAAGCTGCGTGGGGCAGTGCTTGTGGCTGCCTTTGTCTTCCCCGCTCTCGTTCTGCCTTTCAGCGCTCTGGATGCCGAGCGGTGGCGGCCTTGGCCGGCAGCAGCATCCTCCGTCCCTTGCCTGTGTCTTGCCCAGCTAACTGATTACAGAAGAGGCTACTTGCTCCGTTTCTTGCTTTGCATTAGCAACATCCCCCGTTTTTGCTCATCTCTGCCTCCCTGGGAACCAAAGGGGTGTTGGGAGCCCTGCCCACTACAATCAGCAGCGTTATCTCCTCCCTCGTAGCCCCCTCCCGCCTGCCTTCTAGATGCAGAAAAGGAGGCTGGGCTCAGGATATGGTCTGATGCTGATGTAGCACACGCAGATACCCAGGGAAACGTGATTCACTGCTCAGTGCTACGCACAATGCATATTTTTTCTGTTTCACGTCATAGGAGCATCTGCTAAAGCAGAGCAAGAAGGTGGTTGGTTATTTTGGTTGGTTTATTCCTCTGAGATAAGTTTCACTTTGCAATATCCTAAAATATCCTTGTATGCTTTGTGGCTTTTTAAGCTGGTTTAAAAAGAAAGTGTATGTCTGCTTCATGCCTTCCCCCACTCCCAGAAGAGTGTTGGCACTATGAGCCAACATCAGGCAACTGAATAAAGCTCCAATTATCTTTTATTCCTCTTGCTGCTTTAATGAAAAAATTACAGCAACTTTTGAACTATTTTGTGTTATAACCCTTTTGTCTAATATAATTGTTTCATATTTGATTTTTTCAGTGAAGATGTTCAATAAATACAGGTTGAGAGTACAGAGAAATTTGATGTAAATTGAGAATCATTGCAGATAAACTAAATTTCTGTAGTCCATGATGCTTGCAAAAGGTGATTATCAGGTTAAAGGTAATACCTGTCCTTCCTTTGTTTTTCTTTGCATCTTGGGCTGTTGTAACATAAAAATATGAATGCAACATTCTTTGTCATTTAATACTGTAGACATATGTGCACTTACAGCCTTGCCAATTTGAAATGCAAAAATTAGAAAATAAAGCTACAAGTAGTAATTAGAAACATAAGATTTTTTTTAATTGACTTCGACTTTTTCAGTCTTTGCAGTTGGTCAGTGATCAGAAATCCCAATAATTAGAAGCACAGATTATTTTTTCCTAATATGTGAAAATCTTATAATTTAAACAAATCCCCAAAGTCAATCTTTTCTACCAAACAAGAGGTACAATTAACAATATTCCACCAGTTTCAGACAATTTTTTTGGTTTAATTTTTTTCTTCTCCTTTTGCGTTTATTTAAAGCTGCAAAGTTTGGATTGAATATAGTTCTACAGAAGTCTTAATTTTCTCCACATAAAGGTTATATTAGTAATTTTTTTAACTTCCCCCTCATTTCTTTTTACTTGCCAATTTCCCTTCAATGTTGTCTTAAATTATAAGCTTATATAAATTTAAAACGGATAAGCCAAAAAAAAATTAAAAAACTGTGGTAAGGGTTTCATGATGTGTTAATTATTCAGGTATTTGCATCTCATGCAAAAGTTACTCATGTATTATCTTTAACACTATCTGTAATATATACTGTGCTAGCAAGTGACAGTATCACCCATTGTCTGATGGCTGAATAATCTAACATTCATCAGTAGCTATAAATTTCCAGCATCATAAATTACCAGTGTTCTGTGGCTGACTTCCTTCTAACAGGTTTATGCTTCAGCCCTTTTTTAAAACTAGAAAAACAACCCTTGAACAAATCACTAAACGAGGCAGTAGATACAAATATATTCCAAGCAATACTGAAATATGTATCTGGTAAAAGAGATGGATCCTATTATGCTGTTTTAAATAAAGTTAATATCCAAATCGAATATTATACAATAGTCTGAGCTTGAGCCAAAAATCTAAACATGTAAAATGTATTCATTTTAAAGTTATTCATTAATAAATGGGGTTAGGTAGTTAAGGTGACAAGTGGTTGAGTGCTTGTCTATAAGAAAAAATGTTTTTAATAGGAAATTACTGAAATGAAAAAGAGAGAGAGTTAATTTTGAAGGGAAATATTCATTGTATACGCAGCTAACCACATGGTCACTCTAATGCAGGACGTTTATTTTCTCGGGGAAAATGAAGTTTCACTGAAGGAGAGAAACGATTATCCTGGGACACAAAACTTAGGCTTTGCGCCATTTGTTCATATACTAGCGTGTTATTTAGATGGGACAATGTCTTCCAAGTAACATCCTTTTTGTCAAAGACATATCTCAAAGTTGGCCATGCTGTTTATTTTTCCTGTGTTCTACAGTAGCTAGAGAGTGGCTGTTTGCCGTTTCAGAGTCACCTTACCTCCTCCTTCTCCTGTAGCTGGAATTGCCCTCTGTCAGGAAGGTGCTTCCTGGAGTAGGCTAGCAAGCTGGAAGGGCCTAAAGGGGAAACTTAGTATTTCTCTTCTGCTAATAGAACTGTGCTTTACAGTGGATAGGGATTCTCACTACTTTGCCTACTGCCTTTTTTTTTTTTTTTTTTTTTTTTTTTTTGCGCGAGAGAAGGGGGTTTGGGATTGTTCCATAATTCAGTGAAACTGTAGTAACAGCACGTTTCCTCAAAAATCTTGTACTTTGTATATAGACATATAAAAACGAAAGCTGAACACAGCACTATTTATTTCTTCTGTGGCCGCTCATTCATGGAGTAGCTTGTGTTAAGCAGAAAGTAAAACATACTCTTAAAGTGGTATGACTGGTTTCTCCCTTCTGCTTCCATAATGATACATTGTTCATGTGATCCCTGAAAGTTGCAAGGCTCTTTCTCACAGATTGCTGATTGTGTTTTAAGTATTGTCTTAATCCTGGATATGCTGGAGCTGTGAGAGTTTTTCACATCTGTTTTCTCTGAACCTGAACTAAAAGACACTATATAGAATAAGGCCATACTCATATATGCAGAGAGGAAGTTGGGTTAGTTGTCAGAATAGCTTGGGAGATGTGGTTTCAGTTTTCTTTTCTGTCATAGATACCCAGTATGAACTGCACTGAGCCACTTGGCCAGGATCAACAGAAATAATTGGACACAACTTAAATAAACTCTGGTAGATATCCTTTCCCCACTTCAGTTTTTTTAAGGCTATCCTTTTCTGCTTAATACTTCATACGAAATGTGTTTGTAATCGAGTTATGGCTCTAATCTTGTGCCAGATGTGCATAACACTATTTACCTGGCCAAGTGCATGATACAGAGGTTAGGAATGAGTGGTGGGGGTAGAAATGCTTTATGCTCTTGTCGCTGCCCTAGATAGGAAGCCTTTCAACTATTCGCGCTACCATGCTACTTTTGACATGCACTGCCACAGCTCAAGGGACTACACAGTAGCTTTTGAGCTGGTCCTAAGCTGAGTGCTGGTTTGAACCTCCTCTTTAGAGAAATTAGATATGAAGAGTGTGTGTGTGAGAGGGAGATGTGTTGGTACAATTTGCCTGAGAGTTACTTTACATTGTAAGATTATCTTAAATATAGTAGAAAATTCAGAAGACATGTGGAACCATTTCTCAAAATGCGAATAAATTGCACAGGCAGTCTTGGGAGAGAGAGGAACACCGAAAGTAAGGCAAGGTGACTGGGCCAGGGGTTACTGGGGAAAACATTTTCCTATAGCCAGAACGTTGATTTGTGTATTGGATTCTTTTTGAACTTTGTGGGCGAGTTGCTGTGTGAGTTGCAACTGTGTGAGTTGCTTATGATAAATGCGAGGGTGGAGGTCATGCTATTACATCAAAATGTTAACATGTTTTATATTTGCTTTGCTGTGGGATTGACAGCTGTGTAACGTGAAGGGCGTGATGAATTGTTTCCCTCTCTCTTTGCTTCAGATGGAGCTATGTGCTTTGACTTGCCATTGAAATCAAAGAGTACTTTTCACCTCAGTATAGCATTTTTTTAAGGAATTCTATATATTGAGAAAATATCTATGTTGCTGTGTTTAAATTTTGCATGTTTTTTGTAGTTTGTTAGTTTGTTAGTGCCAAGTGTTTGGGCGTTGTGCAGCTGGGAGATCACTGAGCTTCAAGGTGAGATCTGTAGATCACTTTACATCTGAGAATCTTAAATCTGTTATACCAGAATACCACCGTTTTCACTGAGGAGAAAACTAGTGAAGCAGCATTTCCTTCAGTGTATATTGATGTGACTGTTGATTCCCTCGAGTATGTCATTTGTTCATCAGTTGAGCATCTTTCTCTAAAAGCATACTTGTCACTTCCCTATTAGGCAGTAGATTTATATTCCTTTTTTAAAATTTGTGTTAGCAATCCATGGTTTCATTCAATAGCAGCTAAGTTTCAAAAAACAGAGCAGAATACCGGCACGCTTATCTGTTTTTCTTTAAACTGTGTGAAGATGCTGCAGCTCATCTCATGATTTTTGTTAATCACTTTTCTTAGTGTATGGGAAAGATGCCTTTATTCCTCTACACTGATAATCAGTAATGCTTTATAGTGTAAATGTGTAATGGCAGTTAGAATGTTAATATATACACCAATTAAAAAAAAATCTTGGTATGCTTGAAAGCCTATTAAATTAGAAACAAGCTGACATGACAAGGACAGGCCTAAAATAGCACATTACATTCCAGTACTTGTACTCTAAAATTTGTACTAATTAAGGAGATTTTTAAACTGATATTTTAAGTACTCTGAAGTGATGTTCTGTTAACACTTGCAATAACACTGCAAGTGAATTATACCAAGAGACTTACAGAAAGGCTTGTGTTCAGAAGGTCAGTTTACTTAAAGTATCTGTTAATAACACATTTAGCCTACTCCATTGTGCTTTTGTTCTAGCATAAGCATGGTCAACACGTAAATTTTTTTCTTAACATCTAACTAATGATTCTGCTTTGCAGAATTATTTGTTAGATCTGTACTGCAGACCTGGTTAGGGTGGTTTTTTATGATACTGTACAACCCATTTTTTAAGTGAAAATGATATTTTACTGTGTATTCTGATCCTTGGTCCTCTTAGCTAGGTGCTTTAAAACACACCTAACTTTGCAGGTTTTTTTAAATTTAAATAACACTTCCTAAAAAATGTGACTTGTATTCTAACAGACACAACAGTAAATTCATATAACATGCAATGATAGCTATTGATTGTTTTTAAACCACTGCTCTAAACATTTTAAGATACAAGATGTGCATTCCTAACCACATCTTAACTAACTGAGGTTTTCCCGTGTATGTGGAATTACTCTGTTAATAACCATAGTTACTGCAGTTAGATATCTGTCTTTAAAATGGCTTGTTTGTGTGTTTGCTGTGTAACTTTATGAAAGTTATTTGAGTAATAGTCCTTTTTACAAAGATTCTTACCTGAAGGGTGTTTTTTTTGTGGTAGTCCACAAGCACAGCGTGTGCGCCGGGCTGGCTCTCTGTGAGCAGCAGTGCCCACTGTGGACCAGCATGCAGCCTCAGGTCTCTGGGCTGCTGGGGCTGTAAGGGACGGAGTGGGTGCGACTGCTACCGCCTTGAAGCCTGCTGTGCGGAATAAAACTCTAGCAGCACCTGCAGTATAGCTTTGTGTTTGATAATGATAACTACCATTGTAATTATGACCACTTAACCCTTCTTCACTACTACTGCTTTTTAAGATTAATTCAAGACCTTCCAGTTTTCTTTAATGAACTGATTGGAGATTGGTCATTTTACCTAGGTAAGCTGGAGAAATCAATGCCCAGTGAGGAGCAGTTATCCAATTCATTTTGAGAAAATTACTCAGCAAATGATAATGAATATCTTGGACAGGGATCTTCATGAGGACAGAGTTTTACCACTGAAATATTTCTCATTTCTGATAGCTGAGTTGAGATGGTTGTACTGAACTACTTGTGCGAGGCAGGTTACATCATTCCCTGTGTAGTCTGCACAGATCTATCTGGAGTAGCTTTAGGCATATCTCCCTGTTCTTGAGGATCCTAATGGAAAATGAATGGCATGCCAGAATCTGGAACAGGTATTTGAATTCTTAAAACAAGAGGACACTCTAGTACAGTAAGATTCTTCTGAACCACTTGAAATGCAAGGGATAGATAACGCTGGGCATAGCAGCCTCTGTGAAAAGGAGTCAAAGAAGCTACAGGATCTCTTTAATCAGTCCTTTAATACTATTTTTCTGTAGGGTGAACTATTCACTTTCTTAACAGTCAGCAAGCTGCAGGCATATAGGCAACCATCCAGGTGGTTGAGTTAGGGTTTTTCTGATTGAGTCTTGCAGGAGAAACTGGAGAGTAGTCATCTCTATGCAGAAATTATCTAGCCTCAGAATGTACTAGATCCCTCAGCAAGAGAGCAAGGAGCACTGTTTCCAGTTAGGCTGAAAGGCATTCAGACTAATAAAACACCTGAATCTGGTTTGTGTGGTTGCTATTTGGAGCTGTGCTGTGGGCTTCTGGATCCAGTGTCAGTCACCTGCATTATCTCTTCGAGTAAGACTCCTCTGTGAGGTTAAGCACTGCAAAAAAAATGTTGTTTCCATGTTGAAACTTTTTGACCCTTAAACAGCACAACTCAAAACAAATGCTTATGCATGTAATCAGCTGCTGCTTGTTTTTTATTATATTTCTTTCCATCTCCAAACAGGTGTATTTGTAGCTGCATTTCTGCCCATCAGACCCTTCAGACTTTTATAATTGTCACATCCCTTATAGCTTCTACTCAACTCCATTGTCAGAAATGCAGAGTAGCCCATGAAGTAATTAGGTAACTGTCCTCCTTGGTAACTAACCCTTCAGCCTTTTTAAGGGCCTTGTTTGCACAGATTCTCCTCTTTACAGTAGAAAAATACTGGCACAGAGGGGAGCTAAATGTGTTATAATCTTAAATATGTAATATCTCAAAGAGGATTTCTTTGTTCAGTGTCTGTAGTTGTTATCAGCATTCTTCTTCCATTTCCCAATCCAGTCTCTTGGAAAAGAATGTAGGAGACACTGCAAAAAATCAAGTAAGTGGTTTCTGAACAGCATGAATGTACCCTAAGGCACCTCTTCCATGGCTGTCAGAAACTCTTTGTTATGTATCATAGTAGGAATAGAATTAACACCTGTGTTTAGTTTTCTTTAAAAGTTCGCTAGTGCAAGCAAATTTTTCTTACTATCCCTCAGTAACACAAATGTTTTTACAGACATAAACAGTGACATACTGAGATGTCCCACAGCTTTTCCTGAAATTATTTACCAACTTCTTTCCAATTTCTTACACTGGAACCCAAAGGCATCCTGACTGTAGATAGCCATGTGACCAGAGGAACGGGCCATACTCTTACTGCAGGCAGCTCCTAACAAGAGCCTAATGTGGGCCCTGGTGAAAGCCTACTATTCTTCATTTGGTTTTATGTCTAGTCTCAAGACTGCATCAGACCATAGCATCAAGTGGACACACCTGTTGATTCCCATACCCGAATTTTTTATATTGGCTGCTTTCCTATGGCATATAAGCTATGCTCCTTGCTTCAGGATAGCACATACTGAGGAGCTTGAAACAAAAGCCAACCTAATTCTTACTGGTCTTTTAAAGCTACAGGTGCGCTACGCTTCTGAAAACTGTGCAACTGTGTTTCTCATTCTACATCCAGCTTATCTGGGTCAATAGCAAGCTTAATATAAGACAATGTTGCCAAAGGAAGAATTATCTCCCCAAATGAAAATCACGTCTTTTTGTATTTCTGTAGTGATTGCTTATCTGGCCATAAGTCTGATTTGATGCTTTAGATAGGTTACTATTTTCTAAAATTTATGATGTGCATTTCTGTAACACCACTAGGGGCCATCTGTACAGCTTGAACCAAAAAGGTTTGCTAAGTAAGTTGCATTTACAGAAACACTGCATTGCAAAAAAAAAAAAAAAAAAAAAAAGTATTCATCTACTAATGCTGCGCACTGTCAGTTTCTCACACTCAGTGAACTTGGAGAGCACTCGCTATGTATCAAGTTAGGCTACAGATATACTTGCACAAGTGCTAAAAATTGTTTGGTCTAACTTTGCAAAATGTTGTAACTCACTGTTTTATACATATTTATTGCAGGAGGCACATTTTGGAAAGAGTCATTCAGCAATTTGGAATGAGTGCTGCCATCACTGTAGTGTTGAGTTTGTAGGGTGAAGTGAAGCTAGGGGTAAGATTATAAGGAGATATTATTGTGATACTTGCTGATAAAAGGATACAAATATCTTGCTGAAAAATCAGTGAATCGAAGCAAGTAGAAGAGATACTGAAACATTTCACATCACCCAAGCTTAGCATTGCCAAGGACTTCAATCTGTCAGGAACTGAGTTATCTCCTCTCCAGTTAGCTATACAGGTGATAATTTTTGAAAAGATCTTATTATTTTAAGTTTACCTGAAGTACTTGGCAAGTAGAATACCCAGTAGGCCATTTTTAACTAGTATTTTATCTTGGAAACTAGAGATACTGCAAATCACTACGTCAGATATGCTAGTTGAGTAAGTAGAGGCGCTAGAAATTGTGTGTTTCAGTGCACACTGGATGTTGGTTCATAGCCAAACACCAAATATTTATGAATGAAGGCCTTCTTTTCATATCTTAAACTCTCAGTTCAGTAGTCAGCTGCTGTGCTGTCTGTTTCCCATGGCAGACAACCACTTTTGATTAGGATGATTACATGACCTGCAATAAATATCAAATTATACATATTAAAATCTCTTGGATTATATAAAATTAGATCCTTAATAAAACTTTAATAGGACATTTCAGTGTTTGGGACTGGACATCTTTTTGCTTTTAATAAAGGTAGGTTACTGTGATGGTGATAACTACAGCTTCTGATGTTTTTTTTCCCCTAACACTGTACTTCCATGAATGCTCTAAGCCCACAAAAGCCACGGCCAGCACCTTCTGGATCCTTGCACAAGGCAGGGGGCAGATTGGGGCAGCAGAAAATGGCTGGAGGCTACTTCTTTCAACAACAGCTTCGTGTTATGCTGGTTTAAAGTGCTTACAGAGCTACGGTGTAAAGGTACAAGTAATTCCATGTCAGCTGATCTGAGCTACTTCAGATAACTGGCGTGACTTAAAAGTATTACATAAAAAGTGATCGATTTGGTTTGCTGCAAAATTTGCAGCCCAAGTCAAAGTGGGATTGCAGCAGTCCAGATTTGGACTGAGTTGGCTGCCATGAGCCTACACCTGAAGACACTGATAGAGAACCAACAGGGTTATTGCACTGTTTTCACTTCTCTGTTGGAGTCTCCATTATACTGAGGTCACATTTATGTCAATCCCATAAAGTAATTTGCTTGTGTATCTCTTTAAACTTTCTTTGTTTTAAATATCATTTATGGTGTTAAAATCCTCTAACCTCTTCTCTGTTCTAAATATGGATACTTTTTATCATAATGAAAGCCTATGTACTAAAAGAATCACAGTGATATATAGGTAAGATGCAATTTTAAATACTGTTTTCCATAGCTTTGAATGTTAAATAGAAAAGTTCGGACAGTAAAGCTTCTGCAGCTAGTGGTGATGCGGAATAGCAGTAAAGTGATATAATAAAAGAAGGGGAAAATGCAAAAGAAGTAAGAGATGCTGGTTTGTGATACCTGCAGTCTTTTTGCACCAGATGGAGAAGTAGGAAGTGAGGATGGAGTATCTTCCCCCGTCTGTTCCTAGTGGCCCATTAGTTTGTCATTTTACACATCACTTTCCATGAAGACAGCTGTGTATACAACTTATACAGTATAATTTAACACGGAATTCAAGACAGCCTTGTTTTCATGCTTTTGTTAGCTGGAAATATTTGTGTTCAATTTTCATTATGAAAATGGGTTCTCTGTTTATTTCATAAGCTTGCAAATAGTTTTGCATTTTGAAGAGCTCAGCTGGGTCAAACAACTTGGACAAAAGTGCTTTCATTATTAAATCCACCTCCACAGGGAAGAGGAACAACTGCAAGGTGAAACTAAGCTTCCTGTTCTTAATTAAAAACCAAGTTAAGAAAATGGGAGTTGGAATAGGGACATTAACAAGATTATGCCTTAGGAAACCAAGAACATCCTGCTTGTATCATATGCTATCTATCTTTTGACACACTGTCAGGACTCAATCTGATTTGTTCATGGATTACACATTATCCTTACTGTTCAAGTTCATATGAGAGAAGATGTCTCAATATTTCAGTATTTCACTGAAGTTACTCTTTAGGCATATTTTTATTCCATGCTTTTAAATAACATTGTATCTGCAGTGTATGTTACAGTTTCATAAAACTGGGCTGAAAAACAGAGCATGCTGAGAAGTCTGGCAATTTTAGTCTTACACAACTGAAGACAGAAATGTGATGAGCTGATAATAGTTCAAGTTATTCGAATACTCAGAGATGGTTTGATGAATGAAAATCACATATGCAGAGGGTCAGAAAGTACAAGACTCTTCAGATCACATCACCTAATGAGAAAGATTAGATGGTGACCAGTTTCACACTCTTTCTTCCCTCTAATGTTAAAAATAGAGCAGTTATTCAGGTATAACCCATGCTCACTTAAAAAATTACTGGTGTTTGGAAAAGAGTCCTCAGTTAATCTGCACCAAATCAGTCTGAGTTGCATCGGGGAGAAAGAAAGGAGGAGACGGCAGTGGTCGCCATCAAAGGCAGAAGGGTTACTGGAAGGAGAAGCAGGGCTTTGAGGAAACTTTCAGTGTTACCTGAAAGTGCATGTAGCTTTGACTGTTGAATCACAATTTCTGGAATATATGCTTGAATATATGGTACTTACATAACTTGTATGTGTGCTAGTACTACTCAATACCTAAACTACAAGATTTTATGACCACACAGACTGTTCTGATGCTTGCTTTTCTACCTTTCTGAATCTTGCTTTGTGCCTGGACATTGGATGCAGATGTTAAGAGGGTCATATAATGTTTTGTTCTCTGAAAGGCCAGTAGTGGATAAGGTTTCTGTTGGTTGCTTATCTGAGGCTGTTCTTTTGTAGAACTGTTCCTCAGGCAGACAAAACAGTGTAATATATTTGTCAGTAGTATATGTCTGTTGGTTTATAAATTTACCTTTCTTTAAAAAACCGAAAATGAAAAATATTTCTGTAACTTGGAGAGCAATATATAGATACAGCTTAAATAAGTTTACAAAAGGTAAACTTTGAATGCCTGGCTGCCAAAGCTTTAAAGTTGAGGCTATTTAAAGAGTATAACATCATAATGCTGATTTTGAACCAAGAGTGAATTTTAAATCTTTTTATCAGGCATAGTGTTTGGCAGCATGTTACATGATTCAAACACTTGAAGGCACACAGAATACAAAACTTAAGTAAAAATATAGCACCTGAGAATGATAATGTCATGAGTTTCTAGTTGTATCACCTCATCTAGAGTACAAGATTACCGTTCCATATTTTTGAATAACAGGTAGTTTTTTGCAATTGTACAAATGATCGTTACCAGCAAACAGCTGACAAAGCTTGCAATACCAATTCACAAAAATGTTGGCTTGAATGGTTTCTTTAGATATGCTTATAACCTAAGAAATGGCTAGAACTTTCACAATTTACTATTTTTCTTTTTAGATTCTCCTGAATTTATCAACCTACGCACCTAGAAACGTTTGAATTGTGGTTGCATTCAAGGTAAAGACTGATTTGTGTTTTGTGTGCTAGTGAGTAATCAGATTGTCAATAATCAGGGAATGGGCATTCTTACTTAAATCCTTACCAAAATCCAGGAACAGTGAACTTTGTGAACAGTGAATTCCGGCTGTCATTATGATCAGTCCAAATATTGGTAGACTTGTAGTGGGGACTCTATTTTTAAGCTGATAGAAACATCTTATAACAGTGTTGGCTTTTTGAGTACCACTGCATTTGTTAACAAACAAAATGCTGTGTTTTTGTTACAAACCATAGCATGCCGTTGTGATACACTCTGTAATATTAAGGATGTTTCTATCCCTTTTTCAGAGCAAAAATATTCCTGAAAACAAACTGAAAGAATGTTCAACAGTGTCAGTTTCCTCCTCTTGCTTCCTTCAAAAATTCTAGAGTCTATGACTGCTTTACTGTTTAGTCCGGTGCTATACAAATAGTTCCTTATTATACAGTTGCTACTTTGACTCCTACTTTATTCATGTTTAAAGTGATCTAGTTACCTAAATATCAAGTCATGCCATTAGGCCACTTGAGTTTTAGCTACGCAATCAGCTGGAAATGGTCACACATACTTTCTTAATGTATTCTGAACTGGCAGGGCTTGAAAAAAAAAGCCCTGTAAGTGCACAGCTGTCCTGTGCTAATAAATTTTGCTGAGGGGCAGGACATATTAGCACAGGCTCAATCACATGATAATATGGTTACACACCTCTCTGGCCAAAGCTGGCTAGCTCTGTGCTGGCTGAGATTTGAGCTAGCACACGATATTGTGACCCAATCCTGTAAATATGTCCTCTGCTGTGTTGCAGAAGCTACCTGGATATTTTGGACTAAGAACATCAAAAAATGCCCGCCTCTGACATGCACATGTTTAACAAGCATTTTGGTGTCTGTAAATATAAAGTGTGATAAATGTGACTCAGGGGAATGCTGAAGTTCAAAAACTTACTCTTTAAAACTGTCTTGGAAGTCTTCTCCATTTTTTTTAAACTTCTTTTCTCCAAGAATTGTGCTGGCTTCTAACTTAATCCTCTGTCTTGGTGTCTACATCTTGTGTTCTGTATTCTTTTGCATTGTTTTCTTGGGTTGGTGGCATTATGCTGCTCAGAAAGTTGAGCAAAATAGTGTTCAAAGCTCTTAAATCTAGGATGCCCTTGTAGGGGAAAATGTACTGAAATTTGCTTGGTCATCTCACTTCCTCTCTGAAGTGCAGATAAATTTGAGGAATTGTTACAATACAGTAAGTCAGTAAGATTGCCTTCTCTGGTGTGTAGAAAATGCCATCACCAGTATTCTCTCTCCTGCTGATGGTAGATAAAATCCCCAACTTCTCTGACTAAGTTGATATGCACTGCAATAAGTCTTAGTATCCCTGTACAGTTCATTCCCAAACTACACCTCCAGGTCTTCCTCATAAAAATTAACACTTCAGTTGCCACATAATGTCGTTAAAAGAAAGGTATCCTAAAGATACCTCAGTGAATCGTAAGGCACAAGATGAATGTTACAGTAGGAAGGCCTGTCATAGGTAGAGCTTTATCTGTGAATTCCAGCTATGGATGTGGACATGATAGATATCTAGATATGAATCTGGGTATGTTTGGCTAGTAAGTGATAGGATAGGTTCACCATGAACCAAACAATAGACTATGCTAAAATTTAGCATTAAGACCACAGTCAAATTCAGTTCCTTAGATGGACAAAGAACGTAAGCATTTTTCCACTGGAAAATATTGTGATTATACAAAAAATTAACATATGCTTGCTCCCAGTGCTCCTAACTTCTGGTGACTCTCAAGCCATTTTGCTCTGCAGCTTACCTACTTGCACAATGAAAATGAAAAAAAGAGATGACTCACGCTTGAAATCTCAGGGGCTTCCATCTCAAATGACTTTGGGTGGGAACACTTTTCTTAAACTGGTGTTTTTAAGGGAACACCCAATCATCTGTACATCAGTACATCTGAGAAGGAGAGAATTTCTTAGAATTTCAAATAAAAAAAGCTTCTTTCTGTTTGCTTACTTACAGCAAATGAAATAATTTACATTTGGATTGTAAGCTTATAAGAGAAAAGGGAAAGTGTGTTTCTCAATTTTGGTGCTCCTCTTGTTGACCTTCCCCACAAAATTTTGAAGAGCATTTAAGGACTTTAGATAAATCTCTCCCCATCCTCCAGTGCACTTTTTGGTAGGTAAAAGCCTGCTAATGCAGGACATGATGAGGAACATTCTACTTTTTTTTTTGTTGTTAATAACGTGATTCATTTTACTACATAAGTTATGACCAGGGTGTGAGGGGAAAAAAAAGCAAACTATTTCCACAGATGACAGATGATGCAGTCTTTGATAAGCAATAAAGGTAAATATAAAACTGGTGACAGAATTTATTGTCAAAATGAATGTTGAATAGAAAGTCTGGTTTTCTGCAGTAATGCAGAGTATTATGTAGAATGTTAGCCTGTCTTAAATTATACAGCCGTCATTGTGTTGGCAGGTAAAAAGTATATACCTGTAAAAAGTATATAATCTGTCAGGATAATTACAGTAAAAGAAAGAAGTGCATCATTGTGTATGGGTTTCAATAGAATGCAAGTTAATTATACTGAAATCTTTTAATAGAACATGAAGAGAGAATTATGATGATATCTGTCATTACATTGCTTGTTTGGCTGCCAAACTGGGCTTGTGTTCCTGCACATCAACATCCTACTGTTTGAGTTGCTCCTTTCACCAAAAGGTTATTCTAGAACAAGGCTGATAAATTGCAGGAAATTTATAAATACAGGAAGTGGCTTTTAAAGACTGGGTCTCCTGTGTTAATCTTACTAGGCTTTGGTCAAATGAATGTATTAGCTGAATGCTATTTGAAAAAGAACGATTCTTTGTTTACTTTCTCCCAGATTTTACTCTTATGCAGTAACAGAGTAATGTTACCATTTTAATTTATATTGGGAAATGTCAGTTTACTTCAAGTCTTTCTAATGCAGTATCACAGAAGTATTTACAGTTTCTCCTAGGTCATGCTGTACAGATGTCTGGTAACATACCGTACTTGAAGCCAGGAATAAGTGTTAATATTTAACTTATAGAGCTAGGGTAATATCATTAATGAATTTTTGGCTTGTTGAGTAAAACTTCATTAACATTTGTGCAGCACTAATGCCATGACTTGATCAGCGTCTTTAACCTGAATGCATATACGCCACGATTCAGTGAAGCAACTGTATCCAACAGGCATAAACACGAATACATTCTCTCTTTGAAAAACTTTCACCCAGGCAGATTGTTTGCTGTATTCCTTCATCTTTACTTGCAAAACAAAAAGCACTGAATGGCCTCATCTCCTTACATTGTGAAAGGATGTTGCTGAAATGATTATTGTAAATGTAGGAGAATGACTTGAGAGAGATATGAGCACTCTAGCTCTTGAATGACCTGTGTCCGTGCATATGTTCTCAATGCTGGCAATAAACTGAACACATAAAAATGAATGCTCAGTAAACCTAAGAAAGAAGCTAGCAATTAGACACAAAATAGTAGAAAGTACTAATGTAACTTGCATATCTGCAGTACCCCCTACCACATATTCACTAATATTACAGAAACAGAAATTTGACTTTGAAGACTGTAAAACACTGTATGTTATTTACTGTTTTTGTATGTCCTGAAAAAGAGGCAAAACTGAGTTCTTAGCTTTTCTTTAGGAGACAGAAGCAAAATCTAGACTGTCCTAAACATGAGTGCACACATTCATCACTGAGTGAAATGAACTTGTGGCACAGTTTAAGAAGTTACCATTGTGCAGCTGGAAGAGATAACTGTGAGTCCCTTTCAATGCAAAGTAAAACAGCTTGACTTAAAACACTGTAGTTCTCCTTTTTCTCATTTTTACTAGGACTAAAAGAATTATACTTTCTTATTAGTAGAGTGGTCCTAAATTCTGGAAAGAACAGAATAGCCATCAGATGTCTGTGTTCCACACAGAAAAAATGGGGGAATGCCACAAGTTTAGTGTGAAGTCTCTCACTTATGCTTTTGTATAGTTTTACTTCTCCCTTTTCCAGCTGAAGTGTCTGTCTTTGGCCTGCAGTCAGTATTTTCAATCATGTTTTCAAATAAGAATCACCCTTAAAAGTGGGAATTCTAAACATACACTGAGCTTAAAAGTTAGGTTTAAATGCTTCATTGTAGTTGCATATTGGGCTAGAGACCACAAACAATCCGTGATGCATACCTATACAGAATAGTATGGATGTTTAGTATTCTTTTTCTTACCTGCTTTGTTTTTAGTGCCTAAAGATAGGACAAAGCTTCAGAGGGGAACTGATCTCCAATCTGTACTGTCAAACTGATACAGTATGGATGAAAGCAAAGATCTTCTGTTAAAATATATTCTGGAAACAATAGGTGCAATGACAGGCTTTTGAAATTATCTGAAGTTGTCTAAAACAAATGGATGTTTTCAAGAAGCTTGAAGTTATGTCTGTACTCCAAGGCATGATTTTCATTTTGGGGAAACAAATGACCAACTCTTTTTTTTTTTTTTTTTTTTTTTTTTTAATGTATGAAGCTCTTAGCATAAATTTACCCATTCAGTCCTATACAGTATTGTATTCTTTTTCATTTGTTTTGGATAGGGGGTTATTTGACTTGAGGTATAGAATTTCTCTAGGACAGAGGTGTAGTGTTTCTTGTTTGTTTGTTTTGGCCTGAAGGCTCATGCAATAAAAAGTATGTGGGAGACATGGAAAATAGTCATCAGGGCTATATTTGTAGGTCTCAAACTGATTTGATCTTCCAAACTGTATCATTCAACAATCTTAGGCAAGTCTGCTGACCTCTACAGTTTTTTATTTTTGCCAAGCAATTTACTGCTGAGAAAGCAGCAGAAAATGAAAAGATGAGGGCAATTTAAATCTCTCTAATTGGATCTTCAGAGCCATGTAAGTCACAGCCTTCCCATTGCAAAATCGTTGCATAGCTAAGAACAGACTCAGAACTAGCCAGTCTACCCATTTTGTATAACATAAGGGAAGAAGGCAATCATCAATTCTTAACTGACTGTTTACACAGCTTTTGCTGGAGAACTTCAGTGGCCACAACGTCCTCTAAAAATTCTCCTTGATCATACTGCTTGCCTTTTCATGTGCCTTTTCATTTTTAAGTTGGGTAAAACAATACAGTCACATATCTTTGCTATTTAAAATATTGGAGTAAGAGAAACACTTGTTGTAATGTCTGACCTGATTGGGGTGTATGTTGGGAAGGGGTTAAATCGGGCTGAAATACTTCTCTATTAGTATAGAGTATGTGCTTTTCCTTTTTGTCTTTAATTTTTGTAGTCTTTAGTCAGAGTGTATTTTGTAGATGTCATACGAGTTTTGAAGTAATACCAGTATTTTTCAGTTAAGTGTTTTCAGGGGAGTGTTTCTCCCCGCTGTTTGAACCACCAATCCTTACAATGTTCATTTCCTTTAACAAAAAAAGCCAGTGAGACAAAAGCATGCCTCTTCCTTCCTTCCTTTACCATAAATACGTGTATAAATAGCTGCTGAATTTGTTACTAGTTATTGTGAATGCTAGTATTCACAATACGATAGTATATTTTGAGTTGCCTTAAAATCTTGCATGTCCTATTCTCTTCATCAGATTACAGCATGACCAGTACACATTGAGTGGAGGCTTGTAAGAGAGGAAGTGTTAGAGTGAATGAGCCCAAGGTATTTACAGCTCCAAGTTTGGATAGAATTTAATGAGGCGAAGGTAACAGAGGTCTGTGTAGAGGAAATACTTTCCCAGTTCAGCGTATTCTCAGTGGCGGTTTTCAGTTGTGAAATCTTGCCTTGGCCTATTAAGTTTTTTGCCTTTGGGGCACACAAACAGGTCTTATCCTTTCACCAAATATTTGCTTGCCCTTATGTTAAGATTAGGAGAGAGAGTTTCACACCAGTCTGTTAGATAATGGGAAAATTCAGGGTAAGAGTGGCTGGTCTGCTTTCCATTACGATAATGCTGGAAGTTGCAGCAATAAATATATGACACCTGACAGTTACAAATGGATTTTTTTTTTGATTGACATTAAGTACATATATGTTCTGAGGCAGTAAAACAGAAGTACTCATTATAAAGGACAATCATAATATTTTTCTTGAAACCAAAAATAAATGTGATCTTTGTTATAAGCCAAGTAAAACATTGTATTAACTACTACTTTTTTTTTTTTTTAAGTAGCAGTAAGAGAAGCAAAAACACAAGTAGTATTAGGAAATCTTGCTATGTCAGTTAGAATGTTGATATTTAAAAAGAAACTATCCACTGTTTCTGACTTTCTTCTCCCTTCATTTGTTGGAACATAGGTACTAATATTTATATTGTACAGATATAATAAGAGCTCTTGAAAACCCTTAGGCTTTTGAGCCACTGGCAGAGCACAGAAATCCTTCTGAAACCTGCCAGCACTTGACTAGATTACCTCTGGAGTTTTTCATTGCCCTTTGACATACAAAATTGTGTAAGAGGAAAACATGTAGAAATCTGTTTGTGAGAAAGGAACAAAAATTGGGACCCTGTGTACTTTTTCTACCATGAATAAGTTGCATTAAAATTGGCAGAGTTTGTTTTTATAAAAACACTGACATGACTTAAACACTGAATCATTTCCCTTAGCTTTTTTTTTCATTCAACATTTCCAAACCAAAAGAGTTGTAATTAGCCACAAGATTCTTCTAACTTCTATTATTATTTAATCACAGCCTTCTGATCTGTAGAAATGTTCTTTCATTCTTGTATGGAACAGGTATAAATTGGGATAATAAAAATTTGCAGACAACCTCGTAGTATGCATTTGTCTCTCTATTGTGTTTAAACTTGTTGCTTCTTTCTGGCAATGTGGTATTTCTCAGTCTTTTCAGTAATTTCATTTTGAAATACTAGGTTCCTTCAGTTCTAAGACTGGAACAAATTCAGGACCCTTCCAAAAATTAACCATAATTAATAACCAATGTATTTATTCAGGTCTAGTCACTTTCTTTTTTAATCTGTAGAACTGTCCTTTCACTTATAAATTATGAAGTGCTTACTGTGGTTTCCAAAATGTTTATATATGCCTGAATTCTACAGAAATTCGAGAAATAGTTGTTGCTTATTCATACTGGGCTGTTTTGGAAGACTTCAGTACTTCCTGAAAGGAATCAGCCCTGACTATTTATGCTAAAGGCAGAATTATGGCTCCATTGGAAGTTCGTAAGAGCTCAGTCGCAGGGGAACCAGGATTTCCTTCAGTGGTGTTTAGTCTAAACTGAACTTCTTCTCACTTTGCAGAGTCCAGTTTTTCTTCACGAACTAGAGTACTTCCCTTTTCTGCTTCATGTCATCTCTTTTAGTAGAAGACCTTTTTTTTTTTAACATAATGAAACAACATTCAAAAAGTTGCAAGTAACATTTGAAGTAGTTTGTAAATAAATGTTTTCTTCTAATTGTGCTATTATATAGTAAATTGGATCACTAGCAAGGTTGGTAACATGAGAGGAAGAACAATAAACACTGTTATCCATATGCTGTGGTATTAAATCTTCACAGTGTTTTGAGCTTTGTGCTATTAAAGCCTTTGCTAGTGAAGATAATTTTGATGCCTATTTAGATTTTAAGTTACACTTAGAAATGCTAGTTGTGTGTGCAAATGCTGGATCAGTTGATTCTGTACGTCAAAAATTTAAATGCAGAGAAGATAAAGGCATTTCCTCCTCTGTGAATAGTCACTTCCAGAGATATGAACCTCTGCCCCCCCGCAACAATTGCTCTTAATTTAGTCACAAAAGCTTATGCTTATTTAAAAGCTATTTTTGTAGATATTTTCTTAAATTCATAAAAAATTATGAAAACAGGGCTGTCTCTTGTGTTCCAGAACCAGTGCTCCGATTTCAAACTTTGCTCTGTGGACCTGGCTGCTGGACAAGGATGAAGGGTTGCATTTTAGAGTCTGTCTCTGAAGCTTTCAGCTGAGCATACCAAAGTCAGATTACACTGAAAGAACATCTCTTTCATCTGTGGCATAAAATACAATGTTGGTGCTTGTATGAGCATTCATGTCAGTTATTTGTTTTCTACAGCAAACTTGACCTGTAACGTTTCTGTAAACAACTCGCATGTACCAGTAATAAGGAAAATATTACCACTTCATGCGTGAGATCTCTGATATGTACACTGTAACGCATCCTTGCAGATGATAAATGAACTCTGGTCTAGAGAGTTACCATTTCAAAAGTGATGGAAGAAGCTTACTCACTGGAGGAAAATCTTTTCGAAATACTGAAACACAGCTATTTAAGACAGAAACTACCTCTGTTACTTTTTTAAGATTGTAGTCATGCTTGACGCACACTGATTCCTATTGCTGGGAACACACATTTCCTACATCAAGAACTGGAAGCTCTGCTGTTTCCAAAATGGATAGATAAACTTCCAAATATTTCAGTTACATTGCACAATTAAGACAAATGATAAACTTCATGTCAATATAAAATACGTTTTGAATTTTTTAGTATTAGAACATAGCTTTATTTTGATAGAGTGAAATTTTCAATATGTAAACTACATTTATTTGTGAGGAAAGAGGGAGTTTACTCACAACGTAACTGTTGTACTTTTAGCAGGAATACATACTTGGCTTGCCTGGAAGATATCCTTGATGGTGCATCGATATGAACATTACCTCTGTCATTCTCTTTCTCTCAAAGACTAATTAAACTTGAAAAAGACATTGAAGGCATAAGATGTAATTTGAATAGCAAAGTTTGGCTTACAACCAAATGAAATTGGTATCTTGGTATCTAGGTATTTTTGCAAGTTCAGTATATCAGTCTGTTATGCCTTATATTTAAAAAGCAATAAATACATATTTTACTTGGCATGCATTTGGGATGGTCTTACTACTGATGAATATCAAAATCATCTTCTTATACAAGAAGATGGTTATACAATCTTCTTATACAATCATATGCAAGTGCCAGTAAAACATTCTTATGCCTCTTATTTGTTTAGTATTTTAAGAGAAAATTGTTGTAAGAATATTTCTTAAGGGCTGTATGGCAAGGTTTCTGCCTGTAAAAACTGGCACCTTGAAAGCCCTCTGTAGGTTAAATCATGTAGTCTGAATTATGCAGTAGACTTCTTCAAGTGATATCCCTACAGATACCTATAGGAATCTCTTTTTTTCACTCTTGGAACCAGTGAAGCCTGGCTGGCTACACATCCTTGGTTTTGTTTTGAAAATTCTCCTCTTACTTCAATATCCAAACTCTGCTTCATGTTCCTTATGACTGCTCTTCTGGACAGAGCATGCTGCGGATAATCCTGAGTTAATGTTCCTACTGTTAATGTCTGTCAAGCATGATACAGGTCTTGTTTTTTCTGCCATGAGACAGAAGAATGGATTGTAAGGATTTGCAAGGTTCTTTTCTTGCCTTTTTTTTTTTTTTTTAATGTTTTTAAAACACACTTTCATGCATAGCTGCATTCGGAACACGCTTAAATGGAAGTGAACATGTTACGCAATTTCCCATTAAAATTAAACTGCTTTTGTATAGCTTCATCTTTATTTGTACACTGTAGTTTGTAAGCTTAGTCTTTTTGAATAATATAATTGCTCTCCGCTTGTATGGCTAGCATATGCCACCATTGTCTAAACTGACAGGCTAGTCTTCAGGAGCATCATGCTGGAATTTCCAAAAATATTGGAAGTAATGCTTTCCTGCATAACTTCCTTTCTGCAGGGCAAAAAAAAAATAGCCAATCCCTAATACTTTCTTTGTTTTTATATTTTAATATAGATCCAACTGAGATTGACTAAAACTCAGTCAGTCATCACTGTCAGATATCTTGTAAGTATGTAAGTGTGTGTGTGTGTATATATATATATATATATGTATGTATGCATGTTTGTGTGTTTTTATATGAAAATGTTCAACGTAAAAATACAAGTGTGTCTTTTCGTTTGTAATTTACCAAGTTTCTCCAGCTGATTTCTGTTAAGATTTCCAACTGATTTTTGTTAAAGTAGAAGCCTTCTGAGGTACCAGAACTGTGTACGAATTAGCTAAGTTATGTTTAAAAACACTTTTTGAAGTAGTTCCAAGTAATCTGAAACTTCAGCATGGAAGAAATCAAACCTTAACGTTTGTTTATATGAACTTTAACATAAATGGCTGCATGTGTACAAAGTGTGTTTGTACATGCCCTTATTGCAAGCATTAAATGTGATTTGACTAGTAGGGTGCCAATTTTAGAACTGAGATCAGTAATTTTAGTAGCAAAATAACAAAACCAACACTGCTGCCCATTCAGAAACTTTTATCAGTATTTTATTATTTCAGGCAGTGTCTTGAACATTTCAAGATGTTTCTTAGCATGTTAGAAAGTTGTTCCAATAAACTGTAAAAGTTTGTAAGTTAGTGTTCAACACTGAGTTAAGGTTTGTTGCGAAGTCAGCTTGAAGATCGTGTCATTGTTTAAACTCGCACGTTTCATGCATGCCGAAGGGATTGTTAGAGGACATCAGCAGAATGTGATTTTTTTTTTTTGAATACAGTCCCTTTCACATGTAGTCTCACAATCCATCCTGCATCCTCGTTCAGTTTTAAAGACTCAGCATTGACAATTAGTAATAAAATGTGAATTGAATATTGTGCAATACTGTTTAAATCATGCCAATACTGATATAGTTCATTGTTGTATTGTTTGCATCATACCTGTTCTTAGCCGACACCACAAGCAGGTCCCAATCATTGTAAATACGGTGAAAAAACAGGGTGGAGTCCTTGCCCCAAAGATTTCAGTTTGATTCACTATTGCACAGATGTAGTAGTTGTAATAAACAGTGGAAAAGAGCAGTGGAAAGATGAAACAATGGCAATTGGTGTATATTAAGAGACACTATTAGAAATCAGTAAGCAAATCAAAGTGTGAAAGTATGACTGTTCCAGCCCTTTGTATCTCAGTAAATACTAGCCCATTCCTCTCCTCCCTTTCAGAATTAGTCAGTTCTCTTAGCAAGCAGCTGACTACCAGTGGGGCTACTTGTAAAAAAACTACTACTCAGCCAAAATAAAAGACATAGTACTGTCTCATTATTAAATTGTTTGCATAGTCCAACAAGTCTGCTTTTTATTCAAGTCATTGTGTTTGATGGTATGCTTTTTGTTGGAAAGTGAGGAGCAGTGAGAGTTCTCTCACTGGTGTTTATTTTAACACATATCATGTCTAAACATGGTTATGCACGGTAGTTTTTAACTAGTCTTAGAACTACGGCTGGCTTTTGTTTTACAAATATGCGCAACTGCTTTCTTTGGAGCACTGAAATAACTGGAATGAAACTATCATACATGATGTGTAAGATAAATCAGTGACCTTCATTTTAGAAAACTGGAGCTTAGGGAAATAAAATTATATAAACCTCTTATGCTGAGGTTTAACTGTTTGCTGAGCAGTACTCTGATGAGGAAGAGGTTAACTAAAGCAGAATAAGCATATCAGTTTTGAAAAGAATGCAGAATTCACTTTTTATAAAGAGAAATACACAGACTATCCTTTTTTTCTGAACAAGTCTGAGCTTAGTTTAGTACATGACACTACCACTGTGTATTAATTTTATTCCACAGAATCAATTAAAAATATAGCATGTTCATCGTGTTATCCTAAGTATCTGCAAATCTCTCAATCTCACATTACCCTAAATGTTGTTGATAGTGGCTACATATGACTGCAGATGTTGGAATTCTTATTAAAAAAGCAAACACCTATTAACAGATTTCTTGTTGTGATGTTTGCAGCAGCTGTCTTGCTTAACCTGAAATGTTAATTGTAACCTCCCTCACCTGGGGTGGCAAATATGTTAATAAAGGTACATTTTGAGGTGTGCCCACATTCCTTTAATTTTTGATGGGGCCCTGAAAATTGCTTCATTTTCATCCACTCTGTTTATCGGATTGTCTATGAAAGATTGGACTTTGCCACAAACTAGTGGGCATTATTCCCCTGTGTCTGAGGTACCGCTCTTCTGTTAATGCACCATAGCCTTCTCTTTTTCCTGGTGCGTGCACTGTTTGAGATGTGTTTGCATGACGATAAGAACCTACGGCTCGTATGTGCCAGCGCAGACTAGTTCTAGACCAGTGGGCTACCCACAACTGTGGTTTGTTATGACGGCTTTGGTTTTTCCTCCCACTTGCCTTCAGTCTTTATTCAGGCCAGTTCTTTACAAGGAATGATTTCTGACATGCAGTCACAATCTTGCCAAATTTGGCTTTACTTTAAATTGGATTAAGTTGGTTAGATTGGATTCCGTTTTTCCATATCTGGAGTCCTGGAATGCATATATAGGAGTAGCTTTTGGGGAAGAGTGGAGGGAAATCTTTGTAATACCTTTCTAAGAGTCTGACATTCATAGTTGAAAAGACCAGTTATAGATTAAAAATTCAGTTGCTGGGGTGAAGTTAATAAAGGAATTTTGGAATATTATATAGTTTATAACAGATTTTTGAAGAGTCTGTATCAAGACGCAATTTAATCTGAATAAAGTTAATACAACATTCTGAAAGGCAGTAAAGAAACCTACTATATTTTTCCATTGTAATACAAATATTTAGGTTGAAAAAAAAAGTTGCTGACCTTTGCCCATAATTATGCAATTGTAGCATTACTCAAGTAGCTTAAACACAATATTATGATGTGAAGGACAGACTGCACCTCAACAGCCCTGAACTATTCAAACAGAGATAATGTGGAAAAGACTCTGAAAAGTAAATATTTGTGGATGCAACAAACAAATATGGAAAAGGTTCTTTAATCTTCAAAACAGTACTCTGCTATATCATGCGGCCTCCCAAACCAGTTACTTCAGTCTCTTTTGTCTTGATGCATTTGAGGTGAAATCTTAAAGGACTGAAACTAATGGACTGATTATAATATTACTAATTTAATTCTTTTTTTCTTTTTTTTTTCTGCTCTCTGCTTGGCTCTGGTCTTCACCCACAGGTGTCCACTGTCGGCTCTCAAAGGTTACTAAAATTTTAGCTGCTGCTTAGAAACAAAGCTGCCTAAGCTTCACTTACTGTTGCTCTTTCCCACGCCATACTGCACTGCTGCTTCACTCTTGCCTTCTTCAGAGCTCAAGCCCTCAGAACATAAGAGACTTATATATACATATATATATTTTTATATATTCGCAATGAAACTTAGGCTAGAAGTATGTGCCATTCTCTTGCTGCCTGTGTACTTGTTAATATCTGTGTACAGTATGCTTGTATTTATTCCATGGTATTTTCTTACCAATGCTAAGAAGAAAAAGGCTATGGCAAAACGTTTAAAAGCTAAACCCATCTCGGACAAACCTGGAAGCCCCTACCGGTCTGTCGCTCATCTTGAGTCACTAGCAAACATAAACATTCCTGGAGCGGACACTTTGGACAAGCTGTTTGACCATGCTTTAGCAAAGTTTGGGAAAAAGGATTGCCTTGGGACCAGAGAATTACTGAGTGAAGAAAATGAAATGCAGCCAAATGGAAAAGTGTTTAAAAAGGTAAAATTTATAAGTTTGTACTTAATTCTGAATTGGTTTTGAGCTGCTTTGTATCTTACCTCAACAGTGGTGGACTAATTAGGGTTTTTCCTTAATCTTTTCTTTGTTTTAGATTATATATATATATATATATATATATATATATATATATATATATAAAAATCCATTTTATAGTACTTCAAGAATAACACATTACAGTGTGTGCTGTTTACTTCAAGAAAAATGAAAATTAGTGTTCTTTTTTTTAATTTCAATGAATTGCAATGTGTGTGCTTTTGGCATTTTGCACCAACTCACATTACCAGCAGCTTCCCCTCATTGCAAAAATATATGTATTTTTTTCAACAGTTAATCTTAGGAACTTACAAGTGGTTATCCTATGAAGAAGTAAATCAGAAAGTGAATCACTTGGGGAGTGGACTGGCTGCCCTGGGACTAACCCCGAAGAGTACTGTTGCTATATTCTGTGAGACCCGAGCAGAATGGATGATTGCAGCACTAGCCTGCTTCAAGTACAACTTTCCTCGTGAGTGATGAACTTGTTTACATTTAATATATTCTAGAAACGTTTCTCAGCACTGGCTTAGCTGTTAAGTATTTTGAATGTGCCAATCCTGTCATTGATGGTATAAGAATTTAATAAACTTACTCTGCAGATAGTCTGGTTTTTTTTTTTTTAAGTTTGTTTTGTTTGCTTTGGATAGTATTTAGATGTTAGAATGGACAGGAAAGTAAATTAGTATTCAGTGGTCATTAAAACATTTTGAAGATGTCACTAGTTGCATTTTCCCCCCAAACTGTGGAATGTATTTATAGTATTTTCTGTCTGTATCATGACTTACGCATCTGAAACATGAAGTAGTTCTTGGAAAGGAGAAGAATGACAGAATAATCAAAAATCGTATGCTAGTTTGGGGGTTTTCTTGTGACCTTTAAGGTCCTCACATTCATTACAGTGACTTTTTTTTTTTTTTTTTTAATTAGGCAGTCAAAATCTCGTCTCTGACTTAATGCATGCTAACCTCTTTGTATAGTGGTGAAGGGTTACTGTGTACTTACATGCCATCTTCATGTACAACACACTGTGACCCGTGACACTATTTTTGTTGCCTTCTTACACTGTTGTTTGCAATAGGCTGGCCTCTCTTCAGTAGTAGCTGACTGCGTGAGGAGATGGTAATTCAGTAGAGTACGCAGAGGGCCTGTAAAGGGCAATAACGTAAAAATTGACATTGCTATTGAAATAGGATGAGGTGATTAATTGGATCTTGATCCTCATGCTTTGAGGGGGAGAAAATATCAGCTATATCACATTACTCTCTTTTTGGCCCTCCACATGATCCCCATTTCACAGGACTATTAATTTCCTTTAATGTTCATTTGGAGGTTAGAGTTTGGGATAGCAGTAGGATACTATAGAAAGCTATTTTTTCCAACACAGATAACTGGAAAGGGCAAACTTCTCGGTGCCTGCGAGGCACTTACAGCATCACTGTGGCAGATCAGGGTTAAAAATAATCTATAAACATAAAAAACAGTCTGATACCTTAGTCTGATTCTCTGCCTTGCCCCCATCAATAATTGCACTGGAATGAGCAAAGTAGCTGACACAGGGCTGCATAAGCTGGCACCGCTGCTGAAAGAGCTGCCTGTGAAAGTACATAGCTATACCCAGTGCCTGGTGCCTGCGGTCATCAGAGCATCATCTCCTCTCTGCCAGAGCTCTGCCTGCAAAGAACTCTGAGGAAGAACCCAGATGTTCTCAGCTGCTTATTGTGCAACTGCTTAGTGTATTTTTGTTGGGTTTTAGTGGATTTGTTTGGGGTGGTGTTGTTCTGATGACTTTTCTTCTTCCATACAACTGTCCTCATTCCAGATCTCTTGGGGGATAAAATTCTGATGCAGAAAAATGAAAAGCAGTTTTATTTTCTAATTAGAAGACTCCCATAAAGCCCATCTTCTGTTTTTTCTTTTGTTTTGTTTTTTCCCCACAAATTGCTTTCCAATGAGCTAAAGCAAAAACCCTTGCATTTAGTATTACTTTGATTTTAACTTTTCTTTGTTGTTCTCCCCCTTTTAATGTAACAGTTGTTACTTTATATGCCACCCTGGGTGAAGAGGCAGTAACCTACGGTCTCAATGAATGTGAGGCATCATATCTGATCACTAGCGTAGAACTTCTTGAGAGCAAACTTAAGGTAAGGTAACCTCACCTTTAACTTTAGGTAACTTCGGCACCAGCTTCACCTATTCACAAACAACCCAACAATATTACAGTGCAGTCAGTGCTAAAAGTTCCCTTTCCATTCCTTAGACTGCACTGCCAGAAGTCTCCCGTCTTAAACATATCATTTATGTGGATAAGAAGACTATCAATAAATCAGAATACCCTGAAAACATGGAGATTCATAGTATGCAAACAGTAGAAGAGCTGGGAGCCAAACCAGAAAACTGTAAGTGAATCATTTCTTGGAGAACTAATCAAGCAATATAATGGTGAAATCAGAGCTAGGTTAAAACAGTTCAGTAGGAGAGAAAAAAGTATGCAGGTCTCTATGGTTTCCTTTAAATAAATGGAAAACTAGAAATGTTTGTTTAATCTCTATTTACTGTCCTGTACTTTTTTTCAAGTTTCAGGTATTTCAAAATAAAACCTTATTTTTAACTCATAAAACATGACCAGAATAACTGAACTCTAAGAATCTGCCTTTATTTTAGGAAGTAAACTAGAATCTGGTGTAGTGTTCCATTTTTCTGCTACTTTAACCTTTTTTCCTCTTATTTTTACTATTTGTCGTAAGGGAAAAAGGGAAAGCACTTGGGTTTTTGTTTGTTTGCTTGCAAAAAAAATTTCTGATCCAACCTGTGGCTAGAAAGCCTCTTGGACTAGAGGAACAAGCATTACATATTCCCTTGCTACATGAGGCAGCCAGGAGTGACTGTAGGGAGGGAACGCTTTCTTCAAGGAAGGAACAACCAACCTTGATCCCCCCACCCCACTTAGCCAGATTGTCTCACGCCTGAACAAGAAGAGCTAACCTGGTAAATGCAGGGATGTGCATATTCATTGCAACTACTTATCTTTTGACCAGCTTAAAGAGTTGATACAAACCAGCAGCCTAACTTGAAGGTTTTACTGAAACTCCCTAACTATGCTTCCTTTCAGACACTTCTGCTGCCTCGCTAGCTGTGGAAGTCATGAAAGCCAATGATTTTCATCCTAAGGACAGAATAAACATCAAAGGATTAAAATAAAAATCAGAAACAAACTGTTATAAGTTTGCTGCTTTTCCACTATTTAGCAGCTTAATCAAGGAAGGTTCAATTAGAAGAAGGGAGAAAAAAAAAAACAAACAAAAACCCAAGCCTTTTCAGCCCTGTAACCCAGGCTTTGGAACGATGATTGATGGAAAAGCTAACTTGCAGCTTCTTGCCTTTTTAAAACCCTGTTGTTTCTCTCCAATAGTGCGTTTCTGCCATTCACTGCCTTTCACAGGTTTGCTATATCTTCACCAGGCTTTTTCTGTGAAACTTTTAGCCAGCTGTAAAACACAATGGCAAAAGTATCGTCCAGATTATGTGTGGTCTTGCGTAAGTGTCTCAGTACGTATTCCTTAGGAAGCCTACTGCGTTCCCCCACTCCCTCTTAAAAAACATACCACTATTCTCTTCATCACTGACTTCTGCATCCACCACTGACCACTTAGCACACTGTGCTTGCCCTTGCTGAAGCACCTTTTCCACACGGGTTGATTACAGAAATTTTCATATTGGTTAATTATAGAAACAACAATTTAGAAAGTACATAAGAATTAATATGATCTTTCTCTTGCATTTTGTAGTAAGCGTTCTGCCAAGCAGACCTGTTCCTACAGACTTGGCTTTAGTAATGTATACCAGTGGTTCTACTGGGAGACCTAAAGGAGTGATGATGATGCATAAAAACTTAATAGCTGGTATGACGGGACAGTGTGAGAGAATACCTGGGCTGGGGTAAGAAACACTTAGTTGTCACATGTATGGAGATATTTTGTCATTGCATTCACGAAGGATGTAATAGCTGAAATACTCTACGTTTAAGTCCTTTTGCAGTGGGTTATAAAAACAGTTCTGAACTGATGCTGCAAGTTTCTATTAACTGACAGGTCTAAGTTTCTTCCTGAGAAATCTCTGTATTTCCTGGAGTCAGCCTCAGTATTTTATTGACCAGTTCCCTTTCTATTTTGGAAGGAGATACTACTATGACTGTTTAGGATTGTTTTAAAATAAAAAACAATTTCAGCCTTAACTTGGTAACTGGGATAAAATCTCCCACAAGGAGAAGTGGCAGTTAAGCACTAGGGAAACTTTCAGTTTCCTAGAAAACAAGGCAAGGCCTGGAATTTACACACGCTGGTTTCAGTAAGATAGCATTTTGCCCATTTAGTTTATAGACTACAGTTTATGATTCTACCCTTCTTGGATGCAGAAGAATAAATTCCACTTGCGATTTAAGTCTTTCAAAAAGTAATAACTAAGTACACCAAATTCTTGAACAGTATTTTTAATCTACTTATGCGTCACTGTTAATCATTAATCCTTTCCTTTACTAGGCCCAAGGATACTTACATTGGTTACTTGCCTCTGGCCCATGTATTAGAATTGACAGCAGAAATTTCCTGCATTACCTATGGCTGCAGGATTGGATATTCCTCTCCACTCACACTATCAGATCAGGTAAAGGAAAACTAAGCAAACTTAAAGCATTCCTAGTCCTGGTGAAACTACAGCAGCAGATCATACCATATAACATTTTATTAAAATCTTTGCATTTATGATACTTAAGAAATCTAAAAGAAAACCTAATAAATGCTATAGCATTATCTAATGGAACATTCGGATACAGAACAGCTATTAATAGATTAACTGAATGCAAGGCTGCTTGAAGTGGTTTTAAGTTTTTAGACTTACATTATCAGTTCTTTATCTAGTTACTATAGATCTTCTATTTAGTTCGTTGCATTTTTTGGTTTAACAGCTATGATAAATTAAAGCAAGTTAAGTTGTAAGAGAAGGCTTCTGTATGTCTTGCTGGTATAAAGATTACATCAGACAAAAACTGCTGGAGGAAAATGGGGGAGAAACCAAGTACTGCAGGGGGAAACAAGAAAAAAAGATACACGAAATGGAATTGCTTTATCAGGTTGGGCTTGTAAAACATCTGACATTTCGCTTGAAATTGGTTTTTAATCAGTACTTTTCCCATCTCAATGACAAATTATTAGGCAGGAAATGCTTTTTGGAGGGGCATGGGAGGAGATTTACATAGCTTGCATGGTAGTTCATTCTTATTTTTAGTCTTCTTCTGAAGAGCTACTTGGTTTTTGGCTTCATAAATTTCCATTTTTTTCTTTATTCCAGTCAAGTAAGATTAAGAAGGGAAGCAAAGGAGACTGTACTGTACTAAAGCCTACACTGATGGCAGCTGTGCCTGTAAGTACAGGAAAGCTGATAATAAGTTTTGCAAAATGGTGCTTTCTACCTTGTTCATGCTAGCAAAAAACCACTTACTAACATTTTTTCTTTCCTTGCTTAAGAAACTGTCACTTTAATAGGCAGGCAAGAAAGCAGAATATAGAAATTTCAGTTATTGCTGCATAAGGCAGAGTACTGATGCTGCAGACATGAGCACAGGAATATACATATACTAAAGCCAAGACTCATTTTGATCCAAAACTGTAAATGCTAATTAATAATTATAAATGACCACTGATGCAGTAACAGGATACAGAAGGTCTTGGACATTCACCACCTGAAAGTTCTTTTTGCACCGGAGGAAGCAGGGCAGCTTTAGTTAACATGGACACTTTAAGCGTATGAGCATCTGGCTGAGTTGGGGAACTTCGCTAATTAAGCTGAGCTGCTGTAGTTGCTGGGGTGCCTGCTCTCAGCTGCCCTATTGCAAGGTAAAACTTAGCCCAAGACTCTCTACTGTTTTTAGCCACTTAAATTTATTTCTTGTGGAAAATAACTTCAAACCAACTGCATGCTAGACTGCTAGTAGAAACGGTAAGTTTTAAATGTGGCACAATCTCTTCTCAAAAGGAATACATTTTTGTGTGTGCAAAAAAAAAAAAAAAAAAAGTCCATGCAGACAACTTCATATGAATTAACTGTGAAATGTGAACAGTGATAACGCTGAAGCATCTTGAAAGAACTCCCCGAATGTCTTGACTCTACAGACTCATCACAAAGAAGCTAACAGAGGAAAAAAAAATACTGGAAACAGGTGGTCCGTTTTTAATTGATAGCAGAGAGGACCTAGAGTTCAACAATCTACAGCAAAAAAGAAAAAAAAGAAAGCTTCAGAAAGCCCTAGTATGAACAACACTTATCTGACATAATAACCAATTTAGATTTCCTGTATACAATACCAGGCTATACAGCCTGGTTATTGTACAGGAAAAAGATCTGTATGTCATCAATGAAAATATAACTATCTAGGAATAGCCTAAAATACAAGCCAGCTGAAAACATATGGAAAGTAAGACTTGTAGGCAGAGGTAGCTTCCTATATTACTCTAATAAATAAAACTGGCCAAGTACTTTTCTCCCTATAAGTACTGTCCTCTTATTTTCAGATCATAATATCGTTACTATTATTAGAACATATAAGGAATGAAATAGAAAATAATTATAATAGAATCCAAAGACACAAATATTTCTAAATATTTCATTCTAACAGAAGTTTGTAATAGATGTTAATGGTTCCTTCTAGCCTTTAATTCCAAATACTTTGTTGTATCACTAGTCCTTCCAAAAAGCTACAATTAATCCTGCTTTGCCTTCAAGAATTTGTCTTTTAGAAACATCAGATATTCTGTAGCTAAACTGGGCTGAAAGTGTTTCTTTTTAAAGTTCTAGTTTGTGTAAAATCCAGATCATGAAGTTTTGAGGGAATATTCAAAAAACTAATCAGAACAGTTTCTATTAAGACTTTAATATTTTGATCTCTGATATTTCAAAATAAATAATTTTCATGGCTTTGTTTTCAACTGATGTACAATAATTTGATTCTTGTTACAAAGCATGCAATTGTTACAGAGCACAGTGCTATGAAATAGAATAATTAACATTCAGAGTGGTAAAGTATTTAATGGAAGTTGAAGGATTGGCTCCTTTAAGTTCTGTATTTTAGTGATTATAAGTTTATTCTTTTAATTGAAATGAATATTGTGTCCTCTTACATCTTGTCTATGACAGAATTGTGGGGGGTTTTTTGTCAGGTAACTAGAATTACTGCAACTATGTTGCTTTGAAAGTTGAAAGATGTCTCTTGGAAAAGGAAGTGGTGAAATGAAATCTCTCAGCTTGTTCCCTTGTGCTTGCCAGTTGCCAAGGATAAAGCACAGCATCAAGATTCCTAAGTGTAACTGATCTTTCATGGCATATACTGACCTTTTACAAAGAGATTTAGATAAATCTGAATTCAAGATTTTTGTAAATCAGTTTATCATATTTTAAGTACAGGTTAGTGTTCTTGGTAACATAAGCAATGTATCAAAGCAGCAAGCTTTATTACACTACAGGATGTTACCCAAAGTTTGTAGCTGTTGTTGATAAAGAACTCCGTGATAGACATTCTATGTGGTAATTTTCTTTGCCCTTTTCAACATTTTTTAGGAAATAATGGACAGAATTTATAAAAATGTCATGAGTAAAGTTCAAGAGATGAACTATATTCAGAGAACCCTGTTCAAGATAGGCTATGACTACAAATTGGAACAAATCAAAAGAGGATATGATGCACCCCTTTGTAATGTGTAAGTATAATTCACAGTCCAAATGTACTTTTCATCATGGTTTTAAGACAGTTTAAACAAATAATCATCTAAGCTATCTGACATCAGATAATTCTAATCCAACAAGCAAATATGCTCTAATGACTAAACTGAATTAATCCAAGCTCTTACTGGAAACAGGGAGTATATATTTAACAATAAGAATGACTAATCTTCAGAGCAGCAGATGAGTAGTTATTTTTCATTGGATTGCTTTTTTAGTAATCAAAATTGGATTGTTTCTTTAGGTTAGTTAGAGGAATTCTGCTGTCTTCAAGTGTTACACAAGATGTACGTTTTTGACTTTCCCTGCTGTCCATAAGTACCTGTGAATGATTAAGTGATTTTTAAGGTGTTCTAGATAAAGAAGAGAAAGGTTTCTCTCTGAATGAGCTGAACAAATGATATTTAAACACGTTTTTCCTTCTTTCAAGACTATTGTTTAAAAAAGTAAAGGCATTACTAGGAGGGAATATCCGTATGATGCTTTCTGGAGGAGCGCCACTCTCACCTCAAACACAAAGATTCATGAACATCTGTTTCTGCTGTCCTGTTGGCCAAGGCTATGGATTAACAGAAACATGTGGAGCGGGAACGATTACAGAAGGTAGTTAAAATGTTTCTAGAAATACACACCTTAAAAAAAAAAAAAAAATTTTTTTTTTTAAAGGTAAAGTCAGAATAGTTGTATTTCTCAAGTGCAATAAAGTAACTTGAAATAAGCTGCCGTCCTATTTTATGGTTTGAGTTTCTATTTCAAATGACAAAATCTCTGTATTCTTCCTTGTTCTTCTCTCCCTAAGTTGCTGATTACAGCACTGGCAGAGTTGGAGCGCCTCTTATTTGTTGTGAAATTAAATTGAGAGACTGGCAAGAAGGTGAGCGCATTAAATCTTTTGACCTCACAGTAGTTAATTTACTACTGCTTAGCTAGGTGTAGTACATGAAGTAATTGTTCATTATCTTTTAAAATAGTCACTAATTTGTGTGTGCATTAAATCTTTTGACCTCACAGTAGTTAATTTACTACTGCTTAGCTAGGTGTAGTACATGAAGTAATTGTTCATTATCTTTTAAAATAGTCACTAATTTGTGTGTGCACAAATTTTAAGCAAAAGTTTCAAGACATTTTCTTGGAAGCAAAATACATGTTTTGAAAACAACTGTTTTGTTTTTTTGTTTTAGGGGGCTATACTAATAGAGACAAGCCTAATCCTAGAGGAGAAATTATAATTGGTGGGCCTAATGTCTCAATGGGATATTTTAAAAATGAAGAGAAGACCTCAGAAGATTTCTCCATTGATGAGAATGGCCAGAGATGGTTTTCAACTGGAGATATAGGGGAATTTCATCCAGATGGGTGTCTGCAGATCATAGGTTGGCCTCACTTTTTTGCTGTTTCAGTCTGTTACAAGATCTTGACAAAGCATAAGAAGCATGTTCTTAATCCTGTTGGCTTTGCCAGGGCTAATGTACTTAGTTACCTGCTTGCACAATCACAGTGTAAAAAATGTTCCCAGAAGTTCTCATGGCTACAGGGAACTTTTGGAAATTATACTGTTTTCTGTGACATTATCACTATATAAATTTAGCACATAGGATTTGAAAAATAAACATAAGATCAATTTTCAGTATTAACTACATAGCTTAAGAATCAGAACTCCCATTACTTTCATACAAGTTGTGTGACAAGAAGTGTAGTGCAATACAAACTTTCTTACAGAGATCTTTATATAAAGGTTCCAGAATATATACATGCTTGTAGCTGCTTTATAATTTGAGTAAGATGCTGTAACTTTTTTTTTTCCAAAGAAGAAAGAAAAGAGTCTTGCACAGCACTGCACAAAGTACATGATATGTAGTGACTTTACAAATGAGTCTGTGGAAATGCAAGTCTGAATGCAACAAGCCTTTTTGTTTTTGTTGTTACTTTTGACTCCTAGATCGTAAAAAGGACTTGGTAAAGCTACAAGCAGGAGAGTACGTATCTCTGGGCAAAGTAGAGGCAGCACTGAAGAACTGTCCATTGATCGACAATATCTGTGCTTATGCCAAAAGGTAAGAGTGGTATTAATTTAGACACTCAGTTTAGGGTATGTCTGAAATACAGGTTCTGACCCTGTTCTCCAATGATATACTACAGCTATCCATGGTTTCCAGTGAACACCCCCCCCACCTGCGCATGAATTAAATATAACATCTCTGAAGTAGCACAGGCTCCTAGATTTCCCAAACCATGAAGAAAAATGGCTTAAACTTTCCTGTGCATCTCCCCTATCCTAATTCACTCCAGTTCCATCCCCCTCCCACACAGGTATAATTATATTAAGCATGTATTTTGGCCCTCCATCAGAATACTACAGAAAGGTTAAATCTGAGTACTTTCCACCTGATCCAAAGCTCTCTCATGAGTTTTGGAAATTCCTCTCCTCCTTATTCCCCCTCACTTATACACCCTGTATATGGAGGGAAACTGAAAAGAACTAGCTAGATCCTGGATGTAGCAGGGAACCTAAACTACACTGTAACTTCACGAGTACATATCTAAATATGACACTGATCAAGTCCAATCACTTAGAACAACTTAGAGCATCTTTGATAAATCACTGACTGTGAAGACCTAGTGTACAAGAAAGATTTGGGGGTGGTGGGGATAGCTACAGTTCTGAAAGGACTGTGGAACTGTCTATCTAACATCAAGTAAGCACTTTACTCTTTGAAATTGAAGCCTGTTCAGATTTTTTTTTCCCTCCTTTTGGCATCTTGCGTTAGTGACCAGTCTTACGTGATCAGTTTTGTGGTTCCTAACCAGAAGAAGCTGACGGCATTAGCTGAGCAGAAAGGCATCACTGGAACCTGGGTCGATATTTGTAACAACCCTGTAATGGAAGCTGAAATACTGAGCGAGATTAAAGAAGTGGCAAACAAGAGTAAGTAAAATGGCATACAGTGCTATCCAACTGCATGGTGATTAGCCAGCAAAAAAATTTCAGTTATCATCACTTTCTTCTCCCCATTGTTTCTACCTGCAAAACTTAGACTTTAATCCGCGGCAAAGAGCATATTGAGTTTATGCCTATGATCCCATGAATTGACATGCTTTTTGGTCATCTTAGCTACTTTATCCTTTCTTTATTTTCTAAAAAAATTTTTTTTTTTTTTTAACTAACTTCTAGAGCCAGGTTGGTTGTATAGTGCAGTTAAAGTAAAATCCAATGGGGCTGTCAACTAGGAAGGAAAATTACAAGACATTTACTGGCAAGAAAACTAGTTAAGCAGGAGGGATCAAAGCCCCATGTAACTTTGTGTCCTACAGCTTTGAACAACAATGTACCTTATGCTTGTAATGGCTTAAACCCTGCTATTCTTTGCTGCAGTACTGAATGATTAAAAGCTTGCCTGATCAATCCTTCATGGGGCCAAAACCATAACAAGCTATCTGGAGAGAAAAGAAAAAAAAATCTCTAAAGCACTTGACACCTCATGTAATGAGGTGGTAAAATAGGACTTAAATGCATGCTAAGCACTGTTGTCTCTCAAATTTTAGAGAGGAGAATCTGTCTTTTGAAACCAAGAAAACAGGAATAAAGGGCAATTTTAGGTGTTGCTTTAAAAAAAAAAAGAATATACACACACACACACACCCAACACTAGGTCTCTGACTTTGGTTTGAACACTTTAATCCATGGTATTCTACCATAAACTAGGCAAATTGTTATCCATCTAGCTTTGTTCCTCCAAAATCTTTGCTTATACATCTTTTTGTCTTCTAGTGGTAATCTATCATTTAGATATGACTAATTTTTAATTTATGTGAAACTTGTTCCAAAAGTATTGTAAGCAGACCGTTCTGTATTTTTAACAAAACATTCTGTGACTGCATCACAGCAGGCACATACCTAAGACAGACAAGCAGCAGAGCAGAGCAGGAGCCTGCAGTTCGGGCACGCCTGCAGCCCGCGCTCCCAGCACGCCGGCACTTGCTGCCCTCTGGAGGGTGGTTGGGCTGCCGCAGGCGGGCCTGGAAACTCGGCTCCAAGCGTGGGTACGCGGGTCCCAGCCCAGCCCTACATGCAAGAGCTTACGGGGCTTTTTGCCCAAGTCCATCAAGTACTGCATGCATGCAGCAGCTCATGCCCCTGTCCGCAGTGTCCCTCCCCTGCTTCCCAAAGCACTTGCCCACCTCCTGCCCCGCTCACCCTATCGCCTGGGCAAGAGATAGGAGCAGCTTTAGTTGTAATAAGGCGGTGCATGCGCCAAGGCACTGCTTCCCGCTGAAGGCAGAATAAGTAACTCATGTAACAAAAATACAGAGAAGCCCCTTCACTTTGAACTCTAAACAAACTCCTAGGAAAGAAAAATACGAGAAAGAATTTCTGAAGCACATACTAAGTGTCTTATTCCCCAAAACAAAGGTACTTATAACTTAAATACAAAACATCCAGCTAGTCTGAGTTAACCCGATTATTATCCTTTTTCCTAAAATAAAGGCATACCTCCAGCTTGTGAAAAAGCCCAGAGCTCCAAGCGTTACCGCCAGGCTGGGCTGAGGTATGCAGCGTACGTACTGCGTGGGAACGCAGACCACAGATGCGTACAGGGGCACATCCTGTGTTTATACACACGCTTGCATGTGCACGCTTCCACAAACTGAGCCTACTGTGAACTGCTGGAATGGGCTACCAAACCATCCCATAAGAAGTACACAACTTAAATGGCTCCAACAAGCATCACATAACATTAGCAAGAACCAAGTTATTTTTATCCCCTTGTTCTTAAATCTTTCATCCCATTATTCTTAAATCTCTCAGTTCATGTAACCTTTATTGCTAATAACTTCCTGATAGATTTCAGCGTATCCTCTCGTGACAGTAGTCGCAGACCTTCAGGCTATGAACTCATTTGTTGCAAGCTCCAGACTTAGCACTGTCATATCCAGTACAAATTGTAAGTACACTATGTTAACAGAATATTTACACACTAATCAGCCCTGAGCACTGGTAAAAGCTTAAACTTACATGTGTCCCTCCTGCGACCCACTTTAAGGTTACTTCTTTACGTAGGACAGCATACCACACAAGCTACAGCGTGCTTGCCTTAGATTTTTAGGTAGCACAAACAAGTGTTTCAATGTAATCATACCATGCTTTTGTTTCTTGTTGTCCCTGCAGTGAAATTAGAAAGGTTTGAAATCCCCATCAAAGTGCGGCTAAGCCCTGAGCCATGGACCCCGGAGACTGGGTTAGTAACAGATGCTTTCAAGTTGAAAAGGAAAGAACTGAAAAACCATTACCTCAACGACATCGAAAGAATGTATGGAGGCAAATAAGATTGTGTTGACTAGACAGTTGTGCAGAAGTTGTCATAACTCAATTTTGGATGTCCTTGTATACTGTAGATATCACGTGTTAAAGATAACACACAAAATGGATGAATGTTTCTATAATCGCTAATGACAACAGAGGAGAAAAAAAAATCTTAGAGTCCAAATGCCTAGTTACTAGCAGAAAATACTGATGCTCTTTAGAGTTTCATGTGATCATCTCCAGTTTTGAGACAGACATAATTATGTGAAGCAGTGTGACCAGGTCAATGTTATTATTGTTCCTCTAGCATATTCAGACCACTTTCATTCCTCTAATTCCTACTAAAGTCTGGTATATACTTCAGTCAGGAATATTAATGCAATTGTGGTGATTATTATATCACAGTAAGAAACTTCACAAGGGAGAAAAATATTTAAAGCTTACCACTCTCCATTAAAAACAAAACAAAAAAACCCCACACACATGCACACAAAAAACATCAGTCAAGAATTTGCTAGAGATTACTAATAATGCATTGCTTGAAAATAGATGGATTCTTCTGCACATCAATTAATATCTTGACTATTTACAGTGCCTAAAAGAGAATACAAAGTACACTTACTTAAATAAAGGTGAACTGAAAAGCTTTCTAAAAATAAGTTATTTGACACTTCTTTCAAGAGTGTTGAATACTACTTCAACTTCCAATTCGCCAAATATGTTTTTACTTGCCACTATATTTTAATTCGAGCAGCATTTTCAACTAGGGCATGCAGCATAAAAGACAACTAAGACTTACATTGCTGCAAGCAGTACTGATGTTGGAGGAATCATCAGCTGAATGCAGAACATGCATCCTGGCTGGCAAACAGCAGCGAAATTGATGGACGGTTGCCTCTAAGCAGATTTGTAACTCAGAGGAGAACTTTGGGGTTGGGGCGGGGGGGGTTGGTTTTGTTTTTAAGGCACTGATCCTCCAGATCTCTACATATATATGAGTAATATTACAAGTAACCTGTATGCAAGTTACAGGGTCTAAGATGACTATTCACAATATGGAAAAGTGTTTCTGTTCACCTTTTAAGTACTGTAACCAAAACAAGACAACCAGAAGCCAATAGTAGTTTCTCCATTGTCTTGTTTTACTTATGGAAAAGTAATGTCTGGCAGGAAATCTTTGTTTTAAGGAACTTGTAAAAAGGGACAAATCACTCTATATAGAAATTCATTATAAAAAAAATGTTCTTTTAATAACTGGAAGTTGTAGGTGTGCTGAAGTGGGAGAGTAGGGAATAATTTAATAATAGTTTATCACTTTGTGTGCAGTATCCTGTACTGTGTCTCTTGAATCGTTAGTATCTGAGCTCCTACATCCCTGCTAGCTCTCTGCACTTGAACCATAAATGCTGTAAGAAGTGGAAGTTCTTGATACTGTTCTACTTTGCACTTTTCTTAATCATTTTATATATGTTGCTTACATTTTGTACAGGTGTGGCCCTCAACTGCTCTATATTATAAATTCCTTTTAAAGTATTTATAGATTTCTTCTATTCGTATTTGTGTTGTGTATATGATGGTTAAAAAGGAAAATGATTTGGTATTGTCACTGTACAGAAAGAAAAAGGTTTTGTAAGACACTTCTTAAATATACTAACTTGCAATTTCAAGGCAAGTTTTTCCTTTATTGGGTGTATGTGTAGTCTTCTTTTCCCCAACTCAAACAGCTTTCAGCAAAAATAAATCATGGCTCTAGACTGGTTAACCAAACTGCCCCTTCTCCTTGGGACCAACTTCTTTTCAGTTTCCCATGCACAGCTTCTCTAGCCGGTCCAGAACGCACGCTGCCAGCTGCTCTTGCGAGGACCCTGAGGGGAATGGGAAAGAGCTCTAGTGCTTAATGCTGACTGCTGCTAGTTGTGCATGGAATTACAACTGTCACTAAAAGGAACCAGAAAAAAGCTTTTCTAAAAAAAATAATATTTTGAAGACACATACACTGGTTTATGAATACAGGAAATACTTCCCATATAAATAGTAACTTTTCAGATGACTTAGTCCTGGAGAAGGTTACCAAGCTTTTCACATTTAAAATTGGTCACGGTTAAATAGCCTTTAGATAGTCTGTTAGCATCATAAAAATTAAACAAATGTAAAAAAGTTATTTGCACTTCAGTCTTTGCAGATTTATGGATTTTTTTTTAAACCATGAATGTATTTATATGAAATGTATTTTACCTAGTTATACCAGTTACCCTCTGTGTCTTGGTTGACTGAGTATTGATATTTTCAAAATATATAGACATACAAAGTTAACATTTCAAAAACTGAATACAGTTGAATTGGTTCAACAAGTTTGTGTTCTGAAAAATCTTTATATTGTACAAGTTGTCCTCGGTTACTGTTCAACACCTCACATTCTCTCCAAAATGGAGTAAGCCTTACACAAGAACAGTTTATCAAAAGAAGGAACAGTTAGTACATGCTACAAAGGGTGAAAACTAGGCTGATTCTAGACTTAGCTTTCAATAAACTACATGGGGTAGTGCTGCAGAAGACACTTGATACCCATCAGCTTTTTAAGCATTTTTGGGAGAAGGGGAAAAAAAGGGGGAGGGATTACACCAGGCTTGCTTCAGATCTAATTTAATATTATACTTGTAAATAATTCATTGCACTTCAGTAAGAACTTTATCCCTATTTTTAATTAATTCTTTTGTGACAGAACTTGTGGAGAAGTAAGAAACAGATGATGTGTGAAAAAGTGATATTTGCCTGACATTGTCACATCAGATGAAGTGACAGTATATGGATATAAAACCATTGCCTGATCGCTACAAATGATACCTATGCTTGACTGAAAGGACATACAAAGCAAGAGTGAAGCCTGAGGCAACAGTGTATTTACTAAATCTGAAGGTGCCAGAAAGCTCACAGTAGCTGCAAGTTCTTCTGAAAGCAAGTTCAGTATTCAAAGCTGTATTCACAAGTTTGAGAAAGAGTCCAAAAGAAAGAAAATGCGGTCTAGGTATGTCTGATACAAGATTATATTTAGGCATACTTGGATATAAATACAAGATTCACTAGGCAACAGTTTTTGAGGGGGGAAAAAAAGGGGGGATTACAGTGTATTATAAAACTGAACAGGAATCAGCAATGTCACACTAAAAAAAACCAACAACAACAAAAAACCCACCACCACCAACAAAACCCACCACAACCAAGTTCACAGGCAAGAGTATATAAGATTCAACATAAGCCTACTCACTACGAGTAGCTCCTCAGCTGTAAAGCCAGATCCAGATTTAGGCCCTCTACTTCAGGACACACATAGGCTATCTAGAAAAAGCCAGAATACAGCATGGGGCTAGAAAGTATGATCTATGAAGAACATTAAAATAGTTGTTCAGGTAGCTTGGGAGAGGAAAGGAACATGGCAAGCTGCAATTAACCTTCAATGACCTATAATGCTACCCTAACACAAAGGTATACAATAAATAAATGAATAAAAACTGGTTCCAGTGGAGAAAGAAGAAGAAGAAAGCATAAATTATACTATGGGCCATTTATGATTAGATACTTTAAAAGAAACATAGAACTTTTAAATGATTCCTTATTGAACACTAACTGATGCTTAGGATCTCTGCTACTGAAAGACTTTGGAGCCAGCAAAACAAATGCCTTTCAAGAACAGTTCTGAGACCTTGGGTGACGTGGGGTGGGGTGAGGTGTGTGTGTGTATTAAAAATAAAAATAAAAAACAAAAAAACCCACAGCAGAATATTACTGAGTGGCTTTCCAAGAAAAATTTTACAGTCTACATAAAGAATTAGTCCTATAAGAGCTGGACAAGTGGTTTTTTTAAAAAAAAAAAAAAAAAAAAAAGGCCAGTTAACTAGCCAGTTAATGTCCATTACAACATCACAGAGATCTGAGCATATAAAAATGTGGTACTGCTCTGGAGAGTTGCCTCCCAGGCAGACCAATATACTGAGCTGCAGTTCACATCAGTCACTTTCTGGCCATATAGACAGGACATAGAGTTGGAGCTGAGAATGTGAGCTGCCAATTTTCAGTCAGAAATACCCCCCCCCCCCGAATGACAGTTTCAAATAGATTGTATTCTAACAATAAATTAGCGATGTTCTGCAATTACATACACTGCAACAGACGAAAAAAGAATACCAATTATGTAGTTGTTGTTTTTCACTGGGCCTGCCCAGTGGCTAGGCACCATACATGAGTTAGCAAGTTTCCTTTTGGAGACTGAAGTTTAAATGTGAGAAGCTTAGAAGTAAAACAGAAGTAACTTTGAAAAATAGAAAATATTTCTATCCAGACACCTTTGCCACACTTGCTTCTCCTGCATAAGGGGATGCCACAAAGGTGCTTTACAAAGTACAACCAGGCAAGCTTGCAGATAGACAGCCGTCTGCTCACAGGGGCTGCTGAAAGATGCACGAAAAGGAAAACTCAGCTAATCTGCAATAGTGTGAATTCACCTGGATTAGTAAACAAAATACACTTCCACTTGATTCAGTGCTGCTGCAAAGTGGATTACTGATTAGATCTGTTAACACCACAGGATTAGACCAGCCACGGAGGAACAGCGCTGACTACAAGTGGTTGCTGCTGCAGGGTCATTTTCACTTAATTTGATTTGAATGAGTTCTGCCAAGACCAGGGTGATTTATTTCTGTTTTGCTACTGGGAACTGTAAAAGCTAGAAGCTTCTTATACCTGTACAGGGGAAAAACAAGTCTGGGAGAAAGCTGGTCCCATTCCAGGCCAGAGGCTGACTAACAAGTTAGTTCTGGCTATTCCTGACTCCATGGCCTGCAGAAGCACATAGCTGATTAATACAGGCAATTTGTCCTATCTGGTCTTTTGTTGAAAATATATAGTCTGATCTCAGTCAAATACATTAAACTGGACACACACAGCTCTGTACACGCTCCCTGGGGATGAAGCAGAGGTGGGGGAAATTATTTAGCGCCTCCTTCTGCTTTGAACCACTGTTGAGTCTCTTTTTAACAGGCTTCTGTCAAATGTCTTCAAAAATAAGACCAGCCCAACTACAACTTGGGGCAGTGGTTCCCGCAGTGTTGCAGCACTTCACAACAAAAATCCCCACCCGGAGAGGAGTTGCTAGGAGCTTTGTTTGTTTTAAACAACATGCCTAACCTAAATCTTTCTTTGGGGCATCAGTCAGCTTGTTGTGCTGCTCCCCCAGAGAGCGACCCTGAAGAATGGATCGCTATCCCCCGTAGCTGCCTGCCCTGCTTTGCTTAGACTTGAAGGACACCAAGCAAACACAGCCTCTCCAGATAGGTCAGGCTTTACAGGCTCCTTAAAGCGGGGTCACTATCCATCCGTATGTCTGAAACGCGATCCCCGTCTGCCCCCCAGCTCCGGGCGACGAGGACGGGGCACGTCCCAGCTGTGCGCAGAGCCCTCGAAAGGCCACATCTAACCGCTGCGCCTGCACAAGCGGGGGACTCGCAACCGGGGGGCACCCGCACCCCCGAGGCGGAGGGCAGAGCCCAGTCGCCTTGTCCCCGCTCCCTCCCTCACCATCGCTGCTCGTCTGCACCCCGCCGCAACACCAGCACCACCGCTCGGGGGTCTGCGTGCAGCCCTCCGTGGGGAGCTGAGCTGGGTTTAAAAACAGTCCTTTTGTTTGTTTGTTTTCTGCCCTGTTATTTTTAAAACCTGGATCTTTGCTCTGAATGCTGGGTAGCACAGTAACAGCGCTGTCAGAGGCAGCAACACACAGGTGGTGGCAGTGACTTCTTTAAGGAGCTCCACAAACAAATGGTAAATCACAACCAAAGCTTCATTTCTAGTCACTCTGACTCAGTTTTAACCTACATGCAGCCCACTCTGCACTTTCGCTGGCAAGCACCATCCTTGCTTTGAGAAGAAAGTTGCCAAGAAAATTGTTCACACTACCACCACACACACACACACACACACAAAAGCCTATAAAAAGGCAAATGAAAACCTGGTACTGCTCAAAGAAAAATCTGTCAGGCTCCTGGCTTTTGGCTCTCTTGACATTCCAAAAGGTTATTTATGAACAAATCAAGGCCCCTTTTAATGACAGTGAGAATTACTATTTGCTGTATTTTCTATTTTATTTTTGTTTTCTAGCCACTACTACAGTTTTCACAAGTCTTCCTTAGATTACGAAAATGCAACAAGCCTGTAACATATCTGAGCCAAAAAAAACCTGCTTGGAAGAAAATGATTTTGTAAAAGGGGCTCATAAGAAAACCAACCAACCAACCACACACACACACATGCACAATAGAAAATATCTTACTGCCTAGGCAACAGTCTCATACCCTACAGTTTGTGAGTTCTACTGATGTCAAAAAGTAAAATCAAATCACAACTATCCTTTCATCACAGCATTTCTTAGTTACATTTTGCTCAAGGATAACCAAAAAGAAGTAATGAACTGAGATTTAAAACTCTTACCAAAAAAAAAAAAAAAAAAAAAGAGAGAGAAAATTCACCAGGGCAAAAATACCCCCATTCTATCAGGGTCTCTTCTGGAAAAACTTCAAATCTAAAAGAGAGGCTTTGAGAAAAACAGGCCACCATTCTTTCAAACTGTAACCCAGCAGACTGTAGCGTTGGCTGATGCTGTATACACAGCGGTCCTGAAAAGGCCAGGTCAATGTCACGCCAACAAATGGGTCCCCATTCTGGCCCACCATTAAAATACATCCTTTTCACTGAACATAACGAGGGGAAAACAGCACAGAGCTCAAAGAGGAGCCCCAGCCTAGGGGGAAAGGGATATAGAAACCACACAGAATAAAAACAAATATAAATGCTGAGGACACTGTGAATCCGTAACACACACAACTGCTGTATTCCCCTGGAAGTGCCATGACAGCTGAATTCAGGAAGTTACCAGATGAACAAGTTACAAGTAGGGAATATCTGACACCTTCAAAGCATTCACAGCATTTCAAAATACTCATACCTACAGGCAGGGAACTGGGGGTGGGGGGGTGGGGAGGGGTTAAGAAAACTTGCCTGTCCACTGCAGTCCTAGGCCCCTCCAGCACCAGCCATACCAGAAGCAGCCCAGAAAGCAGCCTGCTGGCACTGGGGCCTTTCCAGTCCTTTCTGTTCAAGGAAGGGGCCCTCTGCAGCTGGCTATCAACTATTCTAATTGCTTCAATTATTCTGCTTCTGGGTGTGAGACCGCCACAGCTGCTGCTGCTGCTCAGGCGCTTTGCCTACCACCTTTCCCAGCACCTCTTGCCTGCTTTGCTCTGTTACCTGGCACCCAACAGCAACCCTGCACTGCGAGCTGCCCACGGCCTCAGCACTGATCTGCTTCGGCTGTCAGCACGGAGCCGGCGCTACCCCCAGCACAGCTCGCGCGCAGGGCGCTTGCATTTGCTGAGCAGCCACGGAACGGCCCTTCCACAACAGCTCTGCCAGGCTGCCTGCACGGATGGGGCCTGGATGCCGCGGACTTCACCGCACACAGCCCTGCAAACAGGACTGCTGAGCAGCCAAAGGTCACAGCGCGAGACCCGGCTCCTCCCTGGCTTTGTTTTGCTGGAACTGAACTTCCCCAAGCATCTGTGTCTACGAAAGATCTTGCCCGGCCTCCTCAGAGCGCCTGCAAGGCCCCTCGGCTTGCCCCGTAGCGGCAGGGGCAGGGAGGGCTGCTGTTACCGCACCCGCGCCCAGCCGGGGCGCAGCGCACCCGGGGGCTCACCTGCGCAGGGCCTGCCCCAGCCGCCCACGCACGAGGACCGCTCAGCTGCTTTCTACAGGGCTGCTTTTTTCCAGCTGCATCTTTCAGACAGAATTAGATTATTTTATCCCTTGTAGTGCAAAAGCTGAATGAAATGTGGCACTGTTAGGTGGGGGAATTACCTGTTTCAAGCACCCAGCTGTCTCCTCCCTGTTCTGGGGAGAGAAGAGGGAGAGCAACCCAGCCTGCATTTCCCACAGTACCAGACGGCAGCATGGTGATAAAAAGAAGGAGCAGCCAAGTCCCCAGGCTGCAAGGCTGAGTAGTTAACAGCAGCCTTGAGCAGAGGGCTCCGTCCCTGCGTGTGTTGCATGAACTGTTTTATTCGAGCACAACCCTTCCACCCACCTCCACACAGAGCGTGGTGGCCCGGCCCTGCCGAAAGCCAGCGCCCGATGGGAGCAGGAGAGCATGGCACGGCGGCACCGGCTCTGTCGCACAGGAAGGTGGATGAGTTTGTTACACTTTGGGGCCCATTTCTGTCACTGCTCCACTTCTGCCAGTACCCGGACCGCAGCTCCGCTCCCAGGAGCGCACGCCAGCACAGCCACACTGCTGCCAAGGCCGTGTCTATTTATCATCCCACCACTTGCTTACGCAGGCTGTTCTTGTGCGTTGGCTTGTACAGTGCTCAAGGCTTCTCCTGGAGCAAGGGCTGTCCGTTGACTCTCTGGCTTGGCTTGTATTGCTCTCCTACAATACACAACTGTGTTACTGTACATCCAGAGAACTCTTTCATCAGTCACCTTTAGATCTTAGTTTAATGTCTTCCTCTTTATAACCAATTTGTATTCCACATTGTTATCTGACCACAATGCTATTACTGCAGGCAGCATGTCAAATAATTAAAAGCAATACCATTACTATTGTATTAACCCTTCTATCTCTTTAAAGCATGGACAGTTATGCCTAAGTATAATGGATTAGGAGGGTCAAGTCTCAATCTGTTAAAACAAGAGTGTTTTGGCTTACATGGAAGCGTTAAAAAAATAAACTGGAAGTTGTTCCCATGAGGAAAGTCTCAGTAATTTGTCTAAGTACTATGGCTTGGCTGATGCAAGATAACTTTTAAAGCCACCAATAGCTTCTTTTCATGAACCCAGAAATGTAATGCCAAGAATATCTTAGTACAATTTAAATCTTAAGTATGCAAACAAGATAAAGCATATACACTTTCTAAAAGACCTAGTCAGACAAAGAGGTTATTTTGGATGTTCTAGCCACACTAATAGTCTATCATTTCTTTTTTTTAATTTTTCCCCAGATAAAGATTAATGAACGATTTTAAGGACCACGTACATTCACCAGGAATGCTGCACTACACAGTCCAGTTCCTTTAGCATTATGATTTTATTCAGACTGAACTGAAAGAAACAGAAGCTTTGACATTAACTTCAAAGGAGGAGAGATTTTGATGTTACAGATTTAAATTTTCTCTATACTGCTCACACAGACTTTTTCTCCAACAGCAAAACTGGCTCAAGTTCTTACATTTGGTCACTACTGCATCTTCCTATCTCTACTATAACTCTGCGGAGATTCACTGTAAACCAGATACCTGAGAAGATGAGTTAAAAATAAAAAATCCTTGAGGGGACTGGCAGTTCTCAAGCCAGCTTTGTCACTGCAGAAAACTACTGCAAAATCCACATGCCAGATTACGTAGTATCATTGGATACAAACAGTATCTTGTGAAGGGCTAGACATTTCAATTATTAAAAAATGTGTAGCAGGGGGGAAAAAAAACCTAGCTTCAGAAACAGTTTCAATGTGAGTATATACAACAGTATTACATGCTGGCATTAAAGCAGTAGAAGGCACGTTAAATCTTCAGCTTGGCATAAATTTTAGTAGTTAGAATTGTGTGAAAAAAGGATGAAAAACCAACCAGCCACCAATATTCTTAAAATCTCTTCTCAAGCAGCTATACAACAGTCAGCCTCCATCTGCAAGGATTCAGGCAATATGACAGAAGCTGACTGTCCAATGAACTTTCATACTAGGATAATTAAAACACTGTATCTATCACACTAGAAGATTTTCTGTGAGGATTTCCTCCAATACAGTCAGAATTATGCTGATCACAGCCAAAATTTCCCCCTATAAGCAAGAGGGAATCATTATGTACATCTGTAGCCTTTTATTTAATTCTTGTCCCAGTGATTAATGTCTCTGTTTGAACACTGCCCATCAGCAGGATACCACAGGCTCTACTAGCTTAGGAAATACTCAGGAAGTGTGGTGCTAACCGCTACTGAGCAACTCAACTAGGTTGAACAAGAATAGGGGAAGGACTGCTACAGTTTTCTGAGTACGAGAGAGATTTGCACAGCTTAAAGCTTCAATGTGTTGGATGCTGAAGTGTGTACTTAATACATTTTATTTAATGTCAACCGGTTACTAACCACTTTCCGGTGCTCCATTCTACATGCAGCTTCAAAAGTCAAAGTGTCCAAGAAATCCTTCACAGTCCATCTGCTTCTCCTTCCCCCTTGAACATGCAAAGTGCACGCAAGATACTACACTTCAGTCTTGCCTTTAAAAAAGGCTGCCCTTGTGAAAAAGTTCACCTTCCATTGCACAATTCATAAATAAGAAAAACCCAAGACCTCCTGCCAAGTAATGTTGGCCTCTATTAACAATACATCTAATTCCAATTATCTGTTGTTCTATCTTTTCAACACCTGAAAGAATCCTGAGGTTTTGGTGAATTGTAGTAACTTGTGATTTACATCAGTCCATCTATTCTGCTTTAGCATTATAGTTCAACCAGACCTTTAAATAATAGCATCATGCATTAACTGCAGTTTACACTGGATAAAGATATATACCATATATACAGACATGCTTAAATATAGTATACATCTACAAAATACATAAATATACAAAAGAAATTTGGCTGTATCTGTCTGTTTGTTCAGTTCAGACATTTCTAATATCACAGTCTCTCCAGGAGATAATTTTTCAGAAGTCTGTTAGAGAAATGTAGGCTTCAAAGTATGAACAGATACATTCTGGTTTACAGAAGATGTGCAGTGCAAAGGTAAAGTAATAATATTCCCAGATTTAGGGTTGAAAGACTTACAAAAATCTGCCTGCACGTATCAGGCCACAAACTTTACAATGATCTACTGTATGTCCTAAAGATAGACAGTGTTGATTTATTTTTACCTGTATTTACATCTCATTGTACTTTTGGGGTGTGATAAGACTGCAACAAAGTAAGAATTATTTTTACTTTCTATACCTGTCTCATCTGAATAATAACCAGTTTACATCACTGGAAGAGCACCACACAAACTGTAACTCCATTTGTGCTATTAGTATCAAGATGATGTGGAACCTGTGACTGAAAAGATGTGAAGTATTATTCAGCGCACTGATCTTTCACAGTTTACCTTTGTCCCATGAATACACGGTACATTGTCCTAAATTCTACCGAATCACAAATTAAAGCGGAAAGCATACCATGGAATAGTCACACTGAGGAGTTAGCCCCATAAGACACCGACGACAGAACTACCTACTCGCACAAAGTCCTCAGTTCCTCGAGGACTCCCCGGTGAAAGCAACCTCTGTAGCACTCAGCGGGAAACAGGAACCTTGCGAAACCAGGTTATAACACCCGGCCAAGCCGCACTGCCCCAGGACTCAGGGAAAGGTAACACCAACAAGCCTTTTAGTCCATTAGGAATTCAGGCCTGCTAAATCAATTCCGTTACCCGTCAGAACTGACAATGCACCTATAGATCATTCCATCCAGATGAGTAAAAGCATTCAGTGTGACAGTTCGTTGAATCCTGACGAAAAACGTGCTTTAAACTCTCAGAACCTAGGAACTCTGGTTTGACAGGAGGGCAAATTGCACGGCTGGTAACATAAGCTCACATCGGAGTTCATTCTTACTCTCTTGGCGTGAATATATACACCAAAGTACTTAACCAGCTAAGAGGCATTCATATGGTGGCATACAGAGACCTTGGTAAGTATTAATCTCAGCACCAAACATTCAAATACCTTTGTTTGTTTCAATGTTTCAAACATTATATACTGGTTGGAAAACTTAAAAAAACATGGAGCTGCAAACCCACTGGGGCTGAACTGAATTAGCCTGTAAGAGTACATAAATTAGTCACTGAAATGCAACATGTTTTTTGCATCAATACTATTCTAAGGCACCTGTGTTACTGATGCAGGGCAAGACGGCAGTTTAGTCTCCACAGTCCATTCAATCATTGGACACGACAGACTGATTTATATTATGAAGCCCAACTTTCAAAAAGAGTAACTCAATATTAATGACCTAGCTTCTTTTCAGTAAGGACCAGGACAGAAAAGCTTGTTTAGAAACACTTAATTGTTCCTCTTTTCAACCCACCAGGAATATTGCAAGAGCGAGTTCAGGATTCACTCTCATCATACATGCAAAGATAACTTGCGTTTTGTTCCCCAATTGTGATTTTTTTTCCCTGGCACTCCTGACCCTTTACACTGCATCAGATATCAGAGCCTTGTTCAGGATAATTACAAAAAATTCACTTCTTGCTAAGCCTCACCCAATTTTACAGCTTCAGACACAGCAAAAACTTTACAACATACCCATCATTAAATTTAGTTTCTAGAAGTGAAAATCCACACAGATGTTGACCTTCCATTCAGCATCATCTTTTCATTGCCAGTAGCTAAAAACTATCTGCACTTGTGTAAGTGATCAATAGTCATTTGACATTTTGAACAGCAAAATAAAGTAAATAAAGCATCAGAGTTACCACGTTAATCACTCCTCATTTGAGTGTTTCATTTCTTTTTAGAAGAGAAACAGCAGAGGCACAACAATCTGTTCTCAGTGAAAATATTTACAATTCAAGGATCTGGCACAAGTTGTGTTTGACTTCATCCACATATTTGTTGGACAGCACTCTAAACGTCAGTAAATTTTAGATGAGGGAAATGTCACATTTGAGACTTTTACTCTAGCCAGTTCAACACTATTTACAAGTTCACTGTGCTCTTGGCGAGGCATTTGCTGTGGGATTACTCACTATTCCATATATGCTGTCCTCACTGCAGCAATGACACTGTCCTTGTACCATGCTGCAACAATCAGAACGCACAATTCACAGCTAGAACACAACTAGTAAAGATGGGAAAGCCACAGGTTATTTGTTGTACTTTTAATACTGTACAAACTATGAAAACTTCTAGAAAAATAAATAAAGTAGAAGATTAGGGTTGTGGGGGTTTTTTATAGGAAATTTACAGGAGGTCTTGAACAGTTTTAAAAACTTACAAAATACATTCAAGTGTGGAAAGTCACTTTACTGATAAAACAGCATTTCTTTATAATGTGTTTTCCCCCCAAACAGGATATCAAAGTGTACACATATCAAAAGCGTCATTCAGTCACGCCATCAGAACATATTGCTCTTCTCTGCTCCAAGAAACAGCACAAGCATTTTAAGTCAATCTAACTGCAGTATTCCAGAAGAGCAAACCAACATAAAAAAAGTGATTAACATGGACAATACAGGGAATAAATACACAAAACAGAAGATCTACCAAGTCTTCGGTAGCCACAAGTTGGTATTTGAAAGTGCTTAGCTCTTCAGCTGGCTTTGTTTCACTGATCTGCTGTATGTTAGTGATTTGGTACCAAAGAGCAGAAAGTGGCCGTTTTAACTCCTGGTCACAGTTTAGAGAATAAACATGTTCAACTTATAAACGGCCAATGTAAATTTAAGATATTACAGCAGAGTCAGGAGCAGGGAACGCTAAACCAGCCTCGATGATTCTGCAGTGAATAAACCAAATACAAAGCATTTGCAGGTTCTCTTCTGCAGACTTCACCTCGGAAGTGGTAACGAGCAGCACAGAGCTGCGACACACCTAACTTCTCCAGCTAGTCTCGAAGAGAACTTTTATCTGCACAATTATTCAGCTGTAAAATCACTGATTCAATTTAGTAGATGTATTATCACTTAGTATGCTCCATAAACATTGGTATGCTCCATAAAAACACTTTGGGAAACAGCATTTTCAGTTAGAAAGAGCAACACCTAATTATGGGAGCACTGAAGCACTAGAACAAGACGAGAGAAATAGGCAGCACATGACTAACACTTCTGCCTAGACAGAAGTAATTAGCCTCTAAATGATTCGTCCCCCTCCCCCCCCAAATCCCGGCATACACATCAAGTCCAATTCCAACTATACATTTTACAAAGGAAGTAAGAGTATACACTGGGTTTATACATCCAGACCAGTTAGTAAGCTTTCAAATAATGTTTCATCTAGTTAAAAAGAAAAAAAAAATTAATTGCAGAAGTCAGATTTAAAAGCAGCAAAGCAGCCTGTATTTGAATAGCATGAACATAAGTGATAGGAATAACATTTGACTGCAGCATTGCTGCAGATACTCTAAACCTTCCACTCAGGCTAGAAAAAACTTAATAACCACTATATAAATTAAAATTTAGAGCAAAACAGCCAATAAATATTTATTCCCATAACAAGCTTATCAGGTACAGGTAAACGTGTGTGTTCTGGTGACTGTCTTCAAAATTCAACAGCCAAATGTTACAGTTGCACCCTTTACTATATTTTAAGGGTCAAAACCTACTTCCTGTGTGTAAAGCAGGTCTGTAATACTACTTATGTAAGCAACAGCAAATTAAAAAGAAGCATACCACACCAGTGACACAGTCCAAGAGTGCTGTATCAGTAACAGGCAAATTGAAAGTTAAGCTTTCTTTTCAAACTTGTAGAACAAACACAATTACATGAGCCTCTCATACTATGTTAAGACAAACTGCAATTAAATAGGCCAATTCTTTCTTCACCACATACAGAAATAACAATGTATTTACAGTATTTACAATTTTCAAAGAATTTTGGACTTCACACATTGTTTTGCAACAATTCATATTCTTCAAGTTGAAAAACAGTTACACAGTAGCTTTAGGCACTATTCAAAACATAAAACAGTTTATGTGGTGAGTCAGGTTACTAATTCTAACTTACTGATGTAAAGACTAGAGTGCCTTAAAAGGAAATAAAACCACCCATTTCACCTAAATATCATGCTATCCCATTATTTGTGGGATATTATGTGATAATATCACATAATCTACAGATGTTTTATGCAGATGAGATATTGTTTATTTTCACAGTTTTCCGATTTAAGTAATAAAAACAAGGGAGCTGCAGTCCTAACTCCTTTGTGTATTCAGGCTGCTGCTTTCATTGCAACAATATTAAGATCAGAGACACAAGTTCCTCTCATATGTATTTTCAGTTACAAGCAAGTATAATCTTCTATATATAACTCAGTTTTAATTTTTTTTGCCCAGCTTAAAATAGAAACGTACCACTTTGAAATAAAACATGCTGATACGCAGATTTACTCTAAGTTCCACGTTAAGATGGGCAATCTTCTAACCTGTAGTCTTGGAAACTAAAGCAGTTTAAAGAGTTTTAACTTTAAAGTTAGAGCAAGATTTTAAAAACTCATTAAAGGTAATATTAAAAAAAAAAAGAAAACTATAGTTGAACTCTGCATGAGAGGAAAATACTATTTGTGTTCAGAGCATTTCTCCATCCAAGTTCACAATAATCAAAGTACCTGTTCTGAATACTACTACTGAAAAGAAAATTGAAGGCCTCACAGCAAAACACACTTTCAGTGCCACTTTTTTATTACAATGTTTCCTGAAAAGAAAACAGGAATTTAAAACTTGGTTGAAGATGGGAAAAAATAGTCCATCCTTCATAGCAACACAATTAACAGTTAAAACAGACAGAAATGTTAACTGATTTCTTGAACTGCAAGACTTCAAAAGAAAGATAATCAATTTGAAGTCCTTTACATGCATTTAGCAGAGCTCTGAATCATTCAGTATTCCTCACCTATGAATCAATGTATATTAACCACAACCAAATTCTGAGAAGCTTAAGTCAAAAGGAAACCTGAAGATATTTAATCCTTCCAATTTTTCCATACCAAGGAAGGTAACATTAGCTTTTCAATAGATAATTTTTTGAGAGATTACACACCCAGGAGCTATATTTGCTACTCTCACAAACAGCAGAAATCATTGTCAATCCTTCCTAGCTTCTTACAACCAACTGAAAGTAAGTAACTTCGAGAATTCTATATACATGTCAATAAACATCTTCAAAAGAGGGAAGATGCTACTGTAAAAACAGATTTTTTCAAGTTGAAGCAATTACACATTTGGTCAGAATTGTAAATTAAGAGGAGTATGAGTTCAAATAGTAGAGTTTCAGCATTCAATATTACATACAAAAAGTCTGTAAGTGGCAGCATTGCTGCATGTAAGGCATTTTAGGAATGATACCAACACAGCTTATTGCCTTCAGCATTTCAATAGGTTCAACTAACATCAGCAACCTCTTATATTTTAAGATTGTTTACTACTAAAACCATGGCCATTGGGATCGATGCAGAGACATCCGCAGAGCTTCCATGACGACAGATGTAACAGGAAGAGTGAGCCTTTCCCAGGCTTGGAGAATGACTGTCTATACAGCTAACTTCAATATGCCAAAGGAAAGAGGTCACTTTCCATAGCCAGCGCTCACTAACTGGCCCAGTCCTGAAAGCGGAAACAGTCACTCGCAATCTTCCACACTGTGTTGGTAGGTGTGGCCTGTGCTGTCAGCAAGAAATTCTGATTGAAGTAGCGCTGCTTGTTGCCATCAAATTTTACTGTCCCACATGTCACCACGAGGACTGTCGTCTGGCTTTGAGTAGCTTGCTCTTCACAAGGAAAAAAAGTATATAAAAAACCCAGCAACCCAAAGACTAATAGCTAAGGAAGTAGGTACATAAAAGTTTCATTTAATTCTATTTATATTAGTTACAGGCTACGACATAGTTATACATCCATGAAAAATACAGTTTTATTGCATGATTTCTACACAGACAATCATTTATTCATTTGCAAGCACTGCTTTTTTAGTGGCTTTTGTATTTTCAACACATGCTGCTCATTCTAGAGCACTATGAAAAGCCCCTGGGTTTTTGCTTGGAATAAGCTCTCATTATTTGATATATTTAGCAAGTTGCATATACTTTTTTCTCTTCTGTTAGAGCCTGTATTCTTTTCACAGCAGAGCAAAGCAAACAGGCTTGACCACAGTTTTTTTTCCTTGCTTATATTCCCAAAATATTTATTAGAAGTCATTTATTAACTTTTCAATTACATAAGCATTTATCTGGAAGTTGTAAATTAGAAATCAAAAGAATTTAGCATGTATTTTATCTATTTTAAATATTAAGAAACGAACATACAGAAAGGTTAATGATTCATTCCACATTACACTGCAGGTCAGTATCAGAAGCTATACTAGAGATCTCTTGATTCTCAGGCCTCATCAAGGACAATGTAATTTGATAAGGCACATTTTTTTCAATACATGAAAGTGTCACATCTGAGCCTTAAAACAACATCTGAGAACACATCTGGTCTTAATAAGAAATTTGCTTAAAGATTTTCCTAGACAGGTGGAACAGCGTGCAATTGCTGCATGTCTTGATTTATGCTTTATTTATGCACAGCTTTACATTTCAACCAAATTTTGTATTTTATATAAGTGTGTCCCCGAAGACAAATATTGAGCACTATTATAGTTCCTGTTCACTTTCAACAGTTACAAAGAGAATTAAAAAACAAAAAATAAACTAAATTATACAACAACCTTACCGTGAACAGGTTGGCAGTCCAGTACATTAACCTGGAATTCGCTAGATGGCAACATTTCAAAAAATTCATTCAATGCTTCTTGCCCAGACACTGCATTACCATTCCAGACTAATGTTGCTTTGTCCAAATAGAGTCTAGTCAAAACCTGAGGGATTATGAACATACATATTTGGGGGAAATGTATAAAAACATACAATGCACAACATTAGGATTCAAAGAATACTGTTTTGCGTTACTCATTTCTTCTGCACCTTAAATAGCGTCCTCCTCAAATATCAGCTCCATTAACAATTAGTGCCCCTGACTAAGAATTCAAACTAATAACTAAAACATGTTTTACTTTATTACTTAGCATAGTGACTAATATGCCTCCAAGTTTATATACTGATGAGATCCCTTTCACAAAGCCAGTGATAGAGCTGTACTACTTAATGACAAAAGGATACTGCTGCCTTTCCATGTTTATCCCTAAAATCTTTTTCTGTGTGTGTGCGCGCGTGCAAAACAGACTGCTGAGCCAATAAAGTCTAATTTCAGGTAAAAAGTAAAAGTGAACAAGACCAGAAACAGTGGAAACTTACAAGAGAACAGATATCTGCAGCAGCAAACCACAATTTCGCCAGTATTTCCTAAGCTGTAAACAGCTGAGTAACTGCATAGCTCTCCCTCAAGATGTTGCTACATCTCTGCCTAACCTGCTTATCTGCAATGTGACTAAGGAGTAACATCCAACTGGTGACACTTTCATGTAATCTAGAATTTATTAAATCACAGCTATAATATCTTAAAAATCCCAAAGAACAGTCGGTTTTCATAACTGTCCTCTGGTGTGCAAGTATTTATTACACGATACCAACCACATCAACGTGGTCCATGAAGACTTTCAAAGTGAGATAGAGTTCTTTCCACTTTATCCTTAGGCACTTCTAAAGACTCACAGACTCTTTACTGTAAGAGAAGGCAAAACTACTAGTAAGAAAAAGTTTGGCAAAAAATAAGCTAAAAAAGGAAGCGTGGAGACAAATAAAACAAGTTTTATCTGCTCACAATGGCCAAACCCTGTACCTTTAAAAGGCAGTTGGACACAAACTGAACTATGACTGTGAATAAATCTGAGGCACTTTCGAAAAGGGTCTTCTTTACAACAATGTTGCATGAAGAATTCTCTACAGAGCACGTCTAAGAAAGAGAGATCTCAACTTTGCCAATACAATAGGCAGGAACCAACTTTCAGATGCTTCCAAGCCAACATTATTTAGAAAAGCAAGGAAAAACACAGGAGAAGGTGCAATTTTGACTATTATCAAAATATCTACATACCCTTCTTCTTTTGTCCATTGTCTCATAATAAATGTTGACAAATTCTTCAGCAGCTCTGCAAGCTTGATCCACATAGGTTTTGAAATCCTGGAGAGAAGAAACCATACAAAATTACATATTATATACATTAAGCAATTTTATGCAACTAGTCATCTAAGCAGGTTTTCAGCTAGTGAACTACCCTTTTGTAGCTCACCAAAGTCATCATCTCTTTTCCATCCTCACTAAAAGATAATGCCAAACAATGTTGAAAATGATTTCAAATTCCTCTTTGCTTGCTGGAGACACCAGCTTTTAGTAATGTGCCAGCTTTAGGATTCATCTTTGAATGTTGATTTATTTACTGTATTTGTATTAGAAGTATTCACTGGGCTATGACTGGCTGTAAGTGGAGTGAACACAGAAGCATTCAGTGCAAATATCTGTTGCTCCAATGGTTATGCTGTTCCGAAATAAAGTTTTAAGGAAATAAGATTTATTCAAGCTTTTTCTGAACAGTATTTAAAAGCCTATCACACTGCCACCATAGTCTCTCTCTCTTTTTTTTTTTTTCTTTTTTTTTTTTGTTAAACACCTTAAAATAAAGAGAGCAAGAGACAGAACTGGACATACTCCAGTATCAGTCACTCCAGTGCTATATCTAAAAGTGAAAAACAAACACTTTTGCTTACATCTCATTATTTGCCTTATTCCTTGCCATATATTTACTTTTATCCATCCAAAGGTACCAGACTTTGTTGTCATATCACTGCACTGGGAACTCATTCAGTTATTTGTTCACTTTATTTGTTTGGCCCTTGATCTCTTACAGACCCTGAACTGTGACATCCGGAAAGCAGCGATTCTGAATTTCCTGTCGTAGATATATAACTTTGCATTTGGATCTACTACAATACTTTGTTTAAAACATTATCAGTTATCATTATTCTATTTCAGCATTATATTCTCAATATTTACAACTCAATCAGTATTCACAATTTAACTATTTACATTTTCTTGGCAGTCTTTAATGAATATACACTGAGACTACCACTAACTCCTACAAGAAACATTTCTATTCAAAGAAACTTCCATACTCCAAAACACTAATCAGCCTGTCAAATAATCACTGCTTACTCCATAACGACATACACTTTCATGTTAACTATATACAACTATTTTGACCTCTCTCTGTAAGGACATGAGCATGCTCTTCATCTTTCTATCTCCTCCAACAACTTCTGAGCGCACTGGCCGATTCCAAGCAAATATGACGAAGTAGTCTTAAAGACACTGTATGCCAACGAGTTCTGAGAGTAACTCTTTGGCACTAGGAGACAGTATTAACCTGGGCTAAGAGAATGGTAACTGTAACTCAGTTTGTTACTTATCTAGAGTACATGGCTGTTACTTCTCAACCAGCAGGCACACGCCTGCGTGCGCGCGCGCACACACACACACACACACACACACACACACACACACAAAGACGTGCATACATGCTTTCTAACCAGCAGCCAAACACACTGCCCATTATCCAGCTGAACAGACTGACCATGTCTGAGGGCGAACATGAGAGAAACACTAGAAGGAGACTGGAATGAGCTACTAGGTAACTGGCAATTTAAGTCAATAGGAAAATAAGCTTTGTTAGTTTTGACACTCGGGACAACTTCTTTTTAACCATAGAACTGAATATATTTTAAAATTCAGAGAATAATTTAGGTTGGAAGAAACCTCTGCAGATCACCTGGCCCAAAGCCCTGCTCAAAGCAGGACCCACTCCAAAGCTCGATCTGACTTCAAATTTAGATCTGGTTACTCTTGCAGTGCAATCCGGTTGCTTAGGATCGTATCTCCAGTCAAGTTTTGAACATCTCTAAGAATGGCGATTTCGCAATCCTTTCGGCACCTATCTGAATGTTTTCACCACCTCACCGGGGAATCTCTTTTTCCTAACGTTTAATAGAAATTAAATACTTTTTTTTTTTGTAAACCCGAGGGCTCCGCTGACGATCTCGCGCAGCGTGCTCGTTCCGCCACCCCCCACAACGAAAGCGCCCCGCGGGGCTGCGGCCACGGACCCCTCCGCACAACGGCCGCGCTGGCGAGGGGCGCCGCGGAGGCTGAAGGTCCGCCCGGACCCAGGCAGCCCCGCGGGCAGCAGGCCGGGGACCGCGAGGCTGCGCCGAGAGGGAGCCTCGCGGCCGCTCCCCGCGCCTCGGCTGCCCCAGCGGCTCGGGGCACTCACCACGGAGGCGGCCATGCGGAGGCGAGGCGGGGAGGCGGCGGCCCCTCCGCGGCGGCGAGGCGGGCGGGCGGGCGCTCTGGCGAGAGGGACGGCGCCGGATGTGCGCCGCGCTCAACGGCCCGGCTCTTCCGGCCGCGCGCCGGTGCCGCGCGAAATGGCCGCCGGCGGGGGCGCCGCACCGCGCCGGGCCAACGCGGCTCGGCTCAGCTCAGCGCAGCGCGGCGCGGCGCCCCCGTCGGCGGCCATTTCGCGCGGCACCGGGGGCCGCGCCGGCCTCCGCAAGCGCCGTGCTCGGGCGTCAGCGCGCCCAGGCCGCGGAGCCGGTTGCCCGCAGGTCTGCCTTACCTTGGAGGCTGCTTTTAGTAGCACTCTAGCCTCAAAAGCACAGAGGCATCCAGCGCGCGCCAATGAAAAGGAAGGGAACAAATCGGCGGCCTAGCTGTGCTGCTCGGGGCTAGCGGAGAGGTGCGCCTTAGACTGTGTTTCATCCATCTGTACGGCATTTGCGCTGTTTCGTTCCCTGAGACCCTGACCCTCTTTTTATGATTTTTTCTTTGCTTATTGTTACATCCCGTTCTCCGTATTTTGCTTTTAAAACACTTTGCAATGAGGAGAAGGCACTGTCGGCACAGAAGCCATCTCTAACACGCCGGTGGCAGACGCTGCACTGCCAATACACCGTTACCTCTGTCACGGAGGGAGCCACGAGTACAAAAGCAGGCAGCGCCGCTGCGCTCTGTGCCACTGCCTCTCCCTCTCACGCCGTCCGGCTGCGCACATAACCCAGCGTAGCGGCGGGATGCTAATGCCAGCAATAGTCCTGCCCTGTCCTCCAACGTGGGGACGCTCCCAGCCGCTTGCCCAGCACAGAAGCTGGAGATCCAGGACTGCTCAGAGGCACATCGGACACTTTAGCAGCTGCAGTTGTTTTAAAGAAGAGTTGAAGAGCAGAGCAATTTAGGGTTGTTTGCTTTAAAATCTCGAGGTGATAAATGGAGGTACGAATTAGCAGCAGGGAATTTAGACTGACATAATTTGCTCCTCTTTGTCACTTGTGAACTTAAAATTCACAGCTTCTTAAATAAATGCAAGAGATAATGTACTTCATTTTCACAGATTTCACACAATAGCTGTTGTTTTCCTTTTAGAGAGGCTGCACATGAACTTTTTCTCGGGCAGTGCCAGGTGAAGCAGCCGCTGCCCTCCTTGCTGTACCGGCGTACCTGTTCATGGAACTGGCAAACTGATTCCCATTTTCTTTACTGCATAATTTTTCAGGAAGATCAATTCACCAGTCTGATTCAGTGCACAACTCCAAGACAGAGAGGGTGACAGAAAGACAGGAACAGCCAAGGTTGAAAGAGGAGTATGGCGTCTACTTCAGCCAACCTAAGGTTCAGCATTGATCCAGATTTTATCTCAGTAAATGCCATTTCAAACATTTGCTAGCAAGTCAAGCAACACTTCATACAATTCATTTAGGAAGTCTGCTTTCATAAACCCAAGTTTGCACTACATAAATAGTACCTTGTTAAAATGCTGCTCCAAAAACATCTGTTCTTCAAGAGTTTAGCACCAAATTGTTCTCCCTGTTGGCCCAGTTGCATGTAAGTGCCATGGATAGATAGATACATATGCAAGCCAGAAAGACCTATTTTCTATACATGGGCTCATTAAACATGTTTTCCTTTGGACCGTTTCTAAGGAAGTGACTCCTCCTTCAGTCACCTCCAACTCATGGTTTGGGAATTTACTGGCTCCTTGACAGACTGCAAGAAAAAGGCTGGCTTCTTTCTACCCCAACATATATGTAAGTAGGCCAGACAGTCATAACACAAACACTGCACGTTGTACGCTTTGGCAATATGGTGATTCAAGCTTAGAATACAGCACAGTGATCACCTACTAAACTCAGTGTACTGTCCCACTGATGACAGATATTTCCCAGAACTGTTTGCTTAGGCCTGGTTTGAGTTCTTCTGGCAGCTTCCGACTCACCTATGCAGCTGCAATGCCTTCAGGCTGTTACCTGCTCTCTGCCCTGAAGTAATTAAACTTGATTGTTCTGAGAAGTGTCTATAAATATTTCAAAGATTCCGATGGGTTATATGACAATGTGCATGTGTATTGCTGTATCATGACAAACTCCAGAAATAATTTAATGCATTCCATCTGGCAAAACACAATGGACCATAAATGCCTACATTAAAAGGAAGCAAAGGCACTCAGAATGTGTTATACTTTTGCACAGAAATATACAGTGTGCTTATTTCCCATTGGTGTTTCTGAGCAAGGGACACTGAAAAATACTTGTCTTTATCACTTTTTACAAAGGCTGCACAACTTTCTTGGTCTGCACACTTAACAAGCAGAGCATTAACATTCATTCTGCACATCTTTTCTGAAAATTCCTGTTTCACGGACTGGACTAACAGCAAAACAGATGTATCAAACTGAACATGTATTTATACTGGTGTCGATATATCTGTATCTTGGATAGATGTATCTTTTCAAAACTTAGTTTAATTTTTTAATGAGACTCATGCTTTGAGTTCTTCTTACCAGAAACTGTTGTATGCTAGTTGTCACCCGTGTTCATAATTTAGGTGACAGAACTACCTAAAGACTGACAAAGACATCAGCTAGCCCACTGAGCTAAGTACTACAGGGCTCACAAACAGATAATCCTTAACTCAAATAGCTTATAGTCATGGTTAATGCAGCAAGCAGCAGAAACAAAGCAGCAGGTAGAAAATGATACAACACTGACACAAGCCTGTTTTTGCAAATACTACATATGTATGCAGCAGAACCCATTACGTACATGGTACTGTGCCCCCTGTCATAAAAAATCCCTTCCCTATTAGCATTTCTAGCTCAGCCTCAGTATTAGAATGATGAAGTGCCTAACAGACGTTCAGTGTCAATCTCATTTTGACAGCATAGTCAGCAACACCTGACTAGTTTCTATTAGCAGTTAAAATAGCTTATGAGAGCTGGAACAGAACAGCAGCCTCAGGAAACATCATTTTAAATCAATTCAAGGTTACAAGCAAAGCCATTTTACTTACTTGAGTTTACTGTCTTGGAATGACCGGCCATTGGGGAAAAAAAAGAAACCAGAACTGTAGTTTTATACTGTTTGTAACATGTGCAAGGGTGATCAGGCAATTAGTTATGTGCAGAGCTCATTTTACTTTCCTTCATGTAGGACAGTCTGGTGGAGACAGCATCATTCACATCAGTCTATATGAAAACAATCTATAGACAAACACAAAAGAATAGCATTTCTTCCCTCTGCATCTAAAACTTGGTTATTGTGAAGGTCTGAAAATATTCAAGCACAGAATAGCCTGGAGCACAACAGAACTTATGTGGCTCTATTGTGGCACTTAATTATAATTAATTCAGTAATTTTTTCATACTTTCTGTAACGTTAGTATTAGCATGGTGAAGTAACATTGATCTTGTCCTGGGAGAAAGAGCTTGGACATCCGATGGCCTACTTTGCAGTGCCTTCCAGCTATATGAAATAATTCACCAGTGTTTTCATAAAGAAAGAAGTGAGTTTGGGTACTTCAACATCTTCCAGAGAGTTGGGAAAAAGTTCTAGAAGTCTTACATGTTACTGTACAAGTGGTTAATGTTATTTAAATCATCTACATGTTAATTTGTGAATGCAAACAAGGACAAAGATGCCTTATAAACCCTGGCAAATAACCGGGGTGGAGAATTGCACACGTTACCATAATAATTGCACTTGCTATCACAGACAACATGGTCATGTATGTCCTGTATCACATTGTGTCTGGAAGACTGTGGATGTAAAACTAGAAGGTCAATGTACGAGCACTTAGCCCTTAAGTTTCTATCTATTTTAGCACTCTTAGGTGCTTTTCCCATGTGCAACGTTTTTCCACGGCTGCTGTTATTCCTGGGAGTGACTTTCCACAGAAGTCTCCAGGCTGCGGTACCGGCAGGGAGCCGGCAGGGCGCAGAGCGACCAAAGCTCCAGTGCTCCCGTCGCAGGGACTGAGACGGGCAATTGCACAAAAGCAGCTTGCTCTGTTTTCCTGGAACAGGTTGAGCTGTAAGGCCAGCTAATTAAATTTTTATAACGCTGTGAATAATAGGAAAAGACCTGAGTTCAAAGGAATCTGCAGTCCATTTGGTACTGGAATATTCTGTTTATGACTCAGACCACATTCCAGAAGAGCATCTTGTGGCCAAAAAGCGTCTGTGCTGGTTTCTCTTAATAAGAACTGTAAGATCAAGTTTAATAAAATCACCCTCTGGAGAAATATATACTGTATAGTGAGGCAACCACATTCCTCCAGGACCCAAATCCCTCAGCACATATATTGATGTATAAAATAAAAATGGCTAAGAAGGGCTGTGATTTCATTATATGGATGGCAATATTGCTCAACAGAATAGGTTAGAGATATTTCTTTATTCTGTTGGTACAGTTCTTGTCTATTCGAATTCCTAGACACTACGGTATCAGAAACACAGACTTCTCAAGTTTCTCCTCTTCCCGTGTATGAGAACGTATTTCACCCTGTTACATCAGAGGACCATTACAGAAGCACTAAGGCACATGACGAAGGACTCTTCTCAGCAGTAGCTTGCAGCAGAGGGAAGCCACCTTAGCAGGGCTCTTCCCAGGGTATGATCTCTTTCCTGACACTGCCATATCACTGCTGGCAGCACTGTGCTGCGGTCTGTTTGCACTTCTGTGGATCCTATGCACCAGGTGCACCTGCTCGAGCCTGTGTGGTCATGGAGCAACAGTGAAACTGTGTCACTACAATGCATAAACATGAGGCCTAACTACAGAGGAGATCACACAAGGATCAACTACATGAGTCTCATACCTAAGGCACAAAACTCAGGAGGTCTGCAAATAATTAATAAAGATGATGTGGAGCTGACTGTGAAGAAATCACATACTGAAGGTGATAAACACTCTGGGAATGGAGAGCTGCATCTGTGATAGGGCTGCCTGAGAGAGGATTAAGTTTGGGTCAGGCCATATGAGGCTGTGCCCTTTAGTATACTGAATCACAGCCAGCAGTGTCAGCTGTATACTGATTCGTCATTGCTGTGTAGGAGTTGCATCACTAAGAAACAACATATCCTGCTGGATTAACAATTTCACAATGAAGATTACTTAATACAGAAATTAAAAAGTCCTGTAATTTAAAATCTTATCCACCTTAGGCTAAGGAAAGAGTTAAACGAAAGAGTTAAATCTGGCTTCTGCCTGGTTTTCCAATATATACATGGTTTTGTGCTTCTTTGTTAGATAGCCTCAAGCCTCTCATTCTGTCACTACATCACCATATTATTTATTTGCCACACAAAACAATGGAAATAAGATAAATGCCTGTAAAAGCATCACCTCTTCATTTACTCACTGTGAAAGCTGGAAGAGAAACAGATTTAATTGTTGGCAGACTGTGCAAAGTTCTCTATTACTTTCCAACACGTTAAAATAGGGATCTGAGGAAAAGATTTTTTTTTAACTCATTTATCTATGGCTGCTTCAACAAAAGAAATATTGTATAAAGGATTAAATCAGAAATATTAGAAACTGAAGTAGCTAATTAGATCGCAAGCCTTCCTTCTACCAGGATAGGATTTTTCTCATTCACAAATACTTTAGAAAGTGGGATCACGATAGTTTCTTTAGTGTCAGTTAATCAGAGGAACACTCCTCCAGCAGGATTCACTGCGGACTCTCTCCTGGTAGTTAGGGAGGTAGATCATTTGAAGGTCCTCTATGCCTGTCCCCTCCCTTCATTAGCACTGGTCACTATTCAGTGAAGCAATGTGTCAAAGAGAAGCTGCATTAAAAAATGGATGTGAAATTCATTCTCAGCTACTTTTGAAAATGAAATTTTGGATATCATTTTAGCATAATGACTGCTTATTGGGATCAGTTAATCAGGAAATACAAGAAGGAGGCAACTTTTGCAAGCAGTATGGAAGACCTGGTTCAAAATATTACTGTGAGAGAGCCACTCAGTTGCTCACAGCAGTGGCCACAATGTCAGGTCCAAACTCCTACTCAGAATAACAAAGACCAAAAAATTTTACACACCATGGTGTGTAAAACATTAAAAAAATATATGATCAGCAAGAAATGTAAAATGCTTGCACATGGTGTGGAAACTGCTTAAAGACATACTAGAAATATGAGATACTCAGAACAGATGCATACCACTTATCAGAAATGCTTTAAAAAAGATAAAAAAGTCTAGCATGCTTAAGTAACAGGGCAGGGTAGAGAATCAGAACATCTTTCAAAAATGGAAGCTGGGTCCAAATGAAGAAAATAGAAAAGAAACATGAACTTCAGCAAATAAAATTTAAAAATGATGTATAGCAAATCAAGAATGGTTCTGAGAAACATTTTACTGAAGGCAGACACTCTGTGAATAAAAATCCTCTCTCATACACATTAAAAGCAAGAAGTCTTGCCAGAAAATCTGTAAGGCCAGTACGCATTCAGTGTGTGACAAAGGAAGAAAAGGCTGTAGTAGAAAAGCTAAACAAACTCTTCACATCTTTGATCACCATGAAGTACCTTATATTAGAACACTTCTTCACAGGGAATGAAATGGAGGATCTGCCATAAAGTGAAATGTCAGTACAAAAGGTTTTAGAACAAATCCATAAAACGAACAGTAACAAACTGCCAAGGTATATGCCAAGTTATGTGCTCCTAAAGAACATACTAATACACAGTATGGAATCTGTCATTTACAACACATTCTGTACTCTAGGACTGGAAGGTGGCAAATGTGATGCCAATTTTCTAAAACGACTCCAAGTCGGATCAAGGGAACTATAAACGAGTAAATCTGTCGTCCATCCTAGCCAAATTTGTAGAAACTATAATAAAGAAAAGAATTGGTAGCTACTTGGACAAACACAACATATTAGGGTAGACTCAACATGGTTCTTTAGTGAGAAGCTATGCTTCACAAATCTATTAGTTTTTCAAAAGAGTCAATAATTATGTGGAGGTAAAGAGCCTTGCTAGCGAACAATGCTTCCTCCAGAAAATATTTTCCTGTAACAATTTCAGATTTTGCTAATACATAATTCTAGAATTATCATACTTTTTATTATCATAATTTCAGTATTTCATAATTTCAATAGGATCATAATTTCAGTAGTTTTGATATGGAATATTTTAGTGAAATGCACACCTCCCACTACCAATCCAAATTATGTGACTGGAATAATGAGACTTCCTGCTTACTTCCCCTCACTTCTTTACCCAACTCAACTGTTAGGACTTGTCCTAGTGTTTTTGCTGGCTACTTTGCTGATTGGGCAAAATTAGACTTCCAAAACACTCACTTGACTCTCACTCCCTGAAGATACATTTCCTTTACTTAGAAAATATCATTTGTAGTGGAAACAAAATAGCCAATCTGAACCATACCAAGATGTTCAGTTGCTTTCCATGGAGCAAGCCTTTGGTTTGGGGGTCTAGGACTTAAGAGTATCCTTATGAGTAGACACTTTGTGTTGAAAAAACTATAACGGTACTCTATATTGCACAAATATATGCCTAAATATGCATTTTGATTTAGTTCAAGTAACAACCAGTTATAAGTCATACTTTCTCCTCAAAAGCCCAGCTATTCCTAGCAGTTTCTTAGCCTTTATCTCTAGTACCCAAAATCAATTTACCCATGCTCACCACCCTTTTATATCCTGGAAAGAACTTAAAAGACACAGATGCTAGACTGACTCAGCAGTAATGCCACTGAAGTCCCCTACAGAGTCCAAGCAGTTACACTGAGATGACTCATCAAAATACCTTTCCATCTGAAGATGGTTCCTAGAATATGCAGTTCCACTACACCCACTTACCATATGGAAGGGGAATTAATTTTAAATCAGTTTAGATCTTACAGACCAAATTATCCCAGTACAAGCAAAAAGTGTAACCTTGTTGAAATAGCTGGGATCAACTATTACAACTGTGAGGTGAATTTAGCTATATGAGGTATTTTTGATTCTTTATAATGCTAACCTTTAAAATTATTATTTGCTGGAAAGCTTCCCAAGTAGCTGATACTAACAGCAATGAATAAAAGCTGTAATCACAATTAAATGGCAAATAGGTGACGTGCGTATAGCACAAACACCTATATGGAGATAGGAGGTAATTCTCGGATGTGACTGCTTCATAATTTTAGTCACGTTTAGTCAAAATATCATAACTAAATGGTACTTAGAAGAAGGAACATACTTGCCTTTCAAAAACACATTAAGCTTGATATTCAGCCATCTGGGTCAGCCCAGATTTTCTTTTGTTTCATCAGGTGATGCTCTGTTAATTAAAATTGATAGCAAAGCTCGAGATGATTTCAGAATCCCTGCCAAAAAGGCATAGATTTTTATTTTAAATTATCTTGATACTGGGAGAATACTTTATTGGTCACAGAATGAAAGTATAATTCAATCTCCAGCAAAACAAAAAGAATCCACATTTTTCCCATGGAATCTCTCCATGACAATTATCTATACTTCCATTCATACCTATGCAAAAGAGAAGCCGAACTGCATACTGCTAGGCTACTTTTCAAACTTGTACTGTGCAAGTAACTCTGAGTTTTCTGTAAAGACTCCAATAACAGACTAAGAACAGGTCCATCTGTCCTGATTACTCAAGTTGAAATGTGTAGTCCTTAGTTTGCAAATAATCTTGCTGGACTCAGATTAACACGTTTGTAATTTCCATGGTTTTATAATTTATTCTCCTTTAAGGTTACATAATTAGTACTGACAAATCTGAAATGGAATATTCTCTATTTAAAAAAAACAACTACAATGCTTTCTAATTTACTGATTCAGAATATATGTAACGTATACTCAAATCATAATATTACATACTCAAACTCTGAAGGTTCAAAATCTCCCTGCTGGGTTGTACAACACTATAGCTTCTCTACTGAAATAAATAAGTAGAGTCCAAAGAAACGATCCAAGGCCTATGTCCGTGATCAAAATTAAACTGGTAGGTTCACTCTCTTATTATTAGGTTTACAGGCCTTCACTGACTGCACAGCACATACAGCATCTGTGTTAACAATGTCCAACCACAGTTCAAAGATTTCTCAGGCACAGTAATGTTTACCAGAAGGAATCCCTCAAGGTCAGTGATTCACACAGCACTGCAACCTTCAAGCTGGTAAAGCAGTATGTTTAAAGACTCTCGTGCAGTGTAAAGGTAATATACGCTATCTCTAAGACCTTGAATCTTTTGAAATGCTGAATAGTTCTTGTGAAACGCTGTGCTCTGAACTTTCGTAAAAGCTACCAAAATGCATAAATAATGTTAGTCACATGCCTAGAAGTTCAAGGAACTATATCCTAACACAAGGCAAGCAATTGACGTTAGCCGCATCCAGACAGGTTCTGAGTAATGTGATGCCTCTGAAGCCAGATCCTGACTCAGTGTCTGAGGGTTTTACCTGAGCAAGGGCTGAATGAGAACTCAAGGATATGTCTGTTCATTTCAGTGGGAACTGGGAGCAGATCTCAGGTGTTCAGTGCTTTCATACTATGACCTATATACTGGATAGGAAAATATTGCTAAAACTGGAGTCTGGATTTGTTAAACCACAGTGGGTTTAAAGGAGGGCTGGTTTGGCTAGTTCATTCTCAGCAAAAAAGGCATGTTACTCTGGATAGACCCAGGCAGAACCTGTGTTTGTTAGAATCCCATGGGGACTCTGGACTATGCACTCACTGCTCCACCTCAAATTCCTGTCATACCAGAGCTGGAGGAATGTAATGACTCTTACCCTGATAAACACCTCTCTTGTTTTTTAAAGAAAAACAGGACTTGCTATGTACTGAACTGATAATAGTACCAGTAAGTCTCACAGACCCACAAGGATACGGTGAGATAAACTACAAATAGGTATTGAGATTTAATCCACATGAAAGCACTCCCACGTGGGGCAAAATTTTCAAAACAGGTCAATTCAAAGTGTCACTACAATGGGTAGGTAAAGGAATCTTAAAATGCTATGCATTAATTAAATAATGAAATAGTATATGATCTCTTATGAAAATCTGTTCTTGCATAATTAAACACCAGGTAAAAATAGTTATATAACAATAGACTCCAAGATGGTTAAATATAGCAACTTGATAGCTGAACTGTGTATATGTGTACACATACATATTCATATGTGTGTATATACTGGGGGAAGAGGCTTACAGCCTTACCTTTTAAGCTGATCATATAGTTCTGCTTGCACTTGTCCATTTATCTCAAAATTTTAGACTGAAATCCCAACGATGGCTTCAGCAGTATGTTGTATCGCTGTGCAAGCTCACGGTTATGTCCTGTATATACAAAACAGAAAACGTGGCAAATAGCTGTTATCCAGATATCTGGAGTATGAAATACCTGTACAGTGCCTTGCATCATCATACACATTAGCTGACTAGAGCGTTTTACAAGCATCAGTAGCAGCACATGAGCATGGTTTTCTTTAACTTGGGTGCAGCTGAACCAGCACAATCATTTCTCATCAGGGGACTGCAAGCATTGTAGCTACAATAGTTCAGCTAGTCCTTTTTCCTAACTCCATCTAGTACTGCTCAATTTTCACTAAAGCCTGGGAAAATGGCCTTTTTTGCCTCCAGTTCTCCCTTTACATAATTTGCCTTTACATAACCAGATCAAGTTTAGAGGAAAAATTCTGTATTTGCCTCATTCCCTTGGCAGATTGAAAGCTAATACTGGGAAGTATCTCCATTTTGGAGCACTAGTAAAGAAAGCCCAATTCTAGACCTCACCCTCATGTCTGTCCAGCTTAGAGTCAGAACAAGAAGACCAACCAGAAATGGCAGTAGCAGTCTGCTTCTCAAGCAGACTGAAAGAATCCGAGCTACAACTTCTAAACCTGTTCGAAATTACACTAGATGTCTACTAAAAAAAAAAAAAATCTGAAAATAAAATACTGTAAGAAAGACTTTTAGCTATCTCTGTCCCCTCCTTCTGTCCAGTGCAGAATATCAGATACTCATCCCTTTTGTGTTATATCTGTAAATCCTAAAAAGCCTGAGGGCTATTATCTATCTTCTCATCCCAAATGAACCAATTTACTCATAAATCACAGTACTGCCAACCTGCTTCTTGTTGGTGTGTTCCTGGAAACCTAGGTCCTAGTCAGGCAAATACATGAGACTCTTTGCTGAACAAGAAAGTTTAAGAAATTCTTCTAAAAGACTAATCTTATGCAACCAGAAATTCAAAAACAAATAATACAACATATATTATTATTATATATATATTTTATATTCTATGTATAACTTTTTAAATTTAAACTACTGCTTTTGAAACAAATTTTTTTTTGAGGTAATAATAAAACTTGTGACATTAGAATGCACCTAAAGAAAGAGTTAATACAAACCTTAGGTTATCTTAATAGATGTGCAGAGACATTTTTTCCACAGTTGCTTTACACAATATTGTAATGTTTTTATGGCTTTAGCTAAGTTTATCTCTGCTTTTAATTTACTTTCATTTTGAGGTTCACAGGAGTGCTATGATAGATATAGGTTATATAAATAAAAATCATTAGCATAATCATGGATAAACACTTCCACATATTGATCCTTCTTGTTTGTAAAGAGACAGAAAATGTTACAAACGAGAGCTAAACATTCAAGCATATAATCCAAGAGCAAATAAATATATACTACATTCTTTGTCATGTTTTACTGCTAGCATCCAATTTACCTTTAGAAATGGTCTAAAATATAAAAACTGTGTAATTTGGATCTGGACCTTTTTTTCCAGCCATCTCTTTGCAAAACATTTTAAACTTCCCCTTCTGTGTTTTTTTCCGAAGGCTGAGAAGTAAACTATTACCTGTAAAAGAAAAACTAGACATACACTAAAAAAATGTTCTAAATATAGAATTGTTTTGTGGTTCCTTCACCCTTGGATGTATTCTGACAAGGCTTTGCCTACTTTAAGTAACTCCCATGGGGCGGAGTAGCATGGGTTACAGGAGCCAGAAAATGAGTTTCTTTTCCACTGACATTTTCAATAGAGGCAATGCTTTTAAAGTTAGAAACACAAACAAGAAAGAAGCAGGTTTTGTCTGTGAACAAATTTTCAGCTGCTTTGGATCAAAAGCAATTTTTCTTCTCAATTTTCAGGTGTTTGGGTTTTTCCAACATTTTTTCCCTTTGGTATTTTTTTAGAATAGTCTAGTTGAAAATCCAATTATCATTTTAAGAAGCTTTAAGAATAAGTTTTAGATCAGCTATAGATGGAGCATTAACCACTCCACAACACAGACTGAACAGAACTATGGAGCAAAGTTCACTCAGATGAGAAAGGCCTGCAGGGCTAAAATTATGGTTTATATGCTGTCTTAAATAGTTAGGTCAGGTCAGCTTGTAGCATATTCTGAGCTCAATTTACATTTGGCTCAGACTTAAATGCTGGCCAGTGTGAGTAAGCAGGCCACAACAGTTAACTGGTTAATGAGACGACCTAACAACAATCAAATGCTAAGCGATATTTCTCCATGCTAAAGTTACCTGTGACCATCTAAAGAATCATTTTCAGATAGGACGGGCTGGAAACGGAGTAGCATCACTTGCTTTATTTTAAATGGAAGACTGTAGAAAATTCTATGTGATTATTAAAAGCATAAAACATGCCTTCGGATTTTTTTGAATTTTTTTTACTTTTATCCCCTGGATCCTGTAAAATACTTGGTATTGTCTGAGCACCTGAACCACCTGTTCCAAGAGCTGGTATAACAGCTCTGCAGTATTGAAAGAAGTGAACCTCCACTGTGTGACCTACTCTCTGGTAGCCTGACTGTTGAGCTCACTGGACCTTTCACAGATCTAATTTAATCAACTAAAACTGTGAAAGACTCCACCTTTTCTTACCTTCTATATACTTGGTAAGTTAAAATAGATTGAAGCGGGGTTACAAGTGACAGAGTTGGTAAATGATAGGTAAGTAGCTGGAGTGCACAGCTGGGATTGGAAAGGGAGGGAAGGAAGATGGGTGAGAAGAGCACCAACCAGCTGTTATGCCCAACTCATGCCATGTTGTGAAGCGATACCCTGTGGTTGCCACCGGAATGTGACATACATGCAACCCCCTGCCAAAAAATGTATGGTCCCATCATTTCTCCTTCACTGTCCTCATCTGTGCATTCCCATCACTTCCTTTGGGCCAGTGTTTGTGCAGCTATTTGCTGAGATTGATCACAGAACTGATCTGGCCAAAAATGAATCATGCTGTTGTTGGGCTGATTTTCAGTTCATTTCTCTCATCTATATTGGCACAAGAATGGTGATAGAGGTATATACCTAGAGAGGGCAGGACTGCCCCTTCTGGCAGTGGTAAGCACTTGGGTCAGCTTACAGCAGCTGTAGAAGCACACCCAGCAAGTCAAGAAGTGAATAAATAAAATAAAACTGACCGCAGGGTTTCACAGCCAAGCTGGGAAAACTGTAAATGTCAAATAGGCAGTAGAAATGGTGGCAGTATGGCAGAGTGTTTTGAAACACTCCTCCAGTTTATATAGTGGAAGCTCTTCTAGGTAGACAGATGAGGGTATTTTCAATACAAACGTATGCATGAAATGTATTTTGACAGTGTATCCGAATTCCTAAGATCTACCTGAGAAACCATATACTTTTAATGGGGTAGCTTTAATATAATGAAAGTATGCTCATTAACTCACTGTAGACCATGACATCTTCTGCTGAAGCAAATGCCTTGAATTATTAAGCAATAACACACATAGAGAGCATATTTAAGCCCACGGAAGTCTAGGGTAGTCTCTCCTAAATGTTGAACCCACTGACCCCAACAATTTTAATCTCACATCAGACTAAGTAAGAAACATTTAGTGAAAAAAATGGAGCTGAAATGTGGTCAATCTCATTAATGTGAGGAAAGAATCAAGCCCAGTATTTTCATTTTGGGAAAATGAATAGCAGAGATTACTGGTGAAAGGTGCCTCATCTACAAAATCTAGTTGATAACTTTCATCACTTAGTTTAATATGCTTTAGTGATCTCAAACATGGGAGAGAATGTAACGTTAATGTAGATTAATTGGGTTCTCACCACAATTATAAACAACTACATTTTTTCACAGATATGAAATGGAATCTGTTTTATCCTTGTTCATTACATAGATTATGACACACTGATTGGAAAACAGTCAAGTTTTATTGGCAAAGCCAGTACATCTATTTTTATCTGCTGAGTTACTTTTAAACTATACAGAAAAAAAATGTACTGGACTTTGCAACCTGCTTCTCTTATCCTAATAACATGCTGACTTATATTCCATAGGCTTGATTTGTACATCTTTCAAACATCTTTCGTACAGCTTAGCTTAATGAATGTACAGCTTAGCTTAATGAAATCAACAAACTAAATCGGCGGAGCATATTCATTCTATACAAAGTCTTCACCCTTCTTTAGTTCCATTTGTTTTCTCTATAGAAGGAATGGAAATCTTCACTGAAACAGGTTCATTTTCATGCGGAAGTCTATTTCTGTGGTCCTTTGCATGGACAAAGTGAAGCCAAAGCCCAAAGAGAATGCTTGGAATCACCTAACTAACTGTACTAGAGTAATCATGACTGAAATAAAGAATCCCCTAAGTAATACACAACACTAGATCAACATTACCACCCCAAAACATTGCTGCACATACCTCTTACTTCACAAATATTTCCTGTCTTTGAAGACAGTTGGAGGGCAACCTGATGTGAGTGGAACATTTAGACAAGAGAAATAAAAACATAGAAACAGACCACAAGAAGGAGAAACAGAAATCATCACCTCTTTTTCTGATTGTACTTCAATGCTTAGATAATATTGATTTGTGTCTGATGGCTGTACAGAGCAGCAGATGGTAGGAGACAGTTTTTATTCTGCAGTAATGGTCTGTTATATTACAGTTTGTAATCAACATTTTGCAGTGTACTTTGTAGAAAAGGGGTTATTTCAAAAAAAGCTTTATCACATTTTTTTCTCTTTCAGACTTCTTCATAAATAAATGTAAAACTACCAGGAATTTGCAGTGGGAGCCAATTGATAAAACATTCCCTTTTTTCCCCTTAGATGTTTGAGAAGTTGAAGTGTTAGAAACATTTTGTCTCTTAAAAACGAGACAACACTTGTTATTTTGTAAATTAGCATATTGTCTGCTCACTGTTGATGGAAACCTAGACTAGGTTTTAAGTTTATATTAAGACATGGAACCAAAAGAAAGCATTTTGACATGAGTGTCACACACTGTACAATAAAAGACATCGCTGTAAATATATACTCTATGCTTGCAAACTGCAAGGACAGTGCTAGTGAGTGTTCCCTAAAGCATCAGTAGTCCAGTAGTCTAACTGTTAAAACCAGGGCAAAAATCCCACTAATTTTAATGGGAGCTAGATCTGGTCTTTGGTTTGTTTGTTTCTTTTGTCTAAATATCAAATTATGGAATAAACTAAATTTCCTCAAAATGTAACTTTAATCACTACCTGAGGTACACAGCCTGACTGCTCAAGCTGCAATTTTAGCAGATATCTTGGCTAAATGTCAAACAATTCCATCAGCTCTTTGAAGATGAATACTAGACAGACTGTGTCTGAAATAATTTCCCCAAGCACCATTCAATTAACCTACTTGGCTAAAAGGTGATGCAAAAATCAATATTTTGTAACAGATGCTTCTGTTTCAGAGGAAACTAATCAATAGACATCAGAGTAATTTCTAATTAAAGACCAATACAGACAAAGTTAAAGTATCAAGCAGTTTAGGTACAAAATGTGTTGTAACTTAAAATAGCTCTATTATTTTGTGCAGAATATTCCCTGAGTTACAATTTCAATATATCACTGGTTTTAGTAAATTCACTGTCACTATGCTAAAACGAAAACAAAAAGAATTACTGTCATTTTGGGAGACCTCATGAAACAGGTGCGAGATCCCCCTGTTGATTCTACAGCAGCTGTTAACTGGAGCTGTGCATTTGGTTTCCTCTGAGTGTATCATCTTGAATAGACCTGAATATTTGAAATTTTTCTGTTTGCTTTTTCACAAGCAATCTCTCTCTCCCTATGTCTTCTACCAATGTATATACATACTTTATCAGATGGAAATAAGAGAAGACCCGGCCTGGAACCCCCAATGATAAATTTTAGCATCAAAGGGTGTGCCTATAAATGACTCAAGGAGACATTAAACATGCCAGTAAAATAAAGAAACACAAATATAAATAAACATGGTTGCTTGAACTATAAGAGAGGATTTCTTATTAACACGCCTAAAAACAGAAAGGGTTGTCTGTAATGAAGAATTGTACAATATGAGCTGGTTCTAATTTGTGTTTTCCATTATAATATAAATGTATCCTCCAAAACAATGTAATGAAGTAAGATACAGGACTTGCAGAAGCACTCCCCGTGTATTGTCTTGGTTCCATAAAATCACCATCACATTTCTGGCCAGCTGCCTAGTTCCCTTTGGTTGCAGTAACAATTTGCTTCGTAGCAGTGAAGTGCATTAGTAATTTGTTTTCCACATTTAGTGGGCAAACATTTTTCCAAACAGACAATCCAATAGGTAAATAAGGGTCTTCCTGCATGCGAATTCTCCAGTTTGGTAGGGCGTTGTGAAGGCAACCCACACTCTACTCTTCTTTCAAAGTAGTCAGTGTAGACATGGGATAGGCAGGGGAATACTGGATCTGCTGGCGACCAGTGTTACACAAAGGCTGGAGCTCATCCATGCTCCCTAGCGATAAAATGATAAGCCTGCTGTCCGTGTGAGTGATGACTTCCATGGAGGATACCATCCACCCTTCTTTTTCCCAGATGTTCCTAGCTCTCAGCCAGACCAAAAGTAAAATATAAGATCTGATTGTGTATGCCCCCCTCTCTCCAATCATTTTAAGGAATATCCATTAAAACAGCAATGTTTGGTCCCAAAGATGAGAAGAAGGTCTTAAGAGCAAGCCCAAATACAAGTCCTCTTTTTACTTCTCTTCTGCTGCAGGCTCCCCTCGCAAACTTCACAGATTTCCCTAAAATCATACGCTCTCTCAGAATCCTGATCCTCGCTGAAAACAAGATGCCCTGGAATCCCCAGGACACTTTGTTGAAATTTCCCCCCCCCCCAACTTTCTCCATGGAAAACCCCCTGCCCTCACTAAAACTCCAGGGGATCTCTGCAGACATATTAAGCACCCACCTTGCTGACATTTGTGGGGACTTCTTCTGGCTACTGTTTGAACTTCAACAGTTGCCATACCTCAAAGTATGAGCTGTCATGTTTGAGAACACATATCCTGTCTGTCAGAAAAATAATGTTTATTTTTGCTTTAGTTACTTCTACTATTTTATATGACCATATCTTTTTTTCAGTGAATGTTTCTTTGTTTACAGGAAATGATTTCTACCCTTCTATTTATTCATGGAGCCCCAGAGTTAGATCAGTCTATAACCTCCTATATAATCACCTTGTCTATTTTTCTATTGACAAGTTATAATCTTTGGAAGGGACTTCTTATAACACAAAGCATGTGAATCTTTCTGCCACATTTTTACTGCTTTAAACAACTATTCAGTAGGATGGGTTCTCATTCCCAATAAAACTATTAATAACAAACTGCACTGCTGCAATCAAAATACTGTTTCGTCAATGAACACTAAATCTGATTAGTAACTCCCACGATTGTACTAGCCTGCCAATGAGGAATGTATTTAAAAACATATCAGTAAGTATGGTGGGAACACAAGGTGTGAGTGATGTAGAAGAGCCTTTTTGATTTCATAACCAAACAGCCAAGGAAGGCAAATACTCAGAAAAACAAGCCTATGACATCTTAAAAACTGTTTTTCCATTCTTCCAGAGTTTATATCAAAGAGAAAAAATGGAATACCATCTTTAAAATTAGTATTCCTCCATGTTGCCATTCTCTTGAAAAGAGGTTAAAGGATATGAAGATTCTCCTCAGAAACATGCAGACCAACTGAACCAGAAGCAAGAAGAATTTCCTAGATGACCTTTGGATTTATATTTCAAGGTGATTTCCCAGGGAGATTGAGAGATATTCTTTCTTTTTAGGCACTAAAACAAATTAAATAATAGGATAATTCAAGGTACTGATAATAGGCTGCAGAACCTTACACATCTATACCTTCAATCAAATTCATCCAACTCATTCAGGCACCTATGTGGAATTTATTGATCCCAGTTCAGTTCTCAGAAAGTAAACATTTCCATCAATAATGGCTCAACCATGTTGTACCTGGCACAATGCCCCAGTCAGGAAAACGAGGATACAAAATAAGTGATCTATAAGTAAAATACTATCTCTGCTGCTGAACGACTGAAGAAATCTAAAAGAAAAAGTACAGGAAAAGTGAACATCTCCTGTAGCCAGGTTTTACAAAATCTAATGAATACACCCATGGAATTATAATAGGCTGTGCCTCTAAATTCTTGTCTACTGGTAATCTCAGTAATATCTCCCCCTCTTATTTAAGTATCAACACATTAATACATCACTGTGCAAAAATGGTTTCTTAAGGACTGGAAGGAGAGCATCCAAGAAACTGGTAGAAGTGCCATGAAAACAGCCAAGAATAAACGAACATGCCAATGCTCTGTTGATTTATTCCAGAGCGATGCACCTGGACCCACCAGCTGTCATACATATTCCATCTGGAGTAACAGCTGTTTGCTCAATAGTTGTCATATTGTCTGACACAAACAATTGCTTGTTAAATTTGTCATCAGTGATTCTGTATGGGTTTGAAATACTGGAATATGTTACATTTTGTTCCTATCCTTAGGCTTTGAGTATTTTTTCTCACACAATGTGTACAGTTCCTGAACGAGATTTTATGCTGCTGATCATAACTCTAATCAAAATTACAGGTTCTGTAGCATTTCCAAAAAGGTCAAGTTCAGGGTGGTTCACTGTGAGCTACAGACACCTAAAGGAGGAGAGGTAGAAAGTAACATTTAACAAACTATGTAGCAGAAAAGAGGGAAGGAAGTCAGTCTAAGATCATGAGACTAACAAACACATTTCAGACAAACGACAGGGATGAAGGGAGAGGTTAGTTACACATCGTGGAACGTATGGAAGGTGTTACAACAGTCAGGACTGCGGACTGATCTAGTCATAGCTGTGGGGAAAGAACAAAAATGTTTATTAGAAATGTTATTAGGGAATGTTTTACATGAAGCAGTGGAATTTGAATACTGGATGAATGAAGCAGCACGTTATTACAGGGTTGAGCAACACGGAAGACTGTGGAGGAAATGAAGCAACACTGTGTGATAGAAGAATACTTAAGAAGTGGAGAGGTAGATCTGAAAATCTTCAGAGCATGGACAAGCTTTGAAGGTGAGAGTTGATGAAATCGCCATAAAAATCTGTAAACAAGAAACTGTAGAAATTGAAGACAAAGTCCTGTAACATCCCCCAAAAATTCAGAGCGTATAAGAGTACCCGTCAAAATACCGTGAAAAAAATAGATCAAGATGTATGCTGAAAAAATCGCTTTTAAAATATGTTCCAATGGGAAATAATAGAATAAGTAAAGCACATACTGGATGGGAAATCTAGTTAACAGAGACAGTACCTGCCAGGAAATTACCCACCTGATTACTTCTTTGTATCTGTTGTTTGTGGCACAGGAGAATACGGCATGAGTGAAAATACTCAGCATGTTAATTTAAACTGCTCACAGCATACAACAAATCAACAGACACCAAAACTCTGTTCAAAAAACCTTTCCACTAGTAGTGCGGGCGTTATCAGAAGCATATGTATCTTGTGAAACTCTATGGCAGGGAGTATATACTACACAAGGAGAATAGCCCTGTTCTTGAAAATGACCTGCTTCCCTTTGCAGTGGATACATCCGTGGTTTGCTGAGGCCTGGTAACAGATTTGCTTACTTTCTTTGGACCATGATAAAGATTTAAAAATAATATATAGGCAATTTTTTAAAAGGATCTGTTTTGTATCAGCAGTGTGGACTCACCATAATTACTGTCTCAAAATATTACTCTTCTAAAAATGGGGTAAACATCATTAAGCTCAAGGATTTTTAAAAGGGAATCTGTTGTGTAAAGGAATGAGTTCAAAAATACAGGAAAGTGCAGATAGTGTCTCTATCATTGAGTCAAAGAAGGATAAGTTTTTTACTGAACTAAGGCTGCCTGATGTCAAGCTTTAAATTTGGTGAATAACAGAAAATACACACAGATGGAAGGATGGAAGGGTGGAAAGAAAAAGAAAGAGAGAGAGAAAGAAAGAAAGCAGGAAAGAAAGAAAGAAAATTCCCTTATATATTATCGATGTAAGTAATTGTTCCCTCTCACCGACAGGTGGCATATAAACAACGTCCTTAAGTAATCTTTTCCGCACCAAATGCTGTATAGATGACAGCATTGCGTATTTCTACACTCCAGTAATGATTTATAAGGTCAGACATGGGCTAAACATTCTTAGACTACCAAACAGTATATGGCTTGTGAATGAGGTCAAACATCAGGGTAACACTTAGTCATCACATGTCAGAGTAAAGTCTAAAGGACAAAATTTGGTGCAATATATTTACTTTCTACCAATGGAGGAACTTTGGTTTCAACAGAAAGGAATGAGAAACTAGAAGACATATTTCTACATGTTCACTAACACAGCCATATGTCCATTTTAAGTTGTGGATGGAGTGTGGCTTTCAGTTGCCTTGGATTCCTTTTTAATGTACAGATCACACCTAACTCCTAAGGAAAACAAGATCCTGAACAGTAGATGTCAGAATTTCTTGTCCCAGAACTACTGATGGGTGAACACCAAAACTTCTAGCCCTTTTATTCATCTTAGATGGGGGACGTGAAAGCTTTCATATTTTGCAGAGCTTGTAAAATCTTTGAAACTGGGCTGGAACAGTGATTAGAACTTGAAAGGCACATCCTTAAGAGTACTGAGACAAAACCTAGATAAAGCTGTTTTTACAAGCTGCATTTTCCACTGGCAACCACCAGCTGAGCCAGGTACTCAGGCTTCCCAATACCAACTGCATGCCTCTGCAAAAAGAGTAATAGTAACTAACTGTAATAGTAAATAATTTAATTCCAAGCAGAGCACTCTATAACGGAGGAAGGAAAAGAACCAGCAACCTCATGGAGTCCAGCTGGGGCTTCTGTTGCAATCTGTTGGACCTTTGATGAAATGATGATGAGAAGCTGCAAAAAGAATCAGACAGAACACCTAGAAAGGAGAGAGAGATGATATTTGTGTCTTTAATGGAGAGTCTCATTCCTATGTATATTATTAAAACATATATTTTTGAGATAGGAGGAGAAAATGGAGAGGGAAGAGGAATACTAATGCTGATGAAGGCTGATAACATACTTTTTAGAATTTTTTTTCATTTTGGAATTCAGCAGATTGCGCAAAATGTTAGATATTTTCAAGAACATTACAGGGGAATGTTCTTGAACATCAGAATGTTTTCTCAAGCTACCTAAAACAGCCTACACACATCCCACACAGATATATAGCTTTTTAGTATATTAGGTCTCTGTCTAGCATCCTAGCCAGCAAAACAACATAAAATCATCTTATGAAATTTAGAAATCACACTGTAATAAAGGCTCTTCAAACATGGACAGTACCTTTGAATGACTCACAAAATACATTTAAGGCAATACTACAGGAAAATACTGAAAAAGTGAGTTATTTTTATATTCACAGATACTTGGAATAAGATTGCGTGGCACTTAAGTACAGAACTGGAATGAATGCTTCCAAGTTCCTTTTCATTTTCAAACAGAAAGACAAGTAGGTAAAATGACCATGACGGTATGCATTTCAGCATGCTCAACTGTGGAAAAAAACATACACATTCCTAATGAAAATAATTTAAAGTGGGCTCTGGAGAATGCAATAGGCTGATAGATTAATATGGAGAGGGAATTTTGATAGTATTTACACTAGATGCCTCATCCCCTGAAGACTGTTAAAACCCAAGGAAATTTTGTCATTGATCTGTGAAGAGTAGGTTTTATATACACCTCGAATGCATACTTCTAATTCTCCTATCACAGAGAGTCCTGCAAAGAGAATGTCTCCTCCAAGCAACTTAACTCATGCTACAAAACTAGCTTTTTGCCAGAAGGCCTTGTCACCCAGAATGGCCATGCAGCCACTCTGTCCTGAGAGCAGCACTCACTGGTGCCCCAGTATATTCAGCAATGTTCTATATTCAACTAAGACTGTTAGTATTGGTGTCAGGTGCTTTCTGGTTGGTCTCATTTGAGAAAGTAGACAGAAATACGCAAAAGGGACATGTTCTAATTTTTATTTTTAGACAGATCTTTACAACCTTGAACAGCTATCAAAAAAAGAAGAAGCCAGGACTGTAAACAAACTCTGAACTAGAAATTCTTAGGTAATTATTCAGACAGTAGAATAAGGAGACTGCAGAGGTCTCTGTGAAGCAAAATGCATGGAGCTTCCCCAATTCCATTTCTGTATTCTCACAGTATGTCTCCTGTAGCCATCTACTTGTCTGTAGGTACCATCTGCTTCATACTACAAAAAATCTCAGTGTCAATTGCTTTATAAGTCTCTTTGACTTTCGAGATCTTACATACGCAGATCAGAAATACTAGAGCACCCTAAAGCAGGCAGTGAGAAATTTTAACTTCTCTTACATCCCATTGGAGACTTAACCATAATGGTAATATGTTGCTTTACATGGAGGAAGGATTAGAAGGTAAGACCCTAGAAAGAGCAATATTCTCTTCATCCTCTCAAGCTACATTAAATTGTTTTCTTATAGCAGCATGCTTTACAGCACTTAAATGCTTACATAAAATGGCAATAAACTTCAAAAAGCCTGACATGGACTACATTAGCTCCCACGTGAATTTCAGTGAATTCTGCCAGTGACCGAAAGTCAACTCATTTACGCTGGTAGAAAATTCCAGTATGGATTTTTTATTAAACAGTAGTGCAACTTAAAAGAAACTTGGAAAGTGATTAAGGATTTCAGGCATAGGATGGGTGCATGTGATGTTTACATATTTGAGAAGGGAAGTTTATAAACAAAATGCAAGTTATTGACGTGAACACAACTCCCACCTTCATGCATAATGTTTTGCAATGTAGATGTAATACTCAAGCTCTGAACACATCCAGCATCAGTAATAAATTGACCTCTCCCCCCCTTTTTTTAAAAAAGAATTAACTAATCCTATAAAAAAGCAGAGTGATTGCTTGTGCTCATGTGGTGATGATACCTCAAAATAAATAATTTTTCAACACTCCTTCCTAAGTAACTCAGGAGTCCATATACTAGTTTTTAAATGTGTCTTAGACTAAAGTCATGGACACAAGGCTAGGCCATTTGGGGAGAATTCTAGCTCCCTGAAAAAAAAAAAAGCGAAGTAATGCAACTCCTTGAATAGAAACAAATTTCTCATGTCTCGAACTTCAGGCTGTACCTGCTGATTGCATCCTCAGGCTGGCATGACCCCTCTGCAATGTGTGATGCCCACTGTTGCAGGGGCCCTGGAATGGCACATGTTTTCTTGCCACAATACTGATAGCTATTCTGAATAAATTGCATCACATTGTTTGTTCCTCTGAGTCATGCCTTGTTTGCACCGGTGGACATCCAGTCCCTGAAAACTAAGGCAACATGGCTACGTCCTAAAAGGTGAGGGGAAGCAGCCATGTACAACAGGGGTAGAATTTAATTTGGTTCCCTTAATTAAATTCACCTTTGCATTAGTAACTCCAAACATGGAAGCTTGCATAGACAAAACGATTTGGAGACAGTAGGAGAGGAAACAGATTCTGATCTGTTACATTGTAGTAAATCCTGAAGTCAAAGTAACTACTGGATGAGTTGTGAATCTAGCTCCTGGCGTACAATATTCTTTTCTTCCTTTCCTGACAAGGACTAATGTTAGTAGCCTCTGTGCAGTGAATAGGTTTCACGATGAACTTGGGAGGAAGATGATAACACTAATGATGAGCACCTATCTGCCCTGTATGTCTACACCAGTCATTTGTACTGGAACTTGCCTGGGTATTTGTCTCTAACATCACAACTATTAACTTCATGGTATTTCAATTCTTGAGGCAGTTTTGGAATGGAAACGTAGGTTTCTTTCCAGATGAAAGTGAAACAAAAAAAGGAGACATCCTCTTTTCACACTGCACCAGGAGGGAGTCCTCCAGCAGCTACCCAGCACACCACGTATGCATACCAGCTCCTCCACCCTGCAAAAGCCTTTCAGCAGCATAGTATAAAAACCGAAATATACTGGGCTTCTGCTTGTTGCTCTTTACTTGTCTTGACAAGTAAATCTAATTTGTGTGTCAGAACTGAGTTTTATCTCTCTTTACTGATTCTTTTCACTTCCTTCCTTAGATCTGGTGCTCTTTTTGTGCCTTGTCCTTCTCAGTCTGCTTTCTCATGGAAATTCCATGACTTATTCCCCTCCCTTCTTTTCAGCACCTCCTCCTCGCTTCCCTCCCTTCTTACCACATTTATTTCTCCATTCCATTTACATTTTTCCCTTCTTCTCAACATGTCTTTGCTTGTATCCCAGCCACAGTTCCCCAAAGGCACATCCTAGGAACCAAATGATTTGGTTACATTGTGTTAGGAGACGGACAACAGCTTTTCAGTCAGAGGGGATTCTCAGCTGGCGGTGGCTAATTGCTGGCTGTCTTTGTGTTGGATCAGAACACACAGCAATACCATGTTAAAAATGAAAGTGGTTGTTCCAAGATCCACTATTAGCTTGGAGAAGATTGTCAGCTGTGTCCATATGATGACAAAACTGATAAGATCTTCAGAAGGATGAAAACTATGAAAAGCTTGCTCTCTGCAGCTAGCAGACGAGAGAATGCTTGAACTCTTCATCTTGATTGGAATTGAGGACAGCAACTTGGCAAGGTGCTACTGTGGTGCACCCCTTGCCTAAGCACACTTCTGGCTTCATGGATGGCTGTAGTGTGGGAATTAGGGAAGGTAAAAAGATCATGCATGCCTGCATACATGGATGGCCCACTCTTGGAATAGATGCTGAAATACACGGAGAGTAAGTAGGAACAGCGGGAGGAGCAGCAACAGACAATGCAGTCTTGGTGTGGTCAACATCAGCAAGAGGAAGGGAGAGTTTCCACACTGGAGCCCTTTTTCAGTGGTTGCTGGTATGGAGTCTGGCTGCTGAGATCACCAGTGGGAGACAAAGGACAGCAGAGTGTGCTTTTGCCATAGTGGCCCAGACTACAAAACAGAGCAATGGGTTGTTAAATGCTTTTGAAATGAAGTGATAGCAAACTGCTGTGCACACATTCAGTTGCCCTAAGTCAGACAGCTCCTAACAGCAAATAACTTTCCACAGTAATCCTCAGTAGAAATGTGAAGAAATCAGCAATAATCACTTCAGCATAGTAATTCAATTACTATGAAAAACAGTCATAGATTTTACTGAGGAAAAATCACTGGGAGGAGTACATGACATTGTCATATTGGAGGAAGAATGCTAGGAGGGAGGATATCTTATTGCGATGTGAAATGGTGAGGTAATGGTAACATTATTTTATAAACTGCATACACATAAATGACAACTTTAAGCTTAATGTACTGGAATGTCTTGAAATAACAGAAAAAGAATTCATCTGACCAGATAACAGGCACAGAACATTGTTAATGACAATGCCAGCAATAAAACCAACAGGAATTTAGTAGGCTTACATTGACCTGGGTTGCAGACCAACATTCCTTGTGTGTGTGTCAAACAGAGCTATTTCTTTACTTTTTTCCTCCCCAAAAAGGTTAGTATAGGAAAATATAACAACATGCCAGATGAATCTATCATGTGCTATCATCTACTAGCAATGAAGGCTCATGAAAATGAGGCCAAGATTGTGCTGTACATTCTGTGAGAAAGTAAGTCGGAAGTTACTGAATGTACTTATAAAAGTAGTGCAACACAAGCCAAAATGAGAACAGTGTCCTGAGTACTCTATTATTTTGCTAGAAAAGCATGAAGTCTTTGTGCTTCCCAATAGCAGAACCCAGAAAATTGATATGACTAAGGAAAACAAAGGTGTGGCTAGAATCATATCTAATATGAAATGATGATGTGGGCTATCATATGGTTTGTTGTTTTGTCCTTTAATAAAGCTTTTTGGGTGGTAAGTGAATGCACATTCATCAGTATAATATGGAGAACTTTTGCTCAAAAAAACTAAGTACCATTTAGTAGTTCCTGTTAACTAGCACAGTTTGGGGCTATAAAAGATCATGACTGGGGTCAGTATTGACAAACCCCAGAAGTGCTACTGGGAGCAGCAAATAATCTCAAGCAGCGTTGTTACTGAATTTCACTAACGGATGTCATGTTAATGTTGCCACCTGATTTTGCTGGTGCCTGTTGGGTCTGGAGCCATCCTACAACCTCCACTGGCTGTATCTGACACCCATAATGGCCCAACTGTTACAAACCTTAACATTCAGTCATTATATATCTTAATCTCCCTTATTGTTGTTGCATTGAGCTACACATCAGTCTCTGCTCAGCTTTTCATATTGCAGATATTTTGTCTTACACTCCCTTCATGGCAATTGCTCCTTCCTCTTTACAGTTAACCTTGCCAAAGCCCTTCTGTCATCCTCCAGTTCACCCTTCAGCTCTGGTCAGTAGGCAGTATCACATCACTTTTTTCTCACAGTACTGTTTCTCATTATCACATTACTATCAAGACTGTTTTTTTGTTGTTGTTGTTTATTTAATATGCAATGCATTTTTTATCTTGCACCTGTCAAGGGTTTGATTTTGCAAGATACTGAGAACTTTCAACTCCCATTGGCTTCTTTGAAAACTAAAGATGACAGCACCCTGTGGGACAGACCCATTCAACTCACACAGTCTTTGTAGCAGCAAATCCTCAATAAGTTATTAGACTATCAGGATGTGTTCTCCTTTAGATATCCCAGCTGTACACTTTGACACCAAATATTTTAATGGAGCTATTTAAAATGTTTTCCTTTTTTCTCTTTCTTCTGCTGTTTTGTTTTGGTTCTCTTTCCCTGTTTAATTCCGTAGACTTTTGAGCTTCTGTGCTTTCCCAAAATACATCCACTATATCTGTCTTTTGGAATGCTTTCTGTAATGCCATCTTTTGTTTCACCTCTCCCAAATAATTTCTTTTCAAATTTCTTCTTTCACAAATGCAAGTGCTCATATATGCCATTCAAGCAATGCTTTCATTCAAATGGAGGAGGAGCTACCGTTCTAATCTCCTGTTAGAAAGCAGTTAGAACTTGGGGGGGGCAAGAGACACACCAGACGGATGTTTCTGATGTTCTCAGTCTCAGCCCAAGGCTAAAATAAAATCTGAGGACATTTGGAAAAGTTTCATGTTGCTGCTTTTTAGATTTTGGAGCCTGAAAACTGCATCGTGTTTTCTCCATTGAAGAATATTTTTGAAGTTTCCTTTGACCAGAGCTGATCCAAAAATAGCTTCACTGTTGAATTTCCTCTTCCTTTGAATGTATGTATCAATTGAGGAAGTTGTAATTCTTAATAAATAAGCACATAGGCCAAAGAGGAACCAGTGCTGCTCATTGTTTAGGGAAATAATTTGGCATTTAATGAGTTCTTTATGATGGCTGAAGAGGAAAGTAATCAACAATTCATGTTAGGAGGGCCCCTGGCACTTCCTTCTAGCAAGCACAGTAGTTGTGTTTTTTATAGTACAATCTTGCATATTTGCCAAATCGTATGTGCTCATATTACCCTGATTTGTGTTAGATGAAAAAATTAAATGCATACATAAAACTGAACAATTAGAAAAACACTGAAATATCATATGGGAAATGCTGACTTGTTACTGTCTATGTTTCAGAGTGCTCTCTGGAGGTTGAAGGATGGAGGCCTATGTTAAGGACAATCTGAAAAAGGGATTATATCAAAAAGTGAGACTAGTTAGGGATTCTTCCATTCATTACCATCAATCCAATCAGGAATTACTGACACTGGAAGAATAATTGTACTCCTGTTTTTTATTACTATTGATGTTCCTACTTTCCCTGGCTTGGAAAAGTAGCCACTGAAGCAAAACCCAAGCCTGGAAATTCAGCCTTCTATTGATTTATAGTCTAGGAAAAAAAAGAGGGATAAGGTAAAAAGCAGAAACAGATAGAGAAGTACAAGTTGGAATGCCATAAATGTTAAATCCAACATGTGCTAGGGATAATAACATGAAATATTTTCTCAAATGTTTTATTCAAGAAATGAATCCTACAATTAATAAATTTCTTAACCTTAATCTTGTTTAACTGATTCTAAAACCATTTTGATCATTTACACCTTGATAAGTGTAAACTTGTTTCTAGCAGAAAAATATTTCCAAAGAACAGCACTCAGCTTTTTTCAGAACAATTGTTAAGTTAAGGCTCAGAAGATATTTTGAGAATAACAATACTGTACAACCTCTAGGTATTTTGTTTCCCAAACTTCTATTCAATTACTGACACTTTCAGATAAATGAATGCTCAAAATTTTTCCTTCTCATGTTTTTATAGATCCAATGTATCTCAATAAATCCAAGCAAATGTTCCACAGACTGAACTTACAGGTATGATCTACATAAAAAGGGAGTAAATCAAATCAGTGGCATACCATGAGAAGACCAAATTAAAACATGCTGTTCATTTCTTTTTTCTAATCTTTTTCTTCTTACTGATGATCTAGCAGCTAACAGGCAGGAGGGCAGTTACTGATTTCGACACAGCAAGAAAGCATTGCAACGGGGGGGGGGGGGGCATGGTTCCTCGTCTGATAGGTGTGAGCTGAGCGTGAGTACATGTATGAAAACAGACAATGCAGGCTCAAAGACAGGCTCTTCATTTCCTGCCAAAGGGGACTGGAAGTGATCTGAAGTGCAAAAAGAGACAGAAACCACTGACTTCAGTGGAATGTAAGGCATGCTTTCTCCTTTGTTTTCCAGCATGTTTGACTATTAAAAGAAAACATTGTCTCTAGCTTTGAATCTTTCCAACTATAACATTGGCCAAGGCTGAGAGGTGCTGAGCACTTTCTGAGAAGGTACAAAGCTCTATTAATTTCCATTAAGGCTGCTGTATCAGTGAAAGGACAGCCTTCTGACACTGAAGCACGTTGGCAGCTTTCAAACTGTAATGGTTCTGTGCAATAAAACTGCCCTGCTGGTACTAAATCTAATCAGTACCACGTGCCCCATCTCTCATGTAAGCATGTTTTGGAGAATACTTTCTACAATAGCTCATCTGTGGATTCAACCACAAATGAAATGTCTTGCTTATGTTGCACTCCCTTTCCTGCCTGCACAGAATAAAATGAAATGTTTCTACAGTTAACAGGCAGCCTGTCTTTCTCCCTTCTTCAGTCTGAACATATTCAGCATCCCTCTAGGGTTACTGTATTTCTAAATTCCTTACATGCACATATATGTATACACTTGCAAATACAAATATATCATAATAATTTCATGTAGCCGTGAAAACTGGAAACAAGTATGGAATACTTCTGACTTTTAAAGTCTTTGCAGAGTATTTAATCACTAACAAGCTATTGGTTCTAAAATATATGTATATATATGAACAGGGCCATAAGAATTGCTAAATAATTCTACCAATAAAAATAACATTGTTCCATCCAGATCTTAAAGTTTGAAGAAATAATGGAAATAGAAATTTTAAAAATTAAAAATTATCAAGCATTATTCTTACTCATACACTCCCACTATCAACTAACTCAACTAGCCATTCTCCAACATCTCTGAGGAAGTCTTCTATCCACAGTTAGAGCTTATTACCACTCCATGGAAAAGAGGAACTTTATTCTCTGTCTTTGCTAAAAGTTATCAGGTTCTCCTTTTATTTACCTTCTCACTTTTTATCACCAGGATTCCTGGGAAAAATTGGTTTTTCTGACCCTTTCATATTGGCTTGTCCCTATATTTTCCTGTACTGAAACTCCTTGGGTTCCCTACACTGTAAGTTGTGTGTGTAGTAAGGTTCCCTGACTTCTGGTTACTCAGAAGAACAAAAGACCAAATGGTTTCTTGTATACTTGCGATGGTGTTACCACTAGACTGCCAGCCCAGCACTCAATACTTCTTTTTTGCTAAAATGAGACAGATCTTGATATAAACTGCTGTTTCATTTTCTTAAAATAAATTTGAACAAGCTTCTGGTATGCCTGTTCTCCAGTATACCATGAAAAAACTCACATACTAGTCTGTTTCTAATTCTTAGAGAGCTCAGTAGTCTTTCAAGGTTACTCTGCTGTTGTTTACACAGAGTCACTCCTGCATGGTTGAGAAGGACTCTCAGACTTGACACAGGAAATCATTAAAATTCCTAGTATTCCTGAAGCAAACTTATGCACACTTCCTTCCTCATTTCTCTTTCCTGTAAAGACTGCACAAAGCTGTACATACTCAGCTACAACACTGAACAAGCTTTTGCCATTAGACAGACTATTCTACCTGATTGATCAAAAGTGCATTTTTAAGTCAATCATATATCACATGTAAATTAATGAAAAATAAATGGAATTTGTCATTTGCTCAACAATATTTTGCTGTCCTTAAAACTTCCTGAGGAACTCCAAATACTTCATCAGCATTAACGAGTTAATCTTCATAACCTGCTTGTGAATTATTGTCCCATTTTACAGTTCAGGAAATAAAGGCAAAGAGATCAAATGCCCTATCTAGAGTCACAACAGCAATAGTAATATTTATATTTCAGCAACATCCAAAAGCTGCCTCTGAGGTCTGTCCCAGGGCTTGCACAAACACACATAGTCCATTTCCAACCCCACTGAACTTAAATTCTAAATGGACAAGATGAACAAGAAGTTAGGGTGGAAATGGAGGCACAGAGGGACAAAGTGACTTTCCTATAGTCACATAGATAGGAATTCAGATCTCTTATGCCACACTCTATACACAGAATAAATGTCAAACTTGCTTGCTAGATAAAGTCCACATGTGTAATTCCATGCCAGAGGAACCAAACTAGTCTTTTCTTCTGCCCTATTAACCCTTTTTTTTTGTTCTTCCTTTTTTACAGAAGGGCTCAGAAAGAAATCTTTTGCTAGTTATAAAAGATAGTATCTTTTCAGGTTTGATCTAGGGTATATCAAACCTTATTCAGTATATCTGAATATTTGAATGTCTCTTTATAAAGATTAAAAATAATGTTTTCTTACTGTGATATTAAAAATAAAGCAAAGTTTCCCTCCTATTCCCCCTAAAGAAAAAAAAAGGCTTTGCTATCTTTTCTGTAATAGACATGTTTTCATACAAGGGTTAATTCTTGTTAAATTGGGCCTAAAGCAATTAACCTATTTCTTACTGTCAGATTTAATTGTAATTTGACCTAATTGAAGACTAAAACCTGTGCTACACCTGTCTGAATTGCCTTTTTATATCAAGTCTGAAACACATCACAACTGGAATAGGCTGAGCACAGAGGAATGAGACAAATTCAAATGTGGGGCTGCTATGCTTTTGGATCACGTTTGGGGGCTAAGTATTTCAAGGAGATAAAGACACATTCTGCTGATTTCAATAAGCATAGAACAGGTCCATTCTAACCTCTCCCTGGGTGACTGTCAGTGAAATTACTCCAGATACATGCCAGCTACTGGTGAAACAAGCCATCCATTTATAAGGAATAATCCAGGATCTAAAGAAAACACAGAGAGAGGCTGTATTTTTAACAGCTTCCAAACAATTGATTTCCAAGGTTTTGGGGCAACCGCACTAACAAATTGGTCTTGCTATCTCTCTACTATTTGTTCATCACATTCTATTATGAAAACAAGCAAATGTATTTGGACTACAACTAGCCTCCCCTGTGAACTGAACTAGTGTGACCAGGAATTCCGTATTACTATTAGTTCTTTCCTTTTTTTCAACCAAAGGTAAACCATATCATCTGAAAACTGGTATGTCATTTGTCTTGTATTTTGGTTTTAAAATAAATATTTTGAAATAGTCCTTCTTTTTAAAGGCATAGGTTGTTCAGCATTGCAAACTACTGGTGTTTAATACTTGCTCCAAAATAAAAATCAGGAGCATATATATATATATGCGTGTGTGTGTATATATAAACACATATATATACGTGTATATGTGTGTGTGTGTGACATAATGTTATACCTATAAACAATTTGAAGTTCCATTCTAATGAGTAGTATGCATTTGAGCTTGTACAGAGACTGCACAGATGTATCCCTTTTCTATTTTAGAAACCTGAGCATCCTACACTAAAGTACAGACAACCAAAAGTGAACCAAAAGTGGAAGGCAGTCTGGAGTATTTGCAAAAAAGTTATAAATATGTTGTAACAGCTTGCTGGAGCAGCAGAAATCATTTGACAAGGCCTCAGTCTGTGGCATCTGTCATTCTGCTAAAGGTTGTTTTGCCTACACTGCAGACTCCATGGGATGTCTGAATATTTTGGTTTCTACTTCTTTTCCCTGAAAAATGACCAGCAAGCAGGACTATCACATTTTGACAGATGGAAAACAGTTGTTTGGCTGATTCTATAAGAACTTGCTGTTCTCTTCTTTGTTTAGGTGGATGCTCAGCAACATACTTTCACCTCTACTGTATACAAAAAGTCCCCCTCACATTGTAACAGGTAGCAGCAGGACAGAAGGCAGATTTTGAGATGTGACTCAGCTCACACATTACTGACCTACAGCCTAACAGAACTGTACAAAGAGATCCTATGACCCCATAAATATAACAAGTTGTAAAAGGCCATGGATATGTCAACTGATTCATTTCTCTCTTACTGGAAAACTGACTTTGCTGCAGTAACGTGGTGTACTTTAAAGGTCACTGTGAACAGGGCTCTGACAAATCAGGCTTGACAACCTCACAGTGAGTCAATGACACAAAACCAGAAGCCTTAAAATAAGTAAACAATAAAGTAGGTAGAATAGCCGGCATTCTATTCTAGCCTGATTATAACAGAAAATATGTCAGTAAGAAAGAAGCACATTTTCTGTTGACTGGAGCATTTTGAAAATTGCCCATCACAGTATTAATTAAGATCCATGATGTTAAGATCATTTCTTTTACTTCCACTTATTGATATGAACAGTAGCTGTTCCAGTAGCTATTCCAGGAAGGAAGGAATTTCATATAGTTCTCTTTCCTATATACTCATTACTAGATATATGTACACAATCTGCTCATTTCTTCAGAGAAAGACATTTAGACTCCCAAGAAGAAATTATGCATCAAACTTCCTGCCCATAATGGTAGCTGTAGTTTCATCTTTGTAAGACTGAAAATAGAATGATGGCATCAAACATATTTAAATAAAATGTAAAATATTAGATCTTTTGGAATAACAAAACAATGGCTAGTAGATGACCAAGTTGCAAATGAGAGAGTTTGGAAAGACTATGCTTCTGGCATTCACAAATAGCTCATAACCAAGTGTTTTACTCTCAGGATACACTAAATCGAGTATAGTGCTGATGATTATTGCTTTCTGTGTCTTTTATGCACATATAGACTCACTGTGGTAAATTTATATAATCCAGCTTCATCTGCATGCATCAATATGCTTATTTTTGTCTCAGCAGATGGAAAGGAACATATTGCACCTGTAAGATTTGCCCAAATTTTACCTAAGTTCAGAGGTAAGAGCTTCCGTAAAAAAATTTTACCGATGTACTGGAAGCCCTGCTATTGTGGAGCATTCTATTTTGGTTTAGGATCATTTTATTCTTAAACCGCTATTGTATATAGTGGTATATTAACCAGATTCTGGATCTAGAGAATAAAGACAAACATCCTAGGCTATAATCCTTACTATACCTATCATCAAAATACTATGGTGTTTTGGTTTGAATAGAGTGTGTATTTTTGTTCTTTATTTTAAGCCTTAGCCTGAAATTAACTTACTGTACCTTGAATTATTGCAGAGCATAGACCGAAACAAACAACGTCAGATTCCCTTTTTATCCTAACTGCTTTGAGCTACTGTAACAATGACAACAGTGCTAAACCCGACTAATTAAATAGGGATTATGTTTGTTTTTCATTATCACAGCAATCAAAGTGTGTAACAGATTACTTTGCTGGAAGCAAGAACAGGTGAAACATCAGGCACTGGATATGTCTATCATGTAAAATAAGTATACTGCAGAGATCCCTGAGCTATGGCTAACCTGAACTAGTATTTTCATATGGCATGACACAGTGCCAATGGAGTTTAGGTACACGAAACAGATTAGCCACATTTATTATTTGCTTTTAATAATACAGAATTTTTAACTCAAAATAAGACCAGGATGCCAAAATATTCCTTGTGTAATGGTCACTAAAAATTAGATTCTATGACAAGAACGGAGTTAAAATCAGATTTCAGCATGGCTGCTGCTGTTTGTTTCCATAAAGAAGAGCTTAGATAAAAGGTATATGACTGAGTAGACAGGCTAGAAAAGAGGTCAGCTGATCCACTGTACAGAAGCTTGTCAAAAACTGTAAATAGTTCTGCTTTGATATCACAATTAAATCACTTTATACAGACTGAAATGCTTTGTTTTTTGTATGTGTGATTTTCACTGACATGATACGAAAATTCCCAAGGCAATTTCTATATTTTATCTAAGACTTCCTTTTCCTCATTTAAAGCTGAATGATTTCCTTCTATGGTTTTATCAATGGGCCAGAAAAGCTGATAAGATTGCTTCCTTCCTCTGTTAGATATGTTTGGACTTTTGCCATCCCACTTTGAAAAGTAATACATTTGCTCTCCTGTCCTGTGTAGCAGCAATGAGTGGGAGGCAACTAGCTCCATTCATAAAATGTAGCAAGAAGATTGACCAGAAAAATAAACTAAGAGACAGGTTTAGATTTGAACTATTCAGGGTCTCAGCCATTGCACCTCCAATAATCTATGGCTATAAGTAAGATCACACGAGTACTATGAAGCAAATCCCTCTTCCTCAAAGAACTGCCTGATTATGAACTACTGTGAACTCCCTTCGCAAGGGAGACAGCAAGGGTCCTAAACTCTCCTCCTCCCTTTCCCTTATTGTTTCACTCTTCTCTCCTCTCCCCCCACCCATTACACACTTTTTATATAGAGCTCTATTCTTATCAGTTCTTTGCACACCACAGTGAAGTAGGTGCGAGGGAGATGAAAGCATGACCTCATTTAATCCTGCACTGTACCTCTGCTATGAACAAGAATTACCAGGGCTGCAGCCAAGTTGTTCTGCACTTGTTCTGTGGGGAAGATCTTTCCCTTCCCGATTCATCCTTATAGCAGGAAGAACAATTTTGGACTTAACAGAATCTTCAGTATTTATCCTACATGTTCTTGCATCCCACTTGCGTGTTGGACTTCAGCCAACATGCAAGTGAGTGCAGCAGATACAGGGAGCTTGATGCAGCTCTTGTATATAAATGTTAAGAGGCGTGAATCATTAGAGTTATCTATTTCCTGAACACAAGCATGAAGGCAGCAGCTGTTTTTACAAGATAAACAGTATCACATCCTCCTGGGACTGAAGGAAAGAACCAGTCCTGAATTGCTATATACTGCTTTAACTAAAAAAGACTCCCATCAATTGGTATAAATAAAGTTCCCATCGCATTTTTGTGTCAGTTTGAGCCATATTTAATTTGTGGGACAGTCTTGTGATAAAATTTTCCTCAGTTTTGTTCTGATGTAGCATTCTCATTTCCTTGTCGAAAAAAACCCGCTTTCTGCAGTGCTTAATGGAATCTAAATTTTATGTTTCCACTCCAGAAATTGATGTATTTCACTGAGAGGTGATAAGATCTCTCTTCAAATTAGCATGACACAGTCCATGATCACATCATAGGTCGTCTACGTGGAATGATACAATGGGGCTTTTACACTACCTCCCTCCCTTGTTTGGATCTTTCAGGTTCAGTTGCAGCAGCATCAGTTGGTTCTGCAGGTGGTTCTGGCTACCCGCACCAAGACAGATGTGCCCAACTTTGCAGCTACGTTGTGTAGCCTGCTATGCACTGTCTTCAGGATGAAATAACCTGGGTTCTTCCATCTGCAAGGTCCCTGTCCAGCCCATCCTACATTCCTCTTGCTACATTATCTCTTATTTTCCTTTAAGTTCTCGTAAGTTCTCGTAATTGCTTGTACTCCCACTCTCCAGCCTCCCTGTTCTCACCATTTCCCAGTCCTCTGCTCTTCTTTTCCCTTCCCCAGTTCCTTGAATTCCCTTCACGTCTACCTCGACCCATCTGAATTCTTTCCTTAGCTTCATTCAGATTAAAGCACAGTGTATGGAGAGCACTTCAGATGCTTTCCTCATAAGGCAGTACTAGAACCACCATTATATCCTTTGTAGTTACTTTACTCTTCTGACTTCCAGGCTGAATGATGTCCTCAAAGGTAGGCAGCTAGAGAAGCCAGTGGGACTCACAGTCTGCAGCTGCAGGGCTGGGAACACCTGAGTCATGCTGAGTGTCAAGGCTCACTTAAAAGGCTGAACTTTGCTTCCTGTGTTACAGTAAGGAACAGCCTCAAACGCTCCGGCAGGCTGTATACACCCTATGGGCCAAAGGCCTACCATCCCTGCTCCAACGATTATCAAGATACTGCAAAGCTCTGGGCATATCTTTGATTCTCCTAGAAAACCTGTGACACGCTTCCTGCCCAGAAAACTACTGTGGGAAAGGTAGCATAGGCTGACTATGCCTATGTCTTGTTACATAAGAAATTCTTTTCATGCTTTTTCTTAAGGACAGTATCTGCATGATAACTGGCCTATATAAGAAATGAATTAGGCTACTTTGCAACAAAAATGTGGCCACTATATACCCGTTAAATACTTTTTCATTATTTGTTCCTTTAAATTCTCAAATTCTGTAAAAGCCTAAACCAACAAATTCTATGCTTCCAAGCTTCAAAAAAAGAAAGTGCCATCCATTTAACTGCTGAGCACGGCAATTGCAAGAATATGGAACAAATTAAATTCCTAAATTATGATTTGGTTAAGTTGAATATGGCTTGGAAAAACTGCGTTTCTAGTGAAAACCAACCTCTTGAGGAAATTTAAGAGGTGAGGTCATAATGTGGGCTACTTACTGCCAGAAGAAAACAATGTCATCCCATGCTGAACTGCTGATCGACTTGGCAGGAATTTGAATATTTGGGGTATTAAAAGTACTATTCTTCAAAAGATTTTAGTGTTCAAATACATTTAAAGCTGAGTTTTAACTTTAAAATCTGAACTTTATACCTTTACCACAGTTAAGGCAATATAATCAGGATGAGAGAAACAGCGCGTTAAGAAATATTGCAAAGTAATTGGTTTTAATTTTCCATGACATAGAAATATGTGGTCTAGTGGTCTGAGTACAGTAGCAAGAGCCAGGAACTTCATATTTCCAATCCTGCCTGGATCTCCCAATGGCCTTAAGAAAGCTCTTCTGACCTGTCCACCTTAGTTTTCCGGAGGGGAGAAAGTTCAGTAAGAAGCAATGGCAATCATCTGATTTTTACTACAAAAGAAGAGATCTAAAGCTTTCAAATGGGATGGAGAAATTTCCCCAAATTGGACCATTTAGGAATAATAAAAAGAGAATATAAAATAAAATTTTTGCTTCTAAAACTTGCTTCTCTTGTGGATAGCAATACAACTCCCTTTTTCACAGAAGCTGGAGCTTTGTAGAAAAGACCAACAAAATGTAGTAGGGATAAAAACACCCAGATTCTACAGGAACAGAACAATGTTCTACAGGAACTTTATTAGTCTAAAAAATCTATATAATTTCCTAGATAATCAGATCCTTTTATTTGCAGCTAGTTTTTAGAAATTTATAGCAAAAATATAAATTTATTTATTATGATAATTATTATGATCTGATATTTATAGATAGCTTGTCATTTTCTATTAGAACTGGAAAGGCATCCTTTAAAGAAAGCAACAGACTTCTATGCCTGAAGCTAAACACTTCAGTGGGTTTCTGGTTGTTCAGACTTTACAATTTTATCTAGAAAGCTGTTTGCCCTTGCTTCTACATTTGGCAACAGAAGTGTAGGATAACATATGGCAAATATATAGATTTGAGAAGATGAATGAATGTCAGGGCATGTCTGAAATTGATTTTTGATCAGAGCATTGCAGAGCATTAAGAAAGTGTTTGCTTTTCTCCTGTGTTACAAAGTTGTCAGTGTATATTATATTTTCACAACAATGCTAAAACTATGCGCAATCCCAACAGTCAGCACTTCAGAGAAAGATTATGTAGCATTCTCTGCTCCCTCCACCTCTATATAGTGTCTGCTCATCTACCGGTGAACATACATGTTTCTTGAAAGGCACTGCTATTAGACATCAGAAACAATCTTCACACGAGTCACAGCTGTGCCAAGATAGTGGAAGAAGAATGCAGATAGCAGCTGGACAAATGCAAATTTATATACTTTCGAAAATATATGTTTAGAAAGTTGCCTTGATACTGCTGCTTAATGTATATATTCTGCCTTATTAATTAAATCAAGCGTTAAATAAAAACCATGAGATTGACTCTGCTCTTATGAAGTCAACTAGAATTCTGACCCTGTAGCGTATGGGAATGGGAACAGACTCCTAATGAAAGTTATGAAGCTAAAGAAACTTTGCTCAAAAGCAAGTTAATTTTGATTCTCTGAACAGTGTCTTCCTTCCTCACAACAGATACTCATTCTTCATGTTGTTTTTTCACAAAACTCATGATAGGCCTTACCTCACACAGCATATCTCAGACTACAAACAGCTCCTAGATAACCTTATGTCATTTGCCTCTCTTTGCTAAAAATAATTTAGTTCTTTTCCAGAACTTAACTCTATACCCTGACCATTCTCCTCATTTCTGAAAGCCCTGCTTAGAGCCGAAAGCTACAGAAGACCCACACAGTTCCAAACAAACTGGACAGGCTGTCTTTCCAGCCACATGTTGGCTAGGAATGTATGGCATTCCCAGCCTCAGAAGCATAAATGTAAAAGTTGGAAAACAGAACAACTGTACAAATCAGAAATTGCTTATAAAATGATTTCCATCTGTAAGCAGCTTGAAAAACTGCACGTTGTGATTTCCCTTGACTTAAATAACTCAATGATTCTGCAAGATAATTCACAAACATTTTCTGCACAATAATTCTTGGTCTGTTGTTTGAATATTTCTTTAATCATTTGCCATTCCAAATGCGTATTTTGAATGGTGTTCCCAGAAACTTAGGTCAGCTGATAGGTTTTTGTTCCCAAGTCCTTTGTTGACAAATCAGAGATGGGAAATTACAGTATGGAAATAGATTTTATAAATGTAGTTTCTTTTTGAAGTATTCTTCCAATTTCAGTCAGTCCTCTGCATCCACTCATCCACATCTTACTGAAATATTTTTGTCCTTTCTTTCAGAATATCCTTTAGAATTTAAAATAAGTCCTTTAAAGTTACACAGCCGTCTTCTCCTTTAAATGTATCTCTAATCTTTTCTGTAATAATGCAAACATTTTCAAACAATAACAGATAGAAAGATGTTAGGCTAAGACATTTGTTTGATGTTGTGCATTATTGACCTATTCTTATCCTGTAACCTGACTGTGAGCAGTAGGTTTTTTTTTTTTTTTTTTTTTTTTTTTGCATGAGTCTTACGCTAGTATTCATTTCCAAGTGTTAGTGAGACAGTATTTTTTTAATATTATTTGAATTGTGAAAGTGCCTAGAAACTCCAGCTCTAGACCCAACCTGCTGTAAAAGTTAATTTAAAAGACAGAAGCAGTTATTCACTTGCTAAGACATGACTGTCCCCTTCCTTATATTTCTAGTAGACTGCATACATCAGTTCCTAAATGTTCCAAGTGATTGTTTCCAGCACTTCCTCTGGGAGACCATTTCACAATCAAATAGGTCTTACTGTCACAAACTTGTTCCTGCTACTCAGCATAAATTTTGTTTCCTTTTTCAACTGTAATGTTTCTGTTTGCATTCCCAATACCTCTCTTAGAATGGAATCCCCAATAAAAAGGGCCACAGTGGCGTTTTGATGGTTTGGTTCTTTCACAGTTCATATTTTCACACTACAGGAAGTAATAGGCTCATCACAATTCTCTTGTACTATATTTTGAAGTTAAATAAACAACTGAACAAAGCCATTGGGACAGTCAGTAACAGAACAGTATCAGCCTGCAATTATATAGACAGAAAAGCTTCTTCCTCCCAGGCTTAATCTGTAATGTTTTCTTTCTGTGCAACCCTGTTTGCCATTGCACTGCTCTTGCTATCATCATTTTTATATCATGTTTTGTTGATCACCCTACAGTCCTTTTTCACTTCAGTTAGCATCTATTTACGTGAATTTACTTTTGGTCGATAGTCTGGGAGAAGATGGTGATAATCTGCATCATTGCCTGTGTTCAGACCAAACCAAAGCCTTTAAGCACACACCTCTGAGGTTAGATTTTTCTTTAGTACAAGGGGAAAAGAGACATGCTTTTGAACTTGAGTTCCAACATTTGTGGCAAATTTGACATGGTAATTGACAACTGTGAAGCTTTGAGTATCCAAAGAGAATGTTTTTAGGTTAGGATTTTTAATTAAATGGTACAGGGAAAACTAAAACATCCCTTTATTTGTAGGCTGGGCATATAGATACTATAGACGTAAAGCCTAATGATCACACTTTTTTTTAATTATTGCTTTCTAGTTGATACACCTAAACCTCAGCAGATGAGCTCTAGCAGCGGATTATTCTATGAGTCTATTGGTCACTCCATTGTTCAGGCAGAAGAAATCTGCTTGCTGTTAGAGTGAAGGCAAAGTGGCTGCCAAACATCTGTGAGAAACTGAACGCTACCCATTTCTAATCTGAAACCTGAGTGGACAGCTAGCTGTTGGCCTCTTCTGTCTAGACTGATGTTGTTCCCCACCCCCACCTCTGTGTAAAAGGGTCAGCCAGGAGCCAAAAAGAAAATGGTCCAAATGACTAATGCTTTTCATTCAAGTAATCGGAATTCACTTGCACACTCTTTTCTCCCACCTCCATCAAAACATCAGTAACAGGAAAGCATGATTTTAAAGGTGATAGCTGTGAAAATAAAATGCCTGGCAGAAGTTCTAAGAAAATGCATGCACTGGTTTTAATTTGCATTACGTAGAGGGCCTCTAAAAGTGAAAAAGCATGTGGTGTGCTCGAGGCCCCTTCCAGCTAAAGGACTGGAATGAGAATAAGTTCATTTATGCTCTCATTTTACTTACAATTCTTTTCATGTGAAGGTGTGCTTTTTTAATCTCCCTGTTCCATCCTTAACCCTTCTTTTGGGTTTCTACCTCTAATAAAAAGCTGTCATCCAAACAATGCAAGCCACTCTTAAGCTTCCCAAATTATGCTTACATTGAAAAAAGGTAGGTATTACATGCCTTCATTGACAGACTGGTAAAGTGGTTTATGGCAATTAAAAAAAAAAGATGAAGGAGATGTCTAAGTTTGCATGCTGCTACTTTGGTAAGAGCAACTTATAGATAGAAGCTGATTTTTGAAGGGTTGATCACTCAGAAATTCAACTGAGTTTAATTACTAATTTACAATATAAATACGACTAACTATGAAGATCTACACACATAAGGAGACTGCAACCTCCATAGTACAGCAGTATGCTGTAATGAATTAAATACCATTATACTGGCAAGCTGGAAAGATTTGGATGTGGTAAATTAACATCAGCCTGAAGTCATCATAGCATAGTTAATAGGTCAAGATCTCAACAGAGTTGAGCTCTAACGAGACTGGAGTAATGCCATGATAGATCACAATATCAGTGGAAAGAACCTGGAGAAACGTAATGTTAATGGGGTCTCATACATTGAATCAGTTTTGAAAATGTGCATTTTTGTAATTTAAAAACACTAAATCTTCTCAATAAGAGTTGTTCTTCTGCACTTCAATCTCTGTCTTTTTTATTATGTGAGGTGGGAGGGTATCAGCTTGCAAGATGACCCTATTTTTATTTCAACAAAACCATTAGCATTTAATCACTATAATACATTTTTGTATCCAGTAGATTAGATGTGAGAATTTGTATAGCAACAGCTGTGATTAACCACACAAAATGTCTCTTTTTAGTTCCCATGGCATTATCTCTATTGACTACTGGAATTTTTTTCTTCAAAACAATGTTGAAGTATAGCTGTGAATTCTATTGTATTTTTATTCATTTTTAATAGCTTAAACGTTCTGATTCATGGGAAGTGCTTTTTGCTTTTAATGACACAGTATCCAACAGGTTTATGTTAAATCCTTAGTCATATTCCTACTGTCTCAGTTTTTGCTCTTAGGTATAAAACCAGAAACATTCAGAGAACTACAAACATGGAGAAAGATCAAGAAGACAGTTAAAAAAATAAAGTACACATAACTGCAATGGTGATTACTGGTAAGTACATCACAGTAGATGTAGTAATCATAGACTGATGACCACTCTCTTGAAGTTTGAGTTGAAACTTGGTATTTGACTAAATACATCGGACACAAAGCTTGAAAATACCTTACAGCTTACTTTTAGCGAAATCACTTTTTTATTACTGTAGAGTCTAGAAGACCTGAGATTGGAATCCAAATCTTCATAGCTACTCTGCACTTAATACACTAGATAATATATTTGACAAATACATGGTTAAACACAGTCTCAGCCCAAGAAAATATAAAATCTAAAAAGGATGGAAGGACATCTGGAAGAAGATGGTATTTTTTCCATTCTACAGGTTTTGAACGAAAACAGAGAGTGATTGCAAGCTTAACCCAAAACATAATGGTTTCTACGGGCTCTGGCTAGACTTTTGGATATATCAGCATTGTTTCCGAATGTCACTTCAGTAACTGCCAGACTGTACACAGTAAAATACGAGGGGTTTTGGCAAGATGGTATAACAATGAGTATTCTGCCAGGCTGCTCTGTAGAATATGTGATACAGGCAGCAGGGACACCACTGATCACCATCGTGAAAGCCTGCAAGAACATATTGGAGGATTCTGTAAAACTGGGTGTTTCTGGAGACTTCCTTCTGTTTATCAACAGTGTGTCCTTATGACACCCCAAGAGCAATCCAAATTTATGACTGGGTAGACCATCAGGGAATGTGGCCTTAAGGACACTGTCATAGGCATTCTTATCTATACAGATGAAGTCTAAATGACTTACTCAATGTCATATTTGAATCTAGGTCTAAGCTTCCCATAATTCAGAAATAACCTGTTCCTCTAGTTTGAGTCCTTAAGAAATTAAATGGTTTAGTTCATCCAAAAACATGCAAGTTTGGATGCTTCTCTAAGTCTCTTTAGTCTGCAAAAGTAGGGCAAGAAATCTCATAAAAGTGTGTGTGACTTCAAGGGAAGTTCCACACAGGGTGTGGCTGCTGAATGAGACCTCATGAAGTGCTTGTTTTGCTCAGACTACCTTTCCAGAAACCTCTCTGTTGATCTGATCCTGTGCATATGCTATTGGGTATGTATGTTTGAGCTATACCGACATTCTCTGAACACCCCAAGGTGGGGTGTATCCAATTTATGGAGGATGAAGGGAAGAACACAGATGGTCTTACTCTCATTCTAGTGGTTTAAGAAGACTGCAGTTAGTGAACTAAACCCATGACACAGCCAAATAAAACTAAAAAATTCAAGGTTGTCTGTACATTCCATCCTTCACTAAACCTGTATGTCAGAGTCAGCTCACGCTTTTTATAAAGACAATGGACCCATGACTGGTAGACTTAGTTTTGTACTTTCTGGTTTGATTTTAATCACTATTTTTTAAATAAACATAAATTCTGATAGATATTATAGTTTATAGTCTTATTTAGTTCATATTGCTTTTTATAATACACTCTTTAAAACTTTAAATTTAAATGGTTCTTCATTAATATTGTATTTTCCATTTTGTTTACACTTACAAAATTACTGCTTTGTTGTTTTAAGACTTCTGATAAGTGTGGAACTCTTAATGTTGAATTTTCTCAGAGAATTATTTGCTTTAAGAAAAACATGTCTAAGGGATTACTTACTTCCTATAATGGTTTCCACTGAATATACCAGGTAGCATTTTTGTCTCAGTGAATGCAAAACACCCTTGCTTCAATAGTGTCAGAATATCATCTTACTAACACAGATGCTGCAGGATATGACTTTGCTGATGTTTTCTCCATATATAAGAAATACAGCTTCAAAAAAAAAAAAAAAAATCAAGCACTATCACGCAACAAATGCTCATATGATTAAAAAGCGATCACCGCTAAGTGGCAATTTCTGAAAGAACACTTCTCAAGGTCTTGCTCTTGCAACAACTTCATGCTGGTAACTTAATCATTTCCATCTGACTTGTGCAGACACTAGGATCTGTTAACACAGACAGAAGTAGTTCCCTTGTGGTTATCCAAAAATGAAGTGAATGGATTTTTTTTACTTGTTTTCTCATTATAGATTTGATCCTGCCACTTCACACAAGCTAACTATCTCACCGATATCAAATAGGAATGCTGACATGAACAGGACTACATGACAGATCCCAGTATCATTTCAACCAGAAAAGTCCCAGTACAGTAGAAAGCAAAAGATGTGTTTACTGCTTTTGGTTTTCAGCAGGGCACATTAGGCCAATATTTTAAAGCTTCAAAATAGATGGAACTGTACAATCTCAGATGAATACAATGTATTTGCTTGAGATTTTAACAAGCAGTATGTAGCCACAGGCCCCCTGAAAAATCAAAGATCAACCTGTTTACAATGTGCCTTACAAAACAGTCCTCAAAGCTCTGGGTTCTGCAGACTCTAAGTGGCCTGTTAAAATACACAGTAGATCGAAAAGAATAATATGTAACATTTTGACTTTCAGTGTGTTCTGTATGTTTGTTTCCTTATTGAACTTGATGTACTGAATATAAATAACAAAATTTGTAATCTTGCAGCTTTTGACAGCTGCAGAAACTGTATGCAATAGCAGTATGAAAACCATGCTAACATTATTTAAAGCTTACCAGCTTCCTTCCATTATTGTTACTGCCTCAGTTAAGAAAGCATTATAGGAGTGAACAATGCAAATATATTTTTAAATGGAAACCTGTATCTCATGACCTTGCATTCACCACCACTGTGAGTTAACAGTCCAATAAGATGCTTAGTTTAGTCAGTGAAAAAATGAATATTGACTTACATAAGCTCTGTAAACACTGTTTCAAATAATTCTGAGGCCATCCAGTTCTTCCTTGAAATGGCATATCAACCTGCCTCTCTTTTTTTTTGATCGGGCCTTTCTTCTTTCATGTCTGGATCCTGAAGGATATATTATGCATAAATGTGTAGAAAACACATTTCTTTGCATATTACACAAACACTCATTCAATTTCCTCTGAACATATATTGCACATGCTCAAAACTTTTATTTTGTACTGTGTTTTGACATAGATTTGTTCAAATCCAGACTTTCTAGTCAAATGCTCACTCCTCACATACAGCTCACCTCTTAATTTACCCAAATTATTCTAATCTATTTACTCATTCATTCTACAGGCACATATCATGGTCAGCTCTTCACTCCTGCCCCCTGCCAATGCTGACATCTTTCCCTTCTCTGTCTTTGGCTCACTGGCCCTGGTCTAGCAGCACAGACACTGCACGGGATGATAAGGGCACCTCAGTGGGTTTTTTAAGTCTCAAACTCTTCCCCAAGCAGGGACAAGGGAAAGCAAGGTAAGCCTTACCATCCCCTCAGCAGAACCAGCCAAGCTCTATATAGCTCTGAATTCTGCTGCAATGAGATACGGAGGACAATTTCGGAAATTGCCACTTTTCCACACTGCCACAACCTTCAGTGGTTCCCATGCAGCAGGAAAGCACTGGCTGGGTACAAGAGTCTCACTACCTACCCTGCGATAAAAGTCTGTATTCTCCCCTTCTGCATAACCATCACTGGTTTACACAGTCAGTTTTCCGCAAAGTGTACTCATAAATTTGAGGACTGAAGTTAAAAGTAAACCCATGAGAAGCTAATTTGGGTTAGCATTGCTCACAGGGGGCAGAAAAACAATTTTAGATCTGAGCAAAACAACAGTAGCTAGAGGTGCATCTAAGACCTACAGGAAGCAAACACATTAAATCCTGCTTAAATCATCATTTTTGCACTCTAACCTATCTCTATATAGTACTAATCATATTGTCCTGGCAGATAATTGAAAACACTTTTTTTTAAACTATTTAAAACTTAAAGTCTGAAATAGAATTTTAAAAACCTGGAAGTCTAGCTTCATACCTTTTGAACTATTCTATAATTGATTGGTTTGTGTAATAAAATTTCCACCAGTGAAGGGGCATGTCCTGTTTCGGAACATTCCTGAATTTTACAAGCGTAATGTGATACTCAAAACTAAATCTGGATTTAATTTTGTAATTCCTCATTACAATAGCTAAAACTTCCCAATCTGTAACTTTAAATGGAATAAGCAGATTGAAATACCAACCTGGATCCAAATTTTGTCTGGTGTCCATTATAAATATCAAGAGAAGTTAATTTGTCAGTTATTTTGAAAATATTAGCTTACAACAGATTAACTAGGATATAGTAGTGCGATATTAATTTTGCCATAAATCTAGAAGCTACTTCCCTTTAGTATTGGCTCAGATATTTTATTCTTTCAAACTGGTTGATCAGACAGATTTATTATCAGAATTTTATCAGCATATGAGATGATATTAGGATTTCTGGCTTCACAAAACAGACAGAAGAAAAAGGACACCAGAAATAAAATTAAAACTTAAATTAGTACCTTTCACACTTTTAGCATTTGTTATCACTGGAACATAAAATACGACTTTTGACCAGCTTAGCAGTTTAGGAAACTATCCTTCATAAGGGAAGGCCCTCAATTCCCAGGACACACAATAGCTACTGAACACAGTACAGCACTAGGCCCAGCTCTGAACTCTGTGACGGCCATCTCCAAGCAGAGCATGAGAGAGCCCGTAACAGAAAAGAGAAGAGGGAAGAGCCTGGCCGCAGAGGTGCAATGTACCCTGGAGGGTCTACTGTTCATAACAACTCAGCTAATCAACAGTCTAACCTACCTCCTGCTAAGCTGACATTGTGTTTCAGTTGATAAGGCAACTTCTCAGAGCCACTGTGTTTCAGAACAAGTTGTACTTGGCAGATTGCCGTGGTGCTGAGTGATCCTTCTCCTGCGGGATTCCAGAGCTTCCACAAACACAACAGGTCACTTTCCACTAATGTGACATAAAAGAAAGAGATTGAAAATGTCAGTGTTGACACTGGCTGCCTGCTGAAATCAGTATGCAGAACTAAGCTCTGTTTACAGTGCGGATATGTTAAAGGAAAATCACGTAACTCCCTCTTCCCCCATCTGACATCACCCTCTCCCACACGCAGTCATGCTGCCACACTCAATGGCTGGCCGGAGTCTGAAAAGACTGGTCATATATTAAAACATCTGAATTACTTTTAATGAGTGCACATCTAGCTTTAGGATGATAATGGATGAAAAACAAATGCTATATTGCCTTGCTCCTAGAGAAAATCTAACTCCACCTGTAGTACCGGAATGAATGGACAAATATGTGGCAACAAGCGCTTCAGAAACTTCTCTTGGCCTTTTTTAAAACCAATCTGCAGAAATCACCATTTGGTAAAACATTTGAAGGATTTCTTTTTTCTGTTGTTGTAGGGGTTACCCCCCCCCCCTTTAATATATTTAATAAATGGAAAGTATAGCATTTTGTCTGTAAATTAGTGCTGCATGGATTGTCTTGTGATGTAAGTTCTTGTACAGGAGGAAATAACTCAGTCTTAACTATTTGGTTTAGTAATGTAATTGAAGACACTTGAACCAAGGTTGGCAAAACACTTTTTTTTCTTTTCAGATCAAATGAAAAGCTACTATAAATGTAGCTTTCAGATTAGACAAGCAAAATCAAGTAGTGTGAATGTTAAATATGAATGAGTAGAATAACATATAAACTGATGACCTGCAAAATTATTACTTTTTAGTATCAGAAAGTGTGATTGCAAAACCACAAAACAGAAGATGAAAAATTGTTAAAATACTTGGGAAAGCAATCCATCAGTATTCCTACTGTTATGTTAAATATTATGTTTTAGAGGGGGATATGTCAAAATACACAGGGGACTACATATTCATATCTAGCAGGCTTACAGCTATCTAGATTCCTCTCCCAAGTTCTGCTGTGTTTATACCACGGAGAGTGGACTCTTCAAAAACAATCAGGAGAACTAGATCAGTTTACACAACTACGAATATAAGCCGCAGTACAAAAGAAAATATTCTGTAAATTTAAATCAAATTTAACATCAGGATGTTTTGCTTCCTAAAGAGACTTTTGAAACAGCAAAAGAGCAGTCCCAGCAAGCCATTCAGTAGAAAATACTGCTATAAGTATGTCAATGATACTGCAACCACGCATCATCCTATATATCCCGTTATTTTTACATTAATGAATAGCTCAATTCTGAAAAGCTGTGGAGAAATACAGGAGAGAGAACATCAGAAAAGCTGCCTGGCTGATCTGTTGATTTTTAAAAATTCTCATTTATGTCATGCTTCTGTAGTCTAGTTGTGTGGCACCAGCACAAGCTGGCTTGCCACTGACTGCTTATATTGTTTGTTTATTTGTACCCACTTATGTAAGTACTGGAGCTGGCTGCCTACCAATTTCCATATCTCCATAGATTATCTCCTTTATTTTGATATATATTCTGAAGCCCTGAGGCGACTGAATATTAAAACGAAACTAGAGTCTTTCTCTGAATCCTTGCAGTAAATTTAGTAATTTGGTTATTGTCAAAATTTCCACTACGGGGAAAGAGGGATCCCAAATCAATTAATATTTGATCATTATCATTTTTATTTTGGAAACAGCAATATAAACCTGCATCAGCTATTTTTAATGGAATGTTGGTCTTAAATATCATTTGGCTTTCTTGTGGTCTTAAGTATCAGTTAAAAAAGGTGTTATTAATTTGTATTCTTTTGAAATTCTACTATGTGCTATTTATTGAGCCTCATATCATAGCAGTACAAATAAATCTAAAAGAAGATACAATTCTCATTCTATTACGCTTGCAATTCTTTGTCCTGTTTCTGTGACAAAGTGGCCAGGTACACTGATTCAATCCAGAACCTAAATATTATAGTCATACCCAAAAATGCTCTTAAATCACAGCCACAGTGAGGCTAAAATTTGACTCTCGGTTGCTTTTCTGTTGCTGAGTATTTCCATCTCCTATTATGCTGGCCTGACCTCATGTGTTTCATAAACATCAAACATGAGAAAGAGAAAACAGTACCAATGAAGTTCTCCATATATATTCACTTATAATTCCTACTACTTCATCAACTTGAGCCAGTTTTCCCCTGTGGATGTAAGAATGGATAATTTGAGTAGTGCTTCTTTTCCAAATTCTAGTCTAATCCCTCCCAGTCCAAGAAATCAAAATCTCAGAAAGGCCTTGTCTTTCGCAAATACACAAAACCTACCCAAAACACTGAATAAATAAGCAGATGGCTAGCCAGCACTGAGCTACATGCTATTATGGCCATAGAACCCACTGTGAAAACATTGATTCTGCCTCTGTCCTTTAACCACTTATATGCCCAAGTGAGGATCTTCCCTCTTAACCTCTGACAGCTTACCTTCCATGGGAGCTCTTGGTAGGGGTCAATTTTTTAATGGCTTTTGGAAATAAAAGTAGACTGTATCAATGTGATTTTTCTGATTCACCTGTTGAGTGACTTCTTTAAAGATTCCAACAGATTTGTGACAAAAGTTGGGCTGATGCTTTCCGAATACATAGTATTTAATATGTGCCCACTTATTCCATTCTTAAATAGTTTCTACTAATTTGTCTGGTACAGGTTTTGATATAATAGGATTAATAGAGGGGGAATATGATACATTCTTTCCTTTGCATATCACAAAGACAGACTTCTAAGACAGACTTTCAGGTATTTGGTTATAACTAATAGCGCATCAGTTAGCAACTGGGATCTTTCAAAAGACACCAGTGCACACTTAAATATTGGGTTGCTGCTTAGAGAATTTCCAAAAAGAAAGTAATCTGACCTTCCAAAGAATGAGTGCAGGAAGTCACTTGGCATAAGAGAATTCAAGAAAAAAATCTTAGAGAAAGCTTAAAGTGAATATGCATAACATATTACTTATTATATTTTGTATATCTTTTATTTCTCTATTTTGCTCAGTTATAATGCATGGGGTTTAATAAAATCCAAGCGGTGTCAGATGGACAGGGTATCTCTAGACCTGCAGACTAAAATATAGCATGGAAATATTCAAGTGTGTTTTAGAGGGTTAGCTCAACGTCAAAATTAGTCTAGCTGGGGTGTCAGGGAATTCAATGTTAGGCAGTTTCGTCTACCAAACAGAACCCTACCCTTGTTGAAGATATGTCAAGTCACCCATCATAACAATAACTCAGTAATGTTGGGCAGTTTAAAAGGAGCTATCATGGGTTTTGATCTAATAATAACATATTAATACTTAATCAAGATTTTTGAAACTGAAGATTTGCCCACAGGACAATGTAATGCTCTGCAGAAATACCTGCCACCACCTATGCTGTACTTGGACTGGAGGTTACAGAGCATGTTTACACAGCACAGTGTTGAACAAAGTAGCTGTACAGCTATTTTGGAAAGGCTTCTGACCTAATAAGCCTGAGCAGAGTGCTCTGCAACTGCAGCTGTATTGCTTCCAGGACCTGGCCTAGCTCTGCACTGCATAGTACCATGCAAATATCTTGACACCCTCTACTTACTCACAGACCAGGCATGGCAAGCATAACAGCCACGCTAACTTCTCAAATCACCTTTCTAATATACACTAAGCCTAGTTTTGATAACAAATAAAAACACAGTGTCTTCCTGTAAGGAAATATTGATATGAATCATCCTATTTAAGAAAAGGTGTATTAGAATAGAATGAATTATTGTTTGTTCTAATGCAGTATTCCAGTACAATATAGGTACAAGTATTATTCACCCAGATGTGTAGTAACTTCATTAAAGCATTGCTCCTAAGTATTCTAGCCACGGAGACATTCTCCTTCTGGAATTTATAACTACTTTATTCTGTGAACAGATGTTTTATTCTGTACATACTGATACAAACAAAATCATGTTGTAAGCAAAATCGTCAATCTAGTATTATCAGGTGCATGTCTTTTTTTCCCTCCTGCTAGTCTGTCTACACAAAATGAAAGCACTCAATCATATTTCATCTTGGAAACTAAACATTACCAATCCCGGCTAACATTTTGATGGGAGATCATATAACCCCATATCACAGCTGATGTAAAACAAAGAATCGTGACTGATTATTCAATAAATATTAGGCCTCAGAAATCACAAGATTGACATTATTTATTCCTACTATTGCAGCTAAATTGACAAGGAAGTAAAAGAAAACACGAAGGATGGACTCCTATACTCTGGAAATAAAATAATTTCATAGATAAATACTATTTTCCAATTCTAGAAAAGATAGGCAAGAGAATAAAAGCTATCAGGATCATTTCTTTCTTTCTTTGTAATTTGAATCCACTAGCAATAAATCTATAATTATTTTCCTTTTCAAAACTGAAAACATCCAGTGTTGACAGCTCAGTAGCAAGCAAAGACACATGCCAACAAAGTAAAAGAGAAACAAGTAATTCAAGAAACATATATAACATTTTCTTAACATAAAACACTGCTCTTCACAGAATTATAAAAAGTAGTCTGTTAAAACGCGATTAAATCCCGAACTGAATTTAGTCTACAGGTTTTCATTATAAACACTGTTTACACCTGTAATAGGATAAATGACACATCTAAAGCTAGTAAATTATGTAAAAAGGGAAACGGTCGCTACAGCCCAACAGCATGGAAGAGTGGCAATAGCATATTATTGTAATTAGGGACTTATATCATCTTCCTGCAAAAATGAAAGACCAGTTTCCCCTTACAGTAGATTTGTATATTTTATATTGAATATATTATAGACATCCCGTATATCAACTTTTCCATTACAATGATTGAATGCAGGATATATACAGTCTTCAAAATATCAGTTGTTTCTATCAAATGACAATAAATTACTTAATCAATCCAGTATTAGGCAAATAGTGTTTGATAGAGCTGATGGACTGATGGAAATATAATTGGTAATAAATATTTTGCATTTCAAGAATTTTGAGGGACTGATCCTATCATCATGTTTGAGCTGAATATAATAACTACGTGATTTAAGTTCATTTCATAAGGTACAAATGCCATGTTCTCAGTAAGTCTATGCTAGATGAGAGGGGAGCTCCCTAATTGAAGACATGCATTCCCTCTCAATATTAGGCTTGTTCATACTTGCGTAGCATCTAAAAGAAAATTAGAATCAAAAGATTCTTCATGAACAGTCTTAGTTACTATTTACATTTGTTCTAGCAAATGCTAGACTTTTATCTGAGTATGGATGGCAGAAAAACTTCCAATAAATCTAGTACATCTATACATCATCTATATAGACAGAAAATAAAATTAACCGCAATTTCAAAGTGTGTTATATAAGGTTTACTTTCATAAAGCATTAGTTACTGTTTGTACTTCCCTTATTAGTAGTTACATGACTTCAATTTATAGAAAATATACAGAAAATTGTTACAAAATACTGGATTTAAGAGTTTTTTCCCCTCATCTGAATTAGTGTTGACCAAGAGGAGGAATATTCTTCATCCACTTTGAAACGACAGTAACTTACTCAATTGCCTTTACTGAACTGAGGCTATCCCCAGATCACAACATGTTGTGACCAACAAATCAACCCCGCCAGAAATCCACTCAGCATCACTCACCGGCATATGGGGACAACCTGTATAGCCAGTTCTGTGCAAGACATCTGCTATCAAGCCTGTACAAATATTAAAACACCCTCTAATTCAGTAACACTATATATCCATTCCATCTGAGGTTCTTTAACTTGCAAATGGCAGGGCAGGATTTTCCCCTAAAAATATCAATATTAATAACAACAACAACAACAAAAACAATTTGCCTTTTGCTCTCATCCGTTATAGCCATTAGCAATGTAGGTGTACGTTTTTAAGACACTGCTACCAACCAATAGTTCTTCAGTCATGTGTGACTTGTGAACAGTTCAAACGTTGCCGCATACCAAACTTATGTTGCTGGATTGGCAGCTGGGCTGTAGGTAATTCAAATACTCTGCTACAGGAAGAAGTTAAAAAGCATGCATTACCTGTCTCTCTTTGGATTTAGCTGTATCCTTGCTCAGCACTATCCAACAGCATCCAGCAACAGAACCCTTAATAGCTGCTGATGTCTTCCCTCCTTCAGAGCCCTGCTCTTTGGAGTATGTTTCTTACAGCTTTATCTGTATGTTATACAGCTAGCAGAAACGGGCCACATGCAGATAAATGTATTACTGCACAAGAACTGATCTGGTATAAAAGTCCAGTTTTTAACTTATTTCTTTACAAAGGGACTCATTTTTACAAGAAATGAATTGTGTTTCTAGATTCACTTACTCTTACAAACTCTGAATTCTTTTACAACATCAGAGAAAGCAGTGAATATCTGAAGTGCACCACTGTTGTGCCATGACTACTGCAGGCTGCATACAAGGCAAAATACTGAGTCATGAACTCAGTGCCCCCCTGTCATTCTTTTAAAACTTTGATCTTGTGAGTCAAAAGCCAGGGATTCTCTTAAACAATAAATCTCTAGAATCTGGTTCTTGAGTGTCAGCTCATCATCTCTGAACTCCTTGCAAATATTTGAAAAACAAGCCAGAACAGTTGTGTTGACTCAACAGTGCACTGTACCACCTTTTGGTCAGGTAATTTGCACAAGAGGAGTCTGTCATTAAAGACATTGCACAAGGGCCAAATTCTTGCCCTTTGTGACAGTCCAAAAGAATAGCTCTACGAACTGCGCTAAAATGTAGATGAATTTATTAAATTTTTGGCATTGGCTCTAGCACCCTGTATCCCCTTCAAATGAAATCCTAAACACATTGCAATGCACAAAAATGAAGAACACTTTTCAAAAATTCTAGTCTTCCCTTTTTACAATTCTAAATACCTGAGTCCTCTTAAAAGCGTTATTTTCACAAATTTCATGTTAATATTTATCATGCATTGACTGCTATATATGCACAAATATTTCAGTGTGTACTGACAGATCACAACCAAATATTTTAGCATTCTACATATTTAAAAGCAAGCCAGAAAATTTATCAACAGCTATGCAAATAAGGTGCACCAATTTTTGCATGCAAATTTACACAAGCAAATTCAGATTGCATGTACACATCCATGGGCCTAAAATTTTTTAGAAGATGTTTTTGAAAGGTATGGTCCTTGTTAGAGATTCAATAGGGTAGGCACTGCCTAGTATACTTGGAATCCAAAAGTTACAGTCTTTGTTACCTGTTCTCCTTTTGTTTTGAAAAAAACCTTGTATCTGCATTTTAATTTTAGACAATACCGGCTTTCACTACTTTGATGTCCTAACTTGTGGCAATTTCTGAAACTTAATATTCAGAAATATTTCCTGTAACATTAATCAGTAAATCACTTCAGGAATGCGAGCAAAGACCTGAGAAAAAGCATACACTATTATATTTGCAGGAAGGGACACACCAAATTACAAGATACAAACACAGTTATTTGGTATAAATATAAATCGTAAAATCTTGTTTGTCTTTACTAAGCAGTCTTACTGATTTTGGTGAAGCTGCTCTAGATTTATGAACTAAGAACAGAATTTGTTGCAGGGAAAGGGGAATGAAGTACACATACTCTGATAACTTATAATTTTTTTCGCAATGAAATCACACCTTTGCCTCCCTTTTTTGCTTTTAAAACTGTAACACACTAGTATAGGGTTCTCTTTCCATAGCTTGCATAATAAAAATTAACTAATATGAACAAGCACATTACTCCACCCTAACCTCCCCTTCTAGGCTGCACCAACTCCCAAAATAGCAGCACTTGTGCCACTCAATGCCAGTTCAGTCTGTCAGTAGCACCTCTAACAGAAATATTTTCATAATGGATTGTAGATGCAGGAAGAGCAGTATTCTATTAACTGTGTTAATAGGAAAAATGCATATTTTAATTTACAATCTGACAAATAATCAAGCATGTTTACTAAAGACAAGTAATATTTATTTAGAAGCTTTTTCTTTCATGTGTTGTATACAACCTCAGCTCTGATTCCTTCTAAGGGATATAAATTAATTGCTATCATGTACACTTGTTTCTTCACTCACAGAGGAAGTCAAATACCTTTTACTGGGTATTGCTCAGCCTCTGGAGTGTGTTTGCATGGACTCAGTTAGAGACCTGAGTTCATATTCCTACTTTTTTCTGAATGCTCATCTTAGTGCAATGATGTGCTGAAACCCATTTTACTTTATATGTTGCTTTATCTAAAATACATGAAGCTGATGAGAAGTGCACAAATTTTCTCAGGAAATATGAAACTGTCTCATCTAAGAGCCTATTAAAGACCCTTAAGAGAGCGGATACAGTTAAACACGTATTTTAGCTCTGCCCATGCAAACTTAAGTAGCCTTCAGCAATTTCCTTTGTTATCTGTACTCATTCATTAATCCAACACATAATTATTTTAACAATACTACGATGACATGATGTTGTGGAATATTATCTGGTATTCATTTTAAAAATAATCTTTGTCAGCTCTTCCACCAAACAGAAGAAAAAAGATTTCCTATGATAAAGCCCAATCAGCCAAAGTAACATTTCTTCTACTTTATAGCAACTTCCTTCATTTCAAGAGATTAGAAACTTAATGAATCTCTCTAAAAACATTATTTTCCTTTTTCTACATCAGTAAACAGAGGCAAAGAGACATTAAGTGATTTAAGTGTGAATTAAATCCAATCACCCATTCCAAATGTTATATTTCATTATTTTTCTAGAAAGCACCTCAAAGAGTCAGGAAATTATACCTGATGCCGATATATTTGTTATAGCACTCACAAAAGGCATTATAAAATACCAGAAGTGTTCTATTTTTAAAACCATCAGATTCATGGTTAATAATAATGTTATTAACTTCATTAATCATATGTAAATCTTTTGGGGACATACAAACAAACTAATCTGCAGACCTTCGTAGTACATACATTATAGGGTTTTCTATTTTTTCTGCTGAGGAGTGTAACATTGGTTCATAAACACGTGGTCGATATACAGAGGTAGGGGCTTTTGCTAGATCACAGACATTTTGAAACTTGTGTAATTAAAAGCTGGGATTCCTCTGAGGTTAATGCTTTCCTCTGAGGTTAGTGCATCCCAGAAAGACTGGGATGGCAAAATGTCTCTTGGATACAATAATAAGGCATTTGCTCTAGCAGTAACTGAAAAATTAATGTTTTCATTATTCCACTAACAACAAAGGTGGAAAAATTTAACAATTCCAAAAATGGCTAATTCTTCACTGAATGACATACAGTCTTTTACATTACTCACATTAACAGGAAATACAGTAAATAAAATAGCAAACAATATGTAGGCGATGCAAACAGTATTATCCCTAAAGAAGTATTAATGACTTCTACCTCCAGGAATCTGCCTTGATTTGCTATGAAGAGAATGGTAGTTCAAGGCACAGAAATGTGACGAAAACAGTGGAGGATACATTTCTCAACCCACTAGGAGCAGGAATTGTCTGGACAGAGATAAACGGTTTCTGACTTAATCAATAAAAGCAAAATAAACAGCAATTTAGGAACTGATTTGAGATTGACAATATAAATATAGTTTTTATTTTCCCAAATTTCAGAAATGTACTTTCCTTTTCATCTTCAGCAATCTCAATATTATATGAAGATACTTATGATCTCAACTTTGTCTCTGCCTTTTTTGCTTGAGAGATCAGGTTGATAGCTAGATCAACGAGAAAGCCCATCATCAATACAAATTACATTTTCTGGATTTGAAAGAACCTTTGCAAGAAAATAAAAATCAAATTAAATCTAATAGAAACAATGGTAATTTCTGGACTACAGTATGGTTCTGAAATCTGTCTATCCACATAGGTGAGTTTTACATCATATTTTAATTCTTAGACTTGAAGCAAGTTTTATTTCAGAAAGAATGCAATTCTGAAAGTGAGTGACCTTTACTGCAAAGTCTACACTCTCCAAAAGGTAAAGTGAAGCAGCTGACTATAGGACAGCATAAAAAACTCCTCAATGAGAAATGTCAGATATTTATGATAAGGCCTGTCTTTCTTGTATTATTATGAACTATTTTACCATCCCCACCTACTAACAAACTTCAAACATTTTGAGATGGATTCTGTTCAAATGTCATCAGACTTTCGTTAGACCTGCCATTAATGGATTTTGTCCTTACATCTTTATCTTCCCTTATCAGTTTTCCACAATTCACAATTTCCAGTTCATATGAAGTACCACTTATTTATCATTTTATATTTGTATTGTATCTCTGATACAAGAAACTTTTACTTAAAAAAAGTTATTTTCCTTTCAACAATTTTCCTCTTACTTTTTTTTACAAGTAAAAAATATGAGAATTATAGAGAAACAAGACAGAGAAACTGTAACTATGACCATATCCTATTGACTGACACTAAAGACAAAAAAAGGTACTAAGCAAATAATAACTAAATATATTTATATTGCTTTAATACTATATCAAAGTACATATACTTGCACATATATACTTGTACATATATATGCCAGGTAAACTGTCAAACTTTGCACATGTTTTCCTTTGTAGTCATCAGGATACTGATGTAAATTCATGGCAAAATGCTTTCCTAAATGTAATGCCCCAACCTGTGGATCCAAATTTAATCCTAACTACTGAATGAATCTGGCATCCAATTCTAACAGTAGCATGTTTCCTTAACACCATAACAGGTATTCCTTCAGTACTGACTCAGCTATAATGATGAAACCTATTAATCCACTGACATCTTTTCTTGTAATACGATAAATTTTTCTTACACATCTCCCATTCAAGTATAGACGAGGCCCAACTCTGCTTAGTTTCTGAGATCATACATGATCCTACCTCAAACACAAACACATTTAAACTAACATGCTTATTAGCTTTCTTAATGTTAAAGTGATTAACATGTTACCTCTTGCTAATTTTATGACTCAAAGAACTAGACATTCAGCATTGCTTACTTTGGAGTTTTGTTAGATTTATTTACTTTTTTCACTATTACTATAAGATGAGACACTAAATGAAATACTTTCTCTATAACAACCTTTTTAATATACCTACATATACCTGCTTTAATGACAGAGGTGTGAGTAGTGCATCTGTAATAATTCAAATTACTGCCTCAAGCCTTAAAACATACTCAATACTAGAACTGACTATCTAATGACTACATTATTAATTTAGATAGCCATAGTTTATGTTTGTAAGTTCTATACTAAGCTTTTTTTCTGTTTTGGAGTATTTGTTCGCTAGTGAAGATGTCTTGCATGCAAATATTCTAAACAGACATATGCTGGCAGATCTGAACTCACTCCACTGGCATGTTAAGCTGAAGCATATCACTTTTGGACCAAAACACTGCACAGGCTAATAAGTCTTGCCGAATGGCTGGACTTCTCAGTCTGTGCAAACCATAATGCTAACAAACCTTACAGGTTCTTGATGTCACACAGGGTTTATTAGCTCCAGGACAGCACAGCATGAATGCAATTGTACAGGTTCTGAGTCAGAGCTAGGCTGTGACTGGCTATCTTGGACTACAGGCATAAAAACTTGGGTCTGTCTGCACAGACATGCACAGACCTATCCTAGTAAAGATTTCAAAATGGCTGTATTTTATGATCTTGAAATAAATATATAGGGCCAACTACTACTCTTACTTACACAAGAGCAAATCAAGAGTAACTCGTTATTCCGTATTTCGTTTGTTGATCATTAACTTCAGATCTGCTTCTACAGACTTACACTAGTGCCACTGAAAGCAATATCTGCTTCTATAGCTTTGAGGTGGCAGAAACAACCATTCATCTATTTCAGAAGATTCCAGCTCAACTTGTACTAACATTTACCATTTAGATATCAGCATAAAGACAGAGGACCAAACAGCTTTAACACATAGAAAGGGATTTGCTGAATTAAGTTATTACTGTATATTGTTATTCTACATGGTGATGATTATTGTTGAGTTTAGTGACTGGATTCTTGTGAATGTGAAGGACTAATAAGGGTGGCTGGAATATGTCTAGGGAAGGTAAGCCATTAAAGATCTCCCACAGCTCTGCCCTCTACGTCCTAATACAAACAGTTCCAGTTTTATTCTTTCTGTTTCAACCTTACCAATTAAAAAAAGATTTTTTCCACTCTATGTTTTTAAATGAGTAAAAGAATATTTTGCCTTATTTTCATTCTTTCTTTCCTCATTTTCCCTTAACTTCTTAATTCCACTTTGATAGTGTTCTAGAGATTTTATAGGAAAACTACCTTGCATATCAGCAACACTTTGATCTTAAATAGTGTTATCAAGGTCATTCTGACAAAAGGACCAGAAGCAATCTCTTTGTTTTGAAACTGGGTGTTTTATTTAAATCTGTTTATTTCTGTATTAAGTGTAGGTACTCAGAGTTGTCATGATGACTCAGAGCAAAGTTGCGAAGCCTCAGTTCTACAAAGCGATTAGTCACTTTGTTTTTTTGCACTGAGCTGCTCTGAGTCAGCTTCAAATTGTTGCACACAGAGAACCTGGGTACATCTTCAAATGGTGCAGGTAACTTTAGTACAAATTTCTGAAAGAAAAGCAGTCTCAGTATATCCAAATAAATAAATAAATAGGCCTGTCTTATCTGATATCCCCAAAGAACCATTGGGTTTTAGAACAAGGGAAATGATAACAATATAAATGCCTATTTATATTTTTCCACGGGTAAGGGAGTAACTTTTTAAAGGGTTACCACTCTCATCTTAATATACTCTGAGTGTATTACGATAACTAAATTAGCTGTACTCTTAATTCATTAGTTGTTTCAGGGATTATATATTTAGACACCAAATGGTTTTGGGGGGGGAGGGTTGTACTTTCAGCCATTGGAAATATTTCTTTTGCTTTTTACACTGTGGTATAAGAAGATTTTAGCAAAACTGAGAACCAGGTTTACAAAATTAGGCCAGATTGTTTACTTGATTGTAAGACATGACTTTAAGTTTACTATGATTCTAAATGAGTCACACACTTGTACTGATCTGTTTTTTATTGATTGTCTGGGCTATATCTTTTCTTTAACTGGATGTTCATATATATTTATACATAGATACATATACGTGTCTGTGTGAATATATATGTATGTGTGAACTCCATATTGTTGTTGACTTTCTGATGACTGGAGTTCAAAGGGTAAAATATTATTTAGTCTGCACACTGTAAATCATCTAAATGCACTTTACACCATTTGCATCATATGTCAAAACTCAGTAGGTGTCTTTGCAACATGGAGTGTGAAAATGAAATATATTACTATTCTACAGACAACTTTACATCTACAGAAGAACTATAAACTCAGCTGAAAAAACAATAACCCAAATTGCCTGTCTAAACAACAATATCATCCTGAATGCTTTTACAAAAACAAAAACAAAACCAAATAAACCACAAAAGACATCTTGGAAGAAACTGTCATATTTCTCTAAATCACATAGCTGTATTAATGCTTTTATGTGGGTCTACAGGGAAGCATATAAAAATTAGCTGAAGGCTAAAAGTAGTGGACTCTAGGAAAAAGAGGAGAGAGGAAGATGTTCCAAGTCCACTTGACAGTTATGACAAATTACTGTTGCTCTCTTGAAGACCATTTTGAATTACTTCTACTTATATGAGGCTTAAATTTGCTCCCCTCTTTTAAAAGCATGTGAGTTATCTTTTCATAATCTTCTCCTTTTTTTTTTCTTCTCTTCAGATCATCTGCATATTTTGCTGCTGTACTAGGCCTTTACAAAACAGGCTTTAGCATGCCTTCCATTCACAGCATGTTAAAGAACAAGCAAATGCTTATGTCCTGATTCAAGCTAAAATATCTATTTTCTAGAGAAAGATTATGGCTATTTATTTTTATTATTTACTTTCTAGGGAAAGTATTATGGCTAACGCATGTCAAGTGCCTAATGACTGTATGAAGGCATCACAACAAATACTAGTTCTTATGCATACTTATCTGCCATTTGTTTACATTCTGACTTATTTAACAACTAATAGCTACTTTGCTTATTATGAAACTAAAAATGGGCACTTAATATCCCTACGTTCATTCCTATCCACATATTTATCTGTAAGCAGTTCTTGTTCATTCTTTAAATATATTTATGTCCTTCACATGTATATCCTTGATGTTGTTCTGTAACCTATTTGGGATATAATTTATGTGTAAGACACTATATGAAATATAGTTTCACTATATCATACAATGCTTTAATGCAGAAGGGATTAGCATCCAATGCCAGGTTCACTTTGCAAGATTCACAAATGATTGAAACTTGGAACATGAAAACTTCAAAATCTGATGTAAGATGCAACAGCAACATGTTAGGCAAGATTTTGAAATCTGAACACTATTCTTTTATAAACTGCCTGGCGATGAGAACTACATTGCTATGAAAAGCAGTGATTTAAATGCATACCTGGTACTCCTTACCTTCAGGAGTTTTAGGACAGAAATTTTGGAGAAAGTTTGTTTTGAAAAACTGAACAGGTACTTTGTTCCCAAATACATCAAGTGCCTTTGTGAAAAATAGAGCTAAGCCTGTTCTGATGTAGGATGAAATATATCAGATAATTTAGAGAACCACTGCCTCTGTATTATTATTTTTTGTATTGTGGTAAGAGTCATTATGCTGCATATTGTACAAATACACACAAAAATAACACTGATCTGCCAGCTTTACAGTATTAAATAAGTAACAGAATATCCCATTACTGAAAGCACAGTAGTAAGGGAAGCCCTGAAAGGCATTAAGCTACTGCTTTTGAACTGGTACAACATATTTACAGACACTTTTTCCTCTCTGCTACCTGCACGCAAAATTGTTTAATAAAAAAGAAACCAGGTTGTAGGTGTATGGGAAAATTACTCTGTCCTCCAGGATGCATCACTACAAAGAAGGCTTGAGTGAATCTGTGTTGATGTATTAAAAGTAGTATAATATAAAACAAACCATATTAACAATGTCACAATTACCTGAAATTTACTATAGGTAACACCTTTTCTCAGAACTCCTTAAAACTGTGGATAAGATGATGAAAATCAAGTAGAATGACACTTGTTCACTGGCCACACGGTATGCCCGTCATAGAGACAGTATAGATCAGGTTTATCAGTTTTATCTTCTGTACCATAAGGGAGTATCTTTCAGGATGACAGGCTCTTAAAAACACAGACACATAATAATTTTGATAATTACCCTTATGATTATTTATTACTCACTCTGTTCTTCATTTTCCATAAAGTGTTGGAAAGTAAAACTTAACAAGCACAAAAGATTAACAATAAGAGCAGAATGGCTCTGACGACAGAATTACTGGAGACAGAGCAAATACTCAGCGACAATCTCCAGTTGTTTCAAATTATTGCAACATATTTTTTCAGCTTCATTATCATCTAGTCTGTTCTGTAACAATTTTTAGTTTTTGTGAAAATGACTAGTGAATCTGTGAAAGTCTGAAGAACAAAAGCAGGTGTAAAGATCACATATGACTGAATTTCAAGCTACATGCTTAGAATTAGATTGCACAATCTACATTCATGTTGTGAGGAGCTACTTACCCAAGCAGTCCCATAGGCTAAACTCACAATATTGATATTTCCTCATGCATTGATAGGTATTCAATTTGTCCCTTACATATACAATCCAGGTAAAATTTTCCCAAAAACTTCACTATAAATGTAAAAAATATAAATGTTTAACATTGAAATGAATGATTTCAAGGTACATTTTCTCATCTACTTCAGATTTTCATCCTTCATAAATAGGAGAAGAAAATAAATAGTATTCAGTATTAGGCTTCAGATATAATCACTGATGCTATCAAATTAGGAATTCTAAATGCTTGATTCTGAGTAGGTTACAAGTATTGTTAACCTCTTTAACCACTAGGAACAATGGACCTTTGCAATTCTGCCTGATCTAATACTAACAGATGAATGCTATAACCTCAATTATTTACAGGTAAATCAGTGTTCATCTGTAAAATCTGTTGACTGAATCTTGTCAAAAGTCATTGCAGAGTTTAAGTAGCAGACTGGATTATTTGGTCATTCTATTATTAAATTCTTAAATTTAACAAAAAAAACCATTTATTTTTGTTGATTTGTGAGTACAGATCATTTTTTGAAAATAATTACCAAGAACTCAGCTTTGTTCAATCATATTTTACTTACTGATTGTTAATCTTGCCAGATCTGCCTGGAATCAAACTCAAACAGTACTTCCAACCCATGTCGGTGTCACTGATAAATTCCCTCATTACTACAGGTTTGCTTCTTCTTTAGTTGGGATAAAAAGTGAGTGCCCAGGGAACAAGCACTAGTTTCAGACCTAACAATAGTGTACAGTGTCCCATCTATGAATGAGCAGCAATACACACTTAACAACATAGTAACAAAGTTGTGTATGGAAGTTGTAAGGCATTCTTGCATTCTACTGTGTCATCATGCCATTCTTCCTGAAAGTTGCATTATGGGTGCTACATTAATGGGCAAGCCTCAAAGAGCTAATATTTCCTTTCATGAGCAAATGAAGAAGTTGGAGTAAACTGGATCGGAAGTAAATATAATCATCATATTGCTCCCTTCTGTGTAAGCAAGTGAGCTGACTGGACATGAGGGAGGGAATATAATTCATATGGCAATGGGCCAATAGCATACTCCCCACTTGTGCAATGCTACAGCTCACGGGAAATATGATTCAGAGGACTGTCTCTGAGTCATAATTTCTTTTTGAGCTCCTTCTGAAGTGGTGAGGCTAAATCTTGTCCCATGCTCGGAACTACAAGCAAAGCTTCCATCTTATTCTAAATTTTGAAATATGCCAAGGAGATCAAAAACACAAAGTTTGTTAGGGGGGAATTTTCTATTCATGATTACCTCACTTAGCAGTAATTAAATAAGATTAATATATTTTATATTAACAAAGGAGCAATCACACACTGCTAATGACTTTAAACAGTAAAAAACACATTTAATATCTGTTTTCCAAAATGTCTATATTGTCGTGCTACATGTTTAAGATGGTATATATCATCATATATATGGAAAGCTAAGACATGTATTAACAGAAGTTTACAGACATCCTATACCATCCAGGCATCAAACAAGCACCAGTAAACATTGTTAATATGCAACATCGCTATGAATGATCATTTTAGCAGATTTGCTATTTTACCCTTTAAAGATACTGGGAGGGAAATCAGCTGCTAAAAATTAACAGATAATTTCTTTTGAAACAGCATCATAATTCATTATGGATTAAAACTGGCAATAACTTATGTTATTGTTAACAACTAACATTTAAATCCCTGTTAGAGGAAGATCATAATCAATCTAATTTACATTGTAAAGGGCTGCACTTGTAAGTATGTTTCTTTATGGCAAGTAGAGAAATTGAAAATATCCTTTTTTAACTGCACCACAATGTGTCTTTGCTCTACTGTTCTAGAGTCCCCTAACTATTGAAAACATTGCTAAGCTTTCTAAATCATTCATGCTAAGCATAACAAATAACTGTCTTTGTAATCAAGGACTATAAATAAATCTCAACTATCATTCAGATGCAGGCTATGACAGAAAAACAGTCTAATTCTAAACGATGCAATAATTTCTGACACCCCCACCCATTTAAAACAATATTGAAAGTATCATGAAATAACTTGAAAATCTAGCAAATTACCACAAAAGTGTACAGACCTTAATGTACACTATGGGAGAAGACAGTGCTGAGCATTACCAGGCACTTAGTCTGGAGCACAAGTGTTTTCATCATGCTCCCACTTCAGGTAATGTTCCCATTGGCTCAGCCAGACTGGGCTCTCCTGTGCAAGATTTAATGCTTATCTATACTGGGAATGTTTCTATCAGTTGTATTATACTGGATAATGCCTACTGCAGGTACTATACTGCTATAACGCAGGTACCCTACCGGCACAACGTATCCTTATTTGAAGCTCTAGATTACTTTCTGAGGCATCTCCAAGTCTACAAATTGAAGGAGTATTTTAACTGAGAAGTTCTGCAACCAGAGTAAGTTAATGTGACTGTCTTCACCTGTATTTTTCAAATATTTCTTACATCATCCTTGAAATCCAGTAGTATCCAGTAAAAATTAGCAACAATTTCTACATCTTTAGATGACTTCCTAAAAATTACTTTGACAAAACCGTTTCTTGAGATATCCATCCCATATGATAATTCATAATTTGCATTCACTAAAGACAATCCACTGCTCAGAAAAATTAAATGTTTATGTTACTCTGACAAGGGTAAATCACAGAGCTAGGTTTCAGATTTTCCACAACAGAGCTTTTTTTTTTTTTCAATGGATTATAGAAAAGACACAACAAAAACTTTATTTGCCTTACTACTCCTTACTTGTCCATTTGAGGCTACCTACTAGCCTGAAGTGTTCTATGGCTATCTATCTGCACTATCAAGTGTGCAGTACAACATGAAAAGATACCGTGCTGAGGACAAAAAGTCCATATTATAGGCATATCCCTGGTTTTACTTTAGACTAACTTTAATTTGGTCCCGTTGACCAACTGCTCATTAACAGCTGGAGTGCATTAAGGCTATGTCCACGTTAGCAAGAAGTATGGAACAGTAGAGTAGACTTGGAGGGCAAAAGAATTGGTGCTGAAGACTTGATGTTCATGCTGTGTGCATTTTGCAATTTATTTCATAGTAGTTCTAGACTGATTCCATGAACTCACTAGCACGCAATGCATTGGAAGTGCTCTCGTTTCACAAATTTCGGTTTAATTTCATCTGAAAGGAACTGAGTTTGTGCACCCTGGAACAGTTGCACATTGCAAATCAAACCAAGGAATTAATTGATTGAGTTAATGAGGAATTAATTTCTAAAGTTCACGCTAATGTAGATGCATCATAATTGTGTTCCTGAAATGCACCTTTTCGTTTAGATTAACCTAAAAGGAATTCAGTTTGCATGCTCCAAGACTGTTCTGCAATGCAACTGAAGTGTGATAAACAGGGACAATTGAGAGATTCTCTTCAAAAGTGCACTCTTAAACCTAACTAAAATACTAATGTAGACACCCCCTTTGCAACAGAAGCACACAGGAGCTCTGACATTCTCTTTTCCTGGCTTCACCCTATGCTTTCTTGCAAAGCTGTATACAATTATTTTACTTCTTGTGCATGGAAGGCATTAATGCTTTAAAAAGAAAGACAAGTCTTCTGGAGTAGGGTGTCATTTACTACATCATTCATCAGACTGCATCATTCCCAGTTCAAGAGAGTAAAGAGACGTAAGATACTGCTTTGCTATCTTGCAGGGGCTACATGTATTTAGATAATAGTACGTAAGCAAGAGAAACATGAGAAAACACAACCATCCTTTCGTGCAGATACATAAAAATGGCTCCATAATGTGAGGAGCAAAGGAGCTTTCAAGCTGCTTTCTCAGAAGATTGACCACTGCAGTTACTACAAATTATTTATTGTCTAAAGGAATACTGAAACATTTTACACTAAGTTGGCAGTAACTCTACCATGGAATTTGGCCATGTTTGTCAAAAAGCAGTAATAATGGTAAAGTTAAAATATTATTTCTATCTGATATAAGGCTCAGTATCCTTAAAAGTGGATTATGCTGCCTCTATATGACAAGTGGAGGCATTTCTGAGCTGTCAGTCAAAAATACTCTTCAGGAAAAACACCAGTCCAACTTATCCAATAGAAAGCTCAGACACAGATGAAGGGGAAAAGAACAGGTGGGATTACCAGCTTCCTTATGGAATAGGATTCTTTATGCCAGGATTCCGTTTTAAAAGTATCTTCCTTAAGTTAGATGCTCTTTTCTCTTCTGATTAGCACTTTTCTTAAGTTCAGTTGGTCACCTGTTGCTCCATTATAAAACAACACACTTCTAAGAAAATCTGATTCTATTCCACAGTCTTATAAAACAGGAGATACAAGAAATCTAAATAAAAATCTACTCAATAAAAAAAATGTATTCCAACTTTTTCCTAATTCAGTAGTTCATAAACATTTACAAAAAATGGTCTTAGATAATGAAGAATAATTCAGACATAGTTTGGAATTCCCACAGGAACTACTTTCAGAAAATTCTTTTGATGACCATGGCTAGATTCAAAATTCAATACAATTATGCTATATAAATCAGATATAGTTCTTTCTCTCTTGTACCAAGAAGAAAGGACAATTTGTGCCAATAAGAATAATGGAAGTATAGAAGCTAAATGAAAGTGACACAACATAAAACTGCTGACAAAACAGTCAATTCATTAAGTGTAGCTGTCGTTAAGACAAGCACATACACACTCATTCCCTGAGACAGATATTGCTGGAGAAATGCAGGTTAAAAACAATCCGATTCCCACTGGCATTCAAGTATTGATACTCCAAGAATGAAGCTGTCATCAGAAAAGGAAGGTAAAATCAGACATACAAAGGTACTTTGCAAAGTTCCGTTTTCTACTTTTACTGCTAAAGTGACCTCCCATTCTCAGGAAAGGAAGACACAAATTACTTGTAATTTCCCAAGTCAAAAAATGAAATTGAGAGGCAAATACATTTTTTTTAAGGTAAGGCATTTTTACAGGTAAGAATGGAAATAACTGGATAGGCTGTACCACCCAGCAAAATGCTGAAAATTCTCACTTATAAACAGTCTATATGGCATTTACTTTAGCTTCCACTGAGTAATTTTTTAAAAAAGAAAGAATTAAAGACTTACTGGCTAATTGATATATATAAAAAATATTTTCAATAGATCCAATGAACTAGCAAAGAAGACAATGGGAAAGGTTCATTTGGAGTCAATTTTGTGAAAAAATGTTCTGCTTTTACCAAAACAATCCTGTCTGCTCATCAGCATTAATATTTGAAAACTGACATTTACTAAAAACTTTTTATTTCCAGTTATATAAATGAGTATCTTTAATTTCTGTTCCACCCTGATATTCTCCAATGACAATCTATGAAATTTATAAATAAAAGTTTGGTTGCTTAACTTTCTGTATCTTACTGACCTTGAGATACAGCTAAAAACTGTGTTTCACAAAGGAAGGACACATCTATGCTTCTTTCACTAAAGCAATTGCATAATACTTTCACATAATTTCAATGTTATCATCACTATATAACCCAAATAGTAAAGAACAACTATCCATAAACAGGGAAACAAATAGACAGCATAATCTTACTATTCATGCCTGATCCAGTGAGAAAATGTTTTGCAAATTTGAGCATATGCCTTTGAAAAGCAGCAGTCTGTGGTTCTTTTCACTGCATGGTGACACTATCCCCAATTATACAAAACAGTAAAGAAACCAAGCATCTGAGTATTTTCTGTAGACAATTATGCGATAGGATTAGATAGATGGTGAAAGGAGTATAATGGAACAAGTAAACAACTAGATCCTCATTATCAGAGAGGTGCTGAGCACCCACAGCTCCCTGTAAATTAAATTGAGTAACTCTTTTAATAAGTCTGCCTTTAATCTTTGTGCCTAAAAATCTTAACTTCAAATCTATATATTTTCCTAATTAAGCCTCATAATAAACACTGTAAAGGCTCAGATATATTATTTCAAAACAGGAAGGAAGGGCTGGATGAGAGAAATATGAATTCATGCAGCTGTCTGGAAAATGCACATTTGGGGGACTCTTGTCACATGGTGGATTCTACTTTTTCATAGGGATAAAGGAAGCCCTCAGGTTGTCTTTTGCATAGATTTTTATATAACCCTTGATACCATAATAGGTAATACCTGAGCTTCTCAGTCATTAATAGATTTTACCCCCCAAATCACTCTTTTGAGAAAGGGATGAATTATTATTTTGATTTAATCTATTTCAGTTTAGAGCCTTATTCTTACATTTTTGCCCTCTAGATCTTACTCAGTCTACCTAGATCTTGTTTAAACAATCATTCCATTTTCTCACTCAACTGACATACAATGAATGGGGAAGTTTCCCTGTTTGTAGAATAACCCAGTGATAATCAATTAATATAAAAACTTCATTCCATTAGATATCTTGAGCTAACTTTGTCTCAAGTAAAAATCACAGTATGTCCATATTAAGAACAGAACTGTTAAGTTAATGAGATCAGGCTACTTTGGAGATGCAATGAGAAAATGAGAGTTTTAGGAAAAGAGTTTGGGCCATAAAAACACATTTGCACAAAGAAGTATATTAATTTGTGTACTAAGTTAAAATATTTAATAAAATGTTAGAAATGTAAACAAATCTACACATATAGTTAGTGGAACAATGTAACACAAAGAAAATTAAAAATTATGAAGCCTAGGTTTCACTCAAAATCTGTTGGTACAGTATGCTGATAAATACTTCTGGGATATTTTTACTCTAAGTTTATACACATAGGTATCTGGAATTCCTTTTCTTTTAATGAATTATCTGTGCATAAGACCGAGCTGGGACTGTATTGTACTTCTCAACAAAACTGATTTCTTTTTTGTCTTTTATCAGGTCATTACTCTTGCAGGTGCAACTTAGGATGGGCAGAATGTAGGCTGGTGATAACTAGAAGAAGTGAACAATAAATCATGCAACATTGTGTCCAAAAGCACTTACCTCTCTACATCTTAACTGCACTAATAGTACTGCTCTTTGTGGAATTTCACAGACATCTACAGGAACTCATTATTTGTGTCTCAATACTTCTGTGGCAGATGGCATATATTGCTCTACATTTGGCTCAGTAATACAACCACCAATCTCTTAATCACTGTATATTATAAACAATACAGCCTCTTGTGGAAACTATAATGAAAGCAACTATGGTTCCAAATTTCTGGTCTTTCACAGTGCCTGCCTTATGCAGGCACTTGGTAGGAGAGAATGAGCAAATAAATGAAACACAAAGCAAACATACCTGCAGCTCGAAGAGCTACAGGTTCTTCTAGTCCAGTGAAGATCAAGAGACATGAAGAGAGGATCTTGATTACCATTTACACTTGCTGGAAGACAATGGAACTACAGTTAAGGAAGCATTTGCTGCTGAGCCTAGGTTGATTCCTATAAGTAAAACTGAAGAATATAAAACTGACTCCATATAAAAGTGGGGTGCTGACTTCACAGAGTAAACTAAGCTATGTGCCATATGCAGAAAATTATTTCAGTAAGGCAAGGATATCGTATACTGACAGATATTCTTATATATTCTATGTAATCTACAAAAATAATAAAACATCGATACAGAAATTTGATAACTTTGATTCAGTAACTGTCAAGAACTCCAAACAACATCTATCTAAAGAAGATTAAACAAATTATTTATTCTTCCTATCAATGAAAATTGGGAAACTATATACAAATTAAGCATTAGTTTGCAGTTTTGTGAAGTATTTCCCAATAGCCACATAGAAAAATATGAAAAAAATAAGTTTTCAGGAAGGCTAAGCACTCTCTTTAAGCCAGAGAAGGCCCACCAGAAAAATCTATTTCTATTAACTCTGTTCTCTGCAGCTGCTTGTGGTTCTGATCATACCTACCCCCCAAAAATTTCAAGATGATTGAATTATGCATATATTATTTTCTCAACTCCCTAGCTAAAAAGTTGCAAGCGCAATGTAATAATAATAATAATAATAAAAAGAGACTAGAAAATACTAATATATTTGTTTTTACATCCAGAGAGAGCTTATTCATAGTTACTGTCAAACAAGCCCAGAGAGCCTGATGATTAAGAAAACCCTAAACAAAACAGAAAATGCAAGCCCTTTCTTTTAAATTGCTTCCTTTCTTCCTCCCACATGTATCCTTCAACAACCAGCTGGAGTGAACACAGTCCATCTTGTTCTATTGTTTTAAAGTTTAAATATATTTAAATATATTTATGTTTATAAAAACAAAGTTTTAATATATTTAAAACTTTAAAACTGCTTTAAATTTTATGTATAGAAAGAAATCCAAGCAATATATGGAAACACCCAAGCAATCTAAACCCCACCCAACTGAGCTACTAGGTAGAAAGTAACAAAGTAACAAAAAATAAAAGGAACACATTTTCAAAAAACAGTTTAATTCTACCAGAAGCTATCAACAATCTAATGCAGTAATCATAATTGTATAGCTTATTACAGGATACCACTACAGGGCAGAACGAATGTTATTTGGGCGTTCAGTTGTGCATTTTCATACTGACATGTTTGAATTTCTTTTAAAAGTAATCTTAGTTGCAATTTCCCTCTGTTTGGAATACTTGTTTGGGCAATAATTACATTTCTGTAGTTACAATTTATTCACTGTATTGCCATAACACTTAGAAGCTACAATCATGGACAAGGACATATTGTGTTAGATGCTGTAAAAACACTGAACAAAAAGGATTGCTGTTTAAATGATCAGTGGACAGAGAGAGAACAGAGAAGTACAAAGAAATGATGAAATAGCAAGTATAAGATTTGGCTGCCAGCTTCCAAATGACTATTAACTTTTGGAGACTCCAAAAAATATCTGTGCTGTTTATGGGGTGTTCTTTTCCCAAATCTGAGAGGCAAAATGAGAGAAAACACAAAGACATTTGTCCAAAAATTTAACAAGTGGGTGGTGGAAGTTGGTATCAGGAATTGGTGACAACTGACATCTCAATAATGAATCATAGGTGAGGTCGACACAGACAAGGAAAGACTCTGAGAGCAAAAGCAAGTACTCGGAGTGACACAGAAAGGAGAGCTAGCATAGAGACGTGGTCGAAATTACTGGCTAGGAAAATGATCTTTGCATTTGTATTATGGAAAAAAATGTTTTTACACTTACATTATTGATATTTACAAACTCCTAACTCCAATTAAATGTAACTTTGGGGGAGGGGGCTTTTATTAAAAATTAGAAGACACCAGTAATTTCATCAGTGGGCAATGCTCTCTCTGACCTCCACTGCTAAGTAACTACTATAACACTGCATCACAATATAAGAAATTTGGAAAGTTGTGTCTCTTCCTGGCCATTACAATTTGTGGCCAGGGTCTCAGGACTTCTGGTTACTTCCTGTAAACTTCATAGAGTTAGCTCCTGCGCCAACTAACTGCCTCTATTTGGAGCACTCAGTGAGTTGCCAAAGGAAAGAATAAATTCAGAGAGGAAGAAAGCATTATGGAGGCAGGTAAAGGGCTGGAAATAGTTCTACACCCTCAGATACTGGCTTTTAGATGATGGCACAGTTTATGAATACTTCTGGCCCTGTATTTTAACAATACAACACTTATTCTAGATGGGGAAGAGAGAGGATTTTATGGTATACAAATGTCCACTGACAATCTGATTTCAGAACAAAAGGACCTTGCTCCTCATTCCTCATGTTTTCCTCTAAACTTCATGGATTGTCAGCAGCCTGCCTGGACACCACAGGCTGAAGATCACATACCGTTGTCAAGGTATCACGGAAGTAAATCACATGCTTAATCACATCAAAACCATGACAGACTGGCATTGGACAGCCCCAAAATCATGACAATTGTCAAATTACACAGTATTGTATCAAAAGTAAAAAGCATTTTATAATTGGGTGTTGCACCTTAATAAAAAGTCACATGTCAGAACAGGCAACACAAAACTTCTGTACCCTAAAGTGCCAAGCAGCAAGGATTACGTTAAAATATTTGCATTTTATCACAAAAGTGTAGCCCAGCACTGAAATGGTGGGGTGCGATCAAAATGCCATCAGAAGAGCGATAAAGTACCTCACAACTCGCCACCCACCGCACTGCATCTCCCCTGCACAGCAGCAGAGCTAGAGCAGCCCCAGTCATGAAGAGGACAGCCCAGTTTCAAACCACCTCACTATGCCAAGGGGCCAGTTACAACTCCTTTACCAAAAGTGCGCTGAAGTCATTTCTAGGGGCAGCAAGCTCTCGAGGTGAGGAATGATTCAGTGCTTCAGCTCTACCCGCAGGTTGAGCTAGGTTGGATTACGGCTTGACAAAATACCACCCCGCTGGGGAAAAGGGGCAGGAAGGGGGCTGTGGACGGTGACTCCGAGGACAGGGAGCGAGGGGGAGCGCACCGTGGGCGCTGTGCGTAACGGGGTTAAGCTTAGCAAATCGCATGAGCAAGAGGCTTGTCCTGCCCCGTGAGCCTTCTCGGGGGGTCGTGTGAGCCGGAGCTCAGGGACAGGTCACTGCTCCCGCGAGGGGGCTGACAAGGTGCGTGGTTCACGGACCCGGATCCAGCAGCGCTCAGCGGGGGAGCGCGCTGCTCCGCTGAGGGAAGGAAGGGCCCTGCGTGCAGACGAAGGAGCTGAGGCTCCGGCTCCCTGGAGATGCAGCGCGCTATACGTGTCACGCGTGGGCTTAGCTCTTCTCTGCCTGCTACCACCTTTACCGCCCCCCCCCCCCCCGCTGTGGGCTGCGTGCGGCCCGCAGACAGGCCCGACCTCCGGCCCCAGCGCCAGCCCGAGGCAGGAGCGACCGTTGGCTTTGCACTCGGCTCCAACGGTCGCTCGCGCGCTGACGGGTTGTTTACTTCCTCCGCGGCGCGCGCCCGCTGCCCCTCCCGCCCCGCGCGCCCCGCGCCCTCGGCTCGGCTCTGCCGGCCAATCGGAGCCGCCCTCCGACCGCGGCGAGGAGGGGCGGGGGCGGGCTGGGCTGCTTTCAAAAAAAAGTTGGGAGAAGGCAACGTCAGCCGGTAGCGCTAATCGGATGGGACTTTGGAGCTCTGCCGCTGATTGGCTAAGCCGCCTGCCAGTCCTCGGGAGCACCCCGCCTTCCGTTTTACTCGCGCGGCCAAATACAAGCAGTATCCCGCCTCCGCCTCCCGTACCTGTGTGTGTGAGGCGCTCATTGGATAGTGCCCCGGCCCTTCACCCCCCCGCCAGTCAGCGTAAGATCCGCCTCTTTTCCCGCAGACCCGTTGGAAACACAGGAAACACCCCTTAGATCACGGAAAATCCGAGCTGCTGCCGTCTTTCATTGGTCCCCTGGGCTGCCGATCTGCTGAAGCCCCGCCCCCCACCTTGCGCGCGGCGAAGCCCGCCTCTCCGCCAGCTGCGCCTGCTGATTGGGTCACTGGGGAAGGGCCGCCGCTTCCTACTCGCTCGCGCCCTGCCACTCGGGCGAGCGGCCGAGCCGGCACCCCGCGCCCGCCGCGGCCCCGCACGCATGAGCGCCGGGGGCCCCGCCCGCCGCCGGCTCGGCCCCGCCCCCGCCTCCCTCCCGGCGCGCGCCCCCGCCCTCCGCGGGGTCACGTGATGTTTTCGCCGTGGTGCCGCCGAGGCTGCCTGTGTGAGTGCGAGTAGCCGGACGCGGCGCGGCGCGGCCGGCGGGCGGGAGGGCGCGGACGGGGGCGGCGGGCGCGCCGCACCGCACCGCACCGCGCATCCCGCTCCGCACCGCGGGCGGGCGGGCGGGCGGGCAGGCAGCCGCCGCCGGGCCCCTCGGCGCCGCCCGGCTCCCCATGCGCAGCCCGGCGCGGCGGGCGCTTCCCCGGTGAGGGCGGATTCGCGCTGCCCACGCCGTCCCCTCCGCGGCGCTCCGGACCCTGCCTGGCCCCTAAGATGGCGAGCGGGATGAATGGCCCGGGCGGCGGCGGCGCGGCGGCGGCCGGGGGCGGCGAGGAGGAGCCGGGCGCCCGCCGCCCGGGAGGCGGAGCCGTGCCCCAGCAGGAGCCCGGCGTGCCCGGCGCGGCGGCGGCCGGCGAGGGGGAGCCGGCGGCGGGCGAGGGCGGCCGCTGCCCGTCCCCGCAGCCCCACCACCTGCTGCTGCTGCTGCGGCGCTCGCCCAGCGCCTCGCTGTGCCCGGGCCCGGAGGCCGCCCGCGCCGCCCCCGCCGCGGCCCGCGCCGGCCCGCCGCCCCCCGCCGCCCGCCCCGGCCCGCCGCCCGCCGGCGACGACGTGCGCAAGTGCGGCTACCTGCGGAAGCAGAAGCACGGCCACAAGCGCTACTTCGTGCTGCGGGCCGAGAGCCACCTGGCCCCCGCCCGCCTCGAGTACTACGACAGCGAGAAGAAGTTCAAGAGCAGCCTGCGGGCCGCGGGCGCCGGCGGGGCCGCCCCGCTCTGCTGCCCCCCGCCCAAGCGCGTCATCCCCCTCTACCAGTGCTTCACCGTCAGCCGGCGGGCCGACGCCAAGCACAAGCACATCATCGCCCTGTACACCAAGGACGAGTACTTCGCCATGCTGGCCGAGAACGAGGCCGAGCAGGAGGCCTGGTACCAAGCCATCAGCGAGCTCATGAGCCAGAGCAAGAGGGGCTTCCTGGAGCAGGAGGACCACGCGGATCAGCAGGCGGATGAGGACGATGAGCACTACGGCGCCACGCTGAGACCCGGCACCGTCTTCAAGGAGGTGTGGCAGGTCAACGTGAAGCCCAAAGGCCTGGGGCAGACCAAGAACCTTACCGGGGTGTACAGGTTGTGCCTCTCCAGCAAGGCCATCCACCTCGTCAAGCTGAACTCGGAGGTGCCCTCTGTCCACTTGCAGCTGATGAATATCCGCCGCTGCGGCCACTCGGAGAACTTCTTTTTCATCGAAGTGGGCAGATCTGCGTCCATTGGACCTGGAGAGCTCTGGATGCAAGTGGATGATTCGGTGGTCGCCCAGAACATGCATGAGACTTTTCTGGAGACCATGAAAGCGCTAAAGGCCTTTGCAGAGTTCAGGCCCAGAAGCAAGAGCCAGTCTTCTGGTGGTGGTAGTGGTACCAATCCTATTTCTTTCATCACCACTAGGAGGCACTTGGGCAACCTGCCCCCCAGCCAGACGGGCTTGCAGAGGAGATCTAGAACTGAGAGCGTCACTGGAGGGACTCCACCTACCACCAAAAGCAGCAGCTCCTATCGCTTCAGAACGTCCAGCGAAGGAGAAGGAACGATGACGAGACCTTTCAGGTCAGTGACTGGGAGTCTGATCCATCTGAATACTGCAAGGATGAATCTGGGCCGGCAAGAAGGGAGCGGAAGGTATGTGAGAGCAGCTTTCAGCTCTTCTTATCACACCCGGTCTGCTTCGCTGCCAGTGTCACATTTTCCCTCTACTACGAGTCCCATCAGTGTTTCTTCCAGTAGTGGCCATGGCTCTGCTTCAGACATGTTGACCAGGCCTTCTAGCTCATCTGTTTGTGGCTCCCCAAGTGATGGGGGATTTATCTCTTCGGATGAATATGGCTCTAGCCCTGGAGATTTCAGGTACTTTCGGGTCAGGAGTAATACACCGGATTCCCTGGGAAACACACCGCCTATCAGAGAAGAGAACTGTTTGAGTGAGTACATGTCCATGAGTAAGCAGCAAGCAGATGATAGTTCAAGAGATGATTATATGGAGGCTGAGAAGTATTTCAGGAAAAGAACTTACTCTTTAACTAAACCAACTTCTGTAGCAGTGCAGCAGAAAACAACACAGACTACCGCTTCGTTAGATGAGGATTCTGCTGGAAATCATGGACGATTACTTTACTCTGAGTCACCAAAATTGAAAGATAACCATGAATCTGACTACAGTGACACTAACCTTGATTCTGTATGTAACCAAAGCAGGAGTAAAGCCAGGGATGATGGGTATATGCCAATGATGCCCGGAGTTGCATCTTCTCTATCAAGCAACGCTGATTATTTGCCAATGACTGCTAAAAGTGTGTCTGTTCCAAAACAGATTAACAATTCGTGGTCGCCGTCTCAGGTTGACTCCAGAGGATATATGATGATGTTTCCGAAGGCTAGCTCTTCACCTGTCCGAAGTCCTTTAACTGGATTTATATCTAAAGGAAGTAATGAGAAGATTATAAACAATGAGTATATGGATATGTCACCTGGTAATTCGGCTCCAAAGCACCCCGGTGATTCAAATTATATTCATACCACTTCTGTTTCCAAAGGTTTCAGTTCATATTTTTCTTTGCCCCGAAGCTTTAAGGCATTATCAGGACAGAATGGTGACCACAGTGAGTATGTTCCAATGTCTTCACCTGGAAAACTTTTATATGGCGGACCAGAAAACGTAAAAGGTGTCAACAATGAAGCTCTGGCTAATGGCATCTCTAAATCGCCTGTTGTGAAAGGTTCAGATGAAGGACTTACTCAGAACAGGGCTACTAGGCCTACAAGACTCCCCTTAGGTACGAGAGGAAGTAATACTATCCCACGAATGTACGATCGTACGGTTCCACCTGAGCCAGCTAGTCCTGGTGAATATATAAATATTGATTTTAATGAGAAGGCAAGTAATACACCGTATTCCTTATCTGCAGAAGGATCACCATCATCTCTAGGCTCGAGCAGTGATCACAGACAGTCCCCGCTTTCTGATTATATGAGCGTTGATTTGGATGTACAGTCGCCAAAAGCAGCAAAGGAACTGTCCAACTCTTTAACAGATATTACAATTTATGCAAGTTCCAGTATTCCTGGAAACCAACCGAATGCTGACTATGCTAGGCTTTCCTTTGGTACCGCTTGTGTCAGCGCTGCAAGTAACAGGACTGATGATTACACGGAGATGACGTTCAACATGGCGACAACGCCACCTCGGCCGTTTGCCTCTGAATCCGACAACGGTGTAAAGATAGACAGTCCTTCTTCCATAGTTAATAGACTGTGCATCGTTGATCGATATGCTGGTAGCAGTAGCTTCTCTGTTCCTAGCTCCGATCCTCCTATGGGACCCAAAGTGATTCGAGCTGATCCTCAAGGCAGAAGGAGACACAGTTCTGAGACGTTCTCTTCTGCTGGGACTGTGACTACTTCCTCCTCTTTCTTTACCGATAGTAGCAAAAGACACAGCTCTGCCTCATTTGACAATGTTTGGTTAAAACCGGATGAAAACATTTCTGATGGTCAGGAAAGCAAAATGTCCAGGGATACCTCAACTGGATTTCAGAATGGCTTAAACTACATAGCCCTGAATTTACGTGATGATCCTATAAGCTGTGAGGCAAGTACTGCTACACCAACTTGCCATCTCCAAAATGGTACTTCGAGTTTGGACAGTGGAGCTTACGTAAGCATAGATTTCACCAGGTCCGAGGGTCTGAAGTGTAACGCTGCAAGAAAAGGTTTGTAACTTAGAAACAGTTTCCTTTTGTGCTTTTTTAACTATAGCAATTAGATCCTCTACTTAATATCAAAATGTCTTCAAAACAGGGTGAATGTTTCTACAGTCTTCTGTATTATTCTAGTACAGCTTGTCTAGTAGTAGCACAGTATGCAAACCATTGAACAAATACAGGACATGGTCCTTGGCCTAAATGGTATAGATTGATGTAACTCTTCTGATAGGCAGTTAAATGTGTTATCAAGCTGTCTTCTGCCAAGATTTTTATAATATAATTTTGCTAGTATGAACATTAATCATGTTTTATATCCTGGAATCTTGTCCTGAAGTTATGTTAACCCACTTTTTTTCCCTTTTTCTCTTCCCTCCTTGTAATTAGATGAGTCTTCCCTTTTCTTTTTTCTTTCTTGGACTTGAACTTTTTGTAATTTATTTCTTGGATAGGGTAAGCTGAGAATTGCTAAATGGGGTTTAAAAGTCAAATTTCCAATTTTGGGGATTTTCAGATCTGTCTATTTCAATAAATGTAGGTGGGATCCTTTTTTATGTGAAAATCTGCTTACATTTATTTGATTAGGTAAACAGAACTCTTAATTTTTTCCCCCTAAAGGTCTGGTACGCTCCTTTTGATCTCTGGTCTCCAGAGTGTCCTCGTGTCCTGCCGAGAAGCCATCTCTGGGTGGCTGGGCGGGACGATGAGGAGCTCCTGCAGCCGAAGCCCTCCGAGATCGCGGCCTTCTGGTCCGCATGAGGGCGAGGCTGGTCCATGGCCTTCTCCTGCTGCGCACAGCTGTCCACCTCTGCAGCAGCCAGTGAGGGTGGCCTGTAGCAGGACCAAGAGCAGGCTTTGAGGGGCGTTTGCTAGGTCGGACGCTTGGGAGTGTAGACCGCTAGTTTTCCAGTGATCAGTGAAGTCTGACCAGACTTAAGGCAACAAAGTTTCAGAGGTATGCATAAAAAATAAGGCTGTTGGGGGTGGGGAGGAAGACTATGGGAAAGAGAAGGGACGCTACTGTTCATACGATAAGCTCTTTGCTGTCATGGTGACGCAAAAAATAGTAATTAGCTGTTGGTGGTATGATCCCCGTCCCCTGACTAAACAGCAGTGCTTTATGCAAGTGCTGTACTGTGCTGTAACAGTTTCTTTGGAGGCATAATCCATGTTTTGCTATTAGTGACCCACTCAGCTTTTTCACAGTAATTCACATACCCAAATAGAAAACTATGTGTTGGAAATGATGTTTTCCTCTCTTTGCAAAGATATGTGTAGTCAATAATTGATGACTAGTAAAAGAAAATATTTAATCGCTGTTGGACATTGATATTTGTCCACTTCTCTGTCAATAGAGAAAGCAGTAAAGGGACAGACCAGTACTGGGTTTTACATTTTTTATTGTAGTCTTAAACGCTAAAATAGTAGGCTTTTCCCATTTTCCCCTTAAAACTGAGTGTCTAAAGGCAGAAGGTATTGTAGGAGCTTAAAATTGTGTAGCCTTTAATAGTGGAAGGTGTAAGCCTGACTCAGCTAGCATGCCATTCGAAGCACTGCTTGGCGGCACTGCTTGGGGCTGCTCAGAAATGTGTGGTTTGCCTCCGTGGTTTATTTCCCTGCTTCGTTTTGTTGGTTGGAATCAAATTTAGAAGACGTTGAAAGTTGCCAGTCCAAGAAGTGCTTTCTTCCAAAGTTAGTCTTTCAGCACTTCAAAGATTTGCCTGCTAAGTCAAAGGCACACTGGTTGCCATAGTCAATTTGGCTTAAGGAGAAGGAAAAAAAAAAAAAAAAAAGAAAAAAAGAAACACGGCAGAATTCCTGCTCAATCTTATTCCCCCCATGTAGCTCTAAAATCTGTGTTGTAAAGTATAACTTCTTACAAAATGGAGAAAAAAGAGCAAAGATGACTTCATTTTGGCTGTACTATAAGTTTTGCATTTAAAAATGTTTCTCAGAGATACTCTGTTTAGAAATTGTACTTGTGTTAAACACTTTGCTCGTTACTGCTACAGTTAATATCCACGGCCCCATGCTGTTTTTTTTTCCATGTTTATTGCAAGTTACAGGGAGGAAAGAGACTTGCTGCTCATGTTTTTGCTGTGAATTTGTCTTCAATATATTTTTTTCATTTCTAGAAGTGAAAGAAACTGCATGAAAACATGGAAACTGGCAGGAAATTAAGCATGAGAATAGTAAGAGCTTAAGTTGGTGTGTTTTTTCCCTAGTCTGAAGAAGGGGAACAAACAAAAACAAAAAAAAACCCACCAAAATCCTGCTTCAAACAAGGCCTAACAGTTTTCTACAAAGACAGCATAAAATATTTGTGGTATACAACAGGAGGGCCAGTGGGATGTGGATGTTGTTCGCTTGTAGGTGCCTCTCGGAGGGGTGAACAGATTTAAGAATAGTGCAGGCTAGCAGTAGTTCACCTGATTTAAATACGGCATGATAAATTGATGCTGTACATCTGTACCTCTGTTTCTTAGTGACAGCTTAACACTTTTGATTATAAAGTTTATAACAGAGATGCTAGTTTTCATTCATGTACCAGATAGTGTATCTGAGCTATAGCAAGCAGAGTTTTAGAAGTCTGTATTCTTTAAACAGCTGATCAGTTTCTGCTACAATGAAGCTTTTTATTGTAATATTTAAAAGTAATATATGAACCAGAAGAAACTTCTAAATTCTATTTTGAATCATGAAGATAAATCCTCACTCTTAAACCTCTTATCTCCTGAAGAGGCATGGTGTAGTGTACCTATGTGTAATTGATATTTTTAATACTTTTGGAGACTTTTAGCGCAACTAAATATTGTGTTTTCATCCCCTTTACATCCCACTCTGTAGTCTCTTTGCCTGAAAAATATTTCTGTATGGCTAAATCCATTTTTAAGAAAAAGATTTAGCGGATACACTTATCGTTGACTTCCAAAACTGGAGCTACGTCTGACTTACTAAATTCTGTCTGGTAGGGAACTTCAATCTCTTCTCCCTAACGTACAGTTTTACATGGAAGGAAAGCATTTCCCAACTTCTGATTATTTGCGTTTTTGTTTGCTTAAATGGAATTTTGTGTTCTGTGACTCAGCTGCATTCTCCTAACTGCTGAGAGTGATATGACGGGAGCGCGATTTCCAATGCATCGTTGCCCCCTCGTTGTGAGTCCCAAGCTACTTCTGGTTCAGGTTCACTGGTGTGAATCACTTTTTTTTTTTTTTTCTTGCCCTTCTCCATTCATGAAATGGTTGCAGGAGGGGGAGGGTGCTCACTCAAAGTGGGAAGTAGGTCTGCCTTGTTCTTAAAGTTTTGTTTTAAATTTAGGCAAAATTGAGCGGAGGTTTTACATGGAAAACAGTGATGATAAAACGAGTAAAAGTTTTTGATTTTTAATGCTTAAAGTTTGAGGAGGTCATTAGCAAAACAGTTTCATCATGAAATTGTTGCACAATATTGAAGCAAGCGGTTTGCAGTTTTGATTACGTGAATCTGAGTCATGAAATTTTGTGCTAGGAGTACAGAACACTAAAGCTACTTCAAACAGGGCTTAGCTAACGTATACCTTATTATTGGACCTTGTAGAAACTGAGGAGGATAATGAGAGCGGGGCGGTAATAAACTGCATAATGGGTCCTGTATAATACTACTATGTTTCTTCAGACTTAATTAGAAATATTAAACCTACAAAGATACCATGGCCTCCAAAAAACAAAACAGACTGTTCATAGTAAATGTAATGTTCGGCTTAACATCAACCCACCTATTTTACACCCACTCTTTAATCTTATCGCTACCTGATATTCTAATAAGCTGTTAAGATATTGTTTCAAAAGTTCTCCAAAGTGCAGGATTATAATTTAAATGATCCTCACCTTTTTAATCTACTGCTGTGTTAAACTGCGTAAGAAATGTTGTGTACACTTTGGGAGAGTTGAGAGAGAAAAACAAGTACTGTTCTAAAGCAAAACTTTTATACTAAATTGTCCACGTTCTTCATGGTAACTTGCATGTTTCAAATGCAAAATCATGAAGAATATAATGAGCAATATACATATTTAGAAATTCAGAAGCTGGAAGTTTTAGCTACTACTAATATAGTAAATTACAGTTTACTAGATACCAGGCAAATAACCGCTTTTTGGGTTTCAGACTAGTGGTTTTTAAGAGTTTGCTTCGCACTGAGGCTCTTTTGTATCGACAGAATACTTAAGGCACAGGCCCATTTAAAAATAGCTTGAAGTACCCAGCAGAAATATATCTGAACACTGACATGTATCCTAATCTCTGAAGTAATGTAGGGATAATAATTCTTAAAAAAAAAGTTTTACTGTAGCAGATGCCATTTTAACAGTCTTGAGTGACTTACTGCTATGCTTAAAAATACACCAGATCACTTTCTCAAGTAGTATGTGAGCTACTGAAGGCAGAACAGATTTTTGTCTTGTAGTGTGGGAGTGAATTATGACATATTTGACCAAAAATCAGTTATGTTTTACTTGTGCCTTGGTGAGAAAATCTGAAATAAGAACGCTCCTCTGTCATTAAGAGGGACTACTTATTTGCAGTGAGTGTTAAAATACTTTTGGAAATCAGCTTGTCCAGGTTTTAAATCCATAGTTGCAGAAAGGACACACATGACTATTAGCTGCAAGCCTTAAATTTCGGCTCTTGAGCATAGCTGTCTTGTACGCGAAGGCACCACTGCAGGACGTCGGAACTTAGGGAGTAATCCAGCACTCATTGAAACTGCGGGTTATTTTTTTAGTCTCTGAGTGAAACCTTAAATACGTTATTGCCCTTTCTATTTTTGCCTGTAAAACTCTGCCGCCTTCCCCGCTCCCTTGCTGCGCGGGGGCCCCGTGTGCCCCTTGCTGCGGGGGGCGGCAGGTGGGAGCCGCAGCGGGTGTGCCAAAAGCTGCCGCGAGCCCTTCCGAGGCGGTGTCGCAGCCCGGGGTTGCCGGGATGGTCTGTCACTCGATGTTTCTTTGGGGTTTTTTGTATGTTCAGGGGCACGTTAGCAGGAGGTACTGCTGATTTTGTTGTTTTGTTTTTGGTTTTTTTAAAACCCTGCGTATGCTCATTCCTTATGAAAGGATCTTTAATAAGTTTCCTCCGTAATGATTGCTGGTGGCGGGGAGGGCTGCTAACCTGAGGTTTTGGATGGTACTAGAGAGAGTTTATAGTGCTGTGTTGTAACTTGGTGTGCTTGTGTGCTCTGTTTGTGGAGCTGTGGGGCTCCCAAAACAGGCTGCACAGTGTCCAGTCTGTTGATTCTGCTAAAAAGTGTTTTTTTTCCCCTGATCTAAACCAGGAAAAAACTCTACAATTTTATTTCAAATACTGTTTTGATCAGATGTGTCGTCCTTCAATCAGAAGGAAAGTGGAGTGATCAAACTGAAAGGCAGGCAGGAAAGGAAAGCTTTCTGGAGCCAGGGGGTGCTTTATTATTGCTGTTTTGTCCTCAAAACTTAACAGTTTTTATTCTGACTCATCCTTAAATGGTCCGTAACGACCTGCCTGGAGAGCTGCCCTATGGCCCACCCTGTGAACTGCTTGCCTTTTTATTTCCACCTGTAGCTCTTGCATGTTATCAACTATCCAATGATAAGTTACACGTACAGGTTAAAGCAGAGCTTAACTGTAGTATTTCTAAGTCCTTAAAGCCCTGCCTCGCAGATCAAGAGTAGAAAACACCAAGTTTTGTTCTGGCCCTGTATCTAAAGGTCACTACGTTTGGAGCTGGCGAGGATTTAGTTGAGAACCTTGCTCGGTCGGAATTTGTGACGTACTCGAGGGCAGCGGGAAGGCAAAAGTGAAGGAGCCTGACTCCTCGCAGGCGTTTCAGGTGGGACCGACATCCTGCCCCTGTCTTATCTAAGTGATCTTTAATGGGATCATTAGAAGTGTTTGGATTTGTGCAGATTTTGCTTCAGGTGTAGCATTACCCCGAGAGCAGCAGCGTAATAGACTGTTGGCAAGAATTTTTCTGACCTGGTTAAATCATGAACTGTATCTTAAGGGACAAGTGGTGCTTACTTGAAAACCATATTTTTCTGGTACTTTTGCTGTGTGTTTGGATGTTTGCAATTCAGATTGTGTGTGTGTGTCTGTGTGTCCTGGGCCAGTGATTTGTGACTTAACACAGGGAGGTGTTATCTTTTTTTTAATCTTATGAGAGAAGGGGTTTTCAAAAAAGATGGTTTATACTAATATTAATAGTTTTGGCTAAAATGTACAATTTAATGTGACTTAAGCAAATTCAGAACTTTTTGATCAATACTAAAAGATGAATAATACTTGTGTTCATGGTATTGTTTACATTTATATAGTAAACCTACATAAATATCAAATTGAATTGTTATTTAGGGCATTAATTATATAAAAATACTTTCTCCTTTTAGCTAGACAATGAAGGGCTGATAAATGTTAACTATTTGGCGAGAGGTTTCCCTTTCAGTAGAAAAGGTTTTGTGGAATGCCTGAGGATATCGACAGTTTTTCTGCTTTTGGAAATCATGGGAAATAATACCAAAACATGTGCAAGAAACCAGTTAAACCTGCTTCTAAATTTATTAACTTCCTAATGAATGATATCCTCCTTTCACAGGGAATAGCGGGATTCCACTCCCATCCTTACATCAAGCCAGCTTACTTTATTGTTTATAGCTCTTGCTGAACAGCTGAGTCTGCAGTATAACTTTTTAATACTGGAGAGCCGGAGCCGGAAATGTCTTGAGAATTGGTTGGAAAAATTGGGAATTTCGGGAATCTCTTAAGACACCCGAAGTTTGATGAGTTCTTAATGGCAATGAAGCAGGCAGCTCGTTAAATAATTGAGAACCTATCATATCCTAGACCAAGAAAAAAAATCAGGGTGAGCCATGTGATAACTTTTTTAGAAAGAAAACCCTGTTTAAGCTGCTGATAAGTATTGGGGCTTCTCTAATTTTGTGGCACCTTATTGACAGTCATGCTAACGTGGGCGAGACAAACCACCGTTGGTGCACAGGGGCCTCCCTTCACATCTGGGCGTCTTTGGCTTGGGTTGACCGAGAGCGTTCTTCAGCTCAGGTTGAATGCAGGTAAAACTTCTGTCAACACAGAGGTAGGAATATGCTCTAACTTCTCTGTCCCATTTCTGACTTGTTTACAAATAGATGAGTCTGAAGTAATACTGGTTAGGACTGAGCAGATACCTCTTGCTTTATGGAATTTTTTGTATTTTAGGTTTATTTGTTAGAAAACTTTGTAATCCTTTGGGTTTTCAGTAATAGCATTCAGCGATCCACTGTTGACTTTAAATTTCCACCATTTTTGCTTTTTTGTGTGAGACACTTCTGGAGCTATATGGCATCTACATTTAGCTCTGTGTTGTGGTGTGGTGTGTGGTTTTTTTTTTTTTTTTTTGTTTAAGAAAAAGCTGGTTTTAAATTGCAGTCTGTGGTGAACAGTGTAACAGTTAGAAATGAGTTGAAAAGCTGAACAGATTTGATCTTGAGATCATTAGACAGTTTTATGACACCTGACTCTTAATGAAAGTTTGTAGCTCTCCAGACATGACTTCTACCCCTACTTTGCGTAGAACCTAAAAAAGTCGGCGGGACGGGAGTCCAGCGTACCATGTCACAAATGTACATGTGTTGGTCTCCATCCTCAAGTGCTTACAACGTAAAAGATGAAACTTGAGATGGATGAAACTTAAGGTGCTGAGGTGGAGGGTAAGGTAAGGATCAGGGTTGCCCCCACGGGCAGAGTCAAGGTGCGAGTCAGCCGGGCGGAAGGGGCGAAGGCTGGCCCAGAAGAGCCGCAAGAGAGGAAGCGGGTAGAGACACTTGAAAGGGTGGACGCATGGCAGGGAACGATGGAAGGTAGTGAGCTATAAATAGTGGTTGTAACGGTTTAAATGACTTGGAGAGGATGAGGTAAATGTCAGGACACCAGCCAGGATATTAATCTCGGTAAGAGGAATGTGGGCCAACGTAGATCTCTGAAATAGTAGCACGTCCCAATATTTACTTCTCCCTTTTTGATGGGGAACGAGGAGCTTTTGGGGGAGGGGTGAAGGGGGTGTTAGTTTTCCTGCAGCCATGTGATAGTTAAATTTGACGCAAGCAAGGGTGCAGGGATGCGTAACTGAGGATGAGGAAGGAGCCCAGGACCCGTGTATTTGGTGGCGATGTGCAGTTAATGTAACGTGGAGACTTTGCTCCTGAAGCAGCCAGGGTGATGGAGCTGCCTTAGCGTTACCATTTTCTCCTGCTTTCCGCAGGAGCTTTGTAGCTGCAGCGCTGGGATTCGGGCAGTCTTCTGGCGGCGGCGATGGGATAATTCGGTAAGAGGAGGCGGCAGCGTGCGCTGGGGGGATATATTCTCCTCGAGGATCTGTAACCGCTGCTTTGCAGCTTTTGGAGTCCGTCTTTAAACAACGAGGTCTGGAGCGGTGCCCGCTCATCTCTCCTGTGCTACTTTCAGCTGCTTGAGAGTAGCCTGTGGAAGTCAGAGCATAAAAGTCTACCTTTGAGAGGTGTAAATTATTTTATTTCTGTGTGGGTAGGTCAGGTTGAACAGACTGTGGTGGCTGGGGGCTGCGTCTGGAAAAGGTGGCTGTGGTGAGGCTCTGTTCAGGCGTCTCTGGGCAGAGGGTATTAGAAATGATTGAAGTATTAATGGTGACGTGTTCCATGGGGTAAATGCTGAACAAGAGTTGCACTCAGTTAGTTGATTAAAGCTCGTCTGTGAATCAACAGGGTCTAACTCTGTCCGCTTTGTGTGTTCCCGACCTGTCTTGTGCGGGCGCTATGATGTGAGAAGACCTTGCCTCACACGTGCAGTCTGAACCGTTTCTTCATCCCCTGCATAAGCCAGTGCTTTGGGTATCCGGATGTTAACGCAGACTCGATAGCATAATAATTAAAAAAGCTGCCGCGTGCCCCCGCTCTGCGCGGCAGCGGGCGGGGGCTGCTGGCGGGGGCTTCGTGCAGGCAGCGGGGCAGGGGCCTGGCTGCGGCGGCCCGGCTGCGGCTGGGTGAGACGCCGGCCTGCGCCGAGGCCGTCGTTGCTCGGGTGCGTGGCTGTGGAGCGCGTCTCTGTCGGTGACGGTCCTTTATGGTGGTAGAGGTGAAAGAAAAAGAGAAACTGCTGAACACTTTCAATTGCCGATGGCTAAAGGGGCTGGGAAGAGAAGAACTACAGCGTGTGAAACTTGCTCTAGAAAGGAAACATCAAGAGGGGTGGTTTGAGCAGAAGGGAGCTGTTTCCTTAGTCCTGAGTGACACTTTCCTTTCTCTCTTAACTGTGTCCCTGAGGACGGTTTTGCTCGTTCAGTGCAGGACCCAGCTGGCCTCCTGTCCCCCCTTTCGGCAGGGGCCGTGAGCAGACACCGCCCCGGGGGAGGAAGGACGGGGCAAGTTTATGTAATGCTTCCCCGCAAGCGTACTCCGGCCTCTGATTTCTTTCAGCTTGGGGGATTTCCTGAGCCTGATGCAGTCTGTCTGTTTGATAATCCTGTATAGATACTACTTCCAAGTACTTTTCCGATCTCTCTTTGAACCCATGTAAACTTTTCGTATCCACAGCAGCCTTTGGTGAGATCCTGTACGCGTTGCATGAAGCCCTTTCTGCTGTTTCGGGCTCAGCTCCCTACCAGCTTTGATAGCCCCTAGTTTTTGCATTGGAAGAGCCAACGAACCCCTATCTGTTTTCTCCATGCCACTTGTGATTATTTTGTGGACATCAAGCTCTGCTCTGCCATACGTTTAGCCTCTTCACTCTTCGCCACGTTCCCTGCCACGCAGAGCACTGACATGCAGTATAACTTTTTAATTTCCTGATAATCCTGTTTCCTGTCCCAGTACCCCTCTCGAGGCTGAAGGGTCCTTGTTACCTGGCTGTCCCCCGAGGCAGCTGCCCCTTGCCTTTGACGAGCTCTGAAAACAGCTCGTCCGGCTGTTGATGTCCTTTCTGCACGCGGGGACTGCACGTGGTGTTCACTATCGCTATTCTACCTGTCTGGTTTTCTTTTCCCTATTATTTTCTGAACAACTGGTGGCATCCAGGGGGCTGGATGGGGAACCGTAGCAGGTGGTGTTGTCTTAAGCCATCTGAATGATTTCTCCTGCAAAAATGTACCTATACGTTTTCTGCAGTTTAGGAGATAAGTCACAGTATCTTTATACCCTTCCAGGGAGGCTGGTTTTGAACAAGCAGAATCTTTTTTCATACTTCTGTAACGTGAAAATCTGAAGTTTTGAACTTCTAAGCTATGGTTTTTCAGCTGCTTAGAAGTTAATTTTAGTATCGTCTTGCTGTACTTAGAGCAGAAGTTTAGTTTGGAGAGAAGAAAAAAAAAAAAAAAGAGCCTTGTCAAGCTGTCCAGTGCAATTTAAGTTGTTATGCCCCTGCCAAAACTGCATGAAAGTTTCCTAATTCTAGGAATAGTATCAGTAAAGGCGATGAAATTAGGGAGGGTGCATAATGCCTTCCTAGAAACTTCACTACTGTTTATTAAAACAGAAAAAGAAGCCGCTGTTGCACAAGATAAGACATTTCTGCAAAGTAAATAAAAATGATGGTAAAGCATGGGAGAGGCTTATTAACTCGTGAAAATGTTAAGCATTGAGAACAGTGAACCATGCTCGAATGAGCAGTTGTGGGTGAAGATTACTTGCAAGAGTAACTTTCAGTCTTCCAAATTTTATACGTACAGCTTGAGGAAGAAAAGCAGCCTAACATACTGGGATGTGTTGTTACTGATGGTTTTAAGTAGTTTATCCAGTGAAAAGTGGGTTGTGTAACACTCCTTTTTAAACAAGTTTTGCTTTTTTTGCTTGTGGAAAGATCAGTCAAATTATAGGTACAAAATATGTATAATCATTAGCTTAATTTGAATGTTGTTGCTTTGTTGCTGATTGAAGGAACTACTTGAAATATGTACTTATAGGTAGGCATGTAGTTTGGCGTATTTCCCAAAAAAGGATTTTTTTTTTGTGGGTCAGGGCCTTGGTGGGTTACCCAGGTACAGTGAGCGCATATGTGATGACCGAAGCGCGCGTGCACCGGTTCCTGGGGTGCATTTGTACGTGCGGTGGTGGAGCGTGCAAGTCGAGCAGGAATTTGGCTTTCCCCCGGTAACACCGCTTACGCCTAGCAACTCCTAACGCCGTGCCGTTTGAACAGGAGCCGGGAGAAACAGGAAAGTGGCTTGGGATAGTAAGTGTGTGTTTGGAAAGTTTGGATGCTAAAAAACTTTCCCATCAGTTTGTGAGGAATGTATTTGGGTAAATGCCCCCTCCTCCCCACGTGCGCCCGTTGTGCGTATGGCACATGGGAGGTCCGAACCGTAGCACGCTTCGGTCCTGCTGCTTTGAAGTGGCCTGATTTTCCCATCTATTGTATCTTAATTCCAGTACAGGAAAACAAAGTGTAAATTGGGTATATTCTCCTCTGATATATTTTCAGGTGGAACACACTGTTTGCCATCTAAGGAATTAAGACTAATCTAATCCTCTGCCCCCAATTCTTATAAAACTATAGATTATTTTTGCTTGGAAACTTTGCAGAGCTCTTTCTCAGTGCTTTTCTTAATTTTAAACTAAACATTTTTCTGAGCGATGGCTTGTTGCCATTCACATTTAAATATTTGCCCTTCTTAGTTTCTCGCATGTCCTTCCTGCGCTTTTTCTCTGGTTTACCCTTTAGGAAGATTCTGAGAGCTGTGCAGTTTTATGATCGGTATATTCAATCTGATTTTATCTTTAAAAAAAGTTGTATTATGTAATGGCAATGTGGTTTTAATTTTCTAAACTGGGTTTATATGTTGAGAGGTGATCTGTGAAAATTTTTGGATGCCTAATGCTGTCTGGAGTTTTGTTTTCCATGTTAAATGTTCATAGGAAATTGAGTTTGTGTTGTCCCCCCCTATTCTGAGTCAACAGAGCTCAACTTTGAATAAAGGAAGATGGTTTTGTATAGACACTCCTAAAAAAGCTGGAGTTTGTATCAGACAGGAGAAGAGCCCAGTTAGGTGCTAGGAAAACATTTTCAAGTTGTGTTTTTCAAAACTGTTTTTAAAGTGTGCAGTTTTGGTGGGTTTCTCTTTTCAAGTTCAGCTTTTTGTTGCTTGTTTAATTGTGTCGATCAGCTTGTCTACCTTCCCGTTGTGTTTTTTGGAGGGTGGGATGGGGTTTTTTGGAAGTAGATTGAGCAGCTTTTCCTTTGAAAAACTCGTAAAAACCCCAGAATAGTGACATGTTTACATTGGTTCTGCAAGTGAAGTTGTTTTCAGCCTTGTCATGTTTGGTCTGGCCACTAACTTTTTTCAGTGGCATTTATGTTTTAAGAACCCAAAGGAACCAACGAGCTGCTTTGAGATTTGGTCCCGTCTTCCTAGCTTGGTCACTCGTGGTAATCCGTTTTCCTGATACACGAGTTTTTGTCTGTTTACTTGACAGCCTCCTTTGCTGTTCCCTGAGTAAGTCAGTGTCGAGTCAAATACATTCATACAATAATGAAACACAAATAATCTGTTTTTTACCACTGACCAGCAATTCTCATGTTCTCACTGTTAACTTAGAAAAATGTTGCCTGATGAATCCTATGTTATGAAGGCTGAAATAAGACCATCTGACTTCACAAAAGCTGTGTTATTTTTTTTGAAGCACTTTGCGTCTTGCATTATTTTAACTTCATTTACTGGCTACTCAAAAAAAAGGAAAAAATTCAGGGGAGAGGGGGAAAGAATGGCCAAGGAGCTTAATGCACGAGCACACTTGCAATCCCGCTAAGAAACCCGAGCCGTTGGCACAGGGTCTCCTAGCTGGGTGCTGCAGAGGTGGAAAACCAGGAATTAGCCGAGGGTGTCAGCAGCACAACAGATCTTGGCCTTATTCTCATTTACACTAAGCCCATTTTACAGCCCTTTCACTGGTAAGGGAAGGTGCACTCACCCTGCTTTGTAAAGGTGCCTTTAGTTAAATAAAACCAGAGCTTGGTAGTGCCCTTGACGCGGTATTGGCGCTTGCTCCGGTGGCCCTTGCACCCAGCCGCGTGCCGGACCCGGAGGGGGACGTGGCAGGAAAAAAACCCTGATAAATATACATATCTATATAGATATGTGCGTATGTATATATGTGCACACACATGCAAATGCTCGAGGCTTTTATGAGGCCGTGTTTCCAGCTCGCAGGTACTGTTTACGTGATACTCCTTCAGGTTACGCACGGGTCCCCCATCCCCACGGGGAGCAGGGGGGACAAACTGAGGAAAATGGAGATCATTTAACTCCGTGGCATAGAGCTGAGGGAAGGGGGGCGTGAAAGGCAGGTCCGGAGCGGCCCTGCGCGGTGGTGTAAAGCTCCCGTATTTGCCCCAGGGAAGCCAGGGAGTTTGTACGTTTTGGTGAAGCTCAGTTGATGGTACTTTCTTCTGATGTCCTGGCAGTTGTTCTGCGTCGGTTTGGGCTGGTGTTACCTGTTGAGCTTACTTGAGAAAGAGTTATGCTTTCTTCTGTATTTTGCCAGATGTGTTCAAAGAATCAAAGTTAGAAGGTTTTTGCTGTTAAGCTCTTCCCCTCCATGTACTTTAGATGTAATTTGGCAGAAGTCTGTGAAAAGTTTTTGAGGAGTTTTTAGGCGTGAACGCGGAGCTGCGTGCTGTGGGCTCGCCCTGCTCGGGTGGCGGGGCCGAGCTGTCCGACGTGCTTTGGGGATGCGCTTGGCGAGATCGGAATAACTTGTCCAGCAGCTTTGGGGCGCCGCGCGCGTTAGGCGTGGAGGGAAGAGGTCCCGACAAAGGCCCGGACGCTTTCCGAGCTGCCTTTCGCCTAAGCTCGTAGGTCCCAAACAAGGAGGGGGTGGAGGGTGTTGGTAGATGTTAATTTTTACTGAACCTAGGCTTAAAGTAGAAGCCCTGGCTGTTGTAACGCTCCCCTCGCTGAGGGGCGATTCCTTGCAAAGTGGGGTGCGTGTTTTCATCCTTCGGTCCTACAGCAAAATCGTCTTTTTCTGAAGAGGAAAACTATTTCAAAATTGATAGCTTTACTTCTGTGAAAGCAAAGCCATTGCTAACCACATTACCCTCTGTGTTTAACAGGGAGTATTTTTGTAGTGATCTTATTTTAAGATTTCTGTGAAATAATACAAAGGGAGAGTTTCTCCAGTTGATGGTTGCAGTGACCTTGAACTTGCTGTACAGGATTTTCGGTATTGTGTAGGTACTGTTGGCCGTCTGCCTTGGACTGTGAGAACTTAGTTGCTGTGTTTTGGGGATGAGTATATATTTTTGAAATGAAACTCGGCACCCCAAACCTTGGCGGGGGCTACGTAAGGGTAAGAGAGGGGAGTTTGCCCTGAAGGCCACGTCACCCTCTGGAGCTGCCTCCAGCCCTGCCGCGTTCTCCGCTTCTCCCGGAGCCGGGGCTCTGCTGGGGGCCCGGGCGCCTCGCGCGGGCGGCTCGTCTGAGCCGTGTTTGGGAGGGACGGTGTTTTTAAAGAAGTTGTGATTTCAGTGGGGCTAACTTAGGCAAGGGTGGAGCCGTGGTGTGTTTAACAAGTGCATACTTTATGATTGGTTATGTAAGTAAACATACAGGTTTGCCTTATTATACATAACTCTTGCTTGCTCTTTAGATGGCCACGTTTTCCTCGGAATATTCCTGCGGTGGCAGTCGTGCAGTCGTGGTCTTTCTTTAGACCAGGCGAAACAGCACAGCCGGGATTAAGCTCGACATCTCGCCCTTTCTCGTGGCAGCAGCCCGCGCTGCCCTCCCGCTGCCTGGCAGTGGCACGCTGCCGTGTCGCGCGCCCCTCAGCTGCAGGGGGTCTGGCTGCGCGGCGGGACAGCTTGTACTGCGCGGCTTACGGAGGAAGAAGTAGGCTACGCTTCTGTATTTGATATTTTCTGAAGGCCAATTCTCTCCTGTTAGGAGTTGCGGCTTCCTTCTTCCATGTAACGGCAGGAGCCGGATCCCTGCAGACCTGTATGTCACAGCTTGGAGGGGAGGTAGATGATCTGACTGTAGAGTGACCAAAACCAAGCAACTGGCAGAAAATGGTGCCCTCAGTCCTCACCTTGAGGACAAAAATGGAAGGTTTTGCAAGCGCTGTCTCTAGCTGTAGCGGGAAGACTCAGGAGCTGTCACAGCGCTAGGAGGACTGGGGACGTTGGCAGAGCAGACCTGCTGTAGACCGTGTGCTTCGTGGAGGTCAGTGCCAAACGGAGGAGGCAGTGCTGGATGTGCCGGAGGTCTGGGAGGAGGCTCACAGCCAGGGAAGTGCTGTGTCCGGAGCGGAGGGCAGAAGAACGGCGGAGGAGAGCGGTCTCTGAGGACCGGGCGACGGCGTGACCCGATGATTTGGCTGATGGCGTTCCTCCAGACTAAAAATTATCTTTCAAGCTAGTCGCGTTGGAAGCGGAAAGGGTTTCGTAATGAGCTTGAAGGTTCTTTGTGTGTTCCTCAGTTTGTGTTCGCACCACTGCCGAAAGCGTTCAGATCCCCCTCGGCATCAATTTTTGCCCGTGTCATGGACCTATTGGGGCGTTCGCACCTTGCTGAGGACCCATTTATGCCCATTTGATTGGAGAGCTAGCGCTCTTCGAGGTCCTCCTCTCTTCATATTTCCGTTTCTGCCTTGCCATCCAACCAAATCTGCCTGTAATAAAAGATTTCTTATTTTCTTACCTTACTGAGCACTTTGCGTTTTGCCCTTTTTCAGTCAGCTGGAAGGCACCGTGTTCTGCTGACCACAGGAAAGATGACTGTCTAGTGTAGTGATGGGCTTCTTGTGCAGTGCGCTATCTCCTTTGAAAAAGCAGAAACAAAAAACCACTCACTAAAACTCAACTCTGTGGTGTTTCCTATTATAACTAAATCATGCTTTTTCCTGAAAAGTCGAGGACAGGGCGGCAGCTGCTGCCACTCGCTGCTCCCCGCTTGCGGCCGGCGTTGCCCAGCGCTTTTCTACCTGCTGCGCAGGGTGTGTTTGCCACAGCCCTAGTTAGGCCTTGGTGAGCAGCGCTGCTCTGCCTTCGTCCCCTGCCGCCAGTTGAGGAACAGGCTCCCCCAGGCACGTGACCCTGCCGGGGAGGCTGTCGAGGTCTCCGAGGGGCGTTTCGGCAGGGAAGGGGCGCTGGGTAGTGCTGAGCTCTGGCCCTTCCCGCGGGCGGGCAGCAGTCTGGCACCGCTGCAGGCCGGGTTGCGCGTGTCGGGCTTCGAGCTGGGGTGGGCTCCGGTGCGCGGCAGGGCTTCGTGGTTGCTTCAGACTTTGCTTTTTTCCAGATTGCTCAGGTTTTTGTTTTTTTCCTGTTAGTGGGGTCCCCTCCCCGCCGCGCAAGCTGTGTTCTGCATTCGGCAGCTGTCACTTCTGCAATGGATGAGCTCCACATATCCTCCTCACTAGAAAACATTTTTTTCCAATATAACTTGCATTTAAAATGTCACCGACTTTCTTTTTTCTTTCTTTCTAGACTGACTGCATTGCCATGGAAACCATTGTTGGAAGAGAAGACTTTTCTGCTGGTAACTCCAGAAACTGTGTGGTGCTTTTGGAAGCAAAGCTCAGCTCCAGCCGGCTACTTTCATTTCCACCAGCACGGACATAGCCACACATCCTTTTAATTTTTTCATAGACATCAGCTCTTTACAGTCGAATTAATTTGAACTGAGATTTTCTCATAGCTGTGCTTTGGTGATGGAATTTGGTCTTTCCTGCCATACCTATCGGGAGGCAGTGTTCGTGCTGCCGGGAGGTTCCTGTACGCCCCCTCCCTCCCTCCTGCCTCTCCCCTTTATTTGGCTTTTATTTATATTCTGAGAAGTCAAAGCTGGTTTCTGATTGTCTGTTTAACATGGGTTTTGCTTCTCTGGTACATTAACAAGTGATTAGCGTAAAACATGTATTGTTTAGAAATATTTTGGCAGTTCAAGATTTTTTCTTTTTCTTTCTCCAGGAGGCTGGGTGGAAGGAGGGAGGGAGAGGTGCACACGAGCTCGAGGGGAGATCCCGTGGGACTGAACTGGTCTGTGAAGGAGAGACCTCTTCTGCCTTTTTTCTTTTTTCTTTTTTTTTTTTTTTGTTTTGCGTTTATGGTGCAAGAGGTATTTCTTGATCATAGGCTAGAGTATTTTAAATCAAATGTCTGTCAGAGCTTAAACTGAATTTTTTGCTCAGAATTTTGGTGTGTACAAAGTAGGATTAATGGGCTGGTTGTCTTGTAGATTGTTTTTGTTCTTACCCTCAAGTTACTTGTTTATAAATATGAATTGTGTAAACTGAGGTTTTTGTTCATGAATTCAAATGGAGAAGTGCAGAGTCTTATCCAACTTCTGTAACTTCGGCATTATATTTGTCAGCGGTAGCTTTTTAAAGAGAAACCACCCTAATTGATCTTACTTTTGACCAAAGTCCCGTTTTTAATTTGGGACTATTTTTTTTTTTTTCCTTCCTGGCGTAATGGGAAAAAGTAAAAAGTCAGCTCATCAACTGTCCTTATCCTGCCTAAAGAAATGAGAACAATGGCTATTTGACACTTTTTAAATAAATTGTAGAAAAATCAGGGCTTAAGTGCTTCACTCTTGTACTGATTTTTTTTTAGGGGTTGAAATGAGTTTAGGCTTTTAACACTGCTATGAACTTTAAGAGCGTGACTCTAGTTGTTGGTACATGCGATGTATAATACAAGGCACTGACGATTGATAAAGGGTTTCGAAGTGGTACGCGAATCCTCATGCTGTACTGCACCACACAGCTGGTAATCCTCTTCATTGTATATTGTACAACCGTTTCGTAGGGCTGCCTCACCTCCAACATACAACCTTTAAGAGACTAGTACAGTTTGTATAACAAATTAGACACTGTCAACTTTGATGTTTGGTGATGTGTACCCAAATCTATTTTTGAGTAGTATTAAAACGTACATGTCACTGAAATATGAAGACCTTTTTGGAAACATAGTTGGTACCAATCTGTTTATGCAGTGTCTTAGTGACAGGGGAAAACCTGTTGCTGCAGGGTTTAAAAGCACAGATCTGTTTTTGATTCTGGAAGAAAAGTTTAAGTTGGTACAGTTACTTGTTGCTGCTAAACGTACACTAATTAAAAATATGACCACTTTTATAGACCATGATACTGTCTTGCCATATAGCTTTTGTTTGGTCTGGTAAATTAATAATGCAATATGTAGACAGCTTTTTTTAAAGCTTTACATCTTTTTTAAGAAATCAAAATTTGGATGAAGATAGCTCTAAACATTTAATGTGGAAGGAAAAGGTTGTTTTGAAGAAAATTATGGTGTTACAGACATATTTCGTATTAGATCCCTGAGGCTGCCATTGTACAATATACAGCACTGATTTATTAAATGCTGAATAAATAAGTAAATGGGTAACCTCAAGTATAGTGGTACAGATACTAACAGGTACGGCATAATAAATATGCAATCTTTTTGAATTTCTTAGTTTACAGCAACTAATTTATTCAGTATTGTGCTGGAAGAACATTTTCAGAATATGTAAAACATATCACTATATATACTACCTTCCAGCTACCCGTTTATGCTGCTGTATAGTACAAAAATACCAATGATGGAACAATGTTTGTCCTGTAAATTTAATTTGATATTGGACAGTTATTGTCTGTACAAACTAAAACATATATGGTTGAAACTGTTCATTATATTTGCTATTTCTGCTTCACAGATCTGTTTTAAAGTTGAGCTGATTGATCTGGCTTTGTCTTCCATTGTAAATATTGTTACATTGTTTTCTTTGTAAAACACATCGCGTTTGCGGTTTTGGGAGACTGGCTTGAAGCTCTGTATAGTGTTTATATTTATCTGACTTGGCTTTCCATAGAGCTACTTGCAGTAAATACGTGTTCATGTAGCTCCGTGTCTGGGTTTTATTTTTAAACAAACTTTGGTTTTTGTGTCAAAAACGCACTTCCTGCTACTGCTGCTTTCTTTTTTTTTTTTTTTTAATAAGTGTTTTTGTCACCCTGCTTCCCTGAAGATTTGGAGAATCTTTTAGCTTATTACAGGGGAGTGTTTCCTAGCCTATCCAATTTTCTCTGCCACTTAGTGCAAAATGTTATATACAGTAAAACACCCAGAAGCTTTCTTCGTAGTAGTTCATAGTGCTGGTAAACAGTTGAGTTTCTGAATGGAAAAAATCAGTGTGTAATACTTCTGCTTTAAATGCAGAAGACTTTGGCAACTGTTTGTTCGCCACTTTGCTTGTGATAGGATATTTAGGTTTCCTTACAAAAAATACTCCTGGAATTTTTAGCAGTGCAGGTCAAACAGGGTGATGCCTTTGCAGTTTAGTGTAAAAGGCAACAAGCCTGGTTTGCTGTTGCAAATCTTGTAGTATGATTTTGTTTTGAGGTGTGTTAAATATGGTCTCAGTATGTAAAAGCAAAACCCATCTAGATATCTCAATTTCAAGTACTGCACCCACTTTTTAAAACAACTGAACTTAACTCTGAAAATACTGACAAAATGTAGTGCCTTTTCAGAGTCTGATTGCACTGATGTGAAAGGTGTGTCCACAATTCTGTATATAAATGCTTTTATCCATAAATATGAGCATATATGATCTCTATAAATGTGGGTGATTATTTTGAAATGTCTTGGATTACATTTTTCTTTAAAAATACCTAGTTTAATTCTTACTCTGTTACTCGGAATAGTACGCTAAAACAAGTCTCTGTAAACTCGGTTGCTGTAAGAATAGGATTTTCCTGACTAACCAGCCCCCTTACTCAGGGCCTCATTTTATAGCACGCAGTCTGTATTGGGAAGCAGCAGAAAACAGTGCTTCTCACACATGGCAGAAACAGCCGTACAAGCAGTAAACAAACAGTGAAAATTATCCAAACACTGTCAAGACTGTTGCAACAGCTTCACAGTAGCAGCTTTAAGAGACCTTTGACTGAAGGTCTCACTGGACCTGAAATCTGCTCCCTGCTTGAGGGCTTGGTGGAGGGGGCAGGGAGACGTAGCTTAGCACTGATTTTTTCAAACCCCTTTGGATGAATCACTGACAAAACTCTGGACTTCTGAAGCATGGTGAAAGCCCTCAATTAAAACCAGAAGGCAGTTGGATTCCCTATCTGAATATGAAGGCAGTCACTAGACTACATATTAAAAAGAGGGCTTGTTTGTGTTGTAAAATACATTGACCAATTCTAATGGACCTTGCGTCTCATTGAGCAATATGGGCCTGGAAACGATCAAATAACAGGGAATGAAAAATCTGCATGGCGAAGGAAGGACCACTTGAGATTTATCAGGTAAGGATAAAACTTGTATTCTAATTCTTTCATCCCCTCATCCTCTTCTAGCTCTGTAACAACAGTGTTCCTGTCTACATAAACAATTTTCTCCCCTAATCTTTCCGTGAAGGGTCGTGAAGAAGCATCTCAGAGGAGAACTGGAGCACTGAGCTTTCTATCTATGCGCGGGAGGTAAGAATTCTTTTTTTTTTTTTTTTTTTTTTTTTTAAAGAAATGCACCTAACTTGGGTTGCTTTGGATTTGTTTTCCCTGGGGCGTGTTGTTAATTTAAAACTTCGGCTTGTAGAAGAGCTGCAGTTACGGGAGCCTGTCTCCCCAGACAGTCTAGCTGGGTGGGAGCTGAAGCTGCACGTGGCACAGCAGTGGCAGCAGTCTGCCCATCACTTACCTGGTAGTCCTGACCTTTCTGCCAGCTAGGGTGGTTCTTATGCAGTGGTCACCAGTATGCTGCAAATGGGACAAATTAATCACCTTTCCCTCAAATGCTCTGTGTTCTAGATACTTATTCTGTATTTTGAAATGTGGAACACTGTTACTGTTCTCCAGAGCTTGATCATTGCTCCTGCCTTTCAGTAGCGATAAGTGTCCTGCTTTTTGTCAATAAAATACCCTGGAAAGACTAAATTATCTCCATCTCTTGCGTAATTCCCAGCTTGTGCTTCTAGTGGAAGTAGCCATAGCAGCAGAAGTATTACGTGTTCAGCAACAGTGCTGGGTTGTCTAAAGCTTAACTTTTCTGGGAAAGACCTATTAAAAATATGTAACATGCTGCTCACAGCAGTATATTCCTAAACTGGCAAAACTAATTTCCCTTTGTGGTGCCCCTGAGCTGACACTTGTGTACAGTTCTAGCACCATGCTGACTTGTGCATTTAGCACACATACTACAAAATACCACGGAGAGATAGCAAAGCGTACAGAAAATAATTTCAGAAGATCTTTTGGCACTCAAGGACTGCTTGCTTTCAAGATCAATAAATCACTCTTTCAAGTTCTAAAACTGCTTTTTTAAGTAGGCATTTTCTCCACCCTTTGATGTGAAAAATCCTCAATAGTAGAGGGGACCAGCCTTTACAACAGAGGACAAAAAGCTGCATGCTTAAGAGCTTTGAAAGCACCAAGCTCACGTGCGCTGGTCTAACTCATTGTATATCGAATGCTGCTACATTGCTGTGCGTGCCCGCTCTGATTACAGGTTGTGCTTTGACTGAAGAGTTGTTTCAGAAGTGTTTTAATCCCACCTTGTATCATAAATCCATTTGAACTTGAAAGAAGCATTTCTCTCTTAGTCAAGGATTAAAACAGGAATTTTTTAGAGTGGAGACACTAAAAAGCCTGTGTGTTGACTAAGCAGAACTTCACTCTTGGCTCTGGTAACAGAACAGTGTAAACAAGTTATACAGAAGGTTACAGTTTTTAGGATTTACAAACTTGTAACCCTTCAGAAAGTTACATTTTGAACTCATCAGCCCAGTTACAGTTGACAGTGAGACTATATTAACCTCCATTCTGCCAGAAGCTTGTAGGTCCCTTTGAAAGCACGTGAACTGTGCAGTGAGCAAAGAAAGGTAATCCACTCCCCCCTTTACTAAGCTTTTATTGAAGTCATTGCTGATACAGGCACTCCCAGTAATGCAACTGGCTTCTGTACTAGGTTTCTTTTAAAGCTACATGGTGCCCTCAAGTGGCTAAAGTGCACCTCTTGTCCCTGTACATCTTGCAAATGCAACTGTCTTACCTTCCATGTTATTACTTAAGCTCAGTTAAAGTAGAGTAGCTTTACATGATTAGGTAAGAGAATAAAAGCTTTTGTTATTAAAAAAAAAAAAAAAATCAAATTTTAGGAAAAAAATGCTTAACTGTAGGTGAGGAAGTGGTGTTCTGATCCAGATCATATTTAGGCTATATTGGAAGCCATTTTAAGGCTCTACATGTTCAAAACACTGTTTTACGTAATAACAAATCTGCAAACATAAGGTTTTACCTGTAGTTTAATATTTATATACTGATGGATAGCACCTAGAGGCCCCAGCCAACATTTGAGCCCCCAATGTTGCACATAAAGATGTCTCTGCCCCAAAGAGCTTACAGTCTAAGTAATCAAGAAATAGGAGAAAATAATAACCATTCTTTCTTTATAGATAAGAAACTGAGACCCAATACAAGGCACTTTGCCTACTCTGAGGCACAAAATGCAATGGATGGGAATTGAGCCAACATCCCTTGAATCTCTGTTCCATGTCTCACTTAAAAGATGCTCCTTCCTTTCTAGACCACTTTTCATTAAACAAAATCAAAATTAACCCATTCAGAAATGTCAGCCTAAAGCTGATAAGGGTCAGGCTGTGTCAGGGTAGGAGCTCCAGAAATGGAACAGAGAACACCTTGGTCAAGATAGAGCTGCTTTACATCTTTTCATTTTTCCATGGTCATCTAACAGGTTTGGGAACTCAAGCTGCCACCCAAATAGCTGCTCTGTATGCTGTCTCCACCTAAGCCTGGCAAGAAGGAATTACGGTTCCAGTGGTCAGTGGGGTTTGTTTTACATGCTGCAGAACAGGCCAAAAGCTCAGAGAGAAGCACCGTTAATGCAGGACTAGGACAAACCTTCTCTGCCCTTCCCCAGGTTCCCATTGTAGGAAAACCAATTTGCCTTGGGGGGGAGTGCAGTCTAGGCAGCACATGGCAGAGATGCAAGGGAGAGCCGGAAGAGCACTTTCCCCAGGAGCTCCTCAACCTTAGCCTCGACTGTGCTTTTGGGGGCTAGGGACAAGCTCCTAGGTTTATTCTAGGCTTCAGAGGAGACAGCAGTAAGATATGGGCTTGGCTTTACACTAAGGGACTTCTTACTTTCTTTCAGCTTTGGTAATGAGTTCTTGGCTTGGAGGTAGCAGTAGGTTCAGTTTATTTCTCTGTATGCATCAGCAAACCAAAATAAAATGAGTTGAAGGGTGCACGTTGCTGAACTGCCCACCCTCTACTGTCACTATTGCAGCTAACACACGGGCTCGTGCCTATTTTCCACAGATTGTCCCTCAGGTTTAAAGTACAGTGACAATGCTATTAATTTTCTTGCATTTTAAACTAAAAATCTTTAGCTTCATACTCAGTTGAAAGCTTTTTAAGTCAGCCCCAGTCTCATTGTATAAATCACTGCCACCTGATCAGTCACCAGTCCTATGTCTTTTGTCAGATATGCATAAAACAAGGAATTTCCTGATGCTCAGGGCTTACAGTGATAACTGAAAGATAAGTAGGAACAGCCATTAGCAGATGAATTAGTTAACAGTATTCAATATAAACAAATACACTTCACCTATATAGAGCAGTATATTAAATCACAAGCCAAGCTATATTAATAGATGGTGAAGGTGGCAATATACAATGAAAAAATGAAAGTATGAGCACTTAGAAAATAGCCTTGCTTTGTCAGGGAGCTGTGTTTACACATAAGTATAAATGAAACAGCACTGACCATAAAGTTGAACAGTCATGGACAGTTATGCATACAAAAAAACTGACTTTTCAGTTATTGCACAAGTGGTGACACTCTAAGACATATATAGTAGTATTCTTACAAAATGACATCAGAAACAAGGAACTGCGTGCACCATCTTTCAAGGCCTTATGTGAACTATACATACACAAGACTTGCTATATATACTGTAAGTATGTTGTACTTGCATTAGTAAGTACAGTGTACATTGCATATAAATTCACATAATGATCAAAATATTAATTTGTAAATAGGAAAAGATCAGTTTCCACCAGTTTTTGCTTTATTTTATTCAGAAGGTTTCTTAGCGTGTACACTATTTCAGATAATATGCATGACACCACTTCAGAGTAAAGAGAGGTTTTATGTAAGCATAATCTTAAATGCTTTGGTAACTGGATATTCCCAAAGAACAGTTTTTGTTACACCAAACTGATTACTACTAAAATGTGAATGTGACCTTTATTCAGAAAAAGAAGGATATAGAATATGGCTAATCATTTCACATATTTTCACAAGATACAAAAAACCCTTTTCAAGTGGATTGGGATTTCTAAGCACAAATAAAACCATTGATAGCATGGTGTACAATATTAACATTTAAAACCCTGATCAAAATGACTTCGGAATTATTGTGCATTCCCCCAAAAAATCAGGTTGGCAACTGAGGAAGGAAATGAAATATTAAATGACTAAGTTGGTGCAAGAGGTGTAAATTCTCTCCATACCCCAAGTTTCATAATAAAATACTGTTGTATGTTTTAAATTTAGACATGAGCATTTTTATATCTGAGGCTGGTTTGTTTCTAAATGACTAAAAGTTTCAACTAAAAAGGTGTTTACACAATATACACATTTCATTACTTACAAAGAGAAATAAGCTTAAAATTTCATATTAAAAACCTGGGATACAGTAGGGTTAGTAGCACCATGAAAAATGTTTTTCAAAACTGCAGTCTGGTTATTTTAAACATACTCAGTGCGTTGTGTTTTTCTGTATTCTCTTGGTTGATCAAAAAAGGTGCCATTTTGGTACAGGGAGAGAAATGAAAACTTTCATCTTCTGATCCTTCGTGAACCTCAAATGTCTTTTCTGTTTCCAAGAGGTCAGTTCTTTTATCTTAGTCCTGTTGTCAAATATGTACCAAACAATCTTTAGTTTGGCACGCGAGTGAGGTACACTTGAATCTGCATGGTTAAAAGAGTTTGGATTTTTTTTTTCTTTCCACACAGTAGCACCATTGTTACAGCTGGAGGACAGTGCACCTTAGGAATTTTCAACTGTTTTATAATACATTCTCCAAGATGTTACGTCTTCTTCATGCAAACTTGACAACGACTAATACGCGTCCTCAAGTCTCCAGCTTTCAGAGTCTCTGACTGAGGTTTACTGGTTAACAAACAAAGGTTAGGTTAGCCTTTTCTTTGCTTACAGAATTTTATGCCTTTAAGCTTCTACTTAATTCCACTGTTTAAGAGTATGCTCAAGTCCATAAGTGGGACTTAGTCTTGTATTTTAAAGTTTTCCTTACACGTGATTCTTCTGTATGTCCTCACACCAGGTGACAGTTTTGTCCACTGTCTCAGTATACAAAAGGTATGTTAATGAACTACTGTATCAGCATATGATACAGCACAAACGCTACACTGAGTAGAAGGCAAATTTTGTACATTAGAGGCAGTATTTTTGGGGCACACAGTGTGCTTTCCCTTCCCCTCCCCCAGAGAACCACATTTGTAATCTTGAAGGGAATTACAACACCACATAAGAAACACCATTACAATGAGATTTGTATTTGTAACTGATGGCTTTATCAAATAATTTACTTCTGTTCTGAAAGGGTAGAGAGGTGGGAGACAGTAATGCAACCTATTTATGTTAGTGTACATGTTCACAGAGAGTAAGCCCACTCTTTAAGAGGGATATTTTTAATAAATTACAAAATAAAGAAAAAATTGTGTTTGTAGCAGACAGAAAATAGTAGAGGCGGAGAAAATTAAAAGGTCCAGGGGTATTATTAATCTGCATTTCTGACCAGTGAATTACCACTGATCAACTACCCTGGAAACTAATAGGGTCATGACTACTTAGTGCATAATTAAATATCACTGTGTAGGTGGTGTCATGCCAAACCAAATTAGCAGCCACTACTGCTCCACACCACACTCCATGCAAACTGCCAGCCCTCTGCCACAATGCTACGTTTGTCAATTGTGTGGCAGGGGGAGTATTTGTTAGTTTTTATCAGTACGCAAACAGGGCAGTGACGTTCTAGCCTGTAAAGGGAAATGCCTTTCCCAAGAAAAAAATGTTTTTGTTACTAACACCTTGAAATGGAAAAGTTCTGGGGAGCTGTCAGGCTCTGCAGCTAAAGTGACAACTGCTGCAAAGCTGAGGACAAAATTCCCGTTGATCTCCTTGGGGCTGGAATGTCATCCTGATTCTTCTGCAAAGCACTGAAAAACTGCTTACCAGGGAGGGTGTGGATCCCTCCTTCACTTACGGCTTCTAGAAGCAGGTTATATGAACAGCTGCCTTGAAAGGTTTAAAGTCAAGTTGATCCTGCCCTAGGACTGAGAATAGACTTGCATGGATTTCCCCCTATACCTGTCCCCTGTATAGCTAGCTTTTGAAATATTTGAGTCTATTTAAAGGCCAGGCAAGAAAACAATGCACAAAATTGATCTTTCAGGCTCAAAATTCAGTCGCTACATTGGGACTATTTTCAGAAAAGGTATTACTAGATGTGAATAAGAATTGTTAGAAAAAGAATCAGAGTCCCTGCAAAACAGAATGTGCCCTAGCAAGTTTTGACATAATATTAAAGGCTTACCAAGCAAACACTTGAAAAACTGGTTGTGAGGGGAAAAAAAAATTCTTTCCCTATACCCCTGTAAACAAATCTCTTTTGATCTTAGGAATAAATTAATTTTCCAAAGGTTTCAGCCTGGAATAAGGCAATATGCAAGAAACAGGTTTTCTTACCTGAACATTTCTGACACCTCTATAGTTGCCAGCCAGAAACTATACGAATTGGCATAGTAATTACAAGTGCCACGACCATGGCACTCAATAAATGGAGCTGAGCGGAATTCTTCTAAACAGGATCCGGGCGATGCCAAGGCCTGTCCAGAGCCCTCTGCTCCAGCACTAGTGTGCTGGGGGCCGGGGGGAGGAGGGAGGGAACAAACACACAAAGGAGAGATTTTTATTGGGAGCCAAAAAATTAAAGCGCAGCATTCAACTGTTAAAAGAATTACTGTTCATTCTTGGTTCAGGTAATGCAAAGTCAGACACTTCCATTACCATCCTTAGAAAGGCAGCATTTACTGAGAATTATCAATCACGCTAAGCTCTGTGTACTGGAAAATAAGCCTGAGTATTGGCTACTATGGTTAGTAACTGAAGGTGAATGCTTTCTAATAACAACCACGGCAGGTTTTAACAGAAAATCCTAAAGCAGCTGGTTGATGACACAAGCCGGTAATAGCCATTTCGGGAAGGGGAGGCAGTTCTTACCATCATGAACGAGTAACCAATCCAAAGGGAGTCCCAGCCTGGCGGACACGAAGGAATCTGAATGGTCTGACTGTGGACAGCTATCACCATAGCAGGAGCCTCACACACAACGCATCTGCACACAGGGGAAGTATCAGAGAAACACAATGTTAAAATAATGGCAGTATATGTTACTAAGAATTATTTCACAGAAGGGAGAACTGGCCTGTGAAAGGCTGTCCTATTAATCCAGATTTCTGCTTCTCAAGTATTTTGTAATTGCAGTGAGACAGTAGTTCTGGATACAAATTCTGCCTGTATGTCCACTAATAACCATTGGATAAAATACAGAAGCAGTTTCTGGAGCAAAAACTGGAAGCCCCAGGTGAATGTCTTATTCTCAGAGCTACTGGCTCTTGCTTACTCTCTCCTGTCTGCAGGGATCTTGTGCTCCTGACTACACAGCTTCCTCAGGGGCGAGGAATACTCTTGTACCCTTTCAGCCTCTAATGATCACTGCTGCAGGTAAGCAGGCCTTCTAAGGCACCAAACACTTTAAAATAAGCTGTTTTCCCAGTATTTCCCAGAGAAAACCACAACAGATTCATCTCCTAATAATCCAACCTACAGGTTAGAAATATGTGGATAAGACGTGCTGTTTATCCAGGTACTAAACAAGAGACGTGATGGCCTGCTTTGTCTCACCGGCTAATGAACGGCTGAATGCTCTGCCCAGTGAGTGGCTCCATGCTCATCGGCATTGGCTCTGGAGTTGATAGCCAGTAGGAATAGTCATTCCTTGAGGCATAATTACAAACATTGTTGATGTTACAGAACATGAACGGCATGGTGCTGAAACGTCGGAGACAGCTCCCAGCAGTACCTACGGAATAAGATGTGTGAAATGTGACAGCAGTGTTTTCACTTTATTTTTAGCAGTTTTTTGGGAACATTAATTGCGTGTTCGTCCTATCCACCTGTGAGTGCACAGTATGTGCTATCAAATTGTCACATGCAGGAAAAACGTAACCTCTGAATTTGGTTCACTCTGTCATCCTGAATTACCATGTGCAACCTCTGGAAGCAGTAGATCTTAGCAAGCATTCCCCAACCTCATCTGAGTAATCTCCAGGACTATCATATCTTCAGAGAACCAGAGCATTTAAAAAAGGGGCTATAACCTTTTTCCCTGTAAAGAAAGAGCACAAAAAATATCTCACCCAAATCTTGTCCGTGGGCTCTCTCGTTTCCTTGCACATACAGAAGAGAGAATCCATCGTATATTCTTAATGTTCCTTGTGGACATAGTGGTGTATCCCTGGTCTGGCTGTGACGAGTTATAAGGAATCCATGAGCGACTGAGGCTGTTCCAGGAGGACCAGGTGGGCCTTGTAGGCCATCAGGACCAGGGGGTCCCTGTACTCCTCGTGAACCTGTTCACAGGAGAGAAGCACAACACGCAGTATTTATTAACAGCATTTCTTGCTCTTTTAGGACTAAGGTGACTTTGAAAGGAAGGATGGTTTAGTGATTACGGTGCTTACAAGTTGGGTGACCTCGTACTCCTAACACCATCTTCCTCAAATGATTTTCTCTGTAAGCTTGGCCAACTTGCTGAGGCTGTTACAGCTAGTTATAAAATATCAGATAGTGTGACTTCCCTGCATCACAGCGGTATTGTAAAGATAAATATGTTGAGAGCTGTGAGGCACTAAGATAACACAGTTGCTGTGGACATGACAACCACTGACCTAACTCTAAATCAGCTCCACAGTTCCAGGACATACTTGCCTGCGCATGCAGCTTAGTAAGCTAAACCTGAAACATTTTGCTCAAAATCACAAAAAAAGTGGCAGAGGCCGAAAGAGAACCAAGTTTCACTCTAAAGCATGGTCTAAGAACACCTGAGCCAAAGTCCACCAAAATCAGTAGAAAAGCTGCAGTCAGTTTTGGAGTAGGTTACAAAAAAATGGAAATAAACTAGAATAACCTTGAATGACAGCAAAAAACCCCCAACCAACCAACCAACGGATCATGTGACTCAGAGAAGGCTTTTGTTCTCAAACAGCAAAAAATTTCAGGAAATATAACTACAAAATATTTAGACTATTTTCTGCAAGAATCATTGTTATTTACTTTTTTTTCCACTTAAAATAATGCTAACATATTTCATAGAGCTACTTAGGAGAAAAAAAAGGAAATAAACAATATTGTGGATTTTTATGCTGTTTTAACTGTTTGAATTCTGATATTTTCTCACTGCTTGCAATATATAGCTACTTAATGTTTATCATCTTTTTAGAAAATTGTCCCAGAATCTAGTATGATTTCTTTTCTCAAAGCGTAATTCAGTAATTCCAAGCAATGGCTGCATGATAGCCTTATCTCTGCATATGGTGAAATTCTTTCCTTTATGAAATCTGTTTTTGCTCATTCCTGATTTCCATGCAAAGTGAAAATGATTTTGCTAATTCTTTCCCTTCTGTTTCTTACTGCCTTCATTATTTGCTGTGTTATCACCTGTGCTGCAAAGGGTATGCCATTAAGCTCAAGATAAGGTGTGCTACAATATTATTCAGCACTGACTGGTAACATGTTGGTCTTGAGAATATCCCAAATCAAAGTATAAGCTGTAACGTTTTTACACTAGGAAAACCCTAAAATTATGATTCTATTATTATTCTCATGAGGCAATTCTCACTTTCCAATATTAGCCTGCACTCAGAAGGGATGATCTCTTTTTCCACTGGCTCCTCATAGGATAAACACCATACCTGGTTGGCCTGGAAGACCTCTCTCGCCTTTACGTCCTCCTGGACCATCAAACCCAGGGAGTCCATCTCGCCCTGGATCACCAGGAAGACCAATTGGACCTAGAAAAAACAAATGCATAAGTGAAATGGAAACTCTTGAAATCTTACTACAGAAATCTTTAAACTGGGACTCATCTGTTGTTTCCTTATGATATATTAGATAAGAACAGACCATTAAACGAGATGTAGATGTTACAACCCTCTATTTTTCTGTTACCTCTTGCTGAGCCCAAGAACTTGTCTCTGCACCCTCGGTACTGAACATGTAAGAGACCTGTATTGCAACTCACAGTTATACTTAGTTGTTTTCTCTGCAGCCGCCTAGAATCGTACCTGGCAATCCCTGTGGCCCTGGCAATCCAGGTGGCCCTTTTGAGCCAGGTTGTCCTGGAGGACCTGGTGGACCAGGGTCACCTTTGACAACAATGCTTCGTCCAATGGCACCTGGTAAACCTGGTGGACCTGGGAGAAAGTAACTTTGTATCAGATAAACTGAAACAGAAGACAGCATCAAAGGCAACTTGAGTAGCCCATTATTTGTTATGCTGTATTGCTAATTCAGCAGCCAAGAGCTATCAATGCAAAGCATAAGTGTAATTATATACAAAAGGCACAATAGTGCTCTTGGTGATCCCCAAAAGACAAGATATATTGGGTCTTGCAGGGGTTAAGCTATGTAGACCAGATACAGAGTATAAAATACAGCAGCATTAGTTGTAGAGCTAAAAATTACTAGTTTGGAATTGTGTTGTCAGTGGTGCTCATGTAACTACTGGAAGGGACCAACTTTCATTGCTGTCTGAAAGCAAGTCAGTCCTACAGCTGTGTACCAAATCTTACTGGCGAGGAGCAGAAGTGACGATAATGCTACCCATGACTCCTACCTGGTGGGCCTGGCAGTCCTTGACTGCCCGTGAGGCCGGCAGGTCCTGCAGGTCCAGGGGGACCCTTCATACCTGAAACATCAAATTCATGCAGTCACACAGTGAAAGAACATGCTGTATTACAAAACCCGCTGTGGGAGTGGCCAAAATCAGGCTTCTTTCCTCCCTGAGAGGTTGTTACTGTATCTGGAGGTGTTCACCCGAAATGCAAGTTCAGTACCTGGGAATCCTGGCACACCTGGAACCCCCGGGTCACCTTTCATTCCATTCAGGCCGGGACGACCAGGATCCCCCTGAACAGAAGAGCTTCACATTACTCACTCATCTCCTCAGCGATTTCAGAAAAACAGAAGAAAAGGTGGCCGGTGGACAAATAAGCATGCTTTGGGTGTCTGAACTACGCAGAGGGCTTTGGAAGGCCAAGGCAATGCATTCTGCTCACTGGCTGGCCAGCGTGGCAGGTGCTGTTAGAGAACGCTAGATCTTGGCCCATGCATTGACAGCTCCAGCTCCCACTGGAGAAATGGGAAAAGCCTGCCCAGATACTGGGCAATAATTGAGGAAAAGCCCCTCTATGTTGCCACAAGACCAGATGTTAGATATCACATTCTGGTTTTTATTTTACTATTGTAATATGCATTTTCCACCCAAACGTGTTCTGTTTTTATTGCACATAAAAATAAATTAGAGGGAACCCCCCATTTCTTGTCCTACCTGGCGTCCAGGTGATCCTTGATCTCCCTTTTGACCTGTCAGGCCGGGTGGACCAGGTTGACCTGGGTTCCCTTTTTCCCCTTTAAGTCCTCCATTGCCTGGTGGCCCCCGGGGACCTTCTGGGCCTGGTGGACCTTAACATTGTGGAACATATATGCACATATCAGTACATGTCAGCTGTATTCCCAGGCTTGTGCCTTCAGTGTATAAAGTATAAAAAAGGCAACCTAGAGATTCTGGCTTCACTTCCCAGCTCTATTTCAATGCTGAATTCGAACAGAACAAACTAAAGAGAAAACAAAGAGATGGATTATTTGCACTACCCAAATGGAGAACCGAGGCTCCTTATCTAGCTGATGAACAGAAACGGGTCCCACCACAGGGCAATGCAACTCATCCAAGCTAGAAGCTAACCAGGGACCAGACAAGTGCCTTCATTCAGTAGGAGCCAAGATATCCCAAGCTGGATAGTACAAATATCCCCTCTGATGACCTACATTACATTCAGCATCTTGAGTGCTATCTTAACGGACTGAATTCCTTTTGAAAGCCAGTCTCAACAATGTAAAATATTGCTGCTTTTTTTGCTGGGAGAATTTGACATATCCATTGAGGATCCCAGTATGCATCAGCTACTGGCTGCTGAGCAGGAGGAAGGCCCTCATTCTGCCTTGCTTGAATACTGATCTGAATTGCAGAAACTTCCTTATGCTGAATGACTCTCCCTCCAGCTGATCTGTCTATCTGTAGCAGAATTGCATCATGTAAACAACAGAGGTACTGGGCTGGTCTTTAAATATTTCCTCTTTGCAACAGCGCAATTAATCTGAAAGGAAAGAGTGGACTTGGATAAAACCCTAGGTATTTGGAGCACTGAAAAATGAGAGACCCACCTTTTGGCACCATCTAAATAGAAGGTAACTGGTATTAATTTGTGGCAAAACAAACTGTAAACAAGTGCACTGGCAACAGCTAATAACATTTCACAAAATAAACCATATAATTGGGTTAACAAAAGGATCTCTGCAGGATAGTGCTATAATATCTGTAGTACAACAAATCTAGTAACATTTATCAATGTGCTAGATTTTTATTCTTGTGAAACCTTTAATAATTTAAAGCCTCCTTTCAAAACCTCATTGTCTATATTCAGTAGATAAATTTGATGAGCAATATTTCTGCATGCAAATCTCAGTATAGGATTCCTGCCAAAACTTTTCTTTTTAATTCAACAGCATTTTGGTACTATATTTCAAACACATCCTGCAGTTTCATCCACAGAAAATATCCCATCATGCAAATTTTTTGTGTGTGTTTTTCTTTTTTAAACTGGTCCAGTACTGTACACATGCAAAATAATTACAGGTTACCATCTCAGGCATCCTAATCAAACAGGTACAATCTGCAGGGTAACCACAGTCCTTAAAAAGATAATCTCAGAATTACAGGAAAACATCCATTTCTCTTATATCAAATGCAATGCAGTAAAATAAATTGACCGAGTTAAGAGTCTAACCTGGAGGACCTGGAAGGATCAGAGTTCACCAAAGCCCAATGATCGATGTTAGAAGGGTCAGACATCACACAATACAAAACAAGATTACTAGTTAGAAATAGTATGGATGACAGCATATAAACTACACAAAAACCCATTTCACCAGCATATTTTGTATTTACAATATAATCCACATGCATGCATAAGACCATACATGAGTACACAACAATACGTATTTTCAGATACAAGTTATTCTGGTGACTAGGCTCTGCTAAGACTAATTTGACACTGCTCATTTAATGGCAACCTTAAAGCTTTACTAAAGAATGTGTTATTGCTTTACCATTACAGCTGAGGTCTGCAACCGGTTAGTCCTACTCACAATAGGGTTTGGACTACGTAACCATTTCACTGACAATATTTATCACTCATAGGGCCTAGAACTTGGCAGATATGTTGGTAAATTGCAAATGACAAATTATTCTTCAGCAAAATCCTATTTTGGGTAGGGGAGAAGTGTGGTTAACACAAGGACTTATCACCACTAATCAGGTATGAATGTCAACTCTCAGTAAATGAAATTAGAAGACTAAAAAGGAGCCATACACCCTCTGCAAAAGAGTAAGCAGAATAAATACAGGTCAAAAGGGCTGTGACTGCTATAAGCAAAAATACAGCAGAACTTACAAATTTAGAATTTGCTGTCTTTATTGTTGACATAATTTTTTTGATGAAAATGCCACAAGATGCTAATTTATTTCCTTAAGGTTATTATGGAGAATGGCATGTGATAACACCCTTAGAAAGCGCATTTAAGCATCCTCTTTCAAAATGTAAGCCGATTGTCTCCAACCATGCTCCTGAATTAATCTGCATTTCAGCTCCTGTGCCACTTATATCTTTTATGTCAGTGAAATGATTTAAATACATCATGCAATATGCAGCTTTAAACTACAACAAATACACATCAGGTTTTTACCTCAATGCACTGTTTCTTAAGTATTTGATAAATGATTTTAAATACTAGCTGTAATATAGTTGTTAAAAATAATGACATGGATGTTTCATTGTTGCTGTTAAGTACTTATAAACCATATTTCACCATTAGATAAGTTTTACTATGATTTATAAATGTGTCCTATACTTGTTGATCATTGAACTCTGGCTGGGCACAGTCCCAGGGCTGAACAAAACCACGATGCAATCGGCAAGTTCCTCTCAGCACGCCCATGATGGTGGTCCTCTTTCAAAGTATGGTTACTGCTTGTGCAGTCACGATTTAATTAAAATGTAAAACCACCTTCATTTTTTTCTGTGATGTCATAACGCTAGATGTACGTTAATGTAATCAAACATCACAGGCTCCCATATTTACTGTTGCACAGCACTCGGTACAGCACACTAAAAACTAAAGCAGATTCTTTTCTATTGAATTCTGATGACAGTTCTTTGTTTCCTAATAGTCATCATAGCAAAACTTAAAAGATTTTATTACTATTAAGTAGATATACAGAGTCATTTTCAATCTAGACGCAGATGTTAAAATCTTCCCAAGGGCTGGCTTGCGCTACATGCTGATACACTAAGATTAAGATAAGCTTGTGAAAATGACCCTGTTCTTACCGATCCTGTTTCTCCTCCCCAGTGTTAAGGAGGAGAGGGCTGTATGCTTCACTTTAATCAAAGTAATACATGAAAAAGCAAGAGCTTTTCTCAGTTCCTCTAAACATGTGTTGGTGAAGTAAAACAACAGAAATAAGGATTTCTGTACATTGGAAAGTTGCAATGCTCTAAGCTGGAACGTAAAGCATTACTGTCATTCTGTGCAACTTTCCTACAGACACTCTTGCACTGGTATAAAAGATCTTATTTGTTTAACCTTTGTCGCATTAGAGTGTCCAAAATCAACAGTAGCAGGTGTTAGAAAAATCAATACTATCGTTTGCCTGAGCTGCAAAACACCATTACACAAAGCAATAGCAAAGGTGCGAGAGGACAGCACAATATGCGTATTTGTAAAACAGAGAATATTATATACTATTTTTCCAACTGCACTGTGAAAAAATATGCTAAAACAAGTTTCACAGTCAGGGGCACTCTACAAAAAGTGTTGCAAATGTGGACCCACATGATTTTCCATCATGCAGAGAGCAACACTATGCCCTTCCAGAGCCAGCCCTACAGCAACGCAGAAGAGGCTGAAAGCCAGCTCTGGGCTCTTCTTTTCTACCACAGATTAAAAGGCAGGTATGAAAAATGACTCAGTATATCTACATTTAGACACTAAAAAAGTACATATGTTCATCCTCATGCAAAATTATTATTTTGGAGTTAAGGGGCTAACCTGAGGGACCTGGGAGTAGGGGTCAGAGTTCACCAAGGTCATCATTAGAACAAGGGGAAAAACATCAAAATTGTTAGAAATATCAACAAACTAACATATTCAACTAAACCTTTCTTTTTAGATTTAGCTCAATATTCCTTTAGATACGGTATTCAAAACACCAAACTATTATTATTCCTAGCAATGAAAAATATCAAGTGGAGTAACAACAATGTTGTGTTGCCCTAAGAATTTGCTTCATTTTATCAGCCAGGAACAAATCCCTCCCCACATCATCAGTCCACATTTGTTTTAGGTGCAGCTCAGCTGAATTCAGAGAGCTACACTATATTTGACCTTGTAATTTTTATTAATCTTAGAATATTCCTAAAAGTCAACAACAAATTTTATATGCATACAACTTCTGTTTCTATTTATGTCCTTAGAAGGGAGGTAATTTGACAGCCACACAGCTGCTTTTATGACTAGCTGCCTTATGTTGAAATGTTACAAAATCAGCGTTCCAACAATCAACTGTGTTATTTGGGACAAAAGACTGGAGTGCTGATTGTACTGCAGTCCACAACCACAATAATAGTTTGGTTTATCCACATTAGTTCACACATAACCGAGCAAGACAAATGCTTTGCTTTATACATTGCGTGCAACAAAAATGGAAGTGAGAGAGAGAGACAGAGACAGGAAGAGAGAAAGAGAGAGAGAGAAAACACGGCTGAGCAGAACCTCACTGGTTGTTTTTTCCACCAATGCTCATAAATCTGCACAAAATGAGTCCCACCATCCTTCCTCAGCTCATTTGAGTTAGTAACCACCCAATTTATACAGAGGAGTGTAAATAGGATTAGAAGCTTTATAAAACCACCAATGCTACAGCAGCACATAAAATGACAGTTAGTACTTTTATTATACACCAGTAGCTTCTTAGCTGTTTTTACTTATTTATTTATTTTTAAAGAGTTTGAAGATAATCTCCGTATAAAAATCTTTTAAAAATAAAAGCCCTTATTCTTATGGAACAACATTTTGCTTTCTGTGCCAAAATTTTCATCACTACACCACTCTGCACATAGACACTCCTCCTCTTTGGAAGATCTTGACACCTGGAATGTCTTAGGCTCTTATTTGGGCACACCGTTAAGTTACAAAACCGAAGTCCCACATCCCAACTTCTCTTGTTGCATTCTCCTGCTTGCCCTAGCTGCAACTCTAACCAGAGTGAATGGAGCAGGGATTACTGGTCCTGCACTCCTACCTGCCAGTGAGCAAGGAGGCAGGAAAAGGACAAGGTTACTTGGACAGTAGAAAGCAAATTAGGGCTACCAACTTGCAGCAGGGATGCTCCACTGACTGGTTAAAGTACATAACAAGGTGCACGGCAGGGAGTAAGCTCCTCCAGGACAAAAAGGAAAGGTACTTACTCCTCCTTCCACTAACTAAGCAGGAAAACAGGAAAAAACTGGGCCTGGATGTTAATTATTAACCCACCAGGTTGTTCCACACCAGTCATTATAAAAGGCAGCCTTAGGATACAACGTAATCCAAGTATTTTTAGTAGCACTATGAAGAAAACCTCATTATACTCCCCATGATGTTGGCAAACACCATCCCAGTTTTAAGGTGTAATAACTTAATGCCAAATGTTGTTTGTAAAAACTCATTCTTCAAATGCATACATACGATAGATGAGTTCATAGCCTACTTTGCACAGGAGAAAAGCTCATACTGCCACTGAGCATAATCAAATATTACTTAGTTCCAATGCTAGTGAAAATGTTTTGAAAAAATTCCATTCTAAAACAGTTTTTTTCAGTGGAATTGCCTCCTCCTGTATCAGAAGCAAGCCCGAGGAAAAAATGAATCTGAAAATCTTTCCAAGTGTGTACTGCAAAACTAAACTCTCCCTTTATATCTAGGGTGATCAATACATGAGCAGTAGCTATTTTACAAATGCACTAACTCAGCACTGACTTTCCCCAAACAAATCTTTTGGCAACAGAAAAAATGGAGTTAGAGGGAAATAAATTAAAAATATTACTTCTCCATTTATAAGCAAACAAAAAACTGTAATCAACCAATAGCTTGGTTTAAAAGCGCTGTCTCGGGAGAACGTCAAGCATGTTAGGTGCAATTATTGGTGGCAAAGTACTTCTAGACTCAAGATACAGCAATAAGCCTGAGCCTAAAGACTGAAAGGTTCATTAAAGTTTGATTTTTCAAGAGCAGTATCTTAATGCAAATAACCACTCTGTGACACAAAATATCAATCAAATTCTAATACATGCCAGGGAGTTGCTCAGCAATGTTAACTCAGCATGGTATTTTTTCATTCCCAGAATTAGTCGGTGCAGGAACAAAATGCAAACATGGAATGGAAAGATGAAGACGGCATGATGGTGCACTGAATCCATGGGAGCCACATGACACAATGCAGCAATGATTTATGTTACATGACACGGAGATGAAGAGGCAGGTATCCAATTTGATCATGCTGTGATGCTAACGTGAATTTGATTTTCATGGCTCTTAGAATGATGGGGTTTATTATTTTTGCTTTTTGAGCGCGATGACATTTGCTGATCATGTGACCATACTGCAAAGGTATCAGATGTTGAAAAGTCGATTTCGTGCTCTCTAGATGATTGCTGTGACAGCATGCGGAGAATCTCCCGTTTATTAACGCATTGGATTTTTGCTGCCAGGTATCAGAAATTAATAGAAACTGAGATTGTTTTGCTTTTAGATATTGTTGTTTTTGGCAACAAACCTTATGACCTATGCCATGAGGCTTAAACTTATCCATCCAAACAAATTGAGAAAGTCTAAAGGCTGATAACCTACCAGCAAAATATGGAAGTACTGGCAGATGTTGATAGATATGAATCACACTCTTACCTGGTCTTCCTGGAATGCCCTGAGGGCCAGGGCTACCTTTAGGACCTTCCAGAGGTGGCCCTGGTAATCCTGGTGGACCTGGTGGACCTTGTAGACCAGGAAATCCCTGGAAACCTGGTTCTCCCTTCAGACCTGGAAGTCCAGGGGGTCCTGGTGGGCCAGGTAACCCCAGTTCACCCTTTTGCCCTGTAAAACCAAAAAGGCGAATTTATGAATACTGTTATATATGAAAAAGCCCAAATGTCAATTTGCAGACCCAATTCTCTCTCTTGCTTAAGAACGTGCAAGTCTGGCCACAACTCACCTCTTCTGTGCAGTGAGACACTATAAAATTGGTCTAAGAAATTCAGAAAAGAATTGAGGCCAATAACTTTTGAAGGAAAAAAAGTGATGTTGCTTTTGACATGTGAAAAGACCTTAGTAAGTCTCACTTTACTACTCTGTGATGCTTTAATTCATAGACATCCTCTGAGCTTATGAGCTTGCAAGTAATGATCTATGAGCTTTATATCACTGTGGAGAAATCTGTCAATATTAAGAAGACATCATTATTTTTATTGAGACACTGCTAAAAGTCAAGACGTACTGGCAAAATTTTCAAGTAAGCCCAAGTGATTTATGAGCTTTACTGCCACTGAAAAGCAATATAACTTAGGTTCCAAAGTTGCTTTTGAAAATACAGCAGGCATTTTCAAAGCAGCTTCATTTGTCATCAGCTGTATGAATGCTTCATTTATTGAGACAAATCAGCAAAGTTCCACACAATGCAGTAGACTCAATTATCCTGTGTGGATTTAATTTGTCTGGATAATTGCCAGTTTACAAAATTCAGTAGTCAGTAATGAGTCTCTTTATTACACTTTGATATATTGAAAAGGGTCTGCTGAGAAAAAAAAAAGTTCACTTAGCTGTTGCTATGGCATTCATTTGTTGCAGAACAGGCAACGTGTCCCTCTCTTTGGTGTATATATACATTTTACTTTCACCCTTTAAAAAAAAGAATAGAGAAACTTTGCCTGATAATCCTGGGAGTCCTGGAGGTCCTGGGCGCCCAAAACCTGGCAGACCTGAAAAGAAACAGATTCAGCTAATAATCAACATTTAACTTTCAAGTCTCTAGGAAAAGGAATATGAGGCATAGAATGATGAAAATGCTGTTCCTCTAAAACTCTGATTCCTTGAGATTACCAGGATTCTCATTCACTCACCAGCCCACACCAGACCTAAGGGTTTTTGCTGCAAAATGTGTCTGTGACTTTAATGAATACTTCCATCCATTCACAAGATGCTCTTTCACATTTTGGGTTTTAACACCTTTGTGGTTGGGGGTTCTATCTCTGAGGCAGACTTTAAACCATTTATCCACCCTGTAGCTGAGCTGAAGCAATGCAGCTAGCATGGAATAGAGGAACAGGGGCTTGTGTTCAAGTCCAAATTCTTCAGGGAATAAAAATTTAATAGCTGATGGAATTCTAGTCCTGTTCTTCACTGGTAGCTTGACAGCATTCTTTGTGAACCCCTCAGCAGCTGGGAACCACAGAAGCAATTTCTGAAGGTGCATGGGTAATAATGGAATAGGAGAGATCAAATAGAAAAAGCAGGACATCAGAATGCAGACTGAAGAGGAGAAAACCAAGAGGTAGGATACCTAACCTGGTTCTCCCTTCTGACCAGCTGGTCCAGGGATACCATCTCGACCAGGCTGTCCCTTCTCTCCTGAAGGACCAGGAGGGCCAGGACGGCCAATATCACCTAAAAGGGGGACAGAACACATTAGCACAGCAATGCATTACCTGCAATCAAAAAAACCCAAACAAAATAACCCCCAAGACTGAATCTGAAGGAGTAATAATTTAATATCAAATCCACAAGGATATAATTTTAAAATTAAAACCTTTCACTCTCTCTCTCTCTTTCTGACAATTTAGAAATGGCTTTTGGGCCTGTGACCTTTTAAGCAGCCAGTGTTGAATAAAAATAATCTAATGCTTCCCTTGGATAAATTAGAATTTTGCTCCTATAAAAACAGGTTAGGCACTGGAGTACTTAATATAAATAAAGCTTGCATACACTGAAACAGTTAACTGCTTGTTTCAATAGCTAATGACATGACTGTGAGAGCAGAAACAAGGAGTGAAGAGAAAGTTAAAACTTCTTTCTTTTCTGTTCAGTTCCAGTGAATTAAGTGTGTTCAATGTTGTTTGGGCATCCCTACACGGACACACATTTTCATGATGTTAAAAAGAAGAAAGGAATTTTGTACGTTTCACAGACCTTTGCTGTACTATTTATGCTCACCTACTGGCCCAGGCGGTCCGGGCAGACCGGGATTACCTGGAGGCCCCTCGATACCTTTTGGCCCTGGAATTCCCGGCGTTCCTGTAAAGTACAGGCATTTCAATCAACTACAGCACAAAACTGGCTTTTTAGCAGATCTTGAAATGCTATAATCTGAGATGCACTGATAAACAAATGAATGAATTGTATCAAGATACTGTATCTATGCACACATTGCAGGCTTACAGTGGATCATTCAAAGAGACTGTGCAAATTATAAAGCAAAGAACACATGGAAATAAAACATACTAGCGTGACTGTCTCCTTACTGCTACCCTCAAGACTCTGTCTTAATTGTTAAGTGCCAGTGGTGAAGGACAGAGTCAGTCTGGCAGTCTGCTAGGAAATTACCATTTTAGAGACAGGTATTTCTGGTTGACAACAAAGTGAGAGCGTTATGGACTGTGGCCATTCTGGCCAGGCATTCCCTAATCCTCTTTTCATTTACTGAGAAAGGATCTTAATAAAAATGATTTTCGTTAGAATTTACACCTTATTCTCACCCCTGCAGCATGAACTGAGTGGGAGGTAAGAAAAATGATCAGTCCCTTGGAGTATGTTTGTTCTGAAGAGCACTGGAACATGACTGAGGCAGTGCCTGAATACACCATTTTGCCTGAATGGAGTCTTTTAGGCATGACATGCAACACAGGTTAAATACTCTCAGGTTCATGGCCAGGTTCTGTTCTCTGCTAAGCTTCCTGCTGCCGTGACTGCACTGTTGGAAATGCCCTACCTTCCTATGTTAAAGACAGCTCAAGCACATTTACAGGAACAGCCTTTACAGCCGCAAATGCAGCATCGACAAAAACCTTATTTAAGTCAAATCTAGGATACCATAAAATTGAAAGTTGAAAGAACTGACACGTACTCATTTATAGTCTCTATTAATATTTCTAAAGGAGAGTACAAAACATAATTTCATTGTTTTAGAAAAATTTTTTCAGAACATTCCTGTTTTTTTTTTTTTTTTAACAGACAATAAACTCTATTAAAAGCTCAGCTTTCCTGATGATACTTCTTTACTGATTCATGAAGGTATACCATGGGGCCAAACATAGGTATTTTGTGGGTCAGAGAAGTTAAGAGCCTGACCGCTGTGAATGACCAAGTGGGGAGCACAACTACTGCATCCCCTCAAGGCAGATCTGAGAAGTCATTCAGAGTAATTTCAGAAGGAACTCTGAAGTGATGTACCAGCACATTTACACTTGCAGTGACAGTTCCAACAGCACAACGCTTAGAGGCACTAGGTTGCTAAAAACCTTTAAAAGAAGCTGCAGCCCTCCACTAATTATTCACTGTGTTTAGACGTGCATACCAAAGTGAGAGAGCAAGAAGGAAAAGACAAGAAATTCCAGCTCAGTGTAAATGCAGAATTACCTGGGAATCCAGGAAGTCCTGGCTCTCCTTTTGCACCTGGATTGCCCGGTAATCCAGGCAGACCAGGATTTCCAGCTATACCTTTACTGCCTGGACTGCCTGGGTATCCAGGCAAACCAAGATCACCCTAGAAAACATTAAGCAGAAATAAGAACCAGGTCATTTTAATATGGGTAGTCCTTCTTGTATACTCCTATTTTTACCATCACAAAAAGGTCACCATTATATTCTGCACATTTCTTATTATATCCAATTAACGCTAACCGTCTCACACAGTAATAAAGACTACTTGAAAATGGCCCACTGTAAAGATTTTAACAGTGGCTCCCACAATTTGTATATAAAGCATCTCTTAGAGCTTTTCCCCAAAGTTGGCCTACATTAAAAAAAACTGTGTTCCTTTTTCTTTTAGAATAGGCAGAGATTTTTATTTTAACTCTTTGAAAGGTTTTACTTTGACCATAACACTAAGACTGTCACTATTGTATCTCGGTCTTCGAACACCTCAATGTCAGTATACCAGCAGGGCTTTCTCCTAAGTAAATCTTCAACTTCTATTTAATTGAGCACTTTCTAGCTCTTTACTACTAGTGAAGATGTGAGTGAGAAAGGAAAGCCCAATTATTTTGCATGCACCTGCACAATCCTGATGCATTCCTATTTAATTCTTGACTGTTACGCACACATTTCAGTTCATCAGCTGGGCTCTACTAGACTATTTTTATTTATTTATTTATTTTTAAGTTGGATGTTCATATTCCCTTGACAACTTTAAAAGTTTTAGCCATAAACAAATGTCAAATCTTGATAGAAGTTATTTGGGTCACCAATGTTTTCTAGGCAAACATATGAAGCCAGGAAATTGTTCTAAGCATAGATATAAGGAATGAACAATAATTAAGTAATGCTTTTAAGAGTAGAAGGAAACTTAGCTCGGCTCTTAAATTACGCATAATTATGTGCATGATGATTAGAAACTAAACAAAACAGACAGGAGAACTTTAGTCACGGTCATCTATAAAATCAACCAAAAACTTGGTCTCTTGCTTTTGACAATCTTGAAAGACACAGATAACATTTTTACTAAACATAAGGCCACCTGTTATTTACCTAGTTGCAGGGACATAAAAGAATTCTCTTACTCTCTTTGCCCATTCTCCTCCCAAGCTACACAATCCCCTAAAGCATAAAAGTGATCTTCCTAACAGAACAGTGAGGATCACGGCAAAAAAAGCAGCAAAATCCAATCAACCTTAAGAAATCAAGATCCTTTGATTATGCAGTACTCCATGATGAAGTAGAGTAGAAAAAGAAGTCGGTGGAGCTCTAATCATGCAACGTTTTTGTTAAATTAGTTGCTACTCAACCTCATTTGTAAGGCATCAGTGAAGGCTGCTAGATATTCTGTAGCTCTTGAATAAGACAACTTCTTGTGGGTGACAGAGGGGAGGATGTTTGAAAGCTTTGGTGCAGATGTTTTATATAGATTTTTAAATTTTAAGCAGAAGTAATCATGATATATCAGTTCCTTAGTAATTTATTCTTAAATGCATATTGTCATAACCTTTTTGAAATTAACTGCATCACAAAACACTGGAACAAAGATATTCATCTTATAACTCCCTACCAACTATGAAAATGTCAGCAGATGTCAGCACAGACCAGACCACTAACTGAACACCACTTGGAATGTCTGTAACAATCTTCTGCTCTAACCAGATGAAATTATATATAAATACTTTCACCTTTAAAATAAGAATTTATATTTATTTATGTATTTTCATATATATGTATATGCACATATATGTATATATGTGTATAGAAAAATCATACTTAAAAAAATCAACATGAAATCTCCTTTTCTCATATGATTGTTCCACTGAACAATTTTGTAAATGTACCTTTGATCCAGGGGGACCAGGAATACCAACGTCTGAAAGACCAGGGTCACCTTTCTCCCCCTTCAGTCCAGGAAATCCAGCTGGCCCAGGCTGGCCTGGACGTCCTCCTACTCCTTGGCTGCCTTTAATCCCTGGGGGACCTGTCCAAAACATAAAATATGAGTTATATAGATATAAGTAAATCTTCTGCAGTTGTTTAGACAAGTCACTCATATTACACAAACTCAACTAGAAAGGACTAACGAACAGAGTATCTGCCTTTGAATATCTAACGTTCTTTTATTTTTAAAAACAAACTAAAACAAACAATTACCTAAACTCTCTCATGGCTATTTCATGATATTTCCAAGCTTTCCTTTGAATTTTATAATTAAAAAAAATCCAAATATTCTTGCTAGCAAATAGGCACAATTTAGTAATAGAAAACTCAGAAACTGGTAGTTTCATTTCAGCAATCTTTCTAAATAACTGAATTCACTGTCTGCTTCCCCTTTTATGCTTGTATCTGATGTCTGTCTTTTGGTAGCTGAGCTTACAGAACCATCTTTTTTATGAAGTGTTTCAAGGGGAGAATCGGAAACACCAGAAAAGGAGAAATATTACAAAAAAGTAGATCATTCTACTTTATGTCTGTAGGTAAAAATAATGCATATTTACAATATATTTACTGTTTCAATTTTATGTTTTAATGGGTATTTCCAATTTCTTCTGCACTATTTCAACAAATATGTGTATAGGGCTTTACATGTCCTTCATATATCCTTCATATTTAAATATACTCTTAGATATTGCACACAAGCAGATCCACCTTTGTATTGTATGGGAAGCACTGGCCAAAATTAAATAAAATATGAGCACAATAGCTAACCTGGAAGGCCCATCTCTCCCATGGCACCTTTTAACCCTGGAGGTCCTGTTGGTCCTGGCTGCCCAGGAAGTCCTGTGTCTCCCTTGATGCCTAGAAAAGTTGCGTGTTTAGTTAATTAATGAATAATTAAAAGTTTCTGATATTCATGCATCCTCATATGAATATGGTCATCATCTAATTACAAAGGCTAAGTATTTGGAGTTGCTCTGGGTCTCAAACTGCTCCAGCATACTTTCTGCCCATTTGTACTGAAGTAGTTTTAAACTTGTTTGTCCTGAGCTAAGATTTATTAGGACATCCTCTTCTTTGTTCTTGAGATTAGTCTAATGAAATGGGTCAAATCTCAGAGTATGATTTAGAAACCATCTGAAGTCAGCTAGTACCAGCGTGACTCAGTCTCTCATGAATTGTTCTGCAGAATGAGAACATTATCTCTTCCTCATCTGCAGTAGCTTCTATTAAGGAACTACATGTGACCTACAATGCTCAAACTAGTTTGAGTCCTGGATGGCTAAGAAAATTCCCAAAGCCCAACAAGATATCTAGAGCAAGACCTACATCCTCATATTACTGGCAGAAAAACAGTGAGCAAAGCATCAAGATTTCAGATGATTTGTTATAGCTGTAGGAAGAAGTGCTGTGAAACATTTTTTTTTTCTTAATCCCTGAAATTCTTGAAAGTAAAGCTGTGACATCCAGCTAGCCTTCACAATATCTTCATTTGGCCTTATGCAAAGTGTGACTAATAATATAAGAAATAAGCATACAAAACAGGCAAGTCCTGTTGCTTATCCAAGCAGCAAGCACTTTTCCAGTCATCTCAAAGGCAATCCCAATCTTCAGAGGAATCAATAACTCAAAACTGCTTTGGGGCATGTTAGGAGAAAAGAGCTTGAAGCATGCTGTTTGGATAATGATTTAAAATTTCCCAAAGCTATGCTGCAGCTTTAAGTGTAAATCCCTAGGCCTTGCTTAGGCATATCTTGATCCACACCCCAACCCGACAGCACCAAAAGGCATACAAATTTTTCTATATCAAAACTGTCCATTTAACACCTTGCTTACTTACCTGGCAATCCTGGTGCACCTGGTGGGCCACTAAGTCCTGGTGGGCCAGGGTCACCTGGGAGACCTTGATAACCTTTCTGTCCTGATAAGCCAGGAATACCTTTAAGACAAAAGATACATTTTAGCATTATTACTACTACTACTTTTTTTTTTCTTTTACATTAAATGATTGGATGTAAACATATGTGAATCAAATTCCAAACAGATTTTTCTTCAGTAACTATGATCCCCCGTAGCTTAGCCAAGAGGAAGTATCAAAGAACACAAAATATTGCTTCCAGAAAGTTTCAAATGACTACAGAACAGGGACGATATGCTGTAAGGAGAGGAAATAGCTTTATGACTAATGCCAGTATACTTCACCCAAAAGGGACTGTCTTTCAGTGATGAGCAGACTCCATGTTAACCCCTGTACATTCTTTTAGATTATTTGCATACACATTTTCAATCTTCTTGCTGCGCAGGAAGCACTTCGGGACTAAGACATTACGAAAATCTGCTAAAATACCTGCACTACTTTTTACAGAAACTATGTGGTTATTATCCCATACAATTACTTTTGTGCTGTCCTGCAGGCATAGTTAAATCTGCCCTCCACAGCTCTAATTTAATAGAGGAAAAAGGAAGCGCCAGGTATCTTAAGATCTTTCCTAGGCTTCACAGAAATTAATACAGTAAGTAAGCAAGCACAAAAACAGCTGGGCCAACATTAGTGAAAGACATTCTGGTTCTCTCTAGGATAGAATATTTTTATTCTTCTCAAGACTAAATGAGAGTTCAAAGGAGACATCTGAACTTTTACACCTTAAGGGAAAAAAAAAAAAGAGAGAGAGAAAGCAAACAAGCGAGAAAGTAGACTTGAGTGTGCTGTGAAAACCTTCCAGACTTCCAACTTCCTGAGTAGAAACACACATGAGAACAGGCTCTTTGCAAAGCCAGAGATGACATTAGCTCAGCTGAGGGTAGCTTGAAGAGACACCCAAAAGGGGAATCCAGAGGCAATGCACGAGTAGGTTGACCTGTGCAATTCCATCCTACAAGAAAAAGGACTAAGGGCCTGAGAGACAGCAGGAATGCAGCCAGCACAGCAGCCATGACAACCATCTCTCATCATAACACCTAAAAGACTGAACCCTAATCCTGGTGAAAACATCTTAGTGCACTATAACATGTGCCATATAATAGTAGCAGTTCATGAAAGAGGACATTGCAAACTAACTATACAGAGTAACTGGATCATATAATCATTTTTTTTCCAAAGCCTAAAATAAGAGAATCTTGCTCTCTATTCTGAGTTTATTTCTTCCATAAAAAAGAATGAACTATAATAGATTCAGTCACAGGTCACTATTATCTGTAGAAGACAAACCCCATCCCACAGCCATGTGCAGAGCTCTGTACCTGGAACACCTGGTTCGCCTTTTTCTCCTTTTGCTCCCAGCTGTTTTGGATCAACTTTCCCAGGTGGGCCCGGCAGGCCTGCTTCACCTTTGATGCCTTTCTGTCCTACTGGTCCAGGAGGTCCTGGCTGACCAGGTAATCCATTACTGCCTACAGCAGGTACAGACAACAAAAGGGAATAATATAATCCATAGGGTAGGCTAATATAATTCTGATGCTTTTCATTACATAGGGAGGTCATGATTTATTCATGAAGGTGGAATTTACTGAATGAGCAGTCAGTTTATGCAAGGTTCTCCACAGCACGCTAAGCCCTGGAGCAAAGCTGAGCAAGGGGACTGCACAGGAACATCTGTATGGTGCAAGAAGGCATCTGGTCAGCTCTGCTCAGCCCAGCTCAGAAGCAACAGCTGTCTGTCTGGCCCACACTGAGAGCACTCCAAGAGCCCCACCATACTGTACCACTAGCATGGAGGAGTTGCAATGGCTATAGCAGCTTTGGATTCACAGCCTCCTTGTTACAGGGAGATGAGGGTTTTTTCCTACCAAACTCTTTCAAAATTAATCTCCAGTGAAGGATTTGAAAGAATGCAGAAAGAACACATTTCTCTGTGATGCACATAGAGCTCATTTGGATGACTTTGCAACCCAAAGCTACTGATTTTTTTCTGCCTGAAGCAGACTTTAAAACACACTACAGAAATATGGCCCTATTTCACTGCCATCAATCCAGAGGTCACATTTTTAGAATAGCTAACATTTCATTACATCCTTAAAAAAAATATAGTGAAAATGCTATGGCTTGAAACTGCAAAGCACCTCTGAACATCAGCACAGTCAAGAAGATAACCCAAGCTTTTCCCCAGTAATGATATTCTAGATGTTACTATTATGAAGCTGCTTTCCACACAGGATACAGAAATCAGCCTTCTGCATTCTGTTCAGAGGAGGATTAAATAAAGATTACCTTTCAAGCCAGGAAGGCCATTTCTTCCAGGAGTTCCTGGAGGCCCTGGAGGACCAGGGGCTCCCATGACACCCATCTCGCCTTTGGCACCTAAATACATTGAATCACCAGTGTCAGTCTGAACAAACCCCAAACCTATCAATACTTAACTTGTACCTCCCTGCATCTCTACAGTCTATTCATGAGCACATGCGCACAGAGCCTGACAGATGCTTTAAGGTAATTACAAGCACTAAGTTCTAGACCACATGGAACTACACCTGAAGATGGTGCCAGCTTTTTCATAATTAAGTCCTGAGAAGAAAATTTGCATTGCACTGTTTTTTTTTTTTTCAGTAGGAACTTAGACCTTCATTTAGACCTGAAACATAAATACTTGTCTTAAAGCAAGCTTGTATTTATTGAAAACCAAAATGACAATTACAAATATACTGCTTATAGAAACTTTTGTATTGCCGCATCTATGCAAAGAGAGAGAATCTCAAGATTTAATTTTGAGATTCCTACTGCAGAGGGAGAAACAGGCTGTCTTAACTGAATACTCTGACACAAAGAATAAGGAAATTAATGTTTAAGACTACGAGCTGGATCAAACTGATAGTATTTGCAATTATCTTCTTAAAAATAATTCTATTTCTAAACTGTAACAGTGACTAGAAAAAAATGTATCAAAAATAAACTAGAATAAAGTATTGCAACGATCATCAAAGTTGCGTTTGAAATTTATGAAGCAGAATAACATGGAGAATATTTGTATCAGAGTAAAGGGGAAAAGTGGAGAGGTGACAAGGATTTTAATGTAACAATTTTTGTTATAGTTTAAAAAAATAAGCACGAAAAGTAAGTTACATGTACCTAACTTTAAATGGATAGGATAAAGAGTGAAGCTCATTAAGCTGGCATGCCCAAGGATAAAGAACATTCACCTGTAATTACAGTTTGCCTTTTGTCCACAGGTAACAAATGTGAATTTACCTGGAAATCCAGGTATTCCATCCCGTCCTGGTGGTCCAGGCGAACCCTGAGGCCCTGGGAGACCAGGTGGTCCTGGATATCCTGGAGTTCCTTGGTCACCTGGAGGACCAGGAACGTCGAAGCCTGGAGGACCTGGATCTCCTTTCTCTCCTGGAATGCCCTGCAACCCTAAACAACGTTGTTAAAACACAATCCTTGAGCAAAAAGTAAGGCAAGACTGGGGTTTGTGCATCTCTGGGCATGGTACTGCTAAAACAGCTAAGTTTTATCTACAATACATTCCTAGTACAGGTAGAAAGCCTGCAATTCTTCTAAAGCCATGTATATTAATGGCTTCCCAGGAGTTAAAGGCTGTATTTTCCTAAAGAGAAGCACTACTGAAATTTTATCAAGTTGTAGCAAATGCAATTTAATAAATTATCAAAAGGAAAAGAACAACTTCTCTTTTCAACAACCATCTAAGTCTGATTAATAAAACAAAAAATGCCAAATTTATTAGATTGGTTTGTATTTTATCATTAAGTATAGTGATTTCTATAAGTACATTTCCATTAATGATTCCATTTTATTACATTCTAGGATAACGTCAAGTTGAATATTTTTTAGGGACAGCAAAATTTTGTATTGCATTAAATTCCTCTGAATGAAAAATATGAATTATCAAAACCTGCTCAATATTGTTTAATATTAACGACACTGAGCCCAAGGCACTGCTGAAGCAAGCAGTCAGCTCGTTTGCCTTCAGTACAGTATATCAGTGATGATCACTCTTGAAATGGAGTTGACCAAAAGATCATTCTTAAATCTGAAGTTAAGAAAAGTCTTTGGTAAAGAAACCACAGTACCTGGGGAACCTGAGGTTCAAAAGCCAACGAGTTAGAGCTCATCAGGAAGTTGAGACAGGTAGCAGTAAGGAGTTGCAATAGTCGTTAAGTTAGGAAACAAAATAAAGCACATACAGATTAGAACAAAAAAAAATCTACCCTAAAGTTACTGAAAACAGACCTAAGTACAAGAATACAATACTAATGCAGTTAAGAGAAACCAGACTGTAAGGAAACTTGGAGGTCTTTTTCCACATGCAGCCACCATTGTATGCAGAAACAAGAAATCAAATGAAATATTTTCAAATACTATGACATAGTCTCAAAAAAAAAATTATTCCCCCCTTATCTAGCCATCTCTTTGCAAGTAAGGAATAAACTCTTTTTCTAAACTGCCTCTTACACAAAACTGTAACTATCAGATACAGGCTTGGATGCCTTTTGAACACCACAGCACATCCTACTAGTTAACTTCTTGTTGATCTGCATTATATTCCTGTAAATCCCTCCATTCAGGGATTTTCAAAAGATGCTTCTATTCTATAACACAAAAATATAATTAAATATATGTTTTATTTCTTCTATTTCTATTACATGAATTTACATCCTTACACTTGCAGAGATGTTTCATGTTGCATGTTGCATGCTCTAGTATAGTCTCCCTATTGAGATTATGATAACACACTTAAAGTCAAAATCCCATGAATAACTAACTATAAGGCAGCATTACACTGTCACAGATGGCAACCCCTGCTCTTGACTGCAGAAATAAGTTTAGGAGTGATATCAGGACTTGCTCTTTGCATGCTAAAAAGGCAGATAAAATTTTCCTGACTTTGTAGGCAATAGGCTTCCAGTGGTGAATATCAAGCATGCTCCTCTTTGGCAACTGCTTACAACTGCATTAAACTATGGTGTCATGTGCATTTTCTCTTTGCAGAGAAAAAACAATAAAGAGGATGGATAGAGACTGCACATACTCTGTGTGTAAGGGGTCTCTGTCAGCAAACAGAACAAAGTGGGACAACCATACATAACCTAGTAATAGGACAAACTCTTTCAACACCTAGAATAGCTGGTAAAGATACTTTTCTAATACAAATTCACATTATTTCCTTTCTGGTTCTCAAAACTCTAACTGTATCATACTTACAGTAATACAGACAACCCAATAAATTCTAGAGTAATTTGATACATATCTAAAAAAAGAATGATGAGGTGCTGCAAACAACTGGAAGAAATGGTGGTGCAAAGAAAGGAAAATCTGAACAGAGAAATACTTTCAAGAATTTGCCTAATTACCTGAAAAACAAAGCTCCAGAAATGTTACTCTACTTGCATAAAGGAACAGAGTCAAAACATACTGGTTAGACAGAAAAAAACAAGGCATGGGTGATGGGAGCATTAGGCACATTGCACAAACCAGACAACCAGCAATGCCAAGAGAAATGACATGGACTTCTCCAGTGGGAGTTTCAACCATGCACTAGATTTCAGAGCCATCATGCTGTTAGTAGCCATGATAATTAGTCAGCATGGACACGAAGAGCAAAACAATAACCATTTCAATCCCCTGACACTAGTAATATTTTTGCATTTGTAAAAATAGATATTTTGCAGAATAAATCAGTGATCACATGAAATCAAATTCTGGCCAACACCTGAAGAAATTTTACAGAAAGACAAAAGAGAATGTGGATTGAATGAAACATTCAAACCCCATACTAAAACCCTCTCCCCCCAGCAAACAAACCTGAGTTTGCTTTCTGACTCAGTTCAGTCTCAAATACAACTTTAAATTCAGGACAGGATAGCAAGCACAGTCAGTTAGGCAATGAGCCCACCTGCCGGCTCAGGGAACCTGCATGTGCATTGCTCACACCACTTCTGACCCTAGCTCTTAACACTGAGCACATTCAAGGCTTGCTGTTAGTGGTACCACATATTTCCTCCCCCATCGGGAAACTAGTGAAAAAAACATACTTAAACATGACCCACACTTTAAGTACCTAAACAGAACCCCTAAGCACCCTGGGCCTACTTCTTCAAGCACCTGCCTAGCTTTAATTTAAGCACTTTGCTGGATCTCAGCTCACGCTTCATAAAGATCTGAGCAAGATCAGCCAACTTGTGACCCATGCTCCCACAGCTGGCCATGAATTTTCCAGCATGCATTGTGTGCAATGCCAGCCCCAGTGCTGGCACATAGAAACAAACACAGGAAGTGTAGGTCACAGACATGCGACGTGAAGAGTCATACAGGCATGGCAAGAACCAGAACGGTTTTGAAATGTTTCAGCTGTAGGCATGCTCACATCCACAGAGAATATTCTGACTGTGGTAACTGCCACGCATTTGCAATGTCAGGAGTCGGTGCACAGCAAGCCCATTCACTGAGTGTAGGGAAGAAGAAATTTTCCTAAACAAGCTTTGTGAATAGAATGATGTACATGCATGCACATGTTCCCTTTGTGCATAGAGATGGAACAAGTTCCCATCTTCATCCATCAGCAGTCATTTTAGATAAAAGACAATCAAACTCTGTTTCGAGACATATTCCTGATTATCACAATGCTTAGATCCTACTTTGTTAACCTACTTTAAACCTGTCAGGTCTTACAAAATTCCTGATTTTGCAGAACAAAGTGTTTGATGGAATCAGGAACCCCAGAACTCAGAAGCTTTTATAGGGGGAACTGTAAAGCTCTTTTCCAGGTTTGTTTGTAACAAGATGAATTTGTGTGATGTCTTCTACTGAGAAGTTCTCATCACCACAGTCAATGCTTGGAGAATATTTTCTCCTTGACAAAGTAACGAACCAGTTAGTTTGGAATACTTGTATTTTCCTCCCTTTCCCATTAACTGAGTTAAATTGTGCTTCAGCTTCCACTGAAAATAAAAAAAAAAGTGCCTACCAATGCCAGGGAGAACCTGAATTACCCCCTTGAATTTCTACTTACCACGTAAGTAGAGAGGACCACTGGCACTGTATAGGAGCTTGTTTACTTGTTTTCCAAACCCAGTAATGAAATTTCTAGTTATTTAAAAATACCTCTCACCCACTGACTTTGGAATACAGTTTGGTAAGCCAGAAAACAATTTTGGAACTTAAAAACAGTCCTGCTGTTTGAAAGCTGTGTAACGGTGTACTTATGTTTCTTTCCAAAGACAGCACAGTACACACAGCTGAAGGCAACTTTCCTCCTCTTCTCTATCTCCAAAACCTCTGCAGTGACAATGCCCCTTTTTGTCCCAAAAAGTATTGTAATAAATGTACCTTCCTATACATTTTGTTACTAAAACACTTCCTAGAATACCTGCTGAGGCAGTGAGATTCCAAGTCTTCTCCCAAAGCAGTCTTTTAAACCTTTGAGACCTCTCTAACTTGTATAAAAAGCAGAGCTGAATGAAATTCCACTTTTGACCTCAGTAACAAACATGATGTATGAAGTTCTGCCAACCTGACTAAGACGACAGTCAAGCCAACAGACAAAGCGTCTGTCCTTCCTTGCCTATTTGTTCAGTGGGACCTTCAACGTCCCATGTACCGTTTGGTGTATGCCAGAAATAACCAAAGGGTACAAGTCACGTGAATTTTACCTGGTGGGCCAACAGGTCCTGGAAGTCCAGGAGGTCCAGGTGGACCTTGGCCACCAATACCGGGGATGCCTGGTGGGCCTGGAAGGCCTGGTGGTCCGCTTGGTCCAGGCTCACCTAAAAAAAAACCACTCTTGTTTAATTCAACAGTGAACTCAGCTCAGAGATACTTGCTTTCAGAAGTAGAGTGGTCCCTTCACATGGTACTTGAAATCTGATCCTTAGATGTAACCAAATATAGAACTGACACAGAAAAAACCCACACTTTAAGAAGCTATTTCTGAAAGACAAGCTAGAGATTTGCTCTCACTCTGCATGGAATGCATGCAGTTTACATTTCTAGACTATACAGAGACACATTCTTGCATCATAATCCATGTCTAACCCAACAGATGCTATCTAGCAAACCAGGCATACTCTGCAGTATAATACAGGCAACGATTAACAGTAGCAATCTGTGAACTGCTAACACACTGCGTGTAGAAGCAGAGTGCATGAAAATGGCAGTTGTCCTATTGTTTTACATCTACTTTGATACAGATTTGTCTCTAGATGACAGACTTTTAGACACTGACCCACAAATTGCTATTTATTCCCTTGCTTGCTTGCCTTTTGAGAACACAAACTTCCATTTATGCAGGGTCTGTACTTTGGAAAAAGGGACCCTGATGTAATTGCTCCAAAATCAGCACTGCTTATATTTAACTGCCATATGACTCCCAGCATATCTGCAGTGTTTAGATTTCAATAGAGAACAGAAAAGGCTCTCTGTACCTTTGGGCCCTGGAGTTCCATCAAAACCTGCTCGTCCTGGAATACCAGGGTTTCCTGGGAAGCCAGTATCACCTTTGGGCCCTTGAACTCCTTTTAAGCCTGGTGGTCCAGGGGATCCAGGTGGTCCTGGAACTCCAAATCCACGATCCCCCTGTAGCAATAAAATTTAAAAAAGAAGGTTCCAAGTTTATCCTCTCTTGAAAATGTTAAAGTAGAGAAGTAAACATTCCCACTATCTTATAGTTATTTTTTGTTTTCCTACCCTTGGTCAAACCTCAGATAGAGATTGTAACTTCCCCACCATCAAAAGCTGACCAGAAGAGGCAAAATCCTCCCCACTAACTTCCCACTTATGCAGAAGAACCTCCAAGAAAGTGAAGTTTTACAGCAAACAAGCAAATACAGACCTTCTGTCCTGGGAAACCAGGTGGTCCAGGAGGTCCATCTAGACCAGGGCGACCTGGAGTTCCCGGAGCTCCGGGGGGGCCTGGAGTACCTGGGAAACCTACACATGACATGGAGGTTAGGGCAGCAGAGGAGAGGACACCAGAGTCCAGAAATACTTGGGGACCATGGAAAGTAATCTCTGAAAAGAGGTTCTGTGCTAGCTCAAGCATACTCAAGTAGGACCTATTTGGCTGAGATGACTTTGAGTATACAGTCTTTGCCACAGAGGATATCTGTGACTCCTCTCAGAAGGTGGCACTCCCCATGCTGTGCGCTCGCATGACAATTATGAACAGTTCACACCAGAAACATTAAAATCTTGTGACAGCATGTGGAAATTAGTTATTGACAATGAGTCAAGCCCAAACTTCCACCATTTCCCAAAGTTTTTCCAGTATGCTTTTGTGTCCATGGTTTATTGAAAAAATGTAAGTTACCATGAAGGAACAGTAGAGTGGACAAAGAAATAAGAGCTCAGCAGAGTTTTTTCCTGATACTTCTAACAGAACGTAAAGATGGATAACTTCAAGGTAAACATTTTTTTTAAAAAGATTCTGTTAAAGATGTAAGTTAATTGATTATAACCAAGTGAAGAGGTACAACTCTCAAAATGTCCCCACTTTTAGCCAATACTTGGCTGCAAACATACCTTTTGGGCCTGGTGGACCTGGAAGTCCAATGCCAGGAATACCTGGCTCTCCTTTCACACCTGGGATGCCTGGCAGGCCACGCTGACCTGGCTGACCAGGATCCCCTGTAGAAAGAAGAAAATCAGTGTAATTATCAAGAGTCAGTCAGAAAGAAAGGCTCTTGCAATTCCCTGGACATTTAGTTGCAGCTTTACCTGGAAGACCTGGGTCACCATTTCTGCCCGGAGGACCAGGTGGGCCAGGTACTCCTGGTTCTGTAATAGTCTGACCAGGTTCACCTTTTGGACCTGAAACCAAACAGAGGAAATATGCATCACTCAGTGGGAGTTTCTTTTCTCTCTTTCTTTTCTGAGCAGAAAGAAAAGATGCTAGCCACATCCCAAGCTTACAAAGAACTTAAACATCAGCAAGACTTTATCCAGCAGGCTATACTCCACTTGAAACCTATATAGCATTTATTGGCTTAGAGGCATTGCTTATGTAAGACAGTTTTCTGGAAGTCATTTTTTAGCTTCTTCCTAGGTACCATCATGTGAACAGCATGTTTCATAGCTGACAGGAGTAGAACTTGATCATAATCTGTGTAACTGACAATGAAGTGTTCGATTTTAAAGCAAACTTGTTCAAAGCTAACTTTTGTTTTGAAGACAGGGCACAACAGTGCAGTCACACTGCCCACCGTTAAGCTTAAGCCAGATGGTAGTTGCAGTGTGTTTCCACTACAGTCAATCAAGGAGAAACTTCTCTAGAGGTCAGGGCAGAAGGATGAGTTAAGTGCCTATAGTTAAGGTACAAATTCTGCTCACTTTGTGATTCTGTGGTGACCTTCAGTAAGGGAGCTTATAGATGCAAGGTCTTTTACTGCTTTTGAGGAAAGCTTAAAAGCCATCACACTGTTCTAAGAGCTTTCCAGAGCCAAATGGACACAACTTCGTTGTAAAGCTTTTGTTCAAGAACACACAGACCAGGACAACACAACTCACCAGGAACTCCGGGAGGTCCTGGACGACCTGATACACCTTGAATGCCCTTTTCACCAGGTGAACCTTGTGGACCAAATCCAGGAGGTCCAGGAAGTCCTTTGTCTCCAGGAAGACCTGGTATTCCTGGGTCACCTGGAATTCCCATTTCTCCTTTGAATGCAACACTGCCCTGAAGAGAAGGAAGAGCAGGATGGGAAAGAACAGCACATATTTACTAGGAAAGGAATAAAGTGTTTCACTGTTTCTGTTTTGAAACTCTGGTAGTTTCCATCCTTATAACTCTCAAGGCCATTAGGTTACCAACATCTTACCAACATGCTAGAGATAAGGTCCAAATCTGGCTACTAGATTCTTTGCGCTACATGGGTGAACAGCAGAAGGGCCTATCTGTTGCTGCCCAAGAGAAGTCTCTCAGCTTATTTTTAGAGGCACTGACAGATTGTAGAGACTACCCTGTCTACCATTACTAGATTGGCATCTACTGGAGACAATTATTTCATTACTCACATTCAGAGAAAAGTGCATTGGTCAGTCCTCCTATCTGCATTATTCCAAACGCATCCAGGACTTCCCAAAACATCTGTCCAAGCAAAGACAGCATAAAATACAACTCACAGGTTCCCCCTTAGGGCCAGGCAGACCTGGCAGTCCATCTCGTCCAGGAGTGCCATCTATGCCAGGAAGACCTGGAGGTCCTGGGAAGCCAGGATCTCCCTTGTCACCTTTCATTCTTGGAGAAGTCAGGACATCCCCTGGGTCTCCTTTAGGACCAGGTCTCCCAGGGGCACCTGGGGGCCCTGGAAATCCCTGAGTGGAAGAAAAAAAAAAAAAAAAAAAACCACCCACAATAAGCATTTTCATTTTTTTTCACCTCCCTTCTGAGGTTGGTATAATATAGGAATTACAGGTTCAAAGTAGTTAGAGACAAAAAAGAAGTATTAGACTTAGAATTCACATTTACTGAGCACAGATCTACCAAACATAAGACAAACACTTCATCTTCCCAGCAAAACATAACAGCACCACTTACTGGTGGTCCTACAAGGCCAGTTAATCCAAGAAGCCCCTTTTCACCTTTTGGTCCAGGAAAACCAGGAGAACCTGAGTAATGCAGAAAAAGATAAAACAACAGCATGAAACAGTAGAAGCTGTAAATATCAAGCACACTGTTTGCAGAGTATAATAGCCAAGTCCTTTTAAAACCAGGCAAGGTTTAGCCTGTTTTTTTTTTTTTTGACAGCTTGATTTTATTTGAGCAAAACAAAATTTGTAACTCTAAGTTAAATCAGTAATGTCAGAAAGAATGTCATACCTTCAGAAAGCTTCAGTTCCTCTACCATTTGAGGAATAAGGAGGAGTAGAAATTAATATTCCTATCTTTCAGTTAAATCTATAGCAAGCCATTTACCTTCAATAGGCACAATGCTTTTAAGACTGTCTTTGACCAGAGAATTTTTTTGGAACACCACATTTTCGAAAATGAGCAATTGTTTTACATGTGTCCAGCCTGTTTCCGCCTGAACACTCCTCAGCTGGGGAAAATGGGACACAAACCTATATATCAGAGTTGCTATTGTGTACATCTGAGTTTGCACACAATACCCACTCAGATATGAAATGTCTTTATAAAATATTTTAAGCAAAACAGTGATGATTACAGCTTTACCTGGACTACCTGGAGGTCCTGGAGGTCCTCTCTCCCCAGGAGGCCCAGATATTCCAGTTCCTATGCAATTGAAGCATGTGTCTCCTTGATCACCTACAAAGAGTTGCATTAAAAAAGCATACTTGAGCATTAAGTCTTAGAAAACATTAAAAAAATCCAGCACAACCACAATTGCTTTCTTGTTCATGATCTGTAATATCAAGTCCAAAATGACAATTTTACGTAGTCTTACAGTATCTTAAAAATATTAGAAGGCTTCCCCCATGAAGGCCAAACTCATGGTTTCTGGTTGCTAGGGATCAGACAACCAACAGTCAGATATAATTAGAATTTATTTAGGATAGTAGAAGGAAACAAAACCAAAAAGAGTGCTTTCAATAATCCAGAATGAAACTGTGGATTTTTTCTCAGCAAAAGATTTACCTCTGAAAGAAAGTATTTGACACTTCAAATGACAACTTTAAAACAAATATACCAGAATCCAAAACTTCAGTTAAACTCCTAGAAGGCAAAATAACTACTGAGACAGTTTTATTAAACACAGCTGATCTGACAATAGGCTAAACATATTTCATTAAAAAAAAATGAACTGTTTCAAGAAGTTTAGGAATTTCATTCATGCACAGACTTTTCTATGATGTTCATCACTGTATTAGCTAAACATTTCATTTGGGTTAATTAACTAAAGCTTACAATCTCCATGAGAAAGAGCTACTCCTGTTTGAAAGGAGTATAAAATCAAGTGAGATGCTCAAAGTCATTTAAGATGTCCATGGTTGAGCTAGGAAAAGATTCTCACTTACCCATATCAGCATCCTCATTGCAAGGTTGTCTTTTTGGAAACAAGGGTACACATTAAAGATGTCTTTCTTTTGGTTAGCAAACAAACAGATAAACTCCTTCTAGACTGACCAACTCAAATTATGAACCTTACATTTATAATTTCAATGTTGCTTTCCACAAAATAATGTCAAATTTATCCATGAAGTACGTACAAAACTTCTTCACATGGAGGTAGATCCTATTCACCTGGAAGGTACTCGTAAACCTGAAGCTCCATTTTACTTTAATCATGATCTGCACAAGGCCATTCAAATGGGTTATACTCTCAGAAAGTTTGAGATTCCTGTGCTTTTACACTAGATGAAGGACTACCCTGTGTCCAAACAAAACAGATTTCTTATTTGGAAACACATAAAATTCACACCCAACCCTAGTGGGAAGAGACACTGCTTATTCTTTACCTAATGCAGGCTTTAAACTGTTAAACAAGCTTTAACAAGACGAGAAAAAACATTTCCATGACTTGGCACCTTTTTGGCCTCGCTCCCCCGTAAAGCCTTGCTGTCCTGGAATTCCAGGAGGACCTGGCGGTCCCTGCTCACATAACCCTTCACCTAAGGAGAATCAAGAGAGGTTGAAGGATCAATATGTGTTAGGCTGACAGCAGCACTGAATACATGCATTCAGTACAAAAATGTACTTTGTGGCATTTGTGTGCATATTCTAATATACACACACAATCACAGACCTAACACTTTTGTTAATTCAGAGACAGGAATGTATATGGAAACCCACCAATGTAATTCAGACGCAAAAGGAAAAAAAATCAGCGATGTTACACAACATTCATAAGCTTTCTTTCACAGCCTCAATCATCTCCCACTACTTCCCACAGCTCTATGATGCTACATTCTGTCATTTAGCCTCAGATAATAAAAGCACATCCGTATGAAATACCACCAGAGAGATGGAACTTAAAGATGTCAGTGCCATGGTAGGAGATACGAGATTCCTCCCCGAACTGTGTTAGCCCCTCTTTACCACAGCTTTCCAGTTCCCAATTCCATCTCCAATTCCCCACATCCCTCCTCTCAAAAAGCAGCTAAGAGCCTTCCTCCCAATTCCCCACTCCCAAAGTAATTGTGTGCAATTTACACACTAGAATATATATCAGGTGAAACTGCAATTCTTTCAAGAATTACCCCCTTTGACTCTTGCAAAATCACAATTCTTAGTAGGGCTCCTCCAAGCAGTTATTTGATCATGTTGTTAAGGCTAAATTTACTCAAGAAAGCATTAAAGTGGTCATCTCCTGCATTATGTGCAAATTTTGATGTATCCTTCATTAGTCAGATGAAGTAGGTTTTAGTATCAACTCAAGAAAAAAAAATCTGGGACAGATCTGCTGGGCCCTGGAGAACTGCTATTACTCTGCCACTAGGCTGAAAGCTCCCTTGAGTCTGACAAGATTCCTCCTCCACCAGCCTAGCTGAATCTCACAGATAAGTCACAGCAGGGCTAACTTGAGGCAGAAACAGGCATGATAATGCCTGGCTACAATCCACACCATTGAATTCCCAGATCCTGTAATAGTTCCCAAGGCTAGGGCTCTCCTACAGAAGTCCTGATTTGCACTGGGAATGGCTTGGAGGATGTATATGAATAGCTTGGAATCTTGATTCCCTTTCCACAGGCTTTTGTTGTGATGAATGACATGTTTGGAGGAAGAATTAAAAAAAGAATGAATATCAAAACTGTTCAGTGTCTTCTCCTTGCTGTCTATATGACCATCACTTACCAGGAGGAACTGATGGCGCAGGTGGTCCTGGGGGACCTGGTGGTCCTGGGGATCCCCGGGGTCCATCAAGTCCTGGCTGTCCAGGAATGGAAACACCAGGTAAACCTGGATCTCCCTTCTGTCCTCTCTCGCCAGGTAAGCCAGGTGGGCCAGGAGGCCCAACAGTCGTGATCCCTAAGATGGGAAAAGCTTAGTTTGTTGACAGCTCAACGGCTTACATGACATTTTTTGTAGCGATGACAATGATATTTGATGAATAACATGCTACAAATAAGATTGCCTCTTTCGTTGTATGTTTAAGTATTCCATAACATCTTTTCTTAGATGGTGAATGTTTCATATAGGGATCTAGGAACAGAGTACAACTATGAATAAATCTACCTGTGCATAAAAAACAGATAACTCTACATGTTGACATGCATATTTTGACATGCACACATTTTGCATATTCAGAGATTTTGGTTTGAAAAATTGACCTGAGACTCAACAGCTAAGCAAACGGTTTAGGAAGGAAAGAAATAAAATAGGACTAATGAATGGAAAGACTGATGGGGAAAAAGACCATTAACATGTTGTAACGTTTGAGTCATACTGTACTTCTCTGTGCAGATAAATGATAAACACAGGTACTGCCACTCATTCCCATTCTTTATTACTCAGACCATCTCTTCCTTTAGTACTGGCCAATATACAGCAAAGAACAGATTTGAGAACCAGGTACCAGAGTTCTGGTACACAATACTTTCTCTGTATAATGCAATGGATAACATATGTTACAAGTGAGTGACATGACATTAACCCTATGACCATTAAGCTAGGATCTGTTTGATAGCCTTGATGATTAGCATCTTCTGCTCACCATAGCAGGGATATTGAGTGTTCAGAATTCCTCAGATTACCCCCATAAACTACAGACTACCCTTTAAGCTCAAAGGTAGTTCTAACTAGTTCTGCCTTGCTTTCTGCTCAGTCCATCTGCCAAAAGAACTGTGAAAAGACCATGAAGCTAAATATCTGCTCAGACATTTGAATATACCACTCATTTTAATGCTTGCACTCTTACCTGGAGAACCTGGCAAGCCAGGTGGGCCCGGCCTACCAGAGAATCCACGCTCCCCTTTGGCTCCTGGAAGTCCTGGCAATCCTTTGCTACCTTTTGGTCCCACTGCTGCATCAATGTCTGGTCTTGAAATGACCTATTAATGTTTAATGGTAGTGTTAACATGCAACAACTTGTCAACTACTAAGTCAAGAAAAGTGTTACTGGAAAGGTAAAGAGATGTGAGGGAAGAAAAGTTCAATGTACTTTGAACCCAATACCATTGACAAGATGCTTTTCTCATGCCACTGAATTATCACTGAAAATTCCCATCAAGAGTAGTCCCAACAGAAAGCCAAACCACACAGTGATCCCACGAGATTTGTTAAAAATCCTACAGCACCTTGCATTCTTGCTGTATGAAAAGCAAACAGCGTTTGTGTGAGACCATAATTTCCACAACAAACCCTCCCAACACACCCCTTTCCTGAAAAAGTAAAGAAGCAACATAACTCCAGCATAGAGTATATACATGTTCAACAGAGAAGATTTAAAAACCTTTCACTTTCATCTGACCGTATAACCTTATAGAAGAACTCTTGCTCAGGTCACTTCAATTTCTTGGCAGCAGACTGACAACATAAACAATGGCTCAGGATGGGTTTTCCATGGTGCAGTGTCTTTCAACATGGTTAGAATAGGCTAAAAATTATTTGTTCCCCATAAAAAGACTTCAGTTCAACTGAAGAAGTAACTGTGTTGCAAAGGCAATTTTCTGAATTTTTGAAAAATTTTGTATGTTGATCCACCAATGCCTAGGATAAAGTATATGTCCATTGACTTCAGAGAAGCTGCCTCATTTCTGTCAGTCGGAGGTAATAGTCTAGCCTTGTGTTTGTAACCTAGCAAATCCTAGAGCATAGGAGCTATCTTGAGAGAAGGGGACAATCATTTGTATTAGTGAGTATATAAAATCTTTGCTGCTTCTGTCAGTTACTGTTAAATGCAGATATGGGACTTACAGTCACCTAAGCACTATGACAAGACACCACTGCCAACCAGATGAGAGAATAAAAGAAAGCATCAGTGACTTACACTTCCAGGAGGACCAGGGGGACCAGCGTCACCTTTTTCACCCTATCGATGAAATTGAGAGTGCTTTTTATACCACACGCACGAGATTTACTGCAAATATTCCACAGCATTTTAACAGCATAGGCCGTTATTACTACTCAGCCAGAATTGAACTCAGTGATGGCAGATTTTGTAGGCACGTAGCAATAACGACAAATAACCCTGCATACCTTTTCACCATCTCTTCCTGGAGCACCATTTATTCCAGGCCCACCAGGTAAACCCTTCAAGAAAAAAGAAAGAAAATCACATTCAGATCTTCTCCATATCAGGAGAAAAACCTTTAAGGAGTCTGCTTAGGTGAGAAACATATGAGATACTCACATCTAGACCAGGCTGACCAGGATCTCCATCTTTGCCAGGCTTTCCCTTCAAAGACATAAACATGTATTGAAATAAAAATATTCAGTGGTGAAGAATTCTTGTGGAAATAATGTTACTTACTTCCCATTTTCCAATAAACCAAATTTCCTCTAGAACTCAACCCTTGTGACAAATACCTCACAGATATCAACCACATGTAATCAACTGAGTTTACTAAACTGAGGATTCATTTTGAAAACCAGAGTACAAAAACTTGACAAGTCTCAAAGAAATGTTGTGAGAATACAGCATATAATGACCTCTAGTTAACTAGTGCTGATTCCTTGCATTTAATGTTTTATTTGTTTTACAATAGAGGAGTCCTTTACTTGGAAAACAGATCCTAACTCTGAAACACTAGAACACGACATTTAATTAGGAAATAATATAATGTGACTAGTGAAATTAAATACAAACTTTTCTGTGTTTGAATTTTAACTCTCCTTTAAACAGAATGCATTTTTTCTGAAGAATAACATCAATAAAATATAAAGTGCAATTCTGCTCAAAGTGACTTCTGAAACCATACTTTCTTGCTGAACAGATTTGTCATTGTTACACTGAAAGCAGTGCAAACTCCATATTATTCCAGACCATCTAACAGGCAAAACAAATATATTACAGAAGCAGTATGGATGGGGGACACTGGGTAGAACATCATTAGAATAGTTGATTAAGTTTCACCATAGTGCCAAGATCAGCTCTCAATCACCGAGAAGTCAATAATGAGACCACACGGATATTACTAGAGTACAACATCATTTGCAAAAATCTTTACTTTTAGTGATGGTGTTGAATTTCCAAAAAATGAAGCTTGAAGACATCCAGTGAATTTGCAGGACCAACTGTTTCATGACATATACTAACATTTTTTCTGAGTATATCTGACACGAATTTGAGCCGCACAGAACAATACGGAACTCTAAAACATAACTTTAGAGTCACTTAACAGCAAAACTGCACTTTCAGTGTGCAACATGCCCAAATTCAGAGCAAAAAATGCTGATAAACAAGCTTTTGGCAAAAGGCATCCTCCACACCCTCTAAGGATTTTTATCTTTTCAGGTCTTTGCAAATTTATGTGGTTCCCAAATACTTTTGCAGAGAAAAAAGTTAGAGGACACAATTCAAAAAAACACACAAACTAATGAGTTTTGGGTCTGTAAATCTGCATCATTTCTTATATAGAAAAGGCAAATCAAAGCCTGCCTACAAATCTCACCAACTAAAAAGGACTTTATTGAGAATACCAAATGGTATTTTCTTCAATTTTTCTTTTCAATTTTCTTCAATGGTCTTTCTTTTCTTTTGTAAAGAAATTTGAAAATCTATCACTAACACGCTTCTAAACAGGGTTTTTATATTGTCCAATTAAGATAAGCAAGATCTGTGGCTGGATTTTCAAAGGTGTCCATTATGTTGGTGAAACTATGGGTTCAGTGGCTATGACTGTAAAACACAGAATGCTTTCAGCTAGGAGCAGCTTCTGTTTTCTTTGCAGGTACAGCCCATGTTATTTTTGTCCTACTTCTTAGCACCTCTATGACCTTCTTCAGCTTTCCTGAGCTGTGATACCCAAGCAAATCCTGGATGTTTTTGAATCTAGACAGGAACAAGGTGACTCAAGCTATCCCTAGAAGCAGCTAACCTGGTTTGTCCCCTCAGCAGATAGTACATAAACAGAAGTAGTCACTTGAGAAGTGACAAATGAACTCTTGGTCTTGACGCAGTGTTCAGAGTCTTGTTGCTGTGACTCACTTCACAAGTAAATCCACTAAGAATGAGTTACACAGACCAGCTTATAAACAGAGCAGTCTCATGCTGCTTGGCAAACCAATACATAGAAAACTGAATGAAGAACCTCTCTAAAAGGAAACAGAAAACTGCTGCTTCACAGTCCAACAAATTCAAAGAATGTTTCCATATGCAATAGATAACATTATCCAAATGTAGTTTTGCCTGCCCCAAGACTAAGACCTGCATAAAGAGGATTCCATCAAGAAAGCACTGAGAGATCCATAGCTAGAACCACCTTCCATGAAACAGATGCATCACCTACAGTTTGCTAGGGTATGGAAAAAAAAAAGGAAGTCTCTTACCCAGAGGCTGATGGCTCAACCTGAATTCAACATTTGCTTAATTCTCAAAGATAACACTGATTGGAAAAATAAATGTTTGGTTAAATAGATTACTTACTCTTTTGCCTGGTTCTCCTTGCTCACCTTTTTCACCTTTTACGCCACCGGGAAGACCCTGGACACACAAACATTATCTTAAACTGAGCCCACAAGCCAGAGTAGAATGAATTTACAGTTCTGATACAGAGGCAACAAAAAAGGACTAAAAGAGGATTACTCACAGGAGGGCCTTGTGGCCCAGGAAGTCCTGGTGGGCCTGGATCACCTGGAATACCCTGTCAAGCATGGGCAAAAGAAAAAGAGGGTTAAAGCCTCCGTCACTCTCTAGTCTCTCCATTTTTTTTAATAGAATCTTTTTTGCTGTCATTTAGTCAAGTGCCATGAACAGCAAGGGCTCATATCAAGTATTCTTTATTTGTGCAGATCTTCAAGTGCAACTATAAATTTCATTAACTGCTCATCCTGTTTATTTAGATGATTCACTCCACTAAGACACAACTGCCTCCTGCGTGCACTGCAGCAGCTGGTTTGGTGGTCTGCAGCTGCTATACAATAATAAAAAGAAGGAAGGAAGGAAGGAAGAAATACCAGATCCAGCTGAAATTACAGGGGTAACAGTCATTAAGTTGCTGGTAGTTGCTGAAGTTGTGAGGACTGAGGATATCAGGATCAGTAGCCTACTCTTCAGAAAAGCGTTACTGGCTCACCATGTGAAATAGTTAGGGTTTCTATTTTGTCTTGTTACACCTCTGTACAAGTTGTTAAATCTCCTCACTATTAGTTTAAAGAGAAAGTCACAGGCTGCTGAATCCACAAAAGCTTTGTGTAGAGTTTCTGTTTTTTCTTAGAGGCCTCCCAGACTTCTACAAGCTCATCAATATGCTTGATTTTTCAGTCATCAGAGATCATGTGCATATCTCATAAAAAACAAGTGAAATCTTGAAATTCTTTACTGACTATGTACCACCAAGTACACAATATAAATGTTGAAATATAAATAGATCTTTAAACCTTGAAATCATTATAAATGTTGGTCAAGGGCAATGTACTCAGACTATGTGTCAGCATTAGTCCTTCAGAGATCCTTGATGACAGAAGCAAATTACTTTCTCCCTAATAAAGCCAGCTGAATTTTTCCTTCATTATAGTGTGGTCAAAATTTCTCCTCATGTTTTCTTAGAACTATGAAGACACACAGTATTCTTCTTTACCTTCTGTCTTATTAACCAGTAAAAAGAGACAAAACTGGAGACTGAGACCTTCCTAGGATGACTCACATTGCTAATGTGCATGAGTGTACAGCTCCAGGATATGCTTTAGTGGGACCTAACATTCTTACGAAAGGGAGGGTAACAAATGGTTTTGATCAAGATGAAGGGCGGCAGAATTGCCACAGCCCCTGCCAAAATAAAATGCTGCTGCAGATGGACGTAATCTCCCACTCACCTGATCTCCTTTCTGAAATTCAATGTCATTTGGTCTCTTCTGTTCTCCAATTTGTCCTGGTGGCCCTGGAGGTCCCTGAAGACCCTGTTCACCCTAGTGTGCAAGAAGACGGCAGTTTATTACAGCCAATGCAAAATAAAATGACATGAAGCAAAATAACATGCATAAGCATTTTGAAATTAATAATCAAAAGTATCATCATGATCACCTACTCACTTTTTCACCTTTGGGTCCTTGGAAATTCAAACCCATATTACCCTGCAAAAAGTAAAAGTCATCAGCACTTAGAAGCCACAAATCAACAGAACGAAAAACAAAGCAAAACCAACCACCATCATCAATAAGGGGAAAAGAAATACCTTAGGTCCTGGCAGCCCTGGTGGACCAGGAGGTCCCTATTAAAACAAAACAAAACAAAAAAGTCACTTGTTCATAGCACTTCTACTTAGGGATAGCCACACACTTTGCATGCCCCCTTTGAAAAGAGGACAACATTGCTAGTTTGGCTAGGTCCGCGTTATACCCGTGTTGACAAGGCATTTCTGCCATCCTCCAAGAGCTCTTCCTCATGATCCTCTAAACTTTACGAATATGTAAGAAACTAGCTCTTGCTTTAAGTGAGAGAGTCACGTGAAATGAAACATTCAGGTACTAAACATTCATGAATTAAACACCTAGATCTAAACATGCTACGTCTTGTCCCTGAGGATTCACAAGCAATAGAGGCAACGGTATTCCACTTTACTTGGTGGAAACACAAATAAGGAGCCAGCGCAAAGATGCAGTCTGATCTAAAGCAAAAAGAGCTCTGAGGACAGGCTGAATGTTTTAAACATATCACTTCTAAACATGCAGAGTAGCAGCTCCAGGTCACCTGAATACATGGTAGCTACTACCTTCATCCCAAGGCTTGACTATCAAGAGCTCTGCCCTTTGCTGACCTGCTTCTGCGGACATGAAACGAAGTAGTAATTGCTTAGTTTCGTAACTGCCTACAGTTTATAGGTAATTGGTTAAAGAAACTTACAGTTAAACCTGGGGGCCCTGGAGGGCCAGTTGGACCTGGTATACCCACGGAGCCGGGGGGGCCCTGTTGAGAAAGTGGAGGAGGCTGTCAGAGGCACCTGTGTGGAAAAACCAGTAGGGCAAATGCAAGACCCTCGCAGTCAAGAAAACAACAGCTGGCATCCCATACAAGCCAAATCAAAGGAAGTGACCACTAACCTACCCATCTGTTCTTAAGAAAGGACCTAAAGGAGTGTATGCTGTGCCAGGACTGTATCGCTCTCAACACTACTACATCTCTTTGGCTTGAATACGGGAATGGTTTTTTTGTTTGTTTTGAACTACTTTTGCTGTTTCCTTTCTCTTCATGCACACAGAGAGAACACCACCACAATGTATTTGTAATTCCTCCCAGCCAGAACCAGACAACAGGGAAGCACAGATCAGAGGAACAGAAATGCTAACGGGCTCAGTCTGGTCCAAATAGCCTGGGGCTTGCGCCTCTGTACCAGGAAATGGGAGTCTCTGGCTTCTGTCCAGTCCAGACCGATAGACTCATTTTCTGCTCCCCTTGTTCTTCCACTAAAGCAATGAATGGCTCAGTGGGGAAGCACAGGGCCTGCAGTCACTAGCTGTTTTCACAGAAGCCTGCTGGGAGGACAGCAACTCTGTCCAGGAGATGCAAGATGAGGAGAACAGCTGAGACATTACTCTCTCTTTTTATCATCCAAAATAGCGGATACAGCCCAGAAAGGCAGATGTTACTTGCTTTACCTCAGGGTTGGGAAGGTGAGGGAATTCTAGAAGTGGTACAGAGGATGCCTGAAGGAGGGCAGGAAGGGGAAACAGAGAAGCAAGCCAGTAACTGTGATTACAGCTGTCTGCTGGACACCACTTTCCTGCACACAGGACCTTTCTGGCCTCTGTGGGTCATCCTATCAAGAGCAATACAGCTGTACTTACTTTCTCCAAAAATCATAAACTAGAGGTACATTAAGTCTGATCCCTGCTCCTTCATGTAAACATAGGTATCCCATAGTACCAAATGTTCCAACTGTGCTGTAATCCAAATATTCTTCATTTTAGTTTTTTTGGCAGAACACAGTCTAATAGTAATTTAGACAACTCACAGGTATCCCTGGAAGACCTGGAAATCCTGGGTCGCCCTTCTGTCCTGGCAGCAAGGATGTAATTATTTCACCTGGTTCACCCTAGAAGAAAGGCAGCTAACTTCAATTAGTAGCACATTCTATAACTCTTTCTGACTTCAAAGGACACAAACAGTGGCTCTTACAGCTCTGAGAGACTCAGACTTATGATATACTCCAGCAGTTTTCTCATATAGGTACCGCATTCTCCAAGAAATACCTCTTTTTAACAGAGATCCTTGCATATTTAGAGAATTAAATGGCTAAAACCCACTACCACCTATTAAAAGCTTTCTTTTTATCTTTACAAATGTATCAGCATGGACTTGAATTCCAAAAGATTAAGGGATTGAAATACAAATGTTTCTACAAAAGAAAGGGACATTCTAGTTGCGTGTGAAAGCAACTGATAGGACATGACAGAAAAAAAGACTCATTCAGCCTTTTGCAATGTCCAGCCTCATGAGATTAATGCAGAGTATGCAATTATAATGGTTGTGCTTCATGATCTATACTGAAGTAGAATTTCCTACTCATTTCAAGGAAGACCTTTGTTTTCAAAATCTGAAATACTTGTCCTGATCAGCTTGCATTTTAGTATCTTTAAAATGAATGGGAAGAAAAGAGGCTGAGAAAAACAATTCATCTAAAAAGTCATCATTTCCCATCATCAATGTATTATGCTGTCCTCTCAGGATTTTATGGGAATAACTCTGTGGGTCAAACTTCCTTTTTAATAGACTTGAACTGAAATTGATGTTTTGGCCCATGGTCAAATAGGTCAAGGATACAGGAAAAAACTTAATTAAAACTTAAAGGGTTAAACCCTAAAGTCTAAAATAAGATTATGAGATTATTTACACTAAGAGATTACATACTAATCTATAAAGTCGGAAGCATGTTTCCAAAAGGAACATAGGATGCTGCAGTACTCCTTCCCCTGGATATTTTAAGTTATCATTGGTCAGTCTTTAGCATTCCTTGGCATGCACATATATATTATGGGTGCATTTAAGCATTTGCAGGCATTTTGCTAACTTGATGCCTCACAGAATATATAAACTGGTGCATTTAGGCACAGTGGCCCTCATACTCCCAAGGGAACCAGCTTCAGAAAACAGTTTGCTACTCCCGGAACTACTCAGCCAAATTGGGTAAAGCTACTGCAGAATTTCCAGGTAGTTGCACTGGAATGGCCTAGAAACAGTAAGTTTTCTGCAGAAATTCACTCCAGATTCCAATGGATGTACGTGGTCTTGCACAAAAGCAAGCAGGTTACTTATGTCAGATCACACTGAATATCCATACCTGGTTAGTACTTAGATGTGAGAGCACAGAACACTTACCTTCATACCTGGCAGACCAGGGGGTCCCTTTGTTTAAAAGAAACAAAAAATAAAAGAAAGATCAATATAAATAAATGATTGGTACATTATTTTCAAACCATTGATCAGATCTACAGCATGAGACAAGCATTAACGAAAGAAACCTAAAAAGGGGGAAAAACAGGAGAAAATAAAATTGTGATCTTCAGAATCAAATGGAAAAAGTTTTTGAGAAGTACTTTCAGCAAGTATAAGGAGGACTACATTTCCATTTGCTGGCAATTTGTTTCTTTGTATGCCTCCTATTATTCTCTCTACTGCATTCCTTCAGTGTTCTTTGTGTTGGTACTTAAGTTCTGACAGTTCCTTTGCTGTACATTCTTTGATCTTGTGAGGATAAAACCCTACACACTGTCTCTTCTTTCTGCACCGCTAATCGTCAGTAACACTCTTTAGGTGCACCAGATGACAGTATCAAGATCTTTCTTCTCTGACATATATGCATGTATTTGTATTATTTCTTACAGGTGGCACAGCATTCCAGCAGTGTGAGAATTCCAACAGCTTTTTGTTAGCTTTGCTGTAGCATGTAGCAGAAAATCTCACTCTCTTATTGGACATCTAAAATATTTCGATTACTTTCTAACTGTAAAAACTTGATAGTCCTATTTATTAAAAGAGCAACTGCAAAAAGAGGCAGATATTTATCTGATCCTTCACAGATCTAAGTAGAAGTTTTTCTGTGGACTACAGGAAGCCGATCTGGAGGTCTTTTACTTACAGGAGGCCCTTGTAAACCAGGGAAACCTGGACTGCCTGGGAATCCACGCTCTCCCTTAAGGATGAAAAAGACGATTAGCCAAAACCAAAACAAAATATAACAGACAGGTAAACAAATGTTGACTACTATGGTACAGAGAGGAAAAACACATGTAGTGCTATAGAAGATCAACCTCCAATAAGGAAGGATTATAAAGTGAAGTAACACGTTGGAATGAAACTGTATCCTTACAACAAGAATACTAAATCACTATTTTCAATAAAATGCTACTAGAAATTAATAACTAATATAAAATAAATAGATAAATATATAAATAAATAAAAATGTCCCACTGTTTGATAAGTGTTGCTTGGTAGCAAGACTACTGCAAAGATCAGATGCAGCATATGATCTGGTTATGATATACTCCTCTCTCAGTTTGTCAGCTATAAAATTAAGGATGATTAGAATAAAGTAATAAAGTTAACTATGATGGTTGCAGACTGTAAATGTCTGGTTCTGGCTATTTCTCACCAATAACTTGAGCTTTAAGTACCAGATCATGACCTCTCCTCCCAGATGTGGATGTAAGTGTGGATCATCTCAGAATCACCTGTACTACTCAGTAACAGCAAGTACTGCACACAATAAATTATTCCCATTGGCTACAGTCAGGAAAACAAGAGTTTGTTATCGTATTATTGTTGCACTGTTATGAATTGTAAAGGGATTCTACCTTTGTTCCATTGCATCCTGGGATACCCTGAGGTCCTGGTGGCCCATCCTGCCCTGGTAATCCCTTTAAAGTGGAAAAGAGGAAAGTACAGTTAGCTCACAGGATGCTCTCCTGGGCTAGAAAGAGAAAATGGACCAGATTCTATCTACACAGCCCATTCCTACTCACAGGAAGTCCTGGTGTGCCTGGAAATCCTGGAAGTCCTGGAGGTCCCTAAAAGGGAAATAATCACATATGTTTTAAACAGGATGGTGTGAACGGATGTACAGAAGGAATATTCATGATTTACTAAATGTAACCCACTGTGCATATGTGAGTAAAGGCAAACAGGAACACCAGAATCACTCTTAAGAAAGAATCCCATACTGAAACAGACATCCAGGTTCTTACACATCTTTCAGGGAAACATTTGCAAAAACACAGAGAAGACAACGCAGAACAACTATAGTGATTGTAACACACAGATACATAGAGAAAAGAAATGAATACTCATGGTGCAGAAAAATGGTTGTGTTCCACTGAAGCCAGAGCCACATGAATTGCGAGCAGCTGAGGGGTTTGACAAAAAGAAAATGCAAAGGTACAAGACCTAAAGCATTTCCAGATAAATCAACCTCTGCCATGCCAACTCTAGATATATTGCATATACTTCGTAATAAACTGAAGCAAAGTTACTGGAGCTTGTTCAGGTCCTGTATAGCAAAATGGATTAAATGAGTATCGGGACTACGCTTTCTAAGGAGTTTATGAAAAGCAATACAAGAGATCCATCTGACTGGGAAAATTCTCTTCAGATTTAAGTCCAATTTTTTTTCCCCATAAATCACAATTTCTGTGAGAAGGACCCACTCAATGCCTGCCAATCTTTATCCCTAATCCCAGTACATCACCCTAAAACTGCACAAATGCTTACTCTGATTCCTTTGGGTCCAACAGGCCCTGGAAGTCCATCATCACCCTTAAAAAAAACAAACAAACAAAAAGAGAGGGAGAGATTAAACGTATGAACACAATGAACACATTCAAACTGGCAGTCAGCCTTTCTATCAAAGTTAAAAAAAAACATGATAAAATTTCCTTTAAATGTTGATAGTAACATGGTTAAAAGGTTATGTTATTTGTCATTTTCTGAGCAAAAGGGTTCGAAATAACTTTATTTTGGGCCTTGTTGTTAAGCTGGAATTGAAAGGCATTTTTACAGCTGATAAACCACAACTCAGGGGAAATAGTTTTTAAATCAAAGCATATTTAAACCTGCTTGTAAGCTGATACCTTTTGCTTGCTCCTTTCATCTAATATACTATAGTGACCTCTTGTGGGCAAAACAAAATGCAAGATTAAATGTGAATAAATTGTAGCATTACTGTTGTGTACTATGACAATGCAGAGGTTTTGTAGTAAACTATCTGGAAAAAAAATGCATTTAGGAAGTAGAAATATAACAAAGTTTCTAGTACAAGCCCCCTTTTTTCTTGCACTCTTGTTATACCCAACTAATTTTCTCTCTTAGTATAGCCCTTCATTTTTTGCAATCACCCAACTATTACTTTCTTTCCTCCTTTATGATGCATTTCTGTTAGCTTGTATTATGGGCTTTTGCAAAAGAAATAGGCAGATCATGGCTAAGCATGTGCACATTAAATACACATGCAAACATTCAGAGGAAGGCTTTTCGGCATTCTATACTCCATATTACACCATCTGAGCATAATGATATAATTTAAAAGCAAACGAAAATAAACTGAATCCCTGAGGAATGCTCCTTGCTTTCCCTGAAGTTGTCTTTCTGCCTTGTTCAATGTGTCCTTCATCCACGTTGCCCCACCCAAAACCTGCCCCGAATGCCCCCAGGTGCAGAGTGGTGCCCACGCGGTGGGACCCCTGCGGGCTGATGGCCAAACCCCACTCTTACCAGTCAGCTAAGCAACAGGGTGCATTAGTACATAACTACGTTACAGCACCTTGCCAAACCTGTTCTCCGGGCCTAATCTGCAGTACCTTGTGAAAAGACAGAAGTGGACATGCAGTATTTGCAAGCGTATATATAGGTGAGGAATAGGAAACTCTGATCAATATTTTTGCTACAGTTGACTGTTCAAAACAAACAAACAAAAAAACTATGCCATATCCTAACCTCCCAAGATTTTGACTGTTAAGCCAACGATAATCAGGAATTCTGGAATGATTTGGGATCAGCACTATGAGCAAGCTAACAGTACTTAGCATTTCCATGCTGTATAAGTGAACTGTGACTTACCTTTGCGCCTCTTGGACCAGGAGGTCCTTCTGGTCCTGGAAACCCAGGCAAACCTGGCTGCCCTTCCAAGCCTGGGAATCCCCTTTCGCCCTACAAAAAGAATAGGGGAAATAAAATCATGAGTTATTTAAGATAAATTCAGAAAACACAATACTACTTCTCTCTGGTTTTCTATAGGAAGTTGTCATACAGACAAATAATAGACTCACTGTGATTAAACATCTTGCCTGCCTATATCTGGAAGTTCCTGAACAACATGCACATGCATTGCCTTTAATTGCACCACTTAAACAGGTTTCATAGGATGTTTATCCAGTATTTAAGTCACCTATTTATCAAAATAAGTCATCAGTCTGTTTTTCCTGTGCTGCTCAAATGCACCGCTCTCTCCCTTCTTCCTATAAAAATGTACCTTTGTCACTTACCAAGTCTCTCCCAAAAACTCACCTCTGCTGCAACACTTGCAGAAAGTCTCAGAAGGGTGTAGATTGCTTCTATACTGTGATTGCTGCTTATCATCATTTCGCAGTTACAAGATCGTTATTTATAAAACAAAAGTGCTTGAGATCCTGGTCATGCACTGTAGGCTAAACACTGTACAAAGAAAAATGGTTCCAGCCCAAAGCTCTTGTAAACTAAAACAAGCGAGACAGATGCAGGACAGCAAAGAAATAATGTTCCCCTTCATCCATCACCTTCTGCTTAAATTGTAAGCAATGGCCCTCAGTTGCAGCAACCATATTTTGCTAAATGTCCATGACTAGTGCAACAAATACACCTTTACCATACATCATTATATGCCACCCTGTCACTTGTTAGCATAAATTAACAATATGCTTTTCTGTAGTTTTGGAATATTCATAGCTGCAAATTCATAAAATACATATACTTTTATTCCTCATATATCATAGAGTCACACAAATCCCTAAATATTACGGTTTCAATCAGCATAGAGAAGTTAGGCAGAACAAGAATTAATATACCTTTTTGTACATACCTTTTGAACATATGTTACAGTACACTTTTCAACTGCATAAACCGATCATTTCCTACAGCTCTGCTACCTCAGTCAGTACCTAGAACAATGCTCATGGCACAGCTGGTTGTTCAGTACTTTGCTTTCTCCTGCTTGCTCTACAGATAGTTTGGTTCCTATTTGCAGGACAACTTCTGTATGTTTACCTCAATTACTGTATCATGCAAACTGCAGGAAGTGCCCAAGAAACAGAGGCCTGGGCGCAGTATTCTTCTATCGCAACAAGTACCTGTATCACTAGATTAGAGCTGTACAGGCTTTTGTATATTGTCTTTGAAGTAATTAATCTTGAATTATTATTTTCTTGAACAGCTGCAGCAAGAACAGGAGTAGTAACTCCCATCTATATTAGATAGCAGTCTATCAGCTAAGGCATTCAGTAGGGAATTGGGAGGTCCTGCCCAGATCTCCTTGGTTAGGGAAAGGAACTGAACCAGGAATCTCATCTTCAGGAATGCAGCAACAGCAGCAAATTGAAGACTGAATGTTGCAAGCAGATAGAAGCATCCACAGCCTTAAGAACAACACGCAGAAGACAACATTAAAGCTTGGTTTCTCTTCAATGTTTTGTATGCAATTTCCAATTTTCTGTACCTTGCAGTGGAATACAGAGCACCTAACAAAGTAGTACTGTGAGAGAAGTAGGGTTTAAGAATGAGACCTAACACTGCTGCCATGCTGAGTACCTGAAGTCAGCACGTGTGGCGTAGAGCTGCTTATCAGAAACAAAGCGGAGATACACAAAGCTCACAAAGATCTCAGAGATACACAAAGATCTCAGAAAAATATTCACAACAAAGTAACAGAGTAGGGCTTTTTTTCATGGCTCTTCTGGTACTTGCTGTACTGCTTCCTTGAAAAAAAATGAGGAAAACACTGAGGTGTCAAAGGCTCTGCACAAATATGAGCTGTGATCTTACAGGGAAAAGACTAAGCTGTACTGAGGCATATACAGGCAGATTCAGGAGGATTCCTTGGGTAGGAATGGACAGCTCATTAACAATTCTGCTAAAACTGGTTTTCTAATAATTAAAATATAAACATACTCCTCTTTCACTGTAGGTCACATCCGGCTCTCCTGTACAGGATAGACATCTTTTCTCCTCTGTGAAAATGCTGAAATTGCATCATAAATTGAGGCTAGCTTGAGCTTGACAGTCAGCATCCAGGCTGTCTTCTTGCACACAAGGTGCCAGGCTCTACTTTTGCATGGAGCTGTACAGCTGGTGTGCTACCTCATCCAAAAAGCAAGACTGGAGGAGTGTTATTATCTCATGGCAGGATATGAAAGAGTTAGTGTGTCCCTGAAGGAGAGAGAATGAGGAATTCGGGAGCGCCCAATAAGGAAAACATTAGACAGAGCCAGATTTTGGAGCAAGCTCTGGCAAGAATTGTGTTTGCACACCAAGGAAACGTGCTTGCACACAAGAGAGAATTCAGATGTGCCAGGTACTTGCTAGTCTACAGGATGTCTCTAAAATGCGATTACTTCACGATCTCCATTCTAGGCAGTCAGAACTGGGGAACCAAAAACTTTCAAAGTGAAAGCAGGAAATATGTCAAGCCAAAGAGTTAAACAAGAAATACAGGAAGCAGAGGATGCTACTGAAAAAATGTACTATTGAAACTATGAATGAGTGTTTTCCAAGCCCACCTTGCAATAGGTGTGAGCCTTGCATGAAGAAACTGTTGCCAAAGCAACTCTTGTGGCATTTGCCAGCAAGTTACCCCCAGGAGTGGAATAGCTAAGGGATTACACCAGGTACTTCTTGAAGGAACTCTATCATATTAATTACAGAGGAAATAGTTATTACTGCTATAATCACTGTTTTTGATCAAAAAATGGGTTGGAGAAAGAGATGGGAGGAAGGGGAAGTAACTAACCTGATTAAGCACTCTGGAATAGAGACGACGTCAGAGGGAATTCTTTTATTGTCTTCTACTTCAGTATTACGTACGAGCACTCCATAAATGACGTTAGTTTTCAGACATAGCTTCTTACTTCATACTTTCCTATTGCACACCTTGCATTTACTATACTGTTTTCATCCAGGTTCAGATGCTACAAAGACTGAATTTGCCAAGAGAAACTGCCAGCTGCCTTGCAAACGCAGAAGCACACACTGAAAGTGCAAAAGGGACATTTAAAAAATTTGCTGCCAAAAGTCAATGCCAAAAAAAGGACGTTATATTGTTGGGGTGAGACTGGAGTCCACAGGCAGCAGGTAATATATTTTCTTGTACATACAATGATTCACAGTCTCACCAGCCAGCTTCTCCTACACAGAAAGGAGTACTGAGGGTGTCTAGATGCTTTTTATTTCAGACTAGAAGTTACTGAAAAGAACCTAAATAGGGAAGGTTTAGCTCAACAGAGATCCCCAACTGTATCCCTGGCAGGGTCCTGCATTCCTTCCACAGCAGGATAAAGAGGAATCAACTATAAGCCATCATTACTGTAGGGAATGAGTTTAGTGATAAATCCAGAGTAGTTCCCATGTAATTGGTCTCAACCAGCTACACAGATGTGGCAAAACTGTCAGCTTATGAGCTTGAACATGACTATTGCTTGGGGGATAGGAAGAAAAAAATAGATGGGAGATGCCCTAAAATTGTGCTTTAAACCAATTAAAAAGGGATATGAAAAAACTTGGCATAGTTCCAGTTGCTCTAATAATAGTTCACAAGTATTTAGGCAACCAGGGATAGAGACAATTTTAAAGCGTACAGAAGTCATTTACATTTCTGAAATTTCTTCCTGAAACCTAGATATCTATAATAGAAATTACAGGGAGTGAAGCTGGGATATTTACACAGATGTGGTACACTCATGAAGAAAGACCAAAAAAACCCCAGAGTAAGATAAAAATTCAGACAAATAGTAGTTGGACAGTTCATGAAAGAAAAAATATGAAACAGATTTTTATAAATGTGTTTTGTTGCCTAAACATATGTAAGCATCTGGCCATAACATTTGCAAAAACTAGGATGGTCCAACAACTGTCAAAGTACAATATCTGAACCACGGTGGTTTGGTACTACAAGCACCAGAAACCGTAATGAAAGATAACTTGATACTGAGAACAACAAGGAAACCTAGCTACTAAGGCAAAGTATTCACAACAGAGGACCTATGATATTCCAATCTATCTGTATTGGGTCCTGATAATTTTCATGCTCTAGCACAGTATTCATGATAGCACTACTTCAACATGCCAAAGCACCAAGGTATAAAAACTTATTCTTCAGCCATGAAGGAGACAGATGTTACTGTTTAAGTCACCTCCGTCCCTCTTTATCATTAAAGAGAGAATGAAATACATGTAATCAGGCACAGATGATGATAAAGCAGATGGGTCAACTTTTCAGTGGCAGTTTGATACCTAAAGAGAAAGGCAAGTACTGAGCAGGATTTACAAGAACATAAAATAGGAGCTAGGTGTTTAACCTGCTTGCCTTGTTAATTCTGTAGGTGCTAAGTAAACCTAGCTTTAAATCCATCTTCCTGCAGTAGGGAGCAGAGGCTTGAGACTCTAAACGCAAGGTCTCAGCAGTTTCTTGATATGGTATGCTCTGAAGTTGTCATTTATGGAAAGGATTCATGTCAGTTAACGTAACATTTCTTACTGGCAAGATGGTCAATGGGCTAAGAGCCCTAGCTCACACAATTCCGCTGATTAAAGGCAAGAGAACATTAAAAAAATGTTATCACCCATACCTGCCTCAGTTTTTAAGCTACCAAATCCCATGTCTCATTGTGGATTTGGCAGTAGAGGCATGTACTTGTTTCCTGCTGTTGCTATGAAATCAGCAAGGGGCTAAATACAGTCAACTATGGGCGGCTACTTAAAAGCAGATTCACAGGTGAATGTCCTCAGTGCTACTAGAAGATGTACAGGAGGAGGAAGTGCTGCGACAAACACAGCCATACTATTCTTCCCTTTTCCAGATAAGGTAAAAATAACAGCAAGTTGCCTTAGATACTAATAATAGCCAACTGAAATTCTTCCTCAACTTAAAGCATACTGACAAATTTAACAGAATTAAAGCTATAGCATCTAATCCAGATCAAGTTCAAAACAAATACACCAGCCAACCACAAAAAGTAGCGTTAAAGGTATATTTTAATACTGAAGTACAAGAAAATTAAGAAAAAAAAATCCCCTCTAATACAATCTATAATTTTCAAAATACACTGGCATTTCTTCAGAAGAGCACCTCTTTAACCTTGAAAAGCAGTAACAACCCAGCTTCAACAACCAGCCATTTGCCAGGGCCATAAGGAAACCTTTCAGAATACACAGCCACTTTACCGCAGCTCAGGCCAACACTTACGAAGCATAGACACTAACCATGTACTTTTTCCACAAAAAAGTAGTTAAAATTTGAGAATTTTCAATTATTTCTTAGCAATCTGTAGTCACTGCTGGAAAAAGAATGCTGATCTTGACTCCTGTCTGCACAGAATTTTATTGTGAGAAATAGTGAAGGAAACAGGGACCCCCCAAGGACTTTACTGAGAAGTTTCCCCCAAGACTCAGGGTTCCTTTAATATTACACATTCAAAAGGTCCAAAAAATGTCACAGCTACCTAAGTTTTTTTTTTTTTTTTTTTTTAAATAAAAACCATTGTAAGGGGCTACATATTTCTTGTATCTGCACACAAAGGCAGGGTATCCAAAATGCCTTTGGAGCTGAGGCATTACAAGCTCTTCTTGCCAGATCCTGTGCCCTGGGGCCATAGCAAGGTAGTATATTAGAAATCCACAATCCAGCTGAGTCTTCAGAGTTGCATCCCTTATACTGTGATCAACAAGCCTCTTCTAAAGTTCTCCTTTAAAAGGCCATGAAGTAACCACATGCAGCAACTGAAGAGCCGCTTCCCAGCAGATTTGTGTAACTTAATTTGAATGGCTAGAACCCAATGGGCCCGCTCGTCTAGAACAGCATAACGTATTCCCACTCATTTGGGCTGATCTGCATCTAAGGTGCGGCAGAGAAAGCTGGTCCCTCCTAACCTAAGCCACACATTTCTATCCCAGCTACACAAATATTCATCCCGCAAAACAATTTTTTAATCACAGTGCTGATTTGGCTGAGAATTAACCTAGTTTGCAGAAATCCATTTTTAGTGAGGTCAGTTCACTGACAGCTCTGAACATGGTCACACAAGCACTGGAGAAGAAAGGGGAACACCTAAGTAAGGGGAGGTGAGAAAGCAGTTTGGCAGCAGCATGTACTACCCCTTTAAAGTAAAGCCACAGTAGTCTTGGGCTGCATGCCCCCCTAGTCCCCAAGGTGTTAGATCTTGTTTTCAGCTGTTGTAAAAATAGCCCAATAAGCTATAAGTCTTGCTGGTAGGAGCTTTTTTTTTTTTTTTTTGGGGGGGGGGGGGGGGCTTTAGCTGGCTTTTATTTATGAACTAATTTTAAGCAGTGAAGCAGGTTGATCCCACAAGTGCCAACCATCATCGAGTTCCTTAAGTGAGAAGGAACTAAGCATTTCTCTTTCCTTCACTTAAGTTGCTGTATACAGCAGTATGTAGTGTATGCACTCACTTCAGTGTTTTTCATCACTGAGCACAATTTTTATTTATTTTTGGGGGTGAAGAACAGCACTCTAGCTATTAGCTATGATCAATTTTTATTAACATCTCCAATAAGTTCATCTTTCTTCATGATACCATTTGAAACACATTATTGCATTTTATACTACCCATTTTTTACATTTAGTTTTAGTAAGGCAGGCTTAAGAAAGCTTTTTACTTGTCAGCCATTGCACTATAGGCTTTCCATAGAGTTTATGGTGCTTTGATCCTCCAACACATACATCTTAGAGATGCTACAGGGGCTCACAGCAGAGGCAGAGTTAAACAAAAGTCATTGACAGCATGTGGGCAGTTAAATAAGAGCAGTGGTTGCCCAAGGAAGACAAGAGAGTTTTCTTATTTGTTACAATTCACTTTGTATTATTTTGCCTGATCTGTTGGAAGCTGGATATCCTGAGGGAATGCTAAGACGCTTAGGAAGAGAGCTACTTTTGAGTAGACTCACTAGGCTCTGCTAGACAGAGCAGCACTTCGGTTGACTTGAGGCAAGTGGACAGTGACTTGGATGCAGGAGCTAGATGCCAGAAGTGAAATGCAGTGGAGCAGACAAGCACAGGGCTTGGCTGAGTGCATTTGACACTGCTTTTCCTGTCTTCCTAACACCACACAAGGCTCTGTACTCCCAATTTCCAGTAGGTCTACAGCTGTGTTGTCCCACTCCCCCGGGGAGAATCAAAGAGGGAATTAAATTTAAATAGCTCCTTGCCTAATGGTGCTCATATACCAGTGGGGCAAGGGGAGCTGCAGAGTTTGACTCCCAGTTCTGAGGTAACTGGTGGAGGAAGCAGAAATGCCAAGTGTCAAATACATTGCAAAAACCTGAAGATTGTTGTTGTTGTAGCAGCAACTTGCATTCAGCTAGAGTAAAGAATAGTTGCACAAAGACCAAGTCAAAGATTATACCAGGTTTGGAAACTTGCATCAAATGCATATGTAAGTGGTACACTGCTACAGATCAACTTAATCATCTGAAGACAGCTTTAAGTGTCTTGCAGGAATACAAGATTCCAGAACAAGTCTCAGACAAAAAACAAGGAGTCCCACACACACTTACAGAAGACAACACTATGGATGGCAGTGACTGAGACAGCTCTTGTGGCTGCCCAGAGCTGAACTAGGGAAAAAGCCAATGGGTCTAAATAAGTGAGACTTTATAATTATAGGGCAAATAATGTAGTGGAGGTGTGATCGAACCAGTTTCACAGGCAAGGCACCATATTTAAGAACTACAGACTTTGCTTTTCATTGCCTCTTGACACAATATACCACTACAGTGCTCGGCAAGCTTCTGAAGGGCTGGCAAAAGAGTCTGGCATGCTTCAGGATTATGTCGTGTATAGCTTGCTGAAGGAGGAATCACAGTTCCTGTATTTCAATGTGAATCTTCCATTCTAAGGATGGAAATCTGCATTATATCTGCCTGTTGGTTTAAGAAGTGACAGTCTCAAATACCCCTTCCCCAAAGAGCTCACGGCTATACAAGAAAGCACAGACAAGGCAACAGTCCTACCATAGGTGAAGCGGTGTGTGTGTGTGTGTGTGTGTGTGTGTGTGTGTGTGTGTGTGTGTGTGTGTGTGTGTGTGTGTGTGTGTGTGTGTGTGTGTGTGTGTTAATTACTACACTTTGAGGGCTGTAGCCCTCTAAAAGTTTTCCAGGGAAGATGCAGAATCATTATAGAAATGTTTGGTCAGAGATGAGGCTTTTTTACCAGAGCTTTCCCCTGCTGCCATCCCTTCTCTTCACAAAAGGTTACCAAGCCTCTCACTCTCCTGCCCTGGACTAGCTATAATTTGCCCCAGGAAAGGCCAGAGGGTGGAAACAGAAGCAAGGAGAGACTGTAATTCTCCTTAACAATTAGCTAGGACAGTCCAGAGGAGCAGAAACAAACCCCAAAATACATAATGCCAGTTAAGAGTTTGATCTTGAGTGAGGCTCTAACACCTCAGTGGTTGACTGTATTTGGACAAAGAAACCCCTCTGACAGCAAAAAAACAGCCTCAAGGTAGTTGCCTTTCTCTAGGAAAGAGTATTTCAATATCATTAAGTGCCACTGAAGGAGTGGCATGTACTAACAGTGGTATGGTCCCTGCACGCAACAGTTGCATAGAAAAAAAAGTAGATCACTGGGAAGAAAGGAACAACTATTTTACTTAGAATGCCAAAAGCTGTACTACTTATTCTCCCCCACCCCTTATCCACACCAACCAGGCAATAGCCACTTGCTCACCAAATTCACAAAATAGCTGCAACTTTTGCAGAAAAAGGTCAACCGAGAAATACAGATAGATTCTCCAAAGTTGTAGCTGTTATGATTATATTTGGAACGTAAGCCTAAAGTTCAGGGGTCTTCAAAGTAAACATGAAATAATTCTGTGACTAGGATTCATCTGGTTTGGCCATCCTCCATTTGAAGACCCTGCAGGAATGTATCCAGTAGGTTTAAGTTTTGGCTAACCAAATCTAGCCCAGAGAACTTTGATAACAAGGGAATATCATTCTTCACTAGGTATGTAAATTAGGAACATACACAATGAACTAATGCAAGTAAATGCCAAGGAATGAGCTCATCTGTTTGGAGACACCTGGATGGTAGGTGAGGCTCCTTGAATTACTGTGAACATTGGCTGAGGTTGAACAAGGCAGATGTCCAATAGTAAAACTCTGTGTCAGCACATTATGATGCCCATATAGTGACTGAGTATTTTACATCACTTCAGTTCATTTGAGGTTACACTTGTTTATATAACTTCAAAACCACCTTTGAAACATGTCAGAAATTAAATCTAGAGCACCCAAAAGCCCAAAACCACAGTAAGTCCAAGCTATGCCTTCCTGGAACCATGCTGAAAGAGGTTAAGTGCTTTGATATGACAGGCTTATCAAACTAAGTTCACATCTTTAAGAAGTCTCCACCATATCTCAAGCAAACTGTCTGCAGGGCGATGAATGGAAGTGTTACATGGGAACTATCTAATCAGAATTTATTTATAGTTAGATTCCCTCACTTGAGAAAGTACGGGCCTGATTCAGGCCCTAAGTTGAGCATCTATATCCCATTGTAACTAGAGGGAACAGCAGGTGCTCGGCATTTCTTTAAAGGAAATTGCTTGTTTGCAGTACCAGCTACCCAGGTTTAATAATTCTGGCCACAGTACTTTCAAGTACTTCTGTTGTCCACTCTCTCCCCCTTGAAATACTGAGGAGGGGAGAAAAGGGGGAAGGCAGAAGAAAGATGCACCAGAAGATCAGCATCTTCATCACTACCAACAGTTCAAATTCTATAATTTTGTTTAACTTAGAACAGGAGTGTAACAGAGTAGAACTGTTAAGAGCAGTAATTCTGAAGGGCTCTTAAGAAAAAAGTGTCTAAAGTTTGGAGACTATAAAAAGGTTATGAGCTACTAGAGGAAAATGCATAGCATGCATTAAATATAATATTACCAGAAAAAGCACAAGGCAGTTATTCATTATTGCCATATAAGGAATTGAAGAAAAAGCATTATCTGGTTCTAAGAAGAGCGTGTGTGATAAAAGATAAATAGCTCCCTTTAAAGAAGGTGGTTTCTACACCTCTTGATTTTATTAAGATCTGTATAGCCATAAGAAATACTGATAAGAAACATGGAGGAATGCACAAAAATACTGGATGTGGGCAGTAAGCCTGGAAGTCAGAACTGCATGGAAGCAGGAAAGCTTTGAGATTCCAATACAAGTCTTCTGGCCTCAGGACACTGGCTGGACAGCCCAAACAGCCTGTTGCACTGAATGAACCATGCAGGTTTTGTTAGTCTGCTTGATCAGAGAATACACTTTTAGCTATCAACAGAATGCTTGCTTGGGTGGCAGCCATGGTTGTTGGGAGAACTGTATCTGAACTGAACTGTGTATCACCTCCACAGTCCAGGTGAACATCTAGACAGCAACAGGGATGAACTTAGTATACAAAAATATAAGTTATGAGGCAGGAACAGTGCAAGTTTAGAGTATATTAGCTACTGCATTAACTGCCTATGAGCAGACAATGCAAGGAAGGTGGGGTAAGCAACCTGTGGTTTTAAATTCCCACTAAAGTATTACTAGAATAACAACAATTGTACAAATCCACACCTTAGCTTGACCACAGTAACAGGCTAGCATAGCCAGGCCTTAGCAGTAAATAGGAATTATTTATACTTCACTAGAATTTGTTTCTTTATTGTTTCTATTCTCATACCTGGAAGAGTTATTTTGTTCCATCATTCCCCATTCGTGATAAAACAATGATAAGAAACCCATTCTGTACACCATCAGATGGACCCATTGGTCTGATTCATTGCCTGAACACTTTAGTGTTATGTTGTAACATGGCTATGGCTTTCTTTGATGCTCGAAGTGACATAAATGCAGCATGCCTACAATATTGTCAAAGAAAAGGCGAGCAAGAAAAATAGCTATCATTAGAATGCAAGGTCTGGCACATGGCTGGGTGGTGTGTTAGTCTGCCACTAACAAATTAGAGATTTACCTTTTCACCTTTTACTCCACTGCAATCACACTTGGATAAAGATGTACATCCATGGCAAGCCTTTAAAGACATAAGGAGAAAAAAAAAGTTACACGTTTTTAAATCAGCATAAGACGATATCATGTCTGCAATATTATTACAAAAGTTAGTCTAAAACCTTAAGCCTAAGAAGTTTGAGCACGCATATAAGGGCTAGATGACAAAGTAGTTACAATTTACTGAAAGTTCAATCACTTAGAGACTTGTGCCTGTACTTGTTACAGTTCCCCTGATCATTGCGTAGATTTTTACATCTATGCTTAAACACAATCCAACACATCACTTTGGCTAAAGAGGCCAGAGTTTCAACAAAACAGGCTTCTAGGCATATGCCTCCACCTTGAGAAGAGTCCAATTACGGCTCCCACCAGTAGATGTCAGGTCTTGCACAGGAGTTTATCTAAGCCTAAAGCTGAAGAGCATACTTATGCAGTTACTAGAAAGATACTTACTACATAATTAATTCTTCCCTCCACAGCCTAGTTACAGAGGAAAGTTATTGAAAACTGATTTCATCTAGCTGCATTCATGCTCCATCCCCAAGAATGACAAAACAGCTAGAACAGTCCGCAACATAAGGGCAGTGACAGGCAGATAATTTTGGAGGTCAGAGGAGGGAAACAAGAAGACTTGATCTAGCAGAAAAATCCAAATCAGGTAACTCTTCAGTACCATGTCTGCTCAGTATCTCTCCCTTCTCCCATCACCTTATACTCATTAGATTTCCATGTTGCTTTCAGAAAGATGAGCAGACTAGCATGCATACAAAAGGGCTATTTCTGGAATAAGTGAAACACTTTGTAGAAGAATGTCTGTACACACATATGTAGTAATCAATTTTCAAGCACCTTTATAGTTAAAAAAGGACAAATAACATTAGAAGATACACCACCTGAAATACTTTTGACTTGTTCTGAGGACAGGCCTTGCATTACACTAAGGAAGAGTACCACACATGCTTCAGAAGGCGGAGAAGCTGAGGGTTTGTGGTCTTTCCCGCCTTTAAGTAATCTACAAGAACACTCTGTACAGCGAAAGTTGCAGTCAGGCAGGGACACCAGCCGGTGTGTCATATCTCAAGTACACCCACACTTGCATTCTAGCCTTTATTATCACAGCAGCATTTAGAGACATGACCCATCACCTACCTGGCATCGGGAATGCCCTGGCTCTTAGCCTAAACACATTAGCAAGCCTCAGAGTGAAAATACCCAAGTAACCTAATTCACCTGGAGCTACACAAACCCTGGATAAACTAAAGCATCTTGTAGCAAAAGGCAGAGGAACCCCCCCCCCCCCCCCCAAAAGCATTGTGAGCTTTAAGTATGGCAATACTGCTAGGTGATGGACTAGGACATGTCTCCAAATGCTCCATTTGGCTTTTGTAAGTAGCTGCTAGATTTGATATATATATATATATGTATATATGAAGGCTCAAAATCCTTGATTAACAGAAGTAACAGCATGGAGCCAATTCCCAAAGTGAAGTGATCCTTACTTGCCACTTTAGGTTTCAAATCCAGACTAGATGAAGCCCTAAGTAACATGGCCTAACCTCATAGCTGACCCTGCATGGAGCTGGGTGGGACTAGATGACCTCCTGAAGCCTCTTTCAACCAGAGTAACCCTATTAATTCAATTTCAGGGGGCCAAAGATCCTTTTTACTTTTAAAAATAGATTTAAAAGAAAAAGCAAGTTTCTTTAGAAAAAGTTTTAGGATTAATTCCATTAACAAAACTTCATTTAAAAGGGATTAACCATAGTTACATGCAACATTCCCTTTCCTTGCAATACAGTCCCAAAACAAAGAAATAGCAAGTTACCTATCTCACTGTGCAGCAGTGCTGGTTTCTTATTACAAAGATAGCACAGTGGGATCGACCGGAAAGTCTTTGCTGACTCCAAGTAGGCAAAGGAAAAAAAAAAATCAGTACAAAAAGACCAACTAAAAGCTTTGCACTGGCAAAACTCACATGCTAAAAGCGCACCCATGGAAGCATAATCAAGATCCTACGCAGCATACGGAGGATTCATTTACACTAGGAAAAAGAGGAGACTCATTTAACCCTTCTCATATCTTTCAGAGGTGGTTTCTTAGGGAAGTTTCCTGGGTTTTCAAGAAAACTGGTGGGGTGAATGGGGAGAAAAGGCAGATGGAGGAGGGAAATAATTATGGGATTACCTTGCCCCTTCACAAAACAAGGAAACAAAATATTCACAAGACTGAGAAGGAAAGTTTTTAGATTATGATAAAAAGAGTCTCTGCCCTTTGACACTAACTCTATAGCAAAGCAGCAGAAAACCAGAGACTTGCTAAACATTGTGCAACAATGACCCTGTCAGCATGAAGGCTGCCAAAAAAACCCCACCACACAAACATGGAAGCAGGAAATAATTCACTTTGGCAGGGACCACTCAAAGCAGGGCACCTTAGAGCAGGATGCTCAGGGCCTTGCCCCACAGCATTTGGAATAGCTCCAATGGTGGAGATCCCACATCCTCTTCAGGCCCCTGTCCCACTGCCTAACTGCCGCCAGGGTGATATTTCCCATTTCTAAAAATCTCAGTCTCCTGTGTAGCAACTTCTATCTATTGCTCTTGTCCTATGAGGAGCGCCTGGCTCCATCTTTGCTACACCCTCACAGCTAGGTGGGGGAAGACGGCCATAGGATTTTCCCCATCCCCTGAAGCCTTCTTTGCTCAAGACTGAAGCAGCCTGGGTGACCGAGCTGCTCCCCACACTCCACATCTTCCAGCCTCCCGAACCATGGTGGCCCAGAATGAAGCAAAGGGAGAAGTGAGAGACCTTTATGTCAGCTGGCTTAGGATCACACACTTGCTTTCACTGATTTTGATGCCAGTTGGCAAAATCCAAGTCAGTTCTTGAAAGAGCTGACAAAGGAGCAGCTTTCCTACATACACTGGCAATAACAGTGAATATGCCTCCAAAAGATAAGAGTGCATCCTTCCCAGTATTGCAGTTTAAAAGCTAGGTTTTTATTAAGATGGCTCTAAATCTTCATGTATAATATTTTCAAAGAAAGTGTTTCCCTATTTTTAGTTTAAAGCAAGTGCTTTAATTTGTCACTATAGCTACCACCATAGAACACACTTAAAAAAATGATAGTCTTTCAAAGCCATTTATATAGTCAGACTAGATCCTTACACTTTGAGCAAACTCTTAACATGGCCAATTAACCTGTCTCGAGAAGTCAGGTGTACTCACTGAACATCTGACATATACTCTTGGATATCTAATTCAGATGCATTATTTCCAGGAAAGAAATATGGTCTTTCCCAGACAGAGAAGTGAAGGGAAGCCAGGAGCACTCTGCAGTCAGAAAACTCTTCAAATATCCACTACAATCAAGTGGTGGTAATTTATGGCTCAAGTCCTGGAAAGATCTATTCACCCACAAGCTTATCAAGAAGTATTCCCTCAGCAGTCACTTACCCTTCCTGTACAAAACCAGTATTTGGCAGATTGTCTGTTTCCTATCTGCATCAACTCATATCCCCACCAAATGAAGTTTTTCAAAACCAAACATTTTTGAAGAGGAAAAAGGCCTGAGAATGGGGACTACATCAGTATCGTTCCTATCACTCACAGGTCGTATTGCCACATAGTGTAAAAAACCAAGTCAAACATGCTGACACAACAGTCAACAACCACCAGAAAGCTTAATGACCTATTCTAAATGAAAACTTGCTTCTTGTTTAGACTCTTTCAGTAGTCTCAAGGCCATTTTTAACTTGGGAAAGCAGGCATAAGAGTTGTGCTACAGAAGAATATGTACTGCATAACAAGTCAGTGCAAGTTAGTCAGCCACTCAGCAGCCACAGGCCAGAGACTTCTGATATCACAAGTTTATTTCTTTATCTTACATTAACATAAAAGAAAATCCAAGCTCCATACTATGCATAGCTATGCTTGGAATTTCTTCTGCACATGAGCAGTAAGTTATCTACACCTCAGTCAGGCAAAGACAGCAAATACAATGGCTCTACAACTTTTTAAGCATAGAAAACCTAAACTAAGACCAAGATTTAAATGTCTACTATCAGTTTGCCATACTTGGTAACAGTTGAACCATCAGTAGTTCTGAAAACTAAGTGACTTGCTGGGTTTTCAGACCTGGAAAACTAAATGACTTCAAAGCTCAGAGGAACACCAAGTTACACTTGGTGCATTTGTTCCGTTTCTCCCCCTCGCAACAACAAAATTGCCCACCTTGCACTAGCTAGCCAGAAGCCTTCACCAGCAGCAGTTCAATCCCTAGCTCTGGCCATTAGGACAAACACACTGCAGACCATACATGACAAGAAAGATGTTGAAAAATATTGGATGCAACAGTGTGTTTTGGCTCGATCATAAAAAAATCAGTCACTTAATCTCCACACTCATTAAGATCTTCTAGTCTTGGACTGTAGGAAAATGCACAAGAAGCAGGAGCAGACTGTAAGAACGTGATCAAACGCCTTAGATTTGCTTCTCACCTACAGTATTGTTTCCACCCCACCATGTACCTATAAGTGTGAACTCACCTACAATTACTGTCATTTCCTTTGCTGTGACTTTTGCATAGCAAGACACAATCAAGGGCTGTAATTAATCTATTGGGGTTTAGCTAATCCTTTCATTGGATTTTCCTGACAGCTTCTACCCTATTGAACTACTGTGTTGAGAGCAAGTTCTTTTCATTAGTATATAAAAGGAGGGATGGCATTGGTTTTCCTGGTCAAAGGATAACTTTTCTAGAACAGGCTCAGCCTTTTGCATCTTACATAGACTGAGGAAAATTGTTTTATACCACCAGTAGAATGGGGGATTTTGTATGCTTTTCAGTTGGGAGAAAAAAAACTACACATTTCAAATCACTCACTTTCTACTCTTGGCCACAGGTTTGTTACAGTCAGCTCAGTGAAAAAGAATAAGATTATCAAAGTTTGTTTTTGTTAGAAACCTGCCCCATGTATTAGGCACATTCCCCCTCCTTTCTCATCAGGCCCAGAGATGTGAAATGACAAGGGAATTTCAGCATATTCTCTCCCCACCCCCAAGAGCTGCAATTCACAACAGTATTAGCCAAAAATATTTGTAAGGACAGGTAGATGAATACTCTTCCTGGAGGGAACAGCAACTTGGGATTTTTTATTTTATTTTATTTTTATAAAGAGTGTGAGGAAAAAGGAGAACCTCATTTGCTGAGCACTAAGAGCAAGTTAATAAAAGTTGCACACGATTTGTTAATACCTTCAGATGAGTTACTCTGATTTTATATGAAATTCAGTCAGACTCAAAGTAACCCAGCACAATTTAAGCAATACATAGCCACAAAACTAAAAGATGTAGACAGGAAGTGTCACTGTACTTTGGAAGTGATTTATTATTACGTGTAGACAGCTACAGGGAAACTAAATGAAATTAGCTGCCGGGTGAGAGGTAGGGGAACATCACAAAAAATAAAAGCATGCACTAGTATTTAAATATTATACTAGCACTTAATCATATAGAAGTTTAACAACGTTCTAATATTCTTTCCCTCTGAAAGATTAAAGGGATGGGGAGGGAAGGAAGTCATTGACAGGACTTGAGATTTACAAATAAGTTAATAACCAAAAAAAGAGGTACAACTTCTTAGAAGCAGTTATTTTGCAAAGTCAGCTTACTAATTCACCATCAAAAAAGTGTCTGACCTGACCCAAATTGCTTGCAAATGAATTCAGTCCAGGTATCACCAAGCCATTCGAGCAGAGGAGACAAACAGCCTGGACATTTACAGACTAAGCAATTTAACTCTAACATCCTCCTAATGAATTACTTTACTATGAATCCAGAATTTCCTGTTTTTAAAAAACAGGAGGGGTTATCAAAGGCATAGCTACCTTATCTATCTAGTAATGCAGTCTGTACTGAAAGACTGCATGTTTTTCTTGACAGCTCAGTTCTGGTGGCAGCAAAAGGTCAAGTTGCAATCAAAACCTGGTCGTGTGTAGTCACTAGTTTTAAACAGTTGTGTGGTTTGTAATGTATTAAGACTCCATGCATGATGCAAAGGACCACTGAGCTTCAGTGCATAACATCTGTTGGGATTAACATGCACAAGCCAGCCTTATAAACAGATGCTGACCTGAAGGGAACCAGACAGCTATTGATACCACTACACTGTAAGTTACCATGGCAGGTGAGAAAAGCACCCTCCAGCAAGGAGGAGATGCACAGAAATCTACTAAACCGAAATTCTGCCCGGGAGAAGTTAGACAAAATTTTAAAGAGTCTGCAACACACTGATCACAGGAGCATAGCTGAAATATTCCATAGCTGGTGAGAAGTGAGCAGAGAGAGTAAGCAGCAAGAGGTACAAAAGTGATTAATAAGCACTCAAGTCACACTGTGCAATGAGGGTTTATCTCCTGTATTTACATGTTCCCATAGTTCTTTTTAATGGCCTCACTAGTATTTACTTGAATGCATATGATTAAATCTTTTGTTAGCCTGATTTTAGTAAGATTCCCATTCACAGGAGTGGTCAAAGGAAGAACTACAGTCACAAAACCATCCAAAAGCAATTCAACTTTGAGGGCTTCCATGTAGCATACACATACGCTAACTGCTCCTGAATTTGAAACTCAGTTCTAGCCCATATCCTTTTTTGCCCCTTTTTTATGGATATGAGTAATGGAAGGGTTTCTGCAAAGCTGATGTGCTTATGAGTCATTTTACTACCTGCAGCAGGCTTAACTGCACCAGCTCCTCAGGCAATGAACTAGTGTTATTTGAAGGTATAATCTCAACTTCAGGATGGATACACAGCAGACCAGACTTAATATTTTAGGCTTTATTTTTTCCTTCCTTCCAAGTGTTACAGAAGAACTAATACGGGAACAGCACTTTCCTTATACTAAATTTTTGCACTCATTATCAAGGGCTTCAGGTCTCTCCCTTTGGTGCTTGCCAACATCACAACTAGCTATTCTTGTTAGCAAGCTAATCAGGTAATAAAATTAAACAACACTACTTTCTTTGGAGAACAAAAGGAGCAAGCTGAATGACGCTTGCATCAAGTCTTACACTCTGAATAGAAAGAGACATATCAAGCCACAAAGCCCAGGGTCTAAAGAACCAGAGGTGCATCAGACCCTCAAATTCTTGCACAGTGTGCATCACTCCCACCCAGCTCTTTATAGAGAAAGAGGAAGGGAGGAAGAAATGAAAAAGCATTAGACTAGACCAACTCTGTATTTTTGAAGCCTTTTAATCCAGAAAAAGGAAATAGAACTTCACAATTGACCGAGTCCATCTCTAGAATACGTATTTGGGAAAAAGCAAGTTATTTCCTGGAACTGCTACAAGATGTAGATTAGACAGCTCACAAACATGCAGCTGGCTACTGCTGACAATCAGAGCCGCTTTGTAGCTTGCAGAACGGCTGTAGCAACTGCGTATTCCTGAGCTGAATCGCAGTCTCCTCATTTCCTTCCGCTCACCATTTACAGCCAGGAGAAGGGAATTTTCCCCACAGCAAATGCTGCAACTACGCGTTACACAACTGTGGAAAACCTATTCCCAGAATGAAGCTTATACGCAGTGGGACAAATTCTGCCCCTCTGTTCCACTAGCTGCTACAGGAATGCCTAAATGCCCCCAGCAGCACGGATGGCATTCAGACATGGCAGTTTAACACTGTTGTTCCCGACTGGGCAACACTACTGAAACAAGCAGCACGAATATTAGAGATTCATTCTACTAGTAAAGACAGAGTCTTCTTTTAGAAGCTCACTATCTGATTAAAGTCAGTATTTAACAGAAAACTGTTAGAAATGTATTTGTGCTAGGAAGAAGACTACAGATGCACAGAAAACACTTTCCCATCTGTAATCATGCAAGCCTTGCATTCAACTATTTATACCTTACTATTTAGAACTGAAAAGAAAGAGCCTTGAAGTTCCAAGTAGGCAAAAATTAAGCTTTAGTTTGGTGGTGGTCCCAAAGAACACACACTCATATTTATTAAGCTTATCAAGATCTGTATAACAAAACACCTGCCATTATCCAGCAAAGGATTCACTACTCATCCAGGTCAAAGATTTCACCATTTATCTTTACCAAGTTCAGTTTTCCTTTCACTTGCCTGGACATGAATAAAACCAAGAAACAAAAGGTTTTGTGGGGATTGGACAAGTAGAGTTAAAGCTGCTATTGTGAGTTCCAACTCCAATTTCGCATACATGCTCTGTAGGCTTGACAAGTATACATGTCTGCAGATCTCACAGATCCTTGTGCGATAAACTGTTGTTAGCTATGGCAGTATAAACCATCACAGTTCCATGATCCAAATGGCCATTCTTTTTTTCATTTGAGTATGGTGTTTATAAGTAGTAACATTTCTAAAGCAAAATCTGGATCAAAAGCTTGTTATTACACTCCCTTTTAAACAATCATTTCCCTCAATTTACCCAGCTAGAGAAACTAAGAGAGTAACTTACACGATCTAAAATAGAAAAGTCAAAATACATGTTTGCAGGAGTTCTTGACCATCTTTTTTTTTTTTTTTTTGAAAAGAACTTCTGACATGTAACTTAACCTGTTACACCCTGAGGCACTATTATTCTTTGAAGTCTGCACAATAGGAGATCTGTTCAGACCTGCGGAGGAAGCTCTTACCTGTAGTAGCCACAATTCTGGCCACTGTGACTGAGGATTGGTGACAGAAGCTGGTTAAGAACAGGTTTGAGACATATCCGATTGATACTCAGCCCCTCTTTTTCCTCTAAAAAGCAGCATTAAGCTCACTTATGATCTAAGAACCTGCATAGCTTATATTCTTTGTCGTTGCTTTCAGAGCAGCAGTAGTAACATGAAGCTTAACTAAAAAAGAACCCGTAAACCCAGTTACCACACCCAAACTAACTTTTAATTATACAATCTATTTAAGAATCAGTAAGTTTGGTTTCTTAGACTACAGTTACTACAATTTGATTGAAAATATTGAAGGCTTTTTATTATTAACAAAAATGTAAGCAAGCTAACTTTGGCATAACTACCTTCAGAATACAGGACACACTTTTGGCAGGTATGCCCACTTTGAAAATACTATGCCACAAATATAGTAAGAAGTCACAGCTCCTTAAAACAGTAAAATTCCTCATTAGAATTACTTTTCTGTCTGTTTTTAGTCTAAACTATCCTGTTTTTAGACTGACCTGATTACACCTTTTACAGAAAACTATATGTTAAACACCATCTTTCAAAAGTTTCTAGTTAAAATAAAGGCAACACTTGCCGACAGGGACAGATCCCTTCCCTTAGGTCAGCTGACATAATTAAATAAAAAGCCACAGACAGCTTTTGGGCTCAGTCTTCTTACTGAATTAAAATCCAAAAGCTTGCCTAATCTTCATTCTCCTCCAAACTGCAACTATTTACCCATTAAAGTTTCTCCCCATAAGGCTGGGAGCACCACAAAGAATTGATTTCCGCTCCCCGTTCCCCAGCCCCTAAGGCAGGTTTACAGAGACATACTCTGTAGAAGCACTCGCCTACACGTTTTGGCCGCTCGAGCGACCTGCCATGCAGCAGCAGCTACTGCTGCACAAAGACGCAGCAAGCGGCAAGCCAAGGGAGTAGCGACGCAGGTTATTCGAGTGCCTGAACTGCAGATCAGAGTTCCCAGAAACAAAGCAGGGAAGGACTCATCCCAGCAAGCCCCAGAGAGGCTCCCAGTCGGCAGGAAGCAGCTTACATAAAAACAGTCCTCACTCTGACAGGAGTTAGGGCTTCCTACCTCCCCTTCTTACTGTCCAAAGGGAAAGCAGCAAGCAGGCATAGACAGAAGTCACCCCGTTTTCCCCCCAGAATAGGGGGCCTTGCAGAATCTTTCCCTGCGCATTACCTGAACTAGGGAAGAAAGGACAGCAAAGTGCCCAGCTGGGCATCTGGTAACTTCCCAGCAGCCACAGTTGCTCCTTTTCTCCACACTTACCTTAAAGGGAGAAAAGCTGAGGGCTCTCAAAAACCTGCAGAAGCTATTTAAGGAGCCAGTCTGAGGGACAAGAGTTAGCCTTGCACTTGCAGTAGCTCATTCCCATTTTCTCAAGCAAAACTAGAACAAGAAAACTCCTCCCCAGAAAGCTTTTGACATCCCAGTGCTGCCAGCCTTGCACTCAGTTGTAGGCAATACAAGGGGATGGACAGTTCTCACCCCTTCTGAAAACTTGTGTGTCCTGTCAATCTTACAGGACAGAGAATGGGCTCAAGTGTAGTACCTTTTGCCAGGTGGGACACACAGAAGTGAAAATAATCAGGTCCAGCTGACCTACCAAGAGCATTTCAAAGCTAATGTAGAAGAGACCTGAGAAACTAGCTACTTTAACTTCTATCCCAAAAAGGCCAAATTTCCAAACATCTCTACATCATGTTGTGCAAACATGTAAGAATTCCTTAAATGGCAACTCCAGTAAAGTACCACCCTTCATGCTGCCATCCAGAGATGCATCTTAAAAAGCACCTTGGTTTAGATATGGCAAGAATTTTACATTTCCTGGTAGACAATGTAAGCAAAGAGCACTAGAGACAGGATTTAAGCTACCAGATAGTCTTTTCAGCCCACTTCGCCTTGAAGTTCATGAGCCAACTGATGCCAAACACCACATTTTACTTTCCAGCAGACGATGCAGCACCTGCACGAACCTCTGAGTAGACAGCATTAGTGTGACACACACTAACAGCACCTTTAGTTGGCTTTTCCGTTTTGAAACCAGAGGCTTAAAGAGACAAGTGTTATACCACCTCTGCTGGCAGACCACACCATGCTGCTGGTCATTTCATTTTGAAGAGCCGAACTCAGACTCTAGCTCTTCCCAGAATGAAGTAGTTTAAAACACCTTAGAACCCACCTAGAAAATCCAAGCCCCTGCTCAACTGTATTTTCTTGGTTTCCTACTCCAACATACATATGAAAGGAGACTTCTCAAGGATACAACAGCGTTACAGCTACTTCCAGTGTAAATTAAAGCTTCAAGAAGTAAAACTTACACTGAGGTCGCACATTTATGCTTAGGTAGAAGTCTTCGAGCATGACCAGGCACTATGTGGGAGACATCCACAGCGTCAGAACTCAGCCTGAAAGAGCAGTCGTCAGTACTGCACTTCCATTGGCTTAATTGTGGTACCATATGACAACTTAAACACCAAAAGACTACATCAACCCATCCTCTGACTTTTATATGGACTACAACTGAACTCCTTAATCAAGCACTTCGCAAATTAGAGGAATAGTTTGTTTTAAGCATCTTTGGCTGTCCAGTTATCTGTTTCTGCAAGTAACAGTAGCACTGAGCCACAAGCATTGAGGCAGTATACAGTAACCCACTTTGCTTTTCAGGAAGTCTCAGTTTTATCTGAGCTTTACACACAAGTCTCTAATCACTAGCCTCTTGAGGCTTCCTGATTTTTTCCAGATGTAAATAAGAAGTGCCAGATGGTACTTGTAACAGGTTAAGATTTACTAGTCATTTAGGACCTTTTCCAGATGACAGGGGTTAGATATTTCCGCTTTCTATAACCATATCCAAGCATAACAAAAACCTAGATCTGTCAGCCATGCTTGCAAGCGTATCTGAGGCTTGCAAGCCAAGTATTACATAGCAGTAACACTGCTCATTCAGGCAATCCGTTTTTAATCCTCTCCCTAGTTAAGGAAATGGAGTAGAGATACTGGCTCCAGACTACTTAACACTCCAAAACAAGTCCTACTGCTCACCTTTACCCATATAGCAGGCAACAGAGGACGTTTTCCTATTAGTGGCTGCCAATCATTGGCGCACGCAAGGCCCACACCTCCGTGTGTTGCACACACGAAGTGGACCACACATGAACACAACTCTACCTCTTCCTCTAAGACAGGGGGGACAAAAATAAAACAGCATTTCAGATTAATCTAACTGCGCTGCAGTCTATTTTGAAGTTACTGAAAGCACTAAGTTAATCCAAAGATTAAGCAAGTAAAAGAATAGAGGCTGTGCACAGTGATACTGCGTTGAGATGTTATCTGAAGCAGCACACACCTTCTTAACTGTCAGAACAAGACCTAACCCACTTAAAGCGTGGTGGATGTCCGGGGGACTTTTTTGTGGTGGAGGCAATTATGATCTCCATTCTTTTTCAGTTCTTGGACCAAATACCATAGCTCCAAGGTTCTAGTTAAAGCTGTTTTATCATTCATTTATGCCCATAGGATCAGCATATTATGTGCGCATATTAATATCTAGAGCTAGCACTATGGGCAGTGCTGCCTTTGTATTGCTCAATACTGACAGCAAACACCACTCAGGTGCTTCAGGTAATAAAAGTTGTAAAAGCGTGTGGCACTGAAGAAGGCCAAGTTAGACAAGGAAGCAATAAAGATAAAGCTATTGTCCTAAGCCTGCAGGTCAGAGGCACTTTCTGGAGAAAAAGACCATCAAGAGCTGGTAGGTTTGTCTCTTATTTTATCCATATGGGTTCAGACATCCCTAGAAATGGTAAGAGTTGGAGATATTTAGTGGGAGTTCAGATGCCTGTTCAGAAACTCACAGCTTCAGCAGATGAAGAGAAGGATGCTCTAGCCCTCCTGTGTTAGCCACTCCAGTTCATTTCCTAACGCACTGGCAACATGCTTCTGGCAACATGCTTGCAACAGTTTTTTGTCTCTTTACAGCTTCTGTCACTTCCAGTATACAGCTGATGATTCAACTCCTGCACCTTGCTACCAAAAAATGAGCTTGTGGTGATACAGAAGTTCACAATGGTATTTTGCCACAGACTATTTCACAGGGAACAAAGGAAGAGGGGGCTGGAGTGCATTTATTGCCTTTAAAATGTTGGAAGACAGCTGCAGGCTACTGCTAATAGATCAGTCTATCTAGCAGGCACAAGATCTTGGCATTAGATACTCAAACTGGATTAGGAAAAAAGGTATTTCATTTACTTACGCTTGGAAAATAACATCTAGGGGCTATACATTATTATAATAATAATATAATAATACTCATTACACTTGAATAGCACTGATCACTAAACAGAAAGCATGCCCTGGAAATCAAATTGCACTTGTCAAAGACTTGCTACATAAAAAAGAATCTGAACTGGTGCCAAAAAACTAGCTACAAGGACCAGAGATAAGATCTTTATAAAAAAAAGATTGAAAACCAGCAAGTTTTTCAAGTATTAACTCTGTACTAGGAGTAGGAATGGCAAAATAAATCTGATCTGTGCCATGCAAATTGGGTTGGAGGGAGAGAAACAGCAAGAAATTGACCTTAGCGCTTCTTATTTCAAGTGGAAGTCATCATTTAAGCCTTTAAAATCATTTCTTCTGTATTTTGTCTCTATTCTCTCCCCCTAGACCACAAAAAAGATAATTCTGTAGAAAGCAGCCACAAGGGAGTATTCCACTAAAGAAGTTCAGCCAGAAAACACTTCAGCAAAAGCGTTATGATTACATGAAATATGTACTAGACAGAGCTTTAGTACAGGCCCAAGTTTAAGATGTATTACCCAAATATTCCTTTTGAAAATACTTAGAGGGATACCACTCACCTCTAAAACTTAAGAGCAAAAGGTTTGTTTCAATAAATGCTGTGTAAATAGCCTAATACTTTTGCTTTGGGAAGGGAAGAAGTCTTCTGCAGTATAGTGAAGTTTCTCCTTGCTTTCTTTCTGACAATAACAGAAGTTACTATTATTGGTTCCTCCAAAAATTTTTCTTCTTCACAGTCACTCTCTGTATGATACCTGGCAGCAAGGTACCTTAACCAGGTACTTTAAGTTAGATATTGTTCATTCTCTGACCATCTCCAAGTACATCAGTAAGCTGTCTTCCTTACAATGCTGCATTAAAATAGTGTTAGTCTGAGAAGAGCAGGGGGAAAACGAGGAAAGAACATACATGGTTTCGACACACTAACACAATAATTAGAGCGAGGAGGTTCATCTGCAGGAAACAGCCCTCAGCCCAAGTCTTATTAAAGCCCGAGACGCCGTTCAGCCTGAAGTCTGGCAGGAGGAAGAAACAGCCCCTGGCATTTGTACACATTCCAAAACAGAAAGTCACTTTCTCTAAGGGAAAGTATTCCCCGAGGCACCCGGTTTTAGGGAGTGCACCAACTCCCATAAGTGCTATTTGCAGCTGAATGTATGCCAAGAAAATAACCTGCTGCAAGTTTCTGATATGTGCTCTGCATCCAGCAGTAACTGGTAGGTTAATACAAGCATTCAATATGAATCATTTCCACCAAGTTTTAACTTTATTCCTACACCAAGCAAGGTTTAGGAAGACGACACCAGTGCAACATCCTTTTAGTCTGCAACTACCAGAAGAATAAAGAGAACTTTGGAGACAGCCTTGCTTTGAGAAAGAGGTCACCTAATTCAGCCTCCAGAGATCCTTTCCCACCTATGTTTTTCTATGATTCTACAGTGAAAGGCAGGCTTGGCACTTCGGTATTTTTTATTTTCATCTCTGCAATGAAGTAAGTTAAATCCAAGACAGTTTCCCGTGCTTACTCTCTTCACACAAGAGTGGGACAAGAGCATACAGTCACTAAAGACCTCTAGTCATGCAAAGCTGAATACAGAGTTAGTATTTAAAGAGCTATCAAAGACAACTGTAGCTCACATTTCAGATATCAAACAGTCAACCATTTGGTCAACATTAGTCATCAGAGCATGAAACACGAAATAAAATGCTCAGTCTGAAACCAAGAGCCAAAAAGCCAGAAAAAGAACTGCCTGAAGATTAGTTTTTAATATAGGTACTGGCTTGGAAGCCTGTTTTCTTTTCAGAGAGCACCGCAGTGTTTTAAGGCAAGGAACCAGAGCTTCTTAGCATAATTAGGATGCCCAAACAGTATTGGTCAAGCCGCTGTTACATAGTTGCAACTCCAGTACAACAAAACCCTGCAAGACTGGAGAGTATTTTTTCCAGACTTCATTATCAGTTTGCAGTGATTGGCGTTCAGAAATTAATCTACTTTCAGTATTGGTCCTCTGAACCTTTTTAGCAACCCATGGTGATACAGAATTTAATTCCAAGATCAGTGTCTGAAAACTTAAGAATGTCTCAGGTACACTCCTGAACAGCACCACCAGCAGAAAGCTTATGGGCTTCCTTGATATTTTAAACGATCTTCTACCAAAAACCATCAACATACGACTTTTTACCATACAAAACAGACATGTAAAAAGTGCAAAGTGAAATCTAGGACAATACATTCATAGCGATCCAGAATCTTATTGTTTTGAAGCAACAAGTCTAAGCAAACATGTTTAACAAAAAATGTAATACCACTTGCATCACTGCCATGATTTGCTGTGCTGTTCCTTCACTTTTACTTCTGTAGTATATTAGTAATCGAAAATCCTTTAGTAATAGCCAACACCCATTTATTTATTCCAATTCTTTAGTACAGTATACGACTGTCTAAAAATACACATTTTCTGAGCATGACTAGACCTGTCAACAAGCAGTTTCTCATTCAAGCCTCACAGGAATTTATTTTCTACATTCAGTTAGGATACAAAAATCCCTTTTCAAGTGAATACCTCAGATCTAGATCAAAATGTTTTAACGCTTTGCTGTTACTATTCCTTTAGAAGTCTGACAGCTTTTAGAACTGAAATTATACCTTCAAGATGGAGGAAAAAACCCTCAACGATTCTATCACAGAGAAATTTCCATAAACGTTCTGGATCAGGAACTAAGGGACACTATAAACACTTTGTGCTCAACCAACAATCTCAAACACTAGTTTTTGTACAGATGTTTTCTGTGTTTGCCTGGGCAGTCTCCAAATACAGGCTCCTAGAGAGTTTCATGGTACTGCTTTCCCCATTAAGAGAGCACCAAGTCAGTATTGGAAGTTATAAGCTGATTATCAAAACAAAACACTCAAGCCTTACAGTTTTTGTCATCCTATCTCTAGATTTTCTCCATAGTATGCTTTAATGTTTAATGACTATAAAGACTTAAAAAAAAAAAAAATCAAGTAACAGTGTTGCAGAAACTCCAAGGTTTTGTTCTCATTTCTGAATACAGAGTGACTGAATAAGAGGGGAGAACTCAAATATAAATTCTCATCTTTCAACTGACTAAAGAAGCCTGCCTCTGAACCCCTTTGCCCTTCTAAGGGTCAATCTACATGAAAATCATTCTGATGAAGAAAACCACTTATTCTAAGTTAGTACGATTAAATCAATTCATTTCATCTGAATGACACCAAAAGTTACTTTGCCTTTCAGAAGCTCTGGCTTTCTGCTCTCATTCTGTATAACAGGTTGGTTCAAGGTAAGCTGGATCAAAGAAATCATTGCCCCATAAAAAGGATTATTTTTAAAAGGCTTTTAAGACTATTGACTTCATAAGCTCCTTCACCCAAATACTGTTTTGCAGTGGCACTTCTTGTCAGGAAATCAAGCGTCCTGGGAGCTGAAGGCTTGTCTAGCCTTGCCTGCAGGTCACATTAGTTTTCACTGCTTTACTTTAAGCCATTTAATTGTGGTTTTTAATAATTGCTACTTTAACTCAAGGTGGGGAAAGAGAGCACAGTTCATTGCCCAGCGTGGTCATTTTCTCCCCTCTGTCGGACGCCAGCGTGCGCAGGCCAAGGCTTGCTGCTGAAGAATCAGCACAGCATTGAGTAGACGTGCAGAACGATGCTATGTAGCCTCTCATTCAAGAGCTGTCAATACATCTAATCCTTAGTGAACCAATGGTCGCCTTCCTTGCAGACAAGGCAAAGCCAAGAGCTGAATGCAAGTGTTTAACTAATGCTTGTTTGAATTGTTACATTTTTCTCCCAGAATGCAGCACTTAGGGAGAGACTAGGGACCAGAAACAAAAGTAATAAAATTATCTGCTCTGAAGAATGGGTGTCAAAAGTTTACAGTATATTCAGAGTGCTGGAGAAATATCAAAGAGTCCAGTATACATATCATCAAAATCATCATACCCGATGTTCTGGTTTGATTAAAATATTTAGGGAAAGGACAAGAGTATGATAGCCAGGAAAAGAGCATTTAAGAGACGAAAATGGTTGCACCCGACTTCTATATGCAGACTCAGAACTCTTCCATACAGGCAAAGATAAGCAGTGACTGCCTGAAAGCTTTTAACACAAAGTTATAAGAGCAGGACCCACAAGCCCACAGCTGAACAACAACAAAAAAAAACATCAGGTACTAGTCTTCTTTTAAACAGGAGATTTGTAATCCAGGACTATAGTTTTTGCATTTGATGTTTATGCTAGTACAAACACCAAGAAGAGTAAGTGTCATCTTTCTAGATTAAGACAAAAAAGACGACAACTCCTAGTCTAAGAATAGCATGAAGGATACCTATAGCATCACAGGCAAGCAAAGAAAACACCCTTCCCACAAGAATTGCAGAGGCTCAAAAGCAAGGAGCAAATTAATGGGGTAGGACAGGATGGCCTTCCTAGCTTACAAGCAAAATTGCCAGTGAAACTGGGGCCATGGATTATTCTGGGCACCTTACTGTTAATTGAAGCATCATTAAAAAAAAAAAAAAAAAAAAAAAAAAAATCCATCGCTCATGTATGGGGGGGATTTGAAATTTTGACAGCTGTCAGAGAAACTCAGTTATCTTATTTCCTCCAGTTCACACAGGAATCAACATTGCACATTAATATATTAAATACAGCATACCTAGCATTACCAATACACATGTTTATATAAAGAAACCTAATTTGTATTTGAGAAGTTACTGCAAGATGAACAGAAGCCTTTGACTTCCCAAATAGCTACAGATGGCATGTGGCTAATTCAGGTTATAAAATGAAAAAGGCAACACTCAAACACGATCTACAAGCTTCTGCCCATTGACTCAGTGCTGGCAATGCTCTAAGGCATCTGAAGTTCCTGAAAAAGTTCTTTAAATAGAAGCAGTTAGTCAAATAACAGCGTTGATAATCAAGCCCCATTGCCTTTACTGTAGTACAGATTTTGGCATGTTGCTTTACTTTATCACCATGGTTGCCAAATAAAACCAAATTTTATAAACAGCATGCTGTTTAAGATTCTTGTACTTTTGTCTAGCCCAGTAGCTACACAAAACAACAAGCAGACAAACTTGAAACTTAAGCTAGGAAGGAAGCTCTGTGCAGTTCTGCTTCATTTTCTACAAAAGAGCACCAAAAAAGGACACTATAACTTTTGTGGGACTCAGCAGGCACTTACAGCAGTTGTTCCCAAAACACTCTGGGCTCAAGGACCTCTGTCTAGCTTCTGCCCTTCTCATGAACTGGTCTACAGTCTCAAAGTCTTAACTGAAGTCATTTCAATACAGCTGTCCTGATCATTTGCCCCAGCTTCCAAGCTGCAATCTGTGAAGCCATCAGCAACATCCAGACCTAGTGCAAAAGGCTTATATATTCTAGTCAGCCTCCAAGTTCTTCTGCAGTATAAGATGCCCAGAATCAATAAGGCGATCTTGTCTACAATAACTGCATCTCCAAAACAGAACAGGAAGTAGGAGAGATGCAACTGCTGAAACAGAAAGGGGGGCAGAGATGAAAGCCTCCATTTTATAACAACAAAGCATTTTAATGCAAGCTAAGGATTTTTAACATTGTCATTGTTCTTTATAAAGAAGTGCTATCCACCATGTATACACTCCAAATGTAAACCCAGTGTTGCCTATTCTTAAGTCTCCAGTTCCAAGAAGTATCTGAAATCCCTGGGAAGTAGTGCAGTGTAAATATTCTCTCTGAGCTTATGCTGTGATTTAAAAATTAGATTCACAGTGTTAACAACTAAGGTCAATCCTAGAATGAAAATACCTTCCCTATATTCACGATACTTCAGCACAAAGCCCTAACAGATGTGCACAGTGGCAAAAAAAAAGACTTACTAACCCAAATTCAGCCCAGGAACCGACTAGAGCTTCACTTCACTCTGTAGTGCAGACTAAGAGGAGGAGAAACAGGGGCTTCAGCAGAGGGGCAGCAGCAAAGCTTATCTAGTATACACATGCATTACATTAGACTACAGTAAGGCAGTTTCGCAGGTCTAGCTATATGCCTCCAGAATCATTTTGTAGATAATTTAGAACTAAAAATTAAATAGCTAAGTGGTTTGCACATAGATATCTTTTATACTGCCAAGAAAGTGGAAAGTGAAATTCAACTCTGACATTTTAATTTTCTGTAGAGATTAGGAAAAAGAAACAAAATACAGATGAGACGAAACTATTTTCCTTCCTTTCCAAATGGAGAAGGAGACAAAAGGAAAATCCAATACCAGAAGTTAAAATTGCAGTAACCATAAGAGCCTTGAAGGTTGTCAAAGTCAGGTCAAATCCATGTTGTTAGAGTCCCTTTTCTTCCTGACTCTTAAAACACACATACCAGATGAAATACTGTTGCTATTACAACTTCAATTTATTTTCATGTTGTTACCATATATCACAATAATACATATATATTGCATATAAGACACTTTCCCTCTATAAAATGAAAGTGATATTTAGTTGTTTGAAAGCATAATACAAATTAAAAACTGCCAGAAGAGCAGCATTTAAAATTAGAGATGGCTTCTTGACTAGTTACAACTGAAAAAAGTGACTATCTTGACTGCTGTAAATAAGTACGAGCCTTCCATTCACGTCTTAACTACACAACTGATTAATGCTTGGCCAAAGAACATGTTTTCTCAGAAAGCACCCTTGGGACCTTGTGTTCGCATAATTTTAGATTCATAAGATAGTTTAGGTTGGAAGGACCTCAGAAGGTCATTTAGTTCAACCTCCTGCTCAAAATAGGGTGACAGATGCAGAGTTTCATACACAAAAGTAAGACAATTTTAATAAAGTCTTTTACAAGCAGACTAAAGATATTTCTACTAATACATTGTAAGAGTCATGTCTTTTGGTGGGAGAGCGACTAGAGTATTAACAAGTCTAAGCTAAAGTGTTTCAATGGCAATATATAATTGCCATGGATGAGGCCTCATTCCCCAGCTTTCACTTTTTGCATCTCCTTTATAACTACTTCTCCACAAAAGATTCAAGGGGTGTAAGAAAGACTTAACATAGTAAAGTAATTTTTGTTTTACAAGCATTCAATTTTTTTTATAGGAGGGTTGTTTCCTTTCAACTCTACTATGTTTTTTTCTGTTGATAATTCAATGTTACACTCAAGCTGTCCTCCATATACCATACACTTAGCAATTATATAACTAGGACTCTAAGCACATTTCATTCTTGAAAAGCTGCACTGTATTACTGATACTTAATAAGGTTTAATTGCATAGGTAATCACACACAGGAAAGTAGAGCCACACGACACTGCTTAAGGATCCTTAAAACCATACCAGTAGTATCCCTCTTGAACAAGAATTAGTCTACAACAAATACAAAACCTTAAAGTCAACACTGGCTAAACAAACACCAAATATAAGAAGAACTTAGAAGGATCTCAAGTAGTTTTAGGCATTAATGATTCCATACAGCCTTATGAAACAGTTAAAAAAAATAAAAAGTTAAAGCAATTTAACTGGTATTACTATTGGTGGAGGTTGCTTTCCATTCAGCATGTTCACATAATACTATTCCTGGAACGTACAAGCAAGCCTTATCTAGATATCTTGTTGTGTGGTGATATTTAGTGGAGCGTTTACACAAGTGATGAGATTAGAGAAGGAAGAATTTTAATCTAAGTGAATGGAAGGTCAAAGCACACAATACATTCATCTTCACTGTATGTGCAGAACAGATCTCTTACTGTACTTTGCCCCAGATAGAAATATGCATATTAGACTTGTTAAGATGTTCTTACTGATTTCAGTTGTTTTGCAATATAGAAAAGTCTTCATATGTTCTAGTAAAGCCAACAGCAATGCTAATAGTATTTCAGCAAGTTTCTGCTATCAGTAAGCAATAAAAAGATCATTATGAAAATTTATATAGTGATTTACATTTTTAAGATTATCTGAGAATACATAGCAAACAAGTTACTTCCTTTACACATTTTAAATATTAACTAAGTAAATCCTTTGTCCTAAAAATTTTCCTTTGCTACTTTAAAAAAAAAACTTTGTGGCTTAGATAATTGCTTTCAGTGAGTAGATTAATTCATGCATAACCAGAAAAATTAAAACCTAGCAGTTTCCACTGAAATATCAGTTTACTTCTATAATCTGGGAGAGTAAAATAAGTTCGTAACAGTTTCTTATTACTTCATGTGCATAGCTACAGAAGAGCCCTGCTAAGGTCCAAATGGCTTATCTGCACGCTATATTAGCTAACATTCAGAATTCTTTTGATTTGTTTGCATTTTAGTATGTGCCAGAATACATCTTGAGAAACATACAGCTTTTACTGTATACCTGTAACTAAGAGCCATGAAAGTTCAAAAAACAAAACATGACAAGCAATAAGCTGACACTGAATTATGGCTTGAGCCCTGATGTTTTAAAATGGAGAGTCTTGTGCATGGCTAATCATGACACATTCATGGAATTTCAGGATGAAACACTGTTTTGAATTGTGATGGCCAGCATCCATTTCTTCCTGCTTTTACAGACCTAACTTTCATAACTAGAAAGAGCCACACACAGCTATAAAATGGAAAATAATAATAATTATTCCTATGACAAAGTATCTAGGAGAAACAAGAGAAACGAAGACAGATAGTCATCATCCACAAAATAAGCATATTAATCAAGTACAGTGTAAATAAAGACATGGTGTATATACATACATTTCTATACACGGTAACCTCTGAAAGGGAAAAAATCCCTGCTAAACTTAGTGACCTTTCATAAACAGTGCATTACTTCTTAAACACAAATGATACAAGTCTTGCTAGCTTGCCTGCCTTACCATCTTCTGAAGAGTTGTTTTCATCCCTACACTTTGGGCCAAACTGAAGTTCTAATGGAAGGCAAAGAAAAAAAACTGCAGAAGTTAATTCACTTCATTTTCAGTAACAACTTCTGTGCTGACACAGCTTATTCATACACTCTAAAAAAAACTTAGGCCTCAACTACAAGCAAGAATTTTCTCAATACAAACCAATAGACCTTCATTAACTTCAGCTGGGTTTCACAGATGAGTACAACTCAAGAATCTAGTTTATCTGTACTCTTTAATCAAATAGCTTTCACAGTCACAACTTGCAATCACTTTTCTAGAACACAGTATAAGTGTAACCTTGCTAGGAGAAAAAAGTCTTGGCTTACATACATATGTATAGATATGCATATATATAAAAACACAAAGATATTTATGAAGTAATATTGTCATTTCAAATACATAGTAAGCACCCACACCAGCTGATGGAAGTGTACAACAAATAAGCACCTTTCTTACAATTTAATTTGGAAATGACTTTGTACGCTGATCACACCTTCTTCCGCCTCACTCATTCCCCCACTCTAGAGAAAGACTGTTTTCAGATTCCCAGCTATTTTTCCCCTATTCTGCAACAGATACACGCCTCACTGTACATCAGTGATGAGTCTGCACAAGAGAGTGAATAACATGATCCATACCCTACTCATCAGGTTTACCTCAGGGATTATGGGCTACAGAAAACTAGCAATAAAACCTGAACAACTGAAATCATCCTTACTTTAGTATGATGAGTATTCTTTGGACAAGTCATGGGTTCTTCCTCAATATGTTTAGGCAGACAGATCACTCAACTATACTCCATCACCTTGTAGCTGATCACACAGCAGTGCATGCTATTTCAAACGCAAAAGATCACACCTTTTCTGTCCGGATTGTTGAAGTGTGCACTATGAGGTTGCTAGAACAACAAATTCAGGTACTATTTCAGTCAGGACACCAGAATGACTTTAATTTTGCCCATCAAATTAATCCAGTTGGGGAAAAAAAGAAATCTGACACAAGGCCCCAAAACAAAATTCAAAGAAGAGACAGTGCGTATCTGACATACCGCTATGATATAAATTCTATCCTTTCTCATCATCAGAAGAAAAATGCAGATCCTCATTAATCCAATGATAAGCAGTAGTATTTAGTATTAGCATCACATGAGGCTCAAGAACATCAGAACACCACAGCACTAAGAAATCATTAGACCCTTCTGACCAGGCGTCATTGGGACCTCTGTAGTTGGGGAGCAGATGTCTCTCTTCCCACCACTCGTCCCTTGGTCTCGAGTTAATCTCGCCTCACTGCGGGGTAGAGCACATCACTGGAGACTCGCCCCAAAAGAGAGGCTGCAGCACGGGATGGCGTCAAGATCCCGGAACTCTGCCACTGTCTCCACCATTTTCCTTTCTGTTTCCAAACTATTTCTCTCCTACTCTCAAGGCCCCGAGCTGCCTGCAGGGCTCCCCTCCAGGGCCCCACAGATGCCCACCGATCACACGTACACGCAACTCCGCTCTGGTGCATCCTGAAGGAAGGAGCCAAATGCAGATGTGCATTATGCAGATGTGCCCATTTATCTCCAACCCCACCTGCCAAAACAGCAAAGTCCTATAGGTGGCACTGGCCCTTCTTCGGGCATGAAAAGGGGGAGAGAAAGGTTATAGGAGGTGACCAGGGGTCAGGCAGCACTTAACAGAGCAGCAGAGCTAGTACTGCAGATAACACAAAGCCAAGCTGTTCCCCAAACCCACCACTGGTGTCCAAGCCCGCTGCTAGTGCGTGTACTCGTGTGACACACCAGTATCGCTTACAATTGAGAGCACACCTGGGCACAGAGAGGAGGAGGGGGGGAAGAGGAGGAGAGAACCCACGGCTGGTCTTTGTTTTTCGGGAAGGCAGATGAAAGGTCCACAAAGTCCCACCGTGAAGAGGCACACTTCAAAGGAGGGCTTAAGACCAGGAAGATTTTGTCAGCTCTAGCTACAACGGGGGGAGGTATTCCATACCTACTACTGTAAGATACTACGACCAGTTTTCGGCTGGAGAATAATCCTAAGCAACAGAAATATGGCTTCCTTCTCCCTTCAGTGTATCCCTAAAAAGAAAAAGGTTAGCCTCCAGAGAAAGGGGTCGGACGAACCACAATAACCTGCTCTCAAACGCGAGCCCGTCGGGGCAGCCCCACCGCCTTGGGGCGGCTCCGGGCAGCGATCCCCTCGCGGCTCCGAGGCCTGACCGCGGCCGGGCTCTGCCGGAGCCGAGCCGCCCCCGCCCGCGGGCCCGGGGCCGCCCCCCCCGCCCGGGCGCGGCGCCGCCGCAGGTGAGGGCGCCCGGGCCGGGGAAGGGCCTCTGCCCCGCGGCGGCGGTGGCGGCGGGCCGGGCGCGCCCGCTCGGGCCCCGGCTGCCGCGGAGCACGAGGGCACCGCGGGGGGCCCGGCACCTGCGCGAGGGGTCCCGCCCGCCGCGGAGGCCGCCGCTCCCGCAGGGGCCGCGGCCCGGCCCCGCCGCGCCGCGCCCCCCCCCCCCCCCCGCCGGCTGCGCGCAGCGCCCGGCCGAGCCCGCGGAGAAGAGCGAGGGCGCCCCGCACTCACCGCCGCCGCCGCCTCCGGCCCCCAGCAGCCCAGCAGCAGCACCAGGCAGCCGGCGGCCAGGCTGCGGCCGCGGCTCCGCCGCCGCCGCTCCATCGCGGGGGGTCGGGGCGTGCGGCGCGGGCACAGCGCGGCGGGGCAGCGCGGCTCCCTGGCAGCGGCTCCCGCCGGCCGCCCCGACGCCAGCGCCCGCCCCTCTGCCGCGCTCGCCCGCTCCTGCCGGCTCAAGTCCTCCCGGGACTACTTGCCCCGCGGTATTCATCCGCACCGCGGGCGGGCCCGAGGGAGGGCAGCTGCCGCGCAGCGCGCGCGCGCTGGTGGGGGGGTTGGGGAAGGGGCGCCCGCCCCGCGCCGCCCCGCTCCCAGGGGCCGGGCTCCCCGCCGCTGCCGCCGCCGCCGCCACCCTCCCCGCCCGGGCGCGGGGGTTTTGTGGGCTCGCAGGGCGGGCGCCCGCCTCTCCCCGCCCCGCACCTCCACCGCGAGGGCAGCCGCCGGACCCCGGACTACTTTCTGCAGCGGAGGCATCGCGGTGTGCGCGGCCGCGCGAGGCGCCGCCGGTGCCGAGGCTCACCTCAGGCGGGGCGGGCGCGAGGGCGAGGGCGAGGGCAGCCGGCCCGGCGGGTGGGCTCGGCTCGGCTCGGCTCGGCTCGGCTCGGCTCGGCTCGGCTCAGGTGCGTGCGATGCCCTGGCCCAGTCGGCGCCAACTTTGCGCCCGGGCACGGCGCAGCACGCACCGGGGCGGGGAGCCGCCGGCGACAGAGCCCCCGGGCGACGCGAGCCCGCCGCCACCGGCGCTGCCCGGCCGCGGCGAGGCGCAGGGGGCGAGCGGCGGGGGGAGGCGGTGGCGGCGGGTCCTCCCCCCGCTCCCCTCGGCGCGCGTAACCGGTGTGTGTCCTCTCCGCTTCCCCGCAGGCTGCGAGCAGCATGGGCGGCGCGGCGGCGGCGGCGGCGGCGGCGGGGCGCGCAGGGTGAGTGCGGCGGCACGGCGCGGCCGTCCCGCGGCGCCCCCGGCCCGCCGTGACCCGCTGCCTTTGCCTCCCCGCAGGGCGCTGGCGCTGGTGCTCCTCTGCCTGGGCGCGGAGCTGGCGAGCGCGGTAAGTGCGCGGGGCCCGGGGAGCCGGGAGCCGGGGCTCGGGGCGGCCTTCGGGACCGCGGGGCGCGCGGGTTTCCCTGCGCGCTGGGGCCGCGGGGCGCTTCGCTTCGGGCGCTTCCTACCGCAGCGCGGGGGTGGGAGGCAGCGTGTGTCCAGGGCAGGAGCCTTTCCGCACCTCTGCGTGCAGCCCCCCGCCTCCTCCTGCGTTAGTCTCGTTTCACGCCTTTCCCTTACAACCGGCTCTCCAGACCCCTGCTCCCACGGGATCCAGCCCGGGACACCTGGTAGCTGAATAGAAACGATGTGAGAAATTAAAGGGTTAGCTGTTAAGCGTAGCACCGAGCGAGGTTCGCGACTGAAGCGGTAAGTGTGTTTTAAATTCCAGGCTGGCATACGGAAGCGATGACTTTATGATCTGTCAACCTGATAATTTTATGACATAAACACAGATTTTCTTCTCCTGTTCCAAATCAATGTTTAGACCGATGAGGAAGGGACTGTGGACCTTTTGCATGTTCACAAGGTTCATATATTTTCTTACTGTCAGTGTGGTTTTTCTGCAGCTAGAATATTGAAATTGTTAGCCCACTCAGCTGTTGTGAATGAAAGAAGTCCTTTTAAAAATGTGTAGTGTAAAGTAAGTATCCAACTGATGCACAGTCAGCAGCTCAAAATAACCTCTTTGTTATATTGTGATATAAATTAAAATTACACAATACTCTGTAATCTATGTAGTCCTGATTTTACAGCAGATGCGCTATAATGAATTTATGGAAGCAGTTTGTATAATATATTTAAACACATTTATTTTAATTCATCTTCTAACAGGCTTTTAACAAAACAGTTCAAAACATTAGTTCTTGATTCATAAACCAATGTTTTCCTGCTGTTTTTGCTACTATTTAGCTTAGTATTTTATCTTCAGATACTTAAGAACCTTGCTGTGCCATCTTTTCAAAAAGAAACCTTTTCAAAAGACGCTAATAGAAGAGGAATTCATACTTTTCATAAATATGAAAGGCTTGAATCCACCTTGCACTTTCTATTGTCAATGAATTGCACTAGTAGAATTTCATCATCCTGATCAGGTGGTAGTTACAAACTTTAATCTTCTCAAAGATTAAAAGATTAGACAATGTGCAAAGCTGTGGGAGTTCCTTTTCTTTTTAGTTTTTTTTTTTTAGCTTAAAAAACCTAACAACTGTTCTTCTGAGTGTTCCATATGCAGTGGAATCTATGAGGAAATGGCTCTTATACAGCACATACTTTCAAGACTTTCTGAAACATGTGATAAGCCACATTTTGCAGTCATTAGTATAAATCCATACAGTACGTCAGTGAAATTTTTCCTGATTGACACAGTTGTCACTGATAGCAAATTTTTAATTTTTGTTCCAGTTTTACTTTATACCTGTTGGAAAGAACATCTGTTAAGCAGTCAGATTTTTGTCAGTTTTGACATGTTTGTAAAGGGACTTTGCCAACTGAAGTCTAATATAATGAATAAGATTAGTATCTCCATGTCATTCCTAAGTTCTCCTGCCAGTTTTCTTCAGTGTTAAAAAACAAGCAAAATCTTTGTTGCTGTGTGAATGGTCTACAAGTATGAAAACGAATCAGAAATAAGTCCTTAGAATACTTCAAAATTTTGGTACTTAATGTGTTATGCAGTTAGCACATTTAATTACTCATATCAAAAATGCAGACGCACTCAGCCAGAAAGTAGAGACAATGTTTCGTCTTTTCAGATACAGTGGTAGGTAAATGACTTTCATGTGATGATATCACTGAATTTAAAAAAAACACCTAGCACTTTCTAGTATGAAGTAAGCTATTAAGAGAAAATACAAGTTGCTGAAATTATTTTTGTAGAAAGCAGAGCTTTTTTTTTTTTTTAGGAAAAGCAGATTCTCTGTAAGATTTCAGAATAGTCCTATGCTATATAATTTCAAATGATTGAGCATAGTGAATACTCTATTACTAAAATGAGATTTATAGTAGACTGTTTAAGCACTTGTTGCTGAAGACAATATGACTTAGTTCATCTATTCCTTTCAATTAATCTGATTTCAATAAATTATTTATTGTAAAAGAAACTTTCTAAAATGCAGTATCAAATTGTTGAGCAGGAATTCTTCAGGAATGTTATCACGAACATGACTAGTAGGCAGTGGCTGATATGTCAGGCCAGTATCTTGAATAAAGTTGTACCAAGGCTGATTTGACTCAGAGGCCTCCATTATATAGTATAATGTAAGAATAGGGTTTTAAAAGGTATCAAATTTAATTTCTCAGCTCACATTTATTTTTCCCAGGTATAAATGCTGATATATTTTGAATGACAGTACAAAATTAGGCCTATAATGCAATCTAAATTTTCTTGAACCAAAGGTTGAAAGCATAGATGACTTGTTGTCTATATAGCCTAATTCCCTTCCTTTCAAATCAATGGGAATTCAGGCTGGTGGGAGAAAAACAGGAATAATTCTCCATAGTCATCTGTAGTACTCTTATGGTTTATCAGGTTGCATGAAAGGACAAATTTAACAACCTAGGAAGGGAGATGCATGGGGCTACTTCATGTTTATTTTACAGAGAGAGAGTTATCTCCTTTGTAGACCGATCACTGGGCATGACATGAATTGCATCTTAGAGCAGCATTCTTCCTCAGTTTTTGTGGTTTTCAAGGTATTTGTTAAAGTGGGATAGTTATTAAAGACACCTCATGGATAATGCTTTGGAAAGAAAGTGCTCCTTTTGCTAAGAAAGTGCAGAAAAGGTTGTGTTAGTGCACTGGACAACTAAAGGCAACTGGAAAACTGAAGCTTGTGTTCATCAGCCTTCACTGGGTTGAGACAGTGATGCTGACAAACATTATTCTTTGTCCATGGTCAGCCGCAGTTTACTTAATTTCTGCGGCTGACACTGGCGATTTGGCCCATGGGTTGGTGCATGCTGTCACAGATATGTATGACATGCAGACTCTTTCTTCTACCTTCAGTGGCAGTATTTGGGACTCTTTCCAGCTAGAAAGGCAGTGATGTAGCATTTTTTTTCTCAGCAGGATTGGATATACTCAGGGGATACTGATATGACTGAGGGGCTGAGTTATGCCTCTGAACTTTTCTGCCACATATAAAGTATTTGCTTTGTTTGAGAATGGGTAAAGCAAAACTGTAACTGTTGGCATCCATATTCAACTGGGAATTATGGAAGTTTCCCTTAGAGCTGTCAGCTGAAGTCACTCCATAAGCTATGCCTGGTTCATGTTTTCAGTCTTCTGTATTATTATTATCAGTAATTTGCATTAATCATATGCTAGGAATGTCAGTACAAGATGCTGTTGCAAGCGTAAAACAGAAAGATGGTACTATCTTGAAGACATTCAAAGGTGCACTGTAAGGCAAATGACAAAATTTGTTCTGGAGCTAGGGGGGGTGTGAAAAAATGTTGGAATAGTACTAGAGTGGTAGGTGTTTGCCTCATATGATCACTACTCAGGGCAGTACTGAGGCTTTTTCAGGCATCCAGATGAAATGAAGTTTTTAAAAGAAGGACTTTTAAGAGGATAATCAGAGTTTTCCTGGTGTTTCTGGGATATCTTTTCATAAACATGAGGTGGGACAAGAGAGAAAAATGGTCATGAAGGCTAGAAATAGGCTCTTGCAGTGAAATATGAGATTCTCATCTCTTCAGAGAGCTCTCAGAGGAGTTGCATCTTACCATAGTCCTTGCAGTGCAATTTATTTCTGTGAGATGATAACTTGATATTTGTGTCCTTTCTGTCATTATTTAGCTGGCTGAGCACATCTGGAAAATGTGCCTGTCTTGATGTGATACCCTAAGGAGCTACTGTGATAGACTGGTTGAATGTGGACTCCATGTATCATTACCACCTCTCCAAATCTTCTTTTTTTTGGCTAGTAAACGTGCAGGTTAACTAGAGATATCCTTTTTTTATAGTGCTTGATGTCTTGTTCAGCAGAACATCTAGCACATGCAGAACTATCCAACTAAAGGAATTAACAGCTACCAGCCAAAATCAGTTCTGGGCAGCCTGCTCTATTTTGAGTAATTTAAGCTCTGCTGGTTTATGGCAAGTCAGCCCAACTGATTTTCTTTCTTTCTTTTCTTAACATACCCTGTGTTTTCCTTCTGATTCTTTAGCTTTGATACAAATGTTTCATAATGTCTCTTTATTTAGTATGTACTGGACCAGCTTAATTGAACCAAGCTCATGGCCTTATACCAGAGATTAATTTTGTCCCAGAGGTCTGACAAAGGAAAAAATAGCTGTTTAATCAATGATATTTAAAAACAGAGTTGCAGCTCTCATGATCCTGCTTCCCACCATTCAGTTTCTATAAATATGATCTTGTCCATTAGGATGTGTTTTAAAAGCCTTTTCAGTTTCTTTTCCATCTTGTTAGCTACCTGTAAAAATGCAAGCCTTCTGCAATTCAGTTTTCGGATTTGCTTACCAGATAAGCCAGCTTCTTATACACTGTATTAAGAATGGTCATTAGGCAAAGGTAAAGTTTTAATAGTGACAACAGTTCTGTTATTCCCAGGTTCTGTAGCAGAATCATGTGAATTAATTAAAAAGGAAAATAAGAAGCAGACAGTGCATACAGTGCTAATTGTCTAGCGTTTGTCAAGACATAGAATTTCATGGAAAATTTTTATTTAATGATGGATATCCCCTTCCCTCCCTTCTAAACAAAGAGTTGTTTATTTGCAGAATATTTTCTGGGTGCTAAAGATAATTGAGCTTTGAAAATGTGGCATTTTATTTGGCACTCAGATATTATGTTAGGTTGCAGCGGCTATGAAATGAAGTACTTGTGGGTGGTTGTGTTCTGAAGACATTTTTCGTCTTGGTCGTTATCCCTTTAAGATAGGTTGTAGATACTGTTTGTATAGGTGTGAGAAGCATTGTGTGACCTGAAGAAGCTTTTTTCTTTTCCCCTTGTGCAGGCCAGCTGTGCTGCCGGCCACTGTATCCCCCAACTTAAGAACTGGTATTAGTAAGTCATGCTGGTATCTCTTCACCTGTTGTCTGATCTCTCAGAAGAGACACTCTGTGGGCGGTTGGGTGTTTGGTACCTTACTTCTTACCAATTCTTCTTCCCCAGGTAACTGCAGTACATACTGATGGTTAAAGGTATTATAAGAATGCTACAGATTGCAAAACCTGTGGTAGTAGAAAGGATCTGGCTTGTAAATCCATACCTCCACAAGGTCTTAACTCTGCCTCTCTCTCGTTTGGTTTTTATACAACCAAAATTCAGGTGGCAGACACAGGACTTCTCCACAAGGAGAGCTGGTAACTCCCTGACCTGTAGAAGGAGAAAAGAAATTCTTACTCTCCCACTTCTTCAGAGGCAGGGCATTTATTCAGGCAGGGTGGTCAAAGTACTAAGTTTGGACATCCAGTCAATCTCTTGTCAAACACAGTTTTGCTTATAAATCAGAAAATATAACCCAGCTTCCAGTTTTCCAGTTTCTTTTTGTAGTGCACAGATCAACTTGGAAGGCACAGCTACAAAACACTCTGCAAAGCTAATATATGCCTGTATTAAACAATGTTTAGGAAACAGGAATACCATATTTCAGAGATGCTTATTAGTTTTTAACCTATCATCAATACCTTTTATGGGATTATCAATTCTTTTAAGCCATGTATCCCAAAATAATAAAATGAAGGTACTCATTCTGGAAAAATGTTATTTATATTGTGAAGTGCTGTCATGGTATTTTGAGGCAATAACTTATCATGATGTCATGGTAGATACAGATGAAAAATTCTTCACTGCTGGAATTCTTGACATACTTGACATGCTCTCTTCCTTCCTAAACGGATTTGTGTGCTCTTCCGTAGATGGCTATTTAAAATTTAATTATTTCCTAGATACCGGTATAAAGTTTTACTACTAGATCAATAAAGAAGGGAATTTGATAACACCTGTATCTCAGATTAAATTATGACAAAGAAGGCAAAATACGATTTTTTGGAAACTTTGATTGATATTTTTCAAGCTATCTGAGAATCCAGTCTCAAATTCAAGACTGCTTTCTATGTCAATCTGGACAGAAGGAAAATCAAAGCACTTCTGCTGTTACCTTGTGAAAAAGATCATTCTAATAAGGTCAGTCTGTGTTTTGAAAGGGATTGGAAAGAGGTTGAGTTGCTTCTCAGAGGGTATCTGTGAAATGCAGTTGGACTCAGTCTTGTCTTGACAGTGGCTGCAATGTTAAGTAACATTGGAGAAAAAAGGTTAGTAGGAAAGGGAGATAGGTCATTGATTTTATGAACTTTATTTCCCTATTTTTTTTCAAAATATCTCTACAACCCATGGAGGCTTTTATTCTCATGAGAAGGCTATAAAGTCTAACTGTAGAGCTTGGTGCACCTCTACCAGCTTACTTCTCTATGACAAGGGAGCATTTAGAGCAGAATCATGCACTTCCGATTACCTCTTTCTTGCAAAAACAGACTTTGCAGGTGGTAGTGTAGGCAAAAAATCTGAAAATACTTGGGGAAAGCAAATAATCTGTTCCTGTGCTTTTTGCACAGACTTTCTGCAGTTTGGCCCATCTCAGATTTTTTTATACAACATCCCCTTCTGTGACCGCCTGATTTACATGGAAGTTGTGTTGCTGTTGACGCAGTCTTTGGTGGCTGTATATAACTTTCCACTTTTCAGGAAGTGTTGACGTGAATTTTATTACTTGTATTCAGTCACCTTTTCTTTCCAGAATTGCTTCCTCTTTTTCCAGACCTGAGGAAGCCCAAAGATCCACAGATCTGCTCCTCTTTCTCTCCTGTTCCCTCTCTTCCCTGCCTGCCCCGCCCTGTTCATTTTGAGGCTTTTTTGCCACTTTTTTCACAATTCTTGTCAGTCGGAAGAGACTGCACTGGTCCTGTGATTCTGCTCTTCTGATCCAAATGGATACAAATCTGTAAGGATCCCTACAGCTTGTGCTAGTGTGGTTTGTTCTTGTTGTTTCTGCAGGATTTTGATCAGCTTTGGTTGTGTCAACTTCTTCAGACCACTAAACCTGTGCCACCCAGTCTGCATAGTCTCTGCTCACTTGGCTCCCTTAATAGTGAGAGGATCAACACTGTGAGCCAAGTTAGGCTGATTTCCTTCAGTCCACTGAGGTGTCAGTAGCTACTGTAGTCTGAGTTTAAATTATGGCTCACTCGCTGGTCTGTTTTCTCCTGTTTAGCTGGAACCTGCTGAACAGCGCATCTCCGGCCTTTGCCTCAAAGTGCTCTGAAGCTCTTCTACCTTTCTACCTCTCCTTTTTGCCTTAGTAGTCTAGGGTGGCTGCCAAGATGATTCCTCGTGGTAAATTCTGTAGTGATCTTTCTGATGCCTCACTCTTAGCTGCACTGAGGACGTGCCATTGCCTGTTACCTCGGAATCTCTATTGCATAGATCTGTCTCAGAGGGTTGCACCTAATACACCTTGCTTTTCCCATTGCTAGTAGGAACAAACGATCCCATCTTTGACAGAAGCATTTGGCAAGACCTCAGTGTGACATATAATGCAGGTAAAATCTAAACATCATCTAGGTGTTGCCTCTGAACTAATCAGGAACTAGCTAGGAAAGGCAAGATATCAAAGAAGGTTTGTGTAAGAAACGAGACTAGCGTTTTCTTTTCTCAAGTTCTGCATATATGTCATTCTCCCATTTCATGAAAGATTGAAAGCAAAGTTGCAAGAGCAACATTAACAGGATCCTTAGCATATTCTTTGGTCGAGAGAGGTAACAGGACCTGGCACTTTCTAGAAAGAAGTTGAATTAGGATAAATTGTTTGCATATTGTAAGCTGAACGCCAACTGCATAAATGAGTTTATAGCACTGTTAGAAGGGTTTGGCTTTGATCTAGAAAGCAGAGGAGAGGAAAATGAAAGTGCAGTTAAGCAAAGAACAAACTCGCAGATGCTCCTGCGCTTCTAAAAACCTCCACAAATACAATGTGTCAGTGGAACTGAAATAATCTTCCTACTGGGCATGAAATAATGTCTAGCTCTGAAAAGCAGTCCTAAAACAAAAAAATGTATTTCTTTAGAAAATGATACAGTTGTTTACAGAAAAAGAGCAATGAATGTATTGCTCTTAATAATTTTTTTTTTTTTTAAAGTCTGCTTAGAATTCATGAGCTGGCAGATCAGTTTTCCAGAAATGTATATCTAAATGTATCTTGTTATTGTAACAAAGTTAAGTAGATTAATTGACACAAGTGAGTAATTTCTTGACTTTCTCAGAGAGGAACAGGGCCATTTTAAAGTTGTGGTAGTCTTCCTCAAAGCAGTCAAAGCTTTTGCTGTGAAGGTGTGTGTAGAAATCATATGCTCTGTAGAATATATATGTATTTTGAAAGCAATTTGGAATTATTGCTGTAGTGAGAAGGCATTAAAAAAGTAGGAAGGTGAGTCATTATATTGTACTTTGATGATTAAACCTATCCACAAAGCAGGGTGGAACTGAACTGGAAGAACATAGCCTGCAGGAGCAAAAACATTTGGCAAAAAGCAGGCTTGGAAAATTAAGAATGTAAAGTAGTCTCCAGACTTTTCCATAAAAGGACCCTGTAGGCTTTCTGCCTCAGCCCTCCTTGTGAGATTTTAGACTATCATCACAGTATGTGTGGACATGTTGAGAAGTTGGAGCAATATCTGTAAAATGAATGTACCTTTGTAAATACCTTCTTTCATGAGTGGCAACACATGTGAAGCATGGATTCAGTTGAAAAGTGAGGTTGGCAAGTCCTGTATTGTATTGCACAGTGTGTAGCACTCTGCGTGGAGCCTGCTGACTCTGCTCCCTGTTGCCAGGAAGAATTGAAGGGTGATGAGTCTCAATCTTGTGGTCACAGTTGAGGTGGTCTGCAATAAGCCCTGGATACCAAAAGTAAGGTGCTGTATTTCTGGCATACTTTGGAAATGTGTGTGCTTTATACCTTATGATTCACAATAGGTGCAACACAAATACATTGTTTTCCATTTAGTAAAAGCTTTTTTTTCTGTATTAACCTGAAACACAGTTTCTAACAGTGCTCTCTTTTTGTGAGCTTCATATGATCACTTTTGAGGAGGAGGAGTAGTGCATTTTTTAACCTAATAAAGTAGTTTTGGCTCAAAACGGAAACTGCCTGTGAAATCCCCTCATTTGGATGGTACTTGGCTTTGTGCTGTGACTTGGAAAGGTCTAATGAGCAAGTTTAGCAAAGATAGAAACAGAAGATGTTAGTAAGGGGAAGAAGCTGTCAAACCCACTTCTGTAATAAAGGTGAAGTATTCTAGTGGTCAAATTATATGTCATATCCTCAGCCTGCTTTTACCACAAGTAGATACAGGAAAAACTTTCTAAACTCCACAGAGGTTTTCAAGTGAAATGAGTTGGTGGCCATAAACAGAATGCTATAGATGGCTCTTCAAGGCAGTGATTATATGGTTTGCTCTGTGGTACTCTTAACAACCTCAATCTCTGTGCATCTATAATCTTGTTAGGATTAAATTAAAATTTGACTAGATAATTAGAGTGAGCTCCAAACTGTGGTTTGACCTAATACATCTTAGTGGTACAAGTTCCATGTTAATGGATCGTTTCTGGAGCCTGTGGAGTGTTGAGAGCTCTTGTCGATGGGAGCTGAGGGCATTCTGTACCCCAAGTAATCTGCAGAAAATCACCTCAGAGCGTCTGCAAAGACTGTTCTTTGGAGACTGCACTAACTGGGGTCTGAGCAGAGCATCTATTGATGTCCCTGAGCACCTTTACATTGGAGGTAAAATGTGTTTCCAGGCCCTCCAGAGTGCTGACAGATGTAGGATAGACTGAATCCTGAAAGGAGTATGCCTCTGAAAGTGATGGCAACATTACTCTATCTCTCTTAACCCTTTCCTAGGTTTCATTTGTCATGGACATGCATTTGGCTCTGTTTTCCTTACATGAATGTAAAGTAGCGTGTTGCAATTTTAATTTTTAAATGCACAATCATTTGTTGAATTACTGTATTGTCTTTCACCTGTGCATCTGAGTGCTTTGCAGACACCTTACAGCTATGCCCAGCCACATTACTTTGTGGCAGATAGGTAATAGTATTGCTGCCTTTCAGATGAGGAGGAAGTTTTGCCCCAAATCATACAGCAAGTCAATTGTAGTATTGGATTGTGACTTCTAGTTCCCTGCTGTAGCCACTGGATGAATACAGGCATTAGAGCCAGGAAATGCGAAATAGCACTTTACATAATGATAATAATTCTGTTATGTAGCTGTGCTTCTTTAAAATGTTGCACCATAATTGGTATTGTTCGTATGACCCAAGGTCCTCTATAAATGAGAAGACATGCATACAGTCAGCCTTTGGAAATCTTGAAGGGTTGGGCTTCTAATCAGTAAGGCATAGAACTTTACAAGTTAGTTGTGGCTATTTAAAGACTTTTCATTCAATTGAATTTTCTTCTATGTACTAGCATGATGCTGCAAATTTTGAAAAGAGCCTGGCTGGCTTTTATCTTTCAGCTTCGCACTATCCAGCCAAGTTCTGCACATGTTTCAGAGAGGAGTGGCAAGGTGTAAAAACCAGCTAGTTAGTCTCAGCTATAGTCTGACAGTGGTAGAGTAGAATTAATTAATATTTATATCAGATCTTCAGTCCCACTATGACTTTTCAACACTATTCAAGGATATTTTTTGAAACAGCAAGCTAAAATGTTTGCCGAGTGTTTCAAACAGAAGTAAACAGCTGCTACAGTTTTTTTTTTAAGGAGAATGCTGTGGTTTAGAATGATTTCTGTTTTATTTCAAAGGTAAAACCAATTTGCAAAACAATAGATGTTGAGCCAAATTCAGCAAACAGGATTTTTTTTTTTAATTCAAAACTCAGTAATGAGAATTTAATAATTTTCAAGCGGAGTAGCTCTTAATAGAAGTGTTTTGCAGCAGATGATCGCTCTCCAGATCCTTTTAGGATTTCTTCCTTCTTTCTTACCTTTCAGCTTGTGAAATAAAGAAACAGGAAAATGATTTTTTAATTTTTATTAAGATACTGTCCAGATCTGGAATGCCTGTTTTGTGGCTTTCCCTGCAGAGAAGACTGTCAGCCCAGTGATCCTTGCACAGTGATACCAGTTAAAAGATTTGGTTTGGGTTTTGTGATGTCATTGAACTTAACAGAAATTAATTTTGCTGAGATAGCTATGTTTGCTTTCTCTGTGTAATACTAAGTGCTTTCTACATTTAAAATAGCCAAACAAAATAATTCCAGTGTCCATTTCATCAAGATGTGTGCTTATAATTTCTATTAAAGAAATTCCAGTGAGAAAGTTATTTCCCTCCTCCTCATTCCGGCGTTATGAGCTCACTCACAGGAGGGCAGAGGGGTACCAGGTTTTGGGCTGAAATTCCTTTGACAGAGGAATGTGCAGCGAGACACAGGTACGGGCTAGCTCCATGACATACTTGTTTAGAGGGGCCCTTCTGCAACCCAGCAGCTTACAGACCTCAGATTTACAACACTTCTTTATCTAGATTTTTTTTTTTAAAGGTGACATCTGGGTTAATTTTTATGAGGAACCTTGAGAGAGAGTTTTCTTTAATTTTTAAACGATGGAGATTATGCCTTTTTTTTTCTTTCTTTCTTTTTCTTGCCCCTGTTACAGATAGGCAGTAAAAGTATATTTTAAGACCCTTAAAAGTTGTGGATGTGGTAGTAAGTAAGAAAAGTTAAAATAAGAAAAGCATTTACTCTGTTGTCTGATGTAGTCTGTGCTATTATGTTTAACTGAAGTTGGTGAGAATTCAGCCTGCACCTTACATAGTATCTCACTGGGGCCCTCATCATCTGGGGGCTGATTACATTCAGTTTCTTTTGGAGTTTTATGTTGTGCATGGCATGAGTAGTCCTTATTTTCCTTATGAGTTAATGTCAGCTGCATCCTATGCATGTTTATTTAAACGTTACTTCAGACTTACCAAAGTAACACTATTATCAAATCGTATCTTGAAAAAGTTGCAGAAAAGAACTAAAATGCTTCCATTAAATAAGTTCATCATAAAACTATCATGGAAAAGAAATCCAGATTCTGTTTGAAACCAGATTCTTTCTGTAAGATAAAAAAGCTAAAATTCATTCAATTACTTGGCAGAGTTGTGAAATTTACTGTGCTGCTCAGTTTGTATCTACCACAACATCTGTTCTTGGTAAGCCTGAAATCACTAACTCCTGGCTGATGATATGAAGGCACTGTAGCAGAGTATCATAAGTGAATGGGGAAACTGAATTCGATTCTTGACATAGCTTGATGAGTGATTTTATATAACTTTTTTAAAATTCTACATCTTGTGTTTATAAGGAACTGTAAAATAATCATGTGTATGCTGTTCCTGGTAGTCTGTGTCTGTTTTTCAAGACTCTAGCCAAAGGAGAGTTGAGAAAGAAAAAATATATTTAATTTTTTGTTTCAGGTCATAGTAATTGAGGAGAATTATTTTCAGAGGAGAAGGCTTACTTTAACTTTAGGACAGGTAACTTGGTAATAGTGAAAGAAATTTAGAGTTTTTCTGTATGCTTGCTTTTTTGTACTTTTCTTGAGTTTCCCAAGGTGATATTTGTATTTTGCTTTCATGGTTTTCCTGGATAATCTGTCAGCTCTTCTAATATGTATGAATAGGGAGCCATGATAAATCACATACAAAGTATGTATTTTGTAAAAATCTCTATAAGTGCAACCTTGAATTTAGGTTTTAATTCTGCAAAATTAAAACTTTTACCGAAATCTTGCACTTTTCTCCGCACATATTCCGTTGAGGTCCCATGGGGATGGATAGAAATTAGGATTACATAGAAGCCTAGACTGTACAAAACAAATGACATCTGTGTAAAGCAGCAGAACAAAGTAAATGTTACTTTGTCTTGCTTAAATTGTAAAGTAATAATGTAAATGAAAACATAGATAATATGCTATATTGCCTAGGGATACATGTTATGCTAGATTTTTTTCCTAATTACAAAAGATTACAAGGGGGTTAGATTCAATGGCACTAAGAATTTCATGAATCTGAATTGGACTAGTCTCAAGATGCTATGATTTGAACACTAGTACATGCTAACTTTTTTTCAAGAAATAAAAAAAAATCATGCCAATCTAACAGTGCTGTAGCACTTCCTGCTCTGACTTTTATTGCAAAGACTTTTGTAAAAATGTTACAGATAAAAAATGAGAAGATGAGAACATCCATTCTCATGTAAAATAAAATCTTAGCTTTTATTCCTAAATCTTAGAGGAAAAAATGGGGAAACTGGGAGAAAACAATAGGACCCCCAAAGTATCAGTTTTTGCTTTCATAGCTGTTAAGCCAGGTGCTTGATTTTAGGTGTTATATAACTTCTGGATGTTTGACTTCAGCAGCATTGACCTATGACTGGATGATCTCAAGTGTGTCAGCTATAGGGTTTCTTGCATCCTTGTCTAAAATTGGCACTGGTGCTATTGGAGTCAGGATCTCTGACGGGCTGGATGGAGGTCCGTTTAGACAGGGCTCGACTGGAGAGCAGAAGAGAACCCATACTTCTCGGGCTGGATGGAGGTCTGTTTAGACAGGGCTCGACTGGAGAGCAGAAGAGAACCCATACTTCTTGGGCTTGCGGGATCTGCTGTGTTAATTATGTCTTGTTTGATACATGCTGGACACAGTGCTCAGAACAAAGTTCAGCTTTTAAGTTATGAATTGATTGTGTTCTCTTTAAGTACTTCTTGAAATTTCTGTGTCTTCTGATGGGCTGGACTTTATCGAGGAGAAAGGCTGTTAAATGGAGCAAGAAACTCTAGCGGAGAGGCCTGCAGTGCCAGAGGAGGTGCCAGGAATGCGATTTGCTGTTGCTGTTACTCGGCCAGAGGCTGTGCCCATGTCTTGCTGATGGTGCTTGTGTGTGTAGGAGAGCAAGAAGGGCAGCTTCTATTATTCAGCAAATCTGTGTTATATTCCTGTTTGAAGTTTAAAGCATAACTTGGTGCAAAGTTTTACATCTCCCACACAACAAATAGATCTTTGCCCATTTTGGGGCAGGGAATAGTTCTGTAGTTGGTTTAAATCCAAATAATTTAACAGCAGAGCGAACTTCCTAATCCATCCTTTACTTCCCATTTATGCCACTAAGCAAGTCTGTGTGTTTTAAAAGTAACCATCTTAAATAAAATGTGTTAGTCCTTTTGGTTACGCTTTCTGTGCTGCTTACTAGCAAAGATCTTAGCCTAGGTTCATTCAGCCAAGAAAGCCCTATGAAACCCCTCTCAAGTCAGTATGTTTGACTGGAATTGGATATCAATTAATTTATCCTTGATTGCTGACTACCCATGGTATATAAGCTGCCATTGTTAGGACACCTTTGCAAAGTCTGAAATGAAATTCTTTTGAGTTCACTACTCATAGATAAGTGAACACTCATGTAGTCTTTTGTTTGGCTTTCTATAGAATCTAATTTACAAACTTTGCTGGAAAATAACCTTTTGCCCTTATTAATATATTCTGTACCACAAAGGAATCCGCAGGGTGTCAGGGTGTACAACATACAACCCCTACTCTTCAGTTTGAAGTTGCTATTTGCCTCTTGGAGGGATTTTAGGAAGTTAATGATTGGATCAGTTCAGAGGTTGAACTTTTAGCTTTGGTTATCTTTCTCCCACTGCAACTGTAGGCCTTGTACCAGTCATAGCAGGAGTTAGTCTGGGGGTGGTGAATGTGGGAGTGTACATAGCTGTAAACTTTTTCTTGCAGTCAAAGGAAGGCAGTGCAGTACTTACCAAAAGTCACAAGCATCCAATTTTAATCAGATTTTATGTTTCTGAGAGAGCCTTCAGATAGTACTTGTGTTGACTTCGTTAAAAATCTGCATGAGGTTTAAATATCACCATGCACAAATGAAGGAATAATTTTTGCTGAAATTTCACTTTGTAAAGTTTTGAGCTCACATTTTTATTACTTCTTCTGTAATGCTGGCATCTATGAACCCAGGTTACCAGACCTGACCCCATAGTACCGTCTGATGTGAAAGGTCAGAACTGGAACACAGTATGTACTCCAAAGGATTTGCAACCTGCCAAGCCTAAGAAAGCCTAAGAAAAATATGAAAAAATATTGTTCAGCAAGGAGCAATCTCATCATACCAACTATAGAATTGCAGTGCTGTTCTTTAAGACACTGTATATGTGCAGTTTTATCTGATACTCATTCTGTTCAGTGATGGTACTTTCTCTGCCTCTTTAGACATAAAGGATGCCCAAGTTAAACATTTTGCCTGGATATAGATGCAGAAGTTCAAGCCTGATTTTGATTTAAAATCACTTTTTGCAATGGAAAGGTGTTGGTAATTAACTAGCTGAGGAGAGTCCTGAAAACAGTTTTCATCTCTCCAAAAACTGCTCTTTCTTCTCAGTCTTACAACAAATTAGCAGCAGGACTGGTGAGCTCAAAGCACAGCTGTGCTTTGTACTGCTGGCATGTAAATAGAGCATAAAAAATGAACCTTTCTGCAACAGTGTTTTATTGTCAGGCTGATTGTTGGTGTGATAGATCATAAATCTTTGGGCAAATGATCAGTGATCCAAAGGGATCATTCTGTTCTCATCCTTGCAACAACAGAAGCATTAGTCTTCCAGAAAGCATCAAATTATTTCATTTAATCAGGAAAAATCTCCCTCTGTGCAGCCAAAAAAATACAGGAAACCAGCTCAGGCCAGAAAATACATCTCAGCGTTCACTCTGGGGACAACATCCACACCTCTTACAAACAGAGAAACTAATCGAGAACATAATCCTTGGGCAAGATTAACATTAAAGTCTCCAAAGCCTTTATGGTTGATTCAAATGAAAATGTGTGTGGGTATATGTTTATATATAGATATTGCTTAGTTTTGAACTCTTTGAAATCTCAAAGGGCAATAAGAGCAGGTTGAGAGAGAGTACTTCAGGGTGAATCTGGCATCAAGTCCAGATTAAAAATTCAGCATCTCGCTCACTTTTTTAATCACTGGAAGAAAGTTGAAGGAGGAGGGATATTTACCCAATCTAGTTTTAAGCTAATTTAGGTATTTAACTGAGGTGTGACTCAGTGAATCACCATTAATAACCCAAGTTCCTTTTATGGCCAATGGAGATTGGTAAGAGAGGCAAGTTAGAGTGCAGCTGTCAGATGACTGACGTAGGGAATGTAAATACCTACCTCTGACACAAAGATGCTAGGTGCTATGAAAAAAGCTCTTGGAAACTGGTATGTGGATGGGCAGTACGAGAGAGAATAGAAAAGGGAGCAAGGATGATACATTGCACAGTCATTCTTTTCTTTTCTCCTCACAGTGATATGTAGATGACTCTAAAGATTTCATCCATGTAAGCTATTTCTGTGGGTCCCATTGCACGGTGTGCAGCCTCTCCATGTCCCATTGCTTTAGGGAGTGAGGGTTCAGGATAGTTATTCAGGTGGCAAACCCTAATGCAGCTGTTCTCAGGTAATAAATAAAAGAGATGAAGCAAGTGTCATTTCATTATGGGGTGCAGTCTATCAGATTCATGTGATGTTAGTGTTCTGTTCTGCAGCATGCCAATAAACATTACACAACACCTTAGGATGGACAGAAGAAGATAGGATTTTCCCTGAAACAGCAAGGGAAGTTTGAGAAGGTCAAATATAATTGTTTAGGTTGGAATATGACCAGGACACAGTGACTAATAATGCTAGTGTCTCTGGTTTCCTAATGGCCACCAGGTGCCAGAACTTCTGTTTTATATCTCATTTGAAAGAAAGGGTAAGTCATCAAAACCCCTGATAGCTCAGGATGGACGGAGAGATAAAGCTTCCTGCAAATTCCCAGTCCTGCCTGCTCTATCGCTCAGGTTCCTGGGGAAGCTTCCTGTGCTAACTGTTGTGCTGAGCTTGGGATTTCTGACCGGGTTAGGTGCAAGAGGTTGGGGCTTTCTTGTGAGATATACGCATTCCTTTATGACAAGGCAAGGGTTATATTGACCATTTTTACAACAAAGACAAAAAACATCTAAATACATTTCTCCAAAATTCTAAAGAAATACTTGAACTTTTCCTGAGGAATAACTTAATGGTCAGTCTTCAAATTATGAGGACTTGTGCTCAGGAATGAATTCAAAAGTAATTTTTGAACCAGAATTAATTAGAAACCAGCTTGCTGCTAGTAATTTTGGGGGGAGGGAGATTTCGCTACTAGTTCTGTTCTTTCCATGAGCCTTCTCTTTTGCTTTTTTTGTTTTCTCTACTCATTTTAAAAGATCAATTGCTTTACTTGGGGCAAGAAAATAGAAATATTTAGTAAAGTTTTCTTTAGGCGGCTTTCTTCTGGAATATTCTGTAAATGCACATGTAGTTGTTGGCCTTGTAAGGAACATATATAAACAGTTATGTTCCTTCTCCTTTCTGAGTGATGCCATCTTTTATTGCACTGCACTGTTGTGTGACACCTGCACTCATGAACTGTCAAACAAAGGCCTGCAGAATCCTTCTGCAGACTTTTAGCCAGTAAGGGTATTTTAGTGCTTTAGTATTACTAAATATGTTAATTTCCCTCCCCTTTTAGGTTTGATTATATGATAATTATATTGATGATTATATGACATTAAATGCTAAAAAGAGGATAAAAATAATCTTGTTCAAATTTGTGGGTTGCAAAATGAAACATTTCTTTTTAAATACAATCATTTGTCGTAAAGGAAACTACAGTGCATTCTTTTTGCTTTCTGTATTTGTGTAGCTGTCTAGAGAGGTATAAAATACAGAACAAAACATGTTTCAGACACATTAAATAACATAATGGCATTGTATTTATTAAGAAATGTGCTGACTATGACCAAGTACCCTTTACTATAGTGAAAACAAATCGTCCTTTCTCCTGGGCTTACATCCATGTATGTTGCATGGTCAGAAAAAAACAAAGTGCTTACAGCCCCTGAAATTTTGGATACTAGCCAGTGTTCACAAGGAGGATGGACAGCGACTGTAGTTCCATTACTGAGCCCTCAAGCAGCTGGTTCCTATTTTCAGCCATTTTGGTTACCTATAAATACAGGAATCGACTATATTTCTTTCCAGCTGAATGAGCAGAAGCTTTCTTTTTGACCACTGTTTTGAAGTACCACATTAAATTCCATATGCCATTCCATGTATCTTTGTTAATTGAGCTCGGAGAGTCATGGCAAAAGAAAAGTCTATTATCTCCCTCTTTAGTGGTGAGTGGGACTAAATATGCAGAAAAGGCTAAGGGTATTGTGGAACAGTAATGAGCTTCTGAAGAGTCATCCTACCTCCTCTCAAACTAGTGCGTTGTGCTCCAGCTGCTGCAAAATATCAGTGAATAGTCCACATGGACTCGGTGACCAGAAGTGGAAAGAGGAACCTTTCAGTCATGGTCCTCTTGTTTCAGACAAACCTTAGGAAAAGTTTTCTGATCCTGCATTGATGACTACTGCACATCTTTTGTTTCTCTTCAAAAAAAAGTTAGAGATCAGCAGTAGCTGCAACTAGAGCACGAAGGGTTCTAGCAGTCCTGTGCGTAGTGGGAAATGGGGATATGTGGGGAGTAGAGGGGAGTCAGATTGCTTAGGGAAATGTATCTGCTTATTCTGGAGGAAGACTGATGAAAGATGAGCTCCTGTGCAGGTCTGGGGTATAAGAGAAGGTCTGTGTTTTGGGGAATGCAGTGAGACTCCTACAGCACTTTTGCAAAGATGAGAGTGAGGCTGAATTTACAGTGGCTGAACAGAGAGGTGCAATATCTGTTGATGGAAATGGCAAAGCCGTTTTATTTGTTTTTACTGCAAGTGCCAGTGCTTTACTTTAGCAAGAACTTCTTAATCTTTGAAGCCTTGCAAATGAGTTTGATCCACCTCAACATTGCTGGGAGGGCTGTGAGCAGATTGAATTTCTCTTCTGTTTTTTTTTCCTCTCGCTGTCTTCCCTCCCTCCAGCTAAATTCCAGCCCACATCTCCCCCTGCATCGAAAGCTGAAAACCTTCTTTCCTTCTGTGTGACCTTTGCTCTGCCTCCAAACAAGGGCTAGAGAGGGCCAGGGCAGGGGCCAGGAGGCTTGTCCTGTCTCCTCCTCCCAGCGGCCAGGGTCCTTCCTGAACAAGGGCAGAATCCAACTACAAAATCAAGATGCATTCAAGCCATTCCTGCGTATGTAAAAGCCTTAATACTTGGCTGTTATCTAAATATTAGGACTAAAAAGAGCTCAGTATTTGTAATGTGCAATTTGTCTTCCTAAAGCCTGGCTACAGGTGGCTGGATACATATGTTCTCATTTTTGGAACTCAAGTACTGAAAGCAAAAGGTCATTTGAACACTTCCATTTTCAACAGTTACAGCAAGGAGGCGGTACCGCTGCGGTCAAAATATAATTATTCACACAGCACTTATGTCTCTAATCTGACATGAAAATACCTCAGAGATTGTAGGCTACATTTGTACTCAGAGGAATCTGCCAAGATCAAGACCTGCAGGTTCCTTCTTCCAAACTGCCTGTAATTAATTCTTTTCAAAATGAATGATCTCTTTTTTCTTTTCACCCTGACCAGGAAAGATGGACTGGAGTTTAGGAGCTGCAGCTCTTGAAAAATACCTCTGAAGTCAGAACATTGAAGCCAATAGTTAAATATTTATCTGAGCCTTTTGAGTTTAAGTCAACATGTATGTGCCATGGGTTGATGGTCAAGAGGGGAAAAAATGACTAAAGAAATGTATTTCCCCGATTCAGCATTCTCACATGAGAAACAAGCATTTGTTTAACCATTTTAGACATTTGTGGAAAGTCATGAGATTTATAGATCCCTTCTACTCAACACATATTCACAGTGCTACTTTTCTCACAACGCCCTGAAGACATGAGCACACTCCTAGATGTGAAGCAGTGATCCTGTTTCCAGGTCTGGTCAGTCTCTGCATCTTCCAGAAAGAATATCAGCAAAACAGCAATTGAAAGAGATGATCTTAGATATGGAAACTGTGATCCCCTAACTTGTATCATGCAAGTTTCAAAGGCTTGAATATGGGTGGGTTTTTTTTTCTTTTTTTTTGTTTTACATTGGGAGTTTGAACTCAAAAGGTTTAAGATTTGGGATGTTGGGGGTGTAAGAAACCTTAAGACTGGTACTCCTTGGTCATCAGTTTATATTCAGCAGAGCTCATGAGTCAGTGGTGAGCAAAATCTGCAAAATCTAGAATCTGTTTGTCTTACAGAAATGTTTGCAATTGTGAGATGGTGACATTAAATTGCATGTTTGTGTTGTAAAGCACACTGAGCCTAAAAAGTAGGTGTTTCAAAGGTGAGAAATATTCTGATACCTGGGGCATCTGATCCCCAGCAATGCTGAAAAGTTCTGAGGTAGGAGGTACTTCTTCTAAAAGATGTATTTTGTTACTATTGAATGCTTAGTATACTTCAGGGCTAAATTTACATGACAGGAGTATTCAAACTGAACTTTTCCTTTGTTACAAATTAATGCATGTACTGCACAGTGTAGATAAACATAATGGGTTTTATTCAGAAATGCAGGTTAACCCAAGTATGTGAAAAGTTGAACATTCCTTATGTTCTGGCTCTTGCTCTTTCTGTGTGTACCGTTTTTATAAAGCATAAAGTCAGGGAGGGATAGGTTACAGTATCTAAGCTGTGAGTTACACTACCTCTCTGTTTTGGGGCTTTGCTGACCTAGACTAATGCCAGGGTCCTATATTAGCTATGCTATTTAAATAATACTTAAGTATGGAATTTAAGAGTGTACTGATGAGATAGAAGTTTGTCTTTATTTGTAGTTACTAAGATTAAGTGGACTAGGTATATATCTGGGAAGTTACGCAAATGAAAAAGAGGTCAGTCTTTGCAGTAGTAAGAGACTGGTCTAGAATAGCTCTGATTGACCCATTACATCATGGCAGCATGTCTTGTAACAAACAGATCTGTGGTCATTTGTGAAGAAACATGAAGACCATTCCTTTCATGTGTATATTGGACAATGTCAGTACTATACTTTAACTCACAGTGCCAAGATATGTAAGATTAATTAGTAAAATTAATTAATTTTATATATGGTAATCGTAAATATACCATTCTGAGCATGTCAGAGTCAAAACAAGTCAAAACAAACATTAGACTGGAGTAGCAAAAATGAGCTAAACGTTCTTGGTTGTATTGACTTCAGAGTCTCCTCTTGCATCAGTGGTGAATTTGGATCCAGGTCTTCATCCAAATATATCTCCTTCGCAGAGAGCTAATAAAGAGTGAAGTGTGTGTGAGTATTTTTTTGTATTTTCTCTCCCTCTCCCCCTCTCATTTTTTTTGTAAATGTACTGTCTAAAAATGACTTGAGTGTTACAAAGAACATATAATGTGCATAGAAGATTGTGTGGAAGTAGTTGGCCAGTAAGAGTCTGCAGCTATCCTAGTGAAAATCAGAGTTAAATGTGTATGTTTTGGGTAGCTCTAAATGTATTGATACTTATGAATAGTATTAGCATTGACAAATTTTGCTACCTGTATTTTACTTCATATGCTGAACAAGGGGGGGGAAAAAAGGATGTGGGAGGGGAGAGTATAAGTCCTTCAAGACTGGCAGGGAACAGGCCGTTACTTGGGCATGGGCTAGCATAGATTTTTGTTTAGAGTTTGATTCTTCTCAGATGAGATGCTGTTTTTGATTCAAAGGAACTGTACTGAAAAGATGCCAAGCATTTTGTGTTTAAAAAAAAATCTGAAATTATCATGATTCATTTGCTAGCATGCACTCATTCAGTCTCTAGTCAAGGACACAGTGAAGATCAAAAAGCCCAAACATATTCCTGTATCTTATGGTGTGATTAAAGCTCTAGGTAACTACTCTAGCTTCAACTGCATGATTCCTTCCACTTTGTTCAAGCTAGATAGAAGTCACAGAACATCCAGTTCTTTTCCCAGTCTAGCTGTTAAGCTGGATGGGGAGATATTTGATTTAAGAGGGTCTGGAGTGCCTTCGCTATTTAAAATGTCAGAAATTGTAAAACTATCCTTGAGCTGTCTCCTTAGACAACTCAAACATCTGTTCAAATTCCTCACTGGAGAAACAAAAAGCAATCCTAACAGATATCCATGCCTGGGAGAATTCTGTTTACTTTGCTTTACCAGAGACACCATTTATTTGTTTAAAAGATAGAAGAGAGATGTGTACAAATGAAGACAGAATTGTCTAATCAAAATGTGTGTGGGTGGAAATTGAATAAGCTTATTCGCTAGTGAGTGAATGTAAATTATTGTAGTATGATGCCTTTAGAAGATAACCTCCCAGATGTTTTCTCGTCATTGTTTGCATCTGATCAGTTCCTGTCTTCTGAAAACATTCGTTTGCATCTCACTGCTGACATAAAAGAAGTCTTTGAAGATGGTCTTCTATAAGAGAGGCAACCTTGAGTCATAGTGAAAGTGCCAAGCTAGAATCCATAAAGTCTGATTTTTGTTTGTGGAAGCACTATGTGACCGTGAGTCATTTTCTAATTCCGCTCCACATTTTGCTCTTTGCAGTTGTCAATGGGAATAAAAATACAGATGATGAAAATTTGTTAGCTAACATTGATAAAGAATATAGTATTTTCAACATATCTTAAGCTCTAAATATCAGCAGAGGCTATGTATGGAGAAACATTTTGTCAGGAAAGCAAGTCTAGAACATCCAGCTGTACTGACACTGACTTATCAGTTATCTTCAGTCTTGTCTTTCATCTACTCACTGATTTTTTTAGTAGCATTCTCTGATTTTTGAGATACTAGTTTTTGCTGGCATCCTAAAATCAGCCAATGGAAAAGGTTTTTGCAGAGGAGAGGAAGGGGATGTGTTAGGTAAATAACCCATCTAAAACATTTTTGTACAGTAGAGGGGAGTAGGTGGAGAAGAGTCATTAATGTAGCTCAAGAATTTGGACAGTGCTAAAGCTCATTTTCTGTAACATAAGCATTACAACATAATTGCACAACCACAGAGAAAGACATGTATTTTTGGTGGTGCTCCAGTGATGTGTTAGGAAGAGTATACTCACTTTTGGTCAGGACATTTTACAGAAGTGTCATTAGAAGATGTGTATGTAAGATGCATTTGAGTATCATGTCTTCAGGATCACTTAAAACTGTTAGATTATGTTCATGGTAAATTATGATTTGTCTTAAACGAGTAGAAGCTCCCCAGTAGTCTAGAATCGTGGATTCTCTACTGAACTACTTTTAACCTTCTGACATTAGTGGTACTTTATCACAGTTGTAGTGATGTGAAATCAGAATTATGTTTCCTTCAGCCTGCTATGTACCTTTAAGCCAGTCATCTCTACTGGCTTTTGCTAATCCATCTTTTTTTTGTGTTTAGTGAAACAAATTATTACTAGCCCTCAAATGACAAGGAACTTAAATCTCTAGACTAGGTGATAACAAAAGACTGTCATTTCTACTGGGCATCTTCAGGATCAGGTCCTCTTAAAATTGTACCCATTGGAACCAAGAGCACCATGCTCTATGTGGTATTCAGTTTCTTTGATCTTGATGACTTCAGTGACATATTCTCAGCTGCTTAAGAGTAAAATCTCGCTCAATTTAGTAAGTTTTCTTCTAAATCGTGTGGTTTAAAATGAAGTCATTAGAAATGAGTAAGGGTAAAAAGTCCTTGGAAGTCAAAGAGGAAAAGAATTTAAATCATAGAATCACAAAATAGTTGAAGTTGGAAGGGACCTCTGCAGATTGTCTAGTCCAACCCTTTTGCTCAAAGCAGGGTCAGCTAGAGCAGGTTGCCCAGGACATTATCCAGCTGGGTTTTGACTGTCTTCAAAGATGGGGACTCCACAGCCTTTCTGGACAACCTATTCCAGTGTTTGATCACCCTTACAGTAAAAAAAGTTTTTTCTTATGTTTAAACAGAATTTATTTTTCTTCAGTTTGTGCCTTTTGCCTCTTGTCCTATGTCTGAGAGGGGTCTTGTTCTGGCTACTTTATGCTTTCCCATAAGCTATCTAAATACATTAGTAAGATCCCCCCCTGCCCCCAAGCCTTCTCTTCTCCAGACTCCAGCTCTCTCAGCCTCTCTTTGTATGACAGATGCCCCAATGCCATAATCACCTTTGTGGCCTTCTACTGGACTCACTCCAGTAGGTCCATATCTTTCTTGTACTGGGGAGCCCAGACCTGGACCCAGCACTGCAGATGTGTCTCACCAGCAGAGGGGAAGGATCACCTCTCTTGACCTGCTGGCAGTGCTCTGCCTAGTGCAGCCCAGGATGCTGTTGGCCTTCTTTGTTGCAAGGGCACATTCCTGGTTCATGTTCAACTTGTCCACCAGGACCATCAGGTCCTTCTCTGCAAAGCTGTTTTTGAGCCCCCAGTCTATACTGGTACCTGGGGTTTTTCTTCCCAGGTGGAAGACTCTACATTTCCCTTAGCTGAACTTCATGATGTTCCTGTCAGCCCCTTTCTCCAGCCTGTCAAGGTCCCTCTGAATGGTGGCATAACCATCTGTCTTATCGACCACTGTCTCATTTTCTAGGTCATTAATGAAGATGTTAAACAGTATTGGACCCAGTATTTGCCTCTGGGGTGCTCCACTAGTGACTGGCCTCCAGCTGGACATTGTGCTACTGATCACAACTCTTTGAGCCTGGCAGTTCAGCCAGTTTTCAGTTCACTTTGCTGTCCACTTATCTAGCCCATACTTCATCAGCTGGTCTATGAGGATGTTATGGGAGACAGTGTCGAAACCTTACTGAAGTTGAGATAAACAACATCCCCTGCTCTCCCCTTATCCACCAAGCTAATCATCTTATTGAAGGTTATCAGTGTGGTTTAGCAAAATTTCTCTTTCACCGATCCATGTTGATTATTCCCAATCACCTTCTTGTCCTTCATGTGTTTGGAAATGGTTTCCAGGAAGATTTGCTCCATCAACTTCCCAGGGATTGAGGCAACGCTGACCAGCCTGAGGTTCCTCAGATCTTCCTTCTTGCCCTTCCTGAAGATAGGAGTGATATTTGTTCTCTTCCAGTTCTCAGCAGCAGTTCTCTCCCCTGATTGCTGTAACCTTTCAAAGATAATTAGGAGTACCCTCACAATCACACTGGCCGGTTCCCTCAGCACTCGTGGGTGCATCCCATCAGATCCCATGGACTTGTGTATGTCTAGTTTGTTTAAATGTTCCCTAACCTGATCCTCCTTCACCAAGGGCAAATCTTACAGACTAGATCCAGTATCTTATAGACAGTGGATCCACAGGCAAATTAAGATCCAACAAGGGGCTAAAATGTTGGCTGTGTAAACGTGGTTGCAAAATGAACAGACATTGCTATTCTTGTGATTTAGTTTACAAAGGCCCTAACATGACCTTAAAAACATCTGCTTTTAAAGAGAGGGTGTTAAGTAGAACTACAGGCCAGAGCATTTTATTCTTAAAATGACATTTTTGGAACTTTAATTACAAGGACTAGCTGTTCTTTGCTTTGAGAAGATCCTCCACAAAACTGTACTGACATGTTAAATTCCTCTCCACCACTGCTGCTTCCCTGGGCTACTTTATTCCTGCCATATGCTCAGACAGAAGCATTATTTGCTTACAGGTTTGAGAATAACAGAAAAGCTAGTCAAACAGTGTAAGTTTACTGGAACTGTACAAAAGTATTTAGTTTTGGCTTAACTTCCAACAGCTGAGGCAAGGAAGTTTATCAGTCTCAATATAATTATTTACTGTTTTATAATGGTGATTTTGATGGCCTAGTAGTTAATAGGTTGCTGGGAAAACTGCTCTCCCACTATACCTTGTCTTTATATTAAAATTCTGTGTAGAAATGAGCAGCATGTGTAGTCTGGTAGTTCCAGTTTTGGAGTAGCATCTGTAGTCCTTCCACACCATGGTTTAGTCTTGTGTGACCACTAGATTGGAGCATGTATTTGCAGTGTCTGCTTCCCATAAATTACTTGTAGTTGCTGAGCCCTTGCAAGCATGCTATAAGGCTTAGCACAGTGACTTCCTTAGCATGTTTGTTCAGTTGTTTTGTGTGTCAGATCTGCTCCCTTCTCTACGTAGCTTTGGTATGGATTGAAATGAAATGTAAAGTTTTTCATAGTATGAGTAGAAATTAACCCTCGCTGGGGTTAAAAACACCTGATCTTGAGAACCCAGTAGCTGTGGACCTTTCCAGGGTAGGAGATGATCTGGAAATCCCAAAGGCCAGGGAGCAGCAGTGTAACAAATACAAGAGACAATGAATGAGATGGAAAATTTTTTGTTCTGTGATCACTGATGAGAGAGAAAAAGGAAACAAGGAGCCAAGCTTGTAAAACATCTTTCCTATAATGAGTATGTTTGCAGAGGTCTCCTAGGTTTTAAATCCAGAGGTCCTCTCTTGCTGCATATAAACATGAAGATACCTGCAAAAAGGCTAGTGGTAATGATTGTTCCCTGTACATAGCTTTAAAATGCAGGCTGTATGGAAAATTTTCTGGAGTGTTTTATATATAGATAACTAGATATAGATGTATGGTTGCTGATCAAGGAAAATTTCTGGTGCCTACATCAGAGGCTTTGCCTACATCTGGATGTAGGGTTGGGTGCACAGTATAAAATACTCCCCCAAGATATAGTGTACACTCAGTCACTGGAAAAAATGCCATTTGGACTTGCCTGAGAAGGACATTGTGGTAGCAAGCCCAATCTTGCCTCTGTCGGAGTCAACTAGAAGTTTCCATTGGCTTCAGTAAACACAGTATTCACAAGTACTTGCAAGTCTTTAGTGAGGTCAGATTCTTTGCCCCTTGTGCCAGTGCACCCAGCAAAGAAAAAGACTGATCCTGTGAAGAGTTAGAGTCCATTAAATTTAGGGAGCTAGATACAATTGATTATTTAAATTCAAACCTTGTATCCATAATATCCTGTGAGACGCAGTTTGATGTTGCCCTTAATCCACTCTAACCATGGGTTGCCATCACAAGGGGTGGTCCTGCTCGGTCCGCCATCCTAATGATGGTTTCCTGCCTCTCTTGTGTTGGATCAGGTTATCACAGGGTGAGCTGGATGAGCTTGCTGCTCTGACAAAACTAGGCCCTCCTGAGGATCTGACTGACCACAGTCGGTAGAGATGGGAATGGGGAAGGAGAAAAGATGGAGAAAGGAATCTGTAAGCCTGGGAATGAGACTTCAGGCTGGAGCCTGCAGTTCAGTGGAATTAACATGAAATCACGGCTACTTTTATGAGTAAAGGTTATCAAATTCCACTCAGCAGAGTGAGGGGACCAAGTCTGCTAGAACTGTGGCAGTGAAGATACCCTTCAATACTGTTGTGGCAGCTCTGTTTTGCCTCTCATGTTTGAGGGCTAAGATAACACTGGTTTCTAGTTGCATCAGGTTGAGACAAGCCTAGATGTATGTACTATAAGTTTTGTAGTTGTTTAAAGGTTGTTCTAAGTAATCTACCAAAAAACATTCCATCCTTTCAATATCTTTTCATTGACCCTGTTACTTAAACTTCAGATAGAGGAAATATGAATTATAGCAATATGCGTTGATGTAGTTTGGTTGGGAAAGATGGAAAGAATAGTTCAACGTACATTCATGCTTTCTTTTTTTTTCTTTTTCTTTTTTTTTTTTTTTTAAGTGATACCTACTTTCCAGTCACTTCATGTCAGGGCAAATACACCATGACTTCAGCAGGGAGTACATTAGTAAGTTTCCTAAAGCAAATGAGTAGGTTGCAGAAACTTTAACCTCAAAGTACTGTACAAATAAAGAGGGCCCCTCGAACAAACATGCTTTTTCTGGCTGGTGCCACTGAAACCAGGTGGTGCTGTGTATGTTTATCTCATAGATGATACTGCAGCAGAAATACCCAACTGATGTGCAACATAGGTTGAGGCTAGCAGGATGCTGTCAGGCATGAGAGAGATCTACTGCCCTTTCTCATTGTTTCTCGATATGCCACCTTTGGAGCATACTGCAGTGCCTGTATTGTATTTTAGGTGTCCTCGCAGCCAGGACCAGGAGACTCAGTCTGATCAGTTTGTCTCACAGATTGTCTTGTTGATCATCTGTCTCACAGTTGTTGGCAAGAAGGTAGAGGACCCCTGGATGCCTTTGAGAAGCATGACTACTGTGAAGGTTCTTACTCCCATCATATGTAAATGGCAGTAAAAGATGCTCTTGTGACTTCTCACTGAAGCAAGGCTGCTTGGTTGTGTATCCTGGCAAAACCATAGTTTTCAAAGTTATATTTTGCAGCTATTCACAATTATTTGTTTCAGCTGAAGAAGGCGTTTTCAATTTTTTCCCATAAAAACTGCTCCAAGAAATTCTTCATAATTACTACGTTCTGTTCCATGGTTAGCTATTCTATTTGTGGTGAATGTTTCTTTGGGACCTTTCAAAGGGAAAGGTCTCTATAAATAGTTGTTACATTCACAACTGGCTTTCATTCTAGAGAGTATCTGAAAGGTTGCTGGGCTATACTGTTGCCTGCCTCTGCCACTCTGAATGACTGGTAAGCATGCTGAGAGAGAAAAATATATTTACATGTATAGGTAATTAAAGATATGTGATAGTATGTATAATCTGTTGTGAAGGGCATTTGAATTCTTTCTTGAGTGGGGCTTTTAAGCGATAAAGGAATTCAGAAGTAAATTGTTGAGAATGCCTAAAATTCCTGTATTTTAGTAAAGTTCTTGTTCAATTATTTGTTCTCCTGAAAGTTGTTCTCCACCTCAGTGCGTTGTGAGCTCACATGAGCAGTCCTTTTTCCTTTTGCATATTCCAGGTCACTTACATTAACTTGAATAGAATTGAATACTCCTGACTTTTACCCAGAATGGTCCAGTGTGTATTTTAGTAGGCTCTTCTACTGAAACAGCCTGTCTGGGGTAGTGAATGTCTCTTATCTGTACTTGCTAGTTCTTGCATGTATTAATAATGCTGTACAAAGTGCAGTAATGAGGCATAGAGTGAGAAGCGTTCTTACTCTTACATACTGGCTTTCTGCGCTAGAATGGGTAAGGCTGGCTTTTACTTGGTTGGTAGGTCTGTAGTTATAACACAGTTTTATTTTTCCTCGCCAGATTAAAGGTTTTCAGCTTTTCCTGCTGCTTTTCCTCTATGCAGAGAACATTCACATTAAGAGTGAAAAACATGCCTTTTAAGAAATAGCTTATTTGGTGAAATTGATTTGAAACAGTTTTGGCATCTTCAAGAATCTGAAACAGATTCTGTGGCTGGTTGTTTACTATAATGGTAATAATAAAAATTATGAATTCTGGTAGAGAAAATTTCCTAGAGGTTTCACAGGTTTCCTGAAGGTGAAACACTCTAACCCAGAACTGTCTGTATACGACAAGCCCTGAAAGGAGATCCTCTGCCTTGTGTACATTTAGTGTTGCCTCATCCATCTATAGCTGAAATATAAAAGAACTAGGCAAGGAGGGAGGCTGAGGAGACTGACTAAAATGTGTTCATTGACAGAAAACACCTGGTTTGTTCAAAACATGGGTGAGGCCCGTTGTGAGCTGTGGTCTGTAACTATAACCCGCAAGATAATGGCCAGGTCCATCTGTAGGTAAATGACTGCTGTAATCGCAGCTCTGGGATTCACACCCATTGAGGGCACAGGCTGGTGAAATCATCTTACAAGCAAGTGTGTTCGATTTTAAGTTATCTAAATAACTGTGTCAAGAAGGTTCATTCTTACTGGACAGGACAAAGTATAAATTCTTTCAACTCCTACATTTTCAGAAGTTCCAGGAAATAAGGAACTTCTAACTTAGTTTGGGTATATCTCTTTTCCAGATCTAAACTTTCACAGTGTTTAACTCTTCCTGCTTGGCCCTTCCAAAAGGCTGTGTAATGGGAGAGAGACAGCCCTCTATCTGCATTGTAGGAGGAATCTATTGCACAGCCTGCGGGCACTCAGTGGCAGGTGCTAGACAGATTTACCGCTAACAACCAAAAGCCTTGTCTGTGCTAAGGGCTGTTCAACTCAAATAAAATTAGCCATCCTTGGTCTACCAAGTGCTTCACATTGGAATAAGAGGAGCTAACATGAAGGAGAAAGGCACTGAGAAGCTGGACGTATCTAGCTTTTTGAAAAAAGTAGTGTTAATACCTCAGAAGGGTTTGCTTTGCTTGGCCCTAACTGCATCATGTGATGGAGAAGTACAATTGTACCAGGCAGATTGCTGCAGCAATATTGTGGAGGGAGAAGAGCCTCAGCATCGTGCTTGGGTCATCCCAAGGCTGGGTCTTCCAAGGATCATGAAAGGAGCATAGAAAATCTCTTTGGAAAGCAGAGATATAAAACTGAAATTAAAAGCAAAGGCAGACTGCTGTGACCAGCAGCGGTCTTGAAATAGTCTCCTAGACTGCAATGCATGTAAATATTACTAAGGCTGTTCTGATGGCTAGGGCAGAACTGGTTTTGGGTAATTCAGTGCATCTCTGCAAATTTTCTCTGTCAGTTCAGGAGGAAAGGTTTATTTTCTCAGCCTAATCTTCTTGATTCTCCACAAAATTTCTCCAGATTTTCTTCTTTAGGATAGCATATCATCCTGGAGGCCACCCCTTTGCCTAATGGCTATAGGATCAGAATTCTTAAGTGTGTTATGTTGGAAGCTGTGTAGACCCTGCCAGTGGCAGGGTTACAAAAATGGTGATTTTTATTGTGCTGTATGCTGTTGCTTTTTTGGGCAGGATTGGAGATGGGGGGAAAGTTCAACAGTGTCATGTTAATATGTTCCAAAATCAAATCAATTTGTGCAAGGCAAGTTTACAGCATGCCTTTTTTCCTTAACAAAAAAAAAAAAAAAAAAAAAAAACTCACTGACAAATAATCTGAAAGAACCCAATATCTTAATAAGCTGTTGTCCCTCTGTCTGCTGGGGTGTTCTGAAAGGGACCATTGTTCCCAGGTTTCAAGGTGGGCTCATTGACTTTCATGTTGCTATGGAACCAGCATGTTTTTCTTCCTGAATGATACTTGCTAGTAATCTCAGAAGCTTTCTCAGCAAATTAGCACAGGTGATTTGTGAGTGGCTGGACTGGACTAAAGGCCAGTGAAGGACCTACTTGATTAATGAGATGAAGAAATAAAAGGAGTGAAAAGAACGTCCTGGGATAAGCATTGGTTGAAAGAGTGGTGATAGATAAACAGAGATGCTGATAACTCCCAGTTTCTTCTACATAACACAGAAAGATTGATGTTGGATTTACATGATGGTAGGCTTAAATACAAGTAAAGTTCTTTTAAAACTTTAAAATCCGCAACAGTGCTATGGAGCTAACTAGATGAATAAGAGAGACATACTTTTGGTTGTAATTCATGACTCACACAGTTAAAAGGAAGATGATACTCACTTGGTTAACAGAACCTGTGTATGTATTTGTACGTTTTCCTCCATATCTATGAATATACTGTCTCAAAGAACAGGGTTTAGAAACTGAGATGAAATAGATTTTTTTCCAAAAAATGCTGATTCAGCGAACTCAAGGGCTTTGAGGGAATGGATCAATTTTTGTTGATCTTTTGTACAGGAAATTATAAATGTTTTGATAAAATCAAAACATTTTGCATCTAGTTCTGTCATTAGAACTTTCATGTTTAGATACTGAAATAAAGATTGGATGATTTCCTAAAAGATGCATTCTAGTTCAAACAGGAATTAAATTAGGAAATAGTACAAGATGATCACAGAAGTCCTGATTTTGTAACACTTGTATAGGATACATCTGATCCTGGAATTGGGATTCATCTGGGCTGAGGCCAGGCTGGTCTAGTATGGCCAGCTTTGAGCCGGGGCTGATGAGCTTGCTTAGGCCCAGGCTGACTCCTGTGATTCCATGCAGGAGTTATTGTGCTGCATTTGCCAGCAGTCTGGTTGTCACAGAGTTTAGAGATGGGGTGGCACGATGTGAAGACAGGATGCTGGCTTGCTTACAGTGGAGCTTCAAGCCAGTAGACCAACCTACTGGGAAATGAAGTGTGGCATCACTTTGAATGAATCTGCTTAGGTCCCGCAAAGCTGCCCAGCTCTGGTTCAGTGCTGGCAATGACTTGGGTCAGCTCTGTGCTGTCGGGGTGGGTGAAACCAGTATATCGTGATAGTATTATGGTTCTAAATGAAAATGCTTAGGTGCTGGTACTGTTATGATATTGGTGATACTAGTGCCAACATTGACAGAGTGTGGGTGTGTGTCATCTACCCCTCCTGTAACGTGGAAGGGGAGAGGCTGGAAGTGAGCTAGTGCTTCCTTTCTTCTCCTAGGCCAGCAGTGCCAGTCTTTCCAGAACAGAACGTGCTTGAGGAGAGCAAGTGGAGTCACAGGCAAAAGGTTCAATGGAAAAGTCAGTCTGTCTCCTCAGGAGAAATACAGGAGGAGGTGAGAGTCCTGACAGTGGTCTACATGGCAGTCTCCTCCATAAAGCGAGGTCTTCCAGTAATGAATCGTGTGCCTTTCTCCACCTTCCCTAGCGTGGGGGCACAGGGAGAGAGAAGGAGCATTCCTCTGTTCCCAACTACGTGTGGCACTGCCTATTGCTAAGCCTATACCTAATGCACTGTCCTCTGACACAGCAACCAGCAGGGCTATCTGATGTGTTCAGTGAAGGTGGCTGGTGGAGCTGGAGCTTTACATATTCAGGCTATTTGTGCTCCTGGGAGTGAGGTGAGCATAGCAGCCGCACAGAGAATGCTTTCTTTGACTCTCTGCTTTTTATTCCCTTATACAGCCATGCAAGCTTAGTCGCAATTTGGCACTTAATAAAAAGTGGTGATTTTTTTTCAAGCATGTCTTGTTAGACACAATTTTTGTAGGTTGTGATATAGTCCTTGAATTGCTGCATGTGTTCCTCTCTCATTATATCTCTACAGGTTGCTCAGTGCTTTGTAGGACTGGGCCCAGATGGGCCCAGTGTCAGCAGGAATAGTTGCTTTTTCTGTCTAGCATTTCTCTGTCAGTGATATCAGTTGGAAATATCCGAGTCTGTTGTTCCAAGAACATCTGTTGTTTCATACCACTAACCATGGTATTTTTCAACCAGAGCCAGTGCAAAAGTTAGAATCCAGTTTACCAATTAAGGAAAAAATGGAGTAGTCTTTTCTTAAAATAGAACAGCCAACTTGAAATAGTCATTAACCAAAAGGAAGTTGGGTTCTTTCTGGTCCATGGTCACATGTTTTGCATTAACTTGTTTTCTGGTTAAAATTTTGTAATCTTCTCCCTTTCGGTGTCTAAAAGATTCACACTAAAAGGACAAAGGACAACAACGAAGCAGGCTATACAGAAACACGTAGTAGGAATTAGTCACCAATATAGAATAAAATTGTTCTTCCCTTAATCTTTCCACCTACATTTGCCCTAAGTATTATTTGTACCAAAAAAGAAAAAAAAGTGCTTAAGTTGGCAATGTCTTTGCTAAAAGGTGTTTGGAGTAGAGGGGGCATTAATTTCTCAGAAGACACTTCTGTGCCTAGCTAGTATGTTGCACAACCAGACACTAAATTTTTTGTTCATAGCACCAATCTTCATGCTTCCAGTCTTTTTGATGCATTCTTGGGTGTGTTTTTCTAAGTGATAATGTTCAAGGTTGGATATTAAATGACCAGGAATGTTCCAGTAATGTGCTTTCTGCACTGCATATATAGCACTTCTCAGTGCTCCATGTCTGAGGTAGATCATCCATTCTCACACAGTGCCTGACAGGTAAATAAGAAAACTTCAGGATATTTTGAAAGCTTAAGATGAGTTTGTTGTGTTATTGCTTCTGTAAGATACTACACTATGATAGCGTACATGTGTACTATGATACTTACGCTATGATGGTGCCATTTCTGAGCATTAAATCTTTTTATTTTTTAGCAGAAATTATTTTGAATATGGTGGTAACTGCCTCCTAAATGAAAAGCCTTACCTTATAAGCCCTCCATGTTTGAGAAATTTTGCTCACCCATAATAATGCAGTCAATCCCAAGGCACTGCTTAGGAGAGAAGATTTATAGAGGCAGGACATAAGAGGTTAATTTCAGTGAAATTTTATCATTTTTATCACTGCTATATTGGCTTTCCTGTTCAGGTTACATCTGTCCGTTATCAGCTCTAGTGGGTTTCAGGAAAGATACAGAGCAGGGTTATGCCTTAAACAGACTAAATGTGTTCTTACAGGGTAACTTTCTTGTTTTAACAGCTTCTGTAAACGTATTTACTTGCTTGGACTTCCAGGATCAAATCCTTGTTTATCCTTGCCCATTTCTCTACATTAATTGGTTAAGACTTTTTGCTTGCTTTTACTTCCTGAGCTGCTGCTTTTTGTCATCCACCAATATGAGATGCTGAATTAGCCCTAGCAGTGTGTCCTTTAGTTAGGCAGTGCTGGATCCAGTAGGTGTATGGGCATTAGAGGGTTAAGCATTTTAACAAGTCACCATTTCAAACAGTTGCTTGCAAGGGTACACACCTATTGATAAAGATCTATGCCTTTGGCAAAAAGGGGTTCTGGAGATTATATTAAGTAGATGTTTCAGCTTTAAATTGCATCAGACTCCCAAATCTAATTTTGTAGACAGTTTTGGTCTGTCTGAGGACAGATTTTCCTTTGTATGGTTTAGTAAAGGCTAAACAGTGTCTGTGTGTGTGTGTGTGTGTGTGTGTGTTTGTATATTTTTGGGTGATGGTAGGGAACAGGACCCAAAACCCCATCGGATTTATTTTCAATCCTAAGAAGCTCATGAATGATTTTAAGTGCTAGTTATCAAAGGTATCTAATTACACAAATTTTTCTCACACTGATAGTGTGTCCAGATGTAATGCATTAAATATCTCCATCAGTAAAGAGGACTGCATTGATGACTTTAATGTATTTTTAATTTTTAAAGATACATGGAAAAGTTCAGTGAAACCTGTAGGATTAATCCATTCAATGATGCTGGTTTTCATTTTTTCTAATTTTTATCAAGTTCTGTGGCAAACTATAAATCTGAAAGTTGATGTTGCATATGCTTACTGTATGACTTTTTTGTGTGTGTATGACAGTCTGGTAAGAATAGTCTTTTTTTTCAATCTTCCCCCCCACACACATAAAATAATACAGGAAGTGAATATTCTAAAAAATACATGTTACATGTCTAGAGAAAGAAAACCAATAGCTAAAAATTCTTGTATTGTTGTTAAACTGTGGAGTTCTGATAGTGATGTCTCAAAGGAGCACCTCTCCTAATTTTTTTTTGCTGTTGCTAAAAATAGCTTTTTTGTGTGTCATTCTCTCCTCTCCTTATCCACTGCTCGCTAATCATAAAATTTATTTTTGTGTGTTTTGTAATACATCATTCTAAAGCTAATAATCCTGCTTAGTAACCTAGATATGTGTTAAACATTAGGATATTTGTAAATAGAATGATACATTTATTCTGACAGTTTTAAGTTTTATCCTTTTTTGGTTTCCTAAGTAGAAATGTTTGTGGCACACATTTTCTCAGATTTAATCAGTACCTCTTCCTCAGCAAACATACTCTCACCCTGTCAAAATACTGCATCAAGCCAAAACCTCCTCTGATCTATTTAATCTAGATAAATGTTATAAAGGGATTTTGTCTCTTCCCGTTCCAGACAGGTAAGATTATCTTTAACAGTGATTGTTCGTTTTCTCTTGGCAGAAGCTTTCAACATCCACAGTTGATGAATAGACATCTGCTCTGTTTGAAAGTGTTACTTGAAATTAAATAGTCCAAACAGTAAATTAAATAAACACATGAGTATACAATGGAATTACTTAAGTTTCCCTTGACATTTTGTAGTTGTTTACTTCAGTTTATATTTTCTCCCTTCCTCACTTCTCCTTTTTCAGTGTCGGTAGAAAGGAGAATCAGCATGATGGCCATGGACTTTTCCTAGATGTGGAATACGTCCTTTTTTGGCTTCTTAGGTTGCTGTCTAATTCATATCTGGTTTAGCCCTGTAGTAATGTACTCACTGGGTAGACTGGAGAGAAACCCTTGAGCAAATCTGTTCTGCTCTGTGTGAAGCGCTTGGCTGGCTGATTTACCACAAAGGGTTGTTTTACCAGGAAAGGACCGTTTGTTTGCCCTCTCTTGCAAGGTGAAAACCTGAGTGAGAAGAGCAGCCCAGAAAATTGATGTATACCAACAGCCGTAATATTAAATACAGCTTCCTGCTGTGCACGATATGTGCTTTATGAAAGTATGATGAAAGAGGAGTTATTCTGTAGTGAGAAAACTGCTGATTGATTTTATGTCTCAGAGACTCCCTAGACACTTAACAGTCTTCAAAGTCTTGAGCAATGGTCCTAAATTCTGGACCACACCATTATGTTCCTGCTGCACACAAATCTAGCCAAACTTAAAGGTAGGACCTGGGAACCTCTTCCTGGGGGCTATGCGTTTGCTGCTCTGCAGAGCAGAAAGCAAGCACAGAAAAACACGCTTTCATGCAGAGGTTCCTGTGCAAATTTGGCTTGTCCCCTTCTCTGAATTTCAGGAGCCCGGGATGAGGCCCCCACAGAGGTGTTTTATGACAGCAAAGCTAGAATAGGGGAATTGAGAAGAGTAGAGCTGACTCTCTAAAAGCAACTCAGAAGTACTCTGCTGGTGGGTAGGGAGGGAATAGACTTGGGTCACAGCTCTATTTCCTGTTGGTGGGTAGTATTGGAAAGGGGGTTTGTTTTTGTTGTTAGAAAGTACTGAATTCCCAGCCTTGTGTCCTCCAGCCCCTCACTGTTCTTCTTCACTGCCTGCTTGGGAGCTGCTCTGGCTCTTCCCTGCACTCCTTCATCCTTGCCATTTGTAAAGGGATGTGACTTGCTTTGGCTTGTTTCCAGCTGATGGACTCTCAGTTTTGTTTGCTCAGATGGGTTTGAAAAACCTCCTTGGAACATTCTGTTGCTGGGAAGCGCGACTCAGGTACGGCTTGATGGGCCACAGGGAGCTGCTGAGTTAGAGGGAAGCTGGGCAGCTTTCTCTCTAGAAAACCTGCCTGGTCTCTTTTCTTCCTAGCTTTTTGGCAGCTCGGGTCTCCAGACTCCTGGCTTCATAGGCTGCTGAAACCAGAGCTCCTGGGGCTTGCTGCAGCATAAGAAAGATGTGCTCTGAATTCTTTTTCCAATATTGAAAAAAACGCATTTTTTTCTATCCTGAAATGACTTTCATTTTTCAGGAAATTTAAAATTTTCAAACTCTTGCTCCATATGGAATGAAAAAAATATCTGAAATGCAGTATTTCTAGTAGATAAGAATTTCACCTTCCCCATCCCCTTCCAGCTGTAACAGAGATGGCCTGTTTGAGAAATGGTTTGCAGGACTATGTTTGTAGAGGACTTTGAGATAAATGTGCTTATAGATAGGCTGTATTTAGAGACTTATGGTCATTATCATCATCATGATGGAAGGACTCATCAAAATCACTTTACTGTCTGCAACTGTCGTTAGAAAGGGGAATTATTTTAATAAAGCCATGTTTAATTGTATAAGTGTGCTCTCAGGGTGATATAGTCAATCTCAGAGGCATACTCATGGCTTCTTAAACATAATTTACTTTTCCTATTTTCTACCTATTGGTTACTCTTGTATTTCTGATATCTTTACAGTATTTGAAAATTCTTAATTACCAATTGTTTTATCCTCTCTTATGGTCTATATGGGAAAGTTCTGGACTTAAAAGGACACTTTGACTGTATTTGCTGCATGGTCAAGCCCTATATGAAACTTCTTTTGCTGAGTTGTAGGGTTGCAGAAGAACAACATGTCTAATTTTAGTTTATTATTATTTTTAATTCGCTTTCTCAGTCAGTTTAACGTGCATGCAGGAGTGTGTGCAATTTGAACGACATACTATAGTCACAGTTCATTATTTTTCATTTTAACATAAAGGAACTGATCTTCCACTGACCTTTATGCCCACACAAGACATTTGTAGATGACACAGCTGACCTGGTGGCATCTCATGTTTCTGACAAAGGCTAAATGACCAATCAAGATTGCAAAGTAGTCAATAGCCAAGAGTCAACCGTTGTACATTCTTGGGATAAATATGTATTTTGACCTGAAGATACTAGAAATCTGCCTGTGATAGTGTAACAGCTCCATAGACATACACCAAAAAGTGCTTACTACTGTAGTGCCCAAAGGTTAATTAACAAGGCCCATTGTGCAGTGTCAAAACCAAGCACTCTGGTAGCAGGCATTCTTTGCCCCCAAAAGAGAGAGATTTCACAATGATACTACTCTCTAAAATATTTTGAGGGAAGAGCACATAGTGCTTCCCTAGCTTCTTTTGTGATTTTATTAACTCAGAACACACAATGTGCATGTTGCTTTCCAGGGTCAATGTAGTAGTCTCCACGAGATGACTTTATGAACCCCGTGCAGTGGGGTGCCTCGCTCTAGTGTTTGCGGTGGGTTTAGTCTGTTCTTGCTTCAGTCAGTGACAGAACCTCCAGGGACATCAGCGATGGCGTATCTGGACATACGCCAGGACAGGGTTGCTGGATCACAGAGTGCAAGGTGAACAGAGATTGAACAACTAAATGGGGAAAGAAAGCAAACAGGTGAAGCTATACGGATAGAGATTATAGAGTTAATCGTGTTGGGGCTATAAAAGATAGTCTTGCAACAGTTCCAGGAGATGAGTACATATGTTTTAATTTAGATAAGCTATAATTATGTAGCTGTCTTGGTCATTTTGATCCATTTGTAACTTGTGATATAGATCTCCTGTTTCAGAAATCAAATGAAAGGTTAAGTGAAAGAAAATGAGTTGGCCGAGTTGCTTATCTGTCCTATCCTATCCCAAAAAGAAGAATGAGTGACCTTGATTTAGAGATTGTGAGTGAACTGGAAAAGGTGGGTAACCTTCATGCCTGCGCACCATAATAGTCTGGTAACTAAACCATTTCTGCACATGGGAGTAGCTCTTAGTTGGTTCCACCCTGTCTGCAGCTGACGTGTATTGTCCTATTTTAAAAACTTAATCTGGGGTGGGTATATTAGTAACCTGAACAGACAAATGCCACAGCCATAACCATTGATTTGTGTTGCAGGCAGAGATAGTTGTTTATATATAAAATGGAAATGCCCAACCGATCTATGTATAACTTCCATTATTTATGACAGACCCTCAGCAGCACTGATTTCTTGCTGTAGGAACTTTTTTTTAACGTATATCCAGTTCTGTAGTTCTCTCATAATGTAAGGGTAGGATATCAGAGTTTGTTAAGCAGTGTCTGTTGATGAGGTGACAAGGAATTTGAGTACTTTGAAATGCATTGTCTGAAACTATTTAGCGCAGATTTGAAATCACTAGTGCAGTTGATTAATAGGAGTGCTTGCATTCCCTCCCCATAATATGGATTTTTATATAATGAAAATTACTTTGAGAAAAAGGTATGGTGGTTGAAATTATCCTAGGCATTTTTATTATATACTATGCTGTGGGAAAGGATACAGGAGGGTTTTTATGTGCCTGTTCTGGAAACACTAGTGAAATAAAAATGGCTATTTCAGGAATCTTTTTGTCACTCTTATTGTGGAGCATTGTAGCTATCTATGTATCTAGGTATTTTCAGTGCTGTCTTTGGAAATATGCATATCTGGGTATTCAGTGCTGAGGGCAGCCTTTTCCTAATCCTGACAAGGAAGGAATCTTGAATATTTCAAACAGCTTATTTTGTCCTTTGGGCTAATCACACAAAATGTATGCAACATTCCAGCTAAAAGCTACTTGGCATATTTATTTAAAATGCAAGTGACAGTTAAGAGTGAGTTTCACACACTTCCCTCCCTGTGTTTTGGAGTAACACTGCTTCTGTTATGCTGTTAAAAGTATTTTGGTCTTTCTTAAGTTTAAGGAGTTGATTGTTCCTGAACGGGGAGTAGTACAATTTGCGCTTTCTTTCCATTATCACGTCCACAGTTATCCCTGACAGGGAAGAGCAGGCAGTTTTACTGCTTCGGTCACAGAGGACAGCCTGTGTGAGAGCTGCCTGGGGAGGTTGTCATCTTTTGTGCAGGAAGAGAGGTTATGCATACTTTTACTCTTTGCAGGATTGCTCTGTGCTCAGCTAAGTATCATAAGGCCCATTCCTTAGGCCACGTGCCTAAGTTGATTTCTTTTTAGCAAGGCATTCAGGCATGTTCTTTGCTCTCATTGCTGTCATTAGAATTAAGCGTGGATCTAAATGCTTTGTGGAATTGAGTCTTTCAGTGTTTTTTCACTGAAAATGTGTTTAACTATATAGCAATGTGGAGCCATGCTTTTGGGAAGGTTATGTTTTAACTGGGGAAATAGATTAAGGTAATATCTAGTAGATTCAGAGTATTGCTGATATATGTACTTTATGTGCACAAAGTTCAAACAAAGCAGAACTAGGTGAATTCTGACTATTTCTTTTGCTGCTAGTTCATTTACTTTGTTTAGAAGAGAAAAAAGAAAATCTAAAGGAAGAAAGCGACAAGAAGATCACTGGAACAAACAACTTGCTTTTGCACAAGGTTGGTGATGTCCTCAGGAAGGAGGAGTTACCCAAGTTGTTAGTATTGCTTTGACAATACCTTAAAGGATATAAAGCAAGGGAAAAGGAGCCTGACCTGAACTGGTTGAAGTATTTTGTGTTCAGGTGCTCATTTTACAACTCTCCCCTCTCAGTTTTAGGCAACATTTTGATGCTGGCTGAGTTAGCTGAACCTGTAGAAGTCTGTACTAAGCTGAGTGCAAAAATGGCTCAAAAGTCACTGTTCTTGAGAGACTCTGCTCATTTTGACAGCTTTGTACTTCCCTGTGCTCTTCCCACTCTTCAGTCTTATCCCATGAGGTAGATCAAGCATCCGTACACCAGCTGTCTCCCACACATAAGGCTACATTGACCTCTAGTGTAACTCCACCATGGTAAACACTTACATCAGAGATTTTCTCCCTGACTCAAATCCAAAAGATTCAGAGAGAGATTAGTAGTTAGCTTTGGAGTGGAAGGTTGGATGTGGTTCCCTCCCTCTCCTCTCAATCCATCACCATCCTGTCAAGCGCATCACTGAAAGTGCAGCCAGTTTCTACCATAAAGAATTTCCTCAGTTTTTATTTCGAAAATTTGATCATTGTTTGCTTGTCAGCTCTAGAACTTTCCTCTTAAAAAAACCCAGACATTTTACAGCAGATGCTTTTGGGGAATGATACATTTGAAAATAAAATGCAAATAAAAAATTGCTGCCGTGTTTTCAAAGTTGGTGGTCTGTGTTGACTGTAGAATTGGAGGATGAATCATGATGGACTCATTCCAGCTTATTTCTAGTACAGGTTTTCCTGATAAGTACTATCAACCTTCCCTTGACTTTCAGTGAAGATTTTTCTCCTATAGTATTTGTAATGGTTAGAATTGTTTCCAAGAGGAAGGAGCGAAGTCACTTTCAGGGCCAATGCTTGTCCGCTGACCAGCTGTATCTGGAATGAATGCAAACGTGAAAATGCGGTGTAATTATACATGAGGAATTGTTGCATTCACCTCAGTTATGTATGCCTCTGAATAAGCATTTTAGTTGAAAGGGGTGAAGTTACTCAAGATGCTATTTTCCTGTTTTCTGTTGTGGTTAAAAAATAGCTTTTTGTATTCAAAACCCAAAACCTTTCCATCTGAGGAAAAAAATCTCTTCACTGGGTAACTTCTCATGCAACAGTACTATGTAGCTAAGTTGTTCTAGATGATGTCAGGTGTAAAAATATAGGCTTGAAAATCTCACTTGGTCATGGATAGATCAAGCTACATCCTTACAAAATATACTGAATGCCAGATTTCCCTCACCTTTAAAGAAAGAAAACTTTCAGTTTACCATGGACAGGGAATGGTTAATTTTATGGTGACTTGGCAGAAAAGTCTTCTACAAGATTATAATTAAGTCTGAGATTTTTTTTTTTTTTGAAAATGAAACATTATGTTACTTGCATATGCTGCATAGTTATTGAAATTTGTGCTCCTGTTTTGACAGCTGATAAGGAGAATCGAGGCAGCTTTAAAAATAGCTTTAAAAGGTGTGGTAATATGGGACCTGATAACAGTTCAGCTGCAACACTGGAAGTTTCAGCCATTTGGAGAAAAAAAATAATGGAGGCTTTTCAAAAAATTCACATTTCATCTAGAACTACACAGTTTTTTGCAAGGTAAAATCACAAATGGAAGGGTTGCTTGAATTATTTCATCCTTTCAGTTGAATGATTAAATGCACTACTCATGAAAACTTGATTTCAAGCTATAAGCATATATTTAAAAAACTTTGTATATCAGGGGAACATTTAAGGATAAAGTGAGAAGCTGTCTGAAAGCAGGTTATTTGATGGAAAAGTGCACTCTCTCTGTTGTGAGGTGGTAGTGGGTTTTATTTTTTTTTTCCAAGATCTACGGCTTTTAGTTGGTTTGCTCGTGTTGTTCATAAAGGTTTGGATTGGCTGATGGTTACATATATCATACATATACACTGTACAATTTCATAAGGCCCATCTCCTTTAGCTGTGCTATCAATACTTTTGTAATATCCAAAATATCAATCTATTTATCACTTTTAGTACAAAAATTATCTGCTCTAGTTGGCTGTGTGTGTTGGATTTAGCCAGAGTGTCATGCTCTTGTGCGAGGCTTATGATGCTGTTGGAAAGGTACACACTTGGTAAATAGCTGTGCTAAATGGTGCAAATAATGCAGGTATCTCTGATTTTGGAATCATTATGTGTGGTCTTGTTCTATAGCTTATAGCTTTGTGAGGTTGCAGAAGTAGGACAGTTTTTTTCCTGCATAATTTGGCATTTGCCCTGCTTTGGTAGAGAGTGGTGTAAAGAAAGCAGATTCTTTGCTAATATGGTTGGTGTTTTTCAGTGTTATGTACTGCAACAATATGTGAAAGTGCTCTTAAAATTCACTTTCAGGTAAATTTCGCATTGTCCCTTTGCATACAAACGGATGTATTTTGGGATGCATAAACAATACCAATGGACAGTGTCTTTATAAATTATAGCAACAAACTGACTGTGCCATTCTTTTTCCCTGAAGTGAGACTGAGAGTCCTCTGCAAGCGGCTTTCCCTGCTATGGGGTGCAGTAGTTCTCCTGTTCCTTGCAGTTGACACTGCTGCGTTTGCCTGATACTGGATCCTGTGGCTATCCCGAGTGCTGCCCATGCACTGGCTTAAGTGAGACTAATGCAGAGAACTCCCTCCCGCCCCTGAAGGGTGCAGGGAGTGAAAATCTCTTTCCCCTGCACTCCCTTCCTCACTTCCACCCAGAGCTCTGCAAGAGACCAGCACATACCTACCACTAGTGCAGTTCCATGGGCGCGTGTGAGGAGTGCCCACACCCACATACACATTCTTTATGCCTGGCTAAATTTCATCTATTAAGGAATACCTCGTGAATTTCAAAAAGAAAACGAAACAAAAAACCAAAAGCTCTTACACAAATGTATATCGGTACTATATAAAGGTGATAAAAGATTGAATAGGCTCTTTCATCTCTCTAATAGGCTATGCAGTTGTTCTTGCTTTAGAATAACAAGGATCTCTGACAGGCATCCTAAAGACCACAAAATGTTCTCTGTGTGGATGCGGTCTTTAAAGGAATTAGTGTAGTAACCAGTGTTTTATAATCCTTGTCATAATACTGAGTATTTAAAAATCGATAGTTATAACTTGAATAAAATTCATCATCACTCTCAAATATGAAGTGGTTGCTCCAGTTTGCTGAGCTGCTTAGGTGTTGGCTGGAGTAACTGCAGGGTCCTTAAAGCCAGGCAGCTGCCGGGCCTTGGGCCTCGCAGCATGGCGAGAGCAGCTCCGGGCCGAGGCGGGGGCTGTGCTCGGGGCTTCCCAGCCAGCAGCAGAGACCTTGGCAGGCACGAGTAAAGAGGCACTCCTTGTGTGTAGCTGCTAGGATGAAGCTTTTGATTTTTCTCAACTATGTGGAGCTATTTGGAATTTTGTTACTCTTATTTTCAGATGATGTAATCACCCTTTCTCTGCTTATGTATTTTCTAACCCACTAACAAGTGGAAATGAGGCCTATGGCACTTTGTATGCCTTTTTTGCACAAATATAATAGTTTAGATGGTATACTTGGCAGCCGTCTTACACAAATCCTGGGAACCCTTTACTCCCTTCATAGTCTGCAAACTCTATCCCCAAACTCCATTCAACTAATGATGAATCCTTGTTTCCTTAAAAAATGTGAGCAAGTTAACCTTACTGTTTGAAAAGCATCAGATCATTTTTTGCTGTTTGCAAGAAATGCAAGAATTAGCCTTTAAAATTTATTTTATTTCATTTTAAATTAAATTTTCGATGCAACAGCACTCCTTTCTCACCCACAGGATTGAAAGGAGGGAGTAGGTATGGGGGTAGAATTTGACTCAGTCAGAATTTTTCATTAATTTCTCTAGGGCCAGGACTTTCTCCAAGCTTTGTAACCTGATGTGTCATTTGAATTGGAGGAAGGTTAGCTTCTATTAGTAACTTTCATTTAGTCTCAGCTGCCAGTTAAGATGTTTGCCAGCTCTACGAATTGAATGAAAATGTTTGAGGAAATTGGTTTACCAAAGAAGTCAGTGAACCCTGAAATAAATTAGTATCTTAGCTACAAATTCACATTTAATAGCTTCATTTGAAAGGCCTTTTGTGCCGTAAAAAGATAAGCTTGTGGCTTTGTGTTGTGTCCTTGCTCATGTAGGCCGTAAATAAACTGGCTTTAAGTACATGTTCATTGACTGATAGGCTATTCAGAAAAAGGATGCAGAGCTTTGTGGAATCCTGTCAACAAAACTGAAAAATATCAGAAGACAGAGTGGTTCAGAGCCAGATCCTAGTCTATTAACGTCAGATAATCAGTATGTGACGTTCCTGTTGCTGTACTGTTTGGAAGCCATCGATTTCCATTGGGATTGTAAGAGGAATAAGGGGGTTCTCGGGCTGAGAGAAGGGCTTTCAGTCTGGCTTTACATGCTGCTATGAGTTAGTATTTAAACTGTATAGATTGTTACTTTTGAATGTGTGTTTTTTACACTTCTAATCCTATTGGAGTCAATGCAAAATGTTTTTCCAGGCTTGACACAATTTGATGCCAATTTTTAATGTAGCAAGTTTTAGGAGAAAAAAAAATGCTCTCCGGTTTTAAAAAATGGAGACTTTGAGGACAGTTTCCACCAAACTTTATTTCATGAAGTCAGCTTTTTTCACTGGATAGGATGCTTTTCTTTCTAGCCGCTTTTGCTGCTAGTGGCTGGAGTGGGGCTGAGCAAGGAGGTGCCGCTTTGCCATGGAAAGTTTCAGCGACAAAGGTGAAGGGGCAGCTTACCACCGAGGCCCGTCTCCCACTGTGACTGGCCGCTGTGTCGTATCCATCTCCTTTGAAAAGGATTAGCAGTTTATGAAAAATGTTAAGTCTCTTGCCTTTGTAACTGGGAGGATGTTGCCCTCTGCTTAAAACCCTCCTAATTTCCTCCTACATATATTTATGGAAGTTTATACATGCTTTTGTGCCAGTATTGTCCTTTCTTCTAACCGGTTAGCATCAGGTAGCCCAGCATTCAGTCCCTGGCAGTCACCCGTGGTGCTGTTTTATATGCTCTTGCCATAAAGAGATCTCTCTGCTGACATACCTTCTCAGCTACTGACGGTCAGAGGCGTAAAATGCTCCTGAGCAGCAGAACAGTATCCAGAACATTGTTTTTAATAAAGTCCTTCAACTTCTCTGGCATTTACCTTCCTGATGAAAGTATAGAGAACAATTGCATCACCTTCAAATCTCCATTTTGCTGGCCTGAATAAACCATGCTTTGTAGCAGGTAGGCTCTTAAATCATTTATCTGTGATCAGAGGGATTTTCAAGCTCTGTGCCTGTGCAGGGCTCATCTTTCTTGAAAGCAGGTGACAAAAACTACACAGTATTCCAGCTGAAATTTTACTCATGCTTTGTACCGTGTACCTCAATACCACTGAAGTCACTTGCTCTCTCTAAAGCCTGTACAGCTACAACTGGTACTATGCTGTAGCCTAAAGAAGACAAAGGAGGCCGTAGGTGTCAATGAGACCTATTGCTCAGAGGCTTGCATCCTCCTTTTGTTCGTTAGTTACTTTTGTTAGTTATTTCCTCTTGATCTGCCATGTACCCTCACTTTATGGTAGAAATTCCTGTCACTGCTTCCTGGCCATGACCTTGCTCTCTGTACTGCTCAGAAAAACTGAGCAGACAGGGAAAGTCAGGGTTCGGTGCATCTCGCTAGAGGAAAGCTGAAATGAGTTCAGGTGCCTGATGTTCTCCGTGGGAATCATTTGTTTGTATTTTAATTTTGTCTGATGTTTTGTTGACATGATTAATTTTATTCTCACCTGTTGGGTACTTCACTGCCAAACAAATCCCAACAACTGTTTTCATACAATCTAACTGGCAAGCCTGTCAGTTTATTCCTGCTCTGTGACACTTCGCATGTTAGGAAGAGTTACTGAATGCATTTGCTGTATGACGTACTGCTGGGTCATACTGCCATTTCTGAGTACAGAGGTTGCTGTGGTTCCTAGTTTATCAATCTTTTTCAAGGACTTTTAGCTCTGGAGAATTCCTTGCAAGTCACTAAGGCAGCTTTGCGCTTACATATGCTTAGCAGAGCAGAGACTGACATGCCAGTTTCCGAAAGAAGAACTGATCGTGTGCATAAATGTTTTCAGAATTGGGCTCTAAGTTCTGTAATGCGATTAAAAGAATCACAGACAAAGAAAACGTTATAAAGAATTTAATTCTTAAAAGCTAGAAAAGTTAAAAAAGGGTGCGGTTAACACAGCAGCATTACTTAGCTCATGCAGTAAACAGGGATATTATGTTTCATTAGAGATTTTTCACTGTGACATTTTACCAGGCTGTTTGAATGTCTGGTACTGTAAATATAATTTCTTTATTAGTCATCAGCAGATAATAGGACCCTGAACTGTATGGAAAATGTTTTACTTGTAGCTTCCAGAAGTTTTCATTATGTGCCATTTCCAGCATTTTATTGTGACATTTCTATTAGGATTTTATTCTGGTCAAGAGTGGTCCTTCACTGGAGTCGGGAAGTTAGTGGAAATAAGTCTTGGGAAAAAAGTTTTATCCTTGCCATTTTTCCTTAGACAAGGCTAAGATCCTTCCACTTTCTGTTTTGTTATCATCATCTTTTCCTTATCATCTTTTTTCCTCTTTGTTTTGCCCACTGGCATGCTCTTCTTTCAGTGTACGTTACTTGCATCCTGCAATTTTGCATGCTGATAGACTGTTTCTTTTCTAAAGATTTCCAACTTACTTTCCCATTATAGCCACTGCTCCTTGAACTTCCTCATGCTAAAGATAGAGTTATGTTGTTTTCACCTTTCTGCTGTCCTTTCTCAACACATGCCCTCATCACATTCCTCTGCTGGGTTGTGGGTTCCCCTTCCTGGTTGATTCAAATGCTGTGCTCAGACAGTAGCTCTCAACTCTTCTGCAATGTGGTCGTTAGGTACAGTGTAGAAGATTTAAGGCAAAATTGGGCCCTACCCTTGCCTCTGAACCATGCTTCATGGAAATCTCTTGCTGAAGCCCTGTGTTAGTTGGTTTACTCCCCCCCTGTGCTGCAGGTACAATTTTCTGTGGATTTGCAGACAAGGCCCTCAACATCATATGCAGGTACTGTGTGGTGCTGCGCGGTGCTATGGAAGAGCTGGAGCGAGTCCGAGGCTGGGACACCTCTTATGGCATCACAGCTGTTAGGTTTCTTTACTCTTTTTGGCCCCCCTCCAGAGCAGGCTGAAGTCAATGGAAAGATTCAAATGGCAGTCCATCTGCACCATAAATGCTTGATGGAGATACACCAGAAGCAGCAGAGGAGAATTGCTCTTAAACTGGCACTTGTTTCTGGATGTCTTTTAAAAATAGTTTCTCACTCATATAAATACTTCTAAAATAATATATTTTTCCTACATTACGATGCTAGTAATATTTATATAAGCCTGAAATAGCCCAATTAAAATCAGTACGTGTGTTACTCATTTGTATTATAGCTATTTAAATTTCAGAGACTGTATATTTTTCAACAAAGAAAACTATTTTATGTTTTCTGTTTTAAAAACCTTGGTTTGTTTCTAACCAACACAATTAAAATAGTTTAATTCATTTCTGTTATAATTGGTGGTGGGTTTACCCTACTATAACTGATATCTTCATTTCCTTACTTCCTTGTTGTTTCCGAGGAACCATGCTTGTCAGTCTGAAATAAGATATCACAGAGCAGTTGGAAATATCCCTTCCCTGAATACATGCACAGACCAAGCATGAAGCGCCCATGCTTACACATATCTATAAATGTTCAAATGACCTATGAGTTTGTACATTTGAGATTTTTTTTGAATGGAAAAACATATTGAACTGCTTCAGAAGAGAACACTGTGCTCTAGAATGCTGTATGCAGCCTTTAGACTTGTATACATAAATATTATGTACATGGCAGTTTGCTATTTCAGTAGCCTTGGAGTGTCTGATGTCAACTACTTCCCCTAAATAAAATACTTCTGACATATAACACCTGTTTTGGAGCCAACTGGCTTTGGTTTGCTTCCTTTCCAAATACTTTCATTCACAAGTGAGCAAAATGACTCCTCATGCTTTGAAAGGGAACCTAGACCTACAGCGGGAACACACTATTTTATATAAAACATGGGCATATTTTCAGTTTTTAATAAACCTCAATGAGAGTTCAGTCGAATTCCCAATAAAGTCAATGGAAAGATGACTTTTGACCTCAGTGGGAGTTTGACTAGAACCATCTATATTAGAGACAGTGCTGTGGGGAGCAGCGCAAGCAGCGGTATGGGGAGTCCTGCTTGGTTTTGGCCAGCTCTCCAGGCCCCGCTGGGAAGGACCTGTTTGCCCCCAGAGCCTGGGCATTTCTAACAGGGTGGGCTTCAGGGCTCTGAGCGCGCAGCTACTGCAAGGGAGTGTCCTTCGAGGAATCCAAACCTGTAATGAGATAGTTTGTCTTGCATAACTCCCTCGTGGGAGGAAAGCAGAATTCACAGAACTACGGGAGCTGAAAGCTCATGCAAAATACTTGGAACAAAGAATAACCTGGAAAAGAGATATATCGGAAGCTAAAATCTTTGAAAAATTTAAGACTGGGTTGAATAGGCATCTGAGAAGGCACAATCTGATTCCCCCACGGCATAAAGCTATCTGCTGAGAGTGTAATATATGATTAAGTGTCAGGAGCAGAGGTATTCGCTGGCTGGAAATGAGTCCAAATTCTTACTGCAGGATATGCGTATAGTCATGCCAAAAGGTGTTTCGTGGTGCATTTCACTCTTAGGTCCTCCCAGAATCAGATCATAAAGTTTTATTTCTGCTTGTGGTCAGAAGTGTCTGTTAAGATGGACCGTTTTTTAAGTACCGAACCCTTGCCAGCGTACAGAAGTGCCCCTTCCCATTGCAAATTCATACTGTTCATTCCTCATCTGAGCAGACAGCTTGGAGCTGTTCTTACTGCCAGGCATATATCTTCTAGATGCAAATTTTGTGCTCTTTGTTTGTTTCTTTGTTTTTACCTTCGTTGCATTAAGCCCACTTTTATTTGCTGCTGCGTAAGGTCAGAAGCCCCGGCATTTCATTTCATGTTATGGTGGCTCGCTCACAATATATTGCCCTCTCTCTATTCTGCTCAAGTATTGTGATACCAGGTTCCTACCATAGGATGTTAATGAGTAGTCCAAAAGCCCCATGTCTGCAGGGGTCTCTTCTGAACAAAATTACCAAAAAAATGTACCAAATTACTGTTTGCTTGGTGGTCCCCCCCCCCACTTGATGTCTCTTAGAGTTGCTCGAAGGTTGTTAAGACTGTTTGGCAGCAAGGGATAATAATCCCTCAGGCTAGGGAAGCATGGGAGGTTGGATTTAAGGCTTTTGGTTAATATCTGTTCATCTGTCCACACTGCTTTAAAAACAGAGGTGTGTTAAATTTGCAAATCAGTGTGAACATCAGGTTTTTAAATGAACAGATTTTTTGTTTATCTACCTTTAGCAGAAAAGGTATCAAGTGATGTTAGACGAATTTTCTATAACACATCATAAAAATTACTTCCTTTGAGAAAGCTAATGTAAAGAAGAGGTTCAAAGGCGCATGAGAAACTTGCATGAGTTGGCTTTCATTTTTCATGTTCCTCACCTGGCAGATGTCAGGAAATTTTTACGGCTTTAAAAATATGTTCTGTGAATGCTTTTAGTAAGGAAGTGTTCAATTCTAGTCCAGGCTTGTTTCAGCCCGTAGTTTGGTCACCTTGAGATAGGGATCTTATATCTGTATTTCATTCAGAATTTCAAAACCTCGGGACTGTACCAGAGCACAGTTGACAGGGAAAGAAAGTTTCCTTAGAGAGGGATGGTCTTTATGAGTGGCTGCACGGCACTTTCTTTCTGGGGCTGGTATGGAGTTGTCAGCAGTCCTGTATTTCAAGTCTGTTGAGTGCAGGCGGGAGTAGCTGAAACTCTAAACTCATGTGGTTGACTTCCATCTAGTGTCACAATCCGTGTTTTATTTGGAAATTAAATTACTCATATAGAAACTTCAGATTTACATAAATATTCTAATTATCCTTGAAATAACTAATACTAGTATAGTAGATTGAGAATTAAGTTTAAATCCAAACCTACTGATATTTGAAAATAAGAGCCTACGCTCTGCCCTGGAAAGATGCTGCTTCTTGCTATCCTTTCTTGTTCTTTGGTCATTTTGTGCAGGTCCTTCCTTATGTAAATCTACCTCCATGGTAGGATATGCATATGGGATCAAGGACACGAAGTGTGTGTGTGTGTGCGCTCGCGTGTGTGTGCGCATGCGCGCATATTGACGAAGAGGAATTAAGAGCAGACCACTGTCTCTAGAGCAACAGCAGTTGTGTGTGACAGGCTTTTATTCGTTATGGAAGTAGTCACTAGAAGAAAAAGCGTAAATGCAATATTATTTCTTTCCCCCCAAAAATCTAGCATCAGTTGCCCTAAATGAAACAGATAACATTTTGAGGCCTGAGTGGGTAGGACTGTACAGAGTACACTATCTAAGGTCATTTTTTGGTTGAAACTGTCTCGGTTGAATGGTTTTGTAAATGTGTCTGTATGATATATTTTCAGATATACAGATATTCATGTCCACTCGTACATTTATATTTCTTACTGTCTTCCTTACACATCTCCTCTTAGTTAAAAAAAGCCACATTCTCTAACCCAGTAGTTTTTCTGATTTTGGTCGCTCAGGGGCTGTAGCTTGTCCCTGGTGGAAGCGTGCAAGAATCAGAAAGTAAATTTGTCTTGGTATTTCTCATGATGTAGAGGTATTTGGGCATGCAGGATGGCTAAGGCACAAGTTCTGATTATTGGTAATGATCCTAATCTAACAGCAGATTCAATATCTAAAAACATCATCTAGTTTTGTGAACTTTGGTAACCCTAAAAAGCACTCAGCACCTTGCAGAATAGTGCCAACTTCTGTAGATTCACCTGTCCTCTATGTATTTATAAACCAATTTTTTCTGTCTGCTTGGTGCTTCTGAAACAGAGCCAATTATGGAGAAGCATAATTTAAGCGTATTTTGCCATTTATTTCCCTACAAACTCACACGATAAATATAATGAAATTAGAGCATTTAAACTAAGGAAGATATTCAACTGACTTTTTTTTTTTTTTTTTTTTTTTTAACAGGGTGGAAAGAAATCTTACAGTGGGCCATGTGGGGGCCGTGATTGCAGTGCTGGGTGCAAATGTTTTCCAGAGAAGGGAGCGCGGGTAAGTTGGCTTTCGTTCATACACTAATATAACCAGTCCTTGTGTGTCTTACCAATCTTTTTTAAAAAACAAAATGAAAAGTAGGTGAATATATGTAAATCTCAATCTAATCATCTCATGAAACAAGAGAAGTGATGAAGACCAGCTGCACTGGAAATGTCCCTGGCCAAGATCTCAAAAGCCGTTATGAAGGTTTACAAATTGCTAGATTTGCAAGAAGACATTAATGGAATCTCATTTCTGTATGTGATCTGAGCCCTAGTTCAAAAAGTCAGATGGTTTTTAAGTAGATGGCGACAATTAAAAATAAAAATCAAAGTAGTGTGGACTTCCAGGTTTTACCCAGTCCTTACTGTAATAACTTCTATTTTTTGTGGAAGTGTTTTTGACTTTGGTATTTGTTTGTGAAGGGACAATAGTGTTGAATATAACTAAGCATTTGCCTTTGAGAAAGGCTTTTGTTTAGCTAAAGCCCCTCTCTCTGCAGTCTGGGTTTGAAGGGATCAATGTTTAAGAAAAAGTTCTGTAAAACTGCCTAATTTCTTTTGATGATGTGAAAGGGTTATGAACTTGATCTGAATGCAGCTGGGTATTTCCTATCTTGGAGTTATGCAGAGCTGCTGACCTCACCTCCCCTTCAATTACAATGTTAGCTTCTGTCCAGACACTATCTACTTAATATAGATGTTCTCTTAAATATTTTATCGTATGTCAAAATGAATCCGATAGATTTTGCTGAAGGAGATGAAAAGAATAAAGAGCTGCATTGTAGGTACGTGAAGAATTAGTTTGGAAGGTCTTGCAACACCTGGAGTTAATACTAGTTGTCTTTGTTAATGGTAATAAAGCAATTATTCTTGCTAAAATCACATGACAGGAGCAGTCTGTCATGCAGAAAAAAAAATATTGAAGTTATTGATTATCTGTGGAACAATAATAAGCCAAACTTAGAATAGCAATATTTCTATTCATTTCAGTGACTGAATTTTCAATATTTTAACTCAACATTCAACATTTCAGTAGTAATAGTTCCTAGCCATTTCTTTCAGATGAACATATATCATAGATTCACACCATAATCCAATTGGATTTCTGTTATTTTTTAAGGAAAATATGATCTTCAAAAGAAGTGTGGTTCTCATTTCCTCCATTTCATTTTCAAAGCAAAGCTTTTAACATGAAAATGGCATATTTTACAGCCAACCTTTATCCCACGTGAAAACTTAATAAAATTATTAGCTGTCCTAAAATAATTCAATGCTAGCAGGTTGGAAATAAATTGTTTCCTTATAGAAAAATCATTCTCTGAGAAAGAAGAAATTAAATTTTATTTAAACATTATTAATCCTGATTTTTTCAAGGATATTTCAGTGATACAGTATGGGTAAATTCAAAGCATAACTCAGATGATCATGGCCAATTTTATTTCTAGGATTCAACTCAGGAAAATGTTGCTATTTAGAAATGATCTTAAGCATGTACTTTAATGTTTCCCTAATTGCAGACAGACTTGAGCATGAATTCTTAATTGATAACTGATGATGTGCTTACTCTGGAAGTAAACAAATTCTTTCAAATCGTGTGGCAGGGTGAAAACATGTCTAAACAGATGAATGGAGGACTTTTGCAAGTAAATTCTCAACATAACCTGAAACGCGAGATAAAGCCAATTGCTTAACACCTTATGTGATTGGATACAGTGAGGCACAGACTTGGTTTGGAGTACGCTGTAAACGCTTTGACCTTTGGGTAGCAGTGAGCATCATCCTCCTGTCTCTTTACATTCCCAGCATTCAACTTGATTGTTTGAACTGGCCGCAACACTGTTGACCTTGCAGTTTGAGCTCTTGGCATCTCTTTTGTTAAGATGTCACAAAGATTTTAGGCTGTTTTCATTGCTGACCTGAGAACTCATTTGGCTTTTAGCTTGTTTCTTATGTGACCTGTATCGGTAGGCATTTTCAGTACTTTAAACGTGTGTTTCATCCTACTGTGACCTGTCCATGGAGGAAACTGTCTGCTAGAAGTGGTAATCAGTCCTTTTTACAACACTGCTTCTATCAAGCCATACTGAGTCCTGCTGACATCTTCTTGGACATCTGCAGACAGCTCCTGGAGTCTTGCCACGCCAAAGGATAGGGAGGTGACTGGCAGAACTGGGCAAGAGGATGGTGTGATTATCTGTCCTACAGCACAGCTTGTTTCTTGTAGGAGACTGTTTAGCCTGAGGCTAATTCCTTGGCTTCCTGCCTAGCTTCTCCTCCATCGCTGCTTTAAGTTCAGAACAGACAAATGGCAGATGAGACTTTGCCAATGCCCTGGATCCTTTTTTCGTTCCAGAGCTGTCAATTTTGCATAACTAACCAGTTCAGAATAAATCTAAGTTTTCTTTTTAAAAGAAAGAAATAGCTAAAAAGCAGAAGAAAAATGACAGTAGGCTCAATGAAAATAATATAGGCAATGTCCTCAAGCGTCCTCCTCTTTGGTTGCACTGCTGATCAGATCAAGCTGTGATGAACTTATTTCTGACTAGATACTTTAAAAAATATTCTTTAGACAATTAAAGTGTCAGAAGTGCTTAAGTCCCACTGTTCTGCCTGATTAGGAACTGGGATCCTATTGTTTAAGATACTTCTGGAAATGCAAATTAGACATGTAGAGATTCCACATTCTTGTTTTTGCTATAGAATATTAGTGCATGCACAAGATATACTTGTATTCTTTTTTTATAACCTCTTCATCTTTGAGACAGCTTGGAAGAAGACTAATATCTATAAAGGGGTCTGCTCTTTGGAAAATGGATTTGGGTTCTTTTTAAGACGAAGGACAGTGCAGTCTTTGTCTGGCATCCACTTGGGTGGTTCTGCTAGCAGAGTGATAAGGCATGTCTCATACAAGAGCAAAATTTCATTCCTGTCAGTGGTCTTATGGCTTGCATTGACTCTGGAAAGCCATAGTGCTACCTAATATCCATTTTGGGTTGTTCAGTGAAGTTTAATGCTGGCCCAATTTATTGTGAAGCCTACAAGAAAAAAGTGAGTTGTGGAAGCATCCTTCAACTTAGCCAGTGATTCAGAATCGGCCCTGGTACCTAATGACAGGTTGATGAAAAGCCTGGCTCTATATAATTCAATAGCTAAACTCCTGGTCCAGATTGTAGCCCTTCTGCCCTATTTTTCAGTTCTTTTCTGATGCAGATTTATTGGTATCAGCCCAGTGACTGTGCAAAAGCCCAGTTCTTGATGGAGAGGTGTTATCCTCACTGAAAGGTCCCAGCTGGGACCTTTTCTAGAAGTTCTCTCAGAGGTCAAATGAGAAGATAAAGCTGAGTTTGCGGCCCTTAGTCTTTATCCTCTTAAAGAGGATATCTAGTCTTAAATCCCCTTAGTGTGTGCACTGGAAGCAGGGAGAGAGAAGCTAGCTAGCATGTCACATGACAATTTAAGTGTTACACCAGCAGAAGAAGCCCCCCAAACTGATTTGGCTGGCTATCAGGCTAGGAATTTTGGATAGGCTTGTTGCACTTCTGCTAAGCTGCATTGTCAGAATCTGTGCTAACTTTGGTATAAAATCTAACATAATGCTGTGGAAGGAAAATACCAGTTAGCGTCTGTCATCTTTCCTTTCTTCCTTAATACACAGAGAATGTGAAAGCCTCCACTACAGCTGGATTATCTAGATCAAGTGTGAAGCTTTTAAATCTCAGTCTCTAGTCCCACTCTTCCTGCCACCTGAGATGCCAGCTATTGAACTCGTACACCAACACAATTTTAAAAGGAAATCTGCTTTGACAGCGGAGGTCCCCACATGTACCCTGGTGCATGCATTCTTTTGGGGAAGGAAGGCAGTCTGAACACAACTTGCATTAGTTAAACCCACCTCTGCATACATTTTTACATGCAGTCCTCTTTTAGAACATCAGATGGGTAGAAAAAGCAGCTATATTAAACTATAATGCAAGAGAAGGAAGATGAAAAAAGCAGCTTTATTAAATTATAATGTAAGCAAGGAAGTGGATGTCAATTCTGATGCTAGCCTCTATCTAATGGAAGGCTAGATTTCTAATATGTATTCCCAGTTATTTAGGTGAGTGACCTGCGGGTAGAATATTTTTGGAACTGTCAGAAGACAGTACTGTGTCTGAAAAAACATTTTTCCCTCTCCTTTCTCACTCATTGATCCACAGTTTAGGGATAGGGATAATGCGCTTTGAAAATTGCTTGGTGTATTGATTGCTGTGTTGCTAAGAAATGCACTATAGATAAGTCAGCAGCAACCATGAAGACTTTTTTCCCTGTTTGCGGTGTTTCAAGAAGCACTAGATAGTAGAAGGTCTGCACCATCTCGTCTCTGTAGCTCATTTTGTATTGGTTTATGGTAGTGCTGGGTTTCTTGTTTTTATATGCTGTCATCTACTTTCAAACACTTGCAAAGATGAACTAGCAGCATTGCACTTATACCTTCTCCTGATGCCTGTTCACTTATCTTGGAAGTTATATACAATATTAGGATTTGTTTTACTCAACATGTGCTGGAGCTCTCTAGTGGATACTGGTCTTCCATTTTTCGATTCTGTCTCAGCCTCCCTCCTCCTTCCCTCACCCTCCCTCCGCAAGAAGTTCAAGGGAAAAAAAAAAACCTCTTGGATAATTGTTTCCAAAAGTCCCCAAATTAATCAACAGAGATTGTATCCCAGGCAGCTTTTACAGCTTAGAATTGCTGGGAGAGCTTGGTGTTACCAATTGTATTTCATTTTCCCTGTGATATACGGTCATGTCAGTTTGTGTATCTCTTATGAATCATGTGCTCTCTAAAGCCCTTAAGCTAGATTAAATTCAAGCCTATTAAAACAAGTTGAAGTTACTTATCTAAGTATATGGTCTATTACCGAACTGTTAATGGTGTATAGAACCTCTTTCCTGACTCAGAAAAAAACACAGAGGGTATTTCTCCATTAGCAACTGGTGTGGTTCAAAAGGAGTGTGTGTGTCTGTAGAATGAGGCACTTGTTACCGAGGGTGCAAGGCAGACACTTTATACTAGATCTAGATGAGTTCTGTGAAGTGAAGGACCACTGAAGTGTGTTAGGTGTGCCATGGAGCCTGTTTCCTGACCTAGGCTCATCAGAAAGAAATCCAGTTCATATGCTTGAAAACTACTCTGCAATGTGAAGCAAAGCACAGTAAGTAGGAAGGATTGGCTAAGATTGAGAGAGCTGCCTCAAAAATGCACTCCTGGTCTGAGTTAAAGGCTAGCGTACATGCACCCAGCGATATATGAGATTCTGCAGGTTTTCTCTGAAGATAAAGCAATGATAGTAAATGTAGTAAAAGTTATCTGAGAGTAATCAATGAGTTTTTAGTGGAATCACTGCAGGTCAAATGAGACGTAAAAGACAGGCAGGTTCCCAGCATCCCTGCAGTGAGCGGCATAACCTGAGGTCATAACTTTGGATGATTTAATCTAATTGTTATCTAGCATGAACTAATGTCGCATTGGCAAGAGATCTTGGATTAATGTTTGTCTGGAAATAATCCCCTCAACTTAATACAGGGTGCCCAAAGTGCCTCCCTTGTGATAATTAGTTGGAGATTGGTTGACATTTCTTGTTATAAAATTGTAATAATTACAAGTTGGATTTTTAAGGGTGTTTGCTGAATTCTGCTTTGGCTTGTTAGAAACTGACTGGAGCAGTTTAGGGATTTCCTGATGAAACACAATTTCTTTGGAAGTGTTTACTCATCCTAGTGAATTTTTTTTGCAGAAGTATTTTACACAAACATATTAGCTGATGAAAGACTTCTGTTAAGCCATTGGTTGAAACTTCTCTTAGTTTCTGGGTGGCTCCCTACTACCTTGCATGGCCAGCAGTGTAGGGGACAGGGATGCTGTTGTGATTCCGGTGGGCTCCAGGTTCACCTGCCATACCAATTAGAATAGAACCGTGCTAGGAGATATTGACATTTCTTTCAAACTGACAAGGTATGGCCAGGTGTCTTGGTGTACTAGCTGTAGAGAATCAGCCTGGTAAAAATACTGGGATTGTTATATAGTTATTTTTAAAATGATCTTTTCATGCCAAATATAAGGAGGGATTATTGCGCTGCTGTAGAAGTTCTTGACAAATGTTGGCCATTTAACAGGGATTGTAATTGTCAGTTCTTGTAACGTGTTTGGACTTGGCCAAGCAAGACAGTACACTCTAGCAGATGCCACTGAATTCATACGCAGGAACAGGAAATCAGTCTGGTTAGTATGACTCAGAAAAGGTTAGAATTTTTGAGAATGAAATGCTGCTAATTCTAGAGTGAGCTGTTCTTCATTATCCAGGTTAGAATAATCTGCAAAGCCATACCTCCTGGCCCTCTCTTCTTGTTACCTACACCCAAAGATTCCTCTCCAAAATGTTTCCTCTTAGAATAAGTACAGCTGATCATTTTTTTCTGTTGCAAAAGAATGCAAAAGTCTGGGCCAGACTACTTGTATGTTTTGCCATAATCTTTGATATCATCTCTAGGCTTCTGCAACTGTTATCTCAGGTCCTTTCTTTGCAGTTCCATAGTAGGCCATCTCCAGTCTGGCTGCCACACTCTTGTTCTCTGAAACTACTGCTATTAAAGTCCTTTAGCCAAACCTCAGGGGCTTGGACATAGTAGACATACCTAGGCCTCAGTAGCTTTCCCTCATTTGGCTTTCACAATTCTGTATTTCTGTTTATTCACTGACTTCCTCAATTTACTGAGTTGTTCTGCTTTAGTCACCCTCTGCTATCAGCTGTACATCCCACCGTAACTCTACTTTCTCCTTGTGAATGTCTCATTAGCAATTTAAATGTAACAGTGCCAGAAGTCAACGTCCTGTTTTTAACAAAGTCCTCCTTTTCCTCCTGTTCTCTCTGCTGTTGTCAACACCAACATCTTTTCAGTCTACCATCTATCTTGGATGCCATCTTTGACTTGTCTCTTTCTGCCGGGTTATAACTAATTTCTGTCTTTCTCTACAGCATCTCCAGCTCCTTTTCTTTTCTGTCTACACATCAAGAATTCCTGCCACCTTCTTCTGGCTACAGCATCCTCCTCCTTTCTGACTGGTGTCTGAAAATACTGTTTATAAAATAATATCCTGGCCTGCTGTTCACTGTGTTTCATCTGTTTGTGTCATTTTATTGTCTTTTATTCATATTTAAAGAAAGACACCGGACCTTTGCATATGTCTACTTCATGTAAGAGACTTCATCAGCTTGTCCAGTTTCTCTCTTAACTTCCTTCTTCTTGCTGTCTCTACCAGCTGATTGTGTGATATCTTAGGTTGAACTCTAAGGTGGATTGACTGCATCGTAACTGGATGTGCACAGAAGCTGGGGAAGTAGGGCTGCAGCCTACCGAGGCTTCTGAGCACTAACAGTCATCCAGCAGCCAGACCCTTCTCTACCAAATGTGAATGTAGGAGCTATAATTTGTTTTAAATTGTCTTTATGTGTTGCAGTTTTGACAGTATTGCAGTACTTTCCCCGTTAGTAAGTACTGGTCATGGATTATATGTAAATGATGTCCAATTCTTGTTCAAATTCCCTTCTGGTTAAACAAATAAAACACTATCATTTGATTTGGGAAGAGGATTATCTATAAAGTTAAAAGATGTTGACCATCTGTTCACTGTTGTTAACAAGTTTTGGCAATACTTTGAGAGAAAATGAGGTAACAGTTAAGTCAAACAACTTATGTGCCAGCTGCTTTTTTAACAACTGCCAAGAACTAATTTTTTTTTGAAGTAACAAAACTAACTTTGCCAAATGCGGCATTAAGCAATTATTGTCCTCCTGACCCAACCTAAATACATTGAGCCTGGGCCCCTAATGAGAACCACACCATATGCTAACTAAAATAATGTAAATAAAACCAGTCTCATTGTATTTGAAAGTATCCCTTATGCAATGGGTATCAAGACTAAACCTGTTTGTGTGTAAAGTCTGACATCATCTGCCGTAATAGTGAGTCTGTTTGTGGAGCCTTCTCAAGGGGACAGGGCACTCATCTTGTCTTGCTGACAGAGTTCTTGGAATTCAGTGATGGTGGCAAGCTGAATTTTAGCAGGCTAACCAGGGAATCTTTGGTAGCTGTTTCCATGAGTTGTTTTGCAGTTCAGCCAAAAGGACGCACATGCTAAATGAGGCTAAATATATGCTATAAAATATGCCCCGTTAAGAAGATTTGCACATTGGAAACTAACCAGAAACCGTAGCATTGCTGTGTCACCAGGGTGGCTGAGGTGACTCTATGACCTGAAGCTGTTTCGAAGTCTATCTGCTAGGGCAGCATATCTTGTAAGTGCTGTGGGGGCCTGTGTTTACTTTTGAAATCAGCCAGAACATGGGTCCTCACACTGTGCTCCATAGAGCACTTCCAGATGGTTTGGGAAAGGCCAGCAAAGAACCATTTGTCAGTGTTCAAGGAATCATGCTTCATGCGAGTTGTAACCCAGTCCAGGTTATTTTAAGTCTTTACAGTGTTTTTGAGGCAAACGGAGCATTTAAAAAGCTCCTTACTGCATCCTACAAGGATGTGAGATGTTTTAGATGTTTAAGTAGAGATGTTCCTAACTAAATAACTGAAAGTCTTTGGTGGAACCAGGGTGCTCTGCCTTTTACTGTGGTACATCCTTCTCATCTGAAAGTACTGTAAACTGATTCTCTCTGTCCTGATGCTGGCACTGTGAGCTGAGGGTGCAGGCAAGTTACACTAGGAATAGATACTTTATTATTTCCTGCTTATACAAGCTGCCATGGTTATCACTAGTAATCTAGGTGGGTAAAGTCCTGTTCCCCTTGAAGTCAATGCCATGACTCCCACTGATTTCATTTTATGCATGTAGACAGATGGGAAGGCAGAACCAGACTAGTCTCTTCCTCCCCTTTTTGGAGCCTTGCCACAACTGGCCTTCTGTTCTAGCTTGGTATTTGTGGCACTTTCATCGAGAGCAAAGATGACAACAGTTACTTGTACTACAGATTTATTCCAGATTGACAAACCAGAGAATTCAGCAACAGTTTCCTAATAAGCTGTCGTGCTTCCGAAATACAGGAGAGTAAAAACATCCACATATCCAAATTTTTTCTTTACGATGAAGCTTTCTTGGCTGCAGGTGAAGTATTTGAAGAATTTATTATGTTTTACTTGCCATATAATTCCTTAGAACAGGACTAACATTGCTCCTTTACCTTCCCTTGTTTGTTCACTTATTCACAGTAGGTAAAGAGCTGTAAATGTTCCTCGCATTGTTTTCTATCAGCTGCTTCACCTAGCAGTTAGAAAGATAAGCAGTGATTCCTGTAAGAGGAACTCTGTAGTCCTGCCCAAGAAAGAAGTGAATGCTAACGTGAATCTTGACAATTTATGAGTGTCTAGTTGGGCCTTTGCCCAGTGATTACTGCAACAACATCTTGATTGAAAAAGAGATGATTAAAGCCCACTTAACCTCTGAGAAGTGGCACAGGACTTTGCTTTTCCTCTCCTAGCAGTTAACAGATGAGAAGGGGTGACCCATCTCCTGTACTGAAATTGGCCTAATTGGCCTTTTCTTCCATCACATTCGTTTATGGGGTTTGCCACCTAGACTATGTCTTAGCAATCTTTTTCTCTAATCTCTTTTTAAGACCCAGTTCTCTTCCGACCTGTCTCCTCTCACCCCATCCTAAAACTTGCCCATCTTTGAATTATGTGTGGTTGTTTGGGGATAAACCTGGTACTAATTAATTATTCTTTACGGTTTCTTACTATGGGAAGATGTGCCCTTTGCGGAAACAAGTCATTTTTGAAGAGTTTCCATTGACAGTAAATGAAAGGTGTGACAGACTTTTGGTGTGATCTCTTGAGTCAGGCAGCCTCACAAAGGCAGGAGGATCGTGGAACCAGTCTATGAGCAAGGCCCAGTCCTCAAAGATTTGGCCAACAGTCAGGTTAGGAGCCAATTCATGAGCCAGGAAAACAGCCGACAGGAGGGATTACTACAAAGCAAACTTAATTAGGCAGCAGATAGGCAGGAAGTACGCCAGCCACGGAGCCTGCAGCCAGATGGAGCGAACAATGAAGATGGTTAACCAGGCAAAACTCTGTTTGTAGTGGTAAAGGAGGCTATCGTGCCAATTGATTGGAATCAAAGCCAAATGCGTTGGTCCCCCAGGCTAGCTGTCAATCCCCATTTTCTGGGAAGAATGTACAGTATTTTTGGTGTGAATCACAGTCAGATTTCAGAAGGTAGGAGAAGCACCCTGGTGTATCTCAGCTTTCCCTGATGACTAAGGTTGAAAAACTATTTAGAGATAGCTTCCAAGCTTCCAAAGAGAAAATAACGTGTGTATCTATTAAAAAAATGATAGTAAAACCTGTAGAATAATTGTAGATTGATGCTTCTTTTGGACTCTTGCGTATAATGCGACTTGCGCTTTTAATGGGAATAACTAGACATTCTCTGAGTTATATAAGAAGAAAAAAATAAGAAAGTCTGAATCACAAACCAAAGTATGTTTTATTGGTGCAAAAAATTTATTTCAAACTCAGTTTTCATTACTTAGAATTATCTAGAGGATTGTGGAGTGTATCACCTGGTCCCTCTGTCTGACCAAATCCCTCTAGTAAATATAAAACAAAAGATGACTTCCGCAAAGGGCTGATTTCTCTATGGAATTACACTGGGGTCATGAGAAAATGAGAGGGAACAATTTGCTGAGTGTCCAAGAAGTGAAAAACATCAGTGAATTTGGGAAATGGATAGGAAGAACTGGCAGTCTTAGTACATGACTAAGCTTCATAAACATTAAAAAAGCATATTAGAATGAATGCAGAATTGTACAATAGGCTATAGAAAGGGGTGAAGGTATCTCCTTGTGTATCAAGACCAAACATACTTGATCTGGTGTCGAGGAAGAAGTCAGGGCAGACGTGCTAAATACTTCATGATGAAGAATTTGAAACAAAGAAAGAAAAAACAGGGATTGATATCACAATAAGCATCTCGTATAGGAGATCTAACCAAAAAGAAAAGGGAATGTTGTCTTTATTCTGGGCAAATAATGGGGCATCCAAATAATGGAGCATAGCGGGAGTAAGAGATTTAAATTCCTCTGAACAGACAGTATTCAGGACACAGAATGGTCTGGCTGAGAATCTGTGAATAAGTGTAAGTTGTATAAAAAGATGTACAAAATGATGGCGCGCATAACGCTTAAGAAAAATGAGAGAGCAGCGGGGCAGGGGTGGTGCTTTCTGAGCTTGTTTGTAGGAATGAGTGCAGCATCACGGATGGAAAAATGGCAGTTTCTGAAAGATCCTATGTAAAAGACTCCCAGGCTTCATAAGTGTGAAAAAAGAGAGATGCCTGTTTAACAAAATCAAGACGAGTATCAACTTTTTCCTCCACCTAATTCCGCCAAAATAAGAGGAAAAACTTGGATGTTTGCCAGTCTCCTCCTCTCAGGTTGTTCGTTAGGGACGTTTTAGCTGTCTCTCTCCAGTAAGTCACTGACTATCTGTTAGATAGTTGTGAAAATATGCTTGTTCTCTCTAATGTTGACTTCTTTTTATGGGTGACATATTTCATAGTGTTTAACCTTCTGTGGGATTGTCAACATACAAAACTTAGAGGTAAAGTGAAAATTGTAACAAGAAACAGATACCTGGGTTGTACCAGGTATCTCATCCAGTTACTTGCTTTGGAAAAAAAAGAACGTTTTAGAAGACTGAAAGGTAGCTTGGATGCAAGTGGCCCTGTTAATGAGTGAGTGAGTTTGGGAAGACTCTTTTGGTCTTTTTTCTAAGAACAGCAGACTGGTGCCAGAACTAATAAACAAAAAGACAAAATAATTTTAAAATGTCTGGTTTTAATCCATAATAAATAAAGTACAAACAATGAGCAACTTTGAAGGACTATTTAAAACAATTCTCCAGTTGTCTTTTAAAGCTTCTTGTAATTGTTGTAAATGATCAAAGAAGCATCTCTAAGAAAATGGCTCAACATGTGCTGAATCCTTGGTGTATAGTAAAAGAAGAATTTTTTAGTTTCTAGTGCTAATGGTGATGCAAGTCTGTGCTTAATTTTGTCTTTCGAAGTGCTCTAATCCTGTTATCTTTTACAGTGAATTTCTCAGATTTGTGTTCACATCCATACGTAATGTTGTACTGGAATATTGTAGCAGAACCTGTTCTGCTCTGTACCTGAGCTGTGTCCTTTCCACCTTCTCCTGAAGCTGGAGTATGGACAGTGGCTAGTCTGCTTCAATACTAAATGACTTCTGCTCACATCTCTATGACCAGACCAGCAACATGTGCCTGCCTATGTGTCTGGGGGCTTCCTTTTCCTCTCAGGTTCCAAAAATAAGATCAAAAGTGTTAAATCTGGAAAAAAAAATTGACAGATGCATTAGCCAGGATATTCTTGCATAGCTGTGTTTGCTGCAAACTGCTATACTTATGAAATAGATTTTGGTGTAAAAGAATTGTAAGTTGCTTTTTTTATACACACAGAGCTCTTGTGCTCTGCCAGGCAAAGCCACTTTATATAGCATATTTTTAGACTGTATCACTGTGTTAGACATGATAAGTGTAGGTCATAGGACCCACAGAGGTATCCTGGATCTTTTAGTCCTGTCTCCCCATATTCATAAGCTTCATAAATAATCCTGTTCAGTAAGGTTATTCTTTCTCTTATCATGGATTTGTATTTTTGTAATGTAAACTGCAGTGATGCCTGGTTTCGACTGATGAAAAATGAAAGATGCCACTGGAAAAATGCAGAAGTTATAGCTTACACTTCTACAGATCCTTCCTGGGAGATGCACAGCATTGCAGCTCCCCAGTCATTTGGAGTAGTGCAGTAACTCTTACCCTGAGCTCTTCCTGTGAGTCACAGCGCACGCTTATCTGTAATCTTCTTGCTAGAAATGCTGTTTACTGTAGTTCCATAAATCTATTGAGGACTGCATTACTGGCCATCATGAATCACGCTTTGTGAACTGCTAGCATATAAACCAGAATATTCTTACATGAGAAATATAGGTAAAGGACATTTTCTAGCAAATTGTTAAACAGATTTTGCTGCTACTTTGTGAGGCTTTATTTCCTTTGATGCTGTATTCTTTGTGCTGGCCGTTCTGAATACCGACATGATGTTGTTGTGGCATTTCTTTTATTGTGATGATCCCAGCTGAGAGGAGGGAGAAGTCCTGCAGTGCAGAGCAGTTACAAACACACAGGAGGGGACACTTGGTGCTCCAAGTACTTTCCCTCTGAGTGAATTACTGTAGTTATAGGTTTTCTCAAGTTTCAGTTAAGAAATTTGTTACTTATTCGACTGTACTTTCAGAGACGTAGGTGACTTTATAGAAAATCTTTCAAAATAAAACACCACAAATCTGCACTCTGTACTCCTTAGTAAGATACCTCTGAAAATAGCTAATGAATTCTTGTGAAATATATTTCCTATCCAAGTTTAGAGACATATGAAAAAGAAAAAATAGCAGAAGAGGTTGTTCTTGTCTCACTTTTATTATTTAGGACATGTCTTCCTAACAGTACAAAATGTTTTTGGAGAATATCTGCCTTTGGAATATCCCTAGCACTGGAGATGTTGTCCAGCCTGTCTCACAGCAAATTCAAAATAAATAAATAAAGTCTGCATGCAAAATCAAGGCAGCAGGTGGTCATTCCCTCTATAACTCCAGCTGCACTTGAGCTGTAAATCCAAAAGCATTACAAAACTAGCAACAGGACACCCAGTGGTTCCTTTTAGGCTTGGATCAGTGTTCCTGGGACATTAAAGGAAATTTTCCTAAGATTTAAAGTTTTCTCTTGAAACAATAAATGACATAAGTATTATCTTCAGACTTTTTCCAGAGCAGTGAAGTAATTAAACTTCACTTGTTTTCCTAACATCAGGGCTAAAACCTGAACTAATCTATTCTAACCATTCCCTTTTTTTTATCGGTCGGAATGTGTGTTGACTCCTGAGAACATTTGGGTGAATAATAGTTCTGCTTGCAGTGGATCTATTTTATGCACTGGGTGACAGAAAGCAGGCAGGGTTTTCTTCACAGTGTTAGTCTGGCTGCTGTATTCTGCATTTTTCTTCTTGCACAAGCATGGGTCAGGTACCATACTTAGGTGTCTTTAGACTTATTTCGTCTGATAACGTAGCATCTGCGTTAAGCGGTGCCTTTGCTCTCTCGTGTGGGTTTGTTACCAGTATTATGAACTCTTTGCTCTATGCTCAGGAGGAAAGCTGGGTTCCTCTGGTGTTATTAAGAGATTTGCCACCAGCTGTAAGGAGGCCAGGGTTTTCATCTTCAAACCCTGCAAGCAAGTTGCTCTTGCAACAGGCTTTTAGGAATGCCTGTTCAAACAGTCATTTGTGCGGGACATTTTATGCGACCTTGTGGATAAGAGATGTAGTGGCTTAAAAGAAGATGTGTGAATGCTACGTAGAGTGTTGGCAGGATGTTGTACCTGCAGGAGGTACGTTTCTGTAAGCCCAGTCTCCTTCGTGGAATAAAATCTGAATTTGTTTTGCAAAGGGTCATTAGTTGTGACTGTGCTGGGTAGGTTTGGGTTTCGGGGACGTGTCCATTATACTTCACTGAGTTCAGGCTACAGCCAGTCCCGGGCCTGGCCTTGGAGGAGGTTTCAAGAAGGGGTCTGTGAGCTGGCTGTTAGAAACACACAGCAGTTCCCAGCGTTGAGCTTCCAGTCAGTGCACGTGTGTGCCCACACGCAGCATCCCCAGCTCCTGACGGGGGGACTGTGCAGAGATGGTCCCCGCCTCCTACTGCCCCGGTGTTACTTAATCTTTCTTGAATCACTCCAGTGCATGATTAGAGATAATCCACACAGCTACAACATCAAAGCGCATGTCTGCGGGTAGGTAGGGGGGGCTGAAGCAGTGTGTTACGTGGTGTTGTGCATGGGCAACCTCCTCATTCCCAGCCAGGCTAGCGGAAACGATCTTGGCCCTTTAATGAGGTTACAGCTCCTTTGCTGTTAAAGCAAAAGTGTCAAAATATCCTGTGATAATGATTTTCTTCTAGGCTAGTGGAGGAGAGGCCAACAGCAACTAAAATGCCATTTTGAAGTTGTCCCTGGCAAATTCCCATTCCTTGGGTTATGAATTACTGTGGATGCTTGATATATCTGTCTGAAGAAAAGTTTTCTTAGAGCAAGCAGTTAAGGACATGGCTGATTCGAGAGGCCATGATATGAGTATGCTGAGCAGTGTAAGCAGTTTATCCTATTTGTTCCATTGCTAGGACCTGACACCTTTTGCTGACTCTGACATGGCCTGTCAATATTCTCATGGTTTCATCACACAGAAAGTGAATGGAAGAAACCGTTCACATCTCATTAAAAATACCACTGTGGCATGACATTTGACTTGGGCACAGGAAAACAGGGAAGGAGTCACCTGCTTATGAGGCGGAAGCGGAGAGGGAAGGCTCCCATTGCAAAGCCGTGCATTTCTTGAGTGAAGTCCTGGCTTCACTGGAAATTTTGATTGCTTCGAAGAAATGGGGATTTTCTCTTCAGCAGATGGAAATACAGGAACCGTCAGGGAGAAGGTAGGAACACTGTTCCATTCCTGTCTTGCTGTATCACAGTGTAGTTTGCCCTGAAGAGAGAAGCACGCTATGTGTCCCTTAAGGATGGTGAAGCTTGCATAGTCCTTCCACCTTGTGCAGTAGGCTGCTTTGAAGCCTCCGGTAGGAGATCCTTTCCAGACCTTCTCTCTGCGCAGCACAGTCCTGCCATGCTCCCAGGCTGTGGCTTGCAGTGCTACATCAATAGAAGCATTTAAGAGCAGTTCCATTGCCCTTGCACAATGGGCCTGGGATTTTTATTGTTGTTTCATTGCGTGTCTTAAGGAATTCTGAGCTACCATGGTGCTCGTTGTATCTATTTCAATGACATACCAATCAATTATGTTTAAAGACCTGCAGAGGAAAATGCAGTTCACAGTCTTTGATTTTTTTCCTTTTCTTCCGTCTTACGCTTTTTAGTAAATGCATGTCTTGGCACAAGAGAAATTGAAGTGGGAGTGTGTTTCGTTTTAAAAAATAACATCCTCATTATATAATCCTGCACTTAATTAAATTTCCTCTGTTTTAACTGGACATAATAACAAATAACTGCAACAAACAAAAATAAAGATTCTTGAGGAATACTGACTTACCTCTGATAGGAACCGTCTGGCATATACATAATTAATCTTTTTTTAACTTATGCTTTAGTAACAAGCTCAGCATTTGTTTCATATTTCCTCTTTGTGCTTTGGGGTTACTTATGAGTGAAGCTTAATGGATTAAAAATGTTTGACTTGAAGCCTAAAGTTCTATTTGTGGGATTTCTTTTCTCACTTTTTTATATATTGGAAAGCATATGGCACAACTGGCTTCTGTCTAGTAAGTACATCAGGACAAACAAGTATCACAGTTCCATATTTGATAACTGGAAAGGTACTGAAAAGAAAACAATGGCAAGTTTCCACATTGTTAATAGTACAGCTGCGGTTATTGTCGGGGTAGCCAATGTTACGTTAATAGGAATAGCATTTAGTACTTCACACTATGGGCAGAAAATTCTTGGAGGACCTGGCAAAAATTAGGTTGGAAAAGTCACTTCATGTTTCTATGAGTCTGTTTTCATTGCCTGTTATTGCTGGTCTCAGCTGTTCACCTCCTGGGGCTGGGTCTGTGCGGTCTTCAGGAGCATAGGCCAGGGACTACCTAGGGCAGCCATGTGTGACCTGGCACAACTGTTGTAAGGTCATCATAAACTCAGGCAGCTCGCGGGTCCCATCAATGTTCATCTCACGCAAGCCAGGGCTTTTAGAGAGGGCCTGCAGCCAGCTCATCTGTCCCACACTGGCTGTGCGATGTAGCTGCAAGGACAGAGCGGTTGTATGGTTCAGGGTAGGGACCTGGACCCATCCCTTCCCAGTTACATGGCAATGAGCCCAGTACTCTGCTCTGATGTATGCCCAAACTTATCTAAAGCCCACACTTAAGCACAAACTTGCATGCACCTGCTTGGATGCCAGCTGAGTGCAGTCTTGAACTTGGAGTCAGGTCCACACTCAGAATACAGTGGTGATCTATCCGCTGTTTGGCACACCAAGTGGCAGAGCGCGTGGATGGAGTCAAGCTCAGAGAAGAGCCTGGTCCTGTTTGAGGATAGAAATTCTGTTAATAAAAAGGGAACTGAAGTTTCTGTTGCAGCTAGGATTTGTTCCTGGGCTGACTTTAGAACCAAAGGTGAATCATGGGCACACACAGTGAAAAACTGGCTTCGTGCCTGGCAAATGACCATCCCTTGGAGGCTGACTAGCCCTGATCAAGATATGTAGCAGTATAAATTATTTACCTTCTGCCTGTTCTGCTTGTTATTTCTTATAATAATCCTCTTTGGGATATTAAATATACATTGATTCACTACACCAAGGAGTTTAAATATTTTCTCACATATTTATTTTATTTGTGGAAACGTTGGCATGGGAATAGACATAAACTGAACATAATGGTTGGAAGAGACTTATATGCTTCTATGAGACTCGTAGCTGCTTTTCCATTCCCCCAAGAGCTCAGCAATAGAAATAGCCCCTGTAAAGAAGCTGCTTCTCATCAGTGTTTGATTGGTTAATGAGGACTGTGGCCGATGTAGTTTTACAATATTACAGATTTCTAGCATATGAAAGTTTGCATAGGAAAGAGTGGTGACAGAATTACTGTCTTTTAATCCTGTCTCAGATCACTAGACCACACGAAAATGGTCTGATTTTATAAAAGATGAATAGATTTAATATCAGAGATGGAAGAGGAAATGTACTGCCACCTGCCTTTAAGGGATCTCTCCCTGAAGGAGAGTAAAACAGGAATGAAAAATTCCTTCTTGGAAAAAACAGTACATTTGTGATACCTCACATTTTTTGGCTGTTCTGCTTCCCAGCAGAACTGTCTTTGACAATACTTATTGTGAGTTTAGGCTGAGATTTTTCAGGACCCTCCATGAGACGAATTCTTTGTTTCCAGCATTAGTGGGGTTTGAATCTCTTCATGTCGTTGGCTCTCTGCTGACCAGTTGTAAGAGTTATTTCATTTCTTCCGACAGAACGGTGACCAGGAAAAACCCCACATAGTGCAGGTCATCTTCTGGGAGTGGGAAGGATTCATTGCTTTTTGCTTGTTGAAGGGCTCTCCCTGCCAACCCCACATGTGCTTATGGTGTCCCTCCCTGTTGTTATTGTCCCTGTTGTTATGGAGCCTTTTCTTTTTATTGCATTCTCCAGCAGTAAGGACAAAATGCTGTAGGCTCCTCGCCAGTGTGAAGAGCCTGAGACATGTCAGGAGGGACTGGCTCAGCTAGACAGCGTTGAGAGATTACATTGATAGTTGAATATAATCAGATGTGTGGCCAGTTGACTTGCACCGATATGCACCCACTGGCTGGGGCTTCTACAGAGGAAGTTTTCCAGAACCGTTGGTACCAAGTAATCCTGCACTCTGGCTCAGATACGGAAATGGGAGTCTCTAGGTGTATATGTGTGAGGAGTCATTCGGCACAGCAGTATCTTCTTGTGGTTTCTGCTGTTGATTTTTAGCAGGGTTCCTTTTCCATTTCTGAGTAGAAAGGAGCACGTTGCACAGAAAACTTACTCCTCAAGAACCTTCAGGAGAAGGCACTGTCAGGGGAGATGAGGCTGCAAAACTGGAGCTTATCCATATGCACTCTTCAGAATAAATCCTTCCTCTGTTCCTATATGTTATGTTATTGGTGAAATACCTCAGCGATGTTTATGGTCAGGAAAAGTTTGTACTAACACTGAGTCATACAACTAATCTGTTTAAATTATAAATAGAGAATAGTGATTTAGCTCCATTTTGCTCCAGATGCAAGCATCTTATTAAATATTTATACATGGACTAGACTGTTTATTCTGCACCTCACAGAGTAGTTTTATTGGGAAGATCCAGAACACCTGGGTTTTAGTGAGGTCTTAGGAAAGTTTGCACCAACTTTCCAAATTAAAGATTAAGAGCTTACTGAATTACTGAGTATGGGAGAGTTTTAAATGGAGAGAGATCTATTCTAGAAGTAGGTTCCTAAAATTGAGTCATGCAATTAAAGAAAATATTGACAAATACCAAATCTCGATTTCCCTCTGCTTCGGTTGCATTGCTACAGTTCTCATGCAGAGAAGTATCAGAGAAATACCAGAATTTCCTCTGGTTTAGCTTTGCTGGAATTTTGTTCTTTTATGCTAGTGAAAACCGTTTGCTAGCATAGGAACTCACTTGACTGATTTCAGTGATGCTACTCTTGATGTATATTAAAAGTAACCATAGAGTACAGGTTTGCTGGCTATACAAGCCATTGTTTTCTTTTTTTAAGAGAGGCCTTAGAGCTAGCCTTCCCTGCCCTCATCTGCACATAGCTATATGTGCGTAGCCTGGTATTCAAAATAAAGACTACCGTGAGAACGGTTTCACTGACTAGGCGAAACCTGAAAAAATACTTCAACGTACTTTAAAATACAAAGGTGTGAGTGAAAAGCTTCACTGATCACTGACTGGAGCAGAAGCTGTAGCTATTCATAGTGAAAGCTATTTGGTTAAGTGTAATCTTACTTATACTAGAAACACTGGGAAGCACTAGTTTTGAGACGTCCTCAGTGTGCTCTCTAATCTTGCTCAGTCTGGACAGCCCAGAGGTGTTGCTGCTGTCCAGTCATTTCGCAAATCTAGCAAGAGCTTGTCTGATTAGTACTCTCCTCCAGCAAATATCTGTTCACTTCACCATTAAATGTGAGCATTTGGGAACCATAACCTTTTCTGTTAAGTCGAGTGGCCTGGGATCTTAGGCAGCTTTGAATATAAATGTACTCTGAACAAATATATGCGCAGCTCTAAGGTGTGTATCTGGTGCCCTTTGCTTGCTCCTAAAATGTCACTGCATATCAGAAGCTCCCTAGCCTAATTCTTTCTAAGCACATCTTAAACTAGCTATTCAAGTTACAAACTGTGGAAAGTTTCCAAAACCCCATAGCAAGCACCACTTGCTTGTCAGAACTAGTAGGGTTTACTCCTTTTGCTAAGCATATAACATTTGATCTGACTTCACCTTTATGGAGTTAGATGTTTTAACTGTTGTATTTCAAGAGTGAGGGAGCCTTAATCTTGCAAGATAGAGAACAAGTGAATTGTAGTTATGACTAGTAATGGGCTTTTCGTTTTCCTGGTGAGTCTTTCTGAGCTAGCGCTTCCTATGTTTAAATTAATTTTCAAATATTTTGCACAAGTTTGGAAGTAAACAAAACCTACAGTTCTAGGTATATAGTCTTAAAATCTCCTTCATCCCTGGTTTTGTTTAGATTGTATTTAAGGGTTGTAGGTGCTGTATAAAATTAGCGTTCCAGTCTCAACAAAAAGCGTGTTTACAAATTGTCTGTTTAGTTTAATTTCTATGGTTCTTGCCGCACAACACACTGTTTGGTATACGCTTCTCTCCATATGGACATAACACTTGAAAAAATTGATTTGAAAGGGCTTTTTTTTTTTTCTATTGGAAAGCTATTAAAGCCAAACACAGCTGCAGAAGCTACGTGTCAGTGCAAAAATATCAGAATTTTGTGATGCTTTTATGTTTAATGCTAACCAGAAAAGTCATTGTGAAAGAGATGATTTTCCATGCTAAATTACTTTTTCCTTGCATTGAACCTGCACAGTGCCACAAATACAATACAGGAGAATTCTTGCACCATCTCTGTAGGGGAATTGAATGATTCCAGTAAATTAGAAATATAGCTCTCCTCTAACAGCTGTATAAATGTGGGGAGTGAATATTTCCTAGCTGGATGGGAAGATACCATCCAAATAGCTCATGTTCTACAATGAACATTTGTGCAAAGACTCTAGTTTCTTTGGTTCTGGTCATTGCTTTCAGTATTTATAATACAGCAGTGCCTGGGGCCACAGTTACACATCAGAACCAACTGTGCTTTGTATAGACACCAAAAGAAAAGTTCTGCGCCAAAGAACCTTTCTTCTAAGCATTACATTTTTGGAGAAAAACACACAGCTGGGACGAAATCATGGAACTGGCCCAAACTGTAGGAGGCAGATCTGGGTTTTCATCCATCTGCTTAAAACTGTAGAGCATCTAACCCCAGTGTTCACTGCAAGCATAAAAGGGATGTTTGAATATCTATTAAATGGATCCATGATATGTCGAAAATGAAATGATCCCCAGTGCACACACGAGCGGTGTTGAAGAGTCAGACGCTCAAGGAACGTGAGCCAGAGAAAGAGTCTGAGAGTGTGTTTGTACGGTCTGATTGGGGCAGGCACATGCTGGTATGTTCAAGTGGCTTCTGCCCTGGAGCTGGCTCCAGGCTTGGAGTGGAGTGAAGGCAGCACACAGCTGTCCACACTTGACCAGGTAAATGTGCTCTCAGAGCATGCAGGCTCTCAACAGGGCTCAGGAGGAATAAAAACACCACAAGAGGCTGTGGAATGTCCTATTTTTAATAATCTGAGCATAGATCAAGCTGGAGCATTCTTTAATTAAAAAAGACCTTATCACTAATCTAATTTTACTATTATTAGATGGCTGAAGATATGTAGACCACAATTTAGAGTATATACAATCGTTGGCTTACAGTCCGTGGTGCAAGATACCTGTTACCTGATACCTGGTGCAAGACAGCTGTTATTCTGATACTTGTTTCTCCAAGCGCCATCCTGTAAAGTGCTAAATGCATATGAGGATCTGATCTTTTTTGCGTGCGTGGAAGGCTGCAGGACTTGAGAATACTTACAAAAAAGACTCTTAAAGCTGCCAACACATTGAAAAGGATATGTGCATCATAAAATGCTTCAATGGAGAGGAAAAAAAAACTCAGTGGTACTTGGTAGTTATTTCTTTAACAAATACAATGTGAGTTGTTAGCACTGCAGTGGTGTAGCAGTAGAAAAGAAGCTGCTATCAAAGTAAGTAATACTGATTTGATGCTAATGGTAAAGCAAGGTCTGAGAAATTGAAGAAATCCCAATGATGATGACTTAATGATGATGCAGCTTTTAAGATTCAACTAAAATCCCGATGTTCAGGATTTAAGTCCTGTGGTTGGGCATGTCCTCTCTGAGAACTGGGAAAATGAAGCCCCTGCTCTGCAGCCCGCCCTCCCCAGCGAGCGCCCGTGAAGCTGCCATTCAGCGCTTCTGTGACTGTTTTATGGCTTTCCCATTTGGCTCAATACCGAAGAACAAGGAAGTGGCCACCAGATTCATGTAAGAACCAGCTAGCAGGAGTCTCCCATGTGCATCCCCAGGGCTTGGTTTCATGGTGGGGACCCAGCTATTCCCCTGCCACAAACTGCACGGGCACTTCGCCTTAGTGCACTCAGAGGGCTGGCTGATGAAGTGGACTTTATAGGCTTTCCTCTTGGGTGCTACCCAGTCTGTGTTGCAGACTGAAGGTGGAAGTACAGCTGCACCTCTCCTGTATTTCTGCCTTTACCTCCTTCTTTTTAATTCTCAAATTCCTTTTCCTTTATTCTGCTTTTAAGCCTTGACCCTTTAGCCTTTCTCGCTGGCATGATTCCTCTTAGGCTTTGGTCTGCAGACACTTGCAGAGCTGGCATTTCTAGCCGGTGAGGCAGATACAAGACAACATTTCTGCTGACGCTGATTCAGCCAAGCAAAGATCAGCTGCATTGGCAACAGCAATGGCAGTGAAGAGATGAGAGAGAGTGGGCCTGAATCTTCTCTCTCTGACATCAGTGTTGAATTTTGCTGAAGTTGTTACTGATCTGTACTGGTGTCAGTGAGAAGCCACTGGGGTCTTCAGATGATCTAAAACTCCACGGAAGTGAATGTTTGTTGAGAGGCCCAGACACAGAGAGTGCATTAGCCCACATTCACGGTTTTGCTCTTGCTGCTGCCTAAAGGATAGGCCATTCTGAACACTTACATGGATTATGAACAACTTAATCTAGTGTCTTAAGGAGACTGGTGTGTCTGTGTGGTCGAGGGCACTGTTTATTGCACACTATCCAAATAGAGCATGGCATGTGGCTTTAAAAAAATGCCCTATGGAAAAACATTGCTGTAGATAGCTGTGGTTTAACTGAAATTTGACTGATTTCATGAACAAGGGAAATATAAAGCTGGTTTGTAGCAGCAATCAATAAAGAATTCTTTTCTCTCGATTCATTTAAAGTGAGCATTGTTTGTTTTTCTCAAACAGCAATCTAGGGATTGTTCCCTGGCTGATGGCTGTAGGGCAGGGGCTTAGAGCAGTTTGTCTGGTAGCTCAACAACGGCTGTGCTGGCTGCAAAAGGAGCGCTGGCAGCAACTTCCAAAGAGCCCTGCTGAGTCCATGCAGACCAGAGTCTGCTTCCAGGGCCTGTGCTCTAGTTAAGGTTTCTGTCCACCCAGGATTTCTGGGGGTTTGCAGTTTTTATTGAGCAGGCTGTTTGCAGATCTCAGGTAGTTTTGCTTCCTCTAAATGGCATGTCTTCATGTTGGCGAGTAGTAACACTACTCTTTGATGTAACAGGGCGATGCTGAATGAAAGCATCGCTGCGTTGTGATGTACAGTGCACATTCAGTATGTTTTGTTAGCAGAGTTTGCCGTGTGAATCCAAGACCTAAAACTGACCATGCTGTGAACATTGTACCTCTCAGGCCTCAGATAATTCCTGTTATTCACTGATCTCCAAGTGAGCACAAAATACAGTGGAAATGCAATATCATCTTTCAGACCATCATGGATGCATCAAGATAACTCATAAAAAGTGGAAGATGTCAGTATTTGCTGTTTGAAATGGAGAATATGTGTGCAAAGAGAAGGAAGCCAAATGAAGCAGCAACACCTGCTCCGTAAGCAAAAAGGAGCTTGATTTCATAAAATGTGTTAGCTATCTCTATGGACTTTTCCTCGTTTCCTTCATTATATCATTCTGGCTACAGTAACTCTGTAACTACTGATCTTCTAGCCAGACTTGGCCAATGCCTAGGGTTGCTAGCCTACAAGTTACAACTGGATAAAGACTACTCTCCGCTGTTATATCTAGGCGAAAATTAAGACCTACTAAAGACTTCTGCTTTTTAAGTGAGAAGCAGTGCAACTTTTGTATATACATATGGATAAAAGGTATTTGATGTCTTTGAATTGTTTAAATGTATGCTGCTAGTTCAAACCTCTTTTTCTTGGCTTAATTTTTTTCAGCTACATAGTTCTTAAACATTCTGAGAACAAGCAGAAGCAATTCCAGCTTTGATTAGCAGATAATTTAAAACAATCGATGAGCTGGAATCTCCCTCCCTTTGGCCTGTTGGTGTGTTTGCTTAGCTGCGGGATACATTCCTCACCCTTAGACATTTCAGTTCTGCTCGGGCACGGGGAGGGCCATTCTGTGGCTCGCAGTCTGTTGAACAGGGAACCTCTTCTCCTTTTATTTTCAGAGGGAAGTAGCTGCTGAACTGCTTTGGAAATAGTGGGCTGGTTATTGTCTGTCTAAAGCTCCCTAGACCTGGGTGCAGGACAGCAGCGGTCAGGTTATCCTGTCATCATATACAGATCGCTGATTATCACACAGCAGTGTTTGTGATCTTCTGCAGCACTGCTTCCTTCTGTCTCTCATCAAGGCCTAATGAGCACAGACCGTGACAGGTAAAATCTTCTTCCAGACCTCAGATGCTCCCATACAAAGAGCTATGCTTAATCCCTGGCCTAGTGTGTAATTTAGTAATCTGCATGGTCATGAATTCCAGGGATATATGGGCAGGAAGCGCAGAGCACTGTGGGTAGCAGGGCAGGCCTACGCAGTCATTTAAGTCTTTGTTGTATTGTGTAGCGAGGGATTTTGGGGACAATGCGGCCTGTCTGTCAAAGATTAAGCAGACTGGAAGTGTAGTTTATACCAACAAATGAATGAAGCTTTTTGGAGTGTTAATACAGCCACGCAGTAAATGTCCAAGGACTTAAACATACAATTTAAGTGATGACAAGCAATGTTGGAATTAATCATTTATTCTATATACCTTAGCCAGTGGGAATTCAAGTAGGTGAAGAGTTCATTTCCGTCCTTATCTTGATTAATATGCAGCGCTCATTAGGAGAAATGAAAAATCTTTTCTATTTTTTTTCCTCCCTGACTTTGGTTTGAAGTTATTTTTACTAATTGCAGTTTCAGCTCTGACAATGCCTAGTAAACTGGCCACTGGCTGACTGGCGCTTCTTGTTATCAGGTACTGCAGTAAAATTGTGCCTGGACCTGCTCTGCTTAAGCCTCTAGAGATAGCTGGAGTCTTGCCAAATACTACGTTTGGAGGTTTGCAGGCCTCTGCTACCCTCCGCTCATTCTGCTTTGGTCAGTATATTTCCAAGCAACGTGTAGATGAGAATTCACAGACTCCATTTTTTCCCCTTTAAAGCGAATCGTTTACATGTTTGCAAAACTCCCCTCAGCTCTGCTGTGTAGCAGGTCTCTGGGAAGAGTTTTTGTTCTAAATTCGCTATCTTGAATAAGCAAATGGTTCCCATCTGGATTTTAAATTTTGACTAATATTATCTGTTCCAGTAGATAATTTTGTTTTTAGCAGAAGCTTGTGCAGAGAAAGCTGCTCAGAGCTGTCTGAAGTGCCAGCAACATGCTGGGAAGGCTATGGGAGGCAAAATGTAGGGGAAACTGCTAGCAGAGAGTCTATTGTTCTGCCAGTGCCCCCTTGCTGGACAGATCTGCGAATGCCCTACTTTCACTGCCTGCCTTCTAACTAGAAGCATCCTTTGGGGCTGAACAACTGTAGTAGATAATAACTTTTGCTCTGTTTCCCTCCTGCAAACAGAATGTTTCGTGTGGGGGACGTGGTCTAGTGACGACAAATGATATTTTTTAACTAATTTTTTTTTCAGAACAGGCTACCTTCTTCACCAGATGAATAATGTTAATACATGATACAATAGTAAGGCTTAGAGGTAGCTCCTTGCTGCATGGATCAGGTAACAGTTCCAGGCCTGGTTTCAGAGTTGCAACGTACCCAGTACTAAAACCTGGTTGTAGTAGCACAGCACTGGGTGTAGGACAGGAGAAGGGACATAAGCAACATGCCTGTAAGAACAGAGGGAAAAAGAGAGGATTGTTTTTCTGTTTTACTTGTGGCAATTTATAGATACACATTTTCTGTGTAACAGTGGAATTTAGTAGAATAATTAGATGTTCCAGGACGATAAAAGTGAGCCAAAAAAGCAGTGTTCAGATCCTGGTCCAGAGTAGGTTAGGCTATGACTTGGTTTGTGAGCTGAGTCAGAGGAAATGTTCAAGATTTTTAATTCCGCCTTCTCAGAATCTCACAAGCTTGCTCACTCAGAAACTTGAGACAAATGGAGAGAATGTCCTAAAGGCAAGACTGGATACGGGCATTTGAACCTGCTTTAGAACGCCAATGCTATACTTGTGTTCCAAGTCTCTGTTGTTCGTATCTAATGATTCACTTTACTTTTCTGGGAGACAGAGAACACATAATGACAAACGTAAAAAAGACATCTTTTATTTATTTATTATGTTATGGTTAGTACCTGAAAAATGCAGCTATATTTTATTAAAAATATTAAAATTAATTAAATTTGTGCTGTTTCAGTTAGCACTAAGCCATTTCTGTATCCAACTCACCTCAATATATAACTCATTACAAAACACAGTAAGAAGAACTAATATCATTCTATTACTACTAGTCATAGTGCTGGCTAGAATACCACATTACAGACAAAGGGTAATAAGAAAAAATTGAGGAACTTTTGTAAAGATTCTATGTCAAGCCATTAAATATGAAGTCTGTTCTGTTAGTTCATTGATAACTTTGCAGCATTTAAACCAAGATAAGTGATATTGCTACAGCTGGGATACATGGGAATGTACTCCAATGAAAAGGTTGACAGCTTCACAGGAAGGACAGCATTCGAACATATGTAAGAAGTGTGAAAACTGTGCAAGTAATAACCTGAGTAAAACCACAGCTGCTAATTAACAGATGAATGTGATATTATAGTGTCTAAATTAAAATAGTCATCAGTTATGACTCTTTGAGAGGAGTAGTTGCTCTGGAATAATTACTATGGAAAATAAATGATCAGTCTGCCTTGAGATGTGTCTTACATTACAATATCATTTTTTTGCTCAGATTACCTCTAACCGTTTTTACCGTAAACTGCAGTCCAGTGACATGTCCAGATATCAGTTCACTGATGTGATGCATTGGCAGCCTTGGCCTGGCAGAAACCATTTTGGAGGTTTTGAAATCTACATCAAGTAAGCAGATGCTTTATTGGGTTTTCTCTGAAGGAACAACAACAACAAAAAAAAAAAAACCAAGCCCTCTTATATAATTTAGGAATGGATTTAATTTGGCTGCAGAGTCTGGATATGGGTCTGAAATTGCCCAAAGAGAAGAACATTGCTGTTGCCAGGCTGAAAAAAACCAGGGAAGGATCTTGTCTACCCTTTCCAGTGTTTAGTGGGAAACCCAGCAGGTGAGCATGAAACAATCATCCCAGAGTCTGGCATTCCTCAGCTGCTTCCTAGCTCCTATTGATTAGTGGCTGGTTTCTCTCTGGAAGCACCCTGAGGCATTAAGTCTTTGCTAGAAGTCTTTAACTATCATTTTTCAATTGTTCCTGTAAATCTGCATGTTATTCTTCTCCTCTAAGTGACTACTCCTGTAAAAATACTCTTAAACGTTGATCTCGGATATATCTCGTGGAAATGAGTTCCCCATGCTAACTGACAGGTTTTAAGTAGATGGAGAATTTGGTTTGTCTGCTGATAGAAAGCAAAGCAGGGAATCGCTTATCTGTAACTGCAATGGCAAGGAAAAGCACCAGTGAGTGAATTTTCACAAGAAGGTTCATGAACTATTTTCTTGTCTCTGGTATGAGGTCCTTTAGGAAGGCCAAGAAGGTATCGTGTAAAATAAGTGGTCACTAAAGCTCTATAACTGCTTCCATGCCTGGGAACCCCAAGTTTTTTTCTGTTTTTCCATTTCTGGTTTCCTCATCCTTGCTCTTTTCTTTACTCATTGCAAGTCATATTTGGGGAATTTCCAATACGAGACACCCTCTGTTCCCACAGCACGAGGGAAATAGAAAGCTCTCTGTATTGTCCATAGAGCAGAAGGGGCTTATGTAATTCCTTTTCCATCTCTTCATCCCACTGTATAGTCTCACACTTCTGGGTCTGTTCCTTATCTCTGAGTTATCTTCTTATCTCTGTGTTATTAGGGGAGTAGTACATGTCTTGGCTGTGCTTGATTTTCAGTTCCCAGGCAGAATGAGAAAAGCAGTCAAAGGTTATAATGTATTAGAAATTGTGACCCAGTGCAGAAGTGCTTTTCACCTATTCGTTGCTAATTCCCTGTTCTCTTCCTTCCTGGCTCAGCCTTCCTTTTTTAAAATCGGCAGCTCGCTATGGGTACTGTAAAGGCTGGTGGGCAGAGGCAGTGCTCTGTGAGAGTTAACCACTGAGGCACGCAGTTCCTCCCGGTCCTTTGCTTTCCTGGGGTTTGAACTGCAGCTTTCTTGATGCACGGACTAGATGTGTGACAGTCAGCAACACTGCCCCTTGGTGCAGCTGTGAGGACTTAAAACCATCCTCTCTGCCAAGGAGCAGTCGTTGTACTTGGAAAACACTGGTATGGGCACTCCTTTCCTCCTAGATCTGCTCTGTGCCCGTATCTCTGCTGTATCTATGGGGAAACATGAACTTTTACAGCCTTTGCTTATCAAGGGGATTAGAAGTTTTGAAATTGGGCTTGTTCTGAGACGAAGAACTAGAGAAGAGCCCAAAGCAAACCAACAGATCTGGACACAGCCGACCCTCGGGAGGTTTGGAGTCCATCCCACTTCAGCATATGGCTGAACCCTGTCTGCCTCTCTAGATACAATGTCCCTTTAATAGTCTTAACAGCCCTGACACTGGCAAGATTTCACTTGTTCTGTACACTACTTGATACAGCTAATTTTCTACTGACAACATTTTTTGCAACAATGAATCTTCTGTCACTTGAGTCCATGAAGAAGGCAGCTTGGAAATGCCAGCCAGAGGGGGAGTTAGCAAAAAGCTCATTGTAGCTGTGCAGTTCAACAGTTCCTTAGAAACACTTTGGGCTTTTTTGGTTTGTTCTGTAGGGTGCTAGGGGTAAGTGGAAGGGAGAATGACACAACGCTCCACGTTCCTCTTTCCCTGTGTCCCCGCAGAAGATCCCTGAAGAAGCCGTGTAGTGTAACATGTATCTCAGGGCGAGTCAGAAGCTGTGGTTTCATGGGCAGCAGTCATCATCCGATCAGCCATTCAGAGAAATGTGATTATACTTTATTGTTCTATAGCAGCCCATGAAGCCACTGGGACATGTCTAATATCTATAACTAGTTTGATATCTTCCTCAGTAAAGCATTAGGCAAAACCCCTTTAAATAGTTTGTAAAAAATAGCGTGCTTGATCTTTAACAAAATTTTTGGAGCCACAATATATGTATGTAGCAAGGCCTTGCAAATTGTATAACTGTATAATTATTGAACCCCACTGTGCATATCAAGTTCCTTCATATTAAGTTTGTCACGTAAAGAGCAACAGATACAAACAATTAAAATATGAGATAAAACTAAGTGGTCCCATTTAATTGATTGACTGAAAAAAAAAGTTATTAAGTTAGAGAGGACTTTAAACACAAGATTTAAAACCAGGCTGCAAAGTATTTGTGAGGGCAATAAGAGCACTACCAGAAGCAGGGATAGTAAAGGCATGAACAAGGATGCAAAGCAAAGCTGGCAGTAATTGTGGGCTACCCTCCTCTTTCAGGTCACGGTTGTGAATGGCATATCACTATCAGTTACTCATGAATGAAGCAGTTTTAATTATGCTTTTAACTCACACAATCTTCAATAAGGCTGAAAACTGTTCCCTTGCTAAAGCTATAGTGATATAGACAGCTGCTGTCCAGGAACACCATTAAAGGCTTTACTGGCCTGGAAGGGGCAGCAAATAGTTGGCATTAGAACCAGTGGTGTCTGCAGAGCAGTCTGGTTAGAGAAAAGCCCGGCAGCCAAAGCTGGTAGAGTCAGGGATGTGGCCCCCGTTCTTCATTCTGCCACATCTGCTGGTTTGGGGATGGAGCACTGAAGAGATGTCATTTGGTCACTGCCTACTGCCGTGTTCTCACTAGAGCCTGTACTTGTGTGCACTCTGGGGGAAAATGCTTTGCATCTGCTGTCTTCTCTTCTTTCCTTTTCCACCAGGAGAAAGGGAAGAAGTCCTAGAGGAACCCTGTTCTCTTGGAGTTTTATTCTGAAATATCTAATGCTCTTGTATTAAACTTCAGCTCATGAGTTGTGTTGTTGCCAAGAGGTGTACACAATACTCGGAGGTGCCCTTCTCTCAGTTAAGGGCAGGAAAATGTTATGACAGCTGCTGTCCTCAGTGAACAGATCAGGGAACTGTAAAGGCTTTCTGAAACATTTTTTAGAGATTAAGCACTAAAGACTTGAGGGAGAGAAGATGAACTGAGGTTGCAAAAGATCATAAAATCTCATAAACTGTTCAAACCTTTGGCTGTACTATGTATGCTCTTTTGTTAAATAAAAAGTGCTTAGTTCTGTAAGTGAATTGAAGTCAGTTAGTGCAGTTTTTTTGCTAAGTTTTCGTTATCATATAATCCATCCTTTCAATATAAGCCCTATTTTTTGGCATGGTGATGAATGTAACATAATGCTAGAGCTCCATGAGGTGTGGAGAGGAGTTCTTGCCCACAGTTACTCACCATCTGTTTCATCCCGCATTTCCTCTGTTGCCGGTAAGTCAAGCTCATACGTGCATGATTTCAGAGGCAGGAGTAGTGCCAGTTGTCAGTGCTCCTAGGCCATCCCATTGCTTCTACACAAACTGTTCTTTGCCCTGCAAGTTTCAAACAGAAAAGGCCCTAAAGGTATCAGTCAGACTAGCCCCAGAAAAATGTTTGCAGTGGCAAGTAGTGAAAAGTTCATCCCACATGAAAATGTATCACCTGGGCAGCTGTCTGGGGAATCAAGGCCAATTAGCCTAAACAAACAGTGGGTAAGGGAGAGGACTCAAAGGTGATCACCTCTGATGTGGTGAGACTTTGGGATCGGTATCTAGTCTCGATGTACCATGTGGTAACTGTTTCACACAGTTTCTTCTGAAATAGAGGCATAATTCTGAGTGATGATCATGGAAAGGGCAAGTCCATTTCATTCAAATATATAGCGTAACCCCTTAAAAATAAGCTTTATCTCACTGTTTTCATACAGCCATTATTCATTTCCTTGAAATATGAGTTGAAGCACTGCTGTGCTTAGTAAATGCTGCTGCTTGTTCTGGGATTAAAAAAAAATCCAGATGAATGATATCTTTAGATTTCTGTAACGTCTCTCATTCTGTATGACACTCCAAGTGTTAAACATAGATTTACTTCTCTTCTGATTGAAGCACAGGGAGCTTATCATCTACCCTTTGCCTCTCTCAAAGAGATGTGACAACCCACAAGTGGCTTTCACTTACTCGCAAGTTATCTGTGTTGTCCATGGCCTGGAGCCGTTCCATATGCTCTTACCTTCTGATCTACCTGGGATGTTTCAATATATCAGAGCAGAAAAGCAATTTGAGTTAAAAAGTCATCTTTTTTGGCTCTCTTAATAGTCTTTCTTAAGTAGTTTGTTTAAAGATTAGGAAGTATGAGATGGAATAATTTACTAGATTTAACTCTGAGTCATTACTGGCATTGTCCATGGTGGGAAAAAGACCACATAGTGATTTCTTTGTGTGTTAGAAATAGAAATAGCAAATATGTGGAATTGATTGAGTTGGGTGTTAAATAGGTTTTCTACTGGAAATGGAGCTTTCTAAAAAGCAAACTTTTCAAATTTTTCAAATTTAAAAATATAGTTTTGTTTAAATGTCCAGGATTTGTAAGCAATTCTATATTTATAATTTGTTTAACCATTAATTGCAATTTTTTTTTAACTAAAAGTTCTGTACTTTTACTAAAGTAGAGAATTCAAGAAGCAAATGGTTAATGGGAATCAAATGTCACTAAATTTTTAAAAATGTTTTTAAAATAGTATGTAAAACCAAAAAGGAAATTATATATATATGTGTGTATGTATATATTTTACCACATAGATTTTCTACTTGCAGACATATCTAGTCAGGCTTAGTAGAAATAATATAAATATTGTCCGTATCAAGTTTATCACATGAGCTAAAATTGAAAATTTTTATGAGGAGCAGCCTGCCGATGCTCATTAGGATATTAAGTGATTGCTCCTAAGATGACCACAGCAGCCTACACAGGCTGTGGTGTGAGCATGCCAAATACTGCTTCATACAGAAGGAAAACATCTAAAATGAATTATGAAATTAAATAGTTTCACATGATACGGGAATCATTTGTGTCTTCTGTTAAAAATAAATTTAAAGATTAATATCCTAACATCCTTCTTTAAAAAAACAGAGAACAAGGAACAAAAAAAACTTATGAGTTTTTGAGGAGGATGCTGAGTGAAGTGAGATTATAGGGCAGGATGTTTTGTTCTGGTCCATTATTTCTGTCTGTATGTATAGTTTTGTTTATTCCTCTGATGCTGTGTGGATAAAGGAAGCTGTGTAAAGGAACAGTAAATTATGTGATAGGAATAAAGAAGCCATTTTGAAAAGGAGCTTCCCGAAGTTTTTAGAAGAAGAATTGAAGAACGATTTTCTTTAAAAGAACAAAGCATTTTTCAGTAGGGAAAATAATTGCTTACTCTGGAATGTGAGCTGGGCACTGGATAATGTGAGCTGACCTGTAATTTAGAAAATAGCAAAGTGTTTTTCATGAGTAATTATTATTGTCAGAGCAGAACCGTGAGGCCCCTGGTGAGACCAGGGCTCTCTTGTGCTAGGTCCTATATATCTAGCAAGAGGCAGCCACCACCTCAGCAATCTCGTGGCAAGGGCAGGGCAGGCAGAGGAGGAGAAGGGAAGAGGTGGAGGCACAGAGGGCCAAAGGAGTCAGCCCAAAGTCTTGCTGCTCGGAAGGAAACGCAAGGCTCCTGGACGCTGCTGCCTCCCGGAGATGTCACCCATAGACACTTCATCTGGGTTCACTGTGGCAGTCACGTGTCACCTTTCCATAACATGGCATCCCTGATCAAGGAGTATGGCCATGGTTTAAAGCTGGGTCCTGCAAGGCATGAATGTCTTTTCCTGCCATTGGCCTATGTGAAAGCAGGGCACGTGAAGGATGAGTGCCTTGCGCAGGCTGCCCGGTACAGCACTGGAATTGGGGTCCGTAGCTCCTCCTAGAAGCGTCAGGCTGGACTGTGCGTAGCATAGGCTGTACGTGAGAACATGCGTTCCTAGGGCCATCGTGATTCAACGGTTAGCTCTTTGCTTGGCTTTAATGCAGTCAACTGAATGTAAGATGCTTTAGGTTACGAAGCGTGTACTTGTGAAGTAAATCACTGTCACTAACAATTTTTTTGTGTTGATAAAACTTTTTTGGTTTGTGGAGAAGGATGGATGAAGAGACAGAGTGCAATAAGACCCTTTTAAAAATCTGCTTTCTGAATTCTCCTCTTACGGAAGGAGCTCGGGATTCTGTACAACCTAAACAACACTATGCTGGCGCTGAGATCAAAAGCCATGTCTTCAAAAATAGCTTTTGGTCTGTTTCATAGATTTATGCTTTACATCCTTCAACTCAAATAGGTGCTTAAATTCAGTTGCTCTTTTAATACACTGGATCTTAATTTTGTTTAGAAAAATAGTAGTCATGCTTTGCTCTTCAAAATAAGGAGGCCTACAAATGTACTGACTGAAATAGGGATCAGCTTTACCCTACCTGATCGGTAGTATTTTGCTTGGTTTGTAGTCCTGTGTCCCTCTACATGAGTCTCAGGGTGCTTTTTTGGTGATGAATCATTGAGTTAGTATTTGTAGTGAGTGAGGCTAATAAAACTGTCCCTCAAGCACTTATATTATTTCTCGTCCCTGAAATAAGGGGCATGCCACGTGGTTCCAACCACTATCAGGTATGTCCCTCTGCACAGGGGAAAATCATATAGATTTACACTTTATTCTCCAAGCTAACAGAGGTAATGGGAAAAAAAAAATGAACGTTTGGAATTCACAGTGCTGTGTAGCAGCTCTGCCTCAGGGGGTGAAAATTTATGTGGGGTTTTGGAACTGGCAAAAGGAGTAGGGACAATAGAGAAACTGTGATGTGTTTGATTGCATAGCAGTGTATTCCTTAGGGAGAGCCCGTCATCACCCACCTTACTGGTCTTTCCACTTGACACTCTGGGATGCAGATGAATTAAAAGGGGGAAGGGAAGAAGGCACATGTTACAGAAACTTTTCCATCTTGAAAGACGCTGTGATCAAAGTGGCTTTTCAGGCCATTTTGTTTTACCTCCTTCTGCAATGTGGTGATTTGGAAGCAATGGGTGTTTCCTATCCTCAGGCATTTTTTCCTCTTGGTAAAGGCACATGGAGAATGAAAAGCTGAATGTTTGAGACATCTCTGTTTTTAATGGTTTGCAGTGACTACGTGCAAAACAGAGATGCATATGACCCATGTTGAACTTGTGGCACAAACTAGACAAAGTCTTGACATTGTCTGTGGTAAGGCCATGAGCTGTCATGAGATGATGCAGTTTTTCTTGTTTTTACTAGCATGGTATTCACTACAGAAAGGCTGGCATCGTAATTTAGGGCTGCTTGGGTAGTCAATGCCTGATACACAAATATGTTTGAGAAAGAAGGTAGATTCAGTATTATTCACAAGGCTGTGTTTTTCAAAAATATGAAATGCTAGTTGGCATTTGCAAAAATATTCACAAGTCACAAAAATTTCATAGACTTTGTCCTTAGCTGGTGCCATAGAATTTCTGTAATTTTCCTCTCTTTAAAAAAAGTTGTCATGCAGCCAAAAACCAAAATGATACCATGTTGCTTCAGTGACTAAATACAGAGAGCTCTGTTGATTCACTGAAGTTTCTATATGATATAATTCACATTCTGTGTTTAAGCTTGTCCTCACTGCAAGGAGGCGTTTATTCTTTTTATTCCTGGGATAACTAACAGTAGGAGCAGTCCAGAGGCCAAAGCACAGTAAAGGCTAGACACTTACCTTTTACCGCAAGGTAAACACATTGAGGTCAAGCAGTAGTTCTGCTTGGCACTGAGCCCCATCAGTTTACCTTGCGGTGAAACTTGAGTCTTTGCTGTGCTTTCACCCTAGAATTGCTCCTGCACGCCACAGTGGCTGCTCTTTGTGCTTTTATCTTGGGGCAGTTCATGGGAGTGCTACCCAGTGACAAAAAATGTAAGTTTTTTTTAGCAGTGAAGGCGAGTGCTTTGTTTCAGCATGGAAAACATGATTTCCATCCACACAGACTTCAAAAGAAACAGTAGGAATTCTTGAGATCATGATTATCATGGTATAATCACATTATCAGAGAGTTTAGAAGCACTTTACTGTGTCTTTATGGTTTTAGTGACACTCTAAGACACTGGACAAAATCTTCAAGTGCTGTTAAAATCTTTCTTGTAGGGCACTAAGGCAAAAGAGAGCTTTTCACCTATGGTAACATGTTTACGTCTTCCACCAGAGTGCTCCAGAAGTGAACAGTAGCAGAACTTGTAGTTACCAATGCCTACCATCCCATCTACTGTCCCATATTTGTCAAAGTAACTTACAACAGAAGAAAACAGAAGCCTCGTAAAGTTTTAATTTTGTATCCGTTCCAGTCATTGTGAAACACTTTCACTAAATGGGCAGTCAAAATAATTGAACACAAAAGTGCAAGTAATTCGAACAGATGAGGAATTCACCCTCTTGGGTGCTGTTCCTTTTTAGGATGGTGGCTGGCCACAGCAGTAATGTGCCCATATTTAGCATACATCTCTCCACTACTGTGTTGCGTTAAGGCAAACAGCCCACAGCCCATGTCTTGTAAGTGAGATGTTGCCTGCAAGACTCTCTGAAATAGCTTGTGACCTTGGGAAATTAAAAAGCTAAAGCTGAGACTGGAAGTGAGAGCAAAACATGTGATTTTCACAAAATGCTCCCTGTTCCATACAGCTGCTGAGGACCACCAAAGATTTGGGGATTAATGTTATGATCATATGGCTCCCAATATAAAGGATTCCATTGATAATTGCCCTAGAGTGAAAAAAGCTACAACTAATCGACAGAAAAGCCTTTTCAGATAGGAGCCTGTGCCTCTGGAAGCGTACACTATGCATAGTGTCTAGATAGAAAAGGTATAGGATGCAAAACAGATGCACTTAACCTCTGTTCAATGGCCAGGATAAAACAATCACAACAGAAAGAGTGACATAGGGGAACTGTTGCAGTTAAAACTGCTGCTGTAGTGAAAAAACGTGGAATACATGCTGAAATGATTTAGTCTGAACAGGTACAAAAATGATACTGGAAAAAGTACATTTAGTTATGGTTTGTTTCAATTCTCTGATTAGGAACAAGTAAAAATGCATTTTTAAATAAACTGCAAAGTCTTTTACCTGCCAAGGCATGGAGTCAGGGCTTTGTATGTCTCCAGCTGAGATTTCTAAAACCCTTGCAGCAGGGAGCTGCATTCCTTCTGCTGTTTTAAGGTATTAAAGAAATAGAAGGGAAATATGCTACCATGGACATAAGCCCTAGAAAAGAAGGAGAGAGTATTTTTTTCTTCCTCTTCCATTCTGTATCTTTTAATGTAAGGCTTAATTATTTGCATACATAACTTCATCTAATCTACTGAGTGTCTTGCCAGCAGTAAGCATTGCCTTAAACTGCCTTTTGCTACTGGCAGTACTTTGGGATCATAGACTCTGTTGACCTCTTTTGGATTCTCTCAAAATGAACTGAATAAAAAGTACAAAAGGATTAACACAAAACTCTGTTTTAGAGTATTCAACTGCCAAGAGGCAGCTTCTGAGGCTAAAGAAAATTAGAGCATCTACAGCAAGATTTCTTTAGCATTGGCTGATTACAGAAACAAGTACCAGGCTACTCAGCACATCTGTAGTGACAGAACAGTAAATGTTTATCAGTCACATTTGAATCTCTGCAGTTGTAGAAAAGATTGCCATCTTCGGGTGATGCTTAGTCATTGCACCCTTCTTTTCTGCTTGAGAAATCAAAATCTGCACCCTAACTGTAAGGTGACCAGGACAGGACAGTGAAATCCATCTCAATCTTGAGCCAACCGTGCTACTGGGCTCCAGTAATCAAAGTGTGCTTCTGATTGCATGTGACACGTCTGCATCTAGTTATACCTTTTGGATGTGCTTGATCTAAAGCACAAGCAAAATCTTTTTGGGCTTTACAGCTTGGAAGTAGAGGTTGCAACCTCAAAAAGAAGCAGTCAGCTTGATTTCAAAATACTGTTATCTTCCCCTGTTCCTGCAACCATATGAGTGGCAAGAAATATTTCAGGAAAAGGGGGAGATTTCTTACTATTACTCCTGTCTTACCTGACATTTAAATAACTCTACAATCTCTCTTTACCTGAGAATGTACAGGGGCACCTTTAGGAGATCTTTCCTACCCTGAGAACAGTACTCTGAGAGGTATCAAATTATATTAAAGATAGAGCTGGATGGAGTGATTGAAAATAAGTTTGTGAACATGGCACATTGACTTATTTCTTCTTGTATATCAGGGTCGACCAGGACCAATTGGGATTCAAGGACCAATTGGTGCTCCTGGATTTACTGGACCAGAAGGTTTGCCAGGAGCAAAGGGTGAGAGAGGAGCAGTGGGCTCCCCTGGACCAGCTGGACAGAAAGGCGATAAGGTAGGTTCAACCGAGGCTTTCCATTTTTTTCCTGCAATTGATCTATGGCCTTGTTTATATTTTTGAATGAATAAAGATAATCTTGGCCTACCTGTCCAGGGGTAACAAGAAAAGAGTATTTAAGTAACATCTCTAGAGAATCATTTGCTTTTATTTTGAAATGAGAGTGCAGTTCCCAAAGCTTCTTGGGAGAGTCTGTATATTATAGCCATCCCGGTAGGTGAACAATAGCCAAATAAGCATTGCTCTTACAAGTAGTGTCTTTTGCTTCACCTGCCCAGGGACAGATGGGTGTTAATCATAGTATGTTCAGAGGGAAGTGGACCTGGCTCCTATATAGAAGCTCCTGGGCTGATCTCTAGAAAAGCAAAGGGAATGGGCACCACAGGAGCACCTGATCTTTGGTTTTGGCAAGTGAAAAGTTATTTATAACAAAAAGAATACTATAAACCACATCGTATTAAATGTGTAGGAACTCTGCCTAAGATGTGGGTGTCAATGAACTCAGCATGTAAGAGTGGTCAGAAGAGCAAATACAGAAATGTTGTAATGCCATGAGGATTTGTTCTGCCACCTCTTCTTAGGAAGGAAGTATCAAAGAGGGAGTTCAGAGCTGGGCAGAAGAATGGATGGAAGTATGAAAAAATACTTTCTGTACTAAAGAGTGGATACATTTGGACAATTTATGTTAAGAAAAGTTCCCATTGTGTTCCAGGCATCTGTTTGCATCATGTAGTACCTGAGTTTTGGGTTAACTGCTGAGGACTTATTCCCAGCACAGGTCACATATGTTATATCCCATCATACGAGCCAATGCAGAATATATGCTCCCATCACATAGCCTAAGGACTATATAATGGATTAGATGATGGGGAAATCTGATATTGTCTGATGCAAGAACGAGGGTGAGATTCCTGCTCTCATGCCTATGCAGTTGGACAATAAGGATATTTCAAAGACAGTAGCTTGAAAGACAGGAAGTCTTGTGTGCTGTGTCTTGTTTCTAAAATGTGAAGGAAGTCTGGGACATCAGGACAAGGGCCTGCATTCTGGTCAATCTGCCTGGTGCAGCATGCTCAGGTGAAGTGTGAAAATAAGGAAAAGGCAGCTAGTTTAGGTACTAGGACCAGCAGAGCAGAGTTTATCTTGCTATGTTTTTACAGATACTGATAGGTGAGCTAGCCAGATGAAAATTGGTTCATTTGTGCTTTCATATGCTGCAGTTACATGCTTATTCTCTCCCCTTGTTTCATGTTAGTCAACATGTTGTAGTTCTAGTCACCTTTTCTCATAGGACAAGAACAAAGTAAACTGAAAATGATGACTAGAGCATTAAAAGTGGGAATTTTCCCCATTTCATCAGTAGCCAATGAATCATTGCTCCATTGTTGCATTGATCTGAGATGCAATGGAGGATTCAAGACAAGGATTGACTACTGATATGGGTGATAACTTTTCCACATTTCTAGCAGGTAACACTGAAATCAGTAAACTCAGATTTTGGAAGAGGCAGAAGACCAGGATAGGAGCTGGTCTCTAACTGTTGAAGATTAGAAACAAATTTGTTATTGCGGAGACTTTTTCTTCTTGCTGCAAGCATTGCCGATTTTGCACGTCATTGAAATAATGAAATAATAGGGCAGTGTTGGAACCAGTTTCCTTGCACTGAAGGAATCCCTTATCTACTCCAGAATTGCTGTTTCTGTACATTGAAATGGATGCATATGCAATACCAACATGCAATAAGGTTCTACCTCCTTATCTCTCAGGGAATCAATGTACTTCACCTTTCCAAAGCAATAGTTATAGTTTAAGCTGGGTATTCTGCTCACATGGCCTCTTCTGCTTTTATTTACAGCAGAATATTTATTTACAGAATAGAACCAACAAAGCAGTATTCATTTGCATCCCAGCCAAGGGTAGTCTGAAGCTGGCCTCCATATTTCTGGGTGGTGGTATCTAGATACAGACAGAAAACCTATAAGAATAGTTGAAACTCTTGGATGATCCGACATGACACAGGGTGTTAAGCTTATACTAGATTGTTTATTTTCCTGGCATCTTGTTTTCCCCAGATGTGCAGTAGGAGATTATATTTTTCCTTTAAATTGCCTGATGAAAACATTCCTGAAACACTCTTTTGGCATTCAGTCCAGCTCAGATGCTCAGTTCTTATCTTCACTGACCCCTGAGGTTAGAGAAAATCTGCATAAGATAGTTTGCTCTTGTTGGTGTTCATAGTTAAAAGTGCAAGACAGCAAGTGTTAGTGTAAAAAGTGTCTCACAGATGACTGAAATATACAGATTGATAAAATGAAATATAAAGTATACTCTTTTTTTTCTTCAGGGCCCAATGGGAGTTCCTGGATTTCAAGGCATCAATGGGATCCCAGTGAGTTTGCTTGTGTAAATATGTGAATATCAGTCACCAGAATGTTAGTCACAACCAAAAGCATGTAAGCACAATGAAACTGTGCCAGCACATGTAAAATGTGTCTTGCAAAGTGCTTGTTCCTCTCTGAAGGGAAATGGCAATTTTCATTAGTCTACCTGGTGGTCCCATGTTTTTTTTTGTAGCAGGTTGGGACCCTATTATGGGATGACAGGAAGCCGAGGAGCATCAGGAAGTAAGCCTGACTTACATGGGGATCTGCTGCATCTTTGATAAGATTTTCTTCCAGGATTCTGTCTAGAAAACACCTTATCATAAAATCATAGACTTAGGGAATCGGGAGGTCAATCAGTTAAACAGATAGGGTCTGCTGTGTTGCAGGCCACTCTTAATGTATGTTCACATAACCTATTCTTAGAACCTTGTAATGACAGAAGTTTTCCTAATGTCTAGCATGAATCTTTCTTTCCTCAGTTTAAGCTTGTTAATGCTTATCTTACTCATTATGGACACAGAAAGCAAATTATTCCTGTTTTCTCTGTAGCAGCCATCTTCTGTGTGATAACTGTTATCAAGTCTCCCTCAGTCTTCTTTTCCTGTGGCGTGAAAGAAAACAGTGAATAAAGCTGATGCCCTCCAGAGACTCCCTGCTTCCCCCACTAGGTACTAATTACTTTGGTTTAGGACTCAGCCTTTCAGAAACCTAAGGTAGGAAAGAGATAATTGCAGCTTTTTCCAGATGCTAGTGCTAGGTAACTACTCTCCCCGATCATCAAGACTTTTTTTTGTTTCGTTTGCCTATTCCTTTCTTTAGAACTTGAAAGTTGTAGTGACAGTTGTTTTCTATACAATACCAAAATGATATGCCCAGAGTATTTTGACCGGCTCCATTTGCTTTGCTTTTCCCCAGTGATTCTTGCAAAGATGTCTTCTGGTCACTTCACTTCAGGGGAAGTTTAGCTGAAGCTGCTTTAGAAGTTGCCCCAAACTTCCTTGCTCCCTTTACACTTTTTAGCTCATTCTACTTCCTCCTGCTTGTATTAGAATTCTTTTTTGTTTATTGATAGCATTTTTCCATCTTCTGTATCTTTTTGCCTTCCGTCCATGCTCATGCTCTTTCCCATCTTCCCTACTTCCTCAGCTGATCAAAAACTCCAAGAGTAGAGCAGTGTTTTCTGACTTCTTTTCCTATCAAAAACTGATTTGTTTTGATAGATTGGCTGAAAATGCACAGTTGGCCCTGTGAATGGGCTTGCTCAATTCCAGTTCCTTCCTGGCCCCTGTCCTCCTCTCCCCCTCCTCTCATCCTTGCCTGTTTTCTCTCCTGCTCTACTCCCTTGCCGCTATTTTTTTCTTTTCTTTTCCCACCAGCCAGCTCTCCAGCTCTGAAGAGAACAAGCTGTTCCCATAACACTTAATTTAATTGAACACATTCTGGGAACATGCTGTTCTCAGGGTGTTTTTTCAGATGAGGCTCTGGAGAAAGGGGATTCCCAACAATAAGGGGAGGGGAGAGATACGGCAGCATTCACTGCCAGGTAGTTGGCAGTGGGAGGCATTCCAAGGAGAGAGTAGGGGGAGGTGGAGTAAAGGATACAAAGCCTCCAGCACATACAGATCCGTTCTGCAGGTGAGTGAGTGGGAAGGAGGCAGATTTTGCTGCTCGTGAAGAGCAAAGCGCTTGCCACCATGGCTCTCCTGTGTCAGAACTGCCAGGAAGGCAAAGTAATGCAAATTGTTTTCCTTCTAGACATTGTGATAAATATCTCCATTCCAGGGTGAAAATAGCAAACACCACTGCTTGAGAAAATGTTTGCACATTTGCTAGTTGCATTTCAGGATAGGGAGTAGCTCAGGTTGGTCGTGAGATGTATATAAACATATAGACATTATGTGGATGTGTGAAACGCTGAGCAAAGGAGATAGAGCTCGTGTATGCTGGTACATGTAAGGGATAAGTAAAAATATATTGCTATCTCTGCACAAGAATTAGCATCCCCCTATGAAGAGAGAGAGTCCTTGAAGCATACAGGTTAGCGTGGGCAGGTATATTTTATTCATGGCCAAAAGGCTGCGAGGCCGTGGTTCAGAGGGGAATCTCCCTATTGACCTTATGGGAAGTGGTGTACCGCAGAGTTCCCCTGGGGAATGCTGGTGGCAAGTAAATCATGTTGTTGCAGCTGGCCTGACAAATCCCTTTGACCTAGTAAATACAGCAGCAGCATGTGTTTATTGCTAGCCCGTCTGCGTCACACTGTAGAAGAGACCCTCAAATCCTTAGCCCTATTCAGGAAGTTTATTTTTTCCCAAAGGATAACATTCAAAGCACACCTCTGGCAAAGGCTGAAAGTGGAGACAGGAGATGTATATAAGTTTCATTAACTGTTCAAGGCGTTCTAGAAGGAAGTATTTCTATGAGGTGTGAGCCCTTCGCTGCCCCACGAAACCTAATGCTGCATGGAGAGACAAAGTTCTCTGTTTTATGGCCCTTCCACAGAAAATGCAGGCACTTGGCAATGGCTGTAAAATGGCCACTTCGCTGTACCAGTGCATGAAACTGCTTATGAAATTAATTTTGTGTTCACCTTTAATTGCATTTGTTTCCCTGTTTTTAAATATTTGTTGAGCTCTCCTGTCGGGATCACCTTTGTGCTAAGCCTTTTTGATTTAGAAAAGAGGCCCTTCGGGGTCGCAGTGTTGGTATACGAGCAAGAGTCAGTTAAAGCAAGGGTATAACCGAGCGGTTCAAGTTTCCTTATCTGTCTCTCAGGAAATGTCTCCTTTTGTAAGGACAGAGAGCACAAGTGATCTCTTAAGCCTGTGTTTTAGCTCAGGTCTATAAACTAATCATTCTGCCCTGTCGTAAGTAAAGACTGTAAAAGTCCTCTGCCTGACTCAGTTGAGCTGCTTGTGCTGAATTGGCACATCTGCCAGAACAGGAATTAGAGGAGGTGAGAGCAGTGAAAGTATTAACCACTGTTTTTCAAATCAAAACAGCTCTTTCAATAAGTGTTTAAATCCCTGGGGAAAAGCTTCATTAAAGCCAGACCTTGCAACTCTCAAAGAAGTCAGCTGTGGGTGCTCAGTATCTTCTCAGATAAGGCCCTTAAAACAAAACATAAATTCTGATTGCAGATTAGCCAGAAAGTAGGAAATCCTGTGTTTTTTCCTAAAGCAAAAGAGACAGCATATATAATGTGTGTGTGTTCGTGTCTGCGTCATTGTTTCACTCAGAACCACAGACATGGATGTCATGGGTTTAAGAGACAGGACCACAGATGTATTTGATACACTTGAGAAATAGCTGTGGTCAGCATAAGTTATACCCCCTCCTTGTGAGCTCAGTGTCCCCCTCACACAGTGAGAGGATACCAAAATCCTGTGGGCCACTTAGAGGCTGTTTTGGGCAAAGAGTTAAGAGATCTCACCCAGAGCCTTTCCCGAGATGCGAGGCCCACCACCAGCTGCCTGCTGTGAGCTGGCTCTTGGCCAGCACTGGGGACTCAGCAGCTTGGCTCCCTCTTGTCTAGCTTGGAGGGGCAGATATTGGCCCTTCAGCTGGTCACCTTACCTAGTAACCAAATACCTTGTTCCACATGGCTTCTGTTTTTGTTGGTGCCCTAAACTAAGTGAAAGACTTGATTGACATTGACCACTCCGGCCTCCATCTGCTGTCACTGTCGGCCTGTCCCATCGGATGCTTGCTGCTCTCTGCTGTGACGTACCACACGATGGGGGAGGGTGGGTTGTTGCTGATTTGTTCCAGCTTTGGGAACCAAATGAAATAATTTCTAGGAGACAAAGATAAGTGGCAATAAATTGCTGCTTCAACCTCCACATATCACTTACCTGGACCTGGCAAGTCCCTGCTTGCACACCACATGTGAGTATTTTCGCAATGGATTTTAATTAACCTGGCAACTGCTGCTGTGTAAGCAGTGGTGCCCAACACTAATGCTTTGGGATGATGTCACTTAATGTCCTGAGGCCTTGTTTAATCTCAAATTTGTACATGTCTAGATGAACTAGTTTAACACTGTGGTACAGACCTACTTTGGTTTGATTTGCACCTTATTGACTTAAGCTCATCTGAAAGAGACACTTTTGTCTGGTGCAGATCTGGGCTTTCTCCCCTTTTCTCCATTCTGTTGGCATAAACTGCCATGTGGTTGCCAGAGGAGCTGGGCTAAGGAACTGGTCTGACTGAAAACTAACCCCCGTAAGAAACAAAACAGTTAGCTCTCAGCTGTGTTGGTATCCTGATTTGACTCGCCTGCTCTGCCTGTGCTTGTGCCAGCACAGGGAAGGGGCAGATGCGAGCAGCCAGGGGCATGAGATGGCCTTTCTGGCAGCCGCTGAAACTGCTGATCAGTTCGAGGGTTTATACAATTATGGCCTAAGTTGCTCTGCATCCTTGGGCAAGCCACTCTGCTACTTTGTGCCCCCAGCTTCTCATCCGTGAAATGAAGATTATAGCATTCTCACATATTTACAAAGCATTTTAAGATCCTTAGATAAAAGGCTTTACATTACTGCAAAGTTCTCATTGGATTTGGTCAGAGCATATGCTATTGGCTCAGACTGAGAAGACCTTTAGCAGCACAAATCTGATTTGTTTTAAGTGTCAAGCATGACTGCTAACGTTCTGCTTTATCCCCATTTTATCCTTGTTTATTTTTTACTTTCGTAGCATGAGTCATAACTTGTTTAATGCCATATCATAAAGACGAATCTTTGGGATCAAACAAAAGTGCTTCTGGAATGATTCAAGATCAGGGTGTGAAGAGGAAAAAAAATGTCAGTTACTGATACTAGATCCATAAGTTTCATTGCTCTTCCTACCACAAAATGCTGCCTTTGAGTGCCACAAAACTTATTTCTGTGGAAAGGAGGATAGAATAAAGAGAAGCTTAATAGCCAGGTAGTATGATTGACAGTTCTGCCTTTCTGTGTTTTTGCCTGCACATACCCGTATGTTACTGAAAAAAAAAGGCTCAAACTTTGATCTTCTTCACACCAATATAATGCAGAATAAACTCCAGTCAAGTTAGTAGAGCTATACCAGGGCAAAATGGATGTGAAATCAGAATTGGGTACAATTCTTTTCTACTCTGTTTGATTATTAACTGAACATTGCACATAAATATTTTTAAAGGCAGTTAACTTAATTAGCTCATTCTCCCAGTTGCTTAGCCTAAGGTTTTAAGGTAAGTTTAACATCAAGAGAAAAGTTGTTTTGCTTGAACAACCTAGTGCTGGAGTTGTAACATCTGTTGAACTATTAAAGCAAGGAATCCACACTGGAGAGGAAGAGAAGTCACTGAAACATTGACTAGATCAGAGTTATAAATGCTTGATACTGTTGAGCCTGCCTCTCTGTTGTTTTTACATGAGCAACTTCCATTAATGGTGTCAGGGGCTTGCACCCTTGCATGCTGTTTTACACTGTGTCATATGCTGTATAGCTCAGACTGCTATGGAATGAGTATTGCCCTTTCAGAACCTGCTCATGCACAAGATACGTACTTCATAAAATTATCCCTCGGAGAAAAAGATAATTAAATGAATCAAGCCAGTGTTTTAGGATTTAGGCTTCAGGGAGGATAAACAATGCTAACTGAAGCAGCTAGTTTTACTGCAGTGTGCCATACGTGAGACTTTAGTCAGAGTTCTGTTTCCTTTGTTTTACGTTGCTGTTTGGAAGGTATCAGCTTTCTGGGGACAGTACTAATAACAAAATGCCTCCCGTCAGTCATCCTCTCTTTTTCCCTTTTACACAGGGTCACCCTGGCCAGCCTGGACCCAGAGGTCTGCCTGGCGTCGATGGCTGCAATGGTACCATTGGGAGTCCTGGTGTTTCTGGATCAGATGGGTTTCCTGGCATACCTGGGCTGCCTGTATGTCCCGAGACGAATACACTGTTTTGTAGTCGCTAAGCCAGGAGTTGTTTTTCTTGCCATTGGTGGAAAAGTAACTCCTAAGTACTTGGGAAGAACCCTAATAACCACAAGGTTATTAGTACTGTTAGAACTCAGTATCATTTTTCTCACTGAAATTCCGCTCTGATTCACTGTGTAAATATTAACCTCCAAGGATAAAATGAAGGTCATATCAAGTCACTATGTTGCTACATCAAAATATACCATTGTCGCTGGCAATATTCAAGCTAACTAAGAAGCAACCACGATTAAAGTCTTTAGGAATCGTAAAGTGGCATCTGGCACCTTTCAGGTTAGTGGGTGCTGATTCAGAAAAACACATTGTCACATGCTCAAGTCTATACATCAAATATTGGATGCCTTCTTTCAGGTCTCACGATAGTCCAAAGCTTTGGTCTCAATGAGTGTCATAGAGATTTAGTTTAGATTTAGTTTATATGCCTCTCAGTGTTTTGCTTTCAAGAGTACTTCCAACCTACCAGATCGGGGATTTATCCAATGTGCCCTGGACACCTAAAAATTAGCTGCCTAGTCTCTTCATCTGGACTCCCCATGTGTGCAGAGTGGCACTTGCAAGAGCATTTCTCCCCATCTGCCTTACAGCATTAACTGATCTTTGGAGATACCAATTTTTCTCCATTTGCTACTGAGGATGTGAAGGTAGCCAGCTCACACTGTACACCCTGTTTTAAGTGGGTAGGGTTACTTATCAGAGCTCCATTTTTAGATACTTCTGAGAATTATACCCTTTTATAGAAGTATGGGGTTACTTTTGCAGTCTTCTAGCAAAAGCAAAAAATATTTGATTGTTCACAGCTGAAGCCTGATCTTACAAGTCACATGACTAATCCTACAGGCAGTGGAACTCCTTTGCATGTATAAGGAGCTTTTGCAACTTCATGAAGAAGAAGAAAGTACAGCTGGCAGATATGAGTAATGCCATTTGTTTCAGCTTTTTAAACTATACTGAAAAATCTTTATATGTTGTCCAGACTTGAAGTTCATATGATGTTGAAAATACCTAAGCAAGAAGATCAAATTTAAGTACTGCTTTCTTAAGTAACTGGTTTAGTCATACCTACTTCTCAAACTTCTGTTTTGTATTGCTTGTAGGATTACATTTTTGGCAAGGAAAGCTGCTTAGATCAGCTAACCACAGTCAAATTAAATTGGCAATTAAATGAAATCACCCCAGATAAATTGGATGGGATGATTAAGATTAAAATAAATTGGGTAAATATAGAATTATAGTGACAGCTTTTTCAGAAGATTCATGCAGTCTACCAGTTTGTTTTCCCCTTGAATATTCCTCTAAATAAATTTCAGTTATTTACAGTGTTACAAAAGAGATATGTATGTGAACAGAAGGGTTACACCATATCAAACAGATTCAAATAGGATCTTAAAAGTTTTTGACACCCTGAAATAAAAGGAAAATCTAAGGTAAACAGGAAAATACTAGGGAAAATATTTGCAGAACCTTGTTTTTCCAGAGCCACAGGAAGTTTTAAGTTCTGACAATACCACATCTCCTTTGACAAAGCTGCAGTAGTACTTTCGCAGTTTGCTGGAGCTGTTAGACTGCCTCGTTCATTATGCTGAATGTGATTTCTTTCAAAATGGAATCTGTATTTTTTCCAGAAATTTATTTTTAACATTTATTTTTTAACAGGGTCGTCCAGGTCCCAGAGGTCTTAAAGGAGAACCTTTCTTTGCCCAAAGCAGCCTTAAAGGAATGAAGGTAAGACTTGTCATGACATAGGGGAAAATAACTTGCAAGAAAACACTTTGACGTCCTACAGTGGGGAAGTTGCAGGGCTGATGCTGCAGGTTGGGTTGCTTTTGATGCTGTGTGTGGATAGCCTGGCTATGTCTGAATGCAGAGCTGTGAAAAAGGCTATAACTTCGTTAACAACAACACAGAATACTTTCAGAACTTGGAATTGCTTAGTTCTGGCAGCACCAACACATCTTGTTCATGCCATAGTGGGATGCTAGTGTGTGTGGGACGTTGCTCATCATGTTGCTGTTTGGCATATAGTTGCTAGTCCTTCATCTGTCCCTGGAGAGCTAGCACCATTCCTTTGTCAGTGTCACACAGTGGATGTAAGCTTGTACAATTCCTTGTAAGCTTGTCCTGTCTTGTGTGAAGTAGCGTACGTGTTTCTAGATGCAGATGTAGCAAAGGAAGAGGCCTTCAGCTACACTCAGAGCTTTCCTGTAACTGGCATCCTGACATATGCTAAGCCTGTTGAAATAACAACCCAGTAAACTCTCAAGTGCTTGCTAAGATTTCTCCTACTGTGAGATCCCAGATGCCCCCCAGGGTTTTTTGTGCTGGGATGTACTAGTAAGTAATCAGTTATATTCTGGTTTAAACATCATATCCCATCCGTAGCGTTCCATCATTTTACTCTCTTTGTTTGATAAGGAACTTACACTGAAATTTCTGTATCATATCTGTAATTTTATTTCCTGTACAGATGATACAAACTATGGAAAGATGGTCCCAGTTTACTGTTCAGAACAATGATTGTGTTCTTGAATATTCTCACGTAAAAGATTTAGTTCCTTATTGCCTTGCAATAAACATTCAACAACTTATAATGGTTTCGATTTTTGCAAGAAGTACTAGATTTGGGATAAGATTATGAAGGATTCAGTACCTCTTGTGGTATGTTCGGCGGACTCATGCTTTATTAAATGTTGAGAATTTTAATATTTTTTTCTGTGCTTGAAGTCCGCACACACTGAGTTTTTTGGTGAAAATTATGAACTTTCCTAAAAGTCTACCCACGTTATATACGTTCATGTAAGCTGGTAAAAGTTAAATAGATCTTTATTTATTAACTTAGGTATTTATGGAAAATACAAATCATCTGAAATGATAATTATATGTTTTCACTTGTTTTACAATGTTTTTGTCACAGAAGTTTTTACAGTGTGTTTTACGGTGTCTTTTCAATGAATATAATTTTTTGTCAAGCCACAAAAGTTTTCCTGTTACCCATAAATAATATGGTTGGCATTTCTCCAGAATTTTGGAATCTCTCCATTGACTGTTTTGAATATGGAAGCACAGGTGTCAAAATATTTTTCCTTGTACACTTGACCTAATATTAAAAAGCAATTTTTTTATTTATAAAAATCTTAATGTCATTTATATGTTGTTACAATAATGTGTGTTTTTCACCAAGGTATTTGTAATTTTTAGGGAGAAAATGGTCTTCCTGGGTTGGATGGAATTTCTGTAAGTTATTTACTTTGGGGAATAACGATTTTAAGGAATATCACTTTAAGTAGGTAATTTTTCTGGTCACTTGAATTGTGTAAATTATTTGCTTGTAATGATTCTCAAGGACACCTTTCAAATTAGTGGGTCATTTGTTTACACATATGATACTAGTAGCATGAGTAAATCCAAGTTTTCCAGTGGTATGAGTAGATCTAAATTATGGTAGAGGAAATCATTTTTCTGCTAGTACCTATTCTGTTTTCCCTTTTAAAATCAATCTCCCTTCTACCAGTGACCTCTGTAACTTTGACTTTCAGAGTAAATCTAATAATATCAAATTTAAATTGGCATACGTAATCAGGGGATATTATTTATGTTTTCTGAAACTCAATTTCTCTTTGTCTGGGATCTGATGAGGTAAGCCCTACACATTCTATAGTTTTCCTGTGTTCTTTGCAATTGCTTTCCAATCATTGAGGCATTTGAAGGGATGTTGTCAGCTGGAATTTTGTCCCTAACAAATTTATATTATGCAGAAAAATCTTTACAAAAATATGAACTAGAGAAAATCTCTTAGCCTTGTTAGCGTGTTACCTCCAACAATTTTTGAAAGAGTCTAGTATACTGGTTCAGTGGCTTTCTAAGTCTTGAGTCTCTTAAGATGCTCAGTGCCTTCACAGCTCCTTTTGAAGCCAGTGGGTAGAAAAGTACTCAGCAACTTGTCCAAGATACTTGCTACCTCACCTTTCAAGTGAACCTCTCAAGTAAACAAAATTGATTTTGATTTAGTATACTTGACATGAAAAAAATTTGGGGGGGATTCTTGAATATTGAAGTTAACTGAGATTAGGAACCAGTGGAGTGCAGATGAGAACACTGACTCCTGACTGAGAAAATATGATAAAAAGGGTTAAAATTTAAAACTTCTTCTTACAGGGCCCAAAGGGTTTTCCAGGTCCAGCAGGTTCTGTAGGCCCTATAGGTTTGCCAGGTTTGCAGGTAAGAGACTTTGACTGTTGCACTTGTTGATAAAACAGTTCAAAATGTTGGCGATTTTCCATCCTTGCCTAGATTTATGTAATGACAAGGAACAAAAGCGTGTGTGTCTAAAAGGTTTGTGCACAGTTGACTTCAAACGTAGAATACTTGAACTCAGAGTTTTGAGCTGGTTACAAGAGTGAGAGTTCCTTTCCGGAGTAGTGGTCAGAGCGGCAATTACGAATGAGAACTGCAGCAAGGCCCAAACATGCCGTCCCACAAACACTTGACTTTACTATTCTGAGCACTTCCTAGTCTCAGGACTAAAGGGAATATGCTGACCTCTGCATGTTTGGAGTCTTTGTCATCATGAAATATGCTGAAGAGTTGCTTTTTCAAGATACTGGAAGAGAGTTTCCACTGGGCAGAGGTAAAAAAAAGACCTACTTTGAAATGTTTGTTGCTTTTAAATTGAGGTTTGCTTTTAATTAACCACAGTGCCAAAGGGGCATCCAGTCTATCATAGTTGTGAAAACTTGAAGATACACTTAAAGTGTATCACTTGCTTTGCTTTGGGGACAGGAGATGAGAGTTCAGCTATTGTTGCAGATCCAAACATTGCTTCTATTGTGTGCATCCTATGTAAGTCAAAAGAAATAAAATCTTGATCTTGTTCACACTTAGGGTCCAGTGGGTCCCCCTGGACCACCAGGTCCAAAAGTAAGTACCTACCTTTTCTTTCTCCTTTCCACACCTGATTTTTTCTTGTCAGGGTTGTGACCCTAGATGATGGTATTGCTGTTGTTGTGGTTGTTTGTTCATCACTATTTTTTCCCTTAGGGTAACATGGGATTAGGCTTTCAAGGAGAGAAAGGAGAAAAGGTAGGTGAAACCTGTTCTATTATGGAAATGGTGTGAAATAATACTCCACAGTTCTACATAGGTATTCTAGATAGTGTTCCATCATAGCTAGACCCCCCCAGAAGATGGCTTAATTCTAGCATTTTCTTCTTTTTCTTCTTCTTTTCTGCTTTTGGAGTGACAGTCCAAATACTGAAGATTTTTGTTGGTTCCATATCTGTTTTATACAAAGAAAGGGATGGGAGTTTTTCCTGGATGAAGGGAAAAAAAATCTCACTACAGCTTAGTGTTCTCATGTCCATCCAGACATAAGATCCTTTGACTTCTTTTAGATCTCTGTCTTTCAGTTTCTTTTGCCCCTTACCTCTTGTATTACATTTTTCTACTGACTTACTGTTTGTCTTTCAGAATACTCTTTGGGTCAACTGACATGTAATTTTATAGTCTCACTGTCCTGAACAGGTGTCCTGCAGTCTGTGTGAGGATTTACACCGGCATAGTGGGACTTCTCGAAGTTCTCAGTTTGGAGCTTGAGTCTGCTGCTATTAAAATCAATTCTCAACATTCTACACATTCCATTTGTAATGAAGGAGAGGAACTTGCTATAAGCCAGGGCATTTTCCTGCCGCTCTTGAGACATCATCTTGCATTAATTATTTCTTGATATTTTATATCAATTATGTTCTTATCTTTCTAGCTGTCTCTTGCCTCCTTCTCTTTCATATTTTGCCCTGAAGTTTTTCTGGAGTTTTCTTTGTTTTCAGAGTTTTTCTGTTGATTCAAAAGCTGACCCTATTTTTCTTCTATGTTTTATCTCCACAACTCCCCTTAAACAGGTTTAATGCATTCTGTTCATCTTAATTTTCAGCCTGAACCTTTTGATTTTCATGGCCAAATTCCTATGCCAGCCTTCAGACACACGGCTGTAACATAGGCAGGGTATAATTAGAGTGACCATTTTCTGAATCAGAAGCAACTGTTGTAGGAAAGCAAACGTAATCTGTCTATGTTAAGAGCTGATTCTTTTGCCTACAGGGTGATGTAGGACTGCCTGGCCCTCCAGGTCCCCCACCATCCACTGGAATACTTGAATTCATGGGATTCCCAAAAGGGAAGCAAGGAGAAAAGGTTTGTAAATTCAGTTTACAAACTCTCCCCCTCCCCTTGCCACAAAGGCTGAAGGAAGTTGCTGAGCAGCGAGGACTGTTATATTCCCAAATCACAGTCATTTTCTGTACTAGCTTAAATGACCAGACAGCTTCTGAATAAAAATATTTTTAGCTCAGATTGATGTAGAGCACTCTTAGAAGGAGGAATCTTAAAGCTAGTTAAATATTTTCATCTTTACTCTTAAAAATGAATGAGCTGTAGTTTGTTTCTCTTCAACCTGCGTACTGTGAAACTGTGTGAACCCAAGCAGAAAACCTAATCCTTTTGGAAAAATAAATAAGAAAAAGCAAAGCTTCAGCTCTTTTGTTTTCAGTATGATACATACTACTCAGAAATAATCAGATTTGTCTCCTTTATTGTGTCGTCCAGGCATTTGTGGAGATACATATTTAGCGTATCAGTATTTCTGTAAAAGCTGTATGGATCTTGATTCTCTACACACCTGAAATGTAGACATACTGAATTAATCTGGGACCTAGACAGGCTAGTTTGAGAGCTGAGTCCAAGCTTGCCTAGACTCCTATATTAGTCATGAGAGACTGTCATACTTGGTGGAGTTATATTAGTGTGAGCTTAGATCCAAAGTTCAGTCCTTTTGGCTCGCTCTTGAATGTGTAAGCAGAATTGTGAATACATGACGTTATCTCATCGTGTTTTATTTTGCTGCTTTCCATGAAGTACCATGCATGTTCAGATTCCCTAGGTGAGGATGTGAAATACTTCTGGTTTGCCTTCTAGCAATGGGGGACAGCTGAACAACAGTTCCCAAGTAGTGGTCTGTGAAGCCATGGGAAGTGGCCACAAACAATCTTTTGCATGCAATAGCTTTGTGCTGAGACACTATATCTGGCATGTGACAAGACACAAATCAAGTATACGTGCTGCTGAATAAATCACAAAACCTTGCTTTAGGAGTCAGGAGCATGATGGGTGATTGGGGCAAATGTTGCTTTTATGGGTACGGTGATTTACTGTGTTTACCTCTTCCCCTCGGCAGGGTGAGCCAGGCCCTCAAGGATTCCCTGGAGAAGAAGGATTGCCTGGCCTGCCGGTGAGGATGGAGGAGAGTTTTTAATATTTGCCTAATAAAGACTAGATGCTTCAACAGCTTTCGGATAGCTCACAGAATGTCCACAAGAACTTTTAGGTACCAAAGTACTTTTGAAATCTGATACAAAAGTCCCCAGGATTTCTCCGTGAGTATATAATTTGTTGTCCTTTATCCTGGAGACACAAAGAAGGTACTGCTGTCCTGTAACAGTTGTTACAAAGCAAGAGTCATTTCAGTACATTTAATCTGTAGTTTGCAGAGGAAACCTGCAAATAGACATAACCTTTACATAGCCACTTGATGGCAGTGTTTCTTGATTTCCCATAGTGAGCTTCATATATTTAAAAAATCCTATTTTTTCCCCCTAATTATGTTCAAACATACTTCTTTCTTATTTTCTTTGAAGTCGTAATGCACATGCATATCTGTCTGTCTCTCTCTCAACCTATATACACACAATTTTAAAATGGACTTGTTAACATTAGTCATAACTTATAGACTCAGGAATGTGTAGCATCTTCCCTGTATGAATTAAGAATAACAGCAGTTTATCTCTGGATTCCAGGGAGCAATATAACCCAGCTTATAACCTTTGTAAACACAGGTTCTTTAAATGAATTTATGGAGTAAATATTTTGTGGAACTTCTGACCAGTAAGATGAATTGTTTACTTGTTTCTTCAATATACAGATGTGCTCAGTAGAATGGCGTGCAAGAAAAACCTGTATGTGAAGCACAGTTTGTTTATTAGTCTTTCTGGGTGTATTCCATTATGCACATGTTTAGCTTTATGCATCACAAGAGGCCCATTGAAGCTGATGAGTTTGAACATATGTGTGAACTTAACCACAAGCGTTAGATATTTCAGGATTGAAGCCTGAAAATTGCTTAACTACTGTAACCCTCACTGAAATTAAAGCCTGGTGTTCTGTCTCTGGATTTGATACTTCTTGCTGGCTGGGAAAATCACCAAACATTTCCAAATGTTGAGTGTGAAAATGTTGTTTTCATGTCATTCTTAGGCTTCAGAAATGAAAAGGCATGCTTTGAGCCCTGCACTGAGCTGCTGCTGTTAAGAGATAAGATTTGAAATCACTTTTAAATGGAGAATGTGATACAGAGTGGCAGTGGCAGGACTTTGCTATTTATAGCAGGGAGTTACTTGCATTGTACTGTGCTCTAAATGGATGGGAGTCATGGGGAATGGGGAAGAAAATGTACTGCATGTACTAACAGCTCTCTTTGAGATGGGTTTTCTTTCTGGGGCAAAAAGAGGTCCAGTGGAATTGGTCAGTTGCCCTTATATCTCTATTGTGCTGTTTACGTTAACACATGTGTTTGTGCTCATCCTGTCTTAAGGCTGTGCTATTCAGTTCCAGACCAGATCACAGATTTAATGTTGATTTCTTTCCTCAGGGTTTTGGAGGTGTTGGAGAAAAAGGAGAAAAGGGTGTCCCTGGCTTGCCAGGTGGCAGGGTAGGTAACTTTTCAAAGTCCTTAAATCCATGTTCTCAAAATAGTTGCATGAAGTGGAATTTTCATCAACAGAAGCATTTCCAAGGCATGTAGGTACACCAGCCTTAGGATTTGGCCTCATAGTAGCTGGTGCCATACAGCTACAGAACCGACAGATCGTTCTTACCTCAGTAAAAGGCTCAGACTAAAGGTGAAATGGAAGATGAATACAGACAAGGCAGTCCAAGAAAATCATACAGAAATAATTAGTAGAGTCTTGATACTGCAGGCTTGCATTTTTCCAGATTTTTTGAAGGCTTCACAGAAAAGGAAGTTTGTAGGCGGTCCAAATAAAGATAGTAGGAGGGCTTTGCAGGAGCTTTTAGGGAGCTACTACCCACTGCTAGAACTGGCCAGGAGAAAACACAGGTAGGTATCTGGGAAAGAAACAGGCCAGCTGGCAATATAGACCAACTGGACAGTGAGGGTGGGAGTTAACAGCATGCTCAATCACACAATGGTCATGGAGAGATTCTTCAGACCACCATGACTCTGCAGAGACCTGATGCTCATACACAACAGGGAGAGCAAGGCATTCTGTTTGGCATGTGCACAGCAAATTGTCAAGACAGAAGGTACTTATCTGCTCTTCAGTTTCGTGGCTTTACAGTTACAAACTACCTACCTAACTTTCCGGTAAGATAAGACACCAAGACTTACTTAACTTGAAATGCTTGATTAGTGAGACAATGACTAAAGAAGATATGAGATATTTTATCAGTTACTCTGCTGAATTCATTCAATGATGATTGCTAGTATTTGTAAGATATATAAAATCAGTGGTAGCTTCTCCTTTTGAAAGTTCTACCTTTTCACTCTTTGGAGCCTGATAAAATCAGAACAGACCGAGATAGACCTCTGAAAGTTAAGTAATAAAAATATTTTTTTTCTATTTCAGGGACTGCTGGGACTGGATGGATCTGATGGGATTCCAGGGAGAAAGGTAAAATGCTCTCTTTAATTTTGACTGTACTTCTAACAATCCATCTAACCACTTAAGCCATCTAACTACTTAAGATCTGCTGACTTATTTCTCTAGTGATTCTGATACATCTGCCCTGTAAAACTAGTGAAAGCTAGCTAGAAAGTCCACATAAAACTCTAGTTCCCTTTAACTCTCTGTTTTTCTAGTTATCCATACATGCTCAGAGGACCATGTCCACAGATGGGAAATTGTACATTCCCTTGTGGAACAATCAGCTTTCTCACTTTTCCCCTTTTGGGGCTGTCTTCATGTAGTGCACCAAGTGGTAACAACCAGGTGATCAAATGGCTGAACACTTGTTAAAACACTTCCACTTGTAGATGCACCAGTGCAAGTTGTTCAAAAAAACAGCCCTCAGCCACACAATTTTTATTTGCCTTTCCATAGTGTTAACAGCCTGGAATTCAGTTGCTTTCTCATATATCTTGTTTTATGATGGATGTCTTTTTCACAATACACTGTAGGTGATCCTATCATCAATATACTCTAATTTGTATCTGTATGTCAAAATTATATGATAAAAATGAGTCCTTTATGTCAGGTTTCTGAACAATACTTTGTATAGGCTGTATTGGGGCTTACAGCTATCCAAGAATTCGGAATGACAAGGTTTAAAATTAAGGCTTCCTGCTCCAAAGCTCTTGGAATGTCTTGTTTTGTCTGAAGAGGCAGCGGGTCTTACAATCCATACTGGGCCAGGTTCAATGTGTTACTCAGTGGAGAACAACAGATCACTTTTGTGTGGATTTCCAGTCACACACACAGAGGGGTTTTTTTGGTGGCCCTGGGAATGCTAATGAGAAAATGAATAGCTGGAGAGATGGATCTCACAGCATCATTTGAATGTTTGGGTGCCAGTGTTTTGTTGGAGGGGGAACAGAATGGAGGGGAAAGTTTGAGGGACAAGGAAAATGACATACTAAATTCCTCACTCCTCAAACATCTGCAGTTCTGACTGCTCCAAGGTCCCCTCCTGAAATGCATGCCCTTATGCCTGCTCACAGGTTCTCACTATCTTTACAGCACAAGGAGGCCTAAAGGACCTCAGGTGTTTTGCAAACTAGAAGAACACTGGCAAATTGATGCCATAAGTTTTCTCTTTCTTTATTTCTTTGGCAGATATTTCATAGGACATGGGTCTGGGATTCAAGTCCGGGCACTGTAGATGTCTCAGCTAACAAATAACACCACTGTCCTGTTGTTTCACTATGTAACAATGCTCCCACGTGTGATTTGCAGGGTCATCCAGGTATTCCAGGCTACCCTGGACATGATGGAGTGGAAGGCATGAAGGTAACTTCTCATATGGAAATACTAAAGCACTGCTTTTGTAATGACATTTGCATATAAAGGTCATTGCTCCAGTCAAATCTCTTTTTTTTACCTCTGTATCAGTGTAATTTTTGGTGCGTTTCAGTTCCTCATTAGCTGTATTGTTAGGGATGAACATGAATGGTTGCTGATCTGTGAAAACTCAGATATTTTAATACCTTTACAACATTCAGTCATGTAACTTCATGACTTATAATTATATATGTGGTCTCTGCTGTCTCATTTATCCTTACACCAATGCCATATTTACTGGGGAGGTGAGGCAGTATTAGATGGAACTAGGTGGACGTGGAAGATATTTGCTAAGGCTACCTGAAGTCTTGGATGACAGCTTTACAGGTATCAACAATTCTGAAAAGAATGGGTCCAACTCATCCCCATATTCCTCATACTAGAGATATGCAAGAATGAGTCCAGTCCATCCGCATATTCCTCATACTGGAGATATGCAAGAATGGGTCCAACCCGTCCCCATATTCCTTGTGCTGGAGATATGCAAAAAACAACAGCCATTTTTTAATATCTCACAACTTGGGCTGCAAGACACCTGGAAATTGAGTGATCATTGGCCAAAATGGTAGGGTAGTATTTTGCTGTGAAAAGCACTTTTAATCTGCCACTGAGACCAGTATATGGTTGGCAGGCATGAAAAATGCAAGTGCTGACAGGTGTTTTTGTGCAGAGCACATGGAAAAAGTAGTCCCAGTTTATGCACAGAGCAGTATTACTGGAAGAAGCAATAAAGCACTGCCTCAGCAGACTGTATGGTGATTATAATATAAATCTGATGGGGAATTTGACAAAAGTCATATTTCGCAGTTCCTCTGTCAAAGGATTTGATTCTATGTTAGAGTGAGAGGCAGGAATGATACTGCAGTTTGTCACAACTCACTTTTTACACTTGAATGAGTTTATGGAGGAATCCAGCAATTCCCTGAGAGCTCCTGTTATTAAAATTCAGGGCTCAAAGGCATTCGATAACTGCAGCAATGAGTGCTTCAAAAGTGTGTGTATTTGTAGCAGCTCTTTCACTTTTACCACAAGATGAACAAAAATGGTCTACCTGATGTGGTACAATATGCTGATATGGTGATTGGTATCCAGTAGTCATGGTATGCACATATCCATACTTCCTATGGAGGTAGCAGGACACATTCAGAAGATAGATAACAGCAAATACTATGTTAATCAGCCATTAGTTTCATCCCATGAGAAGAGTGGATAGTCATGACTGCAGATGATTGTAAATAGCTGAGGAACAAAGTAAATTCTTCACCAAGACAAGGAATGATGCTTATGTCAGTGAATGACAACAGACATTGCTACCACGACACAGCTGCTTTCATGACAAGCAGTCCTCCCCCTCCCCGCCATCTTTAAGATCTGTTGGTCTGTGAATCTGTTTTCTTCTACAGGGTGAATTAGGTGACATCGGTCCCCCAGGCCCTCCTATCGTTATTGACAGGGAAGGTGTAGTCATTTCAGGTATTCATTTCCATTTTGTTTTGGAACTATTTTTAAAGCACTTTTTCTCATCCAAGTTTTCTTCTTACTATATTTTACCACTTTTCCACACTGTGAATTGGGTCTAACCTGTCCCTTGTTACACTTCTTTTCAGTTCTGTATTGTTAGCACACAGATACATTTGGTCCAATGTATTTAACTTCAGAGTTTGCAATAAACCTTTCATTTGCAGTTTGCAGAAGATGTTTCCAGGCAGAATAACATGTTTAATGCCTGGGGGGCTGACTGTAGGCGAGCATGGGGAACATAAGCTACCTGTGTGTCTTACTTCTCTGTACTACGAAAAAATGGCTTCTTTTTTTCTCTTGGAGATGGGTACCCTGAATGTCATTCTGTTAATATTTGTCATTCAATGTGGTAATAATATTGTTGAGAAAAGGAGCTTAATTAATGCCTCAGCTGAATCAGGCCTGGATGGGAACAATCTCTGAAGCTATAAAAATGAGGACAAAAACTGTATGTCGTCTCCTCTTCTTCCTCCTTCACATGTAGTCCAATTTGAAACAGTGTCTAACACGTCAGGAGGAAGTTTTCCCATCGTTACTAACTTGGACTAACAGGCTCACTGCTAGCGGATTTGCAGCCTTTGCTGTCACGAACACCAGTGGCCACTGAGACGGTTGACTGAACTGTCTATCAGCAGAACTTGTCATGCATTTTTCCCCTTGTGTATCTCTATTTGACCAATAGGTGCCCCAGGTGACCCCGGGACCCCAGGAATTCCTGGCCCTCCAGGAGATGAAGGAATCAGTGGTTTACCAGGCCTTCCAGGAGCTCCAGGATTTCCAGGCCTGGAACAAGGTAAAGTATCTGCTAACAGTGTCCTTAGCAGGCTGTTTTCTGTGTGTTTGTTGCTGATAAAACTTCAGGTAGCGGCCTTGATGTGTCGAGGGTTTCTCTTGTTTGGAGCTAGTGTCTCTTTTCTCCAGGTAGCTGATTTGCAGTCTGTGTGTGAGACATGGGGCAGGGATGACATACAGGGAAATCAAGTTTGTAGGCTTGAATGGGAGCCGGATTAGTCCCACAATGATTACACTCATATCAAGACTTCAGGTGTGAATATTTGGTGCAGCAGTGTATACAGAAGGTTATTTGTTTGTTTGATTTCCATTTTGGATGAATCGATTGACAGAACCTTTTCTAGAAATGGAACGTTTTAAATAAAAGTAATTGGTTTTGATTTTTTTGAATGACTTCTTACACTGGCAGCATGGAGCTAACAGATTGGCTAGATAAAACCACCGTAGGTGGGACCCATTTGTCCCATGAAAGGTCTTACTTGAAAGTTTCTGTTTCACTTGAATGTCATCTGTGAAGTCCTGGCTTCCAGTGATCCAGAGGCTAGGAATTACTAGAGAAATTAATTTGCTCAGAGGCAATTTGTAAACAGAAAAACAGAATTTTTTTTAACTAATCATCAGGATTTAAATGCTGCCCTGTGAAGTTTTTGGAAGACTGAGGGAGTGTGTAAGTGGGAGCGAGTTGGTGGTGCTGATTAATAAGTTCTCCTTTGCATGTGATTATAAATTGTCCTGCATTAACATGGCTGCAGTTCAGGTCACAGTGATAATTTTCATAATGTTAAAAATACCTGAATGCACTTGCTGCTGGAGAGCTGCTCATTGTGTCCATGTTGTCTAGATGCAGTGGGCCCTGGAGGGTCTCCGGGTATTCCAGGTGTTAAGGGTGAAATAGGAGATCCTGGAAGAGCAACGATTGGATTACCAGGCACTCCCGGCAGAGTTGGTTTACCGGGCCTGCCAGGAGCACCAGGATTGCCTGGTTCACCACGTATGTATTTTTTTGTATGTACTTTTATATGGGTTTCAGAGTAAAACAAGACAAATAGTCATTTAAATATTTATTTATTTGCCAGTGAGGATTATTCATCTGTGTATCTTTAAGGCTTAACTGATACCCCATTGTGATTGTAACTCAGAGTCTTAAACATATATATGAGCAGATACCCCTCTGAAGTAACAAAATAGAACTAACCCTTTTAAAAATGGTGACCTGAGTCACTGAGGCACGAGGTGATATAGACTCAATTTGTGGCACAGAGGACTTTGATGTTCTAGGCTAGTCTCCTAAACACTGGACTAATACTGAGGATCAAACCTGGTATTTCATAGATTTATATTTAGTAGTGGTCTGCATCTCCCAAATGAAGTACCAGCTCTGTCTGCTGGGTTTGGATTATTTTATTTATTAACAATTATTAGCAATCCTCTGAGTAGGTGGTCCGTAGGAAGGAGGTAAGCATGAAAACATAGTTATTTGATTTCTCCTAGTGAATGCTGTGTTGCCATGCAGCAAATGGAATTTAATAAACTAACCCAACAGTAGTATCCTCAGATGTCTCCTATTATACTGTACAGCCTTCCATCGTTATCTGTATTTGTGCTGTTTTAATAGGATGAAACTGAGTCAACTCAGATGTTCACTCCTAGTAAATAAGTTTCAGTTGGGGGAAAAAAAAGGTTATATCATAAAGCAAGCAGGAGCTTGCCATGGTACTGGCTTAGATAAAAAAGAGACCATGACCTAATGAGTGCCTGGGGTAAATGTCTGACATTAGGAGAACCAGTATCAGTAGTATTTTGGGTACCAGCAGTCAGAAAGGATGTTCGAAGAGACAGTTTTTAGACTTAAGGAAATTTGGGTTTATTTTTCCACATCCATTTGTATGGAGGACCTCATTGGTTTCACTATACATTGTTTTGTTTTCCTCAGAAAATGAATAATAAATGGAAAGGGGTTGATTTTACACAAACCCTGTGTTTTAACATTCTGCCATGAACTGAATTCTTGAGAGTCAAACTTTCAAAAACAGGTCACACTTCAGTGATGGAGCTGATGAACATGGACTGATTAAATGGTTTTCCATGGCGAAGAAAGTGTTCCTGTATCAAGAACTGTTTGACAGTCAAATTCCGCTTATTCTTCTGTGGAGTCCCTGTGGCTCTTGCAGCTGTTTTTAGCTGATGGCTGCAGTTTGTTTTCGTGGAATATCAGATGTCTGCTGGTCGACATCCATGTTACTGCTGTCACTGGGGAAGGGCTTTCAACCTTACTAGTTATAGTTATTTTAGATCACTTCTCTCTGCCGTTTCTGTCTTGGCTCATGTTTCATTGCATTTATCAGCATATGAAGAGATGTAGAGAATAATCCTGCAGTTGTAAAGTGAGGGAAGGGGAAGTCCCTGTACCCAGTTTGCCATTTAGTCTCTTTCCTGAGCTACAGCAACTTGATGAGATGCTGAGGAACTCTGCAGAAGGCAGGTGGCCTTGGGGATGACTCTGTACCACAGCAGCAGTGGCAGAGACACTGCTCATATATGGTAACTTCTGTGCCAGCAAAAAGGGCAGCCACATTTATTTATCCCTTTCTCAGCTTCTTTCCAGAGTAGCCCCTGTGCATATGGGTCTCCACTTTTCCCAGAGCTGTGAAGGCACATCTGCTCTTCTACCTAACAGTGCAATGAGGACAGGCCATGAACTAAGTCATTTGTCCTTCTGTATACAATTTGCTTGCAATTTGCTTAGTTCTTTGGCCAGCCCTTAAGTGCTTGAAATAAGTGCAATGGCAGAGCAGTACAAATTCTTGTACTTGTGTAACTTACACAGCTCTGGTCTGATCCGGTGTCATTTCTGTCAGTTGCATAGCTAATACTGCATTGTAAACAGTTAATGAGCTTGAAATAAGGCCTTCTCATGGTGTTTGCTTCTGTTCTTTCCACATGTAGGCCCTTCATACTTCCCGGACACAATCTTTGATGGAAGGCCTGGGACCCCAGGGGAGCCTGGACAGAGAGGGCCACCAGGAGCTTTGGGTCCAAAGGGGTACAAAGGTAATTGACTCTTACTTTGGGAGAGCCTTTCAGCAATCACTGGGCCTCAGAAAAATATTTACATGTAGTTAATATCCTAAGGGAAGAGATGGAAATGTGTTTATAACAAACCATATACACTGGGACATGGATTAAAGGAGTTGACAGCCTTTACAATTTGGAGAGAGTGGTGCCCAGCACTGCTAGCAGAATCCTGTTTTCTACTTCCTGCTCAGGCTGATAAGTAGATAAACATCCCATACCCGGACAATTAGTTAAACAAGTTATGCTTTAAAGCCAGAAGGCATAATGAGCCTTAAAAATGAAATCCTATGCCCTGCTTTGCTTTTAGTAGCATAGGCTGGAAATGACAGAGAAACTTAATTTTATTCTCTTCTGTGCTAAAAATGATGAGAATTTGGGTTTTAGCCTGTGACAGAACTAGCAGCAAAAAGCAAGATGTGTGCAGACTTCACTGTGCTTTGTGATTGTTTGGATCCATGCCCAATTACTATTCCGGGAAATATAACAATGTCCAGCTGAGGGTCATTGTAACCTACTGTGAGTGGGAGTATGGATTTGCTTTCTCTGACATAAAACCATCTGTTAAAAAAAAAAAAAAAAAAAAGAGAGAGACTTCTGTCCTAAAACTCCCCTAAACCATCTGTTTAGCAGAGTCTGAACCTTTGGGAAGAGTTCAAGAAAACAAGCAGGATATGATACATAGTGCTGAGATTCATGCTGCACATTGTAGTGCGGTGATGGCATTGTATAGAAATTAAGCTGGACAAAGCCTGAGCTCTGCCTGCTTCCCACCTGCATCATGTGAGCACAGTAGGCATGAAATCATAGCAAGTCAGAATGTCTTTATCCCAATCAAATAAAATACTGCTTTTGGATCTCTTGAAACTGAAAAGAATCTATACAAATGAAACTGAGTTTGGGGTTTTGACTCTGTTTTCCAGGAGAGGCAGGTGATTGTGCTTGTGATGGAGGAGCTACAAGAGCTGGACAAAAAGGCATCTCAGGTCCACCAGGTGCACCAGGAAGCCTTGGTGTGCCTGGGATTAAAGGCATCAGAGGAGACCCAGGCACTGTGGGGGCACCAGGACTGCCAGGTCCTCCGGTAAGGCAGGCAGAGTATACATTGGTTGTCATGAATTGAATGAGAAGAAGTACTCATGTGCTATTTGTTGGTGTAGACCACATTCAAACCGGAACAAACTTTTTTTATAATTTCTTCTACTTGTTTTGGTAAAAAATAAAGAAAAAAACAGAAATTGATTTGTGAAAAAAAACTAAAAGTAGAGAAATTACCACCTCTTCTAAGACTAGAGGAAGAAATGGTTCTTAAGTTCTGAGAATTGCATGTTTAGCAGTCAAAGGAAGAACAGCAGCAGTTTTTCATTCCTGGGCCTGTTGGCTGTAGGTACACATGTATTTGGCCCAGGGTTCTCCCTGAGCAAGGACTTGCTGAGGAAGCAGGTATACATCTGTGTGGAGAGAAGACCTGAAACTGAATGGTGAGATCTTTCCATGTCTTTGCTGATAGCTGAAAAAACTGTGTGCCATAGATGCAGTCTCCTTCTCAGCTGCTGCATGCTGAGCGCATTAGTGAGAGTTATGCGTTGTGTTTTTATGAAATAACCATGTCAAATAGGATTCTCCCAAATGCTGAGCATTGCCTATTGGCAGTATTTACTCTGAAAATCCCAGGTCACAAAGATACAAGTCTTTGACTTCAGAGTATCTTTATCAGTGTCAGTAAATGCAGCACACCAAGTAATAGGGGAGAAGACTCAATACTTGGGCCTTACTGTATCATGAGTGATATATTGTTGCCAGATGCCATCCAAGACTGCCGTCAGTATAGTGCTATATACCAGGATTTGGCTTGCCAATATAAAGCTGTAGTGACTTGACTGAAACATTTGGAAATAATCAGATCTCTTTTTCTTTTTCTAGTGTAATATATATAATAGGAAACCTTTTGTGGATTCTTTCTAGCTGCCAGTCATTGTGTACTGTCCTCATATGTCTTTTCTAAGCAGCAAAGGTTTTTTGCTGCATGTTCATATGCCTGGGTTTTTTCTCTTTTGGCATATAGGCTTCAGCTGGTCAGCAAGGTCTTCCAGGCCCTAAGGGAGAAAAAGGAGATCCATCCTATGCAACAGGCAGAGGTGCTCGTGGGGACCGTGGTGCAACAGCACCCAGAGGACCTTCAGGCATCCCAGGAATTCCTGGCAGAGAGGGACTTCCAGGCTTGCCAGGCCCTCCAGGCCCTCCAGTAAGTTCTGATTAATTTAACAGGAGTGAGAGGCAGAGTGCTAAAGAATTGCAGTAAGTAGCACAGACAATCAAAATGCCTGGCTTACTAGTCCTGATTAGCCCTACGGTAAGTCTCCAAGTACATAAAAATGATGTACGGATATGATAGCTAGCTGAGAGAAGACCTGATGGCAGGAATACATTTGGCCAGAGTGATACACCGAGAAAGTCTCCAATATCATTTGCGAGCACCAGCATCTCACAGGATAATAATATCCCATCAACTTTGCCAAAACTAGAGCAATTATAATGAGGGGTTGCACACGGAATTGACAATCTAGGGTGCAAGGCAAGGATGCTGAAATTTCCAGTGCTCCGTCTGGCCTCAAAATACTAACAGCTCTTGTCTTTAGGAATTGTTTTTATGACAGTGGTAATGCTTTAGCAATGATGGAAGACCTCAGTGCTAATAGGAATAGGAAGTGTATTGCTTATCACCTAGGATCTGATCTTCTCTTTGCTCTTCTTCAAACCAAGATTTGCAGCTTGTCTATAGTACAGCTTGTATTGGCTCTGTAGCATGTTTCTGAACTCCAGGAGACATAATCTTCAACAAACTGTGTTGCTTTCTACAGAGTTTTACACAGACACAAAGTAAAGCTGAGGGAGAAGGTTGGAAAGTAAGAGCCGTATATGGGTTGAATTTTAAGTACTCATCAGGATGGTTAATATAGCATTTACACGTACCTGCAGCTAAGCAGTGCTGAGCAAGACACTTTGTTAAGGAAAACCTGTTCTGAAAGCTCGTGTAACCTGAACAGAAATTTGTTTCAGTCAAGATTAATAATTGGCACTCATTTGCCTCTCATTACCCAGTCAAAAGATAAACTCACACTAGTGGGGCAGGCATTATCGCTGTTTTACATTTTGTCCTAAAAAAAAGGCACCGTAGGCATAATTATGAGTCAAACCTTGAAGCAGAAAAAGCACACTAGAATCTTTTCAATTAAAAAGAAAATAAATAGCTTTCAGAATATATAATGCTTACATTTTGGCAAATACAACATGAAATACTGTTTTTAACAGTAACTCGGTTTTCCTGCATTTTGAAATAATGATAGATGATTTACAATGGTTTCCTTGTACCTTCCCAGGCACATTTGAAGCTTGCATAGAACCAACCACATTCCTGTGTTAGTTAAGATGACAGTGGTGTACATTCTTTCCACCTCTTTGATTTTCAGCTGTAATTGTTTTTACTGTGTACAGGGTGATGGTGGGCTAGGTTTCCCAGGTGAGAAAGGACTGCCAGGATTACCTGGCTCCAAAGGCCATCGTGGAGAGACTGGTTCTCCTGGCATTGGATATCCAGGTCCTAGTGGAATACGTGGGCTGCCAGGTGACCCAGGAGTGGATGGTTTTCCAGGACAACCAGGTCTTCCCGGCCCTCCAGGTAGGTGTTGCTAGATCTGTATTTTTGATCCTGTTTTGAAAAGGTGCAAAGCTTCTACAAGTCAAATGACATTCAACCTCCTGATGTGCCTGCAGCCAGGCCATAAGTGTGCGTTAGGTGTCCCTCTGTAAATTGACTGAAACTGCTCTGTGGGCTGGTCAGACCTCACACAGTAGTCCCTACTTTCTCAGGTTGTCCTGCTCAGGAGAACACAGATAATAAACAGCAAATATTTGAGTGGACTACTCACATACTAATAGTTTTGGAGGAAGCTACTCACAGACTATTGCTGGAGAACCACTTTACACCAAAAGTAATTAGAAATACAGTTAAAATGAACTTCTTAAGAAGCACAGCCTACTTCATCGTCAAGTTAAAAACAGTCACTCACTGGTATTCAGGACTTCTGAATCAGTTTTCGAAACTATTCTTACTGAAATTAGAAGATCTCCAGTTTTTTTTTTTTTAAAGAAGAAACTATATACAAGCTTCAGTGAATAAGACATTATCATGATAGTCAGATAAGGAGTTCAAATACGACTGGTGCAATCAGCTCCTGGCTGTTTGTTTATTACCTGAGGCACTATAGTTTGGCCCAGTTGATGTAGCCATACCATGTCCTAGGTACATATAATGGCAAGTGATAAAGTCAGTAAATACAGATTTGGTGATGTTCCATGTGTGATGTTTCATGTTCATTCTCAGAGTTCAAGGTGAGTTATATGTAATTATAGTTTGCAGCCTTTCATTTGGAAAATGGTTTCATAACAAAATGACTGCACTGAACTAGTCTCAATTTACTGATCTCAGTGTTGGGTTTTTAAAGATAATTTTAGTGAACGCAGTATCTTTCCTTTGTAGCTGCTGCTCAATTTCAGTTTCCATTCTGTGACTGTTTAGTGTTCTAGATTTGTAATTCTGTCAGTATCAGTAATACAGCTGAATATATTTGCAGGCATAATATTGTTGCATAGGTTTCCCCACTTATAAATTGATGTTCTGAGTTCAAAAATCTTGGAGGTAAGACCACTGCAGTATGAGGAGTTTGGCAGAGGAATCTTAAACCCAGAGAGAGGTGAGAGCTAGGCCAGAATAGCAGTGGGAAGGTTGTACAGACATGCCGGATGGCATGTTACCTCACATCAGTGTCATGTTGGGTTTTTGTAATGGGGCGAGGAGACAGCTGGCATTAACAACCCTTTGGAACAGACTACATAAGCTTTTTTTCCAATCCAAGTCACATGCTAAATGATAAAAGCTTTGCTAATTCATAGCTAGGAATGCTTACATCTTTGCTTCATAAAATGTCTCTTACAAAATGTGCTAAATCTAAATTGCATTGTAAGATAAGTGGAAGTAAAATGCTCTGTGCCTGAGAACTCTAGGTATTCTGTGGAGCACATCAGAAGTCAGCTTATTATGAATGCTACATCAAAGCTTTTCTAACAGTGAGTGACCTTTTGTAGAAGAGTATCTATAGTCAGAATATGTAGGAAAGTGTGAATATGTCATTAGCCAGTTCAGAGATGTGTGAGAACACTTGTGAATACAGCATGCCCTCAAAAGTAGGAAATCATTTGCATATATTAAAAAAGACCCTTTGATGTAATAAGCTTCATATAATATTAAAGAAATGTGGGTGGGTGGCAGAAATAATCACTTCTCATATGGCCCATATTGAAAGGCCTTATTGTGAAAATGAGGAAAAAAATTTAAAAAGAAACTATGACCTATTGAAGCTATTGATGCCACGGAATTTTGCTCAAGTCCATGCCATATGCAGTAAAACACGGTAAAACACTCTTGCGTTTGAAAAAGCTAATGCAGTATTTTTTTAAAAGCTAGAGTGTTTTACCCAGTTTTTTGAGATTACTCAAAAATGTTATTGGAATTACTCATGTTTTTTGCTTTTATACCAGGAAGTATGGTTTTGTAATTGCTAATTTCCTTGACATTGGGGTACTATTGTGAAAATTGTGATGAAGTAGAGTACTGAGTAGCTGGGGAACACTAAGTTTTGTTTATATAATTTTTACACTAAGCCTTGCTAACATAGTTTTGCAGAACACACAAGGAAACATTCCCATTTGCCTTTCAGTTATCCTCAGGTGAAATATCCATTGTTCAAGCATTCTACTGCTAGTTAATAACATAAAATGCAGAACATGCTATTGTACAGTGTTGTTTTTGGAAAGCTCGCATAAGCAAGTCCTTAAAGCCATGTGATGTCAATATAGCAGTGTCAATTAAACTTTTCTTTCCATGCCAGTTGCTCCCATGGATTCCCTCTTTTTGAAAATGTCATTTTTCATTAAACAGTGCCTGTGGAGGTGGTGTCTCAGAGACAAACCTGAATTTTTTGTTTTATAAAGCATTTAGCATCAGGCACACATAGGACTGCAAAAGACCAGAACTATAATTTTTGTTTTGTGTTGCTACTATTTAACCTTTAATTTGTCAAATGAATTCCTTGTGAAAGTGTACATAAGTGCAGGCAGCAATGTGAGTGTTATATCTTGCACTCCAGGTATTAGGTGCCCATTATCCCTTCTAAGGATGAGTTAAATGAGGGATATTATCCCAGATCAAAAGAGAGCAATGTTTGGCTTTGTGTAAGCAGGGAACTGTTATTGCAACTCTGTGTAGATATGTTATCATGAGGGTAGGCATTTGTAAATGAATGTTGCTGTCAGTGAATGCCTCACATCAAGGTGGGAGTAATGAATTGGGAACTGGCCTTTGGTTCTCTAACATCAGAATACGACCTGTCCTGATGTTGCCTTCAGAGCTCTCACGGCAATGTCAATGTGTGAGTAAATTAGAGACACTGGGGGTTGTCCTCCTGTCTTCCCTCTCACTTCCCCCTGCACCCCACATTCCTCATTAGCCTGGCATGTCGGGAGCAAAGGGCGCTCAAATCTGCCTACCCTGATTGGGTTCTGGGCTGGACCCCAAACCAAAAGGTTCAGTTTTGGTTTCTGGCTGGGCATAGGCCAAGAGGATGGAAATCAGAGGATCTTACAGAGGTTTTTGTGGACTGAGTTAGAATCTTTTGAGAAGAACACAAGGAGAATGTCATTGAACCATTGTTTTTCAACCACAAAATTGGTAGGGATCTTTACAACTGTGGCACCAGAAAAGATGTATTGGGTTACTTTATCAGTTTTCCTCCTGTCCTATGGCTTTTTGAGACCCCCATTCCCATTCTCAGACAATATCAGAAGCAAAGAGCCTTATTCATTATGCATACATAAATAAGTTGATTTCATTGGATTTATCCAGGGAATAGTTTGACTTGGTGTCCTTTACTAATAAAATGTGTTAGTCATCTGAAAATTGTCATTCTTTCCCCCTGCCAAAAAAGAGTGTTTAGCTCATGTTGGTGTGCTGCGAGATCTACTTCCAGTGTTGCCTGACTTAGACCAGATTACCTCTTCAGGACTGAAAGCAGCCACAATTTGAAGTGCTGTTGAATGGCTGATGAATAGATTTGGCTTGTCAGTCTGGGAATGGGGAAGGACCTTGCAAAGAAAATGAGAAATAACTTAACTGATATCCCGTCATCTCATCCTTAACCTGTAATGTAGCTGATGCCAGGTTTGAATTGGCAAGTATCAGGCAACAATGTGGTTAAGTGGCTGTTTCACTCTGCATACAAAAGTGTTCAAAAGAAGCAGTGAAAACACCACCTCTCTTCCACAGATTTACTTTAGCAGTTAACTCTCGTATGTTCTTTCTCTGACTAAACAGCTTTTGAAGTCAATTACATTTTCATTTTTAGGAAGTTCATCTGTGATGGTTTTAGCTAAGGCAGTTCTTACAGTGTAGGTGCTAACTCTGTAGTCCTAGCGCAGACTCCTGCAGAAGTAGCCAGAAGCATTTCTGGAGGGGAAGGGCCTGAGTTAGTTTTTGTGATAATCATTACTGTGCTTATGTTAATGTGACTTCAAATTGTCAATGACCTACCAAGAGGAATGTTGAAAGTATTTGAGATCTTTCAGGTAAATCTGATGTGGCGGCAGCTCTGATAATACCACATAAACTTCATTCCTCTGAAAAGGGGTTCCTCATATAAACAGAGCCTTTCTGTGAGAGGCAGAATTTTAGAATTTCACACTATGATGTATTGCTTGTATAAAGCTAGGAAACATCCTCAATTTTTTCAAAGTTAGAAACACCTGTTAGCTCCCACTGACTTCGACAGCTCTCTGCCCCAACCATAACCTCTCTGAATCGCAGAGTGCCTTTTCAATATCTGTTGCGTAGTCCCTAGCATTGGGGGGACCAGTTGCTGAGGGGAAGCCATAGATATCACGCTACAAGTAGTCCACAGCAGCAGTTGCTGCCCTTTACAGGTCACACAGTAAGTCAGTAGGAAGGCTGAGATTATAAAATCCCCAGGCTCAGAACACGTTTTCTCTTCCTTAAAATGAATCTGAGATGTCAGAAGTGTTTGAAGTGCATAGGTTCACTCACAATTACTTGTGATATGTTCAGTAAAAAACATCTGGGTATTAGGTGTTCCCATTCTGACCACCTCTCTGAAGGGACTGTGTGCAATCTCAGTGTTTCTTTGTTTTAGGTATCACCTTGCCCTGTATAGTTCCTGGAGCATATGGTCCACCTGGGACTCCCGGCTTTCCAGGATTGCCAGGTATGGTGACAAAGTGATTGTAATGCATCGGCTGACTGCCAAGAAGCACCTATTTCTCAAGGAAGAGAATACCTGCCACTTAATCCCCTCTGAGTAACAGCTATTCCACTGAGTTAACTTGACAGAAGAGTATTCTTTCTTTTCAAAGGCGCTGGGCTTCAATCCCATGGAGGGTCATAGTGACTGCAGCAATTTTTCACTTCCAAGTAGCTTCTCAACACAAACCCTCTTCTGTGTTCATGTCGCTGATGAAACAATCATGGATTTGAGATGTTAATTAGCTTAAATTGGTGCATTCAGTGAGTGCTTCTGTGCTAGCTTTGCAGGCAAGATCTGATCTTGTTTTACGGTGCTGCATTTGTGTCTTCCATTATTCATTGATTAATATTATTTTTATCCCCAGGTTCTAAAGGCGGCAAAGGCTTTCCTGGCATTCCAGGGCAGCCTGGATTACACGGATCAAAAGGACAGCCAGGGTCTCCAGGAATAATAGGCTTGCAAGGGGGACCAGGTGAGAGGGAAGTTACTGGAGTTCATTTTATTGTCTGATTGATGTGTGTAATATTTTATCAAAAGAGTTATCTAGCCTTTTAGGCCCCTCTTCCACCTGTTACAGTCATAATGCTCCACTGTCTCCTTCCAAATGCAATCTCTGTTACTTAAAAGTGGTGTAACTTGGAAGAAGACAGAAGAAATGTCCAGTGTTAGCTGCCTTTAATGTTATACTGCTGCTGGAAGAAAAGAGGACAATCAACACAATTTCTTTCTCCAAAGTGTCTCAAGATGTTCTTTGTTACAGTTTAGGAACTACAAGTTTAATGTAAAACTGGTTTTAAGCCATGTGGTACTCTGGTAGAGGCACTCTTTACACAGTGTTTGGAACTTGTTTTAGCTGTGGGAGTTTCTGGTGGTTGTAGTAAATACAGAGCAAGGGGTCATGAGGGAAGATTTCTAAAGCTAGGTTGCTGTGTATCCATCATGTTTCTCTGTGGATATGTCTGTGGAAATGTCTTACCCTTTCACTGCATTAAGTGGGGTTGTCATCCTTACGGGGTCATTGGTTTCAAGAAATGATCACTGAGCAGTGTGACACATCCACAGAGCAGTGTTGTTCAGTGTCTCCATGGTAGACGGCGAGCCCTGATGTCTCAGTGCTCTTTGTATCTGTGTTCCAGGACTGCCAGTGTCTTCTGCCCCACAGTGGCAGAAGCTGTCTGACATAGAGGACAGAGCAAGAAAAGCATGATAAACATCTTTGCAGCTTTGGTGCTAGTAAATAAGGCCTACCTGTACCCTGAAATGTCCATCCTTCATTTTCCTTTTTGCTCAATCTGCCTTCTAGTGAAACCAGTGCTTCTAAAGCTGAGGCTTGTAGTTGCAGCTCCAAGATGCTCCTATACTATTCTTTTATTTAAAAAATATATACTTTGAATTGTTAATTTTTTTTTAAACAGTTTCATTGCTTTCTGTCTCCAGTCATTCATTCTAATTCAAAACTGAAACATTTTGCAGCTTTCCAAACAACTCTTTTCTTGCATGGAAATTGTAAAAAATGTTGATTTTGTTAGAGAAGTTACTGAAAGCAGATATCCCATCCTTCTGCTGAGTAACATTTATTCTTCTTCTCCCTAAGGCTTCCCTGGGTCTCGAGGAGAGCAGGGGTCACAAGGACTTCCAGGACTAGATGGAACGGATGGGTTGCCTGGGAAGATGGGTGCTTCAGGCTTAACTGGAACTAAAGGAGCTCCTGGAGATGTGTTTGGTGCTGAGAGTGGAGCCCAGGGAGAGCCTGGCAGACCTGGATTCCCAGGGGATAAAGGGCTGCCTGGGGATCTTGGATTTCCAGGACCAAAAGGTAAGCACTGATACTGTTTATTTCTGGGAATACCAGACTGTTTCTCTTTTCCCTTTTTAAGATACTATGTTAGCAGTCCTTTAAGCAACTCACAGGTAGGGATTTGCTGACTTTCTCTTAGAATCTAGTGCAACTCAAAGGCTTTTATTAAAATGCACTTTTTAATTAATAGAGAGAATTTTGTTTTATTTGTTCTGTAACCTCCCACCTCTCTGTTCCCAGGGGTAGACGGGAGACCAGGCCTCCTGGGTATTAAAGGCGAACAGGGTAATCCAGGATATACGGGCATCCCTGGATCACGGGGACCTCCTGGTCCTGGAGGTCCTTTTGGCATTAAGGGAAAACCAGGACCCATGGGATCAGTTGGCCTTGTAGGAGCACCAGGTATGTAATGTCTTCAGACAAATACAAGTAGCTGAGCTGAATACTGCAATGTTGAGGAAGTGCAGGAGAGATTTGGCAGTTGCTAGGAGGGAGCTCCTGCCCCTGGTTAGAGGTAACTGAGTGCAGAATCTGAGCCTTCGACCTCCAACTGTTAGACTTCTGCCTAGAAATGGTGCACCTGGGCTATAAGAAGTACAGTAGAAAGACAGGAAAAAGCATCCTAAATGTCTTGATATTCTTAACATTTCTGCTTTTACATGCTGGTTGTATCATTGATTAATCTTCCTTTCCCATTGTCATGATGATTAATTTCTAATTATGAGATTGCTTGAAAGATGGCTTTAGCAGATTGAAAAAATGTTGGCTTTCTCAGCACAAGCTTCTTATTCTGTCTTCTACAGCCATGGGGGCATAAGAGAAAATTATTCCCTTTCTCTTTATGGGGAAAATAAACACTTGAGTAGAGCAGTATCTCTCAAGCTGCACTGGTTAAAGTGTTACATGACAGCAGTGTATGCAAGACTGGAGAACCAAGCAAGGAGAGACCTGGGAATTAGTGGATCATGGTCTTCCATGGTCTCCCCTTTTGACAGAAAGACAGTGCTGGAACATAGTGACAACAGGCAAATAAATGAAAGCACTAACCTCATTTGAGATGAACATCGTAGAATGAATGCCTTAAGATTTTTTTTTAATGTTAATGTGTCTTTTGCTTCTCTATTATTTTACAGTTTTGGATTGCATGCCATATATGTCTGTTTCCTTCAACTATTTTTAAAAACCTTCAATTACTAGGATGATAAACTCCAAATGACTAAGATTTTTGCACCTGTATTCTCTCTGAATCATTAATTTCTTTTGTATCCTTATTCTTTCTGTTTACATATTTTATCTGTTTTTTCCTTCACCATGTTTCTATTCCATTTATCATCCACTCTCCATTTCTGATGTCACACTGTTTGGTTATGGGTTCTTCACATAGGCTGTCAAGGTGAGAAAATGCAGTGTAGCATAAAAGCTCATGGACTAACAACCTAGCTTTCAAAGCTACAAGAATTGCATTGACTATAGGTGATACCCCTTATTATTTCTAATCAAACCAGAAGGCAAAGAACCATTGTAGTGAGAATGCTCAGATAGTATCAAAGCCTGAAGCCCATAAGGAAATCCTTAAAATGCATAGGTTTTAAGTATATGTTTTCTTCTTAAATAAAGCAGCTATTTCACCTTCTGCTTAAAAAATACTGAAGTATAGCTTAAAATGTTTAAGTCCTGGGTACAACAAAGCTCATATATTGGGTACTGCTGATGCAAATGCCATTTTTCAGAAGTCACTGGCTTCTTTTCCTCTTCCTCATTTTGGATCTGAGCATTCTGTTTCCAATGGTTTGAGCCTTTATTTAAAATTCTAAACAGTTACAAATGCACCTAGAAACATTTTGAATCCTTCAGGGGAAAAACAATGCACATGGTGTTGGTTTTTTGACAGCACAATCAGAAGCTTACTAAGCAATTTGCTTTTGAGAAGTAACACTTTAATGACAGAGGTGGAAAAGAAACTTGTTAAAACAAGCCTCTCCAACTGATCTCTCTGGTTCACCCAGAGAATGTGGTAGGTAGTGGAAGTTGGCATTAATGATACTCCGCATCCTGGTTTGGCTGCCTATGTGATGAAGGTAAGACCTTGGTGCTCTACACTGTAGCGTCTGGTAAAAGAGACAAAAATGGATCATCATAAGGGGTTTCACTCTTGCCAGTTGTGTAGTGATGTAGGCAGTAACCCTCCTCATAGGTTATTTTATTATTAGATGACTAATGCTTTTGCAGTTCTAAACTTTATGCCTTAGTAGGCTGCATGTGCCTTAAAGTCCATTTATCATATTAAAAATAATGCTGTGTTTAAAGAGTTTGAATAACAGCCCGCAAAACTCTCCCAGTGTTTGTCTGACATAATCTATTAAGTTCTTGCTTACATTGATTCAGGACTTCCTGGAGTCAAAGGACTGGCTGGAGATATAGGTCCACAAGGCCCTGCTGGTATGAAGGGCTTCCCAGGTCTCGATGGTGCTCCAGGATCTCCCGGGGAACGAGGATTCTCAGGGCCAGCTGGGCCTTTTGGTCAAGATGGACGTCCAGGTTTCTCTGGGCCAAAAGGTATGCGTATCCATTAGGAAAATATATTCAGACTACTGTGCCCATAAGAAATAACACTGTTAGTATAGATTTTAGGCCCTACTTGTCAGAAGTGACTGAAGTCCCAGCTAGTATTGGGGTGCATTTGTTTCACTACTGAGTGTGGATTATCCATGATGGATTTAATTGTCAAATCATCATCATGAGGGGGTTCATCTTAGAGGACTTGGACGAATAATTTATTGGTTTTTTTCTGGAAACTGCCAGTCAAAACCAGCCACCCAAGTTGGTGTCCAAGTTGGTTTGCGGTGGTTGGTTAGTAGTGTCTGTACTATTGCTTAATCCTCATGGTCAAGAGCATGACAATTCTGGAAAAGACACTGCAGAAATGATGTTTGATTTGAAATGTAGATAAACCAGAAGGCTCTGCATTCAGTAGTATCCTTTCTTTTGAAAGGTAAAAATTGATGTAGAAACTCAGAATGACATATATCTTTCCTCAGCCCCACAGCAGTGATACAGAAGAAAGTTCTGTGTAGATATGAAATTCCAGATGGGAACACTGATGCTGGGAAAACAGATAATTTTGTGGCTACCCTGATGGACAAAGGATCGTGAAAATCAAGATAGAAAGACAGGAAAATTGAAGAAATGAGGAATGGTGAATGAAATGATGAAGTAAAGGGAGTATCATAGGAGGGAGAGAATGTAGTATAAACCAGATAGGAAGTAAAACTTTTCAATACGTATAGCCATTAAGCACCAATACAATAGTTACTTATTTTGAGAATTCTGTGTTATTTTGGGGGGAGGGTAATAGAGCTATGTAACTGGATGTCATTCTCTTGGAATTTTGCGCTCCAGTGGGAGCAGGACCGTGCTCTTGATGGTGAACTGAAAAGTGCTGATTGAAAGTATCACGAGTGAAGACCCACAACAACAGTGGCCATGCTGTTCTTGCACCATCAAGTTTTTCACCCAGATTTGGGTGGTTGTCCAGACCCATCCTGCCTCTACCTGCCAGCTAGGTGGGTATGCAGGGTACCAGAAGAGACTGATTTTCTCTCTTGTTTCTCACATTTTCTGTACAGGTGAGAAAGGATCTCCTGGCCTGCTTGGTTTCCCTGGCATGCCAGGCCTGCCTGGTGTCCCTGGGGTGAATGGGTTTAAAGGAACTCCTGGCACAGCTGGAGGAAGAGGAAGCCCTGGGATTCTGGGACTCCAAGGTCAAAAAGGTGAGAAACAGCTGAAAGGCAGTTGCTGGCTGTGTAGTACAGGGGTTAGGAGGCCCTTCTGAAATGTGTACATATTTAATGTTTTCTTCTAGATACTGTGTTACATTTTTCCCTGTGAAATACTTTGGCCTCGTTCCCAAAGGTGCTGGGCATCACTTGATAAACTGATATCTGGAGATGTGAAAGATGCTCAGCAGTTCTGTTTTTGTCTGCCAGCTTCTAGTGTTACACACTTTCTCTGTTAGGCAATCTTACTGCATCTGACTTTTCTTATTTCTTCAGGCGACAGAGGTGATGTAGGTCCACCTGGTCTCCCTGTTCTTAGGCCATCAGAACAGGCACTGCTATTCAAAGGAGACAAAGGGGAGCCTGGATTAGCTGGACTTGGAGGATTCCCTGGACCTAGAGGTATTTAATAGCATTATAATAAGTTGCCAGTATTAGTTGTTCTGGAACTGTGTTTACTCTAAACGGAACGTGGTCTCCCATTTTGACAGAGCCTGCATTATTACCATTTTCCATTCTGTCATTCACATTTCAGCAAGGTTTGCATATAGCAACTCTGAATTTTGAAAAAACGGTTGTTCTTTGAAGCTTTGCTCTGCAGAGCTAATGCCATCTCTTCTTCCTCTTTAAAGGGAGCTTTGGGTACAAAGTTAATTGGCCAAATCAGCTGAATGTCTGTATTATGAAGTGGAATCATACTCTTTTATGTATATATGCAGGTGATAAAGGATTCCCAGGCAGCCATGGACAGCCTGGTCTCCCTGGTCCAGCTGGGTCACCAAGCAGAGAGAGTGGTTCTCGTGGTGACCCAGGTTTCCCTGGTCCATCTGGACGGCTTGGGCTGCCAGGACAGAAGGGTACAGCTGGCATCATAGGATTCCCAGGAATGCCAGGAGAGAGGGTAAATATGTCTCATCTTCTCTAAACATGCTTAGGAAAATCCTGTGTTCTGACTGGTGCTTCTGTAGCAGAGCAGCAGAAGCTGGCAGGATTTTTTCTTGCAAAACTTCCTAATAAATTTGCTTTTGTTTGTCTCATACTGATGAATGACAGTTTGGATAATCTTCCCTACATCTTTGCTTTCTGTTTGTTATCTCACACGACCCAAGCTTAGGACAAGGAGGAACAATAAGCAAAGGCTAGTTTTGAGTTTTTAATTTCAGGGTTCAGATGGCATTACAGGAACACCTGGATTCCCAGGGACTATTGGCCTCCCTGGTCCAAAGGGTAAGAAATCTTTCACAGTCTTCATGCTGTTTCAGTACACACAGTCCTAAGATTTATGGCTAAAATGAATGAGTAGTGCTCTAGAAGTGTCTGTTGCTCTCCAGTGACTGGCTCAGAAGTAGCTGTCTCCCTATTAGGTCCCTCATTCAGATGAGATCAGTCCCAAGCCAAGTGCTTAAATACTTTATGCTCTTTTGAAATCTTGGCCACCGCATGATGTGAAACATGTCAAACAGTACGAGAAGCACCCTTCTCTGTGATGTGCTTGCATCAAAAGTACAAATGGCAGGATGCTGTGGAATTACCCATGAATGTTTGTCTTATTACGTCCTGTGTGCGTTTGCATCCAATGCTGTTTAAAGGCATTCCTAAACACAGGTGCATTATTTACTCTTGCCTTTGTTTACTCCATGGATCTGAAGTGTAGTGAAAGCGTGTTTTCATAAACAAGGCTACTGAGCAGCCCTGAAAGCTGCTCTCCACAATCAATTGTGGAATAGTGTCCTCATCCTATTTTTTTTTCCCCCCAGGTGACCGGGGAGAGTCTGTTGGTGTTCCTGGCAGTGCTGGAACAAAGGGAGAGCAAGGGGACCCTGGGTTCCCAGGTGAAGTAGCCCTTGATAGCTCACTTCAGGAATGCAAAATTCTAGGGAATAAGCTAGGATGGCATTGCCCAGTTTGGGGTGGTTGTTAATCTGTAAATAGAAACATTTTAATCCTGCCCTTTAAGTAAGGTTTGAGGAGTCTATAATCCAGACAGCACGAATCTGGATGATAATGAACATGTCCTAGCCCATTGTAATGCTGGGTCCCGCTTCACTTCTTGACGAGGAACTTGGGAACTGGTACTGGTGTTTGGCATCTGGGAAGTCCGGTCCAGAATCTGGACCATAGTAGAGCAGACACAAGTGCTGCAGCCTTAGACTAAAGAGTTTCTCATTCTTTTCAGGCCTGCCTCCAGTTTAACTTGTCCTCTAGCATACTGCATGCTTTTATGCTGTATGCTTTTATCCTTTCAGGAGAGAGAGGGAGAGAAGGGCCCAAGGGTGAACCAGGATACCCAGGAAGCGCTGGAGTAAATGGACTCAAAGGTGGCCCAGGAGATCTTGGCCAAGAAGGACCAGCAGGTATTGGACTCGGCACTTAAATCCTGCAGCTCATGCTGTGGAACAACCTTACCTTGTTGTTTCATTAGCTCTGGTTGGCCTGTCTCAGCTGAGGCTTAAACAAGAAGATTGACACTGAATTTTCTGTGACACCTCTGAAAGGTGTCACTTTGTCCTGTAGCAACCAATCCTGTGCATCAGTTGTTGGTGAATCCTGCACACTCCAAACCCAAAGGAATTCCTCTAACAAATAAAGAAGACCTCAATGAGAGACAAGCAATAATGGCTTCTCTGCAGTTGCCTGTGGTCAGGGCTGCTCTAAAATCTTCCATTGCAACACTTCAGTTTGTTCCCTCTCTAAACCCAAACCTACCCAGGAGGGCAGCTACAAGCGTCTTGGGTGGTGGTGTAACTAGCAGGCGGATTTTCAAATTGTTGTCAAGATTAAAAGTGGAAGAACAGTGAAAAATTCTATTGTAATATTTTATTTGAAAATCAGTTGAATTAATTATTCAGTATGTAAACTGTTCCAGTCTGTCACTTGGTGGATGATGGAGAATGTCATTGCTATGGTTAAAAAAAAAAGAGAGAAAGCTATCAAATAAATTGTTTGGTTAGTGCCATGCTAGTAGTGGTAGTGAGGAGAAGTTTGGATATGTTTTTGCTTTATCTAAACAGTAGTTTCTTCACCCATCTTAAGTGCAGGATTGGAAGCTGCAAGATAGAGCTGTGAGCTGTTCCAGCCTGGATTTGTTGTACAGGGACATTTTGCTGCTTGTTTTTAGGAATCCCTGGAAATGCTGGACCGAGAGGAATCCCTGGGCCACCAGGGCCTCCAGGGCTGCCAGGATCTGCCGGATTCCCTGGAGCTCGTGGAACAGCAGGACCCAAAGGTATATCTGGAGCCTGCACATGGGAGGAGAAATTGGGTCAAAAAAACAGTGTTTCGGCCAAGTGTATCACAGCAGGCAGGCAGCACGCTATGTGTGGGCCAGCTGTGCGTGGGAAATCAGCTCATTTCTTGGCAATGTTAGTGCAGGCACCAGCTGCTAGAAATGAGCAGAGGAGTGTTTGGAATGGGAGAGGCTCTCACTTGATTTGGATCACTAGTGGGGGTTCACTGAGGGTCAAACCAGTGAGAGCAGTAGGAAGAGTTTCCATGAATGGGCCCATGTGAAGGAAGATATTACGTACTGTGTTCCCCTGTGTGTCAAGCTTCTAACACATGGTGTAGTCTGCATGAAATATCTTATGCATTTTACCTAACTAGATTATTTGCTTATTTGTTCACTTATGTAAGTGTTCCCAATGTCTCTTCAGGGTTTCTTGGATTTCCGGGTTTAAACGGTCTGAATGGCTTGCCAGGCACGAAAGGGTCTCCTGGAACACCAGGTAAGAGATGTGTAGTAGAAGGGTCACAGCTGGGGATATGCATACAGTGGTCCATCATGAGAGCAGCATTCCTCACAAAATTGCTTCATTTCACCCAGTTCTGGATTTAATTATAATATGAAGAAAAACCTCAGGGTACTGGGTGTGCATGACCAAATTCTTCTTTAATGCCAGTAAGAACAGGATGTGGCCCATGAACTGAGGTCTTTTCTGGTGCTGGTTTTCCTTGAATTCCTGAAGGACTATGTCACTGCTGGAAAGTCAATTGGATGAAATCATATGAGTCTTCCATTTCTAAAGGATGCTTGATTTTAGGGGGACTGAATCAAAGGTTTGCTTTGAGTTGAGCTTAAGGATGGCATGTTCCCATATTGCTATCTATAGCTCTCGTATTGCTATCCATAGCATAGATAGCATAAAATTTGTGGCAGGTATTTTATGTATGACAGTGGTACTTTCCTACTGTACAAGTGAAAGAAATCAAGAGTGGTCTTTGATGCTGACTAGGCAAAATAATTTTGGTTTGAAAAATTGAAATGATACCTGTGTTTTCTTTATTTAGAACATTCTCTTTTGGAAGGTAATGATTTAGAGTATAGAGATTCTCCACAGTTTTCCTGCCTGGGGTTGGTTAGTATTTGCTCTTACCCAGGTGACATGCTGAACATCTCCCTGCAGCTCTTCCCTGGGGCCTCTGTTCCGCACTGCTTATGCCTCAGTGTGGTCCTTCTGCAGTAGTCCGTGCAAACTGATCTCTCCATCTTGGAACATGAAGCCCACTAGATTATTTAAAGACCAGAGGCCTGATTCAATGTTCTGTCCTCCTGACAGGCAGAATACACAGGATGGCTGGCAAATCCTGTCGTATGAGTGCTGTATTCACATCGTTGTGCAAGAGCTTGTGGGAAGACTAGAGCAGTCATGTACTTCTCCCTCAGCAGCTTACAGATTGTTTAAATTCACTCTTCACAACCAGAGTAGCACATCAGGCACAAGAAGTCTTTCTGGTGCTCTCCTGAAAACAGCAGAGAGAGTGGTGAATAACTCATTTTGTATTTCAGCTCAGCTTGTTTAATAATTTAACTTATGTTAGGCAGTTTGAGTAGGCTCTCCTACCTTCTTTAACTATGTGTAATTAGGTCTGAGTGAACCTGGACTGAAAGGCCCTGCAGGTCTCCCAGGTCCAAAGGGTGAAGAAGGTTCTCCAAGCTTTGGCAGAGGGGCTCTGGGATTCCCTGGACCAAAAGGATCATCAGGAGACATGGGTAAATATCAATGTTCTGGAAGCCTGATGGGAGTTCAGGGTAGTGGGTTGCACTGTCAGCTTAGGTACCAGTGAGATCTCCTGAAGTCATGAAGATGGTCATTAATTTGACAGGTAAATGTTACGTGACCGATGTAGCTATATATCTAAGAAACAGTTTGTTATATAGTTCTTACACTGTCGGTACTTCTCCCAAACAGCAGAATGTAGTATTTTTTCCCCCTCAGGTAGTGGGGAGCTTTTTATTGTCTGAGTCTCTTTATTGTCTTCAATATAAGCACCACACAGTCACTACTTCTGTCCACATCTCTGAAGATCATTGCAGAGCTCTGGATACTACTCCTCTCTCACTTTTTATTTCTGATTCTAGGTCCCCCTGGTCCTGTAGGATTGCCTGGCTTGCCAGGAACACCTGGAGTTTCTCTTCCTTCTGATATACCTGGGAGACCTGGGGATGCAGGCCAGCCAGGAGTTGATGGAAGTTCAGGTATGGAGAGAGGCATCTTAAGGAGAGTGGACTAGCTAAGGGGATTTGTGTTGATTTATGTGTTTCCTTTGAAGAGTTCTGGGGGGAAATGAGTGGTGACACTTTAATCGTCTGTGGTGGTTTAGATCAGGGCTTGAGCATAAGGGGATCTGGTTTCTATTCCTGCTATTGAATCCTGATTTGGTTCAAGACTGTTATTAAAGCCCTCTGGTCCAAATTCATATCACCTATTGTGATATGTAAAACAGACTAAAGCACTAAGGTAGGTACTTAGGTCCAGTGTATTAAGTCTGAATTTGGACCCCAGCTCCATTTTGGATTGCAGTTTCCTACAACTGTAATCAAAGGCTCTGTGTAAAGTTTAGAAGTATCCCATGTGATCTGGGAGGCAGCAAAGCTTCATTGCTACTCGAAGTTTTATAGGGAGCACCTGCCCTAAGGTCGATAGCAAGTATAGTTGGAAAGATTTGTTGTGATGCCGTTGGTGCTCATTCATTGCCGAATAGCCCTGTGGAAGAGGCTGGGACTCTAGGACTTTCCTTGGCCGAGAATATGAAGCTACTGTTTAGGCTAGCTAGCAGGTGGGGCAGGGCTCAGGCCCAGAATTTGAAGCAAGGAGACTGTACTCAGAAGTATTTAAAGGTTTCTGGGGACCTAAGTGGATATAAACAAGTGGGGACCTGTTTTCCTCCCCATGGGAGGAAGACACCATTAGAAATACAGACCCCCAAACAATGCCTGTCACCTGGAATGACCAACTGGGGATAGTAGGAGCATTTGCTTTGCCCCAGGAACAGATTGTGCTAATTACTGCTGTTGTATCTAGGTGTCCCAGGTCCTCCAGGACCACGAGGGCCCCCTGGCCCAGCTTCTGATCAGGGTGACACAGGCAATCCAGGTTTCGCTGGTGTTCCTGGCTTACGGGGCATTAAGGGCGACATGGGACTCCCTGGTCCAGTTGGGCTTCCTGGAGCATTTGGATTCAAAGGTAATCTTATCTTGAAAGAGTCCGAGTGTGGTTTGGCAGCTGTCCCCATGACAGCATGAGTGGCTGTGGTGTGGTGAGTGTGACTGCTCTGAAGCAGATCCTTGTTCAGGTGTAGGTGCAGCTGAGTTTGTTGTCTAAGTCCTTCCCTTCAGCCCAGAACAGTGGAGGTTTTAACTGCTGACTCCAAAAGCAGCAAAAGGAGGCCAGCAGCAGGTGCTCTTCAATGTGTCTTTCATGTTTTTTTCCCTGTCTTTGTTTTTCTGGGCAGAGGATGTCCACATGCAATGGCGCTGTGCTTGCTGGCTGCAATTATCCACTCACAGCCCTGTGTGTGGTTCTGTCTTCTCTAGGCAAGAACTGGGGATGCTGTTTTTGCAGGACTATCCCTCCTACCTGCGTATGCTCAGAGGCATAGCATGGTGGATGTGGGGGATTTGGGTTTCAACAAGAGACTAAGAGGATTTTAGGAGTTAAGAGATGCTCTTCTGAGCTAACGCAGGGAGCATATTACTCTCTCTCTGGTCCCTGCCAGAAGAGACTAGACAGGAACTGTAATAAGGATCTCTAGTAGCAAGGTTTCAGAGAAACTGCTCAGCTCAAGTGCCAGGATAGGATGGAGAGCCGTCACCAGGTGAAAGACTGTGTGCTCTCTGCCTTTGTGGGTTGGCGAATCCCTGTATCTTTGTGCTGTGCATGGAGGTGAATTCCAGATAGAAAAGTTGTGTTCTCCCCAGACACTTTCCCCGGGTTACCCCATGGATGGGGAAGGATACTTCCAGTAAAGGATCATAATGCAGCAGTGGAAGCTCTTGTCTGGAGGCTCTGCAGCCATTCTGGACATCAAAATGGGCACATTAGAGTTCCTTCAAGGTCACGTGAAGTGTTGCTCCCATTGCTGCTGTCATTGTGTTTCTCAGTGCCCCAGCTGTGGGTCAGAATCAGGACCCCATGCTTAGCCTCTGAGGTCTTTTGCTGTGTATCTTTGCAGGTATAGGGGGTGAGCCTGGCCTTATGGGGATGCCAGGTAAAGATGGGCCTCCAGGGGATCCTGGTTACCCTGGGCTGAAAGGTGAAATGGGCCATCGAGGTGAGTACCAGAGGATTTGAAGAGCTGTACTTGGTTGCAAATGGTTCGGGCTGGGGTAAAGATGAGGGCTCCCTTAACGGGCTTACCTGGGGGAACTTTTGGATTCTTAGAGATTGAAATAAATTAATAAGAGCATGACACATCACTTATAGAAAGATACCCAGTGCTGATGTATTAAGGTAATCTTAATTCAGCATACATCTCCTTTGTGTCAGTATTATAATCAAAGCTGTGAATATTTTGGGGAGTACTTACACTGTCATTTATACTGTGCAGGTCTCCCTGGCCGACCAGGGGCTCCAGGAATAACCCCACAGCCAGAAAAAATCACAGCTCCTGCAGGCTTACCTGGTCTGCCAGGGATTGATGGTGTCCCTGGCTTTGATGGAGATCCTGGATTCCAAGGCCCAGTTGGAAAACCAGGTAAAGAGCACCTCATTCAGATCAGCTGAAATGCTGGCCTTCTACATGGAGAATACTACTTTATCAAATCCACTAGGAAGGTTTACAGGTATTTCTAATAATGGAAATAATTGCATCAAAATGCATACAATCAGCATGTTTGATTTATTAGAATGTGTTTGCTAAATTATTTTCTTGCACTTTTATAGTGGTTTTGAATTAGGCTTTCAGAATTAGGAGCAGCAGCCTGTGATGTAGCTGGTATGATACCAGCTTAGGTACTAGCAGATGGAGTGGTCCCAAGAATGATTCAGTGGTCGCTCAGAATGATTTGGATTGGCAATGAAATACTGTAACCAGAGAAGTGCTGGGAACTTCAGTTTGCACCACTGCCATTTATGTTGCCTTGCCAGTGACTTCAGTGGGTACAGGATCAGGTCCTGCAGCAGTAGGATCCAGTAGGCCCAGCAAATCCCAATGATTCCTTTCCCAGCACTGCCATTTAGGCGGTTTTTAAATGTTAATATTCTCTTTCATTCATGAAAACTCCTATAGAGAATCCCTCACTTAGCATCAGTCCTTCCCCCTAGATGCTACTGTGAGCCCCAGTGTGGTGAAGAGAGCTGTGCTGGTGCCTGGCTGTTGTCAGCTCCTACAGTGAATAAAGGCGCAGGGAGTAAAAGTTGAGAGAGTCTTTTTTAACACTGCCAGCCAGGCACTCAGGTCGCAGACACTGTGGAACAGTGCAAAGAGAGAAGGTCACTGGGAGGTCTTATTATGTCCTTTTATGCTATTTTTAATGCTTAATCATTACAAAATCTGTGCAAATGTACACCCATCTGTTTCCCAATCACATTTCTCTATACTAATATTAACCTTCCACATTACTGACCACGTTAAGTATCCAACTCTGTGCAATTGCATAACCCCTTCTGTCTCCATATAATCTACTATTTTATTATTTTTTAACTTATTTGCATGTTTCCAAACCCTTACTTTATCTATGATTCTTGTTTTGTCCATACCAAACCTTTCTGGTTTGAGATCAAGATAATCTTTTCAATGTTCCTAGCCAGGCACCATCTGTGATCTCCCACTACAATCTAAGGCTCTGTATTTTGAGCACCCTTCACTGCCCTGAGACTTTTTAAAGATTTGTCAGTCAAATATTCATCATTGAATATTGGGGTGGGGAGAAAGGGGAACTTAATTCAAATTAGATGCTCTAATTTTATGTAACATAAAGACTGAATATCATTGAAGCCAATTTCCTAATTTAAAAAAGGGTGAAATCAAGCAAAAGGAGTGACTTCAAGTCTTAACAAGGACATAAGGAAGGTAGCTCACTTTTCTTCTGCTTACAACAGCCTGCAGCGGACTCTGTTTCCACTGTGGCAGAAATCTTGTGAGACAGAAGTGAGAAGTGTTCACAGACTTCCACAGTCATCCCTGTAGCCTGTCCCAGACCTCAGTGCTGCATTTTCAGCTTTGTCTAATGTTCAGTTGTGTATCTTGATCATTTAACTGACAGTCAGCTCATGTGGAATACCTGTATAGAGTTAGTTGTGTGTAACTACAGCTGTTAAGAGCAAGTTCTCAGCATGGCTGCTCACAACATATTCCTCTTCTGACGGTAGGAATGAAGGCATTAGAATGAGGAAACAGTGATGGTAATGATTGTACTTAATTTCAGGTGCGAAAGGTCTGCCGGGCAGATCTGGTTTGAAAGGACGTGATGGTTTAACTGGATCACCTGGCATAGCGGGGGATCCAGGACCTTTGGGTGCTCCAGGACCACAGGGATTTGAAGGTAATTTTATTATTTGGAGAGCACAGATCAAAAAGAAGCAATCAGTAGAATTCTGTTTGCCCAGAGACCCTCCCCAACACCAAATTAATTACCTTAGGAAGACCAGGGGATGTACGTGATCTTCTATCTTGTACAATCCTGAACATCTTTTGGTTTTAATGTTTTGTAGATGTGGGAGGCATCTTGAAGAGCAGTATGATATTCACAGTGAACATGGCTATGAGGGTCGGATGGCAGAGGAAAGGCACAGAGAGAGAGAAGGTTAGGGTTCTGACATAGATTTGTTGTACAACTTTTGAACTGTCAGAGAAATATCACCACCAAAAGCACTACAGCAAAAATGAATTTATTAGGTTTGGCTTTGTTTCGTGCTTTGAGATCCTCAGGACTGTTACACTATGAGATACAAGCTACTGCCTGGATACTAGCATTGTTGGGGAAAGACAGAAAATCAAATGAGGTTGAAATGGGGTGGGTGCTACTGTGAAGTGACTGCTTTCGGAATCAGAAGAGTCCAATCAGTTATATAACAGCCATCAAAACTTGAGCTCTTCATTGTACAAGACTTACTTAAACAAAATGACAACAATGCCAAAATCAGGTATAGAGCCAGCTGATGTCCATACTGCCTATTAGTAAATCAGTGACTTCTGTCTTCTAGGTGTCGCTGGAAAGCCGGGCTCGCTTGGTTTACCGGGAATGCCTGGTCGGAGTGTGGGCGTTGGATACACTTTAGTGAAGCACAGCCAATCAGACCAAATCCCACCGTGTCCCATAGGAATGAATAAGCTGTGGGATGGCTACAGCTTATTGTACGTGGAGGGGCAGGAAAAGTCACACAACCAGGATCTCGGTGAGCTGACAGAATTCTCTCAGGCACAAACAATGTAGGCCAAAATCTTCTTTCTAATGAACAGTCTTTGCTGGTACCATAGGCAGTTGTGGAGGACATGGTGGAAGTCTGCTTGGCCAGAATCCACAGCATAAGCAGTGTTACTTGCGCCACGCTCTGCCATTCATGTCTGGTGTGTATGAGCTTGTGTATTTGCCAGACGCTTGGTACAACCACTGCTCCAATTCTTCCAGGTTTTGCTGGCTCCTGTCTGCCTCGCTTCAGCACCATGCCTTTTATTTACTGCAACATCAACGAAGTGTGCTACTATGCCAGCCGAAATGACAAGTCCTACTGGCTCTCCACCACTGCCCCTATCCCCATGATGCCGGTGGCGAGCGTACAGATCTCCCAGTACATCAGTCGTTGCTCAGTGTGTGAAGCACCTTCCCAGGCTGTGGCGGTGCACAGCCAGGATATCACCATCCCACAGTGTCCTGTTGGCTGGCGCAGCCTGTGGATTGGATACTCCTTCCTTATGGTAAGAAAACTATTGCTAATACAAAGTCAACTTTAAACATTTCTAGATCTCCTCTTTAATTAGGCTATTGAAGCTGATATTCCTTAAGTTGCTTATAGGGAACTAGAGTGCTGTAGCTTCTTGCCTCAATGCATTTCTTCATCAGCGGCTCACTATAAGCTGAGTTTGTTGCCGTTTAGTGAGCCTTCTCACCTGTACTGCTCAAGTTGAATAGTAACACTGAAGCAGTAGTTTATTGCCAAAGAAAGATATTCATTGTTCTTCAAACCTTTAAACATAGAAACACTGACTAAGCTACAGCACTGTCTTAATCCTGTCTCTGCTGGAATGTTTTCTCCACTGCACTCTATTCAACCCAAGTACATTCTTTTGCTTCACCTCTAGCCCTGACTCAAGGGACAGCCATATCGATAGCCAAGGTAGATTTTGGTTCCCTCGTTTTTCTCCTTTCAACAAGGGAACTCAAGGACTTCCCTGTATAACTGCCTATTCTGTTCCTTTGAACTCATTTAAATATACACCTTTATTTCAGCACACTGCAGCTGGGGCAGAAGGTGGAGGTCAGTCCCTTGTCTCACCTGGCTCTTGCCTGGAGGATTTCCGTGCTACTCCATTCATTGAATGCAACGGTGCTAGGGGATCATGCCATTACTTTGCAAACAAATACAGCTTCTGGCTGACGACAGTTGAACAGTCGCAGCAGTTTGTCAGTGCGCCTCCCTCAGAGACTCTGAAAGCAGGACAGCTTCGAACAAGGGTCAGCCGTTGCCAAGTGTGCATGAAGAACTTATAGTAGTAAAAATGCAAACATCAACAGATGTGTAAGAGTTTAGACATCACTGATCTGAAGAAAGACAAAATGCATAAACCTGTTTTGTGTGTGGTTGATGAATGAATCAAGGTGGCCAGAATTCTACCAAAATCAAGTGTCAAGTCCAGGAGTCGGACTTCACAGAGAAGCGGGAGAAACTGCTTCTGAAACCTCTGTTCTATGAAACATGGTGCTATGCTTTTACTTTTGTTTTGTTTTTTTCCATTCATGGCTACCTCAGAAAGTCTCTGTGAGCTTCCTACTCAGATCGAAGAGTAACTATAACTCACATTACACCACTCATCTGTCCAAGGCACATATCAATTGTCAACAGAGAGACTTTTCAAAGGCTATGCTTTACTTAGTGTCTTTGCAAAGCGTATTTGGTCTAGTGTAAGGGAATGAAGATTCACCTGCCTATGAAATACAGACTAGCTAAAATTAATCAATGCATCATAGGTGACTTAGAAATACTAAGCATTAAAGTTGATAACTGACTTCCATAGGAAGACTCAAAGGTGAATTTGTTCTGCTTTGCTCATTAAACAGAGGTGACAGTCTTTGGCTCCAGTGATATGTAATTGGTTCTAATCCAGAGTCATATCCATTGTCTTTAAAGAGCCGCCCCAAAGGAAAATGCAATTTTTGATGTGAAGGTGAGTTCAAAGCATCTCTAGCATTCCTCGTAGCCTTCTGCTGAAATACACTCTAAGTAAAATGCCTGCTTCAAGGTCTGTGCTTATCTGCTTGCAGTCAAATGATATGCAGCCACACAAAACGCTTCATTACAGTAAACTTACTTAAGCTTTCTTTCTGAGGTAGCCCTGGCGCAGTTATTTTTTAATTACTGAAGTTCTGTATATTTAAAAAGTAGGGGCTTTACTAGATAGCATGCAAGTTTATGCAAACATAGAAACAAGCAGTTATAGGATGTACATTTTTTACTTCTAAAATCACTGTATGTTGTGTTCTCCTTCCTCTGGACTTTAATTCTGTTAGTTTAAAAACAAAAGTTATTTCTAATGCAGTGTTACATTGTCACACTCTCCTTCTGGGCATAATCAAAGATAAGTGCCACTAGTTGTATTTTCCTAATATATTTTGAGGGAAAGCCATGAAAAAAGTATGCTGATATGTGAATTATTTCAGTTGAGCTAAAGTTATTATTATCAACTTCTCTTTCTACATTGAAGCATATGAAATCTTTTTATACAAACATTCCAAGACCTTTGAAAAAAAAAGTGCCTTACAAATACACTATCACCTTGGTTTAAAGATTTTAAAGACAAAAGTCTTCAGAAAATTACTATTAATGCAAGACTGAGGCATTATTTTAAAGTATTATTTCTTCCTTACTAGGTTCTAGGAGGTCTTGTCTCTGTCCAGTGAAGTACTTAAGAACATGCTTATTTTAAGCAGCTAATATAATGTTTTTACTTTTAACAGTTATTTACATGCATAATATAGTAGTATCTTCCTGGATCAGGGTCAGAGCTCTGCATATACTAGAGCTGAGGCACAGTGCAGATAAGGAAAAAATTTGTGAAGAACAATTTAGTCTTTCATTTAACTTCTTTCTACTTGCAAAAGATCTTCAACTGTTCGTATGTATCTTGCAACTATCTTTAAGGTATTTTAATGCTACAGAGTAATAATGCATTTATGCAGGGCATCAAATTTGCTTCTTAGCTGTCCCTGGAGAGAAAGATCATACTGTATTTACAGCTTGGGTTATGCAAGTGCAACTTTAGAACACTGTCTGCACAGTGAAGGTCACTACTTTCTGAAAATTTGCACAAATAACTGGCTGAAAAATTCACTGTAGTTTCACACATTGTGCTCCTTGGTGCTATCAGAAGGGCCCTCAATCAGGTATTGTGTTTACAGGGACTTGGTTTTATTTTTGAACATGGATACATGCAAATACAAGTTAATATTTTTTCCAGGATCAGGGCCTTATGCATTTTAAGTGCTACTCATCTTTAAGGAATTGCTTCTAGTGCAATAACCTGGCTTCACTGATATCAATGTCCAAATTTCCATGAAGTTCAACAAATTTGGCCTCTTCCCACACTGCTCACCCATCAGCCTTTCTCGATCAGATGCACAGTGTGATGAACTCCCCTCTCCAGCCAGTTTTCCCTTCAGCCTGATTTCTGGAGAGCTGTTTACTCCAGCCACTACAGAATACTTCTTCAAGGGGCCCGCAAGGGCAAGGCCTCCTCCCTGAAGAGCGTTTGCATCCTACCTAAGAGCCAGGGAAGGGGATGGAATAAGCGTACGGTGCTCCACCTTTTTTTTTTTTTTCCAGCAGTTACTCCTTAAGACTGCAAGCTCCTCAGAGCAGGGGGCTTCATCTTCATTTCTGTCTGCAGGGGAGAGGGTAAAGTGCAGTAATTCCAGCTGTTACATGAACAATAGCTTAGGAGTAATGCTTTGTTTTAAAAAAACAATATGCAGCTAATCCCTGAAGGGGAGAAAAAAATATGGTATGATATTTTGTAAGTGTTTAGTTTCCAAACTGTGGTTAATAAACATTGATGGCAAACAAGTTGTAACTATGATCTGCTTAACTGTTTTCATGCTAGCCCTAGTCAAGAGGTGCAAGTGAGAGGAGACAGCATTCAGTATTTCTCTACGTTGTCATTTATTGGTGAAGATGAAACTCTGTGATTCGTTTTCATTACACTAACATGACAAAACTGACCATAATGGGGACTGTTTGATAGTAAAAACTTCAGAATGGATTAAAAGATCTTTGCCTTTAATTCTCCTTGACTGTTTTTCTAATGGCTACTAGAGAGCTACTCTGCCTTAGAAATAAAACTGCACAGGCTGTTCTGATAAACCTGTAGAATTAAGGCACTTTTATCAAAACAGATTTCAAAAGGCAACAAGTCAAAAAGCAACAATTAAGAAATTTGTGTATACCTATATATTAAATTTTAAGATAACCTGGTTTATATTGATTCCACACAAACAAATTAACAAAATATAGCAGCATACAACCTATGAAAAGCTTAAGAAATTTATTAGATGCACAGATAAAGTGCTGTAACAGAGAAACTTGTGTAAATCTATTTTAAAATAAATAAGGTACAGTTAAACCACTTTTGACTCATTTTAGCTCTGAAAGAAAAATCAACCTAAGTTTTAATGATTCAAATCTTAAGGTCAAGATGAAATATATCATAACTATAGCAGTGGTTGTGATCTATAGCAACTATTTGAGTCTCCTGTTCCTCTTGAGGTCTCCCAGAAACAGGAAGGCTATTGCAAAATGTATACATTAGATATAGTTCCTTTTACAGAAACATTTTTGTAATAAAGTGTGGTTGCTCAAATACATGTTAAAATATTTAACAAGGAAACAATTTTCTCCTGATCCAGTCGATCTTTTAAACAAGACAATGTATTTTTCCTATGATGCAGCCCACAGGAGGGAACAGAAGTAAACATCCTCCTTAACTTGAGATTGTTTTGCTTTAAGAACTAAACTATTGCATTATTATACGAGAGCAAGAAATATCCATTTGGGTTATCCCTTTCTCCGAACACAGAGCCCAACGATATACTGATTTCTGCCTTAATCTCAAAGGTCCATTGGTCTTCAGGTAAGACACACACTAAAAAGAGATTCCCTTTAAGTGTCTTACTACAAGATCTTCTACTGTCTTTCCCTCCAGGGAAGCTCCTGTTAAACTGCCACTGTCAGAGTTTTGGATGCTACTAGGTTTTTGTGCTCTGTTACCCACAATTTCAGGCACTTTGGGGCTAACATGGCTGTTTGCTTTAAGTCAATGCAATAATATTACCAATATATTCAACACACAGAAGAGTCACCACAGTTGCCTTCATACACTCAGGATCTCAAATTCTTCTTCCAATTCAAATAGCTTGTCAGTAGATTCAATGAGTTCTGCAAAAAAATTGAAACAACTAGATTCTAAAGACATGCCTGATTTTGTTTACTTAAAGAAAGAGAAACTTTGAAGGACACATTCTGAAAAGGTATTTTCTGAGTTATTAAAAAAAAAGAAAAAATTCTGTGCTAGCAATCACATACTGCTGCACAATAGTACTTTCAAATCAGTACTGTACCCGCTCCTGTTGTCGTCACTTCTGGCTTTGTTGGAGGTATGAAAGGAGGCCAGTGTGGTGGATGCTTCTGGACTAACTCAAACATCCGTAGGCTCTGTTGCTTTAGAATCTCCTGAGGACAGGATACACTCATTTTAAAAGATGCCTCAAAAAAATCTTCAAATCCTAAAAGTGTTTGCTTAATTAAAACCAATTTTTAATTAAAAACACTTTTAAATTACGTAAGTCTATTAAAGAACCAAGGCTTTAGGCAGACATACAGTGAAATCCTGTTACATTTTTACTACCTCCCATTATGAATCACCATTTCGTAGATATCTGTAATGTAAATTTTTCCATCTGAAAACACACCTGCAAGACAGAGCTCTTCAAGTTTGCCAGAAGTTATCAGTGTGTTGTAATACACCTTTAATTTTGTTTACATGTAGCAAACAGGCACCAAGAATGTACAATATTTTTCCACCTTTTAAAATTACATTCATGTGACTCTCTACACTCAAGTCTGCTGTTGATCAATGGGAACAAAAGAGAGATCCATCACCTCCAAAAACCAAGAGATTTTGAAGGACAGGGTTTGATCAAAAAGAAGACATTACTGAAGCCAAATTCCACTCCACTTCACTCAGATGAGTTACTTCAAGTCCTGTATTGCAAGGATTTACAAACTGGTTTGCTCAAGATACTGTTAGCTGTTTGGTGGGTTGTTTCCCCCCCCCCCCCCCCCCAATAAATGCCATTAGAGGTTGATGTTACTTGATGTTCAGACTTCTCTTGCTTAGTATACCAACTGCATGCTGAAATGACTAACAAACTGCCTGTCTAAAGTCCTTATCCTGTGGCAGCAAGCACCTTCTGCTTCCCTGGGATCAGCCGGAGCTGAGGGGATTCTGCATGTAATAGAATCAGATGTTCCTGGGACCAGGAACTTACATTCATGATTAGAACAAGTAATAATACATTATATTAAACAATAAAAAAGAATCATCAAGCAAATCATTTATACATCACTACAAGATGGCAGTTAAAAATAACAGTCATTTAGTGAGTATTAAATTTTAAAAGCAAGTTTCAGCTACTAAAGTAATAGCATTAAAGAAAGTCTTTTTAAGGGTATATATATTTACACCCATTTTCCAACTGGCAGGGTATATGTTGTCAGAGTACTGAACAACCTCTTTTTAGCATTTCAGTAACACTGTCTTACCCTGATGCATTAATGCATTTTTCTGTATGGCTCATTTAATTAGCAAACAGGGAGAGATCTAATGAGAATTTCCATTTTACCCCCCCCCCCAAAAAAAAGAGTGCACATAGTTTTACATAGAGCAAATAAAGATAGTAAGATTCCATTGTTACCTTTTGTACAAGACTACACCAGTTATCAAAATCATATTCTTCTTTGCAAAAGAAGCCCTGAGGAAAAAGAATTATGTAGTTTTTATCCTCGTGAGCTATAAACACGTGACACGAGTGAGTAAGGCAGAATTTCATCCCCGTTTTGTTAACAGCCCATATGATCATTAAGTATAAGAGCCAAAATATGTGGCAGCTCTAGGGAGAGGTCCCAAGAGTAGAACAAGGCCCCACCAAAATAAAGTCAACACACAAATGACAATGGCTCTTGTGTGCTCCTCCTTGGAGCCACAGCCAGTTCCAATAGCCCAGGTATCAGCAGAAGCTGACACCACCTACAAGACGAACCGCTGCCTATAGGACACCTTCCTTAGAGTGTCTGTATTGTAAATAGTAGATTCTTGTTCTTCACTATGATTATGTCTGATTCACTGTGTTCTTCTACATTCTGCACAGTTAAGTATTACTAAGGAAAAGAACACACTTTCCAAAAGGTAGTAGTATTAAATAATAACAATGAGCAGTCAATGAATGAAGGATGCCAGTATCTTTATACATTTTTTTAAGCTTTAACCACATGGCTTATAGGTGACACTCCCCAGGAACCCAACCAAAGGAAATTGGCAAGGGATCAGAATTAGTCTCTCTAAATACCACGGTTTCCCTGTGACATATATTGGATGACTACTACAAATAATTCCATTTAAAGATTTGCAAATTATGATATAAAAGTAGTAACTTGTCTGGAGTGACCATGCATAAGTGGAAGTGATGGAATAAAATAAGGAGCCCTGATTCAGTTCCATGCTTTCGCTAATAATACCTCTTGCAAAAGGTAAAGGCTGCTCAGTAAAGAAAATGAAAATATTTCCCTAGGATATAAACAGCCAGTTCCCCGCTTGACCTAAGTTTAACTATCCTGTGTAGCTATTATATAATTTACCACGTGTTGAATTCTGGATCATAGGAACTGCTCTGTGATCTTGTTTCCGTTCAAGGAAATGCATTACTGCCCTTATCAATATATAGAGGTATTACTTTGAAGTAAAGTATGTGCATCTATTATTTCCCAATACCTACTAAAGCTACTGAAGGGTCCAGATTCATGATCTTCATTCTGTGTGGGGCTTGCTGGCAGTGGAAGCTCTGGTCATCAACTGTGCCATTTTCTTCTGAATCTACAAAGCTTTGAGTGGTGTGAGGGTCCAAATAGATCAGCTCACTGCCTGTATGGGTAAAATCCGTGTGTTGATTATAATCAAGTGACTCTGATAAGCACTTCGTACAGACTTCTAAAATATCAGTTAGATTGTCATTACAGTCAAGATTATCTAGACTTTCTACGTAGGTATTCTTTAAGAAAATTGGAAGTTTAGACACAAATTTCCCACAGTGTATTTGGTATAATTTTCTATTGCGAAGTATTACCGTCGGGTTTTTTTTTTGTTGGTTTGTTCTACCTTTATTGCATACTTTCCTTTTTTCTATGTGAGATCCAATACATTTTAAAAAAATCTTAAATGTTGTAATCCTTAACATTCCACAGATCAAAAGGTACAGGATGACCACAAATACAATCTCTAATCCCATTAGACATTCATTCAGAAATTGGAACAAAGAAGTTTGACTAAATCAGTCCAGATTTCAAAAAAACAAACAAAAAAATCCATAAACTTATGGGTCAAACTGGAGTGAGAGCTGAAGAAAGATTGACTCTAGTATTAAATATTGCTGTAATTAAGAAAGGAAGACATGCAAGAAGGTGAAAAAGATATTGCTGTAAGAACAAATCTGAAATACAAGAAAATCATTTGAGAAAACTGTGAAGCAAAAGAATAAAACAAGACTATTCATTAGGAAGCAATTCAGGATTAGGAAAATAATTCAGGATTATAACAGTAAAGATATTTGACCAATAAACTTGCCAAATGCTATCAACTATTCCTAATGTGTTGTTTTTGCTTATGTGATTACTTATTTTTAAATATCTCGTTTTGCAGTTACCTTTACTCTCCTGTAAGAATCATATCATACTATTTCTGAAGTATTTTAAGTATGTTTCTTCATTTCTTCTGCTCTGTTTCTACTTATTTTTAAATATATTTTGTGAGGCTCATGCTTGAACTGCTTGCTATTTCCCCTTCCAAAAAAGGCTTTCTCTTTACATTATCAGCTTATTTGTAAAAAGATTTTTTTCCTTACCTAAAAATCCTATGAAATAATAGGCATTATTTGGTTTCCCTCCTAATGCTCCCAAAGACTGTGGCATCTTAAAGCATTCCTAGGTGTTCAAAGGGAGGAAAAGGAAATTGTAGTTGATTTGTATATTGATATCACAGGTACCTGAACTGATTTGACAATGACAAGCAATTCATTGAGGGGGGAAAAAAAACAACTTACTTTAAATGCATCAATATATACTGGATTTATGTGATTTATCCCTAGTCGTAGAGGTATAATAAGTAAGAGAGGTTTCCAGCCAGCACAGAACCCTGCTGCGTTTTTGTTTCGGCCAAGAGCACTTCTGTGCAAATGTGTGCTACTGTGGGCAGCACTGCTGCTCTGAGGAGGGGACCAACACATTTTCTCTGCGGGAATAAGAAAAGACACCGATCAGTGCACAAAGGAACATACGGTAGTTCCTTCTCTCAGTAATAAATTATGCTGCTTTGCCAGAGATCTTTTCATACAGCTCCTGTTTCAAAATAAAAGGAGCAGGGCATGGTAGTTGTAAGTATTTAGTAGACGTAATCCCAGTAGATATAGCATATGCTGGCACATGACAGTGAGCTATTACATAAATGATTAAGGTACATTTACTATTAGCATTATTAATACTGTAAAATTTTGCCTGTTAAATGTCAGGGAAATTAAATGACAGAGATGGTAACATTAGAAACTCCTCAAAAAACTCTTCACATCTAATGATGTGAACAGGAAATTAACATTCTGTGCGACTAAAGCAGAAGTAGGCTGTGGCTAAATATCACTTGTAAACCCACTTTCTTACAACTGAAAATAAAGACTGACCATGTGTTTCTCAGTGTTAGGATCTGCCACTGGTTTCTCTTTTGCCTGACAAAAGCACATCTCTTTGGCAAACTCTGTGTTAAAAACAATTCCCTTTATTTCTACATGCTGCAACCTCATTCCACTTCTGGGGTAAGCGTTTAGATAGTACAGAACACACTCAATGTTTCCCAAACTGTATGGTATATAAGCTGCCCACCAAAAATGCCTACACCACTTGGTTCTAGCTTTAGTTTTGGACAAAACCTGAGATTGTATTTCTTTTATTTCTTGCCCCCAGAACAAGTAAGGCTAATCCATGCTGGCCTAAAAGTATTTTGTTCATGTTTAAACACATTCAAGAAAATGGTATCAAATCAGAAACTCAATTAGAGGACTGATGTTTCACTTACTGATGTCTTCAATGACCACTGTATTGTCCATAGATACATAAACTGCTAATGAATTCCATTCATCAAATAGAGCAAGCTTCCTAGAAAATATTAAGGTAATAATTATTATAAATTAATTAGGCCCAAGAGGGTAGCTTTGCACTCAAGACAATTAGATGGTTCTTGAATGAAAAGTTAAACTGTTTCTTAGGAAAAGCATCATTATTGGGTTTTTGAAAGTCCCGGTGAAATAAAAAGATAAGCTTAAATATATTGAAAAATATAAATACTATATGGTACCAGGATAGGGATAGACACTGTACCATGGGCAAACTGTTTTCTCCCATTGCCAATTGCATTGATATTAACAGCTCAGCCACACAATAAAGTTTATTACTTTTCATTGCACTTAAGAGCCTCAGCAATGGGATCTTGTCCATTGTGTCTGGCATTGTACAGAGAAGCACAAAATTCCTGCTCCAGAACTTTCAATCATTTTTTCACATGCTTTCTGCATAAGAAGTTCCACTAAATTCAGTGGAGCTATTCATGTGCATGCATGGCCAGCAGAACCAGGGCACTAAAAACACGACCAGCTGAAGGTTTTGGGCACATAACAGTTAGAAGGGAGGCACTGTAGCACGTAAGTGTCTGTCCATGTATGTGAAATGCAAAACTCTGGGGAAGGCAGCTATACTCCCTAAACTGCACAAGCAGAGTTAGGTGTCTAAAATAAGCCAGGAAAGCCTGTATGTGAGCACTAAGCCATGAAGAACTTGTCAGTGAAAAGAGCTGGAGGCCAGGGCATGTTTTAGCTCCTCTCTCTATCTGGAATGTGTGTCTAAGGCAGTGTTGCAAACACACTGCTGACCACTCAGGATCGGGAGCTGAGGTCAGGCACCTCTAAATCATCCTTCAGAGAACTGGGCAGAGTCGACCCTATTCTTTTAAATGTGGCTTCCAGCCTACGAAGAGCTACCCATCTTTTATACAGCAGCGATGTTAGGCAGAACTGCTGTTCAGAAAGTAAGAAATCCCAGTTCAGTTCCCTCCTTGGCCTCTCTAGGCTTCATTCTCACCTTTCATACCAGCACTGTAATGTGAGTGGTGGCACTTGACCTGTCAAAGCTGTGCCACTGTGTAGAAAGGAGTATGTATCGCTGGTGCTCGCTGGTTAGGGCAAGCGGATGGCATGGTGGGGCAGACCTTCTTGCAGCTCCTGCTCTGCAGGTTCTTGCTATATTCAAACTTAGAACTCACCCATTCCCCACTCAGTACCAGCCCACCAGGCTACACTGTCGTGGTCCTCACTGTCTGGGTAACTGCATGCTACGTGTATATGTTCCTGACTCTGAGACCAGGGGAGGTGCAGCCCCTTAACGATATCCAGCCTCATTGTGGCCTCTGAGCTAAGCTGTGCAGGGCAAGTACATTCTGCATAAGCTAGTACGATTTGACTTACTTTAGTACTTGAGCAACCGTATTTGGTCCAAACCATTCTCCAATTGATTTCCCCTCTCCAACACCCATCTGCGCTGTTTTTATGAGGGGAAAAGCACACATATACACACACACACACAGAAAAAAGACCACAAAGAGTCTGGTAACAATATATATTAAATAGTGTTGTCATATCTTATAGAGCAATTGCAAAATCTATTTAGCAATAATTACTTTCTCAATCTATGCTCTTTTCAAGACTTCATGACTGCTAGTTCCTTTAACAAACAAAGAGTTTATAAACTATATACGAATTACAAATATTAGTGATCTGTATTACAAAATGCAGCTATAACCAACAAGAATGTCTATTTTAGTATTAACGAGTCTGGAACCCAAGATTTATATACTTTTTCAAGGGCTAGACTCTAGTATATGGCTTTATTTACATCTCAGTGAATAACACATGTACTGTTTTACTTTGTACTCATCTGCATGCATTTTTACCTCTATATAAACTTACACACACTGTCTTCATAATCACCATTTTAAGATTATGAATTAACATATTATAAAACTAGTAAGTTTCAACACAGTAGGAATTTACGTGGAAAAACAAAAAGTTGATAGGTGTTCTTACCCATCTGGTGGATGGAATAACAGCAATCCTTCCTATCTAGAAAGCATCGTAAGATTCTGTGATATTCTTCTGGTTGTTTTTTGTGTTTTTCCCATTGCCAATCTTGTTGGGAAAAAGTTATATGGATTAAAAAATAATAATGCTTCCATCATTTCCATCAAAATTACTAGACAGCAGTAGAATATCAAAAGATTAATGTATAATTTCTCTCTAGTATTTACATTTTGTTTCTAGTTCCTAGAATTCCCAGCTTGTCCTTTATCATCAGCTTGTTCTTTATCATCATAGAATAGATTGTGAAAACAGGGAAAATGAAAAAAAAAAAGGTCAAATGAAAATATATGAACCATATACTGACTGATCAATTCTGAAAACTGATAGCTATTGCCATATCTATGAGCTGACAAGATCATTTAAAACTATACGCTATTTTTATATTGTGTTAGATTTGCAAGCATACATCAGAACATAAGCTATAATCCATAAAACAAAGTCTAAACACAGTAGTGACCCTCTCACAAGCAAAATCTGAACCACAGCAATGCCATGTATGCTCTTACTCCTAACATAAAGTAGTTACCTCACATTTACTAAGAGAAGTGCATGCCTAGGGCAGGTACTACAGAGTAAATGCATACTACAAGTTCATATTGTAGTTTTTCTTCATGGTAATTTGTTTGGTTCCATACTCTTCAGTTAGATCCTTGCTCCTCCATTGTGTGGATTCATTTACTCAAGTAGATAAATCCACACAGCATACTGCCGTATTAACCACAGCACAATAGGATAGGAATTACAGAATTTAATTGGTACAGCAGCTACTCACAGACCAGACCTAAGAAGCTTTACCTGTCATCCCAGAACGTGAAACGTTCGTACAGGCTTAAGCGCTTGCACTAATGGATTCTGCCACAGGGTTTGGACCACAGGCTGGAGAGAGGCGCGTGGTCTGTGAAGTACTAGGTGTGACGTCTACCACCATGTAACTATTCACACAGTCCTTGTGTGCAATTATTTAGTCATTACGTAAGCACTGAAGAGAAGGATAAGAACTCAGTCCCGTGACAGTAGGATTCCCCGTGGCTTCAACTTGATTATTCCTCAGAGAGATTTACAAAATAATGATAATGGCATTCCCTATTTGTGCTCCCTCTATTCCTATTTCTCTGCTTAAGGTTATGATCTGGCCCAGCTGGATAAGAATTACTCACATAATTCATTAGTAACTTTTATCAGGGCATCAAGAGAGTTTCATTAATAAATTTAGGGTTTGTGCACTTACGGAAAACTACAACAAAAATTAAAAGCTGTGCAAACAATATAAAAGTTCATTCAGCAACAGCACTCACCTCTTCCTAAATGTCTGCAGATCAGTGCTTGTGCCAGCATCATCTGCCCACACCGCAGCATACATCCCCAGCCAGCATCAGATGAAGGACCAGTGCCACCTATAAGAAAAGTTCATCACATTATGGTCCTTAAATTGAATGTAGCATCACAGAGAAGATTTCAGAGTGCTAGAATCCAGCAAGCCATCTGAAAATCTCTAATAACTGTCCTATGGATAAAAGACACTGAGCAAGACTTTTTTTTTTCCTTATTTTTGGTCTAAGTTCTAATTGCTGAATTGCACAAATAAACAAATTTCATTTATTTCTTGTACAGCTGACTTGCTTTTCATTCTTCAAGTAACATTCACAAACTGTTTACTGCTTGCTATACAAACACTAAGACCTGATTATCTACAGGTAAAAGTAAATGCAGTTTTTAATAAGTTTCATATTTTGTTTGCACAAATAGTAAAATGATACTCAAAATGTTCTAACATTGTAAAAATCATTTTTTCAGTCCACAGTAACATCACTAATCCTGCAATGTAATTTGTAATAAGGCAGCATTTCTGCAGTATACTCACCAATAGGTGAAAATTTTCTTCTATATGTAAACCAGAGACGAGCACTTATATCCAACAATAATTTAGATTTGTCTGGAACATTTTAAAAAGGAAAGAAACTATTAAAAAACTTCTAAAACTGAAAAAAAATCTAATTTCATCAATATATGCAATATACAGAGTGCATGGATGATTCCTGTTAGCTTTTACATCTAAAATCCCTTAATACTTAAAACTTGCTTTTAGCCATTTTAATATTGAAAGAACTTTTAGGATGCTAATTAAAGTTAAATTATTAAGGATGAAATAATTATTAGCCAGTGAAGACTTTAAAAGTGTTTGGAATAACTACGCCCAGCTTGAATGAAACAACTACGGAGAATTATGTCCTCTGGAAAGAACCGGTAAAGCAAGTTAAAAATCTTAAAGCATTTCTACATGCAAAAGAACACAAAATTACGTATTACCTCTAAACCCAGTATTATATCATTTTTAGAAAATGTTAATAATATTAAATCTAATTAAATCACTCTCTTTTTTAATATATACTCTGACAGACTTCTCTCAAAGGCTCTCAAGAATTCTTAAGGATCTTATTTACTGCATTTTCCCTTAGCGGTGGGTCTGACTGACTGGCCTTCCCAGGTTCCTTCAGCCAACAGAGGCTGTGCACAGCACTGTCAGCTGTCTTTAATACCACGCCTGTATGGATGGCCACTACCTCTGACATGGCCACAAGATGATGCCCTCGTCCTCTCCCCAAGGAAAAGGGCAGGCCGTAGTCAGCACCCCTCAGGGGAAAATAACACTAATAAAACTGAACTTTCCCCCCAATTTTTTTTTTTCCCTGAAGCATTTAATTTCTAGAAGTAAGCAGCCTCATGACTAGCCTTTGTCACAAGTGCAACTTGTTTGCACAAACCATTATAGAAAGGACTTTGGCAAACTTCTGGTTTCATATTAGGATGGATACCACTGCTTCTATTTGGTTTCTTGTTTACAGAGAAAAATAGATTTCTTTCATGAGACATTTAGGGAACAGAAGAATATAAGGAGCTGCTGTTGCATGCAAATTTATGAATCCTGTATGGATTTTACTGATGAATTCTCATTTTAAAGATACCTGCTTTTAGGTGGTGTTGCCTTCCCAGAATCCAGACCGGCTCATCAGTTTCTGGAAATTCTTCTAAGTAGTCTGATAAAATAGTGATTTGGTTTTCATACCTAGATAAAACTGAAGAGGAATACACAAAATTCAAACTCCATTTTGTCCTTTTGTTCTTTTATGCCCAACTCTGAGTTCTTAGACTGGACTAGATGCAGCTAGTTTGTGCAGCCTTTGATCTTCTGAACTGTGCTACCAGCTGCATTTACTCTTTTCTTTTAACAACATGTTCTGCCATTGAAATATCCAATGGTTTGGTTGTTTCTCATTCTGATCCTCAGCGAATTCTGAGAGAATAATACGGCTGACACCTTGGTTGTAAGCAGCCTGTCTGAAGCCAGTAGCCAAAATTCAGGATGACTGCAGCAAGAACAAGGTTTGATCCAAGAAAATCAACAAAGGGAAGAACAATTCAGGCATCGATGCGTATGCGCCCACGCTCGATCTTAAATGTACAAATACTGTTGTGATCATGTCCTCTGCTTAATGTGAAGCACGTGAAAAGCGTTAGCAAGACTCTGCTTTGCTTTCCTAAATGGAGATTTGAAACACTTCAGAAAAAGATGTATTAATGTTATTATTCGGCTTAGACCAATTTACTGTAAAATAACAAATGATAATTAACACTGCTAAAAGATGACAGTTCAATCAATTATTATACAATTAAGGCAGGGTTTGTTGGAAGTGAAGCAACCCTTCAGTTGTAAAAATGAACATAAAATCATTTATTTCTTTTAAATAACATAAACTAAAGAAATATGCTGCCAATGAATCAGAAGTTGAAAGGGAAAGTGAACACGATCATATTTTACTATTTGAGTAAGTGCAAAAATACACAGTATAAAGAACAAACAATCATGAGGTAAATATACAAAAAGGCCTCAACTTTTGCTAGGAATATACACTACAATGATCAGAAATGAAATTCAGCTACACTCCCTTTTGATTAGAGCAGCCAGAGCCGACGCAATACCAAGGGGTACCAAGCACTGAGGGTACACCTCTGCGTTTCAATACGCTGTTGTTAAAAAATGCGGTGAACTTTTCTCTTATAGCCATATACATAGCAAAAGGGCTTTTAAAACTGGTATTTTTCCTCTGCCAGAAGATTCATCATTTATTTGACTTAATAAATAGTCTATTTTTGAGTCAAAACATTAAAAAAGGTTCTCTCATCTCCTGAGATCCCACAGCAGAGAGCTTTCTGTGCGCTGTGTGTCCTTCCCAAACCCGCCGTCATATGACAAGTCAGACCATCCAGAAAGGAATTACTGGGGTTTCTTCTCTCCGCCAAGTCCTAATCCTTCTCCCGCTGCAGGCCGCGAGGAGGCCGTGACCCGGGGGAGAGCACGCGCGGGGGGCTGCGTGGACAGGCCCCACCGCGGGGTCCCGCTGCGCCCCACACCAGCACCATGCCGAGGGGCCAAACCGGAGCCACGCAGCAGCAACTTTCAGGCTTTAATGCTAGGAAGGACCTGCAAGCTGGAGCCTCCCTGCAGCGCTGGGGCGAACATTGTGCGTGGAAACACACCGGGGAACTGCACCTCAACAGGCACCGAGAGAGGCGAATGCCTTTGCTCAGCTCTGCTTCCTGCCCCAGTATTTAAAGGGGGTGAGTGCCGGGCCGCTCGGGTCCCCGGCCGCGGCTCTGCAGGCAGCACCTCTCGGCACCGCAACACCCCCCAACCGAAAGCGCTCATTTTTTTAAAGCCGTGACTTTCCGCGCCCGGGCGCGGCGGTGTCTCGGGAGAAGGCCGCAGGGAAGCGCGGCCGCCGCGCCGGCTCCCCGCGCGCTCCCCTGAACGCTGCCCGCGCGGCGCAGCCCCCGGCCCGGCGGGCAGCAGCCTCCCCCGGCGCTGCGGAGCCGAGGGCCGAGCGGGCCCGGGGGCCCCGCAGAGCCGCCGCCCGCCGCGGCCCAGGGGCGGCAGTCGCCGCCGGCCCCCTCCCCCCCGCGCTGTCACCCCCGCGCGCGCGCCGCCGCCCCAACGGCCGCAACCGCCGCCCCGCGCGCGCCTTCTCGCCCCCCGCTGCCGGCCGCCGGCCCCGCGCCGCCGCCCCTCACCTGACTCCATCCTCCTGCTGTCACCATCCTCCTCCTCCTCGCCCCGGCACGGCGGCGCAGCGCCGCGGCGGCGCGGGGCGCCCTGGGAGGTGTAGTCCCGCCGGCGGCACGGCCTCGCCGCCCCGCGCCGCCCCCACGGCGGGCGGACTGCAAATCCCAGCAGGCCGCGAGGCCCCAGCCGGAGCAGCGGCGCAGGCCAGCGGGCGCCATTGGCCGGCGGGGAGCGGCGGCGCGCCTGCGATTGGCTGGCGGGAGGGCCGCGGCGCCGCCCCCTGTCGGCAGGGCGAGGCGGCGGCATGGAGGGCTCGGTGTCGGACGTGGAGGTCTGCAACCTGGCCTACGCCGGGCGGCTGGAGGAGCTGCGCGCCCGGCTGCAGCGCGACCGCGGCCTGGCCACGCGCGCGGACCAGGTCAGCGCGGCGGCGGGGGGGGCGGCGGCGGGGGCGGGCAGCGCGGGGGGCGGCCCTGGCGGTATCACCCCCCCCCCCCCCCCGGCGGCGGCCTCACGGCGCTCTCCCGCCCGCAGGACAGCCGGACCGCGCTGCACTGGGCCTGCTCGGCCGGACACACGGCCGTCGCCGACCTGCTCCTCGGCCTCGGCGTGCCCGTCGGCGACAAGGACGACGTGAGTGGGCTGCGCGGGCCTGCGGCTGCCCGGGCGGGCGTCCCCCGGCGCGGCGGGCGGTGCTCCCCGCGGTGCCCCTCGCGGCTCGGGGCGCCTGCCCGGGCGCAGGGCAGCGGGCGGGAGGAGTCTCGCTTCTGGTCCGGCAGGGCTTGGGAAGGTCCTCTGAACCGAGCGGAACCAGGGGCGGTACCAGGGCGTCGCTGGTGTGCGCGGGTGTTTGTTCGTGTTACCTTCGTCCCCCTGTGCCGAGTCGTCAGTACCGTGAAGGTGAGGATGTAGGTTCAAGCCCCAGTTCTCCGTTACGGAGGTGGTACCAGATTCGGGGGTTTTGCAGCTGCGGAGGAGATGGACTGACCCTGTGACACAGGAGAAGCTGGCAGAATGGTGCCCGTCCTGGAAATCACCCTTAAAGAAGGGAACGTTGCTCTACTCTTAATTAGAGGCTGGTGTACTAAAAACATTCCAGAAACTTTTGAAGACCCTTTTCTGCCATTCTTATTTGCTCTTAAAAATATCTTCCTTCTTAAATAATGCTATTGATTCTGTTAGGGTTAAGTGCCCTGCAGCATGTCATGCAGAACTGGAGCAGAAGTGGTTCCTGTCATCAGTATCTGGCAAAAAGTTATCGGTTAACATGCAGACATAGAAGTGGACCCAGGACTTGTCTATGTGGTGATAATCAATAACGTTTAGCTCTACCGTTACAAGCATATATGCGATGTGACTTGTGTGTGGTTTAGTCTGCACTGGGGTTAATGCTTCATATTATTTTTCCCATGAAACTCCTGATTTGAATAATCTTTCTTTCCTGTCTCTCTAGGCTGGTTGGACTCCCCTACATATTGCTGCTTCGGCAGGCCGTGATGAAATTGTGAAAGCCCTCATTGACAAGGGTGCCCATGTGAACGCTGTCAATCAAAATGGCTGTACGCCCCTGCATTATGCTGCCTCCAAAAACAAGCAGGAGGTATGATTCCCTATGCTACTGGAGCTGGCATCACTCTTGTAAAAAGTATTTAGTTAAGTTAACTTTTCTTCCTTTTTTCCTGTTTTCTCTTCCTACGTATTCAGATTGCAATCATGCTTTTAGAGAATGGAGCTGATCCAGATGCAACAGATCATTTTGAGTCCACTCCACTACACAGAGCAGCAGCCAAAGGAAACCTAAAAATGATACAGATACTTCTGCGGCACAATGCATCTGTTAATATACAGGACTCTGAAGGGAATACTCCTCTGTAAGTTATTTTTATGTTTATTTTGATTGCATTTTAATCTCTCTGAAATCAAAATCTCTGTTACTTCAATTGCAAGCTTTTTGGTTTTTGCTTTTTTTGTTTTTTAAACTTTCAGTTGCTTCAAAACATTCCATTGCTTTATATTCCTATATAGCCAAAAAGGATTTGGGGAAACCATATTTAGTATTTTGCTTAAGTGTGTGTGTGTGTGTGTGTGTGTGTACATACTTTAATTTGTGTTACTGTATCTACTTAAAAAGCTTAGAACACCTTTTATAATAATTTGGGATCATTCATTTGCCACCAGAGGGTAGAAAACATGCTAATAAGATCAAAGTTGGAGGAAAATCGTCTTGCAGGCTGGTCTGCTCAATCCTGCCAAGCAAGAACTAGTTCTGCAAGCTTTTCTTCATCTCTCTAAGGAAAATAAGTTGAAATTCAAATACAGTTGGTCCATTTTTTTCTTATCTTACAGATCAGTTTGAACCTGTAGGGATGAAATCTTTGAAACTGGTGGCAAAACTCTTCCTTGTCTACAATGGAATCAAGATTTTGCCATGAATAAGATCAAACAATCAAATATTTTGAATGCATATAAAGCCCAGTATTATCCCAGAACACATGCATTCATTCTCAAAATGCTGTGTCAAATGGAAAAAAAATGTTTGCCATATTTGCAATAATTCTTTATTTCATATTTTTGTTAAGCATCATTTGATTTAGTTCATCTTTTCTAATTCAAATAGAGATTACCATTTCCAATTTCACTGTGGATTATCTTCTGCTTCTTAGCTTTGCTGACTGCAGAGCCAAATCCTAACCTAGACAAGTGTCTTAATGTTGTGAAGACAGTAGAATGAGGAATGTTCTTGAGTTGCTTAATGACAACAAACTGACTGGATAGTAGACTTTGAAATCTGTAGAGAGAGTTGGTTGCATGTGGTTTTGTTGTTTTATAAATTCTCCCCCCCCAGCATTCATACTGTCATTTTGACAAGGCTTAATTATTGCTCTTTATAAGCCTGGACTATTTAATAGTGGCTGTGGGTTTCTTCTTATTGCAGTCATTTAGCCTGCGATGAAGAAAGAGTGGATGAGGCAAAGCTGCTGGTGTCTCATGGTGCAAGTATTCACATTGAGAATAAAGAAGAATTGACCCCACTGAAAGTGGCAAAAGGTGGCCTGGGAGCCATACTTAAACGAATGGTGGAAGGCTAGTGGGGACGTTTGACTTGACTCTCCTTCCTGTTGCACTTGACTGCAAGCTTCACATTTTTCAGTGTTCAACTATGATGTCATATACGAGCATCACCGTGATAATAAAATGTGCACCTCGATTTCCTTCAGCTATGCTGCCCAAACAGCCATTTGTTCTTCTGTTAATTAAACAGAATTAAACAGATCACTGCTTTTAAAGTATTTTTCAATATCTTGCAGTTTTCTTTGTTTACAGTGTGATCTGTATAAATTAGGTCATTCCTTCTATTTTCAGAGCCTCGTGTAGGATTGTCTTTCAAGCAACAGGACCAAAAATGCTTTAATCTGTTAAAGTTAGTTTTATTTTGGAAGCCTATTCTAGAGTTGGCTTTGCTTTCCCTTGACCTCTGTGTTTTCTTGTGTTTTTGTAGCTACTGATTCTTTTCCTTCAGATGGTTCTAAATTACTCCTCTGCCTTTGTAGTATGCAGTTTGCTCAGGTATTTATAATTGTACCTATTTTTATTCTTGTCAGTCTTTTGGACTGAGCTCTGAGTCTTTTATGCTTTTCTTTTGTTATCCCTTCTTATCTTGATTCTTTGAATCTTGAAGTATTCATTTAATGGAGCACTCCGGACTGCCTGCAGAATGCAGATGCAAGTTCATAGTTACCTCTGCAAAGACTCTCTTGTATAATTATATGCTCTGGAAACTCTTCAGGAATATGCTTTGCGTCTTATTTTACTTCCTGTTATTCTTTCTATAAATATCTTTTCCGTTGCTGCTTGACTCCCATTATGTAGTACTGAGACTTCTACATGGTTTACCTTTTTATTTAATAACAGAAGCCTAGGTTAATCCTTAGTCATAGCAAATACTGCCATTAAGTTATTAGAAGGTAGAGTGTTTGTGACCATAGCAAACTGATATAAAATTAGATGCATTTTATAAGCTTTATGGCCTCTACCATAGTCTTCCCATGGCTTGACCTGGCAGACTCCTAGTCAAAGCTTTATTTCAGTGTTTTAAGTGACATTAGTTTGTGCGGTGAAAACTGTTGCAGCAGTTACAGAGCAATTTTATGCCCATGGTGACAGTAAAGCCCTCTCTTTAATCAGCTTCCCGTGAATTTTCCATGCTGTTATTAATGCTTGTAAAACTGTAGCTGGAAGAAACACCTCTTAAGTATCCTGAGACACTGTAAGACACAACTGTGGGGAAACCTGTCCTCTGGAAAAGTCTTCTTGCTGCTGGGAGGACAGGAAGAGCCCTGAGCTGTAGAGCTGAGTTGTCTTTAAATAATTAGGAAACTGAAGATGATTTTCTGCAGAAAAGAGTGAGCATCTTGTTTTGAGGGTGACCTTCCAAACTCTTCCAAAAAACTTGTACATGGGAATAAAGAGGAAAGTAAACGTCCTTATACGTAGGTTATTAGAAAAACTTCCTTCTGGCAAATTCTGTGCTGACTGTAGTTATCTCAGCTTTTGTTTGGGTGGGGGGTAAGTGGAGCTAACCTTTATGTTGCTTTTAATGACAACTTTGAAGGCTTCCATGTGCTTATTAGCACTTGCACATTCATCTCTTACTTCTGTACTAGTAATTTCTGATTGAATCGGTGTGTGTGCAGGTGGTGTTTTGTTTTTTGTCAATATTTTAACATTAATCAATAGAGCTGAAAGTACTTATTACATAATGAAAGATCAATAATGGACATTTCTGACAGTAGAATCTTTTCATGAGAGGGAAGGACAAAGTTCAACATATGACCTGCTGTTCTGGTGTTGGTAAGATCACTTGGGACACTAGGGGGCTAGACTTTTCCCCTTTCTAAACAGGTGATGCAGATAAAATTCTGTGAAATAAAAACATTTTTCTAAACAACAGTCTTTGGTGTTATAAAACTTTATTAAACTTACATGTAACAAAACCAGTATTTTCTAAATAACTTTTATGCTTGTGATGATGACAGCAAGTCAGCTGAAACACTACCATCCATTACACTGTATGGAAACAGGACATGTTTGTTCTTCAGCTGCAAGGAAAGGTTGAAACAGCAGGTGACAGTGTCTATAGTCTGACTTGTCTACAAAGGCATTAAAAGAATGTGATTTATTTCAATAAGCAAGACAGAAACTTAAAACCAAACAAACATCTTCATCAAATACTTTAAGTCTATCCTAGAAAGCAAAATGCAGGTTTAATTTCACTGAGAGTACCTATTGGGAACAGGGAGAAAGCTAGGTTTTAAGCTCTGGCCATGCAGACCTTGCTTGAAGAAGAAACTTGACTGAGTAAATGTTTTTTCTTATATATTATGCAAGCACTGCTGAAGACTTGAATTGAGAAAAGTTGAAGGTAGAATACTGTGTTGATCCTTGGTTTTTGTATAGCGAAAAAAGCCTGCCAGAACTTTCTATCTTTGGAAATCCTTTCCTTCCCTTGGAGAGGGTGGCTTGAATGTTGGCTTAATATTTGCTTTCCATATTAATGATCTGTACTCCCTCAGGAGGAAATAAATGGGCCGTGCAGCAAAGACTGTCAAAACATCTGAGGTAAATTCTGAAAAACAGTTCTGTATCTTGCACAGCTCTGCAGGGTTTCTGAGCTACACACCGTAGATCAGTATCTAATTTTATTGTGTTTTGCCAAGAAGATCAGTAGAGAGCTAGGAACAGTGCCTCAGCCTTTATAATAAACTATGTTTTACATGATACAGACTTCATAATGAGAACAAACATCTGCCAGAAGGCTTACAAAAATATCTCAATATGTTAAGAAACTTCAAATAACTGTATTTGTTCTTTTCTGTACCTTCTGCACCCCCAACAATCTGGTTTGCTTTTGTTTTTTTTTTTTTTTTTAATAATATCTATTGCAAACTGGTGGTTGGAAGTGAGGGAGGAATTGTTAGTCAAGAACTGCCATTCAGTTGGTCTGTTTCTTCTATATAGGAGCATTAACATCACTTGGGCAATTTCCTTTTTTTTTTTCCCTCTTTTTTTTTCTCGCTAGGAACATTTAAAGGAACTATATTAGCTGTAGAAGGTAATTACCTCTTCACTGGCATAAGCCTGTATATTAGCTTACTAAGTTATATAAGGAATGCATGCAGAGAAATTTTTGGAGGTGAGATTAAGGAAAGATTAATGATGACAATGACCACATAATGTATTTCCCCCCCCCTTCATTCAAGATGATGCTGTTACAGAGGCCTCAAAATTGTAAAACTTCACAGCAATAAAAATGTAATTAAGACATTTATATGAGGAATTATTTTTAGAGGAAATGATATAACTACAGCAGTGTTATGAAGAGAATTATACATATTTTCCATGAAGGGCAAGAGTAAAAGAATGCCTAGAATTGTCAGAGAGGCAATTGTTCAAAGCTAATAACACTGCCAGCCAGGTAGTGGGCCCCCTTGGTCTGATACTTCGTTTGAATTACCTCATTAAGAAACACCTTTGATAAGATATGGCACCCAAATAGGAGTGGGCTGTACTTCCTCTTCTCCTGCTGTTGCTGAGCATGGTTAGAGTTGTAGTTCTTTCATGCTTACAAAGGTATTTGGGTATGAATACAAGAAACTTCCTTTAAGCTTCTAAACCTAGGTTTAAGGGTCCAAGTTTGCAGGTTTTGCTTAGTATAATTTTCACAAGAGCCAGTAAGAGAGAAGCCTGATTAAGAAGAAACTTGCATACAGGTCATGACTTAAGCTTTACCCTGGATATTTGGAAGAGAAGGTAGCGTGGGGATGCTCTGGTAGAAAGTGGTAACATTGGCATTGGTAAGGGTTTGACCCTCGCTATCTGGGATCGGCAGTTTTCAGCTAAAACAAGAAGATTAGAAAAATATTGCAAAAACTGTTTTACTCCTGATTGAAGCTAAACACTAGGACACATGCATCAAAGATCTGTGAAAGCCAAAAAGCTGGGTAGAAAGGACAACAAATACAGTTAGCTTAATTGTCCGAACCGAAACTTAATAAGGACCTCCTGTCCTTTTTACATGCTATTTAAATGTTGCTATCCTCATCTTCTGTTTCTCAAGTGAGTGGCCGCATACTTCTAGCTGTAGAAATTGAACCTGAAAAGTTCAGTGCAGGTACATTCTTCCATTTTAAAAATGACTCCTGCATATAACTAATAGGAGCAGTCACCAGATGAACTATAAAAGATCCTATAAAAGACTCTAAGTGCCCAAAATTTCCAGATCCCTGAGTCAAATACTCTCCTCTGCAGCACGTGGGATTGAAACCCGTGTCCCCTTCTGTCAGCAAGTACCTGCCTAGTGCAAGTCAGCAGGGGAGCTGCTGGGGATGGGTGTCTGTATTCACTGAAGCACTGCTGGCCTTGAGCTCTCCCGAAAATAGGTATCTTTGCCCTTTCGAAGAACTGAGCCAGGAGTGACTTATCCTTAGAAAGGGGGCCCCGAGCAAAGAGGGTGTGTGTGCTATTAGACAGGTGTCTAGTGATGGGAGTGTATGTGGTTCAATTCCCTGTCCTCCCTTCCAGCGGGTGCTCGCTGCTCAGCTGTTGGCTCTCAGCGTGGCTGCACCATTTACCTTTCCTTTTGAAGCTTTCACCTATAGAAGATACCCAAAAGTTACACTGTGCTGAAGAGACCGACAGAAAGAGCACGAGTTTGTTGCTTAGTGGGTAGGACAGTTGCCTGGAACTAGATTTGAATCATCTCAAGCAAAAGGGAGGGATGTAAGCTAATGTGTTATGGTAGGCAGTAGCAATACTCCTTTCTGAGTTTTGAAAGCAGCTGTACCTGCATTTCGTGAGGAATCTGATGCTATGCATGCCTATTATAACAAGCCTTGCAGGGGATTTAAGTGTCTGGCTCCCATCGTCTGGAAACCAGTCAGTCGAGGTCTGAACTGGATACCCAACTACTGATTTCATTAAACTGGAGAAAATCAGAGCTGCTGAAACGCACTTCTCTAGAACTCTGGTGTCCTGGGAACTTTAAAGCCAAGAAGGACGCTGTTAACAATGCGTGTCTCATGTTAGGCAGCAACAGAGCAGAGGTTTCCAGTATTTCTTTTCAACTTTAAGTGGAATTCAGACACACAAGATTTCATTGGACCAGGCCTCAAAATCTGTTTCTATCCACTGATGACGCTGATGAAACTTCTGTTGACTTCTGAAGTGCAAGATCAGGTCTTTAAACACTGCAAAGTGTTAGTCATGATGGTAGTTCTCGCTGCACAGGAAGCATGAGATTGGCCAACGCTGTTTCTGAGGAAGGTTGCTGTGGTTCGGAACTATATGGATACACACAGCATTACAAATAGTTGACTGGAAAGCTCTTACTTTGTCCAAGGCTCAAAACCATTTTATAATCAGTATTGCAAAATAGGTTGGATAACTGGGGATGATAGTCTTTTTAGGCTTATACTTTTATATTACTAGATAATAAATGAAAATTGGTTAACTTTAAAGGCCAAATGTTTGCTATTCACAAACTGCATGTGTAATGGATCCTTTGCCCAGTGGTTCATGATACAAATGCAGGTTTAAATTTTGGTCACGCTGCTATGCTAATTCAATGACAACTATATTTTTTTATAAAGGTGTCCAAAGCTGACAAGGAAAACTGTATTAAAATTCTAGGCTGTTTCCTCTTTTTCCACTTCTTGCTTCTCATCATTTTCAGGTGTCCCAGAGGCTGCTGTTTCCTCAAGAGTAGGATATTCATTTGTTGCATTGCTTGATGGAACTGTGGCTGCAGGTATGCTTTCTTCATTAGGTACCTGAACGTACTCTGCGTTGGGTTGTTTCTGAGTCATTACTCTGCAGGAAGACAGGATGAGGATAGTGATTTCATGTGTTGGAATCCCATCTGCACTACAGTCTTTTGAAAGAATGAGTCTTTGTAGTTTTGTTGTTTAAATGGTAACCCCCATACTATTTTGATTCCATTCCTGTAGTACCTGAAAGCCCTCACAGGCTATAAAATCACAGCTGCTAAGACACAGAGATTGACAGAGGGTTAGAAAACAAGACTAATCTGCATCATTGGCTTAGCTGATCCCATTAGAATAAGATGGATTTTAATATGGCTAAATGCAAGGTCACAGAAGCAGAGTAGGAGACTATGCTGGCAGTGACTGAGAAGTTAGCAAAACAAGCTGCTTGGCATGAACTTTCTGGGAAATTGCATGCAGATCTGGTGTCCCATTCAAATATATAAACAATAGAGTGGAGTCAGAAAAGAGCTATGAAAAGAATTGAAATCTAGAAAAATATTTTTAGTAACAGATATGAATTCTATTTAGTCTGCCAAAGTAGTAATAAATCAATTCCTGATACTTAAGTAGTTTCACATGTACAAAACGTCAGATGCTAGTAGATTAATTCAATGCAGTAAGGTTTATTAGGATCCAAGCACAAAGATGTTAAAGCTACATCAGGACATAATAATCTTTTCTGGCCTAAGCTGCATGTATTAATTTGTCATTAATATCATGGGGCTAAATACAGTCTGTGTGTAGTATACAAGATTGTCCCTGTCCCAGTGATGTGGCAATTTAAAAGAGAAGTGAGCAACCTAAGCACGGAGGACGTCACTTTGCCAGAGCAGGATCACAGTGGACATTCTGGCTCCATTCTGTTTCCTAAACCTAGATGTCTTTTGAGATGCCTTAAGGTATTGGACCTGTCTTCCAGCTGCCACTTTAGAAGAGAACAGGTGTCCCAGGGTCCTTTGTCACATCTACCAGTTAAGTCTTGGACACCCTGAAGCATTTCTCACAGCACTGAACTGAGCTCTCTGTATTTAAATCCAGTAACATGCAAGGCCAGTACAACTGCTGAGTAAGCCTTTAGCTGCAATACCTTTTTTACTTCCTCTGTGTGCCATTAACAGTCACCGTTAACTTTTAAATATTAAACACTATTTTTTCCAAGATGTCACTTTTTTGTTGTGTTGTTTAAAAAACATTTACTTATTATTTCAGGTATTGCTAAGTGGTGACTGCATGTAAATATGGGGAAGAGGGCAGTGGCAGCTTCTGTTACATGGGCAACAATTTCAGTCACACATAAATAAATATTCTTACTTTTAAAGTTTTATCAAACTCCATGTTATTTACTCCTCCATAAACATTTACAGTAAATATATTTTGCTTTAGTTCTGGTTTACAGAAATATCACTGCTTTACAGAAATGATTGTCTTAAAATCAAACGAACAAATTCTTACTGCATTTCATTACTCGATGACTTCTTTTTCTTTTTCTTTTCCCTCTTGGTTAAGACCCAAACAATAATGCAAATGATAAGACCTGCCACAATTGCTCCAATTAATGCTCCAGCAACAATACCACCATCTGAATCTGGAAAGAAAGAAAGGGATTACCTGAATTAAAAAAAAAGTATTAGTGTAGCAAAATGCCATAGAAATTTAGAGCATGTTTATGGCTGCCTAAGGGAAATGTAGGTTGTTAACACTGGCGATAGTTGAAGGCCTTTGCTCTTCAGTCCTTGCAAATCAGTTTTGAAATACAGCTTGCCTTTATCTCCCTATTTCAGCTCAGATGTGAAAAGAATGTTTTGACCACTTGTGAGTCTTAAAAAACTTCTATTTCTGCTTTAGTACAGCCACTAGCCCTGGCCTGCAATTTTTATTTTATAGATCACTGAGTAATTGAGTAACAATTGCAGGGACACATTTCGTGGCTGGCTATACAATATATGCTTGGCTCTTGTTAGATTTTACTGGTTACCTTAACAATCTGCATGCAGGTGCAGTTGGCCACTGCCTGAGAGTAGTCAGGATAAGGTATTTTTCCACGACTGCAATCCTTTGAGATAATGGTCCCATCTGCAGTGCCACAGTCCATGTACTAGCGCATTTCCATGGTGGCTGTGAATTCTGGGGGAAACCCACTGGGACTGTTGGCTGGAAGAAATTGCTCTAAGCTCCATATCTGTGAATTCCCACCAAAGGCCTCTGCCATCAGAGCCAGGTTCAGTTCCTACTGGCCAGTGAGAAAAGAAGCTGGAGATGTTAAATGAGTTGCCTAGGTCAGTATGAACCTTGGGCATACATGGATGAAAAGTATCTAATGCCAATACTGTTCTTATTTCAAACAATCTATGTTTTAAAGCTGTTACAGCATTTTTCTGCAAACAGATTATGTCATACATCAAATACGTGATTACTTTCATGCATTAAACTTACGCTTTGTGGTTAGGTCAAGCTCACAGGTACTGTTCCCCAGGACATTGCTGGCTATGCACTGGTAATAACCGGTTTCGAAGGTGGTGAGATTGCCGATGATAAGAACCCCAGTTTTTGGATCTGTGGCAAACAGAGAGCATGTACACGGATGACTGTACACTGTAGAGGCAATCGGTTTTCTTTAGTTAGTAATACTGAGAGCTATTAAAAGATGAAAAACAGGACAAGCTAAAAGGCTTTCCTATTATTAGTTTTTTAGTCTTTTCTATATTCTTTAAATTGAAAACATTCCTTCCTTGAAAGTTACTACAGAGGATTCTGTATGTGTGTATTAAAATATGAGAAGTAGGCACCTACCCTGCAGTTATATATGTCTGTCTGTTGTTTTACCCACACTGATATTACCGTCACAAATGAAAATGTAAACAGGTACCAAAGTGTTTCCAGGATGGAGGTCAGCATTTGAATGACAAATTGAGTTATTCTGAGAATAAGTTCAGGTGGAATTCGAAGGGAAGGAAGGTGTAAAGGCATAATCATTTCTCCCATTGTAACAATTTAAGGTAATGTTATAAACAGGACTTTAACGTGCTACACAGAACAGACCTCCCCAAAATCCTGTCTTTATGTGCAGCTGTCAGGCAGTCTGAGTGAGTAAAGATACCAGTTTGTGATGTTGAACATAAAAAGAGGAGGAGAAGTTCTGACTACCCTATAGGGTACAAAGAATTTGAAATCAATGGCTGATACTGTTAAATTGCAGATCTTGACTATTGCATGGTAGTCCTTTAGTTACGTACTAAATTGTTCAGTCACAGGCTTGAGGGTGTTCTCATCTACTCTATACCAGCGGTAAGTAGGCTGAGGCAATCCTTCTTCACATGTGCACGCGAGAGAGATTAGATGGCCTTTCTCAGCTGTTCCTTCTATTTTGCAGAAAGGCTTTGATGGTTTGACTGTAAAATAACAACAGGGAGAATAGACATCATGAGAACACAGGGAGGCTGCAGGTTTCCACAGCAGTTTCTGTTCTTGTGCTGCAGTAAAAAAGGAATTAAGCCCCAGTTACAAAGTCTTGTTTATGGATCTGACCAAATGCTCTCCCATAAAGATTTAAGAAATATTATATATATGTGTGTGTCTATATATACATATACACACATATATATGGTCCAGGATACATTTTTATTATCTTTTCTTGCATTTGCATACTATGCTATTATGGAGATGGTGAGATGCTAGGCTGGAAGACTATCAATTACTTTAATTATAATGGGCCAGTCACTATTCATCCATCATAGATCATTTTCTGCCACACAGCAGTGTCATTTCCTTCAGGGGTACAGGGCCTTTTCCACATAAAGAGAGAGGGTCAGTGCCTGATTCTTCAATATCGTGAAGTTGTAAAGGGAATGAATGAACTACAATTGTAAAAAAATCTCTTTAGGTAGCATTTTCTCCACTTTGCATGCACAGGAGACTATTCTGCCCTCAGTTACACCTGCTATTTTTAATCTCCTACCTCTAGATATGCTGTTGTGATTCTGTAGAATACCATCAGTAGAGCTACACCAGCTATGAACGTGACCCAGTTTTGTGTGCATAAGTGAACAACCTTTCTTGGGTTTTGTTTGAAAATTACAATCTCTTACTTAACTGTTCCAAGAATTACTATTCTTCTGGGAGATTTTAGCTGAGAATTAATATTTATGTTTTGACAATGTGACTTTTCAGGGAGTGTATTTACACATCTCTTTTTTTATCCCTGGCAGATGGACAAATGATATTACTGGAATCACTTTCTCATACACCTTTGACTCATCACTCTGACCAGGTATGAATTCTGAATTTAAAAACAATGATTAGATGGGGTTAATACAAACTTTCATTGTATTAGCAAGTAAAATATTTCATTCCACTCTTTTCATACTTTTTGTCCTGCCTTTTCTTGGTTGAACTATTGCTTTTTTCCATTCAACTTTGTACTACAACTACTTCCAACACAGACTAAGTTTCCACTGTTTCTGGAGAGTGGGAGTGAGCCAGAACTGTTGGGCTGTACTGCTGCCTCTCCCTAGATTTACTGTGATCTTTGTGCAGGTCACCATGACCTACCAGAAGCCTCAGTAAAATTTTGGTCTTTGCTGGGGCTGGGCTATTCTAAAAGTAATGACTCCAGAGAATAACTGTTGCTCCAAACTAGAAGGGCTTTTTAATCAGATTTAATGCCACTTAAAAAAAATTAGTGAAGTTGGGTAGTTCCAGCTACCCACTTAGGTTAGGTAGCTGTTGGAGATAGCAAAGTGACTCTGGACATAGAATGTCACAGGACAAACAGGTGAGGTTGCTGAGATCAGATGCAATCTGCTTTGTCTGGAAGCTAGAGGGCACCACGAGCCCTGTCTGCCTCCTGAGCCTTTGGAAAAGATCTCCGTTTCAACTCATAAATGAGCTCTTTTTCTGCATCATGGGTCTTGTACATCACAGTTATGTTATTCCCTCTGGTCCTAAATATTTTGAGGCCTGAATTCGGTGTTGTATAATAAAGCAAGAAAACTACAATGCAACGAGACAGAGGAAAAGCACGTACCCAGCACGTTGAGAATCACTGATTTTTGGCTCTGTCCAGCATCACCTTGTGGACTGAAAACTTCGCAGGTGTAAGAACCAGTTTCTGAGGGCTGCATGTTGGAGATTGTTATTGAGGCATTCCCTGGACCTGTTGCAGCTTTGATCCTGTTCTTAAATTCTCCATAGGAATAAGACTCTCCTCCTGAATAATAATAGATCTGTGACACAAAATCAATAAGAAGTTTGATAACAAGAGATTCAGCTGCCACTTCGTTTTTCATAACTGGAATATAGTTGAGGTCAGAATAAGCTGAGCAAGGTCACCCCCTTTTTTGCCCCCTTACCCAAAAACAGTGAGATTGAAAACGAGGTATATTTGAATATATGTTTCTGTTGGTTCTTAGAGGACAAGCTTGTCAGGACAGGGATTTTTTAACTGTGTGAATGACAGTAACTAGTTCTTTGTGGATACTCCAGTCGCAGACTGGCACCTTTGAAAAAATAAAGGTGAGACCAATAACCGTCATATAACAAATCTGTGTAATAATGCTAAGTCATGCATAATTAACAATGGCACTAATTGAAGCCCAGATAGTTTGTGACATTATTAATAATCAGCTCAATAGAAGCATAGGACAAGGATGGACCTGTCATTGCATAAAGTGGTTGGCTGCAGAGCTTTCCAAATATAGAAGCTAGCAAACAGAGAACTGAAATGAATCCACAAGACATAGGCCTAAGCAAACAAGGCACCTGATCTGTTTGAAGTAAATTTGGAAGCAATAAAAATGCTGCACAAGAGCACCAGCAGAATCATCACACATGCAATTAAAGCAACCATGCTGTTCTTGTTTGTGTAATCAGAGTCAGAGCCAATGTCATGGACATCTTGTTGTTTTTCCCAATTTAAAGCAGAGATAGAAGTCTAGAATAGCTATTGGCCTCACTGCTTTGAGGGGCACCTATTTGGGGTCAAGAGTAAAAGCCTGTCTCTCTAGAATGCAGCATTTCCTCCCAGATAAAAATTCACTGGTTTACACTGACTGCTTTCACTGGCTTCAGTAGCACTATTTGTGATTAGCAGCACTGTGAGAGTAGAATTTGCTCTCATAAGCTTATAAACCCGAACCTGTTGTCTGTTGACACAAGGGACAGGTAGAATTGTGTTCATTGTGGAGACCGGTTCATAGTTTGAGACTTGTGACTTGAGTCTGCTAGGAGCTGTGATATCTCACTTGCTATAGGGATGTATCTGAATAGTTCTTAAGGAGTACATATACTCTGTCCTGTCTAGTTCTGCCGTGAAACTGAGATCTGAAAGAATGAGTTAATGTGGAAAACTATGGAATGCTAATTATTTTTCTCAGACTTTTAATAATAGTATTGTATATGTACAGCAGGCAGCATGCTTCCCCGTTTCTACATGCACAAACTCCATCATCTAGGCAAAGTGAACAGTTCCAGCATGTTCACTGTTTTTTTCATGCTGGTGAGTGGTAACCATACAGAATTACAGATTGGGACCCAGATATGTCTACTCTCTTTCCTACTGACGGTATTTCAGAATCAATGGTGTAAATATATTTATCGAGGGTGGACTGACAGTTTGTTTTTTAATGGAATAGTTGGAAAACATGTGAGAAAAAAGCTTCACAAACTGGAGTGAAATGTCATTCACTCATGATTGGCATCAAAATTTCCTTTTGGTCTGCATTTCCTCCCTTTAGGGACACTGCAAATCCCCAGGCAAGAAGTATAATTTGCTTTACTTTGCAAATCAACTGATTGTATCTTGAATTAAGAATGTTCATTCTTAATTCCACTTATCCACCCTGATACAGTGTTGACTGAAGTCTTTAAGCAATGTTATCTAAAAGCCTTTGTTAGCTTAAGGCAAGCTACACCCCAAAACTGCCAGAGCACAGCTGGTTTATGCAATGATAAGGTTTTGAAATGAAGGTCAAAACCCAGATTGCACAGCAGCTCCGGTACTGCAGCCTGGCCCTGTCTCAAGTGCAATGGTGTCTACTTTCCAGCCAGCCTTTGCTTTTCCCTACCCCATGATTACAAACGCTGGGTACAGTTGATGCAGAGACCTGAATGCCAAAGCTGCACGACTACATTGCAAATGTGTGAGAACCTGGTGTTGCGCTGAGGATGTGCAAGAGGTCTAATGTTAGCACAGTGACAGACTAGGTCAGAAAGTCTGCAAAATGGCCAGAGAGACTCTCCAGTTTCCATTTTTTGCATGCAGCAGTACTTTAAATTTTTCTGCTGGTATATATATTTTAAAAGTGCCTATATGCTTTGCTAACATCTAGAGATGGACCTCTATTGCAGAACTCGTGTCTGGATGCCCACCCTCATATTCCCCAAGTGCATGGGACTGTTTAAAACAAGGAATTTGGTTTAAGCCTCTCTCTCATCAAAATGGATCAAACTGAATTCTCTGATACACCGGTAACTACAAAAGCGTACTAGCCACACTTGTCTCATTCTGCATGTATCCTAACATAAGCAACAGCAAAATTTCATACACTGTTTCCTGCAAGAATCTGAAGTTACAAAAGCTGTGACGTCTGACCTCGGGCTCCTTGTACACTGAGGTTCCTCCGTAGAGCTCAGTGGTGGTAGTCTGGATTTGCATCTCCTCTCAATCGATAGCATAACGTCCATTTGAGTGGGGACGAGCCTCCGTCAGCTATTCACACTAATATGAAATTATGTTGTGCAGTGACTGAAGTGAAGTTATGCTGACTTCCAGCAGCTTGAGAGGGGAGGCAGACCCCTTACAGCCTACTAAAAGGCCTGATGACTAAAAAAGGGGCTAAATTCTACTCTGCATCTACCTCAGAGGGGTTTGGGATTTATGTGGCAGTTAACAATAGCAGAAGCTGCCTTGCTGAGTGCCAGCTCAGTGTACATCTCTACACGTTCCTTGGAAATAGGTCTGGCATTGCGATGAGTTTTAAATGCAGTCAAGGCATGCCAGTAAACAAAATAGAAGAGCAAGTGCTCCGTGCAGGTGCAGTTTACTTGATCTGGAGTCAGGGTGAATTATGTATCTAAGCTCTCATACAGTGCACCGAAAAATTAATCCCGTGTTCTTTCTTTCTATTTGAACGCACGCAGAGAAAGTATGGTGTGCACACTGTTAAATCTGAGGCAGGTGTCAACACAGCATAGAATAGTTGTTCTATTTATGAATGTAAACAGAGTCTTTGTGCTTTTTTTTAATGCTATGAACATATGAATGCAGTGGAACATCTTAAGGAAATGCATTCATATTCTCTGCAGGCTCCAGTCTATTCTCTCTTCTTCTGCTCCTGTATGATGCTTATCTCACTGGCTCTGGAGTTTATTGCCTGAAGGAAGGTGGTAAACACCAAAAGGGCTGAGTAATGTCGTGATTAATTACTGAGTGCATATCTTGTCCCAGAGGTATGACTGGATTGTGTACACAGGAAATGTTATTTAAGAGGAATATGTTTCACTGAATTGGCTGTAAATTCATAGCTTGTTTTAAACAGTATGCTCAAAACAGGTATTTTAAACCCTCATACAGAGGATTATTTGTATACTGTCCTTGAAAAGTACATGCTCGTGCTTTACAAAAAGCTGAAATTGATATCTCTGCAAAAATATTTATGTTCTGTTTCAAGAGTCAAAAGCCTATTTTCTGTTGAAGATACAGAAGACATTTTTTTAGGAACTGACAACTAATGTCCCCTCCCACAAACACAAATTTCATTGACATTTCTTTCCATTTCACCTAAAACGTCCCTAAGATATTTATATGGGAAAACTGTAAATTTAGTCAGTGTTAAACTTTTGCTGGAGGCATTTTTAATTTGCTGTTATGAATATATTTAAAGTCCAGCATCTTGAATATAAAAAATAACAAATCTGTCATGCTTCTCTGAAAATAAACACCTTACGCCCTCAAGCAAATCAAGAGCAGCTCTAGTGAAGCTGATGATCTACCAGCATAAAAACCATGTTGAGGACGCAGTAATGGTTGCTACTTCTAGTTACTAGCTAGCTTGCTCATGCAAGCTTTTGTATAATGACGCCTTTTCACATTTCATGGGAGCAGCTGCCTGGGATGACTAATCAAATAGCTGACAAAAAGAATTGCCATGCTATCACTCCTAAAAATGTTGTTCCTAATAACTCGCCAGTCTGATACACCCGTTTCTGCAAAACAGCCAGGTTGCCCAGAAAGCGTCTCCCTGACTCTAGGAGGGGTTGCAGGTTAAGGCTGGCTCCTTAACCTGTGGGCCAGGCTTTGCCTTGTGCCGCAGACAGCAGCACTCTTCCTTCCCGGCCCTCTAAGGCAATGGAGTTAGTTACTCTGCCTTCCCAGAGCTGCAGTTTCTGCTGCAACCGAGAGGAATTTGGGCTAATAGACTTCCAAAGCAGCTGAGTCATTTATTCTTGTACCTGTGCTGGGCAGCTCAGGTTACAAACTGCGTAGGGTGGTGGGAATTATTGTACTAGTTTGGAAGAAAATCTTGGTAATCTCAATACACTCCGGATGCTGGAGACAAGATAATCTGTGTCCAGAATTCTGAAAGATCTCGTACATGAAATCACAGGTCCATGTCTTCTCCTTCCCCCTGACCGTGAGAAAGCTGCTCGCCTTCTTGTGTGATGATGTGAAAACTATTCGCCTGAAGAGAAAGTGGTAGGCAAAGCTGATGCTGAGTTTGGGATCTTCAGAGGCTTCCAGGTGTTTGGCAGAGAATGAGGAATCCACCTACAGGTTTTCCTCATACAGCTTCTTGCCCATGGAAAGTTCTTCCGTGGAGGGTGATGGGGACATGTGAAAAAGCAGGCAGTGAATTAGAAGAAACATGCCTCCATCTGCTTCCTCTCCTTTTTTGGGACAGGACAAATAGATACTAGAATTTGCATAAATATGTGTCTTTCAAATGTCTATGGGTGGACTAATTCATAATTTCCAGGACAATATTCCTCCCACCGCCATCCCCTGGTCTCATTGCATTGCTGTTTAGCCTCATACATGTAGATATCAAATTTGTAAAAGGAGATGTACTTGGAGATGGATTTCAAAATGTCCCAGTTAACCTCCACGGTTGTGTCGATTTCCTGACTGTGAGGCTGTTTGAGGACGTGACTCCTTCTCGAATACCTGTCTTCCCTCCTCCAGCCCCTTCTCACTTTCCCCCACTGGCAGATGCAAAACTGCAGCCTCCTGTCTAATGACGTTTCCCCCGGCTGATGTATCCGCCACCTGATTCTGATTCACAGCGTTCTCCCGCAGAGCTGTGCAGCTCAGGCATTCAGAGGGCCCCGTTACCGAGCATTTTCTGTTTGGCATTTTCTCAAACTACTAGAAAAAGAACTATTAAAGTCTAAAGATAAGTGCAAAGGGGAATATTAACAACTTTACCAGCTTGATATAATCTCTTCCTGAATTCTGAGTACAGAGAGAATTTATAAAATAACGAGGGAAAAAAGTATATTCATCACTGCCTTAAACATCTTCTCGTCTAATTAGAGAGCAAATGCTGCACACTCAAAGTGTTAATTAAAGCCGAAGGCCCAGGTTCTGAACTCAGCCAGATAAGGAAGCAAATGCTCACACATGCCTTGGTTTCTTTGGCTTGTGTCATGTGACTAAGTCTGGCCCCACATGCCTTTTTTTCATCTGCGGCTTCTTTTTGCACATTTTTGTTGAAATTTCTCTGCCGGACTATAGCAGGAATATTATGCCCTACAGTACTGGGATTTTTGCATGGGTAATTGCAGATGTTAATAATGACTAGAAGCCTCTTGTCACAGTTGAGCGTTGGTAGAAGGAGAAAGAGATGGAGTCAGAAGCTTTTAGAGAGTTAATCATTCAGCAGCTTCTACTTGTGCAAACTGCTTTTGAGGACTGGCTCTTTCATGTTCTCACAGTATCATCCCTGTGGCTGGACTATTAGTGAGCAATTTCTACAGCACATCAAACACAAGCATGCTTTCTCGGTGCATTTGATATAGCTGCTCCATCGCAGTTATCGTTAGACCTTTACTTTGGGCTGTACCCTACTTAGTGCTGAGACGAGAATCCCACTAAAATCAAAGAAGGTTTGGAATGGCTTATGGCTGGGGCACTGGGCAGCTCACAGCTGAGAGGAAACCAATGCAGAGCCACCTTGGAGTTCCTCTGTATCCGTCACATCTCAAAATGTTGTATTCTAGAAACAGAAATCCAGGATGAGTATTTTTGGGCATGTAAATGTCTAGCTTCAAAAACTGGGTTATTCAGACTGGCTCACATTCAAACCCAGAGGCTGCTGGTGTGTGGACATGCCCTTCAGATTCCCTTTGGGTAGAATATGCCGAAAGCTTCGAGTGCTAGTTCAGCCACCTAGAAGAGCTGTGGGAAAAAGCAGCAGCTACATTCAAATAATTTTGATTGTGGAAAATGCAGTAAGAATTAGGGTGAGTTAAAAATTCTGACGCAGCTCACTTCAGTCCATGTGCTAGTTTCAGGATTTTAATCCAGAACACGATTTCATTTCCCATAGCAGCATAAATCTAGCAGAAGCTATTTAGCTCTTTTTTTTTTTCCTTAAGATTGTGTGGATTTTTTTTCTTACCTTGTGCGTCCAGCTACATCTTCCCCGTGCATCTGTCACATACACCATCTTTTGACAATGACTGACTGACTTTTCATCCATACTCTGAATATAGCCACACGGGGAATGCTGTATTTGAGTAGAAATGCGCTCGTCTGAGAGTTGAATGAGACTTTGAATGTTCCCCCAGAAGCGAAGAGCCCGCTCTGCGCAGCTCCCCTGAAGTGAGGGCAGGGTGCCTCCTGCTCAGGGGAGTTTGCAGAAGATGTCTCAAGCCCTCAGCAACAGCACGAGGATGCGGTACAATCTTATTTCTGAGTTTTATCTAAAATTAGACAGACTGAGACTGTAATGTAATATTTGCTCCAAACACACCAGTTACAAGCTGATCATTTTCTACTCGTTTCCACTTTCCTTTGGGTCCTCACTGTTGTCTGCTTCGGGGTAACTGTGTATTTGACCGTCTGTTTGCAGACCGCTACCCCATGCCAGGAGGTCCCAACAGGCAGTAGGCAGTAATCCTCTGCTCAGCATGTGATGGGGTCTCAGTAAACTTGGGAAAGCTTGGCCACTACTGTTATCACACGGGGAAAAATTTGTTCTTCCAGTAGTTTTTAGGGGAACGCTGCGCTCTCTTATAGGGCTGGGTGGCCCGTGCTCTCGGGTAACCCAGCACCTTGTCCTGTGATGGGCAGCAGCAGAGCTGTGCTGGTGTGGGGACTGCTGGTAATCTGGATTAATCGAGTTCAGGATTACAGGGCGAGAGGAGCAGAGCGCGCTGTGCTCAAGTTGCTCTTCTTCATCGCTTTTCAAAGTGAGTTCCCCTCTGTGAGCTGCTCCTCGGGCCCTGCCCTCCGCCTCCCCCGTTCCTGAGCCTGCTGCTTCCCATGAAGACTCTGGAAAGTGGTTCATCAGGTCTTAAAGCCTGGTTAGAAAGATCCGACTGTACTTCTCTTAGGGTAAGAGTGCCACGTGCCCCTTGTCATGTTTTACAATAAACACGACCCTCCTTCCCTCTCCTGCTGAGTGAGGCTTGCTTGGTAGTATAGATCTGGGGAAAATGCAGGGCTCTTTCAGGGTGAAAGCCAATTTATAAAATAAATAGAAGGTATTACTGATGTTACATACCGTTAACACTCCTTCCCTCCCAGTTGTCAGTCAGTGGCTTTACCAAAGCGGCGTCAGTGTCACCATTTGCAAATATTTCAAGCTCACTTTTTTTTTAGAGAACATTTTTGTGAGAAGTCTATCAGTAGTTACTGCTTCCCCTACAAATGACAGTAATTACTTCCTTTACTTGTCTAGTATTTAATCTAAAACTTCCATCCAGAATACTGCGCTGGGCACAGTTTGGGTGGCCGCATTGCGTCTCGGGTAACTTCTCTTGCTTTCGCTGTGGGTGGCCTGGCCTGGAGGCTCCAGGTGTGGCTCTGGGGAGGTTCAGGAGTCGTATTTAGCTTTGCAAGGCTGTAGCCTCGCCTGTGCAGAGTCAACAGCAGGCTTCAATCTTTCAAACCTTTACTTATGTGCTTTCCACTGAGGCCAGCCAAGTGACTCACAGTGCATAGAATGAAGCACAGACGTAGATCTTAGTAGGGCTGGAGACTAGCTTGTGAGCCAGGCCAGGCTCACATGTACTGTGTTACCCGGCGTGAAACACATAGCTAGTTTTTGCCTCAGTTGCCTATATGTAAAGTGGGGCTTGTTCAGTATTTGGAAAGCTCTCAAGGTCCTCAGCTGGGAGTCAGTATTCAGAAATAAAATATTATCATCGAAAAGACATATTGCTAAGGAGCAAATGGCAAGAAGGAAAGACTAAAAATACGCATGGCATCCTGCTTTCCATTCGTTGATATTTACAGGATTTATTTCCAGTAAGGGGAATTTTTTCCCCACACAGCGTAACACTGGAGAAACTTCTCAGGATGAGAAGTTGGGCTCCAGTTAATAAGAAGATGTACACGCACACACTAAATATAGCCGCACTGCGTGCAAAAGAGCACTGCAAACACCTGTCGTTGCGCTGGCTGCTGCCGCGCACCTCATCGTAGTGTCTGCGAACAGCTGGTTTGTGGTATTTTGTCTTCTCCCGTGTAACTGTCAGTGCTTTTAACTGTCGAGCACCTGCGCCAGCGTCGTGCGAGGTGGGCAAAGCGGAGCAGGATACGAAAACACCAGAACAAACAGCAAAAAGCACCAGCCGGCTGCACAAAACCCGGGCTGGGAAGTAGTTCTGCATCTGGTCCGCGAGCTCAGGAACTGCGCTGCCCGACCTTGAAGCAAGGTAAAGTCTGTTACTGCTAACTCGGGTGCCTTAAATTAGTGCTGGCACCTGTCCTGATCCTGACCTTACCGATTGCACTCGAGACAGGACTGTACCTGAGCTTACGTATCTCAAAACACTGCAAAAGCTATAATATAAGTGACAGTGCAAAATCCTGTGACATTCTTTTTAGAAAGGGTACCTATGGCCTCTGTGCTTATTATACATTAGGTCTTAAAATCTAGTAGTTTAAGGCTCACTTTCAGCCATGCTTTGGGCTTAAAGCGTTTTAATGACATAAATATGCCTTAATTAATCCTAATAGTTTGTGCTACTATTTGCTGCCACTGCAGAGAAAAAGGGCCATATTCCCAATTCTGTAAACAAACATTTCTCGTTAGAATCAAGATTTTTTTTTCCTGTTATAGAGAACATGCCCTCCTTAATCTTATTGCTGCCGATATATCTGTCCCGTGAATAACAGGGTCATCAAGACAGGTGGAATAAGAATAAGGATTTCTTGCATTTTTTTTTGAAAAAATCTGTTTCATCCTGCCTTCAAAATATTTGGCAGACATTTTCTGCTGCGAAAATGGAAGTTGAAAACATCCATTTCATTGTTGAAAAAATGGCTAATTATGAACTAAACCAGAATTTTCAGCCAATCTTTTCAGGGAAAATATGGGCTATTTATAAGAGAATATTTATGTATTTAGTTAATTTTTTAGAAAAAAAAATCTAATAAAATCAAATCATTTTTATCCCACTTAAAATGCAAGCTACTGTTCTGGTATTCAGAAAATTATTGTGCTGGTTTGTTCAATTCAGATGCTTTTGTCAGCTAATCAGTGTATTAAATATATTTTTGACTTGGCACTGTAACATTCTTTAATTTAAACAGTGTAAGCCATAGCAGGCAATCTCCTCCATTGCCATGCATATATTTCTACTTGGAAAAAAATACGAAACGTAAGTTCAGCTACATGCCAAACAACCAGGGCAAAGCCAGGTTTGCAGAAAGATTATTTTTTGTTAAAACTCCTGGCAGAAAAAACAGACGTGCTTTCACACGCTCCGTCCTTCCTGAAACCCAGAGAAGCCACCAGCCTGAAATGGAAATAGCAGCCTCCTATTGCTGTGTGTTCAGAGAGAGCTTGAAAATCTGATTTCGTGTTCAACCGTGTTGAATAATTTCCTTAAATGGCTATTTTCCACAGGCAGTCACAGTCCTTTCTTCTCAGTGTTTGTATGAATGCGGTTAATTTTATTGTGCACGGGTGCAAAATGGTAACGAGTCACTGCGCTGGAAAAAGATACAGGGATGGACGCGTTGTTACAAGCGCTTTGAAGGGAGCAGGGGCGGGTGCTGCAAGGCTGCTCTCGTGCCTCGCCGGCTCGGCTCGCGCCGCCGGCACAGACGTTTGGCCTCTGACTTCAGGGGGAGCGGGATTAGTCGCTCACCCGTGGCCTTTCCAGACTGAATCGGCTTTATTTAACGAAAATGCAAACCATCCATTACAAATGCCTGCGTATTGTGGTGTGAATGTGAATTTAGCATGCAATTAGTTTCAGATGCCAATTTTTCCCCATAGTGTTTCCTGCAGCCCTCACGGGCACAGCCTTCCCATTGACTTCGGTGGGAGCTGCAGCTGAGAGCGAGCGCTGGAGGGATTGATCCGTAAGGTTTCCCTGACATTTAGTAGCCCCACAGCAGTTAGTTCTTGCTGAATATACTCTGAACCGCCCATGGTATTTTATGCTTACAGTTCTCAGGGGGTATTTTCTCATCACCGGTCACAGTTTACAAATAGTTTTCCCCTCCTGGATCTCTTGAAAGTGTCTGATTCTCCCTCTAAGCTTACTTTCAATTACAATTTGCTCTGTCTGCTTATCTTTCTTGGTTGTAACCAGAAAATGCATTTCATTTATTGTCTTGCATTATAGAAAATTTGATGCAAGTAAAACAGAGAGACCCTAAGCAAATCTGGAGAAGATGGGCTTAATCCTCTCCCAGTGCTGTACTTCCCGCCTGAATGAGTGATTAAAATTTATGATACAACACACTGGACCAAAATTAGTCATATTATACTGTATAGTGTGAGAATAATAGTATAATTATATTATACTATATTCAACTTAATTAGGAAATGTGAAGCTACCGCCCTTTCATGAATAATTCTGTATTTATGAAAATAGTTTTGACTTGAAAAAAGCCAACAATATGAGTAATGACTGTTCATACAATTAGTCAGGCAAGGCATTCATGTGTCAGCCCGGCGTTCAGTTAGAGTCGGCGAGCGGGGTGGCCCAGTGTTTGTCCTTAGCAGTGACACAGCCTTTAGCAACGGCTGTGATACGCTGCACTAGGGTGAGCCATTCCCCTGTCTTATGTTAAAACGGTATTTCTTACGTTTTGGCTATTTCTGTTTGATGCCGAAGATGTTATGTATTGTACACTCTGCAAATTACAGTCTCATCCTACTGTAATTTATAAACCAAAGAAAAGGCATGGATCTGTCAGTGATAGCAAACCTTGTAACGTAATATCATCAGGAAACTGTTAAACCCGACAGGAATATCACCCGTGTGGAGCATACCACTGGCCTAAGCTAGTCAGATCGGTTTACATCGACTCTCAGGTGTAACGCCAAGCAGAGGCTTGGACTCTTCAGAGGAAAGTGTTAGCTGAAAGACGGAAACAGTGGGAGAGAAAAGGGACTGACTGTCCAAACAGCACCAGCCCAGCACTAGGGCGTTGAAAAAGTCACAGTCATGTTCAAGGATATAGTAACACTTCTAATCAGCATTTGTTCTTACAAAGGAAAGGGCATTGCTGGTTGCTCAGCACCTTCCAGGCCTGAGCTCCTGGGAGCGCTGCGGAATTCGGCAGGACAAGGCTCTCGGCAAGTCCCTGGACTGGCCCTGCTTTAAGCACAAGCATCAGTATTCCTGTGGCGAGGGCAGAACGCCGAAATCACGACATGGCTGCAAAATGCCTGCTGCGTAGCCTGCGTATTGCACTCGGGGTGAGATTCAGGGATTCGTTTCAGCACAAAAAACGTGGGATTAATTGATAGTCTTAAAGTCTGGGCACTGGAGCGAGTACTTATTATAGGAGGTTACACAGCCCATCCCCGACTCCTTCCAGGCGAGAGCAGGCTGCTCTGCCAGCTCTTCACGGCCGCCTGGGAGCCCCAGGCAGCGGTTAAGGCACGGAGCTGCCGCGTACTCGGTGCCCTTCACAGCCTGGTGCCGCCTCTGGGCTAAGCTCCATCCTGCCACGCGGTCCTGGTGCTGCTGGGAGTAGGCACCGTTCGGCTCCGCTGCCTCTCGGGGTCGCAGGAAGAGGGGGATCATTTACCTTTGATCGGTAATTGTTCCCCTACCGCAGTGATACCCGTGGGGTGCTGCAAAACACTAACGCAAGTTTGCCATGGCAGATTTCCTGATACGACAAATTTCTGGAGAGTCTGTTGTTACGTGCTGCTCCTGTTACTGAGCTGCACGATACTGATGGTGATGGCTGAGCCAAGGAGCTCTCATTTGACCCCTAAATAGGGAACATATTGTCAGAGGCAAGAGTGTTTTACCAGGGAAGCAAGCTTCACAACAGAGGAATTATCTGCCAGACAAGAGGGAAAGGAGCTGGTCTAGGAGCTGGAGCACTAGCGTGGTTTTTGGATACCTGGTCTTTGCTCCGCTCCAGGCTTCCCGCGTGACTTGGAGCAAGGCATCTGAGCATCTAAATGCCTTTGTGGCTGTGGCTGTACCTCCCCATAAGTTTCTACAGGAGTTCAGGCATGCCAGGAGCCTAGATACCTTTGTGCATCTGGCCCGTAATTTCATTGCATCTCGGTCCCTTGTCTTTAAGGTGGGAATACCAATGTTACCTGCCTCCCAGGTCTGCAGTGAGGAAAACACTATTAAATGTAACAAGATTCTTGGCAAAGGTGGTATAAAAGAGGTCCTTATAAGGACTTGGTGGTTGTATTAAATATATCTTCAAATTAGTAATAAATAAATATCTTACTGTATGCAGTTGGCTCTCTCTGGCACTGTAAAAACTCCACTGAATGAAGAAATTTTCCAGTGGCTCAGAGCTCGCGTATGTGCAGAGGAGAGTTGCGTTTCCGCCTGTAGTGACGTTCACCGTCTTCTGCGGAACGGTCACCACGACGCTGCTGACACCGAGACCTGCCACAACGAGGATGGGGGAGAGGCATCAGCCGGGGCCGCCCCACCAGCTGGGCTGAGGTTCCTCACGCCCGGCTTCGGGAGAGAAACCTGTACGTCTCCGGCACTTCTCTGTTCAGTACGGTTTGCCTTGGGCTTTGTGTGCAAATTGTAGTGATAACAAACTGGGAGTGAGTAAAAACTAACATAGAAATAAATCACCCAGAACTCTTGACCCCTTAAAACAAATAATGTTTCAAAAAAAGAGTTCCTAAAAGAATACTTGTTTTCACCTGCAGAGACTTGTCTTCTCACTAGGAGCCTGCAGCTAAACGAAACCTTTCTTCTGCACTCCCAGCGCTCTCCTGAACTTCGCACTCTTAGTCGCAGCTCTCTCTAGCCCTCTTTTACACCTTTCTCACCCTCTTTTTTCACAGCTATCTTTCTGAGGCCTCATCATCTTTACCTGTGGGTCACCATCTGCTACAGACCGTGTTATTTCTTCTAGTGTTCTTATATCCCACCTCTGACTCACCAGCACTGCTGCGTTCCCCCAGCCTGGGATCCTGCAGCCTTTCCCTATTTCCCTTTGCTATTTATTTTGCTTTCATTTAGGCTTCTTAGTGCTCGTATGCCAAAGTCTTTCTCTTCTGATGCCTTTGCATTGCGAACTTCAAACTAAACTTTTGGAATTGCTTTTATTGTGTAGGTTGTGAGAAATTCTGTGGAAACCTGATCCATGCTTTCTAGCGTGCTCTGAACAAAAAGGGAGCAAACACGGACCCTTTCGCATAACGCTCTGATCGGTCCTGTCTGCAGAGCCATGCTAGTGACAGGAATTGTGCACCATCGGACAGCATTTATCCCTTTCTGTCCTCCATTGAAGTTAGGAGAAATGGTGACATGACAACAAAGCTAGAGCTCTCAGTAAAAATAAAAGTCTGGATTTCAGGATTTTGCTAGGCTGTTGAATCCAGTTTTAAAGCTACTGTCTAAAGATTCTGAAGGTGAAAATATTTCTTTCAACCTGCTGGAAAAAATATGACTTTTGGAACTTTCTGCGGTAAAATGAGTGAGGTGAGAACTTCATGTTAGATAATTTCCTGTGGATGTATGAATGATAGAGGCAAAACATGCAAAATATTCTTATCTTAATGGAATATCTGTGCATCTTTTCATAGGGTGCTGCCTTTGAGAGTTTCAGCAGAACCTTCAGTAACACCAAAAAGAATATTTTGCTCAGATTATCAGCCATATGAGAGGAAACATTGTTTAAAAAAGAAATATCAATTATTTCGGCATTTTTAACCATGTAAATATTCCAGAGTCATCAGCTCCTACAGTATGTAAATCTATCTGAACCTAGAGTCCAAACTCTTTGGGGCAGACTCCTGTTTTCCTTGTTTTATAGCTCGAATATTAAAAGCTTGTTGCAAGGAAGAAGGGAATAATCCACTTTCCACGTCTGTGGTGGCTAGGATGAGAACTAGTGGGCTCAAACTGCAGCAAGTAGGCTGCAAGGTATATGTAAGGACAGTCTCATGGGAATGGTTGCAGACTGATCTAAATTCATGTTGATTGTGCCTTGGGAAAGAAAGATCTTAATGCTGTCTGGAAGTCCTGCTTGTCCTGCAAGTTCACAACAGCTTAGTCCTTATTGTCATCTAATATAAAATCCATGTAATACAATTGCAGGTGTTGCTGTTCACTGTTCTCCTCAACTTTAACAATTAGAGCTGGCCAGAGAATGGTAGTTTCTTGCCACAGTAGCACTTTCACGTTTGCTGGAGGTATTAGTTTTCTGATCTTCATTGGAATAAAGCTATGGTCGTTCAGTGCTATGACATTCTACTGAAAACGTTCATTTTCCAGTCATCTGTGTCATGTATTTCCTCCATCTTTCTCTGTTTCTGAAGCCAGCAGTGCCACAGAGCCTGGATATTATAAGCTTTTCCAATGGAAATTAATTTTAGACTCCACAAAACATGCTAGTTTCTGTGAAGCTGTATATTTGAATAAAATACATTTAGCTGAAATAAGTGTAGTTTTGCTCAGCTCTAGTAAACCTATAAAGCGAGACCTATAAAATTGTCTTTGTCCAGCAAGGTTGTTGAACACTTACTGGCAGTAAGGTAGTGCTTTTGGCTGCAAATGGAGCAGACTGGACCCGCGCAGCCCGTTCCCACACCACTGAAGTTAGTGGAAGTTTTGCTTTGCATTTAATTCACTGTTTGCAGCTTCAAACTAATAATGCCATCTCATACATACCATCCTGTTGATTTAAATGAGAGGAAGTGCATGACTAAGAAATAACTTAGGGAAAAGGCTAATTTGAACAGGACTTAACCTGTTGTTAAAAATAGTTGATCTGTCTCCTCATTCTTCAGTATCACTGTGAGGCCATTTGCTTGCTACAGAGAAAGTCATTACAGGTTTTTAATGCTAACAGAGTAAATATAAGCTTACTGACCTTTTACTGCAAAATCTCCAGTTTGTGGTTACCCTCAGTATGGCCGCAGTGTTAGTCTTAAATCCAGAACTTTAAAATTAGAGGTTGTTGTTTGTCAAGTATCTGTACTGAGTTCCTTTTCATTTCTAAGGCAAAAAGCTATGGGTTTTGTGTATGTGTGTGTGAGAGAGATATGATGCAAACATCAGGAACAGCTGTTTAAAATATTTCTGTGAAATCCAAACCAGAAAATTCCATCTTGAAGAGAAAGTGTGGACACCAACTTCCATTTTCTTTAGTGGCTAAAGAGGCCGTTCACCTTGTAGCATTTGACTTAAAATGTCTATTTCTGTTCATATTAAAAATAAGGCTTAGCACAGAGAAATGTCTTTGAAACATGACTAATATATAGTCTGTAATATACCATATAAATCCTTGATTTATATAATCTGTAATATACCATATAAATGCTTGATTCCACAATGTATTATGTCCTTGCTTAACTTCATTGAAATCCAAATGATTATTTGGATGCTAACACTTAAGCACCCCTAATTTTTGGTGAGAGTTGGACCAAGGCATCATTTCCCGTGGATGTTATCAAGAGGAGACAAAATCCAAAAGTGAGAATACCTAACGCTGAAACACTTGCAAAACAGTAAAGGTCTAGGCGTGAGCTCTTTGCCTCTTCCTGGCTTTAGAGTAAAACATTAATGTACCGTAAGCAAAGCTAAAACCGTATTCCTGAGCAAAGAACTCCATCAGTGAGCGGTCAGCTTCATCATTTCCACAAGATGGTATAGCATTCTAGCCATAATTTTCATTCCATCTAGAAATAAATCTTGAAAGTCCTTCTGGTTTACCAGCCAGGTTTGCCCGCTCTCTAATTTCAACCCGTTCCTTTATGTCAGTGTTATTTGAGTCTGTTTTCTTACCTGCAAGGGTGGTTAGAACGGGAAGTATCTTCAGCATTGTTGCAAACATCTTGAAGTCTGGAAAGAAAAGAGACTAGATGCCGCTTCTGACTTTGACTAAAACTCAACTGTTGGGTTTTTTTTAAGTGGGTTTTTGTTTTCCTTATCAACCATGTATCAACACGTCAATAAGCTTTTTCATTCACCTTCTTTATCATATGTGTGCTTTTCTCCGACTAGTGGTGTGACTGTTCAGCTGAAACCATTTTGTGGGGTGTGAGTAACTGAGTGTTTTGTTAATAATAAACCTCTGAATCAGAGAAGTCTAGATTCTCCCACCTTTACCTAGGCCCAGCCATATTTGCCTGCATTAGTACTTCTACTAAGTACAACAAAAGTATTTGTGGAGCAACTTAACAGTCAATCTGATTACCAGTGTTGGAGTCAGGCCTAGCATGAATAAGGAATAATCTTTATTTCCTATTAATTCTATCATTTTCATTTTAAAAACAGGCATGTGGGGATAATTGTTAGTAGATTTCTATTTTAAAGCATATTTCTCATACAGTTTTATACAGAACGATTACATTGGACTCGTGAGTGTCTTGAAATGTCTATACTGAACTCCTCATCAATAAGATAAACACACCAAAATACACATAGGAAACTTTATCATCCAAACTCATGAAACAATCAGTTTCATCCAGTTTTAATCCATTTAGCTGGATGCTACTAATACAAAAATGGAAATGTGAATTTATTGATTTTTATTTAAATGCTAATACCTGATTTATTTTATGAAAAAGTCATGAATGAAGTTTAGGACTTAGAAAACTAAGTTCTGGTCTTGCCTGCTGTAGGAACTAGTACCGTAAAAACATAGAGTGTTATTATTACAACAATTTACAGTAGATTAGTTTGTCCTTAATGAATGCAAAACACCTTCTGTACTTCAGTGAAGCTCACTAGAAAGCAAAGGTGCTCAGCTTCTTGTAGGACCCAACTTTGCTTTCTTTATTCCGTGTCATTAGATTGAGACTAATTCAATTCAAAACCCCAGCTGGAGCTGCGAGTAGCTGGCTCAGCGTATGCAGCCGTGTATGAGTAGCGGAAGACGTAACAGAGGGCAGCACTGCTTTTCAAGTGTGCGCCTGTATCTATGAACAGCATAATGAAAATGGCCAGTGCCTTTTTCCCTGCCTGATGAAAAGATGAGTCTAGTTCATAGCTGATGATCCAGTCTTTCTAGTGGCAGGCAAGTGAGCTACTGTTCCCGTGGCTGGGGCCATGTTGCAGCTAGGGAAAACCTTTTGGCATGTGAGGCTCCGCACCTGGCCGTATGCAACTGGAAGGGAGAGGGATTTCCAGGCTCTTGCTCACCTCCGATGTGATGCGGTGATAGGGTCTTCAAAACAAACATGGTGAGTTGCTACTTGGGTCAGTTACTATTGGGATCAGGTTTATGGACTTAGGTGGATTTTATTCTGTGTCTGATATTTCTGTGGATGGCAAATGCCCAAATGATCTCAGGGTGGATGTCAGGGTTTGGTAGTATTGTATGAACCATCTCAAAAAGTTCTATGAAAGATGTCTTCTCCTCAGTTCTGGCTTAGAGTGTGCCACACAGTGTTCTCACAGGGTAGGCAGTGCTTTCCGTTCATCGATAGGGAAGTCAGGACTTGGAACAATTAAATGAGTCATCCAAGTGAGTGGTGACCCAGAGGCCAAAGAGGAATGTGTACATTTAAAGACTGAAATTCAAATTTAGGTTTCTTCCAGAATGTGAAAATTGTTCAGGTTCACATTAATGACCGTTCCCTAAAGAAGCATGGAGAGATCCCAAGTGCATATGGAAAGTTCTCACTGGCTTTCTCAAGATCAGCTTAAAATGTGATTCACTGGTATTTTCCAGTCAGTAAACCATGGAAACCTGTTCTGGACTTGAGCATGATCTATAGACCCATTCCAGTGGTAGCCTGTGGCAGCTCTATAATTCCCAGAAGGAATCTGACTAGCAGCTCACAGAGCATTAATCTTTGGCAAAAGCCAGCAGTTTTCAAGAAGATGCAAAAAATGTTGCCATTGCCATCTGCAGGTCACCACACACCTGCTAGGTCCCGTATCTTTACCACAATATCAGTGTCCTCTAATTCCCTCTCATTTATCAACCCTGAAGCCTTTTCTCTGTTTGATGCTTAAGGCACCCTTAGCTAATATATATTGTCTCCCTGTTCTGTTCACGTTTTTTGATTTTAGTGCTCTGAAAGATCACAGAACTACATTCCTGGAGGGTGAAATGCTCAGTTTGACCAAAGCATAGGGGCCAGTAGCGCAACTTTTGCACTAGTGTGGGCCCATTTAAGCCTGAAATGCTGAGCTGAGATTCCCGATTATGAAGTGGGTGTTTCTCGTAGCGAGTGATTACAACCATCAATCCTGTTTTACAGAAGCTATCAAAGACCAGTAGCATTAACTTTTGACTATTAGCAGCCTGGGGCTCATTTCACACCAGCAAACTAGAAGTGTCTGTCCTAATACTAATCTTCCAAGCCATCCAAGGTTATTCTCCTGTGAAGGTGATAGATGGTACTTGTCACTTGCTATTACATTTCTGGCTCATTGCTCCTAGACAGCAGCACTGCCTGTTCAGAAGTCACCTTAGAAGGGGAACCAAACATAGAAAGCAAAATCTGGTTTGTTCTGGGTTGATGATGATTAAAGTTAAGCTAGCCTGACATGACAAGGAAGCTCTAGCTTACTCTGCAGCCCTGCAGCCCTCAGCGAAGAGAAGAGAAGAGCCCAGAGTACAACGGCAGCAATCGGTTTGCCACAGGTGGAGCGAGGACTCTTATCTCGAGATAAAGTGGAAGGGGCCGGTACCAGGAACTGTGTGTTAACAGACTCTGTGACTCAAATGTATGTACACCGCAGCATGTTCAGACAGGTTCCCTTCCAAGTAACTCCCTTGTATTCACTCTATAAATAGAAGTGGCCCACAGGCACACTCAGAGAGGCAGCAGGCCTGTCTAGGCAGCATTGCCTAGGCAAGCGCGTAGATGATACTTGGAGGTTGCTTCTGCCTGCCTGAAACCTTATTAAAAAACTTCCCGTAGAAGTCCACATTTAACATGACTAAGCTCAGCAGCACTTAAAGCCCTTTGTGTTTCTGAAATATGCTAAATATGTGATTGTTCAAAGGCACCAAACCCAACACGACATGATTCACAAAGCTCTCTAATTCAGTATCACATCTGAATGCTGGGGTCGAAGTTAAGAATATAATTAAAGATTCAAACAAGTACAGTAAAAGAACTTCTTTAAGCCTCTAAATCCATCGTGAAGTTGACTTTCAAATGCACTTTACAGTTTGCTTGCTCATTGCTCAGCTTCATTTGTTGTCCAGGAAATGTTTATATGCTTTTGCTGGACTCTTTGCTGCCCAAGAGTTAATTCATGAACTGTTATTATTAAACACATAGAGAGCAAAAGTCTGTAAGGGTAGCAGTAATACAAACTCTTCTGAGGAGAGCACCCTAGTTTATCACCTCAAAATACATTGGTCAGAAATATCCTTAGTCCTCTGTAACCCAAAGTCGTCCTTGTGTTATTCCATTAGTACTTATAATTCTTCCCACAGCACTGTGCCGCACGTGTGATGGGCAGCTGGGCAGCACACAGAGCCCCTTCTGCTGCTGCTGGGGAGGAGGATTTCTTACAAGTGCATGGCTGGCCCTTCTTGCTACTGGGGTGCTCCTTGGCTTAGCTGGGAGGGCTGTGCTGCGGAGACAGCTCCAGGCCCCCTCTCCCGGGCAGTTCGAGGTGTCTGTACTGTAAGATGATATGTATGATGGGTGGGGGACCACGCATGGTATCAGAACCCCAAATCAACCCCCCTCTGCACTTCTTGAGCCCAGTGTTACCAGGCTGGATCTACCTTAGTAAGTATCTCAGCATCCTGCAGAACAGTCAGATCCAATTGCTCTTTCCCTTTGGGAAACAGGAGTTTCCTGCCTGGGCCCAGCACTAGCTGTGCCATACTTTCTTCTGAGTTCACCAACCTAAGAAAGAAACACGTCACCCTGGGATCTCTCTCACTGTCCTGCTTTCAGGCACAGCTTATTACTAAAGAGCACAAAGCCATTCCCCAATAAAGGCAGCAGGACTGATCTTTTCTGTGTTACCCCTCTTCTCACTCCAGAGAGAGAATGCATTTTTCCCTTTAAACCATTCAAAAGGCAGGTTCCCCTAGAGTAAACTCTTTATCCAACAAACTTCCCTCTTCTGGGGTGAAGAAAAAGCACAGGAATGAGATACACCAGACCAGTGGTTGCCAGGAGATTAGAAGGCTGCACGGCCAGTCACCAGTACGTTGATCTGGGCTTGGTCTCCTTCCAGGACAGTGGGCAGGCAGGGCTGGGCTCGTACCTGGGCTTCCTGACTTCCTTCACATGTTTTTTTGCCAGCCAGTGACTCGAAGTGTGTGTCTGGGGCAAGGCAGAGCAGTATGTGTCTGCATGTCACATCTGGCTGTACTGCCCTCCCAAATCTGCGCCCCAAGGACTGCGTACAGGCGCTGGGTCAGTGCTGGGGTGTATCCTGGGTGTTTCAGCAGCCCCAGGCAGGCCTCCTTTCCACCCCGCTTGCTGATCAGCAGCATTAGCCCCAGAGATAGAGCTGGCCTTGCAGGAAGCAGGGTGTATCGCGCTGTGCTGAGCGCGATGCTCCCCGGCTGCGTGCGGTCGGAAGAGCCCCTGCTGGGACCAGCGAGCTGCGAAGGCCGGCGTTGGCCATTCGGTGGGTGAGTCTGTGCTCAAGTCACTAGCTGGGGTGCAGCTAGGGGTGCTCATCAGTGCTCGAGTTTTTCAGGTTTTTTCCTGAAACTTACTGAAATCAAATGGAAAGGTGTAGAGAAAGTCATTCATGTTTCTAGCATCATCTTTACCAGAGTAAGCTGGACTGCAGTGGTCTGGCCCTGTGCTATCTTGGGCATGGGAGTCTGGAAATGCCCCCCGGCTGTTCAGGGGGACGTAAGTGCTTTTCTTGTCTGAAACACGTGTGTTGGGTGCTGCTGAAGAGCAGACACGCAGCACCCCACAGCTGGCTGTGCTGTGAGGACGGGTGAGGAGGGAGAGACGCCATGGGAGCACTGATTGTGCGTGAACTACTATTTTATACGTCACCATTAGTCAGCCCAGGTTTGTCAGCACTGCTCTCCCAGCCAGTGGCTGCGAAGCGGGGCCAACCTGGACGGCCCTGAAGCTCGAGGGCTCCCTGAGTCCTTCCCACCACAGCCCTCTGCTTCCCAGGCCCCTGCTTCGGCATCGCAGGATTCGCGGGCGAGGAAGGGGACTGAGCTCCTTCCCCAGCGCAACGTCCCATGGACCCGTCCCCGTCGTGTAACCCAACCCCGAGACCGCGGCTGTGTTCATCCCTTACCTAACTCCCCGTAGGAGTACCCTGTAATGCTCACGGTAGGAATTACTGTAGAGCTACACACAGCTATCCTGAGATAGTCACCTTCACACCGTCGCTTGCTGCCCTCAGCTACCTGTGGAGAAACACTTGCGAAGTGCTGTTTGCGGAGAGATGCTCTGAAAGTTTTAGGGAAAATGACCCAAGTCAAACTGGCTCTTTCATCAAAGAAAACCAGCAGTGTTAACAAACATGGGCTTTACCCTGGCAGACAACTGTTCACCTTCGAAAGGGAACAAAAGGAAAGGAAACCAGCATGGAGCAGTAACTGAAAAGCAATCATAAAAAAAACTTAGAAGTGGAAACAGAGACTTCCAGCAGGCTGGAGGCTTAATGACGCACAGATAAGGGTTGCCTGAAGAAAGCTATGAAAATGTCCCTCTCCTGGGTGGTGACTGTAGAGAGGGTTGCATCCCTTGTAAAAACTGCAGGTGCTAAATACTACCTAGCTACAAAATTACAGTCCCCCGCAGGACACCCTAGCAGACACCTAAGTGATCCTTATCGCCCTAATATTGCCGCAAGCGGCTGAGTCCCTGTGCCAGCCTCCCCGCAGCGTTTCCGCCGCCGCAAGGAAAATAACTCCAGGGGAAGGGGGTTGCGGGAGAGCGAGTCACCCGCTGGGGCCTCCGGCACCCGCGCCCCGCGTGGCCTCCCCTGGGCCACCTCTTCTGGCTTGTTTGACGGCCACAGAGGGCACGGGAAGCTTCTGCTCCTGCTGCCCTTGAGGGGCTGCCTTGTGCGTGGCACATCACAGCAGCCCAACATCTGCATCCACAGAGGGACCTGGGCAGCCACCCAGCTGCCACGGCGAATCGGGGAGGGTTTACACGCCTGGATAAACGTGTGGATCTGGCTCAAGCCTCTGGGTTGAGGGCAATCCTCCTCCCATCCCCACTGCCTTCTTCCCTGAGGGCTGTGTTGAAAAAGCAGAGAAGCAGCCGCTGGCGATGCTGCCCCGGAGCTGCTGGGGCCCTTCAGCATCTGCAAAATGCAGGACTGGGCCATTTCCTATATGTGCTGGGCGGCGCTGGCAAGAGTTTTGTGGTGGTGCTGGGTTTGCAGCCGTCATGGCGTTAGTGTAAATGAGATGTTTTTTCCCCCCGCCAGCAGGTGAACTGTGCAGCAAGAGGGTGACGCAGGCTCAGGAACGGCTTTCTGACAAAAAGGACCTACATGAAAGAACCCTTTGGCGTGTTGGGGCTCGGGCGTCGAAACCGAGGCAGGCTCTCAACCGAACGATAAGTCACAGTGAATGGTCCCGTCTCTGTAGCGCTTGCTGTTCCCTTGAATCTGCATCGGCTGCGTAACCTTTTCGCTGCGTATGACTAACTCTGGTTGTTAGGTCTTTTTTTTCTTGTTCTTTCTCCTGTATTTTTAAAACTGAAATTAACTTGTCGAAACAACATGGAAAATTCACAGTGGGGAACTAGGGATTAAACTGTCTGTCAATCTTATCAGAGGAAAAGGTCTTTTTTTTAATCATCCTCTGCATTTGCACATGTCAACAATTTCAGAAACTGTTCAGTGATATTGTTCCTTGAGTTTGGCAGCATTTGTTCTACATATCTAAAATGAAACATGCCTTTGGCGTAAAAGCACATATAGCTATATAATTTATAAGATGCCTGCATGCCTTAACAAGTATGATAATGCAATTTTAATTTATCTGGCCAAATTAAAACCTGGCATAAAATGGATGCAACTGCATTGAACTCTGAGGTTTCCACCTGCTTCTACCATCTCTGAAATGGAGTTTTAGCTTGATAGACATTAAAACAATCTTAATATTAGTGTCTGATGCTTTTTAAACTCCCCAGCTCATGCTGTCAAATGAATACAAGACAATCTCATTTTTTATTTTAGAAAAGGTAGTTTTTAATTCTTACTCTTTGAAAGAAAAGCTTGGAAACAGGCTTCAGATGCATTTCACAGGCTCTCTAAGCAGGAGAAAATTTTTAATCTCTAAGTGTGATGAGTCTTTTTAGTCCTTTTATTTTTAGAGCAATTCTCAATTATCAGGGAAACTTGTCAATGAACTTTGTTAAACATGAGATTGGAAGTGCTGAGGTGAGCGCTTGCTCTTCAGATGAGACAAGCTGGGACACCAACGCTGAAGCCAGCAGAGCTGGTGTACGAGATAGGAACTGCTCCTGGAATTGAAGTTTTGTGGAAATGCAGGAAATGCAGTTGTGCTCACACAGCGGCCTCAGCACCGTTCTTTACACAGCTGCAACATGCTTCGTGTGCAAGCTCTGCCTGCTGGCAGCCGGCTTCCCGCCAGCCGCTCCACCCCAGCACCAGCTCCAGCAAAGTGGCACGGGACAGGATTTGCCTTGGGAAACTCTCGATTCTCCAGAACTGGACTGGACAGCACTTTAGAAACGCTGCAGTACGTTGAGGTGAACAAGCTCATGTGTGGCTGACTGAGACCTTCTTCTTGCTTACTGCTTTGTTTTGGTGAGACTTCCCGTTTTGATTCCCAGGAGCATCGTAGTGAAATAAGATTGCTTGTTTAGGTGTTTGTAATTCTTGCGAGAAGAATGATATGACATTTCCAATCCTGCTTTGTTAACGATCTCATTCTAGTTTTTTTAATTATTCTAATTACACTTAGTGTGACAGCGCAATAGTGTGGATGGATAAAGTCACCAAGCAAAGGATCAGCTATCCTGAAAAAAAACTATGCAGAAGATAGCTGAGATAAACCTAAGCACATTTTTTTTCAGGTCTTTGAGTTGCTGGTGGCGGACAACCCAAGTACCTCCTTATTCATCAACGGATCCCGACTCAGCTGTGGTAGCACAGCAGATTTGTTATACGCTGTGTGTTAGTAGTTCAGATTCTTTGGAAGCACTTATTCTTCAGTGATCAGGTTGGCAGGAAGTTTGCAAGTTGGAGGGAAGTAATGGAAAATGAAGCTGTCAGCAGCCCATATGTCACGGGAGCAGCTGGGAAAACGATCCATCAGATGACTTAGTCTGAAAAACACATACATTTTAATGGCACAGAGGGTGTAACCTTTGAAGAATGACTGTATAATCCAGCTGTACACAGCAATCTGATTCAAATGATCTAATAAAAGCAGTGGGACAGCCTGGCCTGGCACGGTCACATCCCTGTTGCGCCTTCACTAGCAGCAGCAGGATTTTGCAGTTTTGGTGCAGAAATCCAGGACCATGGCTGGGCTCCTGGGTCAAAGATGCTGTAAAACTGCTTCTGGGTGGCCTTTCCTGTGTTGGTCAGTAGGTTAGATGATACGTTCCTGGAGCCTGTTTGAAACTTGGAAAAGCTGATTATGCAAGCAGGCATCCCCCAGAAAGAAGGAATGACTTAAAATCTGGTTCACGGACTTAGTTCATCTACGCCCCTGATGCAACTGGTATTGAATTAGTGCTCGCTCTTCGTTCTTCCCTCAAATGCAGGTATTATCCGCCCAGTGAGGACTGCTCAGCACAGCCCCAGCCACAGTCACCGTCTCTGCATCTCTGCCAAGCATTGCTTCCCCTGTACTGTGATTTTGGGAGTCAGTGCACCCCCAGGCGACAGCTGACCTGTAGCAGATGGATCAGAGTGCTTGTACATTACTCGCAGTAATTACAGGTAATTAAAACGGTTTCCTGGGACAGCAAGGCCCTGCCCTTGCAAGCAATGATCTGCAGCCTCGATCCGCGTCCTGCGGCATCAGGGACACCGCTGAGGCGTTGAGTCACGCGGGTGCGTGCGGCTGCGGGAGCAGGGCCTGGGACGGGGACACCACTGACCACAAGTCCCCTAGGAAGCTCCTCTTTAACCTCCGCGTTTCACCATGGAAGTACTTTGCTTAGGAGAGACATTGACCTACGATGTGTCAGTATTGTCAAATTTCATAATTTATCATGAGTTGTGTAATAGTTAATGTTCATCGCTAAATCTCTAGCTCTGGGGGCGGAGGAAACAATGACGTGAAATGTCAGTTTACATTTTCTTTAAGGAAAGGAGGTTTCTATCATTTTGGTTGCATGGAATAATCTTAGGATAGTCCCAAATTTACTCTAACAGAGCAAAAACCAGAAGACAAATTAGGTACCTAATTTTTGTTTAAGACACAGTTATTTATTAATATGTTCATTATTTTTATGGGCTTGTTCATGGTTTTGAATATATGGAGTTGGCCCTTGTTAAGCACACAGCTACCATGGATATTGCATAATATGACTTTAGGATGGCTTAAAAAAGATTAGCAACCTTTTCCAATTTGGACTTGAAAGCCAACCAGGACAATCCCTCTTCCTGATTTTTCTACTTAAACATTGTAGCAATAATTGTAATAATAGTAATAATAAGAGTAATATATTTGATAATTATTTGATAATTTGTAGAAAGGAATTTATTTGAACAATTCAATCTCCCTGGCAGTTCATATATTGTTTATAGGCTACTTTCATTTTTGCAAGTGTTTCCTTTTTTTAAATCACAAGCTGAACAAAGGAGTAAGCGTAAATGGTGAGGAAGTTTATCATAAGCACTGGCTCTTCAGAGACTAAAAGAGACTTGTTTAATTTTGATTGAACACAAATCCACATGATATTTTTATATGCTTTAAATGTATTATCTGTCTTTGTAGCAGCTTAATTGGCATTTCCAAAGAACAAGCAGCAAATATTTCCTGTTTCCTTATGAAGTGCTATTTTTGTGAACTCATTCCTGTAAGTAAACTCATTTTGTGCAGTTGTCCCTCAAGGCAGACACGGCAAAAGCAATATTGCCTCTAAGCAAATATCAACATAATACGCATTTTTTATATTTTAAGGTGGCTGGCACAGAGCCCTCTCTTTTATTCCATGCATGCTAAGTATACAGCATATTTTGATACCTCTTTTTCTGCAGTGCAAAAGCTCTGTCTACGTTAGTGGCTGCAAGCCTCATTGCACCCTTTTGGGACAGGAATACATGCAGGGAACATCTCCTCCTTGCTTGGTTTGGCAGAGGGAGCAAGGGAAGACAGGAGGGATACCTATTCTGCAGTAAAGGGACAGGAAGAGAAGCTCTCATTTTTAGCCCTGAGAAATCATCTTCAAACTAGTGGTACTCCTTTTTTTTGATTTTTAAGAATTATTTTCTCTTCTCTGCTCTGAATGTTTATTGAGACACTAAATGCCAAATGCATTTTGTCCTTAAAAATCCTGGGTTTAGGCAGTTTTGAAACCCATTAGTTTTTGAAAAAAATCACAGAACTATCAGTTCTCACACTGATGTTTGGCAGTTCAGTAGAATTTCTCTCAAGACGGAGGTTTATTTCTAGTACTTAAAACCCACTGGGACAAAGCAGAATTTTAGTCCAAAATGAGTATGTATGTCATTAAGGGTCTGATGCAGAGCCCAGTACAGTCCAAGGAATGGCCTGAGCCTGAGGGACTGGCAGGAAGGCATTTACACTGGTAAAGAACCCATTTAGAAAATACCAGCTTTTACAACATGCAGAGGCTGTGCCCATCTCTAGAAAAGTTAATCCTAAGGATGTTGTATAAACTCATGCTGTGGATGATGCACAGACATAGCTGAGATATTGAACTTTGCATGCAGTGAATTTATTCTGAAATATGATGTGTTATGTGTGCATATTACTAAATAGGGGGAAAGAAAGAAATTCTGGAGCTGGCAGTGCGCAGTGCTGGTCGTGACGAGGAGTTTTGTGGACCTTAAATGTTTGTGTGCTGAGTCTTGTGCTGGAGCAGAGCACAGTTTCATGTTGCTAAGCAGCGTGTCTGATTTGATTTCCTATTTTACATGATATAAACATGAATGAAACCTGCCTGTAGTTATATGACAGACAGGAAGGTAGGAATGAGGTCCAGAAAGCCCAGCCCTTCGGGAGCCCGAAGGGTACTTGGCCTTGGCAGCCGGCGTCGGGGCTTTCTCATGGAGAAACGCAGGAGGCTTTGCGGTGCCGATGGCCAAACAGCATCTGCGGGAAGGCTGTCCCACCGTGGGCAGCCCTCTGTCCTGCACAAGGCGTTTTGTGTTCACTAGAGTGCGTTCGATTCCGGGTTAATGCAATTGTGGATATTCCCATTAAGTGGGGAAACATCTACTCCTTTTTTTGAATCTTGCTAATCACTTTGCCTCTGTGTTATCTTTTCCGTGGTATCGCACTGTAGTGGAAGGATGTTTTTACTTAGGACATCTTTTCATAACCAAAGAGAAATCCAGTTTTAAAAGGTGATTATTTGGACGGCAACAGGGCGCAGCAAACCTTATCTAGCATTTAGCAGTATTTCAGAGAAACCGCTGTATGAAAGCAGATTTATTGTTTGTTTGTTTTTAAAGGCATGCCAGGATGTGTTCCCAACAGGAGAGGCTGTATTATTTCCTCTTACAAGGTACGGCATTTTTAAAAAAGCCAGCTAGCAGCGAACATCTCTTTCTGATGGCTTCCTGCCAACGCGGCGGGAGCGTGCCGCGCGGCGGAGGGCAGGGAGGAAGCGCAGCCTGTGCGAGGGGCGTCGCGCAGTGGCACTTCACCATCCATAGCTCATTTCTGCCTGCAAATGGAAAACCTTTGCTAAGCCCCCTCTTTGGTGGAAGTCACTTTCCGTTCCGTGTTGTCTTCTGCTGGAAGCTGGGTTACTGCACGTCTCGTCAGCCAGAGAACAGACTTCTCAAGATGCTTTGTGCCATAGGCACCATATGTCTAGCCTAAAAATACATCTCCTCAGTTCAGCACAGCAAACCTGGAGTGACAGTGGTGTTAAGAGGAGCTGCCTGGTGTTTCCTTTCCTGTGGGGGTTTCACTGTGCTGTTGCAGTGCCCTCAGCCTAAATACATATGGCCACAAATACATATATCGCATCAAGAGCAGTGTATTTCAGTGCAGAATCAGTGCAGTTTCATCTGGGGCAGGAGTAAAGTCTCACCTGTTTCCTCTGCTAACACCAATAAATACCGGTCTCCACGTACAGTTGGAGATGTCAGGCTTGCAGGTCTCTGTTCCAGAGGGTTTTCCCTGCACCTGCCAGACTTTGTGCCGTTACTTGTGCTTTTTGGTTTTCTTCCTGGCCACTGGAATGAAAAAAGCCTTAAAACCCACCTGAGGTCTCACAGGAGCCTTTGATTTGGCGCTAGACTCTCTCAGCTTGTTTAGGAGCAGGACTCCCCAGCCACGTTGCCCAGTCCCTTACATCGTCGGAGGAGGAAGATGAGGCACCCCCGGGAGGAGGTCCACGCTCTTCCTCCCCTGTTGTAGGACGCGATGGTTCATCTCTACATGTGGGTGTATTCCTCCGTTCTCTAAGCTCACCTCTAGTAACGAGTTATGTTGAGTAGGGGTATGAGTCAGGCCCCTGCCCTCCCGCCTGGGTGCAGCCTCAAGCCCTCGTGGTGCCCCAGCTCGGGGTGGCCGCAGGGGCTTTGGCCCCGGTCGGCGCTGGCAGCCGGGATGGTAGTGGCCCCGTGAGAACTGCTGGCTTTGCTCTTGGCGATTGGCAACATCTTTCCCATGACTTGGGCTACATGATTCGTAAGCCTTTCAAAAGGCTCCCTGAAGCATCAGCCAATTTCTCTTTTAAAACTGTTATAAAAAAAATCTTACAATACTAGCTGTGCTGAGCATGATAGTATAAAAGTTTTTCATAGTCCTCACTGCCAACCGACATAGATTTGTATCTTAATGTGGAAAGGACACAGAACCTCAGTTTTTTATTAAAACAGCTCAGCTTTTCATCAGTGAAAACCAAGGTTCACAATGCCAAATAAAATAAAGCTGGGTTCTCAACTGGTTTAAAGTGGATGAGCTCCATTTAGCTTCAGTGGACCTATGCTGAATTATACTTGCTGGAGTTTTAGCTGCTACGTGATTTTTCTTCTCCGAGTAAGACATAACTGGCTTCCAGGAGATCCCTGTGAAGGGACACATTGCTGTTCTGCACCTGTTTAGTCCTAGCTTCACAATTCCTGCAGACGCAAGTACAATCCTGCTCATTCGCAGATTTATTGCATTTTTTTCTTTGGAGCCTGAAGTTGCATTTATGGCTTCTCTGGTTGAGCGTTTGCACTAACGGATGAGGAATTTTTATCTTTTTCTTTATTCCAGCATGCTGTTAACTAAAATTTTAACACCCAGTAAACCAAACTGAGAACCGGTTTGTGACAAGACAGTGGGAAGTAAATGGCATCTAGAAGTGCTACGTTCTTTTCTTGGTGCTCCCATCACTTTTAGCACTGCAGTTATGCAGCAGATATTGCTGCAGAAGAAAGTTGCAGAGACCCATTTGGATAGCAAAAATCTCGAGGAAATCGTTGCTAGTGATTTTGTCATGCTTCCACATTTGGGTTCCCCTCACACGGAGCCGCATCTTTTGGCAGCCTTTTGAAAGTCACAGCTAAAAATACTGAAATCACTCTAGGCTTATGGGATTTGAGTTGCTGCACATGGGCCGTAAAAGAAATTGCCAGCTGATCGCAAGAGATGCTCGGTGACTTCTAAGAGTGGGCAGCAATCAGCATCTCCCGGAAGAATCAGGATACCTCACAGTGTTTTAAGCTAAATAGCCCAAACCTTAGGCATGAATGAGCAGTTTGTCACAGGACCCAGATCATGAAAGCTTAAATAGAGATCAGTGAGTAAGTCCATTTTTTCCCAGCTCTGCCCATTATTTTAGTGGTTTACATAGCTTCTGCCAGTTGTTCTCATAAAGACTTTAAAAGACCAGAAGTTGAGAAAAACATAGGAGTAGCTGGCTGCAGTAATAACATGCATTTCTTGATTTTACAAGCTGTTGTAAAGTTGTTCCCACGTGACTGTATTTACTCGCTTGCAAGTCACATTCTTCTCTGTAACTGAACAGGACCAGGCAGAAATAAAACCTTTACTAAATTGCACTTCCTTCTTCCAGTTAATGCAGAAGAACTGGCTTTTCAGCCCCCAGAAGTTCATAGTGATGTCTGGAGGCTTTGTGCATACTACGGCTTCAGAAGTTTATTGCATGCTGCAGGGTTGCTATTTTACATCCATTATTAGAAGCAGACTACAATGGCTTGGGTTTAGGGCATCTAACTAAAAATGTGAAAGCAGAGGGTGTAAATTTAATCTATATTGTACACTGTTGAATCAGTATATCAAATTCTTCTTCCTGCAGTTGCAGAATCCAGTTTGCACCGATTAATTCGATGCTGAAACTCCAAAGTGGATTCTGAGCATCCAGGCCAAGACAGAATAATAATGCAGAGCTTTTACTCACTGATCTCAAAGTGCTTCCGTGTTATTGCCAGGCTGAAGCTGAAATACAGAAAAGTTAAGTAATTTCTGTGGCACTACATGAATGCAATGGTAGGGTCAGGAATAAGACTCAGGGTATTTGCCTTCAAAACCTTCACTGTGTAGCCCAAAACCACCACTGAAAAGAGTAAGCCGAGAAGCTGAAGGCCATCGGCGCGGCTGTCTCCGCTACCCCCGTTGGTGGTTTCCCCGAGCTGAAGGAAACGCGCAGCTGCCGCTGAGCTTATCGCAGTTAGCTGAGATCATTAGAGTGACTCGGGTTTACGGTGGTTGGAAATCAGTGTTTACAGGGGGAAAGCAAATACTCCAAATGCAAATATTCTCATGTTCTGAAGTCTTATCGCCCCTCTTAAAATAAAAAAAAAATTAATCCCGCTGTGTGGAGGCTCCGTCTTGAGGAGGTGTGTGAGAGCCGCCAAGGCAACAGCAGCGTTTTATCGGGCACAGCAGCGAGTTTCGCCTCGCGGCTGGAGCTCGTGAATGGGTCAGTGGTTCGGCTGGGACGAGCTCTGCTTTGGGGCAGGTTGCTTCACCTCGCGCCCTCCGTCTCCACGTCTTTGGAAAGGGGACAGTCGTGTAAAGGAGTCTGTGTGCAGCAGGCAGGTGTTTTGGCAGAGACCGAGTGCATACGTGAAAGTGTGACTGTGCTTCGGCCATACCTGCTGTCCAAGTCGAAAGCGGAGGACTTCTGCACCCAGGATACCCCTGGCTTCCCACCACCCCTCGTTGTCACCCGCCGGGCGCGAACCCACGGGAGAGGAACACGTTTTGCTTGAGAAAAACACGCGGGGCCGTGGGCAGGAGGCTGAGGGAGCTGGCGGCTCTGCGGCGCGCGGTTGGGCTCGAGCAGCCTGCCGAGCTCCTTCGCGCCATACGGCCGCCTCGCGCGGCGCGGCCTGACTAATACGGGCAGAGCTTTTAGCTGCACCTGTTTTCGTACCTGTTTTCTGAGTCAGGCCCCGTAGTTAGTTACACTAACGGTGGAGCTAATGATACCAGCCTTACGTGCCAAGGGGTAAAATGAGGCAAAATTATGCCTGGAAAAATGAAAGGCTGTGACCTCGCCTGCCCCAACCCCGCTCTTCCCGACCCCTCACCCCCAGCCCCCCTCCCCTGCCTCCCGCCCGCCCCCAGACTGGCCCCGCGCCGAGATCCAGGCCGGGTTTTCCACGGCGCTGGCGCCCGGGCCGGGCGGGCGCGGGGCCGCACCGCAGGCGGCCCCGCCGGGCACGGCCCCGCCCACCCCCGGGCGCGGCCCCGCCCCCGGGCGCACCCCCGCCCCGCCCCGCCCCGCCCCGCGCCGAGCCCGCCCCGCCCCGCCCCGCCCCGCCCCGGGCCGCGCCCCCCGCCGCGCCGCGCCGCGCCGCCCGCCCGCCGGGGCAGGTAAGGGCCGCCGCGGGGGCGCCGGGGGGGCCGCGCCGGTGTCGCGGGGCTCCGCGGCGGGGCGGCGCAGCGCGGGGCGCCTGGGGCAGCGGCGGGGCTGCCAGGAGCCCCCGGTGCCCGCGGCACCGCGCTGCCTGCGGGGCGTTCGCGTTGGCTGCCGGGCGGGGCCGCGGCGCTGCGGGTGGCCCCGAGGCGGGAGCCCTCGGACGGGCCGCAGCCCCCCGCTCCCGCCGCCGCGCCCCCGGGAGCCCTAACCCCGCGCCCCCGGGAGCCGTCACCCCGCGCCCTCAGCCGGGCCGGGCACGGGCAGCCCCGCTGCTCTGGCCCCACCACGGCCCGTGGGTGCACGGGGCGCCGGCTGCCTGCGCCCGGCCCGAGCAGCGCACGCTGCGGCCGGGCCCGTGTCCTCACCGGCACGCGGCCCAGGTGGCCAAGGCGAGGTGACCAAGGCAGCTGCGCCCCAAGGCGAGGTGGCCAAGGTGAGGGCGCACCAAGGCGAGGTGGCCAAGGCAGCTGCGCACCAAGGTGAGGTGGCCAAGGTGAGGGCACACCAAGGCGAGGTGGCCATGGAGAGGTGGCCAAGACAACAGCATGCCCAGGCGAGGTGGCCAAGGCGAGGTGGTCACGCTGATGGCATGCCCAGGCGAGGTGGTCACGCTGATGGCATGCCCAGGCGAGGTGGCCAAGGCGAGGTGGTCACACTGATGGCATGCCCAGGCGACGGCACACCAAGGCGAGGTGGCCAAGATGAGGTGGCAGCCACACGCCCTGCTGGCCCTGCGCTGCCCGGGCCCTGCCCTGCTGCAGGATCACCACTGCCAGACTCTTCCCAGCTACCCCTTGGCGGTACCAAAGTGCCGCCTGCTGCGGTCGCTGAGGGCGGTGTTGGCGTTGCCGCAGGCGTGGGTGTCCCCTGGCGAGAGCGGCGGGTGCGAGGAAGGGCCCCCTGCGTGCGGTGGCCCAGCACGCCGTGCTGACCAGCCTCCTGCCATTAGTGCTTTGTGTTAGGCAGGAGGCGGCTGGTTTTCGTAGGAGCGAGGGACGTCAGGACAGCTGTGCAGCTGTGCTGTGGAGCAGATCTGCCTCGGGAATGCTTTTGGAAAAAGAGGAGAATCCTGCAAAACAGGAGGTGCTTCCAATGCCCACAGCATCAGTGGTCATTTCTTGGGGTGCCTTGTGTTACTGCTTCCCCACTTTGTGTCGCAAGTTATTCGCAAAGATCTGGAACTCAAAGTATCGCTTGCCCATGACTTCTCCTGCTCTTTTGTCTGTGTTTCCATAGGTCCTTCCTCCATCCTGGTCTTGCTTACTTCCTTGTTCAGCTTCGTTGTTGTAAATGGTGTTGGCATAGCTACAGGAGCAGCATTTACTAATTTCTGTTCCCTTTGCAGTCAGCTCTCCTATGTGATCGATGCTGTTATATAAGCTACTCTAACCTATGGCCACGGTTACTTGGTTTATTATGTCTTTCTTATGTTCTTTAGACAGTGAATAAGTTTTAAATAGAGCAGTTTGCGATGAAGCTTATCCTCCCCAGCTGCATTATAGACCTCTCTGCACGGCGGTCCATGGGTTGTCACGGTGCGGCTTCTCTGGTGGTGCCTTCAGCTTCCAGCCTCCGCAGAGACACCATCCTCCGGGCGTTGGGGCGACTGTGTGGAGGCCCCGGAGTATGGTCAGGACCACAGAGATCTAGTGCAGTTGCCGTCAAGACACTTTTGTGAGTATGTCGGCTCTAATTCCCTCCTCCCCGCACCCGCGCTGCCGTGCGTAGGGTAGGTGTTAACGTGTGGGGTGAAGGGTAAAGAAGGCACCACCACAGAAGCACACTGACATGGGCCAGACTCTGACATAGGTTATGTCATTAAAAATTGCTATATCCTCTCTGAAGTCCTGAAGATTACCCTGAATTTTGAGGGCCTGTTCATTTTGAGGGCTGAACCCATCTTCTTTACTGTCCTCCCCTCTTTTTTCCCCCCACTGCTCCGCCTTTGACAGACTATCTAAGAAGCTCCATGTGGGGAACCTTACCAAGTTTCTGCTCTCCTGCACAGTTCTCTAATTGAAGTGCAAACTTGTTTTTTCTCCTGAACTAATACATCATGTCCCTTCAGTGAGCCTGCATCACTGGAAAAGAGGCAGCCCGTAGCCACGGCGTGGCACGGCATGGACAAAGCGTTCGTTGTACAGCAGGGTCACTTTGTGTTCAGATCAATAGTTTTATCTACACTTCAAACATGGCGGGGGGAGAACAGTGGTAAATGCTCGCAACAAAGTGAAGGGCTGTACGGGGGGTGTCAGCGGGCTGCAAATCCGCAGTGAGACGTAGGTGCCTGTTAGTGACTGTTGAATCAAAATCAAGTTACTTTTTGGCAAAGTAAACCTAATGGAACAGTTTGTCTGGGAGGAGGGAAAACAGCAGGGATCAGGACAGCAGTTCTGCACTGCGGTCAGCAGCATCGCTGCCTGATTGTGGCACTGTGATGCCCCGGCCAACAGTCAGTGGGGTGGTGCGTCAACGGGCCGACAGTCTGACCCTGTGCAGTAGAACGTGCATTTTACACAGCACTGTCGTATCGGACAGCGAGGTTTGGGCAGAACTGTAGTTACCACTGCTCAGATAAAAGCTCCTAAACCTTGGTGAGCTTGAGCACCCAGGAATGAAGCAACTCTGTTCAACAATACAGGTGGGCCTGTTATTTTTATCCCAAAAGTCTCTTCCCCACCTCCTTGCAAGATTTGTTCGTATCCATGGAGCTGCACAGATGGAAAAAACACCTTGTCTGCCCAAGAAAATGGTACCAGATGATCATCTTAAACTGATTTTATTTTTAGTGATTTAATTAAATTGATACAATCTGTGTCTGAATTTTTCACTTTAGTTTACCTAAACTTTATCTTGAGTTTTATCTTGAGCCAAACTAAATGACAGTCAGTGTCCACACACAGCTTTGTGCTAGTTTAAGTACATCTGTTTATAATCATGCCTGTAGTTAATTCCCCTACCGTAGATTTCTCATATAGAGAAAACCTAATGTGAGAACTGTACTTCTGTGGTGATATTAGTATGGCATCTGATTTTTATTATTATTTTCTTATGCATTCAGACAGGCCACTTCTGGGAGTATTAATCTCCCCTGCTCTGTGGATGTTGTATACCAGCCTTCTCTGGGGAGACTTAAACATGAAGACCTTTCACATAACACTGAGCACTGTAGGGGGTAGAGGGTGGAATCAAGTGCTTGTTTTTTCTTACTGTAGATAACAAGTGCTGCCAGAAATATCTCTTATCCCACTCAAGTCATCCAACCCCTAGAGCAAATGAAATGGCTTCAGTAAGTGAACTCATGACTGAGCCTGTGTTTGCATTGGAAAGCTGCATTATTCCTGGAAGACAAGTAGGCAATTTGTTAGAAAATATTCCCATGTATGAATTTGTTTTCTCATGGAAAAAAGTCTCTGAGTGAAGGTGAAGCCATAGCTAATGGGATTACTCTCTACAGAGTTTCCGTTTGCTATATCTCGGGACAAAAAAAAACAGCTTTAAAATTGTAACACAGTGCATTCCTGTGCTTAAACCAGGACCAGTCTCTGCCAGTCCAGACCTGGTAATGTGCTTGGAAATTGGAGAAGCAGAAGGGTGAGGGATCCTAAATCAGGTGTGGACATGAGCTTCATTTTTCTCCCCTTTCACAATGTGGGCGCTGACCCCAGATTCTGGACATAGCTCCTCTGTGTTTTGGCATTAAGAACTAGAAATTGCAGGTCAGGGGATTATTTGTTAAAAGGTTGTTTCCAAAACTTTCCTTCTCCCAGATGCTGGAGGGAATTATGCCTTCCAAATGTAGGAAGGTATTTTAAGCAATGACAAGATGTACCCCAGTGTTCTGCAGTTACCTTCCTTCTGTTCTTTGAGTTACTTATTTCAGAATCATCCAGTTGTGGCTGAGGCTTAAAAATAATCCTTGACGCAGAAGGAAAGAATCCCGCAGCATCCGAAGTTTCCTGCACAAACAGCACTTGCTTCCCCTGGGTTTTAGCAGCACGCTCTGCCTCCCGTTGATGAGCTCAACAGGCCAAGGGGTGCAAAGGCATTTGCCCCCACATATTTTTGACCTCTGAGCTCCTGCTGTGTTACGTGAAGAGATTTTGTTTGTTTGGGGTTTTTTTTCACCAAAAATGGCTTCTGATTCTGAGGTTCCGCACTCGGTGCCGAGTCCCACTTGCTGGGCGAGCTCGGAGGGATGAGTGGCCAGCCCACCCCAGTGCAGATTTGTGAAGCAAAGGGGCTTTTAACTACTGTGTGCTGTAGTAACTTGAGGGATCTAAGCTACTCCAGATTGCCAGGCAGGTGTTGTGAGCTCGGCTTTACTGGGGCATAACAAGCAGGGTCAGGAAAGCGATTTATGACATCTCACAAATGGAAGCAAACATGGGGAAATCATGCTTGAAAGGAAGCAAAGTTGAGGTTAGCAAATATTTTTCAGGGTCAAAAATAAAAGCCAGGAGTTCGCATGGGTGGTTGCTTTTTTCCTCGTCTTCTAGTCCTGCAGTTTCTTTATTTGAACATGGCCAAAACTTATTTTACCATCTTTTTTAATTCTATTGGAAGTTTACACGTTATGAGGATGAGTGAGTGACAAACGGGTACAGGGGGATGATTTGTCTACATATGTAATCTTTGCCTGCAATGATCTAGCTTTAAACTGTTAATTTCTCACTTGCATCCTTTATGTATTTGTTGTTGTTTTTTCAAGTGTCTTTGTCACAGATAAACAGCTGAGAAGATGCTTTTAGGAGTAATACTTGTAGCATTTGGGTCCTAAAAAGACTGCACACAGGACGGTCAGGTTCTTGAAGGGTGATATAACATGACTGTTCCCCCTTGCTTGAGTGAAGGAAGGCTGGACAACAGGCTGTTTCTGTAGTGGAAATGTCAGTGCAACAGAAATGCAGCAGGACTGTGTGAGGAGCTGGAAGCTGGTTCACAGCTAAGGAGTGGTGATGAAGGCTCCTTGCAAATTAGTTAACCAGGAATTCCAAGGAGGTGAAGTGAACAAGCAGTGTTTTGGGTTTGTTTGTTTGTTTTTTTTAACTCCCTTTCTTTAGGATGCGAGTCTGAAGTCTGCTACAACTGTGCGGAGCAGGGAGTGCACGTGCTAGCCTCTGCCCGGCCCGCAGCGAGGGGCATCGCAGTCACGGTGTGTGTGTGCTGCCGTCCAGGCTCCACCAAAGCCCTGCGCGCGGGCTGGGGCCGGCGGAGGCAGAGCTGCTCCGGCTGTGTGACAGTCAGAGCAAGTCGTCTGGAATGCTGGCATCCTCTCGCGCAGTTGGGCCACTGCCATCCATGTTAAATGGGATAGTAGAGGTTTGCTCAGTGTCCCAGGCGCTGTGCTTGTTTATTTGTGTTCTGGCAGTCTGCAGAATGACAATGAACTACATCCTGCAAGATCTGCAAACAGTCCCCACCTATGAAATAAACAAAAGTCTCAAATATTTAAATTGAAGTGTTGGATTGCCAGTTTATTACCAGTATAAAGCTTTATCGATGCTACAGAGTCTGAGTCACGCTTTTCCTCTGATGGGACTTTTTTTGGTGATGCTGGTTCTATGAAATAATGATCAAGACTGAGAAGCTCAGTCTTTTGTTTACCCTAGGCAGGATGATTCATTTAAATAAAATTGGATAAAAGGAAGTATATTGTATGTAATGCAAATTTCACCCGTGCGATTTCTTGCTAGAAGGAGAGGGCTAGAGTTCAGTGTCGGTGGTTACTCATGTGACAGTTACACTGGGTTGGGTAGAAATGCATAAGGGACAAAAATCCTTATGCCTCATTCTTTACATAAGGAAACTGAAGCCTTAACAAAACCTTTTGTAATATTGTGGGTCTTGTACCTTCTTCAGAAGCGGTGGTATTTCTGAGGGTAAGTGCAGATAAGCAGAGTTCACCCGCTTGTGATGTGGTCAGTAGAGCATTGCCTCAGTTATGCACTCCCCACATATACTAAATAGGGGGGGTGTCTGCTTAGCCTTGTGTTGTTGCTCTAAAATACCTACTAATAGCTGCTGTCAGGGGCTGGAAAGCGTATTGCTTTGATAAATTCCTGCAATTCCTGTAAGCCTAAGAGCATCTCAGTGCCTTTTTTGATCAATGGATATCCTTAACTAAAGCTGCTCAGGGAGGAGGAGGAGGAAAACGGTATTAATAAAACAGCTGGGATTCTCTGTTGTGCTGGATATTATTAGAAAGTATAATCTGAGACAATGACTGAAACTGGGGGAAACCACCCAAGGCCGCCGAACTCATGATAAGCTGAGCAGTATCTTTTGTGCTGATGTCAGGGCTGGGATTCCCGTGGGAGTGAAGAAAAGTTGATAAGTTGAGCTTGAGTAATTATTTTGCTGCCAGTTTTCCACTTGGTGATGGGCGAGACCAAACCATCGCATCCTTCACAGAACCGACTGGGAAAGGTGAGGCGTTGCTGGGATTTGGCCTTGACGCTCCCTCTGCGACGGTAACAGACGCATTTATACGAGCACTGCTCTGGGAGGCCACAGAAGCCTGCTTGCTTTGAAGATACTCTTTTTCATATCAGCTGTCCTTCATCTGAAAGTCATGACATTCATGGCAGGGAAGACCTGAGCGCACAGAGACAGAAAGAGGGTTAGTGGCGTGACCCAGACCACAAGCAGAACATACCGAGACGGGGATTTCGGCTGTTCCGCTATGTGGCCTTTCCGCAGGACGGCGGTCGGCTGCCCTGGCAGCATCTGCATTTCACAGTGCGAAGGTCGTATGCTCACTGCGCTCACTGCTATCCAGCAACTTGATACTTTAAGAGGGGGATGTTTGCAGGTTTGTGCAATGCTGCTCTGACCTGTATTATTGCACCTTTAGGGTTTGTCCACATGAAAAGGTTAGCGTTTTCATCAGAAGAACTGCCAAAGGCCAGATAAGTCTCAGCTTTCTGCGTGAGACTCGCGCATCTGGCTTCCTTCTGCTGCGGCAGCCCCATCGGCTCGTGGCTTCCCAGCCTGGGGCTGCTGAAACGCGTGTCCAGGAGCAGCCGCTCGGCCGGGCTGGCTGCGGCTGGCACGCGTGGGCAGCGGCAAACGGCAAGGTCCTGCGCTGGGCAGAAGCTGGGATTGCAGCTCCCTGTCTGGCTGCGGCTGCCGGACCAGACTCAGGGAAGGGAGACATCAGTCCAGCCCTAATGGACAGAAGTCTTATACTGATTTTCAGCCAGTCCCACCCAAAGAGAAGGAGCATCTTACAGCATGCTTTCTGTTTTTTCCCTGCTGGTAAAGGAGGCCCATCGCGTGTCATGATGCTATGCATATGAGCGTTATAATGGATGTTGGTGTTTTAGCTGTAAAATAGTGATAGCAACATGACTGATTATTTCATGGTACTGACACCAGAAGAAGTAGTATGGGAGGAAGAGTGGGGCTGGATCTTCCAGCATGCCACAGAGAGGGACACAAGGCTGACGGTGGACTCTGTACAGGTACGGCAGATTTGGCGTTGCATGTTTCTGGTATTGTTCAGTACAGTGTATGCTGGGAAGTGCAGTATGTGGTGCCAGGACCACATTCATCGCTGTTACAATGCTACTTTTGTTTTTGTCTTGCCCTACAAGAGCTGTCTTGGCTAATACGGGTACTGGGAAATGTCCATATATTGTGAAGCATAAGGAGGTTATTTCCTTGCATTGTGACAGGACAAGTGATAAAGAGGTATGGACCGAGACAAGCAGCCTTTCCAGCACGCTGCTCTTTCCATCTGGCTATGAATAGCCTGGTGAGATCAGTATTATCCGTTCCAGATTTTGTTAAGTGTTGGATAGGGATGTTTTCATATCTTTATTACATGGACCTATGTGCAGCTCCAGCTGTCAACGGGTGAGGTGGGTCTGGATGGTCCTACCTTGATGTAGGTGATGAATTTGGGGAGTTAAATATTCTGTCATAAAACTGGGTCTGGACTACCAGATTGGCAGGTTAAAGTTCCTAAAATCATCCTCTTTCTTTGCATGCAAAGTAGCATCTAGTCAGTGAAATCTGCTTAGCCTGTGGTGCGTGTTATTAATCTGTGCACATCCCAGCGCTGGGGAAGATGTGCAGCGTTCAGAAGGAAAGGTGCACATGGAGAAATCAGACCTGAGACTGGAGTGCCCTGCGGATAGTCTGTTGATGGTTCCTGTCTGTAGGCAGTTAACAGCCAGAGCACTGATCTGGTATTACTAAGTTGAGCAGTTTGTGCACAGGTTGGTTAAGAACAGTAGCATAGTTCTGTTTTGAGCTGGAGCTGAGTTAAATCTCCCAGAAATAAAATGAAAATGCAGCACAAAGAAGGGGTTGCTGAAGGAGCTGCTGCCCTTTCCAAAAGGGGCTGTTTCATGCCTGTTAGGCTAAGCAAGCATTTAATTTTCGCTCAGTAAAACCATCTGAAGGGGAGTTACTTAAAAAAACAAACAAAAAACCCTTGAATAATTACTCCACTGTAAAGAAAAGGAAAATAACCTGAAGGTAGAGGATATACCAATTAAGGCAAGAAGTATGTAACATGCCTTCATAAATAGCTCTTATTTCTGCAAAAATCCTGCTTGGGATTAGTTGAACTATTTATTTTGGAAAGCGGCTCCAGAGCTGCCTGTTTCAGAGCTGGTCGTTGCAGGTGCAGCTGTGTGATCAGGACCCCCGCTCAGCCCCCCGAAGTGCTGCTGGCCCGGATGGGAAGCAGGTAGGACTGCCGGCATGGCCAATGCAGCTGGTTTGGATTGCACACGTGGGCGCACGCCGCAAGGCGTCAAGGCACAAGGAAACGAGCGTTGCAGGCTGCCCAAGCACGCTTTGCCTTGCTGGGCTCAAATACAGTTATGTTCCTGCGAGACCACGTTGTGCTGTCGTGCCAAAGAAAGGTTGGTGTTTGTTTGCCCCTTGAGTTTTTGTGGTAGGGTATTGGGTTGGTGGTAGGGGAACACCTATAATGCTCCCACTTGGTGCTTTGCTGAAGGGGGAAGAGGGCAGTTTTGGGCAGTTCACTGATTTCCATGTTTTGGCTGGTGTGAATGGGAGTCTCTCCAGACCTGTGCTCAGCACCTTGCCTTTCCCTAGCTGCCAGCTATGAAGTGTGTGGGACTGCCGTTCTGAGCAGCGCTGCTCCTTGTCTGGGCACAGTCCAAGCAGCTGACAAAAAGGAAGGTTTCTTCCTTTTATTATTGTCCCTCCTAGCCTTTCTGCGGGTGACCTGGGCTCTTCTCCATCCAAGGGACTGGCAGGACCTTTCATGGCAGCGGAGACCAGAGTCTCAGGCTGCAATACCAGGGACTGCAGCTGCTGGGAAAAATTTTTTCACCCCTAAACAGTTTGCAGTAGACTAGATGGGGTACAGAGAAAGGTGAGAGGCATGATCAGAGCTCCCTGCAAGCCCCCTAGGATGAGCAAATAGACAAACTTTTTTCCTCTGGAAGAGGAACTGTGGCTACAGCACAGATCTGTAAAATGAGCAACATGTAGTGAATGCAGAGTAATCCTTACTGTTTTTTCTAATAAAAGATTTAGGTATATCAAATGAAGCAAGCAAGTGGCAGGTCAAAACAAATGGAGATACTTTTTCACTCAAGGCATAGCGAGGCTGTGGGACTGTAAGGATATTTTAAGCAAATACTTAAAATTAATGCATGCTCAGAAAGTAATTAGAAAAATCTGTGAAATACACAGGCATTGCTTCTGGTTCAACTTGCTGCTGGAAGTTAGGAGCATATAAGGGAAGGCTCACTGTAGGCTTGCTCTGCTCTGCTCTTATACTCTCTCCAGACATACGCTTTTAGCCCTTTTTGAAGATAAGCTGGTGAGTTACGGGACCTTCAGTCTAGCCTTGGATGGCCATTCCTGTATTTTTAAACTAAACACTGAAAATTTACTGCAAGATGGGTTTGCATAGATCCCATTAAGCTATTTTAATAGAAAAGCCTCACTTCTTCACCAGTGCGCAGGCTCTGGTTTTGGTGAGCTGCACAGCAGCGTAACGTGCTGTCACTGATCTCAGCTGGCCGAAGCATTTGCTGCTTTTTGGGGTGGTGGCCAAAAGCAATCAAAAGATATCACAGTAAGCGATGCAGCCAGCCAGGTGAGCCACATGATGGGTCACACCTCGGCTTGCCTCCACGACACCCTCCGCACCCAGCGTCTGTCAACACCGCTGGGCGTGCGAGCTGATCTCTATGTGATGTTTTCTTCCAGAGAAGAACATTTAGATGGAAAAAGTCCTTTGGACACGCAGTGCGTTCCTCTGCTTAGATTTATGGTCTTTCTTGTAACCATGGTACACTTTTTTTGCCCGTCTGCTGTGTCATGACAAGCGGCAGGACCCGGCAGGTCTGTCCCCTTTCTGTGGAGGTACGTGGTGATGCAGCATCTGCGAGCAGTCTTTGGGCGCCCTGCTGGCTTTGCGCTGTTTGCACCCTTCAGCAGAGGCAGGTAATCGGGATGGAGGCAATTCCCTCTTTCTGGACTCTCAGTCTTGCTCCTGTTGCCAGAGAGCAGCTCTGTCCTGGGAACGGGCTCCTGCTGGAAGGGGTAAGGAGAGCGCTGGCTTTCTTCTGGGTCTGCAGCTTTGGGTATTTGTGCTGTTCCCACCACCGTGCTCTCTGAACTCTTAATAAACAACGCTTTGAGAGGGGAGAGGGTTATGTGTAATCTAACAGAGCAAATCGAAGTTGTGTGCGTGAAGTGGTTTGATTTTTAACTATTTTAAAACAAAAGGAGAAGTTGGCTTTTGGGTTTCTGTGAACCTCTTCCCTCTAATGCAGCTATTCCAGTAAGATAGACTACCCCAAGGTGGGGGAAGAAGGCCATTGGAAAAGAAGTAGCTTTTATTATTTTTCTGATAATCTCTTACACTGATGAATAAATATGAGCCTCTGCTGAAAATGTTTTCTGAAGTAATTTCAGCCCATATGTCACGGTTTTGTTAAAAATAAATAAAAGTTCTAGAAAAGCAAATATTGAGAGGAACGTGTCCTTAGATACCTTTGAAAAATAAAATCTGTTCCCAAAATTTTGCTAAATCTGTCGTTGCGGAAGCAGGATTGTGCCTGAGAGCCAGAAAGGGTAGATGGCTGGAACCAAAAGTGAAACTCTGCAGTCACATTCCAAGCTGAAGGAAATGTAGGTTTAAACAGGAGAAATTCATCAAGATTTTTTATTATAGTTTCGGTTTGAACTATTTAAAATGGTATTAACAGTTTCTCAGCTAATAAAAGCTGTAACTGCAGTGTGGCAAGCACTGCAATGGTTGCCTGAAAGAAACATGAAATGTTAAGTTTCCTTCCCTCCAAAAATTATTTTCCAATAGAGTTTTAATGATAATGTTTGGGCTTTTTTAGTATTTAGCCTTTATATTTTGTGTTCTGTAGTATTTATTTGTCAGCATGAAGGTGAGATACCTAATCTTTCTTTGACGTGTTGTTATACTGTTATGAAAAAGGCAGATGTTTGGGAGTGTGCTGTCCGTAATGTGGTGTAAATCTGTAAGATGATGTAAAATGAGCAAAGTTCAGCAGAAATCCTTGTGCTCGGATTCGGATATGCCAGTTCAAGGAGGATTTGTATCATGTGGAGACAGTCCAAAGAAGAGTGAGAAAATGATCGAAAGCACAACTCTGAGGAACAGCGGAAGGAGCTGGAGTTGTTCAGTGTAGACAGAGGCTGAAGGAAGACCCCTAAGTCTGGAACCGCCTAGAGATGGCTGCAGAGGAGGGTTATAGGGGCAGATTAGGCAGACAGCGACTAGGGGTGATGCAGGCCTTGATGCTAGGGAGGGCACTGGGTGGCCTTCAAATCATGTTTGCCATGAAAGCTGTGATTTATTCATTTTTAATGACCTGACTCCCAAGGCTGTGGCTGTCAGAGGAAAAGCCAGGTATGATGAAACCCTCAGTCACGTGAGATAAGGCTTGGAAACACTGGAAAAATCCCACCTGGAGAGCCAGAAACTGCTCACCTGGACAGGGGCAGCAGATCTGCTCCCTCGGAGGTGTGTTGTATTGCCTCAAGCTGGCTGGGAGAGAGGAAGAGGAATAAAGCAGCAGAGCAATGCATGGTTTGCTCTTCCTCCACGCCCCACAGCCTCTGGCCATTTTTGGTGTCCGTTGAAATGCTAAGTGATCGGCACCCGAGTTGTTTGAATAGCAAATACCCGTGCAGCCTAAGGCAAAGTGCGTACATGCTAGAAAGGAGCCTCTGGTGTTTTACAGCCTAACGTGCAGTAATAGCGCTTGCAGATTGCCGTTTGGATTGTCGTTTTGCGACTGCTTTGCAAAGGCAGGCTGCTTATCCTTGGCCTCCTTTAGAGCAGGAAGAAGTGGGGAGAAGAAGAAGGGAGGTGAAAAGATGGCAAGCGATTTCATAATTCATATGCATATTTTGCTCACAGCGTGCTGAGGCAACTGTTTGCCTGTTAGGAGGAAAATGGCTAAAATAAAGTATTTTCATGGTTAGGTTAACACTGTGTAAGGAGCTGTAGGAGACAGGGAGAAAAGTAGGGCAGCTTGTTTTGGAACTTGTGCTGCAGAGCAAATAAAAACCCCCAATGTACACATTCGGTTACCATATGTCGTGCTTATCATAAAAGGCATCTCGGTGCTCTTTCTTTGCAGGGATGCTTGAGCGACACGGAGGCAGACTTTGCCGCTGAGGAAAACGCCTGCCAGAGGTTCTGGGGCTGCCGTTTGCGAGACGGTCTTTCGTGCCTGTCGAGGCAGCTGAGGCGGGTGGCAAGCTCGCTCCTTCCTGTACTTGCCTGCTTGATTGACATTGGCTCCCAAATTGCTGCAGCCGTGCCTGAAGAAAAGCAAAGGAGCATAATTTTTCTGAGAGAATTTTCCTGGCACGGGAAGGCATGTGGTGCAGAGAAACGTGCCAGGGAAGAGCCGCTTAGTGCCTGGAAGTGCAAGCCCAGATGCGAACACAACTTCCATCCAAGCCACGCTGTTGCGAAGTCCGTGTTTTTTCCAGCCTCCTCTCGCTCAGCACACCAGGCGGTCTGCACAGGAGGCTGCCCATGGCATTGCTGCAGCCTGCGCTGGATTAGTTGCTGCTCCGTCATTGCTTCAGCTGTCTGAAGAGCTTTGCAGGGAAGATGTTGGACTTAAGCTTCCTGACCGAGGAGGAGTACGAGAAGCTAATGAAGGTTCTGCAGAGAGATGCAGAGCTGAAGAAGAAGGATGGGGATCGCATCAGGTGAGAGAGCATTCACTAACAGCAGGCTCTGAGCTCCCACTGCTCAGAGCAGATCTTTCTGCTGCTTTTAGAGAGAAGGAGTGTGTACGTGTGTGTGTCTGTGTGTGTGCACGCACTGGGAGAGGTGCGGGCTGCAGCAGTGCTGTCTCTTCGTGTTCACACCTGAAGGGTGTTTTTACTGCCCCTCCTGCTTTTTCAGCCATCCTGCTCTTGCTGCCGTCCACTCTGTGCAGGATTGCAGGGCTAGTCTCTCCTTTTGAGTTAATCAGTAGCTCTCAGAGACGTGAAGGGGCATCCCTTCCCAGCTCTGGGAAGGGACATGCTGATTTCTCAGTGTCCAAGGTCAGAGTAGAGGAGTAGCTGCTACTTTGTTCTCATCACCCAGTAACATAGAAGTCCCTTAAAGCCTTTTTTAAAGGAGACTCTCCATCCCCATCTCTTCTTGAGATCCCTCTGGTGCTCTTTGAGGCAGGTCTGTAGGCATCGGCCGTTGTGCAGGCAGCGAGGGGCAGGGAGAGGCTATGGCATCTGCCAAAGGCTTAGCAGGAGCCGCCGCAGAGCCAGGAGTAGCTGTCAGCTCTGCGCACTTACCACTGGGCATCCCGGCGCTCGGGTCTGGCTGCTCTGGGTTGCTTGTTGCTGCTGTCACTGTTTGAATGCCAGCTATCAGACCATCTGGGTTGACAGGATGCACCAGGCTTAGGAAGCTGGCACCGAGTTCTCCGCTAGGAAAAAGGAGAGTCGCTCAGTTAGTGCGGGTGGCACGTTGCCCGTTTACCCCAGCGAAGGATGTGAGTCTTTGACTTGCCGTTGAGCCAGAAAAGAGTAAGCGCCTGTATGAGGGCTGCTCGGGGCTGGAGGGGCACGCGGTGCCTTTGCAGCAGGCTCCGGGGAGCCTGCGTGTAGGGGCGAGGGCTAGAGAGACTGAGAACTGCTGGTGGCGTGGGAGCGACTTGGGCTTGAGGTATATGTGTCTGAAACCTCTTCTTTCTCCTCAAATATTAAAATAAATGACCATCTGTTTATTTTGCTTTCTTTTTTTTTTTTTCCTCTCCTGAAATGCAGCAAAAATTCTGCTCTGCAGTGGAGGTTTGGGGGAAAATCAGTGTTGAATGTTTTCAGTTTTGTTTGCTCTTCTTTGAAAGCTCCTGCACAAAAGATTTTCATTTGGGAATGACATGAATTAGATCCTACCTGAGGGTGGTGCCAAGTGTCCCTTGCTGTTAGTATAGTTAAACCCAGTAGGACCTTTGGTGCAAACGTGGACGCGCTGCAGCGTACAACCCTGTGGAGCTGTCAGCAGGTCCCTGCTGGGGGAACCCAAGCCAATGGCAGTACACCAGCTGGGTGTCAGCAAGATTAAAATATGTTCCTCAGCCTCCTCTGGGCTAGTTCCTCCAGACCCTCATGGGAGTGATCTGGATGGGGAAGGTGTGCAGCTACCTGGCTGGGATTTCGTGCTGAGCCGCCCCGCGCTGGCTGCGAAGGCTTGAGGAGGGAGCCCCCGTATCTCCACGCCATCGCCATATATACCTTCCCCCTTCTGGCACGCTGGCCTTTAGGCAGTCAGATGTGACCCTTTAAGGAGCCACTGTTATCTGGATTTTTGACCCCTTTTTCCTGCTGGGATTTGGACTGAGATGGCCGATTCCTTTGGCCCGTCAGGTCTCTGTGGTGAGCGGTGGGAGGCAGTGCCAGCCGAAAGGGAACTAATTCTGCAAACTTCTGTGTCAAAACAAAATAACTGGAGGCGAGTTAAAAGTACAGGCTAGCACAAAGAGCCCTGACAGGTTTAGGTGCCAAAAAACAGCCCTGGGTGTGCCCAAGCCGGTTACAGTAAGAGAAGCGGTGTTCAGGAAGGAGAGCTAACTGTTTGTGTGCCAAAACCGGCGTGGCAGGAGGGAGCGGAGTAATGTCTAGGGAGAATGCTACAGGGACAGGTGGCTCCCCTAAAAAACGTAATTTATTTTGATGGTTTACATCAGATTTGGTCTATAAGTTTTTGCAGCTCAGAAAGAGATTAATAGACAAATAAACCAGAGAAGTGTAGGATCTGTAAACAGCCCCACTGCTCCCCAGACCCTCAGGGCTACAAAACAAGTGGACAAATCTCCTTGCCAGGTGGCTCCATTTGGAATTTGCCAAGTTTGGAAGAGGTGAAAGCCTGTGTTTATAAGGTGTTGTTTCCTTTCCAAATAAAGCATGAATCAGCTTTCATTTTAAAGCAGTTTTCACCCTTGTGATTGCAAAAAATAATCCCCAGATCCTTTGTAGCAGGTAGGCGGTTGAGCTGTATGTACAATAGTCATAAAGGTAGGTTGGGGAAGTTGAAACCTTGGAGACCTTTCTTGTGTGTAATGTTCTTATTGACTTTTAGGCGGATTCAGGGCTCCATCAAGGATGAAAAGAAGAAGAAATTCGTGACTGGTGAATGGTTTTCAGAAGTGAAGGCAAAACGTTTTCAAGAAGACTTAGAGGGGTCGGATCTGCTTCGGGCATCAATTAGAAGGAAAAAGGGCAAACTGGAAAGTAAGTATGTTAGTGTGTGTCTTAACAAAACAAATTGATGGACCAAAAAAAAAATTGTTAGGTATATAGGTCTCCCTATACCAGGAGCCTGCTGGGGACCACCTGTATGTTGTAATGAGAAGGTTCTCAGCTAAGCTTTCAGTACCAGAAAAAATACCTGATTATCAAAATCAAGGCCCAAGGAAAAAATTAGTGTGGTAGAGGTGAAGCCTGTACACCAGCTACATGCAGTAGGTGCCTTCTCCCCACCTCAGTTTTTTTCTTCCAAAATGTCTGTTTGTAAGAGGTTGCTGGAATCGTTTCTTGTTGAAGCTGCTTCTTGTTGAAGTAGGGAAAGCGATGATGTGGGACAATTTCTGGCATCAGACTGATATATCTGGGTCAAAGACCCCCAGCTCTTAAACTGCTCTGATCAAAGCAGGACAGCTGGCTGCTCTCACCAGCCCCCTTTGAGGGCAGGACCCAGGACAGTGGGGTCACTCACATCTCTGCAAAAGGATAGGGGTGCCTCCCCTCTGGCAGAAATTTGCCCCCTCTGAGAGGGGAACGTCGGTGCAATGAAGCATGCCTAGCTTTCTATAAGGGGAAAAACTCCTAGGCACAAGGTAGCTTTCAAAGTGGAAAGGGCCTTGGGGCCAGGTCTGAATGCTACCCAGGCCGCTGTGCCTCAGCAAGGTATGTCTGGGACCTTGGGCCAAATCCAACAGAAAGCAAGAGGCACTGTGTGTCATTCGACATGCAGCTGAACGCTCATGGTTGTATGCAAAACAGAACAAATCAGATTTGATGGCTCAGGGCTGTGAAGAGAAGAAAGCAGCCCCGTGTGAAATGAGCAGGACTGTGCTTTGAGTCCAAGTGTAACCAGCCTGGAGCTGGCACTTTGCGCTGAGCATTTGTGCAAAGCAGAACTGAGGGTGATTCACATCCAGTCCTGAACATGGAGACAGGCCAATTGACTCAGCAGCAGGACTTTGGGACTGTATCCCAGTCTCACACAACCTCCAGACTGATTATTGGTCAGGGTGGGTAATCACAGATACTCGGATATGGCTGGGAAGTCACTGGCTGCTGCTGCTCTGGGGAAGCCATGGCTTTGATAGACAGCTCTAAGCAGTCTGCCATGGTCCTTAGTGTTATAACTGGGCTCTGTTCTGTTGCAGTAAAGTCAGGGTTATCTTCCATCTGTCCAAAGCTCTAATGTCATCTCCACCAGTTCAATTCAGCCCAGTTCCCTGGGCCCAGAGCCTGGGCCCTGGGCTCCCTGGGAAGGAGCCCAAAGATTGCTCCTTCGTTTCCTCGGCCTCCTTGGCCAGTATCTCTTTGTAACATTAGTTTTCTCCCCTCTCTAAGGCCCAAATTTAGTTGACCTCTCTTAACTCCACATTACTAAGACACATACTCAAAGCTAAACACTTGCCTAGGGACTTCAATACCTGAGAAGCCTCGTTTTCTTTTCTCTTTTTGTTTGTTCCTGACAGCTCATGTGACTGAGGATAGATTCAGTGGAGTCTTAGGTGCAGAACTGGCCCGTTATATTTCACACAAAATTGCTTTTATCCTTATATCCTTATATCAAGGATTTATTATATTATTAAATTCACTATTTTATCATCTCTCCAGCATGTGAAAACATGTAAAGCCTTTTGCAGCTTGACAGAGTAGAGTGACTGTTTCTGCAGTGGCTGCTCTGCTTTTTGAGGACATGCATTTATGCTTGCACCCTCTTTACGTGAAAAGACAGATGCTTCAGCAGCCACTGAAAGGGTCCCAGGTCAGAGGAGTGGCCTTACTTCTACAACCCAACTAACAGTCAGCAATGAATTGGATTCGTTTGCCTTTTGCCTTACCAGTAGCATCAGCATCCTTAGCTTGCAGCCCATTTCAGCAAAGCACAACTTAATGTACTTTTGGCTTTAGATTTAACTTCTAATGCTGATGTTTATGTGAGATGTGGCCTCAGGTTATCCTCTAAAATAATCTCCTTATTAATATTGCATTAATATACAAATTATGTCTTTGCTTGTATATTTTGGATACTTGACTAATGCTGTTTTAAGAAGGATGAAGCAAATGTTACTAAATTACTATAGTGACTTAGCCCTCTTTCTTCCTTTTCAACTTTTTTTCCTTCTCTTTCTTTCCCTTTGTTTATTTTCAGCCTTATTTTGATAAATCACAGGCATAACATGACTTTTTGCTTCCTCTTACTATTCTGCCATTTTACGGTGTGGTTGAGGATCAGGATTCTGCAGCTAATATTTTCAACTCCCTGTTATCTCTTATGCACTCAGCTCCTGCAGTGGTTGCTGTATAGAGATGGCCTCCCTTCACATGTGAGAGCAAGCACTTCTCTCGTTGGCTTGCACCGGTGAGAACAGCGCTAGGCCCGTCGGGGGAAAGGACTAGACCCTTTCCAAATAATTTAGCCATGCAACTCAGGTTCAGTCTGCAACAGATGAGCTAAGGGCCTTTGCTTGCCATCTTGACAAGCTTTTTGTTTTCTCCTGGAATGCTTAGGTTCATTCACCTCTTGTTGGCTTTCAAGGTGACGAAGGGGTGCATATTCATTTAACCAAATAAATGTAATATGTTCATGACTCTAGGTCTTTTAATCCTGATTTAAGTCTTTGACGATTGTGTTAGGGAATGAAGTGAGACAATCCCTACCCAGAAAGCCCTATTGAGGTAGTTTCTGGCATTCCCTTTGAGTGGTGAATATGCTAAAGAGGAATGGAAATTCATACCTGCACAGAAAAAGGCCCAGCGAGCTTTTCTCGAGCAGGGTTTTAACCTTCAGAAGGGACGGCTGCATCAATTCCCTAAGGGATTTCACAGTTGCTGTTGATTATAAATAGAAGACACTAGTAGTGGGGCAGCAATATAAGTATAAAATAGATACATACCCTACATTTAAGCTGCAGTCTTTGGAGCAAGGCAGACAGGTGAGCAAGTTGAGAATGAGCTGGGTGGCCCCTGTAACGGGGCTATCCATGACAGCAACCCTCAGAATCGGCTTGTTTCATCTGGTGAGAAGCAAAGTAAGTTAGGCTGAGATGAGCTGGACCTTACCCCAATTCTGTTGTTCCCAGTGCCTGTGCGGCCTTATTCAGAAGCAGCGTGAGTATTGCTGCGTAGCCGGGCAGCTTGCAGCCCGGGCAGCCTGTGCGGTCAGCACCGAGGGATCTTCTCCGGGCTGGAGATATCGAACAGTTTGTACATCTTGCGAGGAACGCCGCGGTTGCAGCATGCCTGCCCTGTGCTGCCCTCGCTCATTCTCAGTCTGGGCAACTGGAGGAATTTGGTGATAACTTCTCCTTTAGTTTGGGTACTATCAGTACACGAGAGTTAAAAGCTGTCCAGCAGAGAGGTGGTTTGATGCACCTGCCAAGGCAAGATAGCTCCCTACAGCACCGGTAGCAGTACTTTCCCCAAGTGCTCAATGCCTGTATTTGAGAGTGCTGAGAAATGGGCGAAGCAGTTAAACTATTACACCAACTGTGGCTGTGCACAAACACACACACACACACACGTGTATATGTATGCTTGTGTGTATATATAAATATGTATATATATGTCTCTCTCTATATATAGACAAGTTAAACTGGTCAGACCACTGCTAATCTCCGATGGAATTTGCCTCTTATTCTGTCTCATCCTGAAGCTACCAAGGGCATTTTACTTGTCGTGATGGGTTGCACTGTTCTACTAAGCTATTTGTTTGTGGTGAAGTCAAGCACAGCCGTGTCGGCGACTGAGCAGTTCTGATGGGCGGTAATTGGGATGCGAGGAGACGAGCACCTATCGGCGCTGCTTGTCCGGTCGCGAGGTGGGAGCTCTAGCTGAGAAGTTCTCCGAGGGGGAGGTGTCAGAAAAAAACAAATCTGATGCAATGCCTTTAGAAGTGAGGTAAGAGAGGACTGCGGTCTTCAGTTGTCAAGGTCTTTTCAGCCACGATGCACAGAGTGAAAACATGGGAGCTGTGTTTGGTTCTTCTAATTCCGGACCAGTTGCCTGCTGGCGTCTCACGCCCTCAGGTTTGGGGCAGGAGGGGAGGATGTGGCTGGCTGTACAAATAAATGCTCCTCAGCGCGCTTTCCCAGGCCTGCACGTGACGTGTCCTTCCTGCACGTGCCATCAGCCACGTCATGACTTTTCTGTCCCGAAACATTACTCTGTGGCGCTTTTTGCACAGCAGTGTTTACATGGACAAAGTGCAGCCTTTCTCCCCAAAAAACTGCTGCGTAAAAAAGGCAGCCAGCTGTCGGCAAAGCCTGGCGTGTGCCTCCTTCACCCCGCCGCAGCCTGGGGAAGGCCACAGTGCCACGCACGAGGCAGGAGGGAAACTGTTGGGACTGCAGCATTTTTCTAACTCGCAGTGCACAGACGACTCCCAGATGGGAGCTGCCAGTTATCTGTGGCTGGCTGCCCTGGTGCTGGATGGCATTTATAGTACAGCCTGGCTCTAGGATTAATCTGCTCTTGGGTTTGGTGCAGTTTTCTAAACAGATAACAAATAATGCTATATTATTTATTTAATGTCGTATATGAGGCCTTTGAGCCTCTGATTCCATTCTATAATGAAATCTAGGCTAAAAAGATTTGGCAGCTTTTGTAACAGGTAAATTTACTCTTTAAAATAGACATAGCTGCATGTGAATAAATATGTGCAAACCTTGTGTATTTTTTGTTGACCAGACTAAGCTAAATTCTGCGTCACTGTTTGAGGGTTTAATCCTTCTGGTTTTAGGGTAGCAAGAAAGCATATCTGCCAGCTAAATGTCTAATGCAACTTCTTCTGCGGGCAGGTTGTTCTAAAGGTTACCGTCTTCTATTGTTTTCTCTTTAGGGTCTGAGAGAGCTCAGAAGACGTAGCTGAGCCCTGTGCCGGTAAAAATAGCAGGGAACTCCTCATTAACTATTGGCCTCCTCCTTTGTTTGCCAAGATCGGATGACTTTGAGTCAAAACAGGAAATAGCTGAATTTAAATCCTGGAATGGATTAACTTTATTGACAGCCATGGCAGTGTCCTGCTAAGGTTTCTTATGATGTGACAGCTCCGGTTGTTAGTTGGGCACGAGCCAGCTCTGTCTGGGCTCTCAGGTCTGTGGGGCCTGGAGGTGCTTTGCCACGCGGGGATCACAGGTGACACAGCCCCAGTGGTCCCCCTCGGCGGGGGCAGCAGGCAGACCCCTATCAGCCACCCCACGTTAATTCGCCAGGGCTTGTGCCAGTGGGAATCATTTAAGGAGTCCTCACTTTCACCAGGTAAAACACTGTGGCTGTTGCAAGTTCACTTACATGTCATTTCTCAATCATCTCTGCTATATAACAGATGAGCCTAACGAGCACATCCGGAGCAGTCTGGACGGCAGAGCAGCCGCGAGTCCTCCCGTCCCCAAGCACACTCCCGACGCAGGAGAGGAGAGGTAACCCTGGCCGCGTGCCGCCCCGGCTGCTCACGCCAGGCGCTGGCTGCTGCTCTTACTTCTAAGGAAAATTGAATGTGACTCTGGTCCTCTAACTGAGTTTCCAAGACTGTATTAGTAATATGTGATATAGGATATTTTTAAAATCCTTTTTCCAGGAATTGTCAGAATATCAATCCTCCCCCAATAACTAAGTGGTAATGTGCTTATCCCAGAAAGGTTTTTCCTGCATGATTTGATAAGAGGTCAGTAAAATGGAAGCTGTTGCTAATGTCAGGATACTCTGGGTAGTTTTTCAAAGTAATTGTGATTTTTTATTTGTTTAATTTTTGCCATGGAGCAATGCTAACGAAATGAACTGTTTTAGGAAACTGGTCATTTCCTGCCAGTGCTGACCACTGTGTCCAGTGTTCAGCGCTCTGCATCAAGGCTTGGTAGGATTTCAAGTTGTGCTGACTGTGCAGAAACACCTATAAAAGCACCTCAGCGAGCAGATCAGTGACCTCACGCAATATTTATGGGCTATGGAGAAGCCATTAAAATATTTACATTTTCATTTACTGTGGCTCCCATCCCACTTGCATTATTTTGTCAGCAAAATGAGGAATCATTCTTCACAGGTGACAATTGCCCCAAGTAATTATTAAATACGGACCTTGACAATGTTTCTAGACCTCATGCAGCTGATCAAAGGGCGTCGTTTAACAAGGATGCAGCCTCAGCTTGCCCAAGATGCTTCTGCTTTACCAGCACCGCAGTGTTCCTTACCTTTTTCTTTCATTTTGATTAAACTCTGAAAAACTTACTCTGTTTTTCTCAGTCAAGCTTTACTCTGTTTTTCTCAGTCAAGCTTAGGCACAAAGCATTCTTATGTCAAATCTCACCAGTGGTCCAGTGTGACTGCTTTTCTCACGCTGGAAAGCAGCCACCACTGGACTCTTCCAAAGAAGATAGGAGCAGTCAGATAAACTGCTTGTGATGTGCGTTTCTTCCATTTGTTTACCAGGTAGTTTGCAATCAACTTACATTCCAACCATGAATATCTATATCCCATGCTATAGTTTTGTCCTAACTATTGTCGTTGTAATTATTTCTGCTGTTTATAAACTCTCAGTGTATGTGGCTAAGCCTTTGGCCTGGGTGGGGAAGGGTAGACCTGTTCATTTTGGGGCCAAAGTTTGGAAGGGTGTCTCCATCCTGCATAGCTTTGGGCTCTTTTAGCACTGCCACATCCCATGTTTTCCCTACAGTTTTCTCAGAGAAGGGGGAAAGTCTGAATAAGCCTAGAAGTTTACACCATTGTTTTTATTGAGCAACTTCTTTATTGTCTGCAGTGAGAGACTTGTTGTTACTCTAAGTTCAGGCCATTTAACATGTTCTCAAGTCATTCCAAAGATATGAAGAAAATAAATGAAGGCACCAGCTCTGGACAGCTGGAGCCTGTTGGGCTCAGACAGTAGATGGAAGTGGCAACAGAGCTGCCCGACGTTAAAGACTGCCAGGTCACCTGTGCAGGGGATGCCCACAGAACGTGTCCTACCCCGATATCTTTGCTGAGGTGTTTCTCATCTCCCACAGATCCAGTGTGGTTGCGTTTGATACTGCAGAGAGGCATAAAATCTTACCAAAACCAAAGCCAAGACGTCCTGTCCTGCTGTATGCATCGCACAAGGTAGTACGGCCATGGCCTCTGCATTTTGTTTCGTTATTCCTTGGAACTTTGCGCAGTCTGTGCCTACTGGCAGGGGCTCCAGAGACTGTCTGCCTTGGTGTCTGTGCTCAAACAAAAGACATTTTTCCCATCTTGCCAGTTTATGTACACTGATAGGATTTATTTTCCAGAGATCCGATATACTTGATGTCTCTTCCTCAGAGAGTGACACTGGAACAAATCCATTTGTGGCTGCAACAGACAGCTTGCACTTGTCTCAAAAAGGTAAGTTTTTTGTTCAGTGAGCCATATGAGTTTTTATTATTCGGCATCAGACACCAGGAGACAAGATGCTTTTTTTTGTGAATAAGGAAGAGCATTTCTTCCCTTTGCATATACGAAGGGGCTGATGCCGTGTTGCAAAGAGGGGCTGGGTTTGGTTGGGATTTTTTTCAAATGAAAGAGGGCTTGCTGAAGTTACAAAATGGGGAAGGACTGGGAAAATATTGGTGGTCTCTGAAAACTACCCTCTGGCTTCCCTTGGAGAAGCTGTAGCACAAACCTTCGGGGGGAAGTACTACATGATACTATGGGATGGGTTGTGAACACCTGTCATTGTTGTAGGTCATGGAGTATCTCCATTGCCTGCCAAGCTTTCAGAGGATGCTGTGCCTCAGCCCAGCAGCTTAGCTGGAGGAGATGCTGTTGATGGGGCCACTGGCACCGCAGCAGTGGCAAAAACTCCACCCGAAGAAATTTATGGTCCCAGCAAGATACCAGTTAAGAAGAAACCAAGCAGAACTTTCCCCAGATCAGAGCAGTCTGTGAATCACACGGGCCCAGCTGAGAACAGCCTCACAAAGAAGGAGCTGCTGGTAAGCCCCAAACCACTTGGTGCAGAGGGAGAAAGCAGCCGGACTGTGAAGCAAGGCACAAACTATACAATCTCTTCTATGAGTAATAAAGAGGAAGATATTGGCCTAGATCGTGAACACTTCAAGAACTTGAAGAACTTCTGGGAGAAGGCAGCAGACTCTGTGACAGGGGGAAATGTTTCTGAGGACCCGAGCTCTGTGGAGGCAAACAGCAGGCAGTTCAGGCTGTGTCGCTCGCTCTCTGTCCAGTCCAGCCAAAGCCAGGACGGTGAAGAAAAATCTGTCATCTCTACCAGAACAAGAACCCCCTATAAAAGGACGATAACTTTGTCTTCTAGTGAGGAAGAACCAAGCTACATAGCCCCTGCAAGAAAGGGCTCGATTTCTTTCAGTCCTAGATCCACGTATGCCAAGAGCAAAGGCACACTGGTTACGAGAAATAACTCGCTGAGTGAAAGCAATGGGAAGCTGCCTGTGCCAGAAGAAGAGAAGGCAGCACAGCGCTGCTCAAAGAAATCCAGATTGCCTGTGCGAGTGCCTTCCATCAAAATAGAGTCGCCTACCAAAGAAGTGTCTGGCAACACGTTTGAGCCAGAGACGCCTACAGATGAGTTTATCATGGCAGAAGAGCGCAAGCTTCAAGTGGATTCACTGGTGAGCAAGGTGCAGATACTGATCGAGCCCACGCTTGCAGATGGTGAGGAAGATGATGAGAAAGAGCGAAGGTCTGATTTGGGCACTCATAACAACATGGAAATAAACGGAGAGCTACCTGAGGAAAAAATGTGCGAGTCTTCAGACAACCCAACACCCGGTGAACCAGCTGGAGAGAGAGAAGTCGTGCAGGGAACGGACTCAGCTGTTTACTCAGGTACCGAGGGCTGTAACTGTACCCTGTGAAATCCCAATGAGCGTCTTCCCTAAGTCTGTTTTCCTCCCTGTCTTTTCTGCATTTTGCACATTTTCTCCATTTCTATGTTTACCCCATTTTATGTTTTGCGCAAAGTTAGTATGTGTGAAATGTGTTTAGCAAACAGCTCTGAAAATAAAGTCTTCTGCTTAACACAGTGCAAGTGTAGACGAGTGCAGTGCTGTAGAGTTCCCTTGCCTTCCTCCCTGCTTCCCAGTGGCTCTAATCCCTTACCTGGCATCTCCTCAGCTTGGGACAGCTCTCCATTTCTTTAGCCTTACCTGCAGCAGCTCACATGAACTCATTTTATTTCACTAACTGGGAAGTCTATGCTTTCTTCAAATGTAGGGCTAGAGGAATTCTTTGTGGTAAAAAATAAGTTATTTGCATGGTATCGGACATAAATAACAGAAATAAAATGTGTTTAACAAATACGTTGGCCGTTAGGCTACCTTGATACCACTACCTGCGTACCTCAAATTGAGCAGAGCTGGCCATCAGTGTTTAAATGAAAACCTGGGCCTTTGGGGGCTCCGCAAGTGAATTTGGGTACTAGATTGCAACCAAAGTGAACTGAACAAGCCGTCTGATCTTTCTGAGCTCTGACACCATGTTCTCAACCCTGATGATATCAATAGTATCACCGCTTTATCAGCCTCTTCCTCTGGGTTTGACAGACTCTTGTGGTGATTGTTAATATGAGCAAAATTCTTGTTAACTGCAGTTTGTTTTAAATGTGGACTCAGTTTGCCCAGAGTCCTGTTCACTACCAAGCAAAGACCTAGGGAGAGAGAGCTCCCTATCACCACTTCCCAAATTTCATGTCCTCAGAGAACTGGGTAAAATGCATTTGAGAGGATTTTCTGTAGGTTTATCTGATTTTCATTTTTAACAGTGCCATTTCTTGGCTTATTTCCTACCTCACATAATATCTCCACGAAAATCCTGAGTTGCACTGCAGGTAAACACAAACATTTCCTTTATATACCAGCTCATTCTTACATTTCTCAGGTTTCTTACATTATTTTTACATTCATTTCAGGACAATATTGGCAGATGGCTGTGTTGCACTGGAGGGTCTGTGCAAGTGCTGGTCTGTTTTGGGGGTGGGTTAATCCAATGTTTGCATTTTCCATCATAGAGTGGAGAGCTTTTTGTGGGGAGAGACATTAAAGAGAGATGATCTGAAAGCAGCCCTGTGTAATGTAACTGCAGTGTGTTGTAAGCAGAGCGAACAAGCCAGCAGGCAGGCAGACACACACACACACACACACACACACACACACACACACACACACACACACACACACACACACACACACACACACACACACACACACACACTTGTTGACACACTGCCTGTTTGTGTTTATTTACCATGTTGATTTGGATTTTCCTATATTGCAGAGGAAGATGGAGATCGTTCTCCTGCTGCTCAGGCATTGGCCCGAGCAAACAGCATCAATCTTGCAAAGAGCATGGTGAACATTTACACAACCACAGAGAGTGAGTAACGTCTTTCTTTCTGCTTATTGGTTTACATTCCCTGAAGGTGATATATTATGTCTGAGTTCTGCATCCCTGGTGCTCCTGTGCTTGTACCAGGCAAGGAAAATGACATATTGTTTCATCATCAAATTAGAGAGCTTATAGTGCCTAAAATTAAATTCAGAGCCAGGAAATTGCAGCTAGATTGATGGTATGTTACACAGTGTGTGCAGGCACAAGCATGAGGGCTTCAAAGGCTTGGCAAAATGCTTGTGCCTGTCTCTCCTCTTCCCTGTTGGTGTGCTGTGGGACCAGGCCATGTGGCAGCCCGTTCAGTGGGTCCGTCAGGCATGCCAGACCACGCACGCAGCCTGCAAGTCAGCTCCCATCACACGCACTCTGGGACCCACGTCTCTGCTGCTCGCAGTGCTGAGCCTGGGCCTCTCCCCCTCTCCAAGAGCCCACGTATCAGACCCAGCTTATTGGCCCAGTCCCCTCCCCACCTACCTGCTGGACCCAGTTCATGCTTGGGGTTTCTTCTTGAGAAACCAAGAGAGGCTAAGGAGAAGGCAACCCAGGAAGCCCCAACAAAGCTCAAGAAGCCAGCAGACAGGAAACCTGTCTGCACCACCGAGCAGCCCAAGGAAGCAGCAGCAAGGGAGAGGGCCTGGAGAAGGCAGGAGCAGCTTCTGTGGCCAAGAAAGCTGACAGGTTGAAAGCTGACAGGCCCACGAAGGCAGCTAGGAGCTTGCATAAAACCAAAATGGGAAGGCCCGAGGCTGCCAGGACTGAGATGGCGAAGGTTGTGAAGATCATGTCCGAGAAAAGGTAAAGCAATTCAGAGGAAAGATAGAGCCTGTTTGTTTAAGTAAACCTGACTCCTGTTTATGGGAGGGAGGAAAGTCCCCTACAGGGCTCCGCCAGAGGAAGCCTGCGGATGGTGCACGCTGTATTGCCTTGTCTGTCATGCACCACCAGGTAACTTCGTACCAAATGCATTCCCCGTCATACAACAGAGCATGCTGTCATGTGAGATGGTGGCTGGAGCTTCAGGTCCCACACAAGTCACAGTTCAATGTCTCTGTCTCCCGACAGGCAATCAGGATTTTATGCTGTCTGTATTAAAGCTTATTTAGGACGCCAAACTTCAACCTAGGAAACCCTCCTCTACTGTGTTGCACTTACTTGTTTACAGTTTAACAAATAATCTGCAGAGAGGGCACATTTAATATTTTGCTCATGTTTGGAAATAAAAATGCTAAAAAACCATCTTTACTGTCAAAGAAGCCCTTGGCCATCTTGAGCATTGAATACTCTATCAGCATGGCTAACATGTTAAGCAGGTGTGTATATGTACATGGGTATTTATCTACATACGTCATTTAAAAACAAGCCAGTTATTTTGGAATGAGGTTTGTCATCCAAAAAGTTACTGAAGAAAGTTAAAGATAGAACAAATAGGTTTTAGTTAGACATTTAAGCAGTCCAGTAGCCTTCTTTCTAACTTGATGCATTTTTGAATTTTGAACACTTTTTTCTTTTAGACATTCTCTTGCCCACCTCTTTGTCTGCCTAGCAAAATATCTGAGATGTGTATGCAATGCTGAAATTGTAGATATAAATATTTTGCAGCTCTTTTGTACAGGAAATATTGTATAAAAGATGCGATGAGATGAAAATATCAGCATGTTTGGTTTCTTTGACAGGGAGGAAGATCTGTATGTTTTTGTTCTAAATTAAATCTACACAGATAAAGAAAGCAGTTCAAACAAGTTCTATCTTTAGGCTAATAAGCATATTAAATTAGCCACTAGAGGGAGAATGCACATTCCCACACGCTGAATGAAAACAATTTGAAAATAGCTTAGAAATTTTAGCTAGCAGTTCTTGTCTTGGAGAGGGTCCAGCTTCAGAGGCCAACAACAGAGGTGGGGCAAGTGCATGGTACTCTGGTGCCTTCCACAAGCTTTCTCTCCTTCTTTGTGCTCTTAATCAAGAATGAGACTTTCTGACATTTTATCCTTGTAACAAGATAACTTGTTGCCTTTTTTTGTTTGTGCTTACAGCATACAATAAACCTCATTTGATACCCCATCAATTTCTTGAACCTGAAAGAGTGAAAGAGCTGAGCAGATCCTCTCCTCTCCTGCTCTCTGAGGTAGGACTGAAATCATAATTTGCTGGAATAATAATCACAGCATCCCCTGAATGCCAGTCAGCTGCAAGAAAATGTTTCTTGTAGACACCAGCAGTGCTTGCTCTAGAGCATGCCTCATTTATGTCATAAATAAATGAGAAAAAACATAAGAAAAAGACTCAATAATCCAGACCAACCTTTCTATCCTGTCACAGTTTTAGTGTTTCCCTCTGCCTCAAACCACACCATTACATGCTTTTCCCAAGAGCCTGGGCAGCTGCATTCAGGTCTGTTTGGAGTCAGTTAATGATGACGTTCACTCTGTCGGTCAGAGGGAATGCCTCTAGGGAGGCTCCCTGCGCTCTCCTCCGCTCTCATAACCTGCTCTCTGTTTAATGGGGCTCTGCTGAGCTGTTGTTTTTCCTCTGTAGTGTTTCAAAGTGCTCATACCGCAGAGCTTAAAGATGCTTGTTATTTTCTGAGCAGACTGAATCAGACACGGCTTCAGAAATCAGCTTCCAGTTTAACAAGCACAAAAAGACGCCTAGCATTGGCAGCCACTCCTCCGACATGGCATCTGTCTCCTCGGTAGGTACTTAACGCGTACATCTCGCTGGAAAGGGTTTCTTTTGCCATCAGATGTGGTGACACTGCATTTAAGCTGATACTGATGATGTAGCCTCTAGAGTATTATGTTGGTTTCTGCACGGTACATTATTAAAAGAATGATGGTGATTAATTGCTTATTTGTGTTAAAATAGTGTCTCAGGGTACCATCCCAAATTAGATACCCCACTGGACCAACGTTAGACAAATTGAGGGTAAGCAATAGCCCCTGCTCCAAAGTGTGGCCGCTCTGAAGTCTGGCAGTATGCAGGAGAGAGGAATGCCCGTTTTCTGGGTGAGGAAATGAGACACACAGCTATAAAGTGACTTGTTTGTGGTGCAGCTCCAACAGAGCTAGGACTGCAGACTGGTGCCCTCCACAAGCTCATCCTTCCCTTTCTCAGCAAATCAGAAGGAATTCAGAATGAAAGTGTGGACAGCAAAAGTGTGATTTGGAGCTTTGCTTCTAAGGAAAGGTTAAAAGGTAAGTATGTTTAGTTAGGCATTTTGAAGAGATTCCTAAGAGGCAGCATTTTGTGGGGTACTGCTTAAAAGTGCTCGAGTCTGCTGTATTTTTGTTGAAGGCAGCTCTGAAGCATGTATGTGAGGTTTAAAGAATATAAGTGAAGCAAAGCTTGTAGGGAGAGGTCATGAATGCAGATAAACATGTAAAAAACCAACAAGCGAACAATACCCCCGCTAAAAAAACAAACCCCAAAACCAGATGAACTTTAGGGCATATGAGTCCTTCTCCATGTCTAGAGAGTCTAGGAGCATTAAATGAGCCTTTTGTGTCCATAGTCACATGTTCTTGAATATCTCACTCTAGATTCTCTGTTGGGGTGAGTATCTTAGTGGGATGGTAAATGTAACTGCAAGGACTGAGAGGAGACTTTTTTAGTAGGTTCTTGTAGGTTAAAATAGAATGAAATTAAGAAACAAAGGAAGTAGGGGAGACAGAGAAGAATTAGGTTAATTACCAGGGAAGTTTTCGGATAAAATGAGCATGACTGTATCACAGAAATGTGCCAAGAGGGTTAGTTATTTGCTTTGTAAACTGTAAACCTTTTGTGTTATCCCATCAGTAATGGTGAGTGATTGGTGCAATGGAAAATTTTCTCATCGTTCTGGACCTGTGTATTGTTTCTGCTTCATCACTTTCTACCAGTGAAAGACGTAAACCCTTGAAAAAAGATGCCCAAGGCCTATGGGCACATGCAGTTTGTTCCGGGAAAGCAGTGACTCTTGGATGCTTAATTCCTGTTTAATACCTGCAGAAACCTCATTTTCCTGTGCATCTGTGGTTAGTAGACACACACAGGCAACAGTGTCTGGTGGGACACCGGCTCTTCAGGACAAGGACCATATTTATTTCTGTTTTGTACAGCTCTGTGCACACTGTGAGCAAGCAATAGGATAGTAATAGTCAGCTTTTCATGTATTTCTAGTTGATAAGGTTTTTACTAGCCTAATTTAAAATTTGAATGACAATTAGGAAACTATATCTACCAGAACTAAGAAGCTTGTATAAAGATAGTTCAAGTTCTCCCAATATATTTCTTTCTTAATGATGGGACTGGGTCAGGATAGCAGCCATTTGTACTCTAAGTGTGCCAAAGGGAAAGGACTCATGTAGTCCCCCTGTTATATTTGACTCAGTTGCCTAATGCTTTGGGATTAGAGGTGAAAATCTTGTGTTGGTTGAGCATTCAGGAGAACAGACAGTGCTCCTTAATCCTTGTCTAGGATAGCACATCCCTGTAAGACCCTTTTTCAGGTCCTGTTCTCATTCTCTTAAATCCTGGTCCCCTAACCCTTGCTCATGTGAGTGCAGATGCAGACCATTACTGTGTCAAGAGCACAGTACTACTGAAGAACAGAGTATGCAGGCTATTTCTCTGGGAATGCACTTCTCAGACCATCATCTTGGTCCAGAAACCAAATCAGGAGGCTGCCTATTTCAGTAGCGCTAACCTTGCTTTTCCACCTGGCAGGTGAGTGGCAGCGTGCTCAGCGTGTACAGTGGTGATTTTGGGAGTGTGGATGCCCAAGGTACTGTTGAGTTTGCTCTAGACTATGATGAGAAGAACCGGGAGTTCCAGATTCATGTCTCCCAGTGCAAGGACCTAGCTGTTGTGGATGAGAAGAAAGGCAGATCTGATCCGTGAGTGACACTTCCTTTGGGTGCCTCGTGACTTCTAAACTGCAGAGTTTTGTGTTCTGGAGTCTTCTTTTTTCTTGTGTTTTTTCTCTGTGAATGTCATGGTTTCCTCCCTCCTCCAGATTTCTGGTGCATGCTTACTGCTGTGACTTTTCCAGCTGATGGTCTGGAGCCATTGGCATCAGTAAAAATGTTGCTCTAGACTAAAATCTGAATACGACTGAGAAAGCTTTGATCACTACAAAGACAGTTTCTGTTATCACAAGAATATGTTCTTTCTACATCCATATGAACCTTGGTCTCCCTGTGGCAAATGCATTTCAGTAATACCTCTGGAGATGTAGACACATGTCCATGCAAAAAGAAAGCCCTAGAAGTGCCATTAGGTGACACAATGGCAGTTATACAGAGGTTAGTGATCTCCAGTTTGGTGATGAAAAGAAGCTCAAATTTGAACCTTGAAGGAGAGAGACTTATAATCAGACTCCCTGAGATGTTCCACTGCTTCCCTCCTCTCTTTTTTCACCCTGATTTTGAAGGCACAGAAATGCTGCATTATGAACATTTCAGAAAATAGATTTATGGCCATATTTAAATCCTTGCTGGCTTTGTAGATTCACTAGAAAGCTGCCTGTTCTGAATGTTGGTGGCATCTATCCATCTCCAGTGAGATTTATAAGTTCACATGCAAGCCAAGTTAACACCCTGACAGATCTCTTAATTAGTTTTGGCTCCAGAGAGTCAACTCTGGGTCTTTTGTTCCCATAAATTCCATGTCACCATTCAGAAATCTCACTCACTCATTAGAGCGTGGTGATACTGAAGAGTACCCAGCTGGAGTTTGTTTTCTTTTACAGGTATGTCAAAACTTACCTGCTCCCAGACAAAGCTAGAATGGGGAAGAGGAAAACCTCGGTGAAGAAGAGAACAGTGAATCCCATTTACAATGAAGTGTTAAGGGTAAGCACAAATACATGCTGTGAAAAATTGTGTTGTAGCAGGCACCTGTACCAGGCCAGTTTGGGAAAGAGCCTGCCTTCTCGGCAGAGCTCCTTCCCTTGCCTCCTGCTAACGCTGGGGGACAACGTTGGGCCTGTGATGCTGGCAGTGGGAGAAAGAGTGTGAACTTCTCATAGGCAGTGAGAAAGAGCCAGGCCTGTGCAGCTCCCATGTGCCAGCTGGTTGGCGCGTATTTGGTCGGTGCCACAGCTAAATCTCATCCTCCACCTGAGGAAGATAAGGCTTACTGCTTACTGCCGAACACCTTCATCGGTATGGGGAGAACCGGAAATAAGTTAAGGGAATTGACAGAGACCGTGCATTTGGCTGTGTAGAAGGTGACATGCGAGTCTTTGTGCTGTTGCGCTAACTTGTCTGCTAAACACTGCGTTCAGGCCAGCGAGGGCATCCCCAAATGGCCAGGGACAGCAGGGACTGCTCCCTGGGAAGGAGCTTGAAGCACCATCTCTGAGGTCTGGGAAGGAGAAGCTGGAATGGAAGAGAACAGATGAAAAATGGATTCGGGCTGTCTCTGGAAATCAGGGACCAGAGAGTGTGACAGACTGCAGAATCCTAAGGAGAAAGGAGCCAGAGAGAAATGTGACTACTGAATAGCTTCTAAACTACTGAAAAAACAGTAATTCATACTTGCTGGTTTGACTGATGCTTTCAATCTTTTTGTAAGAACTCAAGGGTGAAAACAAGCAAACCAAATCAGGCAGGAGTTACCTTGCTATGTATTAAAAGCAGGAGACTAGAGGCTGCCCGAGCTTCTAATAACTGGAGGCTTTCCATAAGCTCCTCTGATAGCAGGAGCTTCAGACAGCAATGTGTCAGGTTGCACTAAAAGGGCAAAAAGAAATTCCCCAAACCCACCACCCTCAGAACAGTGTCAAAAAGTCCTCTGATCCCACAGCTGTAAGTGTGAAAATATAAGTGCTAAAGGCTCAGAAGCAGAGCAAATAAAAGAGAATCCCTAAATATATTACTTTAAGTCCCACGTTATGAGTCAGGCTCAGAACTTTTGATACCTGGGCTTCAGGATTTGTTTGCTTTTGTGAATTCTTGAATACAGTACAAGGATTGTGTGGGGGTGAAGGGACTTCTGAATGCTCATGTGATTATCTCTGCCATTTATTTCTTCTTACCTTCCCTGGCTTGCAATCATAAAGCATGGGACTATTAAAACAGATCTTTATTCTGTGATCTTACTCATCAAAGCATAGAGAATTTTTTAACAATGTCCAGACCTGTGTTAATAATTCCTAAAAGAATAATTGCTTTCGTCCTAAGAAGAAAAGAGCACTAGGTTTCCCTGGGCTCAGCAGAAGAGCTTTATTAGGGTGGTGGTGGTATTGCTATAGCGCAAAAAAGAGATGTTCAGAGCAGGGCCAGTCCTTAAGAGCATGTGTGGAAGGAGTCTGTGACTCTCAGTCAGTCACAGCTAATTCAAGCTTTTGACTAGTTTATTTCCAGTTCTGAAAGCAATTAGTCAACAACTTAATTTTGGAGCTAGAAACACAAGGGTTTGAACAACGTGGCTTCTCTTTCTTTCTCTAGTATAAAATAGAGAAAATGGTATTGCTGATCCAAAAGTTAAATCTCTCTGTTTGGCACAATGACCCACTGGGACGTAACAGTTTCTTGGGAGAGATCGAAATAGACTTGGCCAGCTGGGACTGGAGTAACAGGAAACTCAACTGGTACACGCTGAAGCCGCGGGTGAGTGTGTCTCAGCTGCGGTCCTGCTTCCTAGCCCAACCGCAAAGCCGTGCGGGGTGGCAGAAGCCCTCCCTGGCTGCTTGGGCAGTGCCATTTTAGCTCAGGGCTTGTCCCGCTGAGCCCCCGCTGCCCCTGGCCGAAGGCCCTGCAGACGGCTGCTTTGCAGTGCACCGTGGCAGTGAATTTCCTGCGTGAAGGGAAGACTCCCCTGAGGTCTTTGGGCAGTGAGGTGGAGCCAAACAGCTTGAACTGCACCCAGGGGGGTAACCCCCCCCCCCCCGCCCCCAAGTCCTGGACATGCCTAGTACAATATTTGCAGTGCTCTGAACACAGACCTTCTTGGATCTTATTTTGTGACCGCTCTCTGGGGATAATCAGATTCATAAATGTGATCTGACACTAATCAGCAGAAACGCTGACATGACTCTGCCTCTCTCTTTAGTCACTCAAAGACTATCCCTTAAAAAACAGACAGCAGAGTACTAGGTGATGCAATTGGATGTGCCTTGAGAGGTAAATATTCAGGTGCCAGTTTTCATAAAGCCTGTGCAGCTCCTTGCATGCTTCTGGGTTCAGAGGTCTGATCCGAAATCCCTTTTTGGAAAATAAAGGACAACTGGCTTTTGGAAATAAGATGTTTAGTTATCTGGACACAAGCTGGACACATCTGGAAGGGCAACCTTGCTCTGAATCCTTAGGCTTTTGGTTCTGAGGGAGTAAGGTTGAGAACAAAACCACAAAGTAAAGAGCTGCCCCTGAGAGTGGGCTGTCTCAGCCATGCAAAATCAGAGCTTGTCTGTTTGTGCCCCTGCAGAGAGCTCAAAAGCTGCTTTCCCTGTGGTGTTAACACAAGCCCTTGTTTGGTCAGTCATAACTGTTTCTGTTTCAGAGTCTTTCTGCCATTAATGGTGTGGATCATCGAGGAGTGATGAATTTGTCTATTAAGTATGTCCCACCAGGAAGCCTAGGTAAAGTATATTTCATACATTAAGAAGAAGTGTTGCCTGTTCATAGGCATGCAGCTTGCAATGCCTCATCTCTTTAATGGCTGGCTAAAGACTGATCTCATTAGAGCAAGACCTTAGAGATCAGCACAGTGGCACAGCCACTGGTGTTTCATAGCACCATCTGCAGACTGTATGTGATTTGCAAGTCTGGATTTATTGGAAGACTCTAGGGGAAGAAAGGAAGGGCTCAACCTTAAACTCAGCAGCTATTACAATCACCATAGGCAATGCGGTGATGTGGTGGCAGCAGCATGCAGTCCCTCTAACCATGAGGCAGGCACAAGCTTGAGTTCACTCAGCAGTTCTTCTCCTTTGCTGCTTCAAAGCAGTGCTGGCAAGTGGTATTGGGAGGCCTCTGCAGCTGCAAGAGTGGAGAACTGGAAGTAACAATATGGGACCCAGGTAGAGGAGTGCAGAGCTCCCCAGGAAGTGAGTAGACAGAGAGGTCATGTTTCTGCTCCCTCAAATCCCCGGAGGGGAAGCCTGTCTTCTTGCTAGCTATTGTAAGGATTGACGTGAGAGTTTGTCTCTTCTCCTAAATGGCAGGTCCCAAGAATCCTCCCTCTGGTGAAGTTCACATTTGGGTCAAAGATGTCAAGGACCTGCTGCAGTTGCGTCCTTCTGGAGTTGACTCCTTTGTGAAATGGTAAGTGCATGAGCACGATCTCAGCTTTGATGTTGGGTCTGTGTCTCCAGGGAGAGGTCGAACTTACAAAGCAGTATGTTTTCTTCTTTTTTCTCAGGCTCACTTAACAGTGCTTCCATACTGTAAAGCCTGCATGTTGCCTTCTGTCCTGTAGGGATGAAAAATTGCCCTTGTTATTTGTTTGGGGCCAAACTGGGAAAATCCTTGCTGTGATAAAGCTCTCAGTCAGCCAATGTCTGTGACTCTCTGATTTTGCCTCAATAATGTCTTACTGGAAGAAATATGAGGGCACTGTGCCTCAGCCTAGTGTGTTCATGTGAAGTTGTGAATTTTATTGTGATACGGACTTCTGTGCAAAGTTTGGGAATGTGTTAGGGACTCACTAGGACTGACATAGGCAGTGCGAGCCAGCTTTGGTCTTCTCCAGCATTCAGTGTGGATGTTTTCTGCAGCCTAGGAGATAAGTTCTGCCTGTTACATGGGAGAAGGTGCTGCAAATATTCCAGAAAATTAAAAATAATTTAAAAGAATTTCAAGATTTTTTAGATATTTGAAGTGCTTACCATGTTTTCCATATATTTCAAACCCTTATGGAGTTCTCCTGAATAAAAGTTTGTTGACTAAGAATAAATATTTTGAAATGCATTCTTTGGCACTTAAATGATGAAAAGCTATGAAAACAGAAATATGTGAAAGTAATATCCATCTTTTTATTTAACATGTCGACCTGCCAAAAGCTTTGCTGGAAGCAGGAAATCTTAAAGTTTGTACCCTCCTTTCTGAAAATACTTGCTTAAAAACTGGATTTTCTTTGCAAAAAAGAATTTGGTCCAGGAATTATGAACATTTCACATTAAATCTACAGAGGCTTCTTATGTGTTGAGACCCAGTTCCTCCTTATTTCACAACTGAGACATGTTTAGACCCATGTTTAGAATTTTGTAGGAACAATTCAAACCTCAGTGACATTCTGTACTACATGCTGTATTTTTTTCTCCTCTCAAAGCTATGTGCTTCCAGACACCAGTAAGAAGAGCCACCAGAAGACCCGAGTTATAAAAAGAGACACAAACCCTGTTTTCAATCACACTATTGTGTATGATGGATTTCACACAGAGGATCTAAAGGATGCTTGTGTTGAATTGACTGTGTGGGATCATGAAAAGCTAACCAACCATTTCCTTGGAGGAATCAGGCTGGGCCTTGGGACAGGTAAGCAATTTTCTTTATATTTAAATGAGCACTGTTACCATATTGCTGAGCCACATGGTATAATGGTAAGTTGCAGAGCATCTGCAATGCATGGGGAGTCTCAATAATTGGTGTGGGTCTTGCTACTTTTACCATGCATGTTGGTCTGGAATGGAGCAGACCCCAGTACTGTGATGGCAACCCCCTGTTCCAGCGATTTCTGCCAACTCTCAGGTTTGGCAAAACTCAAGAACTCAAGCCTTGGGTCAAGTAGATGATGGCAGGGAGCTTTACTGCTGTTATCCTTCCCAAAGAGGCAGTGTTACTCATTACTATAGTGCTGCTTCTCTGAGTGAAGAGTGTTCACAGAGGAAGATGAAAATAAAGAACTTTAATGCCATGTGGGACAGCACCACCTGGTGACTCCGTTCATGTCACCTCCTCCCTTAAAATGCTTTAATAGCAGGAATAACTACTATTTGAAAAACAGGGCTAGATACACTATTTGCTCTAGTAGGGAGTCAGCACTGAGACTACGATGACTGTAACTAAAGCACAAATTGGAAAAAATGTATACTTTTTTGGTTTAGATGATATAGTGCTGAAAGACCTCAGCTGAGGTGCCCTTTGCTTCACTGGAAGAGAGTCTCTGTCTCCAGGAGTTTATGGCATGAGGTTCCAGTTCAGAGAAGGACTTAGACTTATGCTTAGTTTGAAGGGTTTTACTTTAGTGACATTACTTGCTTTTGAAGATAGGAAAATGCCCAATGTTTATAAACCTCAGTTGTAAAGACCAGATTGGACCATCTCTCATTGTCCAGCTGTCAGTCACGGAGGTCTGTCCCTTTCTAAATGTCCTGTCATGGCTTTCAGTGTACCCCATACCAAGGCTTTGACAGATTGCATGTTCAACTTTGTATTTTTGTAAGTGGGATGTCTAAAGAATTCTAAACTGAGTGTATTTATTATTAAGCAAGAGGGCTCTCTGAGGAATGAAAGACAAACAAAAGATTTCAGGGGGTTGTGAAAAAGAATAACTTGAGGGTATTTGTGAAAGGCCTGTAGTAGCTGGAAGGTCTGCCATGCAGGTGCACTTAGGTTTATTGGATTTGCTTTTATGTTCTCTGTTTTCAGTCTCTAGCATGTCACCGGGAGTGTTGTGAGCTATCCAGTGTGAAGTGGCAACAGGAATAAGCTTATGAACAAGATATAAAAATACCAGCCCCAAGATTAGCTATGAATCAAATTTAGACCTTTATCTAGTTGACAAGTAGTAGGCACATGAAAATTTGGTTGAATAATCAACTTGGAATTAAATGTACACACTTTTACAATAGCATATGTTTGATTCCTAAATAAATGAAATGTAGAGGAAGAGAATTTTGGCAGATAACCCTCCCTGTCCACAAGATCTCTTAAGGGGAAAAGCAAGCTTTTTAGACCCTCTTTACCACTCTGAAAGAAGCAAGGAAGAGCTTGAGCCCAATATTATTTTCCCTGGCAGATTATGTTTAAAGTTCTTGTGATTTGGGGCTTCTACATTGACTTCATTTTGAACTCTGGTGTAAAGTGGAGGTCCTTAGCAGAAGAACAAGAGGTGGTTAGGGTGCACCTTGCTGAGCGGCACTCAGCACCTTTTAGGCTAAGGCCCTACCTGCAGCAGTCACATCCCATTGAGTATTTCTGTATGGAGTAAAAATTCCGTGTGCTGCTCCCAACGTTACTGTCTCCTTATTCTTCCTAAGGTTTGAGCTATGGCATCTCCGTGGACTGGATGGACTCCACGCAAGAGGAGGTGGCCTTTTGGCAGGAGATGATGTCAGCTGCCAACGAATGGATCGACGGATTGCTGCCGCTGCGCTCGTTGGCAGGCAGAAAAAAACTGAAATAACCCCCCATCTGTGCTACAGAAAGGCTGAACGTGTTGGTTAGAATTAACTTCTTGCACAGAGGTGACGGAGACCATCTGTGGGCCAGACAAGTGTCAGGTTAATTAGGCAATTGATGGACAGCACTTTGGAGATGTTAAGTACCGTTTTGCCAGCAGAGGACCTAGAAGATGCTAGACTGATGCAGTGCTTGATTTTGATCAAGAAGGAACCTCGTTTGCCTTTTTATTTAATCATTTATAGTCAGTATCTTTGAATTCCATTAAGCTCTGGGAACACTGGCAGGGAAGAGGAGGTATAGATATTTTTATTTTTTTACTGTTTCTTGTGCCTTTTTTTTTTCCTGTGCAGAGATGTAGTTGTACTAAAGCTGCAGCATGGTATTATTCATACTCCCCTGCAAGTGGTACACTTTGTACTTGATGTAGAATTGCTCCAAGTCACCAGCCAGCACTGTCTGAGAATGGAAGCTTTCTGTTTGTTGCTGGTGATGATGCACCTGTAATGTGAGGAAAATTGAGATCTGAGGTGAATCTAAAGAAAGAGAGGACTATTTGAAGCAGAAAATGAAGCAACTTGAGGAGGATAACAATGAGAAATTCAGTGTATTAATTCCTTTCTGCTCTAATATGAAAGAGAGAACTGATGGTCCTGCAGGTAGTGGGATTTTGCAACCAGGGGCTGTTTTCCTAGCTTTCCCACAGGCTTCCTCAGTGACCTCAGGCAAGTTTTTCAATTAAAGGACAGTTTCAGTGCAATATAAACTAAGATGCTTGCCCAAATGTAAAGTATGGTTACGTTACTGATGTGCCAAACAGCACCTCTGAAATGCCTTGTGTGTAAAACATTTCACTATGAAATAATGATGTAGGAAATGGTCTCATGTTAGCCTGGCACAACAGATCAGGAAAGGAAGGTCTAAGCTGGGCAGGAACCCAGGAGGTCGTGGCAGAGGTAAGCAGGGTGTGAACTCATGCAAAGCGGAGCTGACAGAGCTCCAGGGACTGGGGGGGTCTTCTGCCCTCCACAGATCTCCTTGCCCCTCTAGTCTTCCTTTCACTCGATGCCGGTCAGTTGGAATTATCTTTTTGGCAGTAGCTTGCAAGTATTTTGTGTCTGGCACATTAACAGTGGCAGAGTGGCATTATGAATGCATTTTGAAATGCAGCTCTGTAATTTCTTCTTTAAATGTTCATATTGCGATTAAATAGAATGTTTTTCCTTAGTCATCAGCTGGTCTCCTTATACCTATCTTTAGCATGGTCTGAGTAACAAAAAAGCAAGCAAGAGAGGTGTTAGATGTTGTCATGTCAAAATGAACCATTTTTGCCCAAGGGTAAGTGAAATGTTATGGAGAAATATTTTTTGTAGCTATCTTACCTTAGATTTTGGCTCTGTGAATAGTTTGATATTCTTTAATGTATTGATTTTATTTTTTAACCCAAATGCAGCATAAATTTTCAGCTTAGCAAAGATGGTTGTAAAACAAATGAATGAAAACATGCATGCTAAACGCAACAAGACTTTTTTGCAAAATGACGAAATTTGGAAGATAATCACCAGCTCTTGTGGGGAAAAAACAAAGAAAGAAGATATTTTTGTGATGGGGAAAAAAGATTATACTTGAATATGTACCAGTTCTAGTACTGAAAGCACTAAGAGATAGGCCATGGAACAGCAGAATTAAATAATGACTAAACTAATAAAGGACATCAAATATATAGCATGTCAACCCAAAGATGCTCTGTATTGGCTCCAGCCTGGCATGTTCTAGTCACCAAGGTTTGGTCAGTTATTACCCCTGTGGGATAAACTAGCAATATTGGGCCTAAGGTGAGAGTTTTTAAATTATTAGCTTTACCTGTTTAGGTGCTGAATGTGTAAGTGTTCATGCATATGAATAATTTAAGTACTATGAGGAGCCCTGCTCATCAGAGTGGGTGGTTTGCTGTCACGACGTTACTTATCTGCAGGACGGCTGCTCTCACACCAAGCACTTCCCAATCCCGCAGGGCTCTCGCCGTGCCGGCAGGATTTCAGCCACGGCCCGTGACGCCTGGGGCCTCTCTGCAGGGTCGGTTGGGTCTCGTCTTGGGAGGGTTCGACTGATTTCTCTGCGTGGCAGAAATGGAGTTACCTGCCTGCTGCTCCTTCTCACGTGCAGCTTTAGCACGCGCGGTTGCCATGATTTTGCCAAAGCTACTGTTTCCATCAGTGGAGCTGGAAACGTTTGTGTTGGTGTTTCAGAAAATTAACATCTTCTTCAGTTAGAGGTGCAGATAAAGGGAGGAAAACGGTGTCTGCAGGCCAGCTTCTTCCCAGAGTTGCTGCTTATGTGAATTTGGCCTGAGACTTTGTGAAAAGAGTATTTTTGCATTCAGATTCCATTGAGGATTTTTGTTAATCTTTTGGTGGCTTGTTTATTTAAATTAAGCCCTGATTAACTTAAGAAGCTTTCTTTGGTATTTAATAGCTTATCAGAGTAAAAGATTACACTGCCAAACCATGTTCACTTTTGTAACGGAGTCGTACTTGAGGTGATAAAACTTGCGATGCCGTATCTGTTTCGCTTAGTACGTAGAAAGCACTTTATCAGCAAAAACTGTAAGGCACTTCGTGCTATGAGGAGGACGAGGGAGCTCGCGGATACCAGGCGCGCGGCCTCTGTGCGTGTGGCTTGTGATGCTGACGCCTGTCACCTGTGAATCTTGCATGTAAGAGAAAGTCTGCTCTGGCCTCTGGGTAGGTGCCTGTGGTCGCATGAACTGGGGTTAATTTAAAAAAAAAAAAAACCCAAAAAACAAAAACAGATCAAGAGTTTTCTGTGTTTATTAGTTCATTGTAGAATGGGTTAAGTAAAGTTTTGTAAGAATGTAGGATTTTATGTATCTGCTAAATGTGTTTAAGAGACTCATGTCCCCACATACGAGCGTGGCGCGACCGGCGAAGCCCGTGGGAGCTGCGTGGCCCTGGCGCAGCGGGCAGCTCCCCGGCAGCGATCCCTCGCCGGCACCGCCGCGGCCCCAGGGCCTGGGGAGGCCTGCGAGGTGGCAGGTTATGGCTGGGACCCCTCGGCAGCATCATAATAAAATAAAATAAAATAAAATAAAATAAAATAAAAACCTCGGTGTCTAAAGTAGAGCTGGGCAACTGCTTTCCATGGGTGTTCCACATTTCAGAGTGAATGTGCTTCCTTCGAGTTTATGCCTTATTTGTGTATCTTTTTCTCGAGAACTTTGCAAACAAGAGAAGGAGAGAAAACAAGAGTATCGGAAGTATTTCTGCCTAATCAGGCAAAGGTAATATGTGGTCTATGTCCATTCAGAATTGTTCACTTTACAAGTATCAGAAACCATCAACAAATAGTTTAGAAACTCAAGTGAAGAAAAGAGAGGATTGCTGACTCTTACATCCAGCGAGTGTCTCAGAGGAGACAGGAAAAGAAGTGGCTGAATTAATTATCCATTACTAAATATTTGCTCAGCTCTATCCTTCACCAAGACTGAAGGAGAGGAAAACTGAAGCACCATAGAGATTCAGGGAGAAAAGTACTAGAACTGCTGGCTAAATAAATCCATGTAATAACACAATTTATTGAAATAAAAAATGCTGTATTTTTGCAGGCTTGTTAAATTAACTGAAAAAAAAATGTATCAAATAAACCAGTGTATCAAAAACTGAATAAATAAACACACTTTGGTTCCTGATAACTAAGAGTGTGCCTATTCAGCACTTGGTTGGTGGGTGTGTTTGATTCGGCTGTTTTGCACTTTAACATCTTTGATCGCTTAATCCTTTTTTTCTTTTCTTTGTTAACCTGTCCCCTTTGCACCCCTCAGGTGTCCCCGTTGCCTGCTGCTCGCGTTCGAAGGGCCGCCCGAGGGGAGCCGCCGCTGGCCGGAGACGTCGGGGAGCTCGCGTTGAAGCGCCGTGCGGCCGCGACGCCGCTGCCAGGTGGGCGCTGCCGGAGGCCGCTGCCGTTTCCCCCACGGAAAGCGCCTGCAGCAGAAGCCCCTTCCCGGGGAGCGGCAAGCACCCTTCTCCGTGGGCTGCGACCGGGAATGGGTGCTTACTGAAGCAGGCAGATACCTCCTTTCTAAAATGCTGTAAGCCCATCTCGGGGCAGGGCTTGTCTCTGGGCTGTGGCAATCCAGCCTCCGGTGTGTGCTGGAAATAGCTAGACCGGCCCTGCTTTAACAGATCGTTTTAGAAGGAGGGGAGACCTGGGTATGAAGACATTTCTGCTGGTCTATTTTCAGAATATTTCGCGAGACTGCAGTCAGGATTTAGTGACTTATTTGGCATCCTCTGTTTTCCAAAATGGAAAGTATACAGCAACACAAAGCCACAGGGTCCTACACCCTGCAAAGCCAAAAAGCCCTTCACAATTAGTCCTCAACAGGCACTGCGGCTTGTCATGAAAAGGTTTGTCTTTGCAGGTGTAGGACAGAGCAAACACAAGTACACTTTGCCTTGTCTCACTGTACAGAACAGTCTGTGCTGCCGCTAAACTTGGGATGCTACCAGTAGGAACAGAAATCAGACGTCACGCATGTAGCAACCCGTCGTGCCGTCCTGCTCGCTGCCAGCAACTGTAAGTGGCTCTTGAGCTGTGACTGAGCCGTCTGAGCTCTGGTCTCGGAGGGGAAGCCGAGGCACGGTTTCCTGCAGTGTAGGCAGCTCAGACACCCACTCTGTAGGAAGAGAAATCGCAATAACCTCTTTTCCTTTCCTCTTCTCTCTCCCACTCACCATTACTAATTCATCCTGATTGTAATGGCTGTTATTTGCTCTAAGCAGATCCTGTTCTTCTTGGGAAGACATGAACAGCTACAGGGACCTAATAGTCCTAGCAGAGGGAGTATTTGTTCTCGGATGCAGGGTGACTCAGTCAGACATAATGATCCTTTGAGAGGAGACCCACTTTTTCGGCCAGCCAACCTATGACCTTTTTGATGTGATGATAATCTGAAATGAGACACAGGGGCTGCATCTGGACTAAGCCATCCCACTGTAATGAGCTGACATTTAATTTACTGTCACAGGGAAACGTTTTACGAAGAGTGGCAAGGTCTCTTCAAACACCCGGCCAGCCCTTGCTGTCTGTGGTGGCCGGTGGGGCTGTCCTGCGTGCTGTGTGCACCGCAGAGTGGCCCTGGCACTTCCAAGGATGCAGGGACAAACTTAGCGCTGCGCAGGTCCACCCATGTGGACCTCGCTATACCAGAGCTGCTTCTCCCCATCCCATCAGGTTGTGGAGCAGATGCTAACGCTGCCATGAAGCACTGCCATTTACCCCAAAGGCCGTGTGTCTTTTGGCTGTGGTTTTGTGTGTCTCCTGCGTCCCCACATCAGCAAGCTCCTGGCCAGCTTTGCAACCCCATCTCTCCAGTACCGTTCTGCTCGGGGAGGAGTGGAGTGAGGAGGAGGCAGAGCCTCCTGCTCAGGGGACGGGGCAATTCAAGCCATCTGAAGTCAGGCAGCTGCTCGGGGCTGGTTGCCTGGTTTCTCAACAGCCAAGGGAGGGAGAGCAGCGGCGGCAGAGGGCAGTTCAGCTCATCAGGCTGGAGGGGATGAATTGCTCTCAGGATGTCCCTGTTTCTCTCTGTTGGCTCCAGAAGGAGCTTAAACACCTAGTTTAGAAGAGATGTTTAGGTACTGTGTTCCTGTATTAATGTGACCATTAATATAAAGCCAGCATCACTCAGCCATGACTGTATTTACGAGGCACGTGTCTGCCTTATTGCCTCTGATCTGAACATGGTGTGACACTGGGGGACTAGTGACCCCTCTGCAGGATGCCACCTCTGGAGGCTAACCAGCATGCTTGGAGCTACCTGGGTGCACTAGACTCCACTGCTCAACAGAGACATTTTTGCCGACAGGTTGGAGTTTGGGGTGGGGGGTTTAGACAAGTTTCCCGGGGACAGAGGCTGTCCCTGGCTGCCAGTCTGCTGCTAAAGTCCACCACTACGAAGGGTATCTGAGCCCTGCCAAAAGCCAAGGTGGGACAGAAGTGGCCCAAGTGTCTCCTGGCACTGTGCCACAGTCTGTGGTTTCCCTGCGCCTCTGCCGTTGGAGGCTGTAGAGCTGTCACCTCGGCACAAAGGAGCCCTAAATTACTGTCCCAGTGCCGGCTGTCAGCTGGGCTGTCAGCTCCTGAGCGCTGCGTGGTGCCCGTGGCTTAATCCTTGTCTGCATCGCCCTGACAAACTGCGGGCATCATCTAAATAATAAACATTAATGCCTTCCCTCTGTTCCTGGGTTTTACAGCGGCATGCACCAGCTAGTGCTTTGTGTACGCAATCACTTCCCTGTCGATAGTGTAATCTGTCTGGGCGTCACATCTCCTAGACATGCCTAATTTAACAGGGATGGTTTTTTGGCCCTAGCTAATAAATCGCTTGCTACTTACAGTTAGCCAGCCCCGTTCTCATCACTCCCATCACACTGATGTGTGGCCTGCAGCATGCTGTGCGGCTTTCAGTGAGTGACGGGTCTCTGGCCGGTTTGGCGGTGTACGCTCGCAGGGCACCCACCGGCTGGGTGCAGTTTATCTCAGCAGCGCTGAGGAACTCCATCGCAAGCAGAGTTTGGAGTAAAACCCCTGCCAGAGAGACGCACCAGGTCTTGCTCCAGCTGGCACCAAGGTGAGAAGGCTGTGTGTATTGGGCACCTGGATTTGGATGGGTATAATGAATCCTGAACAGGTGCATCAGGTCCTAGATTAAAAGCATTGCCTCACAAGTGCAGAGCTCGTCGCTCAGAGATTGCCTGTATCAGGAGTCGTCAACCAGAGAGGAAAAAAAAGTGGGGAGAGCTATCTATTTTCCAGGCCTGACAGTGACTGGGTGAGATCCCTATCACTGAAGTTACACTGGTATAAAACCAACTGGGCCTAGGTCTTGGCTCTTCAGGCTGTGGGTTCGGGTGCTTTGGTTCACCAGCATGTTGAAATCGATGCCTCACTGACGCATTGCACCTTCACAGGTTCAGGCACAGGCACAGGCCCTGGCTCTCCGAGCTTTGCACAGGGCTTCAGAGCGCAGCTGAGAGCGAAGCTGATGGGTGCCACTTAGAAATGGCATTTCAGCGACAACCCCTCACCGGCAGCGCTTTCCCTGCTGCGGCAATGCAGGGGGTTTGCAAAAGCCCCATCTGAGCATCTCCTTAGAGCTTCATCACCTAGCACTAAAATAAGAAATATCTGCTCCCATAGCTACAGATACAGCTAGGTAACAAGGGAGGCTCTTGTTTGCTAGTCCTCTCCCTTTTTGCCCCAGTTTTCTTGCCTTAAAATAAGGTTTCTAAGTAATAAATACCCACTCTCATAGCTGATACATGGCTCTTTTCCACTTTGCAGAGGAGCAGCACCCAGGTGTACAGAGGAGGCTCTTAGGAAGGACTTGACCCAACCTCCACCAGTCAGTGCAGGGCTTGAGACGGCACCACGCTAGTGCCTACACGGGAGCAGCCCTTGGCCTGTTGCAGCAAAGCCGGGGGCTGGTTTTGACCCAGTTTATAGCATCCTACCGAGGCTGCCGGGACATTCAAGAGCCCAACTCCTTCACTCGTGCCAAGGTAGTTTTTGTGGCCAATTAGCTTAATGCACCTCCGTATGACCGTTCATACTGCTGTTACTGTCGGCAGGCTAGGTGGGATGCACAGGTAGGAGGAAACGCCGTGGGAGCGCCACTGGCCAATGCCAGAGATGGCTGCAGAGCACCCCAGAGCAAGGTAGCGCTTCCTCCGCGCTCCAATTGCTCCCATCCGCGCACATGCCCGCCTGCACCCACAACCCTGCTTCTGCGGCAAATCTAGGTTACTCTTCCTTTCAGATACCAGTTTTTCCATTTTCTAAAACTGTACGAGAACAAAGGCTCTCCCAGGATCTCATTTTCTCCTACCTTCTCGGTTGCTGCTAATTAATAGCGTGGCTGCCTAGTCACGCAGCTTGTGTTCATCTATATGCATGTGTTTGGAGGAGACGAAAATAATACCTGCGTGGTGAGATCCTGCATGTTTATTTGCTGGGGAAAGTGGGTCCCGGGTGCTCCAGGAAAGCCATGTTTTTTCCTTGAGTTACTACAGCAGCTGCTGGGCACCATCCCACCCATTCGAGCCCTCCCGGCGACACCGCTGCTCGGTTCACTCGCAGGCTGTCAGGGAGCCAAACCCGGTAACCACAGGCCGTCTCTCCTGTGCTCCCCTCCTGCTGTTTCGCGTGACACTTGGCTGTCAGAAATTGCCCCAAAGCAGTGCTAAGAGTGGAACAGCAACCTTGACTTTTAGGAGTGCTTTAAAAGCCCAGCGCCGGCTTCAAACCCACGAGAGAGCGGGAATGGCGGGGGCTGTGTAGGGGGAGGAGAAGCGAGAGAAAAACAGTTAAGAGCAACCACAATTTGTTGTGAGATTGAAGTAATGGGCATCAAAGACTCAGAAATCATACAGTAAAACGCAACAGATCCCCACAAAGTATCCCTGGCAATGAATCACTGGTTAATGTACAGATAACCTGGATTTATAGGTTTAATATTATTCTGCTGCACTGTTTCTGTTGCTGTGCAGATTGCTTCATCAGTTTGCTTTACTGTCCTGAGGTAAAAATGCAACAATTCTGGTTTGTTATTGTCTTTAATAAATACATTGCATTTCAAATGGCATTAAAAATAATTCCCTGCCATTTTTTCTCCCAAGACTAGAAATGGTCTAATGTCCTAGTCCAACTGGCAAGCTGGCTGACTAGCTTGTACCTACATAAATGCCCATTTTTGAAGCGCCACTGAATGTAATAGTCACTATGACTGTACTGTGTATTTCATTAGCAGTATGTATGAAGAATGTCTTATAATGAAACTGCTTTTCTAAAAAAAAAAAAAGCCTTTTCTAAATTAAAAAGCATCAATTTTACTCCTTTTCTTTCAAAACATGGCTTAAAACACACATTTTAAGACTGTTTTCAATAATCACACTGGATCATTTTCCCCTCCCGAGATGACAACTCTGCTCCGGCAGGCGCCGAGCTGCCCGGCGTGCCGGCTCTGCCGTCCCCACAGCCCCACGGCAGCGTGGCCGCCGGGCTCCGCTCGCGGGCGCCCGAACCCTGAGGCTGCTCGTGCGGACCCTGCGCTGGGCACCCACGCCGGGCAGAAGGTACGGCCCCGCCGGCCGGCTTCGGGAGCCCCGGCGCTGCGCCTAGCCTAGGCGGAGGCCAGGCCCTGGTCAGACGGAGCGAGCGAGAAGTGCGTTTCTTAAGATTTATGGTATTTAAGCTGCTAGGTATTTGATTTCCGTGTTTTTGAGGCTGCAGACACGCCACACAGACGTGCTGGGTTTCATTAGTCTAGCAGTAACGTAACTTATTATTAACACTTCCCAGCTTTCCGAGGGACGTGCAGGCAGGAGCAGGGCCTGCACGGCCCAGGCGCAGGCCGGGACCCTCGGTCCCCGCTCCTCGCCGCCGAGCCGGGACCGCCCGCCCTCCCTCCGAGGGGGACATTTCACCGCGAACGCGGTGCGCGGCCGCGCGCAGGTGCCCAAATCACGGCGAAAACCACCCCGGGGCTGGCGGCGGTAACGGCCTCGTCAGCCCCGCGTGCCCGCCCGCGCGCGGCGGGACCCCCGGCCTCCCGCCTCTCCCCCGCGCGGCGGCGGCGCGTTCCGGGGGTGCCGCTCTTCCAGGCAGTGCGGTAGCGCGCGGCGAGCGGGGCGGCCGCCATTGCATCACGGCGCGCCCCGCGCCCGGCCGCGCCTCCATCTCGGCGCCCGGCACCGGCGGGGGCCCCGCGGCCGCGGGAGGGGAACCGCGCTCCGCCGCTGCCCTCGGAGCCGCCAGCGCGCGTCCGCTCGGCCCGCGCCCCCGGAGCCGGCGGCGGGAGAGGCCGCAGCGGCGCTGACGGCCCGGTGGCACAAAATGGAGCCGGCCTGAGCGCGGCCCCGGCAGCGTGCCCCCCCACCCCCACCCCCACCCCGCGGGCTCCCCCTGCCGGCCGGGCGGCCCCTCCCCCCCGCCCCCCCAGGCGCCCTCTGCCGGCCGGGCGGCCCCGCGCCTGCGCGCCACGGGCTCGGCGCGGCGGCGGCGGCGGCGGCGGCGGGCGCGGAGCGGCGGCGGGGCCGGGGCCGGGCATGGGCGGCGCGGGGCCGGCGCGGCGCTGAGCGGGGCCGGCGCGGCAGCATGGAGGCCATCTGGCTCTACCAGTTCCGCCTCATCGTCATCGGGGACTCCACCGTGGGCAAGTCGTGCCTCATCCGCCGCTTCACCGAGGGGCGCTTCGCCCAGATCTCCGACCCCACCGTGGGCGTGGACTTCTTCTCCCGCCTGGTGGAGATCGAGCCGGGCAAGCGGATCAAGCTGCAGATCTGGGACACGGCCGGCCAGGAGCGGTTCCGGTGAGGGCGCGGCGCGGCGCGGGCCTGAGCGGGGCCTGCGCGGCGGCGGCGGCGGTGGCGGGCCCGTCCTGCGGCGCGGGCGCCGCAGACAAAGAGGGGCCCGGGGGGGCCGGGGGGGCCTCGGGGCAGGGCGGCGACGGGGAGGCCGCGGCCCGGCGGCGCGAGGTGGCGAGCCGTTGCCGCCCCCCCGCAGGGCGCTTTCCGCCCTCCGGGACTCTGAGCAGCCTCTCTGGGCTGCCGCTGCCGCGCTGCACCGGCTGGCCCGAGGACTGTTTTCGTTGCATTCAATAGGCAAAATCTCCCCTGCCCCCAGCCCTCCCACCGCCTCCGGTTGCATCTGTGACACTGGCGTGTGGCCCGGGATGTGCAGCAGTCGGTCCTCAGCGGCGACTGCTTTAATGCCGTGCAGCCTCTCAGGGCCGGGAGCTGGGGCTTCACTGCGCTTTGGCTTTCAGCTGCATCAGGTCCCAGCCGTGGATAGGGGGATTCAAAGGGTCCCTGGCTGAGGTCTTCAGAAAACATGCCTGTGTGACGGCTCCTGCTTGCGCTTCTGCTGTAAAGAGCAAAAGCTGTTGGATGGCTTCAATTTTTTCTTTAAAACATGGGGGAGTTCGGGGCCCCGGGGCTGCTTACCCGTAGTGATGCCGGGTGACCCCGGCGGCTCGCGGGTTGTGCGACTGATGAGCAGCGACCTGCGGTTGCGAGGGCAGGCTGCGCGTGGAGAGGGGCAGCCGCGATCAAAGTGCGAGGGGCAGGAGCAGTGACACCAAAATGCACACTGCTCAACTTTGAAATGCCCTTGCCAAAGCACAGACTTGGATTTGCTACGTGAAGAGATACAGGGAAAGTGAGCAAGCCCCATTGCCTGTATGGCATGTGGTACAGTATGAATAGGTCAAGCAAAAAAAAAAAAAATCTGTTTTGTATTTTTTCCTTCCAAGTCACCATTAGCATGATGAGAAATCGTGCCCATAGAGATCAATTTTACAATACTGTGAATGTTTTCAAACTGTAGAGGCTCTTGGGCTTCTCTTGCAGGCTCTTTTTCTTGGTGAAAGGCAAAATACAGTTATTACTGAAATAAGCTGAAGCCTCTCAGGCTTGTGGGCATAGACAAGAAGCACAGTGGTGCATGTGCTCTACAGCACCCTCAAACTTTTTTGTCATAGCTCAGCGAATTTCATAAGAAAGGTGCTTTTTCACAGAGCTCGCTATTTTGAGCCCTGCATTTCCTGTCTGCTCATCAGTAGTTTGACAGCTGTCTGCCAAGGAAGAAAGCAGTGTAGGTAGTAGTCCTGCAGACACCTTGCTGGCATCCTCTGGTTTTATCTGTGCTGTTTTACTCTTCCGGATGCCTGTTGGGAGCTCGCTCTCACACTGCATAAATGAGAAGCAGTTTCCTTGCAGTGAAGCTTAAATTATAGCTAAGCATGTGCCTGTTTTGCCAGCCCAAATACGTGCTCTTTTGGGACAGCTTTGCGGCTGTTTTGGAGTGGTAGAAGAATGGGGTCCAATTCTTCCTGGATCTGACAGGTTCTGGCCATCTCTGGCTGTGCTACTTGCTTGTCTCAGACGTGATGTTGGGTAATGCTAACAAAAGCCGAAGCAAGTGCAGCCTGTGCTCGTGGAAATGTGTACCACCAGCTCCAGGAGAGCTGTTTCCTTCTAGCCAGCAGCTCTCTCTCGGCTGGAGGGAAGGACTCGAACCAACAGCACAGGACCCCCGGTACAAGAGCCCCCCCGCGAGTGCATAGCAGAGCAAAGGAGAGGTCCCAGAAAGAGGCAAAAGCTTTGCGAGAACTTGCTCAGAGTAGGTGTGAGCCCTTGTGCTGTTCTGCTTGTGTAACTATAGCTTTTATAAGTGCAACTTGTATCAGTGTGGTGGGAGGAGGGGACATAAGAGCTGGATACCAGTCTGGCAAAGGCATTGGGGAGTGAAGGACAGCATGAAGCCAGTATAGTTTGCTTGCTGCGGATGGTGAAGAAAGCAGTCTGTGGAAAAGGCTTTAAGAAAAGGCACTGAGACCTTCACCTAGTTTTACCTCAGCACAGCGCTCAGCTTAGATCCTGTCATGTATTTCAGAAGTACCTGAGGCATTGCTGATGTTGGCAAGAGGCGCCAGGGCTGAGGCACTGAACGCAAGGGAGAAGCAGAAACTCCTGTAGCAGTGTGGGGTGAACTCAAGCACCAATATCTGCAGCTGGCACGATAGCAAAAGGCAGATCTAATTCCCTCAGTGCCAAGTGTGCAGAGTTACTATTGTCCCTGAGCCAGAGAACTGGGACAGGAGAAATCATCCAAATGCACAAAACATCTCTCCCCCCCCACACCCCCCCGCTTTCTTCTGTGTTTGGCTGTGGATTTTCTCCCATCACTCCATGCCACACTGCGTGTTTGTTGATAAAGCAAAACTGGAGCACTTCAGTTATTCCTTTTTTTTTTTTTTTTTTTTGAGGCAGTTTCTCTAGATACGCAAGCACTGCAGGACCGACTAACCCCTAACAACAGTCTTGCATGACCAAAGAGAACTTGTCCCAGGGTAAAAATGGAGCAGTGCTTACATTTCCCAGAAAGGCCCCAGTATAAAATCCTCCAGCAACTGAAATCAATCATTGCTCCTGGATTTAGAATTAATCCATGACTTTGCACAAGGACCACAGTTTTACAGCTTCTTGTTTTTTCCAAGTGTAGTAGTCACTGAACTGTAACTCTGCTCAGCCTGCCATTCGCAGCTTTGCTCGGCAGACCTGTCTGTGGTAGCTGATTTCATTTGCTGTGTTAAAATCTGCCCTTGCTCAGAAGAATTGTGCAAGATGCTATCCAAGTCCCAGCCTGTGGTTTGGGGATTTTTTTTGCTTAATGTTTTCAATATTTGGCAGGAACAAGATCAACAGTAATACAGATTTCCCTAGGAAGCTGTTGTATCATTTTGCTGTTACACGGGAGCTAGGCCTGGATGTGCCTGTTGAGTGTGTTAGCGGCGATGGTGCGTGCTGTCACTTTGACAACTGGCGTAGTGGGAGATGTTGCAGGGAGTGGGTGGCTGTATCTGTGCGTGTGCCGAGGCCTGCGTGTGTGGTGGGGGAGCCTACAGCGCCATGGTCTGCCTTCCAGCTTTGTAACCTCCCTCTTTGCCTTTTACAAGTACCGCTCATACAGTATGTGCTTGGTTCCAGGAAAAAAAAAAAAAAAACTTTCATTTGTTACAGTGCTGCTAAAACAATGGGTCAGTCAAGACAGTCAAAGCAGTTACACCTGGAGGGCTCCGTAGTCTAACAGTGAAGGGCATACTGAAATCCATGCTAGAAAATGGAGACCAAAAACGTTGGGAGGCAGAGAGGGGATTGTGAACAGAGCAGTAATAAACCACTGGGACAATTACCCAAAGGCGAGACATGCAATTCTCCATTGCCTGTAGTCTTTAAGCCAAGATTAGCTGTCTTGCTGAAAGAAAAGTTATATAGAGCACAAACAGAAGTGGTAAGATGTTACTGAATGAAATGCTCTCGCTTGTATTCTGCCTTCTTAAGCAGATGTGCTCAGAACTGCACCATTTGGATTAAGAAAAAAATGCAAAATAAACAAACCATCAAAAATATGCCAAGTTTGCTCTGCACTTCCTCCCATATAGCTGTAACTCATGCTTCTCCTGTGGATCGTTCTTTTCCAGGTCCATCACCAGAGCCTACTACAGGAACTCGGTTGGCGGACTCCTCCTCTTTGACATTACAAACCGCAGGTCCTTCCAGAACGTCCACGAGTGGCTAGAAGAGACAAAGGTGCATGTCCAGCCGTACCAGATTGTCTTTGTTTTGGTAGGTCACAAGTGCGACCTTGACACACAGCGGCAAGTCACCAGGCACGAGGCTGAGAAACTGGCCGCTGCATATGGTATGAAGTACATTGAGACCTCAGCTCGGGATGCCATTAATGTGGAGAAGGCCTTCACTGATCTGACTCGAGATATATACGAGCTTGTTAAAAGGGGGGACATTTCAATCCAGGAGGGATGGGAAGGGGTAAAGAGTGGGTTTGTCCCAAATGTAGTGCACTCTTCAGAAGAAGTGGTGAAATCAGATAGGCGATGCTTGTGCTGATCTCTTCTAGTGAGGAAAAGTGGTGATGAACTCTACTAACCACCTGTATTCTATTAAGTGAACTCAGTGTGACAGACGGGAGTAACCCTCCCCTTGTGAACAGCCTCCCACATTGTTTTGGACACCAAGAGAACAGACCCAGGAAAGACATGTTCTGTTCCACATAACCTTTCAGAATTGGGAGCAACAAACCTAACTGAGAATGAGTGAGGGTGCATGTGTATGTTGCAAGGAGACAGGAAGCAGAAAGGAGTGGGAGCAAGAGAGAGTGCGTACACAAGCAGATCTGAATGAGGTGGCACATGCCAGGGAACTGCATGATGTCCTCTTTTAAGTAAAGCTATAGCTCCATGCTGTCTGTTGAGGCCACAGTATGGATAGTTTAGTAGTATCACACACTGGCAGAAAGAGAAAGAAAGAACATCTTGGTTTGTGGCAGCTGTTTATTACCAAGAAGATATAACAGCAGCAGAAATATTTTCTCATAAGGCCAATGCTACAGGAAAAGAGTTTACTGAAAGGGTATACACACTTCTGAAGTTTCTTTTTTATGTTCTTGAAACTAGTTCAATATATTAAAGACTATTATGAAGGATTTAAAGAGGAAAATAATAGCTAGTTAATTGGTAATTAAAATTTAAATGATACCCCTCCCCACCCCCCCCATAGTGTTTTCCTTGCTGTGCTGAACTGGGATTCTAAGTGGCGACTGCTGCTCCAGTTGTAATTATTCAATCAATATTTAAGTATTAACTGCCTAGATGATTAATCTGAAAATATCCACAGTTCAGGGCTAGCCAGTAGAGTTAAGCGATCAGGAGCATGAAGCCAGAAACACGTCCTCATATTCTGCATCTTAAGGCTAGGGTGTTGCAGCCGGGTGGGACACACCGGAAGTTCTGTCGTGCCATCTATGTGTCGCTGACCTCTCAGGTGTCTTACCAGCCAAGGCCACAAGGAGAAATGGAAAGGAGGAGGAGAAAAAAAAAAAAAAAAAAAAGCATGTAAAGCTTAACTCAGGTGCATCAGTCATCCTCAAAGGTGAGATTTGCTTTTAAAGATGTTAAATAGCATGGAAAGCAGCAGCTTCCATCAGTACTTTCTGCTGTTAAAGTGTCATTTTCTTTCTTGGCATCGGTGGAAGAAGAGCACTAGAACTGGGAAGGAGCAGCACAGAACAGAAGTGTCTGAGCGGGTGAGAAGGAAAGCCACAAGAGACACAGTAAGAGGAAAATTTCTTTTCCTCCCTGTTTTAATTTGACAGAGGAAGATCCATCTCAGGTTGGTCATCATGGGTTGGTGGCTGAGTTACAAAGGCTATGCATAGGTGGCCATTTTATGGGAACGCCATTCACCACTTGAGCTTTGCTTCTGCTAAGTTTCAGCTTAAGCTTTTGAAGTGCAGCAGGGTAACCATGCCCCTGTAGCAAACCTGGGAGATTTAACCTACTGAACAAACAAACAGGACTACTATAGTGACATTTATTCAAGCTTGCAAGCTTTCACACCAAACTACCTGGGGGTGGGGGGAGGGATTAGGTGAAACCCCAAGAAGCATGTGGTGTTCAATTTCAGGCCTCTAAGTAGGTAATAGTACAATACTTGCTTCTTTAAGCTAAACCGTCTATGAAAGTGTGAGTTTTCCTAGTTGCTATTGAGCTGTTTCTCTGGACCTTTTCCCATGGTTTGCAGCACTTGAGTGAGTCTTTTTGGACAATATCTGTGGTTTCCATATTAGAGCTGTTCAAACAAACAAGTGAAAAAAAATAACGGTTTTGTTTTCTGCGTTCTGGAAACAATTTCAGTTCCTGGACTCTATGGGCAAGCAGCAGAGTTGTACCTGCTGGGAGGGCACTGGTAGCAAAGTAGAGCCAGGGAGGAGTGGCAACAGTCTCGCACATTTTGGGAAGCTTGTCACTGCCAAGGACCCCTGGTCAAGTCTGAAACTGGCTATAAATACATTGAAAAACCTTATGCTAAGGCACATTAAATTGCAGGCAGAATCAGTGATGGTTGGGTTGTGCGTCCTAAAGATGCAAAAAAAAAAAAAACAAAAAAAAACAAAAAAAACTCTTTACAAAAAATCTCTTTCTAGGTAAGCAAAGCTGGAGAAGACTGATGCAGAGAGAGCCACGAGAGCTTGGCTACCGTGGGCGCTCTACTTGCAGCTTCTGCTGACACCAATGGAGAGCACAAGGTCTCTTCAAATCAGGACCATTAGTCATGTTTTGACTAATGCAAGGACAAACGGATAGAAGAGAGTCAGTTCCTTTACTCTTTGAATGATAAGTAGGCCAAACAACCACTTCAGCCTCTCAGGGTACAACTCTGCTCAAGAGGTGTGTCTTGGATCACCTAGCTGAAGGCCAAGCTGGCCTAAAAGCTGAGCTTGAGTGATACATTAAAGACAGCAAAACTTTTGGATCTAGCAGAGTTTTAGCAATATCAACATTTTTTTAAGCCGCCATGCAGGAACCTGGCCAGTGGGGGGGAGGGGGAAGACCACCTTTCACTCTGTATGCTATAAAGACAACCAGTACTTCATTTAATGAGTTTGGGACATTCCCCCTTTCCTGCTTCCAGAGAGAAGTTCCAGAAAGCCTAAAAAAGTAAGTGCATTCAGGCCTTAAGAGTAAATCTTGAATTTATAATACAAGTATCATAATTCTAAAATGGAACAGTACAGAAGAAAATGTATGCAGTCTTAACTACTTAGATGTAATAAATGGTTATATTAAATGATAGAGAAATCATTATATACATCTTTTTCTAATTCCTTGCATTTTCTAGACAGCTTATTAAAAATATAGGAAATGTAGATTCATCTGTACAAAATTTGGGATGTTTTTTCTAAGATGAAGAACTTACAGGCTATGCTAAGAATTCTTTTCTAACAACTGGTTTTAATGCTTTGACTTCTAGCGCAAGAGGGATTTAGGGAAGTCAGAAGGTGACACCTTTCACAGGATAAAGGTCAGAAGCTCTTTTACTCTAGGACAAAAAAAAAAGCTAACTTTGTGGTCGTTACCACACATTAAAAACAGTCTGCATGTTAGATGACTGAAATTGCTCAGAACCTCCAGAATAAAAGTATACTATAAACCTTTCCTTGCTTTCTGTTATGCACTGTAACGAAATGTGAAAATAATGCTGTATTTAGCTGTATGTGATTGAAAATATGCTTGTATTTAGCAAAATGGTTACTATGTGATAATGTGAAATTCAAAACTTGTAAAGAAACTGGTGTTTTTTTCCCCCCCCTTCCCCATTCTTTATCAGTAGCCCTCTAGTACCTGTACTACAGCAACCTTAACTGAAAATCTGATATGGACTAGCTCAACAATAAACAGCAGACACTCTTTGCAACAGTATCCGCTATACATTTTTCCTCTAAAGGTCCAATGATTAGATCTTTAAAGCCAGGCACCTACCTTTGAGAAACACTGTAGCCATTCTATAAAAAGCAAAAAACAAAAAACCCCACACCCCCAAACAAACAACCTGAAACATTTCATTTCACCCTTGCATGTATAGCAACTGTTACATCCAAACCTACATCCCACAGTAGTGGGGGGCAGGAGGCAGAAGCACCTTAGTCTCTCCATGAGGACCTTCCCTGCAGGTAGGACTAGTTTCACAGGAGCCAGCACAGTTTATGCACGCTGACATCTTGTTCTTACAGTAATGAAGATTTAACTGCAAAGGACAGATCAACACTGGACAGAGATCCACCATCTGCAAGCTAGAGTTCTTGTCTACATTTTTTTTTTTTTGCTTGATATCTAAAAATACCAGACTTATATAATTGCCATGGCCATGTCTCCCCCCTCCCCCCCCCAAAAAACCCCCCAGGTACCTTTTGAAGCTGCTGGCCAATTCCAGCTCTGCTGCCCCCCCCCCCCCCCGCCCTAATACAAAACATTAGGTCATTGGTAATCGTACGCAGTACTTTTGCCAGCACATAAATGCTTAACTCATCATTTCATTGTGCACAACAAAGAAAGGCAATCTCTGCCTTAGGACCAGCCAGAGAAAGCAGGAAAGCGTGCTTTAGCCTGTTGGGAATCTCATTAATCCAAACAGAAGAGAAAACTGCAAGAGCAATCAGGACATGTGTGCAGCTGCCTTTCCTTTCATTGCTGATAGTCTTAAAAAGAAAGGGAAGGAAGAAGCCTGCAGTTTAGGTAGTCCCAGCTTCAGCCTAGCAGAGCTTGTGCAGATACCTGTTACCTAATAATACATTAGCTATTACATACATTAATCTTTTCTCTGCTAAAATCAAAGTCACTGCAACAAATAGTAGCCTCCATAAGAGGTATGGAAGAGCCAAGGCCAAGCAAAACCTAAAGTGAATTCACAGATGAAAGCACATCTTCCCTAATGGCCAAGCCATCAGACAGCAGGCACTGAGGCGTCCCATCTTCTCCTGATCCCTTCATACTAAGGCCAGAACCCAAGACATACAGTTGACATTTTCTAATGAAACTGGCACAGTGTATTAGTGAAAATAACCAAGTAGATGAGCAAGGAAAAAAGTTGAGTTATGCAATAACAACCAAATAATTTTTGTCTGAAAGCTTTGGGAAATGCTCTATGCAACAGCAGGTTGGTTAAAAAGCCTGGGGACAGAACTGATGCAAATCCACAGCCTCTGCCATGCTCAGGAGCGGAGGCTGCTTCTCCTCGCTGACAGTGGTCAGTTCTACCTGTGGCTCCCCGCTGATGCCGTCCATATGAATTACTTGTTTTCTTCCTCCATCTTTCCTGCTCTTGAATTCAGTTGTGAAATTACCACAGATCCTTCCTTCCCCTTAAATAAGATTTTTCCAAGTACTTACTTGTGACCAGTGTTAAGAATTTACCATTACTTCCATTTCTGCAGCTCTCACTCTTTTACCACCACAGTGGTGTCAGATCAGTTTGCTTGTATTCACAAATCCAGATGTGCTGACTCACATCCGCTGTTTCACTCAAGCCAGTATTCAGCATCTACACCTTTCATGTCTGCTGCTTCAACCAAGTTTCTTCGCCCCTACCCTTAAGGCAGGAAAACATTATACGAGATTATGCACAAGATTTGTGACTTTCCCCCACAAAGAAAGATGCACAAAAAGAGGTGTTTGCCACAACTGTTTAGTTTTACTATTTTAATATCATGAAATAAAAGTACAAAAACTTTACAGGTATATTGTTTATTACATGAAGATTGAACAGTTAACATCTGCATTTATTTTGTAGCGAAACCTGTATTCTAAGTCACAGAGTGTGAATACTAGCCACTGACATCACCACTGAGCATTTCATTTTAGAAAGAAACTGCAGAGGTAAAAGGCAACAATCTTGCAAGGCTTCATAATAACCAAAGAAATACTCCACCTGTTAACACCAGAAGAAGTACTTCAGGAGACCATTCGTATGTTAATACAGGTTTCACCACCTAGGAGGCTGAGAGCGTTAAGACATTTTAACTGGACATCTGTCTAAGGGATCGTACATGGGGGTTTTCTTGTTTACAGGCTATCAGCATTTTGGTGTCCTTGTTCAACACATTTGCAAAAATAAGCAGTGTTGGCATGTGTATGAAAAAGAACGGGGTGAGATCACCTGCAGTCTCGACATAGCTTGTGCTGTTTACTCCACCATTCTTTTCTGAAGACAAGTCACAAACTGTTGCAGGTAAAGTGCTGAGAGTTCAGTAACAGACAGTTAACTAACCTGTAATTATTAAAATCAAGTTTATCCCAAGTGGATAGATACCCAGGAATGCTTGTAGGTTTATGCTGCCAAAGAAGTAATTGACTGAAACAAAATCCAAGACTTCACTGTACTTGTTCTGTTTACTAAAACATTAGCTGCATGTCTTCCCAGCCCAAGTTGATTTCAGCTTCATCAACTGCACATAACAGAGATGAAAGAGTAAACTCTTCAATAACCTGCTAAAGTGTCAGAGCCAATTTCATACTTGCACCTCACCTTTTCAAACTTTCAGGCAGAAATTTACTTATGACAGACTGGTCTCATCAAAATGCTATGTCCTTTGCTAGACTGTGCGGTGTCTTCAAATAATTCGTAATTTCATGAAGCATGCACGAAACCAAATTTTGAGTTTACAAATAAATAAAATGGTGCTCACCATTGTTTTTATTCTTATATATTTTACCATTTACTGAAATGATTAAAGTAACTCAGTCCCTTAAGAATGAACTCTGGGGGTGTTTAAATAAAAAATATTTGGAAATTGAAACCACATTTAAAATTGCCAAAACTATGCTTTATTTTTGGAAGGGTCTTCCTTGTTTCTTCTCTTTACATCCCAATTATAAACTCTAGCCATATCTGAAGATACAGAATTAAGGAAACAGCTCATGTATTAAGGGAAAACAAAATAGAAAAAAAAAAAAAAGAAAAAGCAGGTTATGTACTTGGCTGAACATAATTCATTTCACTTACTTGGGACAGTCAATATAGAAACCAGTTAATGAAAGAGCTGTCTTGGTGCAAAACCTTCATACCAGAACACTAGTATCTGTTAATACCTGTAGCATCTATACCATTTATTTAACACTCTAAAACGGTATTACAAAGAAAAGCATTTTTAGTTTTACTTACAGCTACTCTCTTCTGACTTCAGTCAACCTGCCTCATATCAGTCACATTTGCCTATTTCAGGCATTCATCCTGCATCACTAGATATCTTAAATATCAACATTAGAACCCAGTAATTGTGCCTTCATGTACTGAATTATCTAATGCCTCTGTTGCAGGCTGTCCTAATCACTAGGTTTAAAAAAAGAAAGAAAAAAAAGAAAAAACTCAAATCCAGGAGAGGGTTCATGATACTATGATGAAGTTGGAAAAGTTAAGCAACGCGTTAGCTAGCACCAAGTTGCTACAGCAGTGCTTGTATTGCTTGGAGAACATTGCAAGAGCAGTTGACTCGGGCACTACTACCAACAGCCCAAACAACAGGATTTATACGCTCTCTAGAGGCCACAGCACCAGTCCACACCTTCAAGTCATTCCCAGTCCAGGTTTGCAGCCATTTCTGTAGTTTTCACAGGGACCCAATTACTGGCACGAGCTTCGCTGTATCAAACCCACCCATCCTCACCCCGGCACTGGAAATGCCACATCCTGTTTCACTGCTAAAAAGTTCCTGAAGTGCTACAGAATTTTAACTACAGCTAGTTTAAGATAAAAACATGTCTGGAAATTAATAAATACCTATAGGTTACCCACCACATATACTACCTCCCCTGCAAATTAAAAAAAAAAAAAAAACAAAGAAAAAAGGATACTGACTTCTGTAGTGGTAAACTGGTCTCTAAGAAAATCCAGGTCTTCCTCTAGAGAATCAAGGTTTCTTGTGGCTGTTGACAAGTTCTTCTCTAACAGAGCCTGAGCTTCATCAATATCATATTCAAGCATCACATTGGCCTAAAAAAAAAAAAAAGAAAGAAATATTTTTAAGCTTAAAAAAAGCTTTCACTCTTGCATTACAAGCAATAAGCCATAGCATAAACAGGCTGAAATACTCATAACTCATCACGTTAACAGAAGCGTGCCCTGTTACGCCAGGACTACAAGATTCAGGAAGAGCAAAGCCAGAATTCACTTGAGGCCTCCATCACTTAAGTAACTGAGAGACAAAACCCTCTAGTGACATGAAAAAAAAGTTCTCTCCTCATTGCTAAGCAACAAGGGATTTCACTCTCCGTAGACTGCACTTTTACGTGTCAGCATCTCATCTTCATTCTTTTTGAAAAGCAAAAAAGTTCCTAACATTTCTTAGCAGCATCAAGTGTTAAGTAATTTTTAAAACAATTTCTGCCACATTCAAGTTTAACCTTAGAATTTCCCTATGCGGGAGGCTGGCAAACTGCCTAATGGCATTAGTTCAAGAAGGTGTTAATAAAAAATTATCACAGGTATTCAAAAACATAAGATGTACAAGAGCCCTATCCCATTCCATAGTGGCTTTTATCTACAAATCTTCATTTCTGTAAGGAGCTATCACGTGAAGAGATAAACAAGCAGTACCAAGTCAAGATGCACCAGTGAAGCTCTGTCCTATTCAAGGACTGTGTACTGAACAGAGCCACGTACTATTATTACTTAACTGGATACCATTCCAGGCAATGCTATACAAAGGTGGAAGTGTGGTAAGCGTTTTTTCCCCCCCCCCATTTTAGATAACTGGAAGCTATAGTTTCCCCAATAAAGTGAATACACGTAGTCCAACTCACAGACAGACTATAAGCCACAAGGAGGAAAAAGGGCAGAAGGCCAAAGAATGCCTAAATATTATAAACTGCTCGTGCTACTTCTGTATGAACCAGCAGGAGGATAAACTTTCTCCAACATGCTGTGGCAAATCAAACTTGCAGTGCTCCAGGAAAGTCACTTTGTAAATTCTGCAGCCAGTCTCTTGACAGCAACAAGGGATCAGACAGAAATCTTTACTTTACTTATGACAGGACAAAAAGTAGGAGAGTTTGGGAGCAACTGCCTAATCAGACAGCATCCTACAGCTGCATTTATCAACAATGCTTTTGTCTTAGCCAGAGTTTTGTTTGGCAGCCAATCACATGGGAACATCAGGGATTTAGAAGTCTCAAAATAAACATTGGTGAGTTATCTCTACAGATAAGGAAGCCTCCAAATAGAGACTATCCCAACCTGATACCACTTAAGTACTTAGAAATCTGTGTTTTAAGCTCTGATCCCACCAATCTTTACTAAAGAACTCTACTCTACACACTGGTAAGAGAGAAAGGAAAAAAAAAACCATGCTGCGAGGAAGAAAAACCATCGTTTCCCCAAACTTACGTGAAAAGGAGAGCAAGATGCTAAATAGAAATAACAGATAGAGAAAACAGGAAGCTAGTTGCCAAAGTAATTTGTTGTGTTGGACACATACCAATCCCAAGGAATGGTGGATGGTAATTTGAACCACAATGTGATAAGGAAAATATTTATGAATGTGTTTTTTGGAAAAAAAAATCCAGTAAAGTTACAATTCTCTAAAACTCTTAGGATTATGTTATATACAGACACCAAATAACATAGTAGATGAAACCTCTACTAACATGTTGAAATTGTCTTGTTCAATTTGCTCCACCGACAGGATGCAGTTCTACTACGCACACAGGAACAGAATTATACAATGTCTTTGAGGTGTACAGATGAGACAGCAATGAAAACGGTCTTTTGTGCCCATAAGTTATTAAAAACAGTTTCAGAAAGAGCTACATTTTACTTACCCCCAACCACAAACAAACTTTATCTGTAGGAGGAACTGAAGCTTTGCAGTACAGATTATCTGCCAATAAAAATCTGGTTTCCATTGGATTTGTGGATTCCTAAAGACAAAAGATAAAACTTAAAATTACTATTTTCACTGGAAACTTACGTCAGAGACATAAAAATTACAGTAAAGAGCACACTTCTCTGCTTGATATTATATTAACTTCTGTGGAACTATACATAATTTTACTTCAACATTCAAATTAGAGTCCAAACACTAAAGCATTTTAAAAATACATATTTAAAAACAATATAGAAGTTCTATAAAGAGTCTATAAAGTCCAAGTTTAGCTGCAATCTATACACTATTAAAAATGAAGTTTCCATTACAAACATTAACTTTTTTTTTTGAACTAGCTTTCAAAAAGTACTACATACCTTTAAAACAATTCTGTTATTTTTAAAGGCATATTAAGTGTGCTCTCCAAAACATTTCTTGCAATGTGTTCTGTTAGGGTGGAAAGGCAGTTAGCTTTACTCATACTCACTAGATATTCAAAATAGTTTACCTTTTTCTTCTGCATGTGTTTTAAAATTTCTAATGTCTGTTTAATTTCAGGAATCTGACTTTTTAGCCTGTGAATTAACAACAGTCATAATTTATTATTTTACACAGACACAAAATTTTCTAAACAAGTGATCAGCTTTATTATATAATCCAACCACCATTTTAAAACTTGACATTCTAACAGCTTTTCAGACTTAAAAATGAAAATTTGAAAGATACGGCATGTAAAAACATCTCTTCTACAGCCTCACCTGCCTCATATCATACTGAAACTCAACAGTTTTCTGTCTTCAACAAAGCAGCAGAGCAATACATACAGCTTTCAAAGTGTAACAAATATTTATTAACAATAACTTATATCTGCTTGCTATAATGGCATATTTTTGCATATTTCTGATGTCAACAGAGGAGTGGGAAACCTCAGAAGAAATACAGACAAAAATCATGGTAGATGGAATAAAACAAGCGTGTTTCTTCGGAGGACCACAAACTGCATTAACAACAGTTTAGTGCTACAGGAATTAGTGGTATTAAAACAAGAACTCTCTCCAGAGCCCAGGGCATGGGCCTCCGGCAAGCCTTGCAGCAGATTAGCGGAGATGCTCGGATCCCCACCAGCCTTGCAGGCATCCAGTCCTCTATAATCAATCAGGCTCACACAGCAGTAGCCTCTTAAGCAGGCCACCAGCTATAAATTATGTGGGGTTCTTCCCCATGCAAAGTAGTTTAATCTCAAATAAAAATGTTACTCAAAGCTTTGATTTTAGGTTTACAAAATTGTATTTCTTACCTAGCTTCAGAACAAGACTGAAGCTATTGAGGAGAGATGAAATTACTATGCCAAAAGTTATAGGCTTGATATAAGAGCCATTTGTCAAATTATAGTCTTAATTTTTTTCAACCCAATGTAAATAAGAGAATAACAGTCTTTTGGCATTAAAGGCTAAGGACCAATTTAGCAATACTGTAAACTTTTGCATATAATCCTCAGGAAGAAAAAAAAAAACAACACAAAAGTGAAGCCAAGGCTTTCTGAAAGTACTGCAAGTATTAGGTCTTCTAACATTACTTTTTTGGATATTTAAATAAGCTAGACCATATTTTAAAAATAGAACAGTGCTAAATATTTCCTAATCCTGCAAAAATAACAACTTACCTCCTTTTCTTCTGAGCAAGATTAAGTTCCATAAATTTATACTTCTGATACTGCTCATCCAACTTCTTAAGAACTACATCTGCTGTCTCATTTCCAGGCTGTTTCATAAAGGAATCTACATCTTCCTTTATGGGGAGAAAAAAAGACCTCAAAGTTAGAACAGTTTTAGAAATTCCAGATATAGTCATGTTATCATCTTACTGCAACTAAGCCCAGAGATTTTACATGCAAGTAAACATTATTTTTCTGGCATAAAGTACTAAATCATTTTGTTTCTTTTCTTAGTTAGCCTTTTTTTTGTTTTTGTTAAGAGAGAGAGAGAACCAAATAATAGACACAAGGAATATTTCATAACCATACTTGCTAGTGCTAATTAGTGGTGGTTTCAGCCCTGGGCAATGTTAAATGGTATCTAACAAGGGATATCCTCAGACCAAGTCCAAAGTTCAGTTTCCTATCTGCAAAGGAAGGATAATGCTTCTTTTTGGTTAATCAGATTATGAGCTATTTACGATATGACTAATGAAATAAAAGAATCGTGGCCTGATCAAGCATATGCTATGGCAGAGAAAGAGAGAGGTAAAGGCAAGAAAAAGTGATATTTGCCCAGGTTAGCTTTATGCTCATAAAGCTTGTCTCCGTAAGTTCCTTTGACAGTCCGCAGAGAGCAACCAAAACTTGTAAAGAACAATTCAAGTCAGTCCTACCATCAACTGGAACCGTAGTCAACGAGGATGGGCCTGACCAGGCGCGAAAACTGACTTTTGTAAATGCCTTCAGATTCGCAGAACGCAATTCATCTGCCTAGGGTCAATATTCTCCGTCTAGTTAGACATGTCTGGCTAGGGATCAGTCGCGAGTTTCTGGCCTTGACAACATTTACCGCTATCGTAATTCAAGATTACTGCACTAGTCTGCTGCAGTAATTCTTCCGTTGGTTGTCCAGACAAATTCTCTCGCCTGCTGAACATCTCTGAACTCCTAAGAATTAAGCCTAAAAAGATGCTTTGAATTTAGATGCCATAGTTCTGTAAAATCTGATAAAAGCCAATCACAGGCCTTTTTGGTTTATCCCCTTATACCTACGTGTTTCCATTCCAGTACTTTTACATAAGGAAAAGACTATATTACATTAGTAAAATAAATAAATGCATTTAAACTTATAGCTGTTTTCCCTTATTATTTATAACTCATAAACTCCCTTGGCTAAGAGAAACTTACTATGAAATCCCCCAGTCTCGTAGGAAGTCACCCACCTTCCTTATCAATTAACCAAACCTGAAGTAGAAACGTGAACTGCACAACAGACATCAGCAGGCATCACGGTCCAAGCGGTACGACAGCAAGAGAGAACTCCTAAGATTATATATATATTATATTTCAGATTAACTGCCTAAGGAAAGCCTCAAACTACCTCACCAAGAACAAAACAAGAAACAGTTCTGCCTCCTGATGGAGCCTGTCGTGAAGCTTTAACTGGAAAAATGAAGGTTAGATTCAGGCAAGCACTGTAAAAGCAAAGTCACAGGATGTTCCGAAATGAAACTCCCTCTTGTGGAAGCTATTCTGCCTACATAAACCCCCCAAGGCAGAAAGCAAGAGCAGTAGGTAACCCGGTGGGCAACAACGCACTCCGCACGCAGCCCAGCACCCTATCTCCACTCCAGTCTGTGCAGAATGCACCCAAAAAGCGAGGGTGAGTCCCCGCAAATGAAGGTGCAGGCAGACAGATCTTGCCAAAGAAAAGGTTCAGATCCCTTCTGGACAGGAGCGACTCCAGGTCCTCTGTATCCTGGCGACCCTCTCCTAACCCCCAGCCCAAGGGAGGCTCCCGTTTATCACTCAGGTCTCCCAACCACAGCTGCCAAGCCCCACTCACCGGACCTGCGGCCCAACTGCAAGGCTGAGATGCAGCCACTCCCCTGAGCTAGAGCAGAGCAGATCTGTAACACAGCTGGGTATCACTGCTACCACCACATCTTGTCCGGATCTCTGCTTCACAGCATGTCACGGAGCATCTCAGCTGCAAAATCACATTGTGGGTACTGCTAGGACCTGCCAAAACGCATCTTTCTATCTTTTTAGGAAGAAAATTCACTGGCAAAACAGCATTCTCGGATACTGCAGAGGTAATACAGACTTTACAAACGTCAAGCAAAGCCACATAAAATCTCTGTAAAAGCTGTGAAATACCGTATGACAGCACATACCCACGCAGCCTTACGTATGCCTTTGGGGTGACGGCCCAAACAAGGAGCCAGAGGCACACGTGCTGCTTCTGCAGAGAGCTGTCATCACCTGCGGGCATATGCAGGGAGCATGGCACAAAGAAACACTTTTCCAGCTGTGCATCTCCTGTCCTCCAAGCCATAGGTATGCTACGGAAGGCAGAACAAGCAAGGCATTTTCTCTGGAAACATCTGGACCACAGCTCAAAAGAAAATAGACCTGGAAGTTGTATTTAGTGTGTTCTTTAAAATCCAGCGAGACTGAGTTAGCGTTTAACGTCACCTGAAACCCAGAGGGGCACAAGAACCCACAGGACAGCTTTAGCTTTATCAAAGTCTACGACAAGGCATCCGCCATAAACTCTTTGAAGAGCATCTGCTGAATCAAGATACTTCAAAAAAGCATCGTTAAAGACAAAACTCACAGTAAGAACATGCATACAGCATGTGGTGGTGGGAAATCAAATTAGTAATCAGTAATTTTTTATGAGCACAATGACATACAATTTTCTTAAACATTTTGTATTCCTAAAAAAAAAATTCTGAAGAAAAAAACTAGTAAAAAATCCATCCTCAGACACTAATATCTTCACTTTCTAGAGCAGAGTATCATTAAAAATTTCTTAGCATAAGCTTATTTTGAATAAAAAAAGTCTATCTTAACATCTACAACCACCTAAAACCAGCATACTGTCACCAGGTACTCTAAAACCAGCATAAAATATCTCTTCTGCAGGTGTATTTGATTAGAACATCTCTCAAATCAAGAAATAATAATTAAGAAGCTTCCACAGGTTTTAAATCCAGACACGAGGTTAGGAAGAATTAAAACAGACGCAGAGAGCTAAGCTGCCGCCCCCAGCGCTCTCTCAGGCCGCATGGCACCACCTGCGAGAAACTTCAGACAGAAGTGTCAAAAGGAAGAACTTGCAACCAAGCACGGTCGCCACCAGCAGCCACCAGCAGGAAGATGCCGGGTCTGACAGATGCCCTCCGAGCGGCTGCTGCGACCGCTTAGGTTTCCGTCTCCTGCGCCCTGCCAGGGCGAGCCCCTCCGCTGCAGAGCGGGCACAAGCCACCAGCGCTCCTCCGGCAGGAGGCCCAGGCTCTCGCAGGGCAGCTGAAGCTGCAGGCGGCCTTCCCTCTCTGGCGGTGCTACACGAGCCTCCCGTAACAGAGCGAGAAGTTAGCTGCAGGCAGCAACGGCTTTACGTCTCAGTAAGATTTCCCAAACCTCATCCTTCAAGTAGCTAATATTTGCTAAAGAATCTTAAAGAAATACAAGGATCTGGATGCATTGAAAACACGCGTAACATACCCCTTTGTTCACGATCGAGACCTATGCTTGCTGAGTAATAACACGATGCAAGTCACAGCAGCTGGCTCTCTGTAAGAGCTGCCAAACCTGATCAGTCCAGACAGTTCAGGTAGAGATATCAAGAAAGATCTGACAAAGATAGATTTTCAAAGCCTAAGAAAATCTCAGTAATAAAGAAGCAAAATGAACAAAGCATTCAGGGCAGGCACCAGACATCAGGAGATGAAACCCATGGGAGCCAGGTACCTCAGTGCGCACGAGATGTGCCCGCGTGCCCTGCAGCATCTAACACGTAAAGCCCTTTTTCTTTAAACTGGCCCCCACACATCAAGAAAAGAGAAAAAGGTTAAGCTACGGTATTTAATGCAGCATTCATGCTGTCAGACATCCCAATGAGGATCCTTACTTATTGATCAACCTAAATAAAGTAGCAACCAAGACAGCATGCAAAGAGTTAGCTTGCAGCAGAGAACGATTAAAAAATGATTTTGGTGTTATGTCAGTGCACGAATTGATGAATTCTTCTTTTTCAACCATCAATAGAATTTATAAGTGCTGCTTAAATCACCTTTTAAAGCTGATAACCAAATCTAGTCTCTTTCCAGAAAACAAAAACCTACCATGTTCATTAGTTTTAGGGAAATCAGGGAAAGCTAGCTGGGCACCACGGTCACTTCTGGAAAGTGATCCTGCCCGTGTATCAAGAAGTACGTTAGGAAAAGAAGAGACAAGGAAAAGCAGTAAGAGGGTAAGGTTTCACACTCCGAGAAACCGAGGAAGCAACTCCATCCTCTCCAGAGGAGAAATGACTACAAGGAACCATGATTTCATTTGTACAGCAGAAGGGCTCATTTGTAACGTGCTTATAAATAGCCAGCCAATAAAATAAGATGATAAAATTTAAGACGGGGACTTGAGTTCGCTGTAAAATTACGCGGTTTTAACAGAATTAGGAGAGAGGCCAGACGAAGCAGAGCCCCCAGGAGGAGCCCTCCGGACGAGGCACAGAGCGGCTGACAGCGACCAGCGCCGCGGCTCCCGCAGGAACAGGCCACCCCGCACCAGCCCAGGCGGCTCCGGCGGCCCCCCGCGCCGCGCCGACCCCGCCGCGCCGCCCCGGGTCCCGCAGCCTCCGCCCGCTGCTCGGGAAGGCAGCGCTCGGCCTCCCGCGGAGCGACTCTCGGGCCCCCGCGGGTCCCACCCGCAGGGCCCCCCGCGGGTCCCACGGCGCTGTAGCCAGGCGCTCCGGCCGCCACAACGGCCGCGCCGCGCCGCGCCAGGCCCGGCCCGCCGCCCGGCCCCGCCGTAGGTGCCGCCTGTCGGGGCCGGTCCCGGTCCCGGCTGCCCGAGGCCCCGCGCCTGGAGCGGCGGCTCACCACGAAGACGGCCTCGGGGATGCCCAGGGGGCCCCGCTTCCCGCCCGCCGCCGCCTCGCCGCACCCCGTCTCGCTGCCGCTGGCCGCCGCCATCTTGGGGAACCGACGCTGCGTGCGCGGCCTTCGCCGGGACGCCCCGGCCGCACGTCATCACGTCGGCGCCGGGCCCGCCTCCACCCCGCGGCTATTGGCTGTCCGGCGTTGAGCGACGGCCCGGCGGCGACGCGTGTGACGCAAATTAGGGGGCGAGACAGGAGAGCGCGGGGCGGCCCCTATTGGAGCGCTGCGGGAGGGGCGGGGCCGCTGTCCCCATTCACAAAGCGGGAGCGGCGCCGCGGGCCGCCCCCGCCCCCAGCAGCGCCACGGCGGGGAGGCAGCAGCAGGGGCGCGGCCGAGGCTCCCTGCGGCGGCGCGCAGAGGCTGGCACCGCTGCCTGCGGCCCTCGTGGCGAGCGGAGGCTGCCGCGCCCACCTGCTTCCTCGGGAGAAGCTCCCTTCGCTCACGGAGCGCGCTTGCGGCGGGGCTGCAGAGGCAGCGTGAGGCACGGGACACGTGCGGGGGGGCAGGCAGCAAGGCCCCACCGCAACCCTCCGCTCAAACGCGCCAGGAGCTTACACTGTAGAGACGTGGCCCTTGCTGCCGCACCCTTTCATCACCTCATTTAACAGTATTCAGTGCGACCCTTTACCACGCACTTGTTACTATGCAATTTACGGAACTGTGCCAGCTGCTGAAGTCATTACTGGGAATGAGTAATGCAGCTTCCAGCAACACTTGAAGGAATGAAACCTTCTGCGAGACAAACATGCCTGTCTAGTCTGTTAACTCAACAGCTTGAGAGCTTAGTGCTTTATAACCAAGACAAAGCTTATGCTGGAACAGCACTGGCTGGCAGTGACACAGCAAGAATTAGTTATTAAATATTTCAAGTTCCTAACTGAAAGCAAGTGTCTACAACTCAATGAAACAGAAAGGCAGCCATTGAAAGCAACTGATCTTCAAAGCTTCTAATTTAGAAACAGAAACATCTGCAGGAGAGAGGTCTTATTAGCATGTCTTTCCCAGGCCCCAAGAGCTCAGCTGAAACAGACTGGTTAAGCAATGGTTTTGACTGGAGGCCAGCTGCATCCATAGTAGCAAACTAAGACACCCCCCAAAACTGACCCTCCCCCCCCCCAACAACACAGTGTCCTGGGGGGCTTAAAGTCAGCAGAAAGCCCATAAGCAGCCACAAGCACTAAGCATTCCACTTAACTTAAAGTTTCCATGCCCTTGGTTTTGAATCTTGAGGCTGTTTACACACCACACACGATTTGTGACTATACTACAGTGATTCTAAGAGTACAGAATTATGAGAAAGCCAATATTTTAACTTTACACTCCAAGTTGATTTGCCACTTGGCTGTGGAAAGCTCATTTCTCTTCCACATTCGCACCTCAGTGAGACAACCAGCTGCATCTTCCCCTCCACTCCCAGACCAAGCCCACCTTTCCTAAGAGCCTGCAGAGGGAAAAACAAGTTACTGCTTCTCAAAGAGAAACCGGAATAATTTGCTAACTGATCAAGGTCAGCTACCCTGACAGTTTAAATAAGGGATAACACTTCTGCATTTACAGGCAGTGTGGTAAGTGCAACCAAGCATCCTAATTCAGCTGCTGTAATTTGTACTACAGCAGCCTTTTGAGAAGACATGGAAGAAGGACCACACACACCCTCATGTGCCAAAGTTTATTTTTCAAAACCTCTTTCATCAGTTGACTGAATATGAGCAACAGCCTTAAAAAAACTTTGTATATTAACAAACTGAAGTTAAAATGTCAACACAACCAGTCTTGTGCTTAGGCTTTTTTTTTCCCCATAGAATGTAAACCCTTGATTTTTTTTCAGTTTGTGGCTAGTAGGTTTTTCATGCATTCTGTATTCTTATAAAATGAAGGAGCTCACGTAAAGGAACAACCACACAAGAATACACCTGTAAAACAGCTTGAACAATTTAAGGTTTTATCAGCTCCTTTTAAATAAATATCCAATAAAGGCACAAACCTGTTATGGGGAAAAATGTAACATACAAAACAAGAACTATTAAATAAATAAAGTGTGGGTTGGGGTGGGGGAAATCTGTTCCAGCACCTATTTTTGTCATTGCTCCAAGATGAGACTCCAGCCAAAAACATTCAGTAAAAGATTAAACATAATCACAAGGCTACACACATTTCAGATATACTGAAAGATCTGATGTTACAGTTTGTGTTGTAACTGTGCCAGTTACTACAATCTCTTTAAATAAATGCTCATGAGAATCTGCATAAAGCAGTGATGCAGTAATGTACTTATGACAGATCAAATACATCTCCAGAGTAATAGCAACATAGTCTTTCTATATTCCTAGCTACCAGTAAATGTATAAATGGTAACATGTACAGCTTCCATTGCTCAAAAATATAATCTTTAAAATGGAAATAAATGACTGATACACAGTGCCTTTAGATGTTGTCCTTACAATACAAACTACCCAAAAGTTTTCCCTTTTATGTACAAATTAAGCACCGATCCACAGTGCATACTATTCTAATTATAACCCCACCCTCCCTGCCACACATCAAAAACCCAGATGTGGATACACCTGTATTCAATCCTGTAGTCAGAAGTTATTCAATGTTTTACAAAAGTTCGTTTGCTATTTTTACCTACAAGTATTCCACCACTATGTGCACAGAACTGAGATTTCTCTAGTACATAATTTGTCTGAAATTAAAAAAGTTAAATTCAGTAACTTCTTGGAGGCAAAGTCAAACTATATCTAAAGAACATTAGAAAACCCCAGTTATTTAAAAAGAAGTACACTTTCAAGTCCAACAGGCCAAACACAACCATCCTTCCCAAATTCCCCCAAAGGTTATATCTTGTTGCATATCCCGTGAGAGACAGCCCCCTGTAGCAGCGTTAAATCCCATGGGTTAGGCTTGAATGACCCACTAAAGCACAATGCTGCCAAGCGCACGGCATTCTTCACGCCCTCCTCCGTGCTCACGCACACAGGGGCTCCCATCTCAGTTATTGGCTTTCTGAAGCATTCAGAACAGGATCCCGACCCACGGAGTTTGTGAACAAAAGGGAAAGTCACATGTATATACATACCTTCCCTGTTTCACTTTCACAACTATTCGCAACTGTTATGGGTTATTACAGGTACCCTCCAGAACAACCTTTGTCTACAATGTGGTTTTTTGGGAGAACAAATTCTGAGCCATAAGAGCCTTGACAGCATCCTAAGTCCTTGCATTTACTTCTAAGCATATAAACTTTGTTACTTAAAACATAATACTTGTCCATTTTGTGCATTCCAATATGTCCACAAGGAAGAGCTTGATAAAAAGCAGTCCTGTACAATTCCATGAGGACAGAAGTGTGTTAAGCAATCTTTTCTTCAAAAGGATAAATCTGTAAGAGCTGTGTTTCAACGTGTCAAACATTCTGAATGAGACTACAGATAAGACAGTTTATAAGATCTTTAGGATGTACCTCGTGGCTGTTTCTCCTTTTTTAATGCTAAATAAACTGGTATCAGACAGCTTTGCTACAAGAAAGCATACCAAAGAACTATTTTAAAAAAATCCAGAGCAAATTAGAAGTAGTGCAAACAGTACTTGGTTCTAAATCCATTTCTGAGTGAAGTACGTACATTCCAAATCTTCAGAATGCACTGCAAAAAAAGTTGTAATGAATATATACTGCTTGCCAGGTACTTGTTTGCTTATTTTATTAAAAATAACTGATCATGGCTTATACAACCCAGTATGGAAAAAAACTAACAGTTCATTGTGTCAGACACTGCCTGGTTGTAGCACTCTCAGCTATGACATTAATGCTCCGATATTCATTCCTTCTCGTACAATCTAATTTGAATTCAAGACTTCAATGCAGAATAAATCAATAAAATTAACTATTTCTTAAGTAAACAACTCCTCTTCCCCCACCCCACGCACACACAGAGGAACAATGACCCATTCCAAATGGAATCTATTCCCTCAACACAAAGATGGTAGCTACAGGCACCGGAGAATTCATTGGCTTAAAATCGTACAATTGTTCAACCCAGGAAAGGTGGATTAGAGCTTGAAGCCCTTTATAATTCAAATTTCAATGTTACCTTGCTGCATATCAATCCAATTCTTCATCACTACACATTCAGAGTCTCAGACTTTAAAATTTCTGCAAGGTTAAATTTCCCAAAAGGTTAGTGGTTATCAATTCCAAGGGTTGGGGTTTAACTGCTTTGCTTGACATAAGTATTTCCGTAGTATTATTAAGAAATACTTCTTCTGTACTCTTTGGACAAAATTTAAGCATTTGGAAAACAAGAGGCTTGTTTCCACTGTATTTTGGAAGTTCTCTATAGGACAATTTGACAAGATTTTCAGGCCTATTTGCATTTATAATAAGATTCAGAAATACTTTTGCAAATATAGCATCTCCAAGAGATAAAAACCATACTAATCTGGAGGTCCATAACAGTAGAAGCTGTCCGGTTTTGAAAAACCCAACTTTAATATTAATCATCAGTAGAAGCCACATCACAGTTGAGCTTTTCATTGTATTCTGCCACCAAACTTCTGGAGAAAGGGTTGTTTCTGATTCCATTTACTGTTTCTGATTCCATTTACTCTTTAATTTTTTTTTTTTTTAAGTGCTATCACATTTTATTGGGTGTTTAAAGATACAAGATAAGGCATTTTCATAGCCAACCTAAATTTCAAAAGAAGATTGTTAAATATGAAAGATGCATCAAAAGCCTGTGTATCTAACCCATCAGCAATAGCATACTTCGTAGATTAGTTGATTCACAAGATTTTCCTCTCAAAAAAAGTCTGTATTTCTTCTTACAGCATTATCATCTCAAAAATACTACAGAAGAAAGAAAAATTACTGCAGCATTAAAGAAAATGTTATTTAAAGGTTTGCACATATTTACACACTTAAAATAATTATTTTTGTATGGTTTGCAAGTAGGTTCTTGTTTCAGAAAAGCAGCACAAGCTGTTCTCTATGGCTGGGACAATTTTAATATAGTTACCACTTCTGAAGTGTCAGCACTATTGCAAGGTTTGCTTTTTTTGAACTAAGGAACTGAATTTTAAAAATAAAGTTACATCTCTTACCTCTTTTGCAGTTAGCAACAAGATTTCCCAATTGCTCCAATTTGCTGCTGTTGGGGTACACGCTTTCACTGTAACAAAAGCTACATGCTTCTTTCCCTACTCTGAGACAAGACCTTTCGCCCATGTCAGAGCCTGGCCCTTTCAACTAGCCATGTAACACTGACATTATGCCAATGGAGCAATTTATTATTTTCATTATATATATAAAATATACATATATATTTCTTGTTGATTCACAGCATTTAAAACTCACATTATAGAGTTTATGAATTATTATAAGCTATACTAATGTGAAAAAGCTGTCTGATTTCATACAATATCGGCCTTATGATAATGCAAGCATTACTCTATCAGAGTATTTATTAGAGCATATGAAATTTTTATTGCTCAACTTCATTTGAGTTGTGTCTTGGTTAAAACAGCCACAGAATTTATGGAGAAAATAAATAGGATTTATGACATTCTCAGTTAACTTCCTACAGGCAATCCACTGATGAATAAGATTGCAAAGCAATCACATAACCCTCTTCTCAGAAGGTGCAAGTTGGATTCTCATCTTCAAAGCTGAGTTGACCTCAAAGATTACAGTTTCCTATTGAACAGTCTAAAAAACCAGTGAACAAACATGATTTCATACCACAATGACTGTTATAAACAAGAATCTCTAAAGCATTGCAATTCAAATTAATATTACATTATACAGGGGAGAAACAGTTGCCCTGTTCAAGAATACATCATGGGAAGAATGAAATTCAGTCTTTTCTTTTTACCAGTATTTGGTTGCTCACACATCTTCCTGCTTTGGCGGCTTTACATGAACTGTATCTGTGAAGCAGAGATTATATATTGTTAACACCACTTTCATAACACATGGTTTCTCATTGTTTCAGAGGTATGAATCGATGCAAGTGCCTTGTTATCTGTAAGTTGGGACTATGGGTTTTGTCACTTCAAAAAAGCCAACCCCAAAACAAAACAGAAAAACCCACAAGCTTCCCCCCCCCCGCCCCAAATCCCAAAGAGCACTAAGAACAACGTATCTAGACATATCTAGATGACAGGAGTACGCAATTCCTTTCACTTGAATGGTCTCCCATCCATGCCTGCCTTTGCTTTATAGTTCAACCCAATCCTCCAGTAACCTTTCACCACTGCCATAGTCAGTATGACTGAACCAAGTATACACATAACATCACAGAAAGTCTCAAGTTCTAGATTCATTCTCTGCTCCCATTTTCTTAACATTGGCGCAGTGAGAAGCTAGCCATTGTTCCTGATTGGCTGCTCTCCATTTGTACTTTCTTCCTTGCCTCCTATAGCTGCATGCTTTCATCATCTGTGTATTCTCTCTCACCTGCAAAAGCCTGCTGCCCCTGAGGAACCCCTCACCTTCTCAGAGGCAGAAATAGATGTTAGTAGCCTGTCATAAAATATGACATTTGGTTTCTTTTACTAAGACTGAAATTTCAATATGAGCCTAAGATTGAAGAGAACAGTTCACCTGAGTTCCAGAAACAGGTGCAAAGGGGTTTGTTGGCCTTAGACCAGGCTGCGTATACATCATTGACTGCGGTGCCATCAAAGGAGCAGCTCCAATCTGAGGAGGTACCTAGAAGGAAAAGGGAAACAGATAATAGACAAGTAGTATATACAAATCCACTTGATTCTAGAAGCTACATCTTTTTCCATTATAAGCATAGTAACAAATAAAAACAGATTCACACACACAGAGTCGGTTAAGTCACAGCTTTTAAGAAAACTTTCTGTATAAAATTTAGAATAATGTCTTCCAATGTAGAATGTGAAAAAGCTATCCAATTTCACACAATATTGACCTTATGAAACAATACATAAGCTGCAGGACAAATCAAACATAATAATGCTTGCCATGACACCCACTGAAGAAAAAAAAAAAGGCAACAAAAAAGCACGCACACACACACACCCCTACACCTGTTTTCAGGAGTATGAAACAGGCAAGCTCCTTACCATTCCATATACAGGCACTTGAGGTGTGGTCACTGGGTATGCAATAGGAGCAGGTACCTTCAATCAAAAAAAATTTGATGTCTTTTAGATAAGCTCACACATACTAGTAACTTGCACAAAACTGTACAATATTTAACACTCAAAATAGCTAACATTTATGAGAAATTGACTTACATATCCAGGATAATGTACTCCATTCTGGCAGGGCAAAAGGAGTAAGGACAGAAAATTATTTAAAAGGTCAAACTGAAATTCTAACCAAGGGATGGACTAAAGTCCTGCACCAAAACTATCTGCAACTATGCTAAAGCCACAAATTAGAACAATTGAAGCAGGGGGAAAAAAGGTGCAAGGACAGTAACATTAGTAACTGTGCCTGGTAACTTTGATAGGCTCCCTACCTAGGAGGCTATTACTTACAAGATTTACAGCAAAAATAGAACTTTTACTAAATCTGGCCATATTTGAGTATATTGCTTGCATGAACAATTGGACGAGAAGCTTTTTGGAAGGCATGCAATAGTCCTTCTCCCTCCTTTTACGTGCAAGATATAGAAAAACAAGGAAGCCAGTGACCAGTCAGCCCAAGAAACAAATAGCAATGGATGTTTAGTCAGCCAAAATATCGCTTACATACTAAACTAATTCTGATGCCTGCAATATACCACAATACAAAGAACGAGAAACAAAAAGCATCTTAACCCAGGTTACGGGTTAACTTATACCAGGTTATATTTATAGGTACAATGATACATGCACTTTATATTGCCATGCATTAAGTAGTGTTAGTTAATTATATTAAAAAAACCTGAAGCATTATTTAAAGTATTTTGCTATGAAAGATTATATGTGAGGCTGAGCATTACTACAGTCTCTGAATGCCACAGACCAAGCCAGAACACTTAGGCCATTCCAGCTGCTGGGGCACTGATTTCAAAAGATAGCTTACAGCTAAGGCAGTTCTTTGGATTGTTAATTGTTTGACTTCCTAGCAAACAAGTGAGCTGATACATGGCATAAAGCACTCAAACATAAGCTTAAACCAGAAAGCATAAGACAAGAACATGCGAAAGAAAAAAAACCCACCACACAGCCCAAACATACAGTGGTTAATATGTGCTACGGTGTCCCACAGATAAGTATCTTCTAAAAACCAGAATACATCAGCACTCTAACATAACATGTTCTAGAACACCAAGAGGGGACAGAAAGATTTTTATGGTCTCAGAAGTCTCACGCACAAATTATAACCTGAAATCACACAAGTACTACACAACTGAGATATTCTATAATCTAAATTTTTTGATTTTGGTTTCAAGTTCAAATCTGGATTTAATAGCCAATTTAGCTCTGATTTTTGATTGAGCATATCCATATAAGCTAGAGAAAAAAGAAAATATTTAGGACAAAAGTATTCACACTGGAAAATAAAGTCAGACAGCAGTCCAAAATTCATAGCAAACACTGCAATTACTCTAGTTGTACATAAAGCTGAGGTAAACATTCTGAAATACAGCTGCCTTGGAGGAAAGTAGAAGTAAATTGTATTTATACAAATGTTTGAACAGAAAATACTGGAAAAAGCTCTTAAAAAGCATTGCACAAGAGTCAGTTGCCTACAAACATCCCTCCTGAAAACCAACATTCTGCAAGTTAAGTAATTTTGTAACTTTTACCTAGTATTTGGTATTGTGTTCAAAATGTGATGAAGTTGCTGCTAAACATGATCAGAAATTCTGAAGTGCTACCTGAACTGATAATTAAGGTGCCTTGAGGGGGCTACGATGCAGTAGCCTTCCATGTAATGAACACAAGAGGGAACAAAATCCAAAAAGAACAGTAGTTATTTGGTCTTGAAACAGGTTCTTAAAGGCATTTTTGTATTGGGAGGGGAGGGAGGGTTATTTGTGTCAATTAAAAAAATACTCCTGAATTTAGATCTGTCACAAAGCTGGATTTTTCCCTCCCCCCAACAAGTCTTTAATGGACAAGTTTTACTGTGATATGAAGTAAAGTATACTAATATCTCCATCTCTCCATCCCATTCAGTTTGTGAAATGATCTTACAAGCAGGCTTTTCAGTCTTGTCCAAAGCAGCCTTTGCTATTCCTTTTAAGTTAATTCATGAAGAAAAAAAGGCATTTGCTAGTAAGAAGTATGATTTCAATGGCACAGAAATTACCATATGTGGAATAGGGGGTAAGGGAGTAGGGTTCCATGTGGTTGATGTGCTTGTTTTCGCTTGCCAGTTCATTCCACCAGTAAGTTTTTTCTCTGTAGGCTGGGTCCACTGCATGTCTGATCTAAAATGAAATTGTAATATTAGTTTTCACATAGGCCAGCGGGTAAATAGTAACACAATATACTGGAAAACAGAAAAAAAAAAAGGACATGCTTTGTAATAGATGTAGGCAATTGAAATCTACAGGTGACAGAAATACTCAAGATTTATTTCAGTAACTGCTTGTATCCCTACTCCAGTGAGTATGAAGTTTTGGGGTTCTGTTTTATATTAAAAGTAAACTATCATCCACTGCACAGTATAATGATTCAAAAGAGCTTTTAATATAACTGCAAGACACTTATGTCTGCTCACAGAAATATTCAAATAAAAATACTGCAACTGCAGAACTGAAGCATGCTACCTCATATTTTAAGTTTGCCTGTGTTATGATAACTGAACATATTAACTCATTGTTTCAACACTGTTCTTGATAGTGAGATTCTCAGCTCTGGAAAGTAATCTGCTATGTCGGTGCTGGTAAAATGTAGTACAGATTATCAGTCATACAAGAGAATTAAATAGATATATTCACTTACTTTTTGGGTGGAGTTCCTCCAAAGCCGAGATCTAGGGGGAGAAAAGAAACAAACGCTCACAAAAAAATCACCAAATATTTAGGTTTTTTTTTTTTTTGGGGGGGGGGGTGGGCAGCATGGGGGGAGACTCTTGTTTTGTTTGCAGTAGCAAATGGGACAATAAAGTTTTAAAGCTTCATACTTACTTCCCACAAGATTAGCAAGTGAAGAATCGAGATCATTTGCCAAAATTTTTCCACTTTGCTGATTGGCTAAAGCAGTTCTTTGACTTTGTGGTGGTACTGTGGGTTGCAGTACGTCATCTAGAAGAATAAAAGCTAAACCAAGACATAAAAAGAAGAACATAAAAAAAAACTGTTACCAAAACAGTACAATGCATTTATGGAAAGAAATACATAAGCCAGGGAGGCATCTTCCTTACATAACACTATCAGTAGGATTTTTTTTTTTTTGAATATTTATATGTGGAAGATCAACATGCCAGAAGTGTTTAAAGCTTAGGCAGAAGCATAGTTTAACCTCTTATTCTGGAGTATTGTATTCTAATACACTGTCCAATTTTACTTCAACAGTAACTGGTGGCATTTTTAAATTAAGCTAAATCCCTCCTAAAACTCAGAAAAAAATCATTCAAGATAGCTTCAAAGTGTAATTTCTCATAAAAAATATAGCCATAGTTTCACAATACTGCTAGTATCTTGAACATACACAAGAGTTCCTTTGTTATACATTCACAAGAACTTTGAGGCAAAATAATATCAATCAGCAGAAAGATAATTAAGTTATTTTTTATGCAAAGCATACACTTAACTAGCTTTGCATTTTATTTCTAAGTACAACGCCTCTCAACAAACTTAGGGGGAACTTATCACATACCAAGAGGAAATACCGATTTAATAAGCACTAGAAAAAGAAAAACAATCTTACCCATTAACAAATATCCGATGGACCACATTGGAAGTTTATTCCCCCCAAAAAAGAGAGAAAGATTTATTAAACAGTATAAGATTACTCAGAGCTAATTTTAAAATCAAACAAGTACAGTTAAACTGATCGGCCATTATCTTATCAGCCCTATGTTATTCAGCTTGCAAATGGATTAAGTTATTAATTTCTGCATTGTAACTGCAGTTATGCTAAACTGTTAGGCAACTGTAGCTTGCAGGATGTAAGTTAGTTACAAGGTAGTTTTTACCATTAGTAGTCCTGTACTCTGGTGCAGTAGATTTTCCTCCAAAAACAGCATCAAAGTCTGCATTAATTGCTGAAGAGGTGGTACTTGGAGGAGCCGAATGAAGAGGAAACCCTAAACAAGAAATTCAGAGTAAATGAGATACACCCATTAAGTAGATACCACTCATTACAGTGAAACCAGAACGTTAAAAATAAATTACCATCAACAGTCAGAGGATGATACACAGAGGTATATGCAGGTTTATGACCACTAAAGTCATCTTCATGAAGAAAAGGAAGAAAATAAGATCAGATTAAGAGAGAAAAGGAAGGGAAAATCCAAAAAAAAAAAAAATCAAGTCTGCAACTATAACTAAAGAATTCTTAGGAACAGGAAAAAGATTCTTATTCAGCAAATTTGAAAAATGTCAGTTAACTCTTGCATTGCCTATCACCAAAAAAAGTTTCAGTTTAACAGAAATCAGGAAAAAGTCTAGCTGAGATACAAGTCTTAGGATGCCTAGCTTGGGCAAGCTGAACAAGATAATGGATTCTTTCAACGCTAGAAATAAAACTTTAGGGAAACACGTTTTGTTAATAACTCAGGAATAGCAAAAAGTGAAGACTGGTTCAAACCATAAAGACTACACAACACAGTTTGTTAGTAGTATTATCTCCAGTTGGAAAGAAATTAGTTTTTTGTTTTTGTTTTTTACCACTAAACAGTTCCACTGTTTGTTTGGAGGAAAAGGTAGAACTGATGAAAGGGGTGGTAGATTTTACAGCTTCTTCAACGGGCTTCATGTCAAAGATGTCCAGATGAGGTGGAGAACCAACACAACCATTTGAGGATGAGAAAGGACCTTTCAGATGCAGCAGAAGTCAAGAAAAGAGAACACAGAATACAAATAGCAGAGAAGAAAAATAGACCGAAACGATTGTACATGAGAATTTCTAGAATTAGAAGTCAAGCAGCAGATTTCCACCTACTGACCAGCCCAGTTAAGATACAAATTCTTAATTTCAGATGAAAAACCTAACAGTTCTCTATTTGGGGAAAGTGCAATTCTAGTATGGCCATGAGGTAGGAAAGGGAGAACAACAGAACACTTCTCAGTAATAAGAATAGTCAGGGATTACTTTTTAGGCTTTAGGAATATGCCTTTTAAATAGCACTTAAGCATATCAGATCCACCTATTAAAATACTAACACTTGTAATGGTGTTACCTTTGCCTTATTTCAGTTTAAGGTGTATTTTTTGATGCCTATCCTGATTATTCTTTGGAGGAATGGGTGAGGGTATAGAGAACGCCATCCCCATGAAACTGGGAACAGCAGCTTTGCAATAGGTACCTGAAGTTACAAATAAATTTTTAATGAAAAATGCATTAAATTTCTTAATTGAAAGAAAATACTCTTACAGCATCTTTTCAGTTACCCCCGCTTCATTTATATTTCTCAGTATATTTGGACTTTTCATTCTTGGTTACAATTAGTCTTCCCCTCCCCTTTGTTGAATGCCTCCTTCATTCCATTCACTGCACATTGTTCAAGAGATCTTATTTTTTTTTTAAATGCATTACAGTAGTGACAATTTGCCAGAGCTTTCAGATGACTTGGTTTTATACTCTATCAAGAATAGAAGTATTTGGATGTGGAGTAATTAAGGTTTAAGCTGCAGATTCAGTTAAGCATGAACCTGTGCTTTATCATGAGATAATATTCTTGTATTCTAAGAATTCACCCATCATTTAGACAGTAAAAATCACAGTATCTGCTTACCTCCCCATGCACTGCTTGCTGATGTTGCTATAGCTGGAGTACTCTGCACAGTTGGAACAAATGCAGGCTGAAGATCAAAAAGATCACTTGAAAGGTTGGGCATGCTGAAGAGGAAAAGAGAGACGGGTGAACATGAAGATAAAAGGCACTGTATTCTTGTGCTATACACAAACTTGTACCAACCTCACTTTTTTCCTTTTCACTAGGAGCCAGTCAAGAATAATGGTACAGAACAAGACCAGATAATCAAGCATTTCTTATTGGGTAATACCAAAACCCATGTGAACATACCAGGAAGTCATCAGCAAAAGGTTATTTGTGAAGAGTATATCCCGTAACTAGGGTTCATGCTTTGCACTTGCCTGCAGAGCTACCTGGCCAATGTCATTTATGCTTGCTTCAGAAAGCAAATGCTCTCTCACCTGTTTGTTGTGGGTGCTGGTACTGCAAAAAGGTCAACAGCTGCAGTGGTATTCACACTTTTTCCTGATAAGGTGCTTGGAGATGCTGATGTGGAAGTGGAATTTGATACCACAGAAATCTCTCTTAATCGCTGCTCCTGAAAGGTAAGATAAACAGTTCGAAATTTAATTTCATTCATTTATTAACTCTTCAGTCCTGATTCAGCTTTCAGTGAGAGAAAGAGTATCTTGTCCTGTTCTAGACTATACTGTGCACTTCCTCAGGAAATGGTGATAAACAGGTAAAAAACAGAAAGACCAGGATTGAGGCCTTAAGAGAAGGATGTTGCCAGGAGGACAACTCAACCTGTACCAACGAGCTAACAAAGGAAAGACAGCATTAAGGAAGCAAGAGGAGAGAACACACTGGGTTTTCTTTCAAAAGTGTAGGGACTAAGTCTATAGATTATACCTAAACACCCAAGATCTGAAATGCAAAACCTTTAGCTTGCAAAACCATACATGAGAACAGTTAAGCATGGACAGAAAAATAGCTTGTGTTCTCATTACGAGCAACATGGCTGAAGAATCATGCTAAGCCATCATTCCATACTTTACAGGGGAAAAAAATTCTCATCTAGCAATAAACAGTCCTATAGTAGCAACACTGTATGCTAAACTATTGTGACAAGACCCAGCACTCTTGTATACCCATTTCATGAAGCTCTGAGATATAGAATCCAGTCTCCTGAAAAGAAGAATATCAATGACCCATTTCAGTTGCCAGCTATTCAAATCATACTCCTGGGTAGAAGGGTCACCATACATTGGCAACCAACACACCTACAGAGTGAAGTCTTTGCCTCTCTTAAGGTTGGAGCCCCCACACACCCTAGCTTAAACCAACCCTGGTTTTAAGTTGTATCTAGTAAAAAAAAATCTTTGAATATAATCTTTTTAAAGATATAGTACCTTAAGTGCCTGCAGTCTAGCTTGTTCCTCCTCCAGTGCCTGCTGCTTCTCTTTCTCATCCATCCTGCTAAATGACATTCCTGTGCTGGCAAGTGTGGAAACAGCGCTGGATAGGGCACTAGCTCTAAAAGTAAAAATAATTTTTTTAAAAGTTAAATTAAGAAAAACTCTCAGCTAGCACATCACTACTTGTTGAAGCATCAAGTGCCTTATCTTTTATATTTATTCTTACTTTACTCTTTTGTACAGAAAAGCAGACATATCAATAATAAGGCAGCGTGGTGAAGGGACAATGCCTCAAGTTTCAGTGAGCAGGTACTGGAAAGTGCAGAATGTAACAGTTTCGTTTTTACTTTAAAGGTCATATAGACTAGAATTTTATTCCTTCAAATGGCAGAGGTGTGGAAAGCTTGAGTGTACATATTATACAGACAATTGGAAACAAAGCGCAGAAGTTCTTCCCCACATACCACAGTTTAGCAGAATACTGTGGAAAGCACATCTTCAGATACTTTTGAAAAGTCTGTTGTGCAGGACAGCAATTCAGGCATGCACATTACACTGACATACTTGTCAGTATTTACCCACATTTCTGAGGGGGAATGTCAATGTCAAAAGAGATCTTTCTCTTACGTCAGAGTACCTCTCAAGTCAGAGGTGCTGCTCATACATATGGATACCCATCTTGAAAGAAAGAATAATGCAATACTTGCCAGCGCAAAACATCTAAGTTAATTTGGCAGTTTTAAGAAGAGGAGACTCTGAAATTTTTATAACAGGTTAAGATAAATTCATGGCCTGAGAGGTATATAATTGACAATAAAGGTAAACACCAGCCCATCCTGGGTTAAAAGACAAAAAATCCCCAACCTCAAAACACATGTACCTTAAAAGTCTTACGAGAGAGGACTTCAAACTGGTAAAAGGTGAAAAGAATAATACACAGGCCTCAGCTCAGTGGTTTATTACAGCATAGTAAGAAGTCTGACAGAGACAGGGACACAACAGCTATATCTACTCATCAAGTGTGACTAAGCTATCAGACAATTACTCAATATATGCTTCATTTATACTTGTACAAAGATACACTTGTAAGTGACTAAAATCCAAGAGGAGAACCTCAAACGGTTGAATCCAGAAGCCTAAAACTTCAGTAAATACATCACTGCCATTCATTTGGTGCTCACCTGCTGGCAGCAGAGACTTCTTTTGTTTTCTTTCCTTCCAGAGAAGCCAAATGCTGTTCCAATGCTTCAAGCAAGCTGCTGGGTGCCTAAAGTTAAAGTATTCATAAAACACTGCTTCTAGACAAAACATTATCATTGTTTAGCACACAGATTAGTTTCCCATCCATCGACTGCGAGAAACAAAATAAAATAAACACAAAAATTGTGCCCTGAGGGTCCCCCCCCCTTTCTGTACACGCAAGTTCTAGATATACATTGGTGGTACATTAGAAGTAGTGGCATCACACAGACATGAAATAAGTATTCCCCCAGACTAGGTCTGCTTCTGTGTATGTAAATTGAACTGGGGTGCGGGTGCGTGTGCGTGTGTGTGTGGAAAACAGTGTTTGCTATGCTAAGATAAAAACAGTAACCAAGTGATTAATCAGCATTCCCTTAAATTTGCTGAAGTATCCACAGGAAGCCTTTGCGTTTTCATTCCTTCCCCCCACCCATAACAATAAAAAGCCAACAATCACTTTCTTCCAATCAGATCTTCACAAAAGCTTGCATTGGAAACATTTATGACCACAACAGTATGTCAGCTTTGATAAAAGCAGAATAAAATTTGACCTAAGTTTTGTCTCAACAATACTATAGACTGAGTAGCTATTCAACACACAATTAAACAATAAACTCAGTTTCACCAAAGCTTTTGGTAGCATAAAACATATTAGAAAGTAACATCACTTCAAATAAAGTTTGTTTTTTTGTCAAGAAAGTCACCCATGAGAAGCTAACAACATTAAGCTGTTTTATAAACAAGGAAAAAGACTAAAAAAAGGCTTCACTCCACTTAAATCTAGTAAAGTCTGGCATTTGAATGTCTTGCTCGACACTTCAGTTGGAACTCAAGACACCTAAATGAGCATTAGGTGAACAACACACAGGAGCTTATGAAGTCTTTTAAGAGCACAGCCATGATATTATTCAACACCTGAGACAAATCTTAACTACTGATGGATAACAAGACCAAGTTTAAAATAGAAAGACTAAATAGCACCAGAACTGCTTTAGTTCCTAAAAAACTAAACAAGCAAAAAACTCACCACACTGCCAATCACAATATGTTTCCTTTCTGCCATATATTTGTACCCACTTAAAGTATTCCCTCCCTACCAGAAAAAACAGCTTAGAATAAGTTTGAGCTGATCTTGATTACATGTTAGCAGCCAGTAATATTTCTCCAAGTCACGCTTGCAAAAATAAACCCTCCAAAAGGCAAAACAATTAGGCTACAACTCTTGGAAGAGTTCACTGCCTTGCTGTTTCAGCCACGTTACTCATGTCTTTTAACTACATAGCCCCTGCTCCACAAAATGAGTGGATTAAAGCCTACAGCGGATTCAGATGAAGGGAATAGATCTCTTAAGTTTTAACCTACTTGCCAGCTCAGTCCTCATCAACTGGCAGGGTTTCAGAGACATTAAACCTCTGTTACCACTTGCCAACTTTCAGTAGGTAGCATAACTATGATAAGCACTGCTCAAAAGAAAAAACAAACTTGTCCTTGCTAGCCCTTCTATCTAAAAACTGGACCAATGTATGTCCTGGAAAGAGGAAAATTATTAATCAGAGAAGGCTTTGGCAAGTCCCTATCTGGAACACTAAGTACAATTCTGGCTTCCAACATTCAATGAAGCCAGATTCAAGCTACAAGAGATGCAAAGAAAGGCAATTAGAATAATCCTATAAAACTGCTTGGCTTAAAGGTCTGAGTTGATACTTCTTTCCATAAATAGAGCTACGTAAGCTAGAAGCCAGTGTTGTTACCACAACTGGACATGAATAAATTCAGCCTACAAACTAGACAGCCAACCCCCAGGGGAGCAGCACTTTGAAATGCCTTTTCAGAAAGTAATCAGGGACCAAAAAGGACTTTTTGCCTTTCAAGAGAAAGGCAAGTTTGCAGTAGACATTACATAATACGGCTAGATAGATAATCCCAGTAGCAGGGGTCTGTACTCCAACTCTGGAAAGTTTTTTCTGGTCTATATTTCCTTTCAAGATAACACTAAAACCTATCTGCATGGAAAAGCATGTTCTATATTTTAGAGAGTTTAAGAAGAAAAAAAAAAAAACAAAACAGACCAATACGTTCTCTGTAACTGCATTATCCAGTTGAAAGGCAGTCTGAAAGGTACACTCTCTTTTCTGAACTTTCTCATTGCTAGAGACACCCAACAAAACATTAGAGTTGAAATTTTCTGAGTGAACAGAGGTTAGTAGTTTTACACCAGAAAAGATGCCTCATTAATACAGATACTATGACTTGAAAGAGTCTGTGTTTTATTATTAGAAAAATCACCTAAAGACAACATCTGATAGATTAACACCCATACAGGGGAAAGCAATCCTGCCGCACTGATGAAATACAGTAACTAGTAGAAAATAAACAATGTCACCATGAACCAGGGCACCTAGGAAGGACACTGCTATTTCATTGATGAGAGCCAGCAACAGCAGCACTATCAGTGCAAATAGCTAGACTAAGTCTTTCACAGCCAGGTAAAATAATAAAATGTTCATTAAGTTTTTGGAAACTGACTACTTAGGACTACATCAGATGAAGATGAAACAGAAATAAGAGAATAAGAACGATCAAATTTGGGAGGACAGCAACATTTAAATCAGTCAGCAATTTAAGCTACTGGTGAGAGTTCAAGAACACTTCAAGTACAAAAAACGACCCTGGCAGTGAAAAAGTGAAGTGTGAATATTTGTCAGAATTAGGAAAAAAAAGTTATACAGTAGTAGCAATAAGCAGCAGTAATAACAAGCTTCTAAACACACAAATTCGTTGTTCTCAGGAACAGCTTAAAGAAACTCTGAAATATGCATATCCCCAAACAAAATATACAACAAAACCTAAGCAACTAAGTAATTAAAAATATATGTATATATGGAGAGACATAATATGGTAGACCAGAATTTGAACAAAGGACTGCTGTTGCAATTTATCATCCCTGATGCTGTCAGAACTTCTATCAGGACCACGAACACACTGAAAACTAAAGCTGTTTTGAATGCCCAGTATCATGAAGTTCTAGGAAGTTGTTTTAACGTGGCACTAAACTGATTTATGATTATTCAACTCTTAGGTGCCATAGAATACTTGACTGACAGTGACACCAAATTGCCAAAATACACAAAAGACCGAAGGCCACCACAGTTCAGAGAGTTGCCTTGCATGTCTAACCACGCTTTGAATAGCTGAACTACTAGAAGAAATGTAAGATGTGAGAGCAGCAAATTAAATGAGCAAAGAGATTTATAAGTTTCAGATACAAAAGCAACAAAATGAAGTTAGGTCACCTATTCTTAGCAAATCGAGAAAAACCCCATGCTTTGAAGAACCTCGTAATGACCTGGTTAACTGGCCAAGTAAGAGCACACAAACCCCGCGTTCAAGCCAATGCCATCTGTGAAGAAATACTGTCTCAGATTTAAGTATAATTTCATTAGCATAATACAGACATCAGCTGAACAGGCAGTGCTGATTAGAAGACAGTTGAGATAGTAAGATGCTAACAGCTATTCAAACAGTAAGAAAGAACATTACACTACTACATTTGCTTATTACTCGTCTTCATCCTGTTGGTTATAGTCATATTTCTTTCCTGCTGCAAAGGCCTAGAAGTACTTGAAAAGGATTAATATTAATTGCTAAAGCAATTATTAGAGACTGGTACTTTATAAAACAAGTACAATTTGAGATGCAAACTGTATCATAGAAAATAATGAACAACAGTGAGGATAGTTCAGATTTGACTTCATATTAAAAACACTGAATGAAATTTAGGCAAACCTTCACAAAAGATATATATTTACATGATTAACCTATGAAATTTAGTTTCATGAAGACAGCATGGGATTAGACATTGTGGTTCATGAAAATTTACACATCAGATTAGCTGTGTCACATGGAGCCCACTTCAACAACTTGAGTACTCTAGAACTATACGGCACTCTCCTCTCGTAACAGACTGCCACCAGGTTATTCTACGCTACTGAAAGGATGCCAGGTATCCCAGTCATGTTGCGTTGATGCTAGGTTAGAAACACAGCATTCTTATGGATGGAAGAAACTTGTAAAGAATAGCTTTGGGCACTTTTGAGGACTACCAGCGTTTCCTGTTCACCAAGTCAAATCATCTCACTTCCCATCTGCTCCTCTATTTATCCTCACTAGAAGATATTCCCCTGCATTCCACCTTTTAGACTAAATTTTCCAGTGCACAAGCTATTCTTAAGCATGCTCCTCATTACTGAGCACTATTCAAGCAGAGCACCGATACAGAAACAAATGATCTATTTAGAGGCTGGGGGGAGGGCAGAGTCTTGACTGAGCAAGCAAATAGTAACCTTCATATGTTTAGTGGAAGACGTTGTGCTACAGTGAAATGAAAGGTTTTCCCTCAAGACAGTGCAAGATGCTTACGCACTTATGCACCATAATGTCAATCCCTTGTGATAAAAAAAGTTCTTACATAAGCTTTTCTGAGAGTTTTATTGCTTTAAACAATCAGAAAAACTTATTAACAGCTGCAAAATATTTAAGCACTGAGTACTTTTGATCCAAGGGAAAAGTGAGCACATGTATTTCCCATATATAAATATATGGAAGTGAATACATCCTCAAAATGAATGATGACTATGATGCACACAAACCTTTAAAAACACAAAGGACAAATTAATTGGGTTAAATCAATATGAAATGTACACTGACCTGAGTAAGATCTGGAATGTCACCCTGATCAATTCCAACTTGCTGAGTTTACAAAAAAGGGGGGGAAAAAAATTACATTACTCCATGCAGCGGCAATGAAAATAAAAACTGTGAGGTCTGAATGTTACATATAAATAACCCTTTTTAATGTCTTAGTTTCTAACTTTCTGTACTGGTACTAGTTCGGATAAGAACATGCCTTAGAAATCTAAAATATATTACATTGCATCTCAGAACAAAATTCTATCCAACCTTTTTCATGCAGAAAAGCTTACTGGAAGCATTAGAAATATCTACATTGCTTACTGGAACTTCTCCCCTTTGAGCAACTACAGTAAAAAAAAAAAAAAAAAAAGTAAAAAAATACTAACATCCAGTCCATTCATTTTGGACCACTCAAATTTATAGCACTTTAGACAAAAAAGTTTATGCTGGCTGACAAATGAAAAGGATGCCTTAGAATCTCACTTCACATTAATGAGCATAAACAATGTTTACAACACCTAGTCTGTAAAATACTACTTTTGTATAATAAAGTTAAGCAAACAGATTCATGTTTGTGAAGTTACCTGATTATGAATATGTATCACTGTACCAGAACAGATGCCTAAATGATACCTGCTGCACAGACGTAGATTTATTTACCTCTGCTACTTTGAGGAATTCTGACAATTTGGTCATTCTGGCTAGAAATTTTTTGTAAATATCCAAGCCTTCTTTGCACTGGTTCTTCTTCATATCAAAATATTTTTCTGAGGAGGCAAAGGAAAAAAAAGAAAAACACTCTTGTAAGTTAACACTCTCCCTGGCAAAAAGCTGGCATGGAATTATAAATGTTAATTTGAGACAAGCTTCAGGGAGAGAAGAGACAGTAATAACTCATTAAAGCTATCTGAGTTTCAAAATGGACATGAATATCTGACACCTTTTGTAATAAAATCAGTCAAAAGAAAAATATTTCTTTTCTTGCTTCAGTATACTAAAATACAATGCAAAGCTTTATTAAGCACAGATGTGAATCACTTCAACTGTTTAATTAGATATTTAGGGGAATATTTTTAAGAAATTTTATTAGCAGGCAATGAGGCAAATTATTTTATTGTTGGAAAATATTCCTGGTATATATTTACATTTTTAGACCCATATCATTATGCTTTGGACACAATATCCAAAAGACATCAGAATAACAACTGAAGTGGTACACAAACTGAACTGACCTGAAGGATGCGGGTGCCATTCCTTTTGACACTCGTTATGGTTTTGCTCTATATACTTGTAGATATTTCACCAAGTCAAAATTAATAGACACGGAAATAAACAGATCAGAAGACATTTTAATTCAGAAATTTGCTTGAATAGTCTTCATTACAAATCTTTGCCAAGAGCTTACCAAGCTCGAGGGGGCATATATAACAAGATAAAAAAAACAATATAAATAAAGTATGGGAAAACAGAAGTCAGTCATGCTGTGACCACACGAAACATACAAAAATAAGTAATGTTCCTGTCTACAATGGGCCAGTGAACATCAGAATTTAAGGAAACCAAACCAGGTGCCTCACTAATACTTTTACAGTCCAATTGCCAAAGGGTATCCACTGCAAATTCATGGTACTTTTGTTTTGTTCTCAGTCACTCTCTTGTCTCAGTTTCTATTTCAGAATGGTTCACATCACCCCACACGGTCAAAATAAAAAAGTATGCTTAAGCTATGCTCGTTGCCACTGAGACTAATAAGGGCTTAATCTAATGGTAATGAATTTGAGACAATGTACCAGGGAATTACAGTCAAACTGCCTACATTTTTTAATTCTCTCAACAGCTTCAACCAAAGTTCAAAAACTAAAAAAAATTCTCACATACCTAAAAGATTAATAATCCCCTCATTGTATGCTGCAAAAAGTCTAATGGAATCTTTAAAGAGGAGCATAAAGGCAGCATTTATAACACCGTTTGTTAGTTCATTTGGATTTGCCTGTGTAGAAAAGCAATGAGAAAGTAAATTAGTATTAAATAAAATAACCAAGATCTTGCTTCAAAATAAGAGTGTTACCTAACAATGAGCTTAATGTACTTACATCAAAATCAAGGAGTGCATCAAGCTGATTCTGTATGATTGGAAGGGTTTTCACAAGCTTTTCAGCATTCATGGTTCTCATCACTCCATCTATCCTACAGAGCAGGAAACAGGTTTACTGTTTACCAAGAAACTTCAGCACATTATGTTGTTTCAGCAATATTACATTATCTGCAGGGTCACAATCAATACCAACACATGACAAGCTTAAGGACAACTGGTATTTTCTCCCCATATGAAAAACCCCAATGAAAGAAGCAGCAATAGTCTTACCCTCTTTTCATTTTGGTGAAGTCTACTGCTACAAGTCTATATGAAAGTGCTTTTTCATTCAAGTATCTGCTATACCGCCTGATGAAGGTAGACATATCATAGCCTAAAAAATTAAGTGCTTATAAGGTTAGACATTTTGAAGATGTACACTTTTAAAGCTTTTTCCGGTACTATTCTCTTATTTGTCCATTTCACATTAATCTGCATAAAAAGAGCACTTCACAGGCACATTCCAGAATCTTGAGCTTCACGGTTTTCACTCTGAGATGCAGTGTTACAGCTATATTCTTCCCAACTTGCTAAGACTAAGAAAGTATTCATGACAGTTGTAAGAGAAACTGCTTACAGCATATAAAATATTAGGCAATTACCAAGCAGCTCTTGCTATGTGTTCTAGAAATCACACTGGAAATATATTCCTGATAAAATGCTAAAGACTTCACTAACATAACTGCAATGCCCCAAAAACCACATAAAGACCTAAAAATAATTTCCACCACTGGCAAGTAATTGGAAGCCCTCTCAGAGACTTGAATGAGTTCTCTTTATCTATACAGCACATTCAGTTACCATGCCATGCACCTCAACAACTCATATTTACTCCTGAAACACTGAAATGCAATGGCAAAAATAGATCAGTGTGCTAATATTCATCAGATTTATTCTAGGCACCTTAAGAGCTCACTTTTTTAATTTATAGCTCTGTAAGTGCACAATATATGTATTACAGGCAAGTTTCCAGCACTCAGCTGGGTAACTCAGCACCTCACTTTCCTTGTCTCTTGCATTTACTAACATTTCCAGTGCCTCATACAATATAAATTGTAATACCCTTTTCATATGACAGTAATTTGTCTCTTAGCATGAAGTGACGCAGGTGCTAACACTGAGCAAAAAAAGCAGTAGAGTTGTTTCCTTCAGCGAAACATCCTTACCCTGCATGGCACTTTTGTCCAGGTAGTTATTAAGATTGAACAATGTGTTTCGGGATGCAAGATACTGGATAAAGCGCTGTTGGTAAAGAAAAAGTTAAGTGTATCATTTTTGTTGTTTTGAGAGCTAAAACATTTAAGCATAGTACAAGTAATTGTTTACTAGTAATCTCCATTAATACAAATTGGTTACAAGACAAATTAAAAAACCTGTAATGATGAGTTAAAATGCACAACTAGATATTTAGCAAAAATACAAATTTAGTTTAAATAAGATGACCTCAGTGCCCACAAATGAAATACTAGTAATCCTAGAGGAAGCTGCTTAGGTTAACCTTGTTGCTTAGAAGAGACAAGCTAGAAAACAGAAAACAAAAATACCACCCAAGTTATCCAAGCTCCCAAAGAGTGGCTGCTGCAGAAGATAGAGATAAGCTTAGTTACAAAGTTTAAAGAGTAATTAGTTGTATAATGTTTCTAGAACTGTGGTGAATAAAAGCACTGAAGTTGGTGTAGTCAGTCTAGGATGACAAATGCACTGAGCTGGTTAAACAACATTTAAGTTTTGACAAATAATAGCTGGCTCAGACATGAGCAAGAGTAAGAGACCACAAATCCAGATAGCAAGGTAGTTTTAAAAGTTTCTCTGCCACTCTTCCATAGGCATTATCTCCCATGATGGCAATTTCTAGACTTTCATGAATCTTTACATGTATGTTTTAGTCCATAAAATAGCACTATGATTAGTAGGGCATATGGGGCTTGTTGCACCCTTTATCCGAGTTCCTCTGCTGCTACAGCAGGGAAGGCCCTATTCCTTCACTTTTTATGGTGGAATTTCAGGTGTTTGTCAGGTTTGGACTACAGTATGCTGCACAGAACTCATGCTTTTTCAGCCAGCCTCAGTATAGGGTCTGCTCTTTGGGAGTTGCAATGCAGGCTCAGCACAGTGACAGAAAAATTCTCCTCCTCTCTCAAGTAAGATTTAAACCAGAAGCAGTACTTTCACCTTTCCCAAAGTCCCTCTTCCAAGGGGCTCAGATGATTTCCCAACGTGTCATGTCCTACCTCATCAGTAATTTGACACCCATTTCCAGGCTATAATAAGAGAGAGTTTTGACAAGTCTACAATTAACAGCTTTACTGCCAACAGTTCTGGCACTGCTTTAAATTCTTATTCTGTTTTTCAGGAAGTGTTTTATCTGGTCTTTGTACATCTTATTATTGCATTCAAAGAGACATAGAAGAACAGAAACAGCTGCAAAATGATCTGGAACAGAACAGTGATATTCAGGAGGTGTATACAGATTTGAAATTTAGCTAGTATTCTGAATCACATTCTAGGAGGACCTAGGCTAACTATCATCCTCCAAATGCCAATCCAAAATGTTAACTAGGCTACCATTTTGAAACACTCTCTGGATGAGTGTTCTTCCATTACACAGGGGAAGCATAGAGAGATTGGCCTTTCTGAATACCACTCTTTGTTTACGTAGTGATGTGCAGAACATGTGCTAGATCTACTTCAAGAGTTTACATGAAGTTTTTTGATGAAATACGTTATGGATTTACAGAAGTATGTTTATTTCAGTGCTTCACCATGGACTGTCAAATAACTCACCTAAAAAAAAGAAAAGATCCTGATCAATGTTCTCAGATTTGTTACCAATCACAAGGCAGAACTTGAACAGAGAGGTCAAGAGAAGAGCAATTTACCAAGAAGCAATGATTCCGATCAGTTAGAGGGAACTGTTCACTACTGCAATTGACGCACTACAGAAAGGGGACTATCCACCACTGCTGTTGCAATCCAGGGCTTACCCCTAAACAGGTTTTGCGTTACACAAAGCAGAGGCGTGAAGATGTTTAACCTCCTTCATCCCAAACTCACAAGAAACAGGTAGTCATGCTGAACAAGAATCTGCAAGGCAGCAATTGCTCAGACATCATTCTGACCTTCTGCTATATTTCCTTGCACTTAAAATAGGAGTGCAACAACTGATAAGTTTTTTTTTTCCTCTGTTAAAGAAAAAAAAGCCTTCCTTTAATATCTTACAAGAGTGAGAGGTACACTTGGGTTTCGTCTTTCCATCTGAAATCACAGAAATAGTGTTCCAGCTACAGGAGTCCAGCAGGCATAAAGAAGTTTAAGCTTCAAATGCATCCATTCAAAACTGTGGAGCGCTCTAGGGACAGACATAAAATCCAAATCTTTTCTTCTACTACAAAATGCTACAAGGACAAATGGATACTGACTGGTAGCCTATAACTCTAAGCTCTGAATTCTTGTTCTATGGTTCAGTTGTTGGCTTTTGCTTCTTTCAGACTTCAGTGGAGAGATACGAACTGTCTTTGAAGAAGAGACATCAAAATAGACATACTGATTTACGGTATTCAATTTAGCCTTATTGTTATTCTGAGCACTGAATTTCACTTCCCATTACTCTCCAATTTCAGCCTATTGTCTTTTTTTAACTACAATGTAAGCATGTAAATAACATGGAGAAGTGTAACACGGAATACACTGTTTTATGGACCATTTCATTAAGTCACCAGAAATTTGGAGAAAGGCAGCAACATTAACTTTTCAGAGCAGTTTAAGGGCAGGAAGCAGTACCACTGAGAATTATCATTTCAGTATTACCAGTACCTACAATAAGTACTTGAAAGTTAAGAGAATGGTTATACACAAGAACTAAACTGCTACTTGGTCAAGATAAAGTTTAGTTTTTAATTACAGGACTGTGTAAGAAAGACTACATTTCTAGTACCATGTGATTACATTTCTAAAACCACACTGAACATATGCACTGCTGAAATAATTTAAGTGAACTAAATACAACAGAAAACAGTTTCAGCTGAATGTAATGGCAGAAACGTATGACAGCTTAGCCTATTGGACAAGGATTTTCAAGCCCAAATATTCCTTCCCCTTCCAATAAATATTCTTATCTGTTAATAGGTTGCCGGTACAGTTCAGTGCTAACAGGATTTTTGCTGTGCTTTTACTGATAATGAAGTAAAGCACATCAGAAGTTCTTCAAGTCTTTATTCCAGAAAGGCCAGTCTAGCATTCCCTTATAACCCAACCCTGACACCTGCAGTCAAACTGCAAACACTGAAATATTTCAGTATTGAAATAATCAAGCATTATTTCTTCTCTGGGGAAGTACTTCACAGACAATGATAGAGGGGGAAGAAAAAAAACTTTGAAAAAAAAATGGAGGTACACATTTCATGCTTCATAGATCAACTGAGACAATTTCTTAAAACATTGTCAGGGAGGCCTTAACAAAACTATGCCTTACCTCATTTCCATACATCATGAGGTGGTGTGTTGTAATTAGAGCTTTGAACACTACAACCCAGCTACTGTTTGCAGTTCTCTCAAAAAGTGTGTCTGCCAACTGTGGAATATTCACATTCATTTCATTTGTGCACTGTATCAGATCTAAATTAAAGAAAAAAACGCATTACAATGAGACACATACTTAAGAGGATAATCATGTTATTGTGCATTTTCACAGGAAGGATTCATACTGAAGTGTTAGCCCAATTATTTCTTTAACAAAGAGCTGAAATTATTTTACATTCTCTGCTTAAATTCACTGCATTTTACTGACAGACAGAGTATGAACTTCAAAGGCATTCCAACAATTTTACAGAGTTCCAAAACCTCATCAGTAAATAACCTGCTCCAGCAGAAACTCTAGCCCCAAATTACAGTCTGAAAGCCAGCATAATATTCTCAGCATCTGACTGCATAAAGCAACTCAATCTAACCAAAACTGAAAAGCAGAGAAGAGAAGAAAAGCTGACACACCTACATCGCATGAGATCAACAGGCAGGAAGCATCCTACAACCAGGATCTAAGACCAAGTACTGACATACATGACAGTAAGTGGGATACTACAAACCTGTGCTAAGCCTCTTTTCTATGGGATTTAAGAGAGAAAATCTGAGTCTACACTGCTTTCCACTTAGGTTGGTAATTATGTCAGTTTAGCTAAGTGTTTTGTCGTGGATCACAGCAGGTCTCGAGCTTCTGCATAAAAACTCTGTGTCAAAGACAGATTATAACTCAATAATAAATTATTAACTTGTGAGGCCACAGACAAAGGCCTTCAAGCCTCTGCTTCAATATTTACTGGCACAAACCTAGAAGAGGCGCCAGCAGATACATGGGTAAAAAAAACTGCCTGAGAACAGTAGTTAAGGTACTTGCTGAGAAGAGAACAAAGTGGTAAATCCAGAACTGTTCTAAACCCCTCAAGACACCCCCTACTATTAGACATGTCTTCTCTTTGAGCTAAATTTGGCTCAGGTGTGATCAAAATATACCTTAGGGACTGGGCAAGACTTGTAAACAACAAAAAAAAAAGCTTCAAAAGCTTCCTTTGTGGCCAGGTATTTAAGGCAAGTTTCTGAGCAGCCTGTTAGCTGCAGAGCAGCATCACTGCTTACATGTTTTTTTTGTGTAAGTACTTGAAGAAGGCTAGCTACTTAGGAAGCTGGGCAACAACTGAATACTGAAATGTCAGCATCATTGAAATGACCAGCTCAGCTACCTATTAACCTCATCAGGCATGAGCAGAAGACCACATTATCATAAGCGATTTAAACATAAATTTAGAGACTATGTATTGACAGTTCAGGACAGAATGCCTTATAGAAATACTGCACTTAACACATCTATTCTGGTGCACAGAATACATTATGTATATATCCTAATTATAACTGTTTAATAGGTACATAATTTAAAAAGTCCTATGATTAAGGCTCACTAATGTTTACTTTGAATAACTAATAACCAGAAAAACTTCAGGAGTAAAGAATTTTAGATAATATTCTGCCTCAAGAAGATACTTTAAATAGAGTTTAAGAATTTACTAATTCACACTGATGCCACAGGTTTCATAACACATAGGAAAAACGCAAGTTGGGATGAAAACCCTTATTAACAATACACAAAAATGTGGAATAACAGTACAAAGTGACAAGCCCTGAAAAAAAGTTTTAAGAAAGCTACATATCAAAAACTTATTGCTAAGTAGTATTAAAATATTTCACTGTACAAAAATAAAGATTCTCAGAAGTCGTGTTACTCATCACTCACAGCTGTATTGTTGTTAGATGCTGTGTCAAATTACAATCTTTAAAAAAAGTATTCTAAAATTTCCAAAGTCCAAACAGTGCATAAAGACTTACTGCTTCATAAAATGAAGCAAGTCCCAGTTCTCAAATTTATATATAGAAAAAAACTGAATTTTAATTCAACAGCCTCATTTACTGAATGAGAACTTTGTTATGTCATTACTAAGTAAATCTCTCTACACACATTAGGGCAAATAAATTTTCCTAAATCCAATCAGTTTATATGCAAGCATTATAAAGACATTACTGATAGAATTAGCTCAGTATTTTTCATATAACTGAAGACACTGTAACCAAAGAAATCTCACAGAATTGTTACAAGTCATAAAGGAATTCTCAACTTACCAAAAAAAAAAAAAATCACACAACCACTACACTGAGCAATACCTATAACATTACCACTGTAGAAGTTACACTGATCTGTTGAAAGCAATATTTTTGCACATTTAGTATGCTTTTCATCCACATGAGCACTGAGCAAGTCAAATATTTACTGAAAATATTCAGCATTAAGAGTGCTTTTTTAATAATGAATGAAATTGGGAGGGGAGATCTAGATTAAAAACAACCAATCTTCTGCTTTAAAAGAGCAAAACAGTAGCCAAACTAATTTAACTCACATTTTGCTAGAACATCTTACGGAGAAAGTTCAGTCTTCTCGTGCTCCCTCAGCTAAGGTTTACCAGCAGATGTTCCAGTAAATGTTAAACAGATGCTGAACACCTGGGAGATGTCTGACACATCTGACACCGATATAAAAATCTGTTCTTACAGTGTTGCTCAATGATCCTTTGTGATAGAAACCCTATTGTTAGCAACTATATCAAATGTTGTAACTAATCACCTCTCTAAACCCTACCTCAATTAAAAACAAAACAAAAAACACACACACGCAGTTTTGGCTCATCTTGCCATCATAATGGTTTATTACTACAGAAAAGTCATTCAGATGTCAGTCTTCAAAACTGCTAACTGCCCCCTGCTCTGGTACTCAAGACTAAAAGATGACTTCTGCCATGTGACAGTGACAAAGTGGAGGGTGAGAAAACTGGTGCCTTTGAGAAGTTCGTACATCATCCTTATTCCTGAAGTGTGGCTCCATGCGACTGATGAGTACAGTTCCAGCAGTTCTGTAACAGTGCTAGCAAGGTTTTCCAGGATGAACTTCTTACCTGTGTAATATTGGAGCCTGGCCATTTTAGCAGGTATGAAAAAGGTAATATTTCAACTTAGGACACCTCAGAGACCAATTTGAGTTCTGCTTGAGGTCAGAGGACCTCAGTGAGGTGCAAGTTCCACACACTCTAGGTAATCAAGACACACGCTGGCTCCTCTGAGGTCAACTTGTATTGAAGGCACTTATCACTTCACACCACTGAGGTCTGTGGTTCCAGACCCTCCCTGAATGCACAAGCACAAGTCACAGTTAGCCAATACCGCGAAACATCTGCTCGGGAAAGAAAAATATCCCTGAAATACTAATTTAAGAAAAAACACTAGGGGGGAAAAAACTCAGTGCACTTTATAGGCTAAAACTTGTCTTTCATATTGTAAAAATCTAAAGAGACTCTTTAATAAGGCTACTCAAAGAAAAATTTTAGTAGTAGTAACAGTGCTATTTAAAGCTAGCATATTGGAATTATAGTATTCGAGATATGTAAAAAAAAACGCAACTATCATCTCACTGATTCTTTTAAATCTGCAACAGGAATATTTACATAGAGACAGCAGTATGGATTTGTAAAAGCTGGAAGTAGAAGAGGAAAAGACCATTACCACCATGTATGTGGAAGTATAACTGAACACATACACACCTGAGACACTGACAGCTGGGCAGCTATAGTATGGATTACTTTGAAAAAGATATTGGCAGCAAAGAATGGAATAAATTGCATAGGGCAAGTGATGCTTATTTTCTTATCACAGTACTTCTGTGAACGCTTCACAACTCCCAAGCACTTTGCCAGCTACCTAGAGGAATCATTTCAACTGCAAGTGAAATTGTGCTGCTATTTCTAGAATGGAATTCGGAAACTTGTTAACAGCACGCAGCAAAATCAAACAGCTTTAAGTCAGAGGAGTACTGCAGAGGAATTCAAGCAGCCTGGCAGAGCTGTGGAAATCTCACTGCCTAGAAGAGTACTCAGAACTTCTCTTCCACAGCTCCTCTGAAACACTGGCACATCAGCTATGAAGCCAGACGTCTCTTCAGAGAAGAGCATGAATAAATCCAGATATTAAAAAAAAAAAAAGAAAAAAAAATCAGTTTTTTTGAAATTTCTCAGCCAATCACTGACAAAACTGACACTTTTAAATATCAGGAGTTATTTCTTTCTTGGTTCATAAATACATCTTTTAAGAGAACTGCATATATCAGTTAAGACAATCATAATTGCTTAATATTCCTGTATTTCTTCCATTTTCTCACAGAACAGACTGCTGTAAGAGAGGCAGATGCAAGCATTCTAAGAGTGGTTACCTTAACCCCAGCAGTCTGTAGAAAATGGCATTCTTACTTGGAAGTTGTACTGCAAACTAAAGAGAAGAACCATATACACACATTTTCTCAATGCAGCCTAAGGAATGTAGCGATTCTTGCTGGAGGCTTAATTAAGAGATAGTACCTGACTGATACAAACATATGCTCTTCTACTGCAGATCTGAGAGCAATCTTTTAATTTATATAAGAGCTAAATCTGTACCATCTTACAGAGTTATATTTACTAGAAGAAAGGTAATTCAGCTATCCTGTTCTACTCTCTCCCTACTAAACAAGGATACAAGATGGCCCATAAAGCTTTTTCAAAAGCTTTAAGTAATTGCTAAATAAAAGATTACTTATAAATTCTGACAACACTAATTCTAATTTTTTTCTTGGTTCAAGTCAAATTGCCTCAATTACAGTACTGAAAAGCTTCACGGTTTAATAAAGAGCTTCAAATTAAAGAGAACTGCCTTACTGCCCCTGGATGAGTCTAAGAGCATTTGTTTGTGCTGTTTCCCAACTTGTCTATCTCTAAAAACCACACTGCATCAGAATGCACCAGACAGTCATGAGCTCTAGCTGCCAAGAGTACGAATGGGCAGACATACAAGAACATCCCAAAAATGTGACAGTCAATTTGACATTACTGGCAAAAGTTTAAATCCACAATGATTTGTCAGAGACCTGAACTTTCACCCACACAAAGAATGAAGCCTGATTTTGTTACTTAACACAACTTTACAGTACCTGAATTACCACTTTTGACAGGATTTCCAAAGCCTGTATATGCACAGTTGCTTTAAGTTTTAATGAGCAATGTTAACTACTTTCCTTCCCATTCACTTCTTAACTGGGCTGTATGAAAATTAAGCAGGAGTTGCTTGCTCTTCTTTATTACTGTGTTCATTTAAAAGTTCAGAATAAAATCAGTTTTGTTTTGCTAAATTTTGGTCTACACATAAGTCTAGTCTGCCAGTTACCAGCTTTGCCACAGCTTTAATTTGTTCATTTTTATTATAGCTTTTCAGCAGTTAGCCAAGAAAATATCTATATCTATAGATATCTCACCAAAAGAAGCATCTAACCCCATTCTACTGGGACCCAAAATTAGGAGGCAGAAAAACCACCACCATATAACATTTTATTTTATCCTAGAATATTACAAAATATTACAGAAATAGATTTGTTGATTTATTTAGGACACTGACCTATTTAAAGAAAAATATTCCTATTACTTAAGTTTTGGGGGTTGTACTCGCTCTTAAAGAAAGTGTGACTATATTACCCAGAAATTAGTAGCCAGAAAAACTCCTGGACTCTGGAATACCAGTTCACGCAGTGCATGTGTAATGTCTTCCCCATTGATACTCATATTGTAATTTTAAGCTTTCCTTATAACTAAGGAAATATGGCAAAGAGAGGATTTTAGAAATTAATCTGAACTGAGCACACTGACTGAAATTCCCACACGTTCCCAGATGCAACTGTAGCAACTCTCAAGAAAATGTTCTTGGTCAAGTTTTTTTTTGAGCAGCAATTACAAGTAATACCAGATGGTGCAGCATTTTTAATGATACACACGTGTGGGGACCAAGGTGCAACTTGCAGGATTAGATCCAAGTTATGTTTTAATTTATATTTTACTTAACTTAGAAAGCGTTTTCACTGTACCTTTGAAAATGCACTGTGTTATTGTTTCAGAGATTACAGTGTAAACTAGTATCATACCTGCTTGCATTTAATACGGGCAAGTTCTGTGTACAGGTGTACAAGTAAAAAAAAATTAGCAAGTGCCACACAAAGGCTTTAATCTAGCTATTTCAGTGGATGTTTGAAAAGAAGCCTGGATATGCTCAACAAACATTTTCTAGTGTTCATTGGGATTTTTTTTAAGCCCCTTACAGAGATATTTGTAGTACCACATTTCAGACCCCTTTTTCTCCCACCTCATCAAAATGTTGCTCCATTTCAGATAAGCAGTTAGAATAACATGCTTTTTATTCGTCTTGGACAAAAGTCAGAGAAAGTGAATTATACCAAAACACAGAACTCATTCAGCACAGGAGGTCCCTTCAGGAGACTGACAGCTCTAAACAGGTTTGTATCAAGAGATATCCAAAGGAATTTGATAGTCACAACCTAATCTCTATTTATGTTAATCTCAAATCACACAGTTTTTCCAGTTTTCCATTTTCTTATTTTGTGAGGTTATATTAGGTGACATTATCTTAAGAGTATCTTTCAGACAGTACGCTACTTCTGGTAAGCTTCAGAAACTTGTAAGCTATTGAGCAAGCTACCACCACATTCTGGCTTCCTGTTATGTTGCCATTTCTGGACTTCAGGGTTACCTCATTAGGTTGCTCTACCACAGGCAGAAAATAACACAAGATAAACTAATGGTGCAATGAAAGTAGTACCTTAAAGGAAAAAGAACAATCAAGGGTAAGCTACCCAGTCTTAACACTTTTAATATCAATAGAGTAGCTGCAGTATTTACCATTGTAGCTGGCTTCCAGTCATTAGGATCAATAGCAAGTGAAATATATTTGCTGTTTTTTAATTTTTAACTATTTGATCCATCTCAAAGGCTCGCATACAAGATGCCCGTACTAACAGATGAGTGCCACAGAATCAGAGCGCCGAACTATCCTCAGATAACTTAACACAGTATGCCTGTTCTGAGAAGTTAAAACAGCAGACTTAACACCATCAACTTGAAAGAGTCCTGCACTGCTAGCAGCCTGCTCCCTTGACTTTGAAGAAACCAACATACAGTTTCATGTTTTACTTCCTTCCTCTCCTTAACCAAAACACACACGCTACCATCACTTTTAATAGACAGCGACAGGGTATACCACCCAACATGCAAGCTTTGAAGCATTCAATACAATTTTGAGCAGTCAAATGATACCAACAGTGACTTCAGCTGCCAGTCAGTTATTAAAAACTGACACGAAGCAACAGTACTGACGCTGGGCAGACTCTGGGGGTAGCCATTTACATTCTTTGACATACAGGAAGGAGTTTTAACATATTAACTGTTTAAGTATACGGGCAGCAACCTGCTCCCATCTTGGAGAGATGCACTGATCTACTTCTCCCCTTCCTTTAGCTCACCTCAGGTGCTTGATCAAAGGTGTAAGACAGAAAGCATGGTATTTTGGGAACTGTTAGAAGTGCGCAAACAGCTGGCCTCCACCAGACGGACAGAAGAGCACTCAAGAACAAAACCTCTCGCTCACTACAATAATACCACAGCACTTAATCCACCTTTGCCCCAGGTGCAGGATTAATAAGCACTACTATATCTAGAGCGCACAGTTAAGAAACACTTCTCGGGAAGAGGAGTTCACAACGTTGGGAAATGCTCCTGCACTTCTCCCCCCCGGCTGGACGGGGCGTTACGCACCTCCCGCTCCCACGTGCAGGAGGCTCCCGGCAAACTCGGGAGCCGCGGCCGGCCCCGGCCCCCCCGCGCAGGCCGCCCCTCGCCGCCCGGCCCTACTCACAGTCCAGGTGCTTCTTCTTGGGGCCCATCACCTCGTGGGTCGTGGCCTTGCAGACGGCCTTGGCGACGGCCGAGCCGGTGACACTGTGCTGCGCCGCCGTGATGCGGTCGGTGATGGACTGCCCCGACATCTTCCGCCCCCGCGGCGCTGCCTACCCGCCCGCCGCCTCCCGCTCCCGCTCCGCGGCAAGGCCGGGGCGCCGGCGGCCGCTGCCCCGCGAGCCCAGCGGAGCCCCCGCCGCCCTCCCGCCGAGGAGGGAGCCCGCAGCGCCCCGCCGGCCCCCCCGGCGGCACCGGCAGCGGGCGCCGCCTCAGCCCGGCTCCGCTCGCCCCCGCCGCGGGGCTCGTCCCCGGCGCCCTCCGCGCCGCTCCCTGGCGGCGAGGCGGCTCCCGCCCCGCCGGCTCGGCTCGGAGGAAGGCGGCCGCCGCTCGGCCGGCCCCGCTCTGCCTCCGTCCCCTGGGCGCCGCTCCGGCTTTTCCTTTCACATTTCCACTCCCAGACAAAATGGCGGCGGCGCGGCCACGGCGTCAGGTGACCGCGCGCCCGCCCCGCCCCGCCCCGCCCCGCCCCGCCCCGGCGCTGCCCCGCCCCGCCCGGCGCGCGAGGCGGCCGTTGGGAGCAGCCGCAGCCTTCTGCCGGTCGGTGCCCTGCGCGGGGCCGCTGTGGGACGGCTGCGCCTCTCGCGGGGCCCGTTGGGTTTTGGAGGCTCTTGTCCACGTCCTGCACGTTAAAAGCAGTCCGCAAAGACCTAGCAAGTCGGGTGGCGGAGGCGAGCCGCACCTTGGGCCTCGGCTCCACACCGCCAGCCGGCGTGGGCAAGCCGCGCCACGGTGCTCGCGGCCGCGCCAGGGTGGAAGGCTGCGGTGGATGTTCAGTGTTGCAGGAAGCTTCTGTGGGGCCTTCGAAGCGCTGCAGACCTGTTCGCCATGAGCAAAACGTCAACCTCTTCCTTTGCCCCTTCCCCACCATCTTCAGCTTTTTGTTCTCTGGATAGATCTAAAAGAAAAAGAAAAGAGCTGGTCTGCTGGCGTTATGTTTCCTGTGGTAAGAGGAGCACCCCAGGAGTACGAGCGCTGGCAAGCACTGCCAAAGTGATGGAAGAGAGGAGCTAATGCAACGTTTTATCGCTCGTTTTTGTGCACCAAGTTTTCTTATTTAGCCTTGTGTAGCAGCATTCGCTTCTATGGGATTGCAGGGAAGGACCTGCAAAAGGGCTTTATGCATGGCTTTTCAGCATCTCTTGGTGGTTACAGAGAAAGAAGAAAAGTCCCTCAAAAAGCTGTTTTTCTCTTGCAGACTTTGTGTTTTATTTTCAGAAGCAACATCTATTAAAAGAATAAGTGCAACCTCCCTTGTTGAATCCATTGCATGTTCAAATGAGGAAATTAAATTTCTTTTGAAGTTCCTCCCTGTAATTGTGTTGTATGCGTACTCCTATATTAGAGTATTGAAAAGCTTCACAAGAAACTTCTTTATCGGGGCACAATTGTATCGGGGAATCTGAAAACCTGTTTAACCGCAACCACATTGACCTGGTTTTGAGGATATGGGTCTTGTTTATTTAAAATCACAACAAAGAACCAGGCAGGACAGGAGCTGGGTGACGGACCTAACTAAAGAAGGGAGGGGGGAAATGGTAGATTGCTATACACATATATTCACTCATTTGCTATTTTCCTGAGAACAAACAAGAAAGCAGTTGCAGCTTTTGCCAAGTGTGATAGTGGTTTCTGTGATATGGAGACCTGCCCATTGGAGCTGGACTGTTACCAACAATATGTTTCAAACAACTACCAGTCATATGTTAATGATATCTTGTGAGGAGAATTAAACAAACAGTTTAGAAATGATAGGCTCTATAAGTCACTAGCAATTCCCTTGATCCTTCCAGGCTGGCTGTTTTCGTACCAGCTCATTAGGTGGCTAAAAATATGACAGAGGTTTAAAGAGAACTACAGAAATGAGCAGGGACTTCTCCCTAGCAGAACTGTTCTGGAGCAGAAATTCAGGAGTCCAGTTTGTGGGATCTGGCTCACTTAACGGGGGTCAGCTGGGTTTGATTTTAAAAATACTCTCCAGGAAGCTCTCTTTTCTTCGCATCCACATAAATGGCAGCTCTTACAACGATAGGAAGAGACAGAAAAAGCAGTTTTGAAGAAACCTTCTTACTCAGAACTTGCTCCTCTGCCTATTACACTGACAACCAGTGACTATATATGCTCTCTGACTTCAGTGAAAGTGAATTTGAGCTTCCAGGCCAAAATGAGAAATTTCCCTTTTTCATCATCCAGCAGAGTGAGGAAAGGTGGGTTTTGCAATAAAATGGAGTCCAATTGTATCGCTAATATGACAGCACATTACTATAAATTGCGCATCACAGAATAACTGTTATAATTTCAATTTATGATTCCACTCTGAATAGGACACCCATCCCCATCCTGTAAAGTAAATGTTCATTTCTTATATTCTCTGATGTTCCATGCATCCATCCAAATGGGTGTCGTGACATTGTTATTCTTTTGGCATTACGATTTCCAAAGATGGTGTTCCCCGAATGACAATGAGGAAGTTTCACTGTTACTGTAAGAATCATTAATTGTTTTCCAGCCAGGTCTTGAGGCTCCAGTGAGGACACGTTCAATTGTACAAGACCCTGCATGAAAACTTAGGAAGAAACATTCCTTCTCCCTCAAGTGTTACATTCTCAGTTAGTGTCTTCAAACCTGATTTTATCTTTAAGATAGGTATCAATTTATTCTTGAATATGTGCATAGAGTAACATATACTACAGAAAAGCGTGACAGTGCAGTGGAAATATTAGCAGTCCTGTGATCTGGGGTGGAGAATATTCTGAGTGAAGGATTTCCATAACCCTAAGGGCATAAATACATTAAAACATGGTCACTGCTATTAAAATATTGAACACTTCCTGTACCAGAAAATGTTACGGCATCTTTAGCTCTGCTGGCAGCAGGCAATTTCTACCTGCTTTATTTTTGCCTTAAGACTTGTTGTTTCTGGAAAAAATAATCTTGAATCTTCAAAGCCTGAGGAAACATCAAAACAGTAAGAAAAGAGGAGATGGAAAGATTAAATAAGCATTATAAAGATGTCTGAATCTCTTAGGGCTTGTCTAAACAGGGAAGCTCTTTCGAAATAAGTGAGCGTGTGAGCTGAAGCACAACAGCTATTATCCACCCGCAGTAGGGACTTTCTTATTTTATTCTATTTCAGAAAGCCTAATTTTCACATAGGTGCCTGAGGTGAGTGTTTTCCACTGGCTAGGAATGCCTCTGTCTTTACTGAATTTGCTGGTCAGGCCCAAATAGGAGTTCACGTTTCTCTCTGTAGTCAGCCCATCAGCTTGCTCCAAATTCAAGCCATACTATGCGCAATGTGGATGACTGAAGATCATGCCATTTGGCATGAACTTATAAATGGATGTAGCCTGTAGAATCTAAATGCCAGACAGTAGGAAACAGACAGATATTTAATGGCATTTAGGTCATCTGAACGTAATGCGTTATAGAAGCACCTTGTTTCAGGTTAACGGAGCCAGCTTCCAAAGCACTGCTTTTGTGGAGCAGATGCACACGAAGAGCTAGGTAATAGCTCTTCTTTAATGACTGCTTATTGAGTACTTGTGTAATTCTTATTCCAGCCAACAAATTATGCTGGGATACTGAAAAGTATCCTGAAACCTTCCTGCAAGTTTTATGAAAATAGTGTGGTCAAGAAGTCCATGCTGTCCTGACAGAAGGAAAACCAGAGATACTAGCTCAAAGTACATATACATCAGAGTACTACTTGTCAAAGAATCTCTATAAATACCCCCATAGCAGGAGAAACATGTCAGAAACTGCTGCCTTTTAGACATTCTGCTATGCAACACAATATATATACAGTAAATCAGGTACTTGCAGCACACCTTATCTTCCAAATGCATTGGTTTTTAGTTATGTGAGAAAAATACTTACTGTAACACAGAAGTGCTTCATAAAGAAAAAAAGTAACTAAAAATAATTTGAAGGGAAGTGGTGTCATTTTAGCCCTGCACTTCTTTGGGATGTTCCACTCTGCCACTAAACACCTCTTTCATGCTACAGTTCCCAGGACCTGTAGGCAAAAAAAGAATTCTTGTCGGTGCACAGGGTATAAAAAGAGGAAGAAATCAAGTCAAAGGTATAAGTCTACATTTTTGCTGTAATGCAAAACTTTATCCCGTTAGTAACAGAGTGTTTGGGTGAAACACTACACGCTTAGAATCAGATAAGGGCAAGGAATTATAAGCTCCCACCCACTAGGGCGGAGTGACGAGGTGCATTCATCATCCTAAATTAGAGATAGTTGTGCTGTGACACCATGAAAGATGCACAATTAGCTACGCAAATTGTTCCATAGAGATTTAATTGAGAGGTATGTACCTAGACTAAAAGGAGGGCTGGAATGAAACCTTATCCACCTCTCTATCAGCTCCCCAGTGCTGACATGCTTGATTAGTCCCAAGGAGATAAGGAAGGGTCAATGTTTTTTAGGGCTGACATTTCTCTCTCACCTCACTCCTGCAGTGCCACAAGGTGAGCGGAGGTTTTCTGTGTTTCTCCAGGAGTCACTTGAGCACATACAGACTAAAATGCAGCTTGTTGCTCTCCCATTTTCTTGCTTCTGTGGTTCTGCCAGGAGAACAACAGCAGATCTTATGTGACGTAGCTGGCAGTTCTTGCATTTACACCAAATAGGTACTTTTCCATAGCCTTCCTTCCCCCCCCCCCCCCGTTTATCCCTCTCATGTGGAAACAGCTCATCTTTTACAATTTAGTTTAGCTTGCTCTTTAGCAAATCTCTTTTCTTATTCCTTCTTCCTGCACCTATGGACTTATGTTCATATTTTTATGGATGAAAAACTGGAAATGATATGTTCAGTTTACTTCTTGGGTCATTCATTATGCTGCCTAGCGTTTATTATAGGGCGAGTGATTAGGGCTTTTGGAGAAAGGAGACAGGAAACAGACTCCAGACATTGTTAGCGTATAAATAGCCTTGGGGAGGTGGTAGTGGCGGAGAGAATGGGACATTTCTGGGATTTTGCCATAACTGAATGACACAGATGGTTTTCCAGTAAAATGAATATTTTGGTAATGAGTAGTGAATGTGCTTCAGTCTGGCAGCACCTACAGCCCCAAGAATGCAAACAATGTAGAAGTAGGTTTGTAAATAAATACCATCTGTTCAACAGCATTGAATCCAAAATATTGCAGAACCTGCCTTAACGGTGACTGCTGTTTTGGTAGACATAGGTGAGATAAAAATCACTACTAAATACTTCTCATAAATAGTGTGATTCTCATCTCCAAAGTATAAAACTTGCCTAAAATCAAACTAGTTTATTCCAAATTTAAGTCTGAGAGAATTAAACTGATGCAGTTAGCTTTTTTGCTGACGGACGTGAGGCATCTCCACTGAAGTGCAACTATAAGAGCGCAGAAGCTGCTTCTTACGCAGTAACTTCTGTAGCTGGGACAGTTAAGTATCTGAAAAGCGTCTTGCTACCACTCCTCCCCTCGAGGGAAGGAAACATGCAATCCTGTGAGCAGCAGCAGTAGTGAAGCCTGGTTTCCTAGTTACTACGACTGGTGTTTGGAGGTTGATTTCCCTTCTGAACACACTGATACCTGATAAGAGGTGAGTTCCTGCCGCAGCCTTTCTTTCTGTAAAGACACTAATGGTCATTTCCTCTGGCTCCCTATAGTCCATTAAATTTGCAAACCAGAATATCTTTGTGATCTTTACTCCGGTTGGATTTTGCTGAAACTGGCTGATGGACTCAAAGGTTTCTAGGAGAGAAACAGGCAGACAGAAAATAGAGAAATGATTATGTTCTAAAAAGTCTAAAAAAATTGTATAAATGAATTTTAAGAACCTTAGTCTTCTAGTTGGCTAATTTTTATCTGTTCAGAGACATCACAGAAAAAAAAATCATACTGTTGTCCAGCTTGGATTTATGGCTATGATAATCAGGCAATCTGTTTTAAAGGTTTTCCTTTGGTTGCACCAGCTGTGAAGGAAGGAGGAGTGACGATGCAAAAGCTAATTGTCAGCTTGCCATGTGCGAAACCATGAAAAGTCACAGCTCAAGAAACGCAAAGAACACAGCACCGCTTCGTTCTGCCCTCGACCTCGGGACAGTCCTAGAGGGCTGTTCACAGGCTAGAGAAGATGAATCTTCATTTCCCTCTGAAAACTGAGTTGTAAAATGTGGATAAGAATTTTAGCTACATAACTGGGACTCTGTATAACTAAATTTGTCCGAATCTTGCATAACTGCAAAATACTAAAAGATCAGATCACGAGTCTGTCAGTGGAAACTGCGTAGCTAAAAACTCAGACCAGTTTTTATGTTTAAGTTGTCTTTTTTTTAGTGAGGGATCAGAGAGAATTGCAGGGAGAGACAGGCCTGAAAAAGCAATTCCTTAAAAGAATAATTTAATAGAAAAATGTAGTATGAAAATAATGGAACAAGGAAAAAAGTGAAGATTCAAACAAAGATCAGTGCTGAGGACTGGAATTCCCAGCTCATTTTCTCTGCGGAAGAACAGAGGTGATGTACAAAGAAGAATCATAAAAGAGATGGATGGAGGAGAACAGAAAAGTTTGCTGGAAGCGTAAATCATAAAAGATCCTTTTTTAATGGAGACTGCTTACATTTGTGTAAATCTGGAATAAATCCACTTACCTCTATGTTTCATTGACATCAGTAAAGTTACTTGACACATACAGATTTGCAAACAAATCTGGCCTGAAAATGGCAAGACAGAAATTGGTCAGAGGAAATTTACTCTTTGAAAAAGTTTCATCTACAGCTCTCTGTGTGTCTATTGTGCTTAAAAAGCTTACGATGCTTAAAAAATGGACCATTTTTTCTTCTGAAACAACTAATATTAAACATCGTAAGAAACAGGTAAGCAACAAAAAAGCTGTCAGTAAAAATATTTTATGAACTTTAGCTGCATCTTGTTACTATATTTTCTCCTTGTAGCTTAACACGTGGTGTGGTTCCTGGAATAAAGGATGGGGGAGAAGCTAAAGCTGGATTTTGGCCCTCTGTATTCTGTCCTTGCTTTGACTGGCACGTCGTAGTCCTCAATGGCAGGCAGTAGAGATTCTCACAGGTTCATTCTGACCAACTGAATGACGAGAAAATGTTTGACAGGCCGATACCAAAATGGTATGGGGCTGGGAGTGGCATGAGAAAAATCTCAGAGAAGTATATTTCTGTAAAAACCCACGAGAAAGCTGCTTCCAAATCTCAGGTAAGTGTATTTCTGTGAAGTCCAAAAGAAAGTTACTTCCAAAAATCAAACCAACACTCAGAAAGATAAAACTTGCCTTCAGCGAAAAGCGTGACCTCGCAAGGCACTGTCGCCGTCGGCGAAGAAACGCTGCTGAAAGGAGTCGGGAGCTCTTACAGAAAGGTAGCACCGCTGCCGGGTCCTGCTCCACGCGCCGGCGGTGTCCAGCGGGCCCCAGGGGAAGTTCGGCTCTGCCCAGAGGTTCGATGGAGGTTCCTATAAACTTCTTCAGCCCTACCAGACTGGTCCTGGGATTGAGCTGGGATAAAGCTCTTTTTTCCAGGACAACAAAGTGGCACCGGATTGCGATCAGGTTTGTTTTGGTACCAACCAGGTGTACAAAATCAAACACAGCCTGTGTTGCCTTTAAGCCCTTTTTCAGAGTGCTCCAGAAACATGGAATTTGTGCTCCACAGCATATGATCAGTATAAGCCACGTATTAATTTTCTCATCTGCTGTCACATGAAGATAAGTCACACTTCCTCTGCTTCCTCCTTCCATAACGCTCTTGTTGGCAAACAGCGGCCTCAGCAAGGAGCGCTGGCATCAGTCTGTGCCTAGAGCCGGACGCTCTGTCTCACGGCGTGCTCCAACTTCTGCCTTCGAAATCGCTGCTGAAGTTTGAACTTGTAAATTGCTGACTCCGTATAGGGAAGGGGCAAAAGAAAGAGGAAAAGAAAGAATGAAAGGAAGGGCAACAAAAAAAAATCTAGAGTTATGCCACAGTTGCGTAAGTGTTGGTAGGCAGAAAGTCAGCCTGCCCCTGCACCATCAGCTTTGAGCAACTATCTAGTAGTGCCTTCCCTTAGATTAATCTTATTCCCTGAAGATGTGTTACTGCCCATAGGGACATATTGGAGAAGAGTTCTGTATTATTTCTGAAGTGCCTCCTTTTAAGAGATTTTCTATTTGGTCAAGAAGCTATTCTGATTTTTGTTGCTGAGCATTTAACAAAGATTCCTGAAAGCCACCTTGCTTTGACTTCTCTCCTTGCCTTTAAAATTCAATGTCTTTTAAAAGATAAAATAAAATAAATACTACAATATAATGTAAATAGTGTAGTAGAATTATTTTAACCTGGTCCAGTTTCGTCCGTTACCTTATGGATTTAGTTCTGAAAAGCAGGCCTGACTGAGGAATCCTGTGCAGATTCAGGTTCCTGAATTTAGGCTTGAAGGTCTTGGTTTAGGGGTAGGGGGTCCACGTTTCTCTTTTGGCTTTGGGACTCTCCTGGGATGAGTCTTGCTTATTTGCTAGAACTGTGTGTGTGTGTGTGTCTGTGTCTGTGTGCACATGTGAGCAGTTTTGATACTGAGAGTCACTGTCAGCATTACCAGAAGTAAGAGCTGAAGTTTGCAGGACCCTTGGTGAGGACCAGGATGGCCATTCTGACGCTCTTAACACTGCTCATTTTAACTACAGGCTTACTAACCTTGGAGAAACAAGAAAGCTAAAATCATCAGACTAATACAATTATACAAATGATCTTGTTGCAGTGGGCCAGAGAAATATTTTCTTACGTCCTGAGGAAGAACAACATACCTGCTTTATGGGAGATGAATTTAACGTTTGGGCGCTGATTGGGTTGTAGGGGCTCCCACCATGACAACAGAGGAAGGAAAAAAACAGGGTAGCTTTGGCAAACATTCATATAAAACTGCTAATAAAAAACAATCCTGTATTAAAATCAGCTTAAAGCAGTCCTGGAAATTGTAGTCTTGTCAGCCTTATTTGTGTACCAAAAAACCTGATGGGAACAAAAAAAACCCCTAGAATTATGAGACATTTAGGGGAACAAGAATTAGTAGGGACAAAGCTGCATAAGTCCACAAAGCAAAATCTTTCATCTCAAAACATATAAAATTCCTTGAGTGTGTCGCTAGGAGATAAGGGCAAACCAGCACATATCTTTTATCTAGACTTTCAAAAAAGACATGGAAGAATGAGCTAAGGCACTTCTGAAATGCCCTCGAGGCATCTTGCTGTTTGGCTAGGTGCTTACAAACCTTTGAAAAGCTGATCCGAAAAGGAAGAAAAAAAGTAGACGTAAATGGTGAATTTCTGCTCGGCAAAGAGCTAAGAGTGTTTAAAGCTCAAATTCTTAATGTAATTACCTGTCATTGCTGATGAAGCAAGAACTGAGTCAACGCCACTGAAACACAGCAGCTCCAAAATGGCCCGGGAGACGTATTTTTATGCAACACACAATTAACCCAAAGGGCCGACCTGCCGACCTCTCCCTGGGCGGCCGCAGGGTTTCTGCCGTCTCCCCTCGAGGTTTCCGCGGACCTCGAGGCTGGTGGGCAGCTGGTTCACCGGCTTTCCACAGTCAGCAATTCCCTCTGTTCCTTTCATCTGGCTTTTTGGAAAATCCTAGAGCTAGCAAGCAGCTCCACGAGCAACAGAACTAATGAATAAACTCATACATAACGTTCTATACAATTATGTCATCTGATTGACAGGGTTTTTAGCTGATTTCTCCTAAGTTTGCAGCACAACGCTGTTGCTTATGAGTCATCAGAAAAGCCACGTGTTATGCACATCCTAACCACTGGAAAAGCTTCACGGGAGTTCACACTTTATTGAACATCAGAGAATCCACACGAGAGAGAAACCTTGACTGAAGAGTGGATTTTCTGGTGTCTAACAAGACCCAGGCTCCCATTATGGTTTTTCGCAGAGCTGAATTAATTCCGCTGCCTTTCTCTTGACAGAGACGTTAGCAATCTCTCTCTCTGCTCAGCTTGATCATCTGTTCCCACAAAATTTGCAAGAACTTAATTTTTTTCAACCATTTGTTCCTCAATCACGTTCAAAGTGGCCAGGGATGAAGAATTGCTGGGGAGGGGGTGGATAAAGACTATGATCTTACAGGCTCTATTCCCTTTCCAGGGATGAGAAAGGAACAAAACTGGCTCATAAATGACGCAGAGAAGAAATACTGCTTTTCGTCCCTGAGGGAAGGCTGCTTTGCTGTAGCTGCTGCTGCTCAGCCAGGCGTGGAGGAGCCCCAAGGGCACGAGGAAGGTGCCACGAAGCCCCCAGCACCCCGTGCCGCAGCTGTGCAAGGCCAGGAGGATATTTCGAACGGGCTGCATGCCGGAGAAGCAGTGAGGTCCCTGGCAAGCGTGCGATACGTGCCTCCGGGCCCGTAAAGCGGCTGGGCTGATAGCAGTGCGGGGTGGATCTGCAGTCAGGAAGCCAGGTCCTGTGCTTAATTGTGCTGGAGAAAATCCAAAGTGAGCAACAACAGCTTCATTAGCCAGCAACGGCAGGGCTTCAGGGCCAGCACCCGGGAGGGAGGATCCGTTTGCTTTTCTGCAAGATGGTTTTTAAGAGGTTACGGATTGGTGCCTCTTACTGTCTTCTTCTGTCTCATCCTTTAACTGTTTCTATCTTATTAGACAGTAACTTTTTTAAAGCAAAGATGCCCGCCGGGTGTGCAACACCTTTGGGTGCTGAAAAGCCCTTTTTTGTTTACTCCAGCTGCATCGTTGTGCCCGTTGAACAGTATCACCTCGTACTGCACATCTCACTGTCCTTGCCCCCGAAATATCATGCCACAATAACAATTCCTGTTTTTCCACGGTAGAGGAGTTCCTCTTCTGTTTATGCAATTAAGCAGTGAAAAATAAAACTGAATACTGGCAGCCCCTAACGCTTCCCTAATCTGGAAATTCTGACAGCAGTTTTACCCGCTGAAGGCAAGTCTGTGCTGCTAACATGCAAACACGCACACACTTGCATATTGATGAATTAAGTTCCTGCTCCACATTCGTCACGCCGAAGTCTTTCAGTCTTTCAGGGTGAGGCGCTTGGGGAGACCGAGCGGAGCCGATGCTCTTCTGGGCTGGGCAGAGATGGGCTCCTCCTCTGCAGGTGTTTGTGCCCAAGCATGGTTTAGGTGCCCAGTAGAGAGAGACAGGGTGGAACCTGGGCCAGGAGATGGATACGGTGGGACCAACAGGCCCCCTGCGCCGTACGGAGCAGGAGGAAGGGGATATACTCTTTTCCTGTGCCACCAGCAAGGAGTACTTTCTTCACTTAGAGATAGTGCAAAGACTCCACACATCACAGGGTGAAGATAACTGCATTCGTATATAAATTTATTTGCCTGTTTTAGAAGTTAGAATGAAAAAGAGGCAAGAATAGCAAGAATAGGAACTAAGAAACCTCTCGCATCTGAAACTGGTTGTGTTCCCGGAAGCCCTTGCCCAGGGACGCTCCTGGACCTCCACAGCTCCAGAAGAAGAGGAAGAAGTGTAGGCTGGAAAAATGAGTCACATATAAAAACTCATTTACGGAGAATATTGCTCAGTTGGCAAAATGAGGGCAAGCAACGGGCTTGGAAACTGGTGGTGTGCAGTGGGTCACAGTGACACGGGTCACAGCCCATCCACCTGAAAGCTTCTGGGTGTCGGCACGTTAACGTTGCGTAGCTCAGGCAGAAAACAGCTTCCCAAGGAGGAGCCGATGGGGAGCACCCTGAGCTCGCTGTGCGGTGCCTGGGCACAGCGAGATAACGCTAAGCAAGATACCGTGTTATCGCCCCGGGCAAGGTGGCCCGTTGTAAGAGGGGAGGTTGCACCAAGCCGACCTGTTTGCTGCTCTTCAAATGTGCGCGGCAGCCTCTTGCTCAATGTGTCCGTGTTCAAATTGCAGCACTTTAATTGCTCATTCTGAACAGCACCTGGGGCTGCATCGCAGCTCCTATCCCAATGCATCAGCCAGTGGCAAAAAACAAGGATTTTGGTACCCACTGCCGGCAAACCAGAGCCAACAGCTGCTACAGGGATGAATCCCACAGGCAGCATCTAAGCATATATGGCTGAAGTCCATCACTATCATCTACTGACCAGGAACAAAATTATCATAGGTGGCCCAGCTGCCTATTTCTGTAACCAAAATGCACATTAACCTGTCAAAGAAACAACTAGAGCAGTAATGCGGGTGTCCGTGAAAGGCAGGCAGGGAGCAGGGGAGCTCCCACCTGCGGCACCGGGGATTTTGGCAGGACGGCACTCGTGCAGCGGGAGGCAGGAGGTTGTACGCGGAGCTTTGCTTTGAAGGAGTATTAAACCCAAACATTTGGGGATCACATGCAAGATTTTGAGAGTACCAGAATGTACATTTCTAGTAGCAATAAAATAAATAATACCAAAATAAAGAGCTATTTTTCCTTCCTGCTGTAGGATTCGGAAACAAAAGCCACCCTCCAGTCTGGGTTTTGGCAGCATTGCCATCAGAGCCGGACGGGATCACCAGTGGTGTCCACATCTCAACTTGTCCCCGGTATTGCTGCAAGTCAGCACTGTGCTGGAAGAGCCAACAGGGAAAACAATCATTTTCTCTTCCTTTTTCTAGCTTGTTTATTCTGTCAACACGCAGAAGTGGTGGTATGTGCACAGCTTCCCAGTTTTTGGTAGTGTACTCTGCCCCCGACACGGCGGGAACAGGCATCGGGCAGCAAAGCTGGTGCTGAAATAGGAACTCTGGTTATATATAAAATGTTTTTTTTTCAGGGCATACTATTTCATGGGCAGCCCTTCAGGGATGGGAATGTTTTCCAGGTTGGTTAAGTGAAATATAAGCAAGCGGGTGATGGAGGTTGGCAGCAGGCCTGCTCTTGCTGGCCACCCTCAGCCACTTACTGACTGTTCTCCTACGCATCTAACCAGGTGGTAAAGAAAAATAACACACAGCAACAATTCTGGATTATTTTAGTAAATCCAGGGGTTGGACTAGCTCATTCTGTCGGGATCGGCTAGGGGAGGAGCTCTGCGGGAGAGGTTACTGCGAGGGGTTAAGAGGGGGCAACTGGGGGCAGCAACTTCCTAGGTCAATTTAGCATCAGCCAGAACAGCACTTGGTCTGATTTTATTACCAATGAGCTGATTCTTTTTTCAAAAAAGAAACCCAGATTAATCACTTATGCGAGGGCTTAAATCCTGTATTTCCCTCCTATATTTTGATCTAGCCTTTAAGATCTACTGCTGGTTACATTTCCGTCTGCCTTTGACACTTGAAAAAACAGGGGAAAAAAGAAAGAGGAATACTGCTGAATTTTATCAACTTTTAGTATTATCCCTTGACAAACTATGATCTGCAGCAATAGCATTTTGTTTGCTTTTTTTAAAAAATAGCATGTATTTCTTCATCAAGGAGCGTAACACTCTGTTTGGAGAGTTCCATGAAAATGACGCCAAATGACAGCTAAAAATCTACCACTTCCTCCAGAAAAGTTTCATAAGCAGCAGTGGAAGCTCAGTAAGGAGGCACCTGCCGTGGTTCTTCTCCTTTGCCCGGACAAACCCCGAGGCACGCGCTTGCAGCTCACCTGGGAAGTAGAGGCATGACTGATCTTGGCATTAGCTTCCCCCATTGCTTTTATTTTGTGATATTTCCTGAGTGTTTTTTTTTTTTTTTTTTTTAATAAGCACGGCACAATGGGGATCTCATGACACCGGAAGATCTCCACTGCACTTTTTGGTAGGCAGTTTGCTAACATTGAGCACATTCTTTCATTAGAAAGAGTTTCCTTTTTCTCCCCCTTCCTGTTTTCTCTGCGTTGACAGCTGTGAGGCCACACAGGAGCTGAGCAGAGCTAAGCACCAGCTCCAAACCTTTGGAAAGACAGCTGGGTATCAACACACTTTTCAAGTCTCCAGGCCAAAATAATTTTGGGTGGCGGAGGCTGCGTTCCCTCAGGCTGGGTGCTGCTGGAGGCACAAGACGCAAGCGGCCAGGGACAGTGTCCCCTCGGGTTCAGGCAGCCACAGGAGCTTGCGCAGGACTTCCAGCGACAGCGGGAACCTGTGCTCCTCGGCAGACAGCAAGCGCCTCTCGTAACTCCCGCGTGTCGCCGAGCGCCGCGAACCCGCCGGCGCGCTGGGCGGTGCGAGCAAAGTCACAGCACGAGAAACGACAGCGATAAGGATGCACCGACTGTGAACCACTCCTGTTCCTGCTTGTAGACTATTAAGACAAGGCATTTCCAGGGCTGGGATGCTGCCTGTAAAGATCCTTTTCCTTATTTGTATTGTAGCGGTTTGGGGAACTGCATCTGGGAGCTGGGAGCTGCTGTCCTGGCTGCTGCCGAGGCCCTGAAGGTGACCCCGAAATACAGCGTCTCCCTTGTCCGGAGCAGTACAAGCCGGAGAGCCTAAGGCTGATGCAGAGAGCCAGCAAACTTTGCTGTCTTACTTATCACCTGACGCGCTTTGGCCACTGCTGTAGAATAATGCAATAAAAATACACTTTTCTGAATAAAATAATATTTTTCTATAAAAATCACGAGAACAGATCTAGACTTTGTACTAGCCTATAAAATTAATTTCAGAGTTATTAATGTAGGTTTCCTAGACACCATTTCTACGCAGAGTGTCTCATCTATGGGAACAAAATCAGCCGGATCCAGCTGTTCTCCTCTTTTCTCTAAACCAGGGCACATCTCTCTTTTCTCACCTCCTCCCAGTACAGACCAGCAACTCCGCCTCCTCCCTGCCCTTTTCTGTATGAACCATTGTGGTCAATAGAAGCAGTGAGAGCTAGTTAGACGGATTAGTGTTACACTACTGAGGGAAAGAGCAGCACTTTCACCAAGATTTCTCCCATTTTTGAGCACAAGTGTATAGGCTACGATACCTGATAAAGTGACAGGAAAACTTCCCTTTCCCCCAGCCTGATGCAGGCAGGCTGGAGACAGCAAACTTGCACCCGCTTTTCCAGCCAGCCCAGCTGGAAGCTCTGCAGGGAGTAACAGTGTGGTCACCAGCTAGAAGGGCCACAGGGCAAGCCTGCAATGTAAATAAGGTTATTAAATGAGCATTAAATGCCATTTGAGATGGTCAGAACTGTTTAGAGAAAAGTAAGCTCCACGAGGCGAATGGATCATACAAGGTGCTTTTGTGGTTTATATAAGCCTGGAAAAAACCTGCTGAGATCACCACAGTTATTCCGGATTTTCATTTCGTGTAGCAATCAGATTCTGGAGGAGCTCTGCCTGCGGCAACCCCTCCTTATTTTGCTTCCCTGTCGCTCTTACTTCACGTGTCCTGCCCCGGGTCGCCTTCACTCGCCGCCGGGAGCCTCCCGTGCCGCCCGTCCGCCGCTCACCCGCCGCGTGCTGGCCGCGCGGGATGGGAAGGATTTCCTTCGGCGGCATTTCCGGGCAATTTCTGACTAATTGCAGAGGAAGTCAGACCAAAGAAACGATGAATCTTCCATTTTTTATTTTTAGAAGAGCTTCAGAAGCAGCATCTCTTGTTTTTGAGCTACGAACAACCTGCCCTCCACCCTGCTAAAGGTCTCGTCTCTACGAGCAAGGCAGGCACCAAAGCTAAATGCGTTTTCCGCTGGGAAGCCGTTACCCTTTGGGGAAGCTTTACTTGCCGGCTTTGGCACATGGGGACTGGCCCGTGTTTTTAAGCAAGTTCTCCAAGACCTGAAGGAGCCGGCGGGCGCCCGTGCCCGGCTCGGCGCCGGGAGAAGCTGCGGCAGGGCTGGCACGGGGCTGCGTCACGCAGACGCGGCACTAATACGAAACCGAGGGGCCGAAGAGTCACCAAGGCCCCCGCGAGCTTGCGAGTGCCCGTGTTGCTCAACCCGCCGTCTGCGTGGGGCAGCCGTCCCCGGGCTGCACGAAGGTCGCTCTGAGAGCTCGCCCCGAACTTTGATCCCGCAGCCGAAAGCCGTGTTTGCCTTCTGCGCTCCCCTCCAGCGCTGCAGACACCCGCCGGCACCGCCTTCCTTGGACCGTCTGCCTTTTCCGTGGTCCTAGCTTTACTCGCGTTTTTGCGAGGGATCTGTATGCTTTCTCTTGTGGGAAAAAACGCAGAGCAGGCCTTCCCCATCGCGCTCTCTGCTCAGATGGGGAAGGAAGCAAAAAAGGGAAAAAACCAAACCCCAACCCCTCCAGCAACAGCAGCAACATCTCTAGCTAACAGCATAACCAAAGGTGCTGAGCTTGCGGACAGAGAACGGAATAATGTTTTTGAACAAAAAAGCAAACCAAACTGCAACAACAGTGTGCAAAGAAAATACCCACAAGTCACATTAAGCACTACAACGCTCGGGGAAGCCCACGAGCGGAGCGGCGACTTCTCAGGCTCTCACGCCGGCATGGATTTGCCAGCGCTCTCCTGAGCACCGAGATTTCCTTGGCTGTCAGGACGGGGGGCAAGTCGGGACTGTGCAAACGTGAGGATATGCCGTAGCCAGAGGTTAAAGGAAAACCAAATGCCAAAGTAAAGCAGCGCAGGACAGTAAAGGAGAGGTCGGGCTGTTCTGTGATCTCTCCCGCGTTACAACAGGGCCCAGTACTCGGCTCTCCGGGGGGAGATGGCCAAGCCCCTGCCAGATTTCCTTCCTTTTATTTAAATTCTGGCTGCAGTGCTGCTGACACCCAGCACGCTCCTATAAATACAGGTAACAGGGGGAGCAACGTCCGCCCGCGCTGTCGGCCCTGAACAACCGCAGGAGCAGCCTTAGGGGCTGTGCGCTGGGGACGTGCGGCTCCTCGGAGCTGCCACACCGCCGCGTGCAGCCCGCAGTCACAGCGGCTACAGGCAGGACTGAGACCCCAGAGCTGGGCATTTCCACTTCTGCCGCGAGCCCCGGGTGAGTCCCTGCTCCTCTGCCCGCACCCGAAAATCGGCCCAAAGCACCGGCCTCAGCTGAAGGTCCTGGCGGTGTCCCGGAGAGGGGCCCGAGACCCGCGTCGCTGCACTGGCGCAGCCCCTGGTGTGGGGGGTTACAAGGGGACGGCCGGCCTTTTTCAGGTAGTGCTCTACTGGGGTGACCATTTCCAGTTAACAAAGACCAAAGCATTGCACTCCTAAGCAAAACAGTTAACAGAGGGAAAAAGCACTGGGGTGGTGTGGAATTACTGCTTTTCTGGCCCTTGTATGGCCACGCACCCGGGAGGCAAGGGGCTTGTGTTTCGCACCCGGGGGACGATTCGGCCAACCAGAGGAGGGACCCCGGGCTGCGCCCGTCTCCTCCGGGAAGGGGTGTCGGGGGATGGGGGCAGCAGCTGAACCTTATTTATCCCACCCGCCCTCCCTACAAGGCTGATCACAAAATCTTGCCTGGTTGCCTGGTATCGAGCCCCCAGAGCTAGGTGCATCTCGGTTACGTGTATCTGTGCTTCTGAAGAGGCGCAGCCCGGCTTCCCTCCAGGTCTCTCTCAGCACGGCAGTCCCTTTGCTCACTGCGCCACGGGCACCTAGCCAGGACTGCAAAGCACACAGCTCTAAAAATGACGGTTGCCTGAAGGAATAAATAAGCTATTTCCCAAGCTATGTGCTTGCTGGGAGCTAGCAGGTTTGCCCCATGCTGTCGCAGCAGACGTGCGTGTTAAAAGGATCCCGTATCACCAGCACTGCGCATGGAAACGTCACTAATGGCAGCTGGGCTCCTCAGCACAGGACGATTAAAGGATCCGACTAAACAACAACCAACCTTTATATCCAAGCCCTGAGCATATGCTTAACAAACCTATGTTCACAGTCTTCTTTGGTCAGTAAAGCGCGGCCCTGTCCTCCCGCAGCGCCCCGACCTACCCGTGGCCCGGGGAGGACGTGCGGGCAGGCTGCAGTCCCGCCCAGCAGCTCCGGCCTCCTCCTCCTCTTTCCTCGGGGCATCCGCAGATGAGCTTGCTGAGGTGCAGGTGTGCACAATTTGTTTGCAAGCAGAACATGCATCCAAATAATTTATATGAACAAGCCACAGTCTAATAAATAAAAACCTGAAAAAGCAATACAAGAAAAATGGAAGTGGAAGAAAAGTTTCCCTATGGGCATCTTGACTTATCAAAATTATTAAAGATCACAGCTATGTTTTATATTAATTTATTAGAAAAAAAGATACACAGCTTAATGTGCAAATATATACAACAAACATTACAACGAAACATCGGGAAGGGAGAGCCACTCCCTTCTATAATGACTTACTCCTCCTTAACAGAGATGACTGTTTAATGCTTCCTCACAGATTTACAAATACAAAAAAGTATAATGCTTCACTTGCACAAAACAAAAGTTTATTTTTATTTGAACAAAAAATATTCTGGCTTTGAAATGGCAAAAGTCTGCTGTTTTGGTGGCTTTTTTTTTTTTTTTTTTTTAACCTGAGCAATTTTTGCGGAACAGGGGCACAAAGGAAAGGCATTGCCCTGTGCTTCATTCTCGTCACAGCATCTGATGGTCTTTGAATCACTGAACCACTGAATCATTTAAAGTGAATGCAACTCCAAAATCTACGTCTAGCTCGTAATCAGCAACGCTGAAGAGAGCAGGCCCTACCCTTGGCAGCAGGGAGCTGGCTGAAAACACCCAGCTCCAGCTGAATGGCTGTTGACATTCTCAGGCAAAGTGTTCATTTCTGACGGTAAGGTATTTAATGCTGTCTTCTGAAATAAAGGTACTCTAAAGAAATGAAAAATATAGTTTAGTCCAAAAAATAAGAGAGTCCTGGGTCCTGCTACTCCTTGCTCAAACGAGTGATCGTTGAAAGGCTGCAGAAAATGGCCATAATAACCCCTAATTGAGCACAGAGGTTAAGAATCCCTGTAACTCCAAGCAAGTACTCAAATCCTGCTCTGTTCAGGAAAGAAGTTTGGATCAGATTAATTTATTTACGGTTCTTTAGGATTAATTCCAAGCAGGTGTCTGACGCAGGTAGTTTTTGTGCTCACTGGTGGCAGGCTATTTAAGTAAAAGCGATCCGTATCGCATTGACCTTCCTCCTCCAGTGCCTGGGTGCTGGCCTCGGCTCATTTCGCCACAGGGCACGACGGCTTGGGAAACGCAGCTGCTCAGCGGAGCCTCCCGCCTGGATTTTTCCTAATTTTTCCACCAGGACGGAAACCCTTTAGTGTGTTTGTGCGACCCGGCTCCGTCCGAGAGCTCTGCTGAGCGATGTTTCCAGTTGCACCAGACCTGCTTGCTCGGTGCTGCTCTCCGTCTCACGGGCCCCCGGGTGCCGAGGGGCCGCTGGCTGCCCCATGCGCGCAGAGGTGCAGGGCCTCCCTCCTCATCGGCCCCGCTGTCCTTAAATAACTACTTACAAGTAGCAAAATGACAGCGCTGGAGTAAAGGGACGCCGCTGCGCGTGGGGCGTGCCCAGCTGCCTCCGCAGCCGGGGTGCGTTTGCAGACAAGACACTGTCCAAAGCCGCTGCCGTTTTGGGGCGCTTTCGGTTTCTCTTTCCTCTTTGGCCATCAGTATTTGGGAGCAAAGTTAATGAAACGCCGACTCCGCTTTGCTCTGTCACTTGCCTCCTCTCCTGCCATTAGGCTGCAACGAGGCTGGTGCTGAGACGCAGCGCCCGCCGCCCCAGCGCCCGCAGTACGGCAGTTACGTACCGCAGCAGCTCCACTCGGGGCGAAACCTTTAATGATGGGGTGACCGCAGCAGATCTGGCTCTTTTGCTATCCCCACACCATCCTCCTCTTCTTTAGCCTGTTTGGAGCATTGTGGAACTCAACTAAAAGTGAAAAAAAAGAATAAGAAAAAAGCCTTGGGGAAGGACTGCTTTATTTCAAAAAAATTTTTAATTGCTCCTGTTTCGAGCGTTACACACGCGTAAGAGTGCATGTCATAGGCCCTACAGCAGTAGGTAAAAAGGGACCCTGCATGAAAAATCAGAATGGAAAAACAAGCTTAGTTTTTGGTTAAAAAGTGAAAGTTAGATGCAACTAAGCTGTGTTTGATCAAAATAACATATCTCCACGCCCAGGAAGGAGACACAGAAATTTAAAGGTGGTCTATTCTGATCTAAGGAGAGTTAGCTTCAGCCCACATGTTCGTGTCCACTTAGGAAAGAAAACCACTGGAAGAGATCTTCATTTTCTAAACTTCTGAATGATGCAGTAGCCATGTTTGTGAAGGCTTAAATATTTTTACGATAAACTGGAAGGGAGTCAATTGTTTTCAATAATGTTGTATTTTTCCATTTCACAGGATATTCTGACAGCTTGAAAAGAAACACTCCAGTGAGACGTGTCCCGGTTTGCACACTGTTGCAATCTGAATCGGCAGCTCCCATGCCATCGCTGTGCAGTTGGGATCTGCAGGAGCGGAGTGCAATTTGTGGAGGTTTTCTGTGCTCTGCAGGGCTCTTGAGCATGGGGGTCCCATATTGTAATACACTTCTTAGCTGGTCTTTTAACTCTTTCAGTACTGCAGCATGCACCAAAAGCATGCAATGCTTTTGAGCAGGGAGGCAAAAGCATCCGCGTCTTTGTAACGATGGTTCTTCTGCTTCTATCTCCGAGCCACCTCTGAGGAGGTGCATGTCTCCCCTGCCTCTCCCTGACCCCCCTTCCCCTGCCACAGCACTGGACACAGGGCACAGGTGGTCAGAGCTCTCCTAAATCAGTTTTAGGACAAAAAATTGGGGTTTCAACAAACTAAATTTCACACCAAACTGGTATGATTTCTGCTGAAAAGTCTGAATTCTTCTCAAAGCTTTTCTGAACATCAGCTTTCATTTTAGAGCTTTTTTTGGGGAGGAGGGAGAAGGCTGAAACAGCAGGTCAACTTTCTGCAATATGACCCCCATTTTACCAAGCAGCTCCAGTCCAGGACGCTTCACGCCTGCAGGGTCGGGTGCACAGTTTGCCCCTGAGTCAATAAAGGTCCGTGAAGCTCGTTGTTCTTGCAGGAGGAGCTAAGAGACTGATCATCGTGGGTTCCCACCTTTGCTTTCACTCTAAAGAAACGGCGAGGTTTGCAAGCACTTTAGCTATCTTGAGGTAGGTGAAAAACGGTGTTTCTATTAGCTAAGCTGCCGTTTGTAGCAGGATGTTGGACTCGGTTGTGTCCCTCAGCCCCAGCGGCTGAACGCAGAATGCAGGCATGAAATATGATAACTAGGAAGCCTGAAATGTCAGCGATTTCTGTGATGACACTTTGATGACCTCGGTTTGGTAAATCAGCATTTTTTGCATGTTAAATTACAGTAGTATAATGTGGTAACAACAGGCACACGAAGGGAGGCCAGTGAATTGGCCCTGTCAAAGAGGAAAACCCTCGTAAAGATCCTGGTTCTCTCTCTTTGCTGACAGGAACAGACCTCTTATGGCTAGTGGAACTTACTTGCACGAAGAAAGGCTCCAAGATCAAATCCAGTGTGGGGTAACGCGATGGTGCTGCATATTTCCTTCATTCGAGAGGCCGTGTGCCACTTTAAAATAAAGATTGCAGCCAGGCTTTTAAAGTTAAATATGTTATAAACTATACACGTATGCGATCCTGAGATAGTGCCCGAAACAAGTCCCAAGGTAGACAAGCTTCCTGAGCCCCGAGGTCCTCCCGCTGCATAAGCGCATTGTTGCTGTTGTATTTTGGCAGGCCTGCCGGCCTCTCGGACCACGCGGCACTTCCTAATGCTCTTTCTCGTCGGGGTGTGTCTAACCAAACAATCAGTCTGACGACTGCTACCAGCAATTCCACTTGCATTTCTTCTGCAGTTCAGATGAAAGCATTCTTGATCCCTTGCCAGTTCTCCCAAGACTTGCAGAAACAGGCTTACAGCTTCCTTTTCTACTTTTTGGCCAGGCAAGAGCTGTGCGTCTGCAACCTCCTGCTAGAGGAGCGGCTGTGCTGTGCCGTGCACAAGAAAATATCAGTAGTAATCGGATGGAAAGGCAACATGTATAAGCCACAATAGGGAGAAGCAGCTTAATATGATGACCATCATCTGGAGGGTCAGAGACCAGGCTCTCCAGTTCCAGCGGTGCATAGTCCTATTTTGAGTTTCTAACAGCATCAACTCAGAGTCAGACCTTTTAAACTCAGGGGAAAATTATTTTCCAAAATTCCATTTACTTAAGCACTATATATTTATAAAGTTCTTTTTACTGTTTCAGTATTTTAGCCCTTAGTTGATTAGTCACCAACAGCTGTCAGATGCCCGTTGCCATAAGCAGTTTGAGCACCTGCAGTATTTGAAGGAATATCAAAAAATAGCTTTAGCAACTAGGAATTACACAACAGAGGGAGAAGGCAGGACTAACTAGATTAATGCAACATGTAGTGGATTTTTTGTTAACATTAAGTGTATGACTTGTCCCAGAATCATGCCAGAAAATGGTACCATGTAGCTTACTGGTAAGGGCAGCAAAAAGAGTAATGCATTACTTTAATCATCAGCGAACCACTCACTTATTCAACATACTATTTCCAGCTGATATCAAAGGTTTTCTTTAAAAATGTAATTCCTCTAGAGACCATAAGCATCTTACAAGTCTCTCTGCCTTTGAACTCTACTGTGATAGCTGCTTCATTAACATTGTGGTTCCAGTGCAAAAAGAAAATCCTCCAAATCCCAAACCTTCCTCCTTTAAACTTTAGATTGCCTCTCATCTGTCCATTCCTGCTTAGTGTTCTGTAAAGCTTGAGTCTTCTGCTCGTCTACCTGGACGTAGTCCACTCTCTGCTCCTCAGAGAGAAAAGGTTTCTGTGGGATAGAGAGGAAAAAAACAATATATTCATTTCAGGATGAAAAGGGATGCTAGTGAAACTTGGCTTGATTTTCTGTTTTCGCTTTCCCTTATTCTTTGGTTGCTTCACTTCACCTTGAAGCTCACAGTGACATCAGCTGACAAAAGCATTGCTTTACAGCCTGCTTTAGACATAATTATCCATCTGTCACCCTGTCACTCAGCCCAGCACAGTGAGAGAGGGAAACATGCTGTTCTGGCTATTTCCATACGGATAATCATTCTCTTGTCATCCAAATTATCCTGCTGCAGGGATAACCTACCAGCATTTTAACCAAAGGGAAGCTTTAAATTAAAGGAGGCTTAGCAGTCTCTTGCCTCCAAGAATATTAACTGATGGAGAAAATGATATGCAGGATGCAAAACTTCCATGATGGCCCAGACAGACAGTAGTTCTCTGCTTTGCAGAGTATTGCATTAGTTACCTTGACCAGTGCTCCGGTAGATTGTAAACAATTTGGAACAAGGATTGTATTTTCTCAGAGTTGCTAAAGAAATTGAAATGCTTTTGGTGACGCAAGAATAAAGATGCACATTTTACCATGGTACAAGAGATGGTACATTTTTACCCTGCAGATTTATCACGGGCTATAAACTTACTACTGCAGACAGATTTGGAGGGGGAAAACTAGCAGGAAAGGGTTTGTGGAGACTCAATAAAAATGGAAGAGCATGCAGAGATCCTGCAAGCACCAACAAGCTTGCCCACAAGCCCTTACCGCTGCACACCCAAGGGCAGTCCCGTGCCCTCTGCTGAGCTCACGCTGATGGCATCACTAGGACTCGTGCTAAGGACACCTTGTCGTCCCTTCTAATCGTGCTTTTATGTTGTTAATCTTGAGCCTGTTATGAATGCAATCAGCTGGAAACATGACTGGCTTCATCGTACTTAGGGCACCTAACGAAGTGTGAATCTTGGTTGTGTTTTCCTCCCAGCAGACAAAAAGATAGGAGGCTATGGGGTTTTCAGAGATGACTCATACCTTCTGTACAGGGGATGGGGAAGCAGAATTAAAATCCAATGCTAAGTAATCAAGGTTAGATTTCCTTGTCCATGGAAAAGCACCACTGTATGGAGATGTTGCCTGTCTGTGTTCCTGTCAGGAAAGAAGAGAAACGTTTAATGCTCTTAAACCATGATCCTAAAGGGAAAGACGACACTCTGAGGTGCCAGACTCATCTGGCAAAAGGCAAATGAGGAAAGTCAGCACCCACGTAATTTTCTGTGCCAAGGGTATATTTATTGACTAACCACAGGATAACACTAATTGGTTGTGGGATGGTACAAAGAAATTCAGGAAGCCTTATTCTCCTGGTAATTATAGCTGAACAAGCAAACTGGGCTGATTCTCATTCTGATTTATAAAATCAGGAGGGATTTGTGCCCAGCTTTCCAAAACAAACCTTTGGAAGGCTCATATTTACAGTGGATGCCATCTAAGCCATCAGCCCTCTAGGAATTTGAAGAAATTATGATAATTCTGTTCATATCTATCAAGTGAATATTAATGTCAGGAAAATCACATATGACCACATATAGGTAGAAGGCTTTAATTGACTGGAAAATCAAATAGTGAGTGGTTACACCTGGAGCTGCCTCGGTGAGCAGATTTGGAATCTAGCAGAGGTATGGGTTAAAATTTGAAACTATGGTTTGTGGTCAGTGGTCAGTTTTGCAATACACTTGTACAGCCATTGCCGCTGAGCTTTGGCTCTGGAGCCAGATTTGTAGACACTGACTCAGATCAAGGGTTTTGAGATCCATTTCCACCTGAAATTCAAAAGAAACTGAGATTCTGGTCTTTTGCAAGACATGGCTAAAGAGTGAATGAAGAAAAGGAAGCCACAAAGCCAGATGTTCTTCTTTCATGGGATGGGAAGTGGGGTTAGTGCCACCAGCCAAAGCAGAAGCAATAGGAGACTTTAATGGAGGTTCTGTTTCTGCACAATATTTGGTGTGTTTCTTTAGGAAGTGCACTAACGGCTTTCTGTCATTTCCTAGGAGATTTTGCAGGGCACACTTTTAAAAGGTGAAAAGATTTAATTTTCCTTTGCCTTAATGAGTTCTCATGTAAATATGGCTGATCCCTGTGATCTCTTGGAACTGCTCAGCAACATTCGTGGGTGAACAGCTGAGTTCTGCAGAGCAGAAGAAGGGCTCCCCTTATCTCTCTGTAAATTGGACCCAGTGTCTTTGGTTTAAAACCATTTCATCATTTTTTTTTTAAACAGAAGGCAAAGGACAAACCTCCTCAACATTTTTTCTTAGAAAACAAACTTCTGCATTCTCCATCAGTGTGACAGAGCAGAATAAAGCAAAGGATGGCTGTGTGAAAATGAAGATTACCATATGAATGTAACTTTCTTCCTCTTCTCCGGAAACTGAATTGGCAAATATTCTTGCTGAATTAATACCGTCTCTTTCTGGTGAGATAAAGCTCATTCGATTGCTATGAAGAAAAACACAGGAGAGGTTAAGGAAGCATCTTACAGATGCTCTGAAATGAAGCCAAAGCCTGACACAGTCCGTATGGTGAATAAACTCACACTAATGCTGCAGCCTTTATGGAGAGGATGTCCAAAAATGTTTGTTAGTTCTAAAGAAAGTGTGTTATAGTCCTATGAGTGCCTTGGTTGATTTTTTTCTGGGCTTTTCTTGATGTTCTAAAAGTTTGCCATCTCTGGCATGACAGAAAGCATAAACCATCAGAGCAATTCTCCAGCAAGGGCACAGACAGAGGCAGACATCGTTCCTCTGGGTAATATGTGCTGATGGAGCAGTTACTTTGTTGTGCGGGTATCCACATTTTGGAGACTGATGTGAATTAATCAGCTGCTGGAGGTGCATGCGGAGGAACGTGGCTGGCTTTGAACACAGTATAAACACATGCTATCTGTGCCGTGGAAATGGCTGTAGCTCAGCCGTTTTACACGGAAATTTCTTCCACTAACACAGCTGTCAGAAGCATATCCTGAGTAAATTATTGCAGGCTGGCACAGTGGAGTTAGTTATTAAGAAATTAAATAGTTACTTCATGCAGAATGAATAGTAATCCCTTTTGCTTTATTAGTTCTGGGCATACTTCTTTTTTAGTTTTGTTAATGTAAAACATACAGACTCCCTCAGAGCTCGTTATTCTTCAAGACTCTGTACTGTGTCATCATTAATTAACCGTGGTGCTCTAGCAGGGATGCTCGGGAGGCAGACCAGCGGGTTTTCCTAATAAGCAACACGCGGCAGCCAGTGCCCAAGGGGTTAACCAGCTTCAGACTGTGGGGCTGGAAGAGGACTCTGCAATTGAGGAATTGCCTGTCGCTGACATCTTGACAGCTCGGGTGCCTTTTGCACGCCAAAGGCTACCTGGTCAGGGGGAGAGGACAGCTCTGCTTGGCACAGATACAGGGCAGGAGGTTTGCGAGGATTTCTGGCTTCGTATACACATTTCCGTGGGACGGGCTCTGCTGTCACACTTTCCCCAGGAGCTGGAGGCTCCCCGCGTCCCTGTGGCCCTCGCCCGGCTCATGGCTGCCCCAGGGCTGATTCTTCCACTGCCTTTGGAGCCCGGCACTACAGTTTCTTCGCATTACCTGGGCTCTGGGACCAAAAGCATTTGTTTTACCCCACAACTAGTTTCCAGTGACAAAAGGTCACAACAACAGATAAAGCCTGAATTTGCATGTGGCAGGGCAGAATAGAAACACAGTCAACAAGTTAGGCAAATCTTTATCTTAACTAGCTCTCCTTTGCTATAGAAATTTGCAGGAACAAAAACGGCTCTATCTTTGAAAAAAATGAAGGCATGTGAAGCTTTTAACTGCCACAGTAGCCATGCAGATTAGCTTCAGCCTTTTCAAAAGGAACCTTCAAAAGAGCCTATCTGAATTTTGAGAAAACCCTAATTTGCAAGAGATGCAAAACACAGCACTCCTGACAGCACCATATGATGCTGAACACACTGAATCTGTCTGTCTTTAAAGGGATCCTTACTTTTTAGAGACAGCAAAAGCCTTGGAGATGCTGGAAGGAGTCCTGTGGAATTTTTGTTTGTGGACTTTGCCAGGAAACTATTTCTTGTGGAATGTGATAAATTAGTTTTAACTCCATGCCACAATGTTAATGCTTAAAAGATTGGAATGGCAGGTTTCTTGTTGACTTACTAAGGCACAGTCCACATCCTGGTCACGGCAGCATGCTCCCGGATTGTGGAGAGGTTTCTCAGGTCCAGTGGAGGAGGCCGTGCTGCAAGTAGATACAAAAGGAAGCAAATTTACAAAAGGACTTACTAAGAGCTCAAGAAAAGTACCCATTTCTCAGAAAAATACAGTTTTATATTAACAGCAAGAAACTAAACAGTGTATTTCATACAGCACAATTGATATAACCAAGAGAGAAATCAGTAAAAAATGTCCACTTCTATCAGCTCTTTAAAGCAAAGTCCCTTGTTTGTCCTAAAACAACAGAAAAAATGCAATGGGCAATAGGAGAGCAGAATCTGCCATGAGAACTATGTCCTTGCCTCAAATCTTCAAGAGAAGCCTGTTCGGCCTACGGGTCAAGACAGAGCTTTGGGCTGTCCTCTAAACCCAAAGGTCCCACATGCGGAGATGAAGATCTTTCCCCTCACCAATCAACGCACATTTCCCACCCATTTCTCAAAAGCCTCTAAGAAAGGACTTGAACCTGCTTTGCTTCCCCCTCAGTGGTCTGAATTTCTTCCCCCACCCCACAGAAGTATTTCCTGAACTGATTTCTCTGTCGCCCTGTAGCCCAGAGAGCTTCACTATAGGCTGGGCTTAGGCAATGGCTCCTCTGCAAAGCTGAATTTCATTCCCAGTATATCCTCTGGCAGTGCAACTCTCAAGAGATTTTGGAGGTGCCATGGGAAGTGGGAGCAGAAAATTATCACCAGTAAAAGCATCTGCAGGAAATTCCTAATTAAACCAAGACAGCTGCACCTACCAAACAGAGATTTAACCAGCAGACCACACAACAAGTCTGAGGATTCGTGTGTTTGGACATCCTGTCCCTGGAACGTCAGGGAGCTGGTGAGATAGCAGTGCACAGCCAGCGCAGTTGCAGGATTTTTTTTGCTCTCTCTCTGAGGTTTTATCTGTTTGGCTGTCTGCAATCAGTGTATGTGCAGGGCGAGTGGCAGGGTGAATATGAACACCCCTGCACCACGCTAATGCAGTCACAGGCTCTCAGACTACAAAAGTAGGCACAGCCGCTCTTTCTCTGCTTGCAGATGACCCTGCAGACGTAGCCTACTATGTTACAGCACTAAAAGCCACTAAACCGCAATTCAATCTCCTCTCTAGAGCGGGAAACATGTTACAACGTGCCAAGGACACTATCAAAGGAGGTCACCGGTGTCCCCCTTGGCTTCCAACTGCTCATTAGGTCTAGCCTTACATTTCCTACGAGGCTTAAGGTCTCGGTTCACCGGCGGGGGCTCCAGGTCCGAGGGAAGCTCAGGCAGGGGGCTGGTGAGTTTTTCAGTGCTGACGACAGGGAAAGTAAACGTGGCTGATCCTGGGCTCATGGGAATGTAGCCGTCAGGCGAGCAGTCGGAGCCGGGGATGGACGGCGAGGTGCTGGGGCGCATGGGCACGTAGCTGTCCTCTGTGCTGTCTGATGTGGTCGAGTAGAGCGGGGAGAATCGACAGGGCTTCAGAAGCAGGAAGGAAAAGAAAGGGAAACGGGTCAGTAAATCAATAGCTAAACCCCTGTAACCCAGCCAGCGCTACGAACTGGCAATGGAGCTGAACAGGGCCGCGGGCCAGGAGAGTCCTGATGTGAACTGTGTGAGAGGCAGAGGACAGAATGACACGAGATGAACACGTGGGCTCAGACGCTCATGCCAGCTTTGGGAAGTTCACTTCTGAGCTTAGCAACTCACTGCTGGAAACTAGGACCAGATTTGTTGGTGACTTAAGTAGGTTAAATCCTCTGACTTCAGCAGGGTTGCACTTGCCTCTCCCAGCAGCAATTTTGACCTATAAAATGAAGGAAGCCTGTTCATGCAAAAACCATCTAAAAGAAGAACACCTGATGAACTACATTTTTGCAAACGTGGAAGCCGAGAGCGCAGAGACACAGGCACACAAGTTACTTCTCATAGCTGGGAATAAACACTAGAAATTCATTTCACACAGGTTAGTACTGGCTGAGTACTGAGAAGTGTTGGTTACAAACCTTGCAAGCTTTCAGGGCAAGAAAAATACAGCTTGCACAGAGCTTACGTATAAGCAGCAAAGGATCTCCCACACAGGAGACAGGGCGTGCAGCTCCAGGCACAAGGCTGACTGCACAGTTATGGCACACGCCACAGCGTGCAGCGCTGCTACGTATATAACCCATGTCTGTGCAACGCTGAGTCACGAAGCCGCGAACTGACAGATGCTTGAATCACAGGGATTTTGAAAGCAGAGAATTTCATGTGCCCTGAAGAGGAAGTATCCATTGGGATCATGAAGTGCTAGGCTCCTTTAGACCCTTTTTTCAAGAGATAAGCAGTTTTCTCGGGTGCTCTTGGTCAACAGTTTCCTCCTCAAGCCTGCTGGTTTCCTCCTCTGTGGCAGACCTGGCTCCGTCAGGGTGTCCTCCGCTGCGACCTCTCTCTCCCTCTCCCCAAGGTTTCCTGCGGCTGCGAAGGCTCTTTCCCCCGACGCCCTGCCAGGTCACCCTGCCCGGGGAGATGGTCCGAGAGGGACCCAGCAAGAGCCCAGACAGGGCCGCGGCCGCAGGCAGTGGCTTGGCTGCTTGTGCTGGAGCACTGAGATGGACAAGTAGCAGCACAAACGTAGTTTAAATCCCAGTGCTTCTCCCATTTTTTATTCTTTTGCTGACCACAGGAGAGGATCCTGGATATCAGGATGTGAAATGATTCACTTTCTATAGTTCATTATGTGCCAGTGTTTAAATGTATGCGAGCAGAGTACTTACCAAATTCAAGCTAAGCCTCTTATCCCGGCTTCTTAAAGAACTGCCTTCCATGTCTGCTGCAATATAAAAACAGTGATTAAAAATTTGATAAGGCAGTGAAACCTTAAGGAAATAATTGAGTAAAGCGTATGGCTCTAAAATAACCAGAGCTTTATAAAGACCTCAAATTCCTTATTATTTACCCTAAATGAGGAAATCCAATGAAACTTAAGACCAGAACCAACTTAGTAGCATTTCAAGAGCAATTACATCCATTTTAAATATGATGAATCCAAGAAACATGCTCATGTACAATCCCGTTGTAAATTATGCTTCCTATAATCACGAGCAACTGGGGAGAAAGACTGGTGCAGAGGGGAGAGCAAACAGCTAAGCAGACACAGAATTTGAATCCAGCTTCTGTTCTGGTTGCAGGACCTCTGAACACCCCTTTCTGTTTTTCCATCTGTCAAATTCAGGGAATTATACCACAAAGGACTGTAGGCAAGATTGATCGATTATTGAAAGCTATTTGGGAGTGCTGAATGTAGGGCGTTAGGGGAGCGCACGTTATCGTACAGCCGGCAGGGAGGGAGCGTAAGGGCAGGGGAGGAATTCTCCTCCTTGGCACCGGGAAATGCTGGTGTCTTGCAGGTGGTTCAAACTGGGCAGAAGTAAACAGCTGGTGAGAAGGTCCCTCGTCACACTGCCCCCTCGTGCAGACTGACTTTTGTCTTGGGCTACGTCAAATTTATTTTTGAAGCAAGAGGCAAAAAAATTGAAAACCAGCTTTCAGGGCGTAGAAAAGCAGCTGTGGGAGACGCTGAAGGTATTTTATTCTGAATAGTGGCTGATTGTTGCAGTTTATTTTCAAGTAGCGTAGAAAAAATGAACTGGGGGAATGGGAGGAAAGAGAACTACCTACCAGCCTTCACTCCAACACGCATTTCTATGTATATATAAATATATATATATGCACGTACATATACATACATACATAAATATATATTTGTATCCATGCTTAAAATTACCATCCTTCTTTTGTGGAAAATGCTTTTCTTTGGAGAAAATGGCTTGTCTGTGGTTCTACAGAGCCTGTCCTTGGGAATGCCATAGAAAACCCTGTAACCCTGTTAGTACAGTCCACACTCCCACTGAGGTCTATGTGTATATATATATATATATATATAAATATATATATATATGTTGACGTAGACACAGTCACTGTCCTGGAACAGCTATATTTATTTATTATTTTAGCAAAAAGACGTCCAGGCACAGCGCTCTGGCAGACGCGGTGATGCCGGGATCCAGGTGCTTTGTGCAGATACGGCTCATTCCCCGCCACGCAAGGGGGATCAGCACAGGCTGCCTCTGCGGTGCCGTGCCAGGGCCCCCGTGAAGCTGCTGTTCCCCTTGCCTCGACCAGGCTGGCTAAAGCTGCACAGCTTTCACAGGTTGCCAGGGTCGAAAAATGGGCTAATAACTCGAGTGGCCTCACTCCAGGAGCCAGTGAGGAACAGCTGTTTTCTCTGTGTTTCTTTTTCATATCTTACATGTTAAACACATTTCAGTTCAAACTTTGAAGTTGCACATAGTTTCAAGCTATGCTTGGGGTAAGAAAAAAAATAGCAGCACTTATTAATTCATTGCTGCCCCCTGTCAGGCAGAGATAACCTTGCAGCACTTCAGCAGAACATGACATTTGGGCACTTAATCCTCTTAAAAATATTTTGGCATAAATTGGAGTGGAGAAACATTAACCATTGCAAACGTGGCAGGTGGTGTTAAAGTGGCACATGCTTGGAAGCAAAAGCAGCGTTTTCCAGGGAGCTAGCAACCGAAAGCAATAGTCAAGAATACCATTTCCACTGATGGGTGTTTCTCCAAAAACCTTCCAAGAATTGTTTGTACACTGATAAACAGGCTGGGCAAAGGCCTCCATATTTTAGCTTTGAGCCTTAAGAGAAAGACCTAATAGCCCCAAAACACTTGGTGGTCATTCAGACTGAAGGAATCTGAACATAGCTTGTATTTAAACCTGAATATAAATGCCTGCATTCTCCTCCTCGTCAAAAACAGCACCTCACTGCAAAATATTTGATAATTTCCAGCTAGGTATTTCAACCGCTTCTCTCTGTTCTGTGGTTTCACAGAGTAAAACTTTCTCATACTGTGTATGCTGGATTTTGATACCTGGGATGCTGTGGATTTTTGACTGTTATTTTTGTGTGAGACGACAGTGTTTCAAGAACAAGTGGAGAAGTCACCTCAGCTCAGAGCAGAGTTGGTTTGCAGCAGAGACTCTTGCTCTGTGGCTCATTTTCAAGCTGCCCTGTATGAAATGCAAGGACGCGGGAGGATTTGCTCAAGGACACAGAGTCCCTGGTTCGTCTGGGATTACATCCCATTGCCAGCGTCTTCCTGGCTTCCAGTTCTTGACTCTAAACATGTGAAAAGACATCCTTCTTCTACGGGAAGGACTAAATGCAGCAGAGCAGAGCAGCTAAGAAAGCATTTCTCCTGTGTAAGCTCACGTTTTGACCTGCAGAAATAGAGTTGGCACTGCCTGATTTGCTGGCTGGCTTCTCCTTTGTTTCGTTGTTTTTTGGCTGCTTTCTTTTTTGGGGGAGGAGGGGGCATTGCAAATTAACAAGTCATGAGTCACCCTGCAGAGATCACAGCTAAATTGCTGCCTGTGTTTACACACTGATGGGCATTTACAGGAGCAGATGCTGAATATAGCTGAGGGACAGGTTTCAGTCCTGCTCACAAACTAATCAGAAACAAGCTTTTGAGGTTGCTCTGAGGGGTGTACTTTTTTGCAGGCGGGAGGCTGCGGAGGCACCCAGTGATTCTTGGCTGATTTCATAGCACCTCTGCTCTTACCTAGGTCTCCACATATGGTTAATAGAGCTTTGGGCACACAATTTTCCGTAGGAGCTAAAACCTGGTGCCTGAATGAAGAGGGCACATTGGCTATAAGGTCTACAAGGACTTAAAAAAAGGAATGGGAAAAATAGGTGTCAGTGCTGGGCAGGGAGACAGAGAGCTTTGCCTCCTTTGCGTTTCTCCTGACCTGCCCCACACCTGGTGCCTGCTCGCGGCCGAGCTTAGGGCGACTCTGGGGTGAACATTTTAGATGAGGGCATGCAGCAGGAGATGAGCATCTGCTCTGCGCTCAAGGGGCAGCTCCATCCCTCGCGCCGGGCATACCTCGCTGTCTTGCAGAAACACACTTACCTTTCCAGTTCCTGACATTGTCTAAACTGGACAAGGAGATTCTCCTCGGCACTAAAGCGACCTGGGCCCGGCAGATCCCCGCGTGGCCGTTGTGAAGGGGCCCACTGCCCGGCTCTTCCCCTCTCCTGTCGGAAAAGTGGGTGGGCTTGGGCGGCCGGGGCGGTGGCGTGTTAGACAGCACATCCAGCTTGGTTACTCCATAGGGCAGTGCGTTTTGGCTCTTGTCAATCTGAAAAGTTGGTGTTAGCGGTGTCCCCAGCAATGGAGAGGAGGAGGAAAAGTCACTGGATGGCCCGCTAATGTCTATGCTCCTGGAGGTGGCTCCATGGTTTGCCGCGGGGGCCCCATCCTGGTGGACGCTGCCAGCACTGGATGGCTGCACAAGGTACAAGGAGGGCTGGGACTGCAAGGAGTCGACAAAAACATCGTCCGATGAGGTCTGCTCCAGCGATCTGTCAGAGTTCGACCAGCTGTCGCATCTGCACGGGAGACAGAGAGATCAAATACTGCCCTTTCCTTTTCTTGCAATTGCAACTGAGCAAACGCACGCTCTGATAAACCCACCCAGCGGGAGATCTCCACAGGCACCCCGTGGCCAGCCAGCACACGAGCCTGCCTCGTGCAGGGGCTCGCTGAGGGATCTGATCCGCTGGAGCACCTCAGCCAGCCGGCGGCCGCTCCCGTGGCCCGCTTTTCACTCCCAATTTGGGAAATGTCCACTGATCGCTTAATGTCACTTGCTTCCTGCAAAGGCGTCATCGAGCAAGTGTCGGTGTGTCCGTTTTAATGCACCGCCCCAGGAGCTCCTCGGCAGAGGGCTGGCCTGCCGCAGCGCCCGCAGACCACGGCAGCTGCAAGGGGCACGGCCTGACCCTGCTTGGCTGCCAAGGGGCTGCGCAGCGGGTCCGGCACTGGCACTCGCGTGAATGCCGCGTGTGACCGTGCGTGGCCGCAGCGCCTGGCCTTCGAGCCCGCTGCCTGGGTGCCCACTCACGGGGACGCCGCTGGGCTCTGGAGCGGTGCCCACGCCCAGCTCCAGTGCCGTCTCGGAGGGCCACCAGGCGAGCAATGCTCCCACCCCAGCTCGAGCCTGGAGGATTTGTCCCCTCTGTGTTGGTGGCGATAAGCCCGAGCCCTCTGCACTTGCGCATGTGTATGGAAAGGGAACAGTCCTTGCAGCAGCACTAGGCAAGTTTCAGCCTCTACACCGTAGCGTATGTTAAAACAGCTACCTATTTCTCCAAATCTTGTTACCGGACAGGGGAAGATGTGGCTTCCAAAGCTGTGTTCTCATAAAACGAGACATTTGTCATGTTGCAGGAGCCCAAACTAAAAACCAGAGGGGCTTTCAGAAAAGGAAGAGGAGGAGCAAGAGCACTGCTTGGCTGCGACTTCACCCACGCAGCAATTCAACACAGCGAAGGGCACACTCCGCGCCAAAACCTGTCCCTCCCCTAGCAAGCAACCGGGATGAGTCCCGGGGCTGGGGGCAAACAGGCCGGGGCTCAGGGATGCTGCTGCTCCCCAGATGTTTTCCCTGTGCAGTTGGTGCCTCTGCTCAGGAGCATGCTGGGGCCAAAGCACGATGCCGTACTGCTAATCTCAGCTATGAAAAGTCCCCAGTAAATTGGATTGAGCTAATGGCCTCCCTGCGGGGCTCAGGAGCCTGTGCGGAGCTGCAGAGTTGAAGACCCAGGTTGCCGCCAGCGTCCCGGGACGTCACCGGAGGGGCCGGCAGGCGGCCCGGTAGCACGTCTGCCAGGCGATGGCCTGGCGGCACCCGCGGGGCAGCTCGCAGCCCTACCTGGTGTGACCCAGCTTGCCCGACTCGCAGTTGGAGAGGAAGAGGTAATCGGGGAGGAAGACCGACTCCGACTCGCTGGGGGTCTCCTCCGCGGCGGAGGCGTCGGCTGCAGCGCCGTCGACGGAGAAGGAGGGATCGGCGACGCGGGAGGCGTGGGTGGAGGCGGCCGGCGAGGGCTGCGGGGACGAGGTGGTGTGCGACAGGCTCTCCACAGAGTCTGCAACGAGAGGCGATGGCCCCGGCTGAGGACCAGCTGCCGTGCCCTCCCAGGCACCTCCCGGCCCCAGCCACGGTGCCGGACAAGCCACGTTAACCCCCTTGGTATTCCCAGAAACCAACTGTTTACTTAAGAGGAGACATTGTGGTCCTAAGTGACCTGCAGCCGCATCCCCCTCGCCCTGCAAATGCACTAGGTGGGCTCCAAACCCGCTCTGTCCCGACAGGACGGGGCAGGGGTCCCACCGGCTGCCCTCACCCGTGGCCACACCAGCACCCGAGCGGGAGCCGGGCGGCCTTGCGGCGCTCGCAAAGCCCCAGGGGAAAGGCTGCCCACTTCCCCTGCGCTGCCGCCCTTCTCCAGCCGGGCACGTTTTACCCCAAACGGGCAGCGGGTCGAGGCAGAAACGCGGCTTCTGGGGAGAAGGAGCCCGGTCGGCAGCTGCTGCCCCTCTGCAGGACGGGCCAGGGCAGAGCCCCAGGCCAGGGGATGGCCGCCGCGCGAGGGGCCGGGGAGGTGCGGCCCCGCGGCCCTCGCCTCGCCGGAGGCCGGGCTGCTGCCTCCCTCCGGCACGTAGCGATGGGGACGGCCTCCTCGGAGGGAAGCGTCGAGGTGGAGCATCTGCTTTACCAAGGGGTTTTTAGGACCTCTCTAACACAAATAATTAATTATTAATCTCCAACACTTCAAATTAATGGAGACAAGGGAAGGGATTGATTTCTTCCCACTTTCGAGATCTCAGAGGGTGAAACCGATCTCTGCCGCTTGGAGAGGAGCCGGATTTGTTGCACCGCAGCGCTTGTCTGCCGGTTCCCTACGCCTCCCGATGTCGGACACCTTTCGGACAAAGCTGCAAGCGCGACGGTGTAGTTACCACCGGCCAGGTAGGGGCTTGGCGACTTTGCTGAGGAAAGAGGCAGCAAGGCGGCCTCCAGGCGCAGGGGCTTGGAGAGCAATGTCTATCCCCAGCGCTGCCTCCAGCACAGCCGCCTCTTCACTCCCTCCTCCCCAGCAATGTCCAGGCCCTGCCAGACGCGGCTGCTGAGACAGCCGGGAGCATTTCTAGGCCGCGGGAGGCAGGGTGTCACCCTCCAGCCCCTCCTTCCCGTTCCTGGCGCAGAGAGATGGCAGCAAACCTACGGTGCACGCCGAGCGCTGCAGCAACGCGGTCTGTTACCTGCAGGCGAAGCACCACGGAGCCAGGGCGAAGCACCGCCTCTGGCCCAGCTTTTGGGGAATTTTGCTCTGAAACCGAGCCCCAAGTGCAAGTCAGACACCTCCCTGCAGGCAGCTGTGGGGTAGCTCTGATGGAGCAGCTCCCCCGCCTCTGCCCGCTCCTCACGGCACGGCCAGCCAGCAGCGCCGGGAGGCACCGCCCTCGCTTAGGCCTGCGCGCTCCCTTCCCGACCAGGCTGCCGCGCGCGGTTCCCCGCCGGGGCCGTGCACGAGCGGGTGCCCGCGCCGGTGCAAGCGGCAGGTGCCCATCTCCAGCCAAAGCACAGGCGCCGCCCCAGTCAAAGCTGCAACATCCTTCTTCCAAACAAACCCACAGCAGAAACAAACACACACACACAAAAAGACAGCTGATAAAGCCAAGCCAAGCCTAAGCATGCTTCAAAGCTTAGCAAGAAAGGAGATTTCTGTAATTCTGATGTGCAGAATCTGCCTGAAACACCGGGGACAACTCCCTGACTGCCCACGCGTGCTGCAGGCCAGATCCCGCACGGAGCAGGGAGATCCCGAGATCCTCGGATCCTTGCACCGTACTCAGCTGCGGTCGTCCCCTCTCTCCCGGGAGGCCCTGGTACATGCGCAAGCAGATCAAGGCGGGTGGAGACAGCTTCCAAGACACAACTACTGGACATCGCTAAAAAACACCGCTAAAAGCAAACAAAACCCTCCTGTGAACCCCGACTTACGCGTCGGACTTCACCCCATCATCTTTCTGGTCTAAATTATAAGAGTAAAAAAGCTGATCATTTTTGCAAGCGCAGCAAAGTCAGTGGAGTAAAATACGTAGGGAAAACTGTGAGGAAACAAGCAAAGCCCAGCGCCTGTTAAACTAACAACTTCTAGTGTTGCCCGGCGGCTCATCCCTTTAAATTGAGCAAGTGGTGGGGGAGGGAGCCGACTCTTTCCTTCCCCTCTACCCGTATTGACTCACTGCTGTTTCCTCTAGTTAACTTTGGCCCTAAGGGGTCATGGTAGATCCCAGCTCAGCAAAGCATGTAAGCACATGCTTAAATTTGAGCTTATTCAACAAAACATTTGTTGAATTTTAAGCAGGTGCTTACAGCAGCAGGACTTCGGCAGTGCTGTCCACCCCGGTCATCATACTTTTACGGGGTTTCACGTTTGGAAAGTGGGGCTGATGGCTGAAAGCTTCCAAACAGGCAAAATAATTTTTCCCTTTCTATTCTGCTGGCTAAGATGGTAACTCAGTTTTCACATCTTGGACTTAGAGAACTGTCTTGTAAACTGGGAAGATCAAATATGTACTGGGCTAATTCTGTAGGGATCTCAGAAAAATGTGTGCATGTCACCATCTGACCACGTATTTAAAAAAAAACCCTCAATGCACCCTCAATGCATGCCAAGAAAGAGAAATTAATGACATTCTGGGTTATTAGCACAAGCAGAGGTAGCAGGCCTAAACTCCATCTGGTACTCGCAGGCTTTAGCCTCAGATTATCCCATCAGCAAAGACCGAGCACATGGTACCCGCAAGGTGCTGCAAGGACAGGGACAGCACGGCCGTGCCCTTTCCTCACCTTCAGGGCACTCGGAGATTGCATCCGGCTCCGAACAGAGCGGGCCAGCCCCTGCCAGCCCTGCCGGTAACCAAATCGGCGTGCATTAAAGTTACGCTGCAGCAGCAGCTGGGGAGAATGAATTATGCATGTCCATTTTCTCCAGCGCGAGGGCGGAGAGCAGGTTTGGTGCTGCTCATCCTCTCTCTGCTCGCCAGCAAGGCAGTGGTGGCTTCGGCCGCTTCCTCGGGCATGGAGCAGCACGAGGACAGGGCTGATGGGCTGCTGGCTCCGGGGCTTCCCGGGAGCGAGGGCAGCCACAGGGGCTTGCAGGGGAGGCCGCCGGCAGGCTCAGCCTGCGGGGCCACTTGCTTCCCGGCCTCCCGTGCAGCAGCTTTCCTGCAGCACGATGGGAGATGCGGAGGGCTTCTCCCTGCCGCCGGCACCATCGAGGGGCAGCGGGAGCTGTGCTGTGAGGGGTCCCGCTCACCACGGAGGTGGAAACACCTCGTGCCCCACCTGGCCTCCAGCCAGGGCGGGGAAGAGCCGTCCCGCTCCCACCCCAGGGCGAGCTGAGCCTCCTGGGCTGCTCGCTGGCCTCGCGGGAAGGGAGGGGGTGCAAGAGGGGTATCCTGAGAGCAGAGTGCCTCTGCACCGGCAGCGTGGCGGCTCCCGGCTGCTCCAGGGCCCTGGCTCTGCGGGAAGCTGCGGGGATCACGCCATTCCCACACCCTGGCAAAGACGCCGCTCGCGGGGAGCTCGCAGGCAGGCAGGAGGCGGCAGCCATGGGGGCAAGGGTGCGGCTTGCACCGGGAGCTCTGCTGCAGCTCCACGGGCGCTCACGGGTGCTGGCTGCATCCGGAGGGATTTCAAGATTGAGGAACCGCCTTGGGCTTAGGGGCTGCCTGCCAAGGCATGACCTGGGGGAACGCTTAACGCTCAGCTGTAACCTTTAAAAGTGAGGCTTCCTAACGAAAAAGGCTACACAACCTTCACAACAGTTTCTCCAACGAAAGGCTGTCATATTGCACTGCACCAATTCATCATGATTTTGGCTTGCGTATCGGATAAGGTGTGCCTGCGGAGTCCCACGGCCACGTCATCTCATGCTCTGCTCGCCCTCTCCTTTGCCCAGCCCACGGTCCGAGCCTGCCGCTGACCCCAGCGTGGCTGCCTCTGGCGCTGGGACTCCCGCTCCGAGGGGAACGGTGGCTCCACCAGGCCTGCAGGGATCCCACGGCTGCTGGGCAGGGCATCCCCTCCTGGCGCCCGTCCCCGTGCTGCTTTAACCCACACTTCTGCCCTCCATGCTGCAAAAGCAGCAGCCGCCAAAGGATTCATTGCTTTGCCGGAGGCAGGTTTTATGTAGCAAGGGTAGGAAAATAGGGAAGGGGCCTCCTCCTCTTGCAGCCGGACTCCCCTGGAGGTGCCAGCTCGCTCCCTGTCATTTTGAGCACCGCCAGCAAGCGGCACGGCACGGCTCCCGCGGCTGCAGGACGGCTCTGCCTGGCCAGCCCTGCCCGCGGCCGCCCGCCCAGGTGCTTCCTGACATCTGCCTGCGGCCGCCTTCCTCCTCCCCGACTCTCAGCCGGCCCCGCTCCTTGTTGGCTGAAAAAGGGGCGCCTGGGGCTGCCCTTACGCGAGCAGCAGGGGTTTCACTGACTTGGGTCTGCGTCTGGCTGCCTAAATGTCAAATTAGAGGGCTCTGATAAGTAGGACCCAGCTATTAATCCAGCTTTTTTGCCACTGGACGGGACTAAGAGCAAATGGCCCGTGTTTACAGCTGAGTCACTGTAATCTTGTGACCGCACTTCATATGTATTAAGCATAGAAAGCATGAGATTTGGTTTCGGCCCCAAAGTCACAGCAAATTTTCCAAAAGATGCAAGGATTAAAAATGATTGATTTCACAATGTAATACTGGCTTTGAGATTTATTTTAATACACAGAACAGCTTATTAAACTTCCTTGCAATTGATGTGTCTTTCTTTTGATGATTCATTTCAGGGACCATTATTTTTTTAACACAGTAGCATTCAATTTAAAAAAGCATATGGCATTTAATAGAGCTTTTCTCTTCTTATGTTAATTTTTATGGGCAATTTGTTTAAACCTACAGGCACTTGGGGGATTTAGGTGCTTCCAAAAAGCTCAAGCAATTAACAACTGCTTGAAATGTGATGTGCAACCTGTGACATGGTGCAGACTTAAATCGGAGCTCAGGAGATAAATAAGATCTGAGTGTGCCCTGCAGCCTGACCAGAATATGCCCCAGACCAGACCACACCAGCAGGAGCCGCAGGATAAATAAGAGCCTGGGAGCTATTTTTCATTAGGGAAATAAGTGCATGTCTGGGAGCTTAGCTTACACTGTCTGTGGTGAGGGCTCTAAGTGCGGATGCCAGACTACACTGAACCAAGGCAAATGCTCTGCACTGTTGGACTTCTTCAGGGACAACATTCGTCTTGAGGAACAGCGTAGAAAGCTGCAATGTCAACTTTTCAAACCGCTGCAGCAAGACCTATTGCTTCTCATCAGACAGCGTCTACCCTGGCAGTCTTTGCTGGCAGAGGAACACCGCTCTGTGACCCTCGCCGAGCACCGCCCGGGCAACGCTGTGCTCCACCAGTGTAACTGAATACAGGTTTCCCAGTATAAACGCATCTATGCTAGAGACAGCCGCTGCCTCAGCTCCTCCGAACCCCCACAGATCACGTCTCCCTGTGCACACCCTCAAGGCGCAGCGCTGGCAGAGGTCTACCTATCCGCTTGTGACACAAGGACGTAAGTTACTTTTCTCTTTTCTTTGTTTTGCACGGAAAGACTTATCTTCATTTCAGACCATTTGGTGAAACTATGTCTAAAATAATGCCACAGCAAAAGCAGCAATGTGAGAGCAACACATCACGGCTTTAGCAAAGGCAAGTGGGTTTTTGAACGGACCCTAATTACATCCAAGCTGCAGAGGGCTGTTGGCTCCAGTCCCCACACAGCCAGCAGCTCGAAACACTGTGTTTTGGTTCTAGCTTGCTAGTTGCACGCCTGGACAGTTTGCACTGGCACATAAAAACATCAGCAAGTTTTCCTGGTGGTCTCTAAACTGAATGCGAAAACAGCAGACCAGATTTATAACAGGAACACTGCAGAGCACTTCCCACTCCCTTCAATTTCCCCTCAGAATAAACTACTGAAGAGAAGATTAAAGAAGGCCAGGAACTGGGATAGATTAAAATAAAACATCTCATCATGGCCTTTTGTTTCCTTCCAAGTTACAGGACTACGGTACGTCTCCACGGCAGTTGCAGGCACCAGTAGCAGTCAGGCCGGAGCAGCGCAGAGACCAGCGCAGGGTGATCCACCCCACCACGTTATGACACCCCAAAACATACTGCTGTCCTTTCCGAGTTCTCTCCGATGAGGCTGAGCCCCCTCATCCCCACCCTCTTCTGCTCTCGCGCTGGCTTTTATCATGGCGAAGGACTTCATTCTGAGTCACTTCCTACCAAGCTCTCAAATTGCTGCTGTATCTGCCCCTTGGAAATGTCAAGGGAAAGAGATTGCTGTTATCTGAGCCTGATCTTCTCATTTGAAAGGTAAGTTAATGATACAGGTCCCAGCATTAATTACTGGATAGATCCATTTTGGAGTGGCTAATTCTTGGAAGCGTCCCAGCACATTCACCCTAGTGAGCATATACAGGTGTAAGCCTCGGCAAACAGGCTTCCTATATGCTTCACTGGCAAGACCATCTCTTAAGTCTAGGCACACACTCCTAACGCTCTCCTATCCTCTGCCTTTTCTTTATTTTTCTTCTCATTAATAGACTAAGATAGCTCAGTATTTTTGTCATTGATTTATATATGTACATATACACACAAATCTATCTACATTCCACATCTAGCAAAGCCTGAGAAAATGTGAGTTTTGCAAGACACTTTCTCTTTTTTGGAACAGGTGTTTTACATTAAGCCAAACTAAATAAATATGGAATATGTAATGAAATAAAAGCCCCCAGAAGATAATGCTCAGTCAGCTTTTCACATAAACAACACCTTTTCTTATTAACGACCTGCTGTTTTTTCTAGCAGGAATTGGTTCATCGAAGCAAGACCAAGTGTCCAGCTACTATTTTTACCCAACAGAAATGAGATCCCTGACAACTTTTAAATCAGGGTTTAGCAGAATCTCAGTGCTGTGTGAAGCTCTGAGAAATACAAAGCCCCACATCGCCTGCCCTCCCAAACCAGCTGGCAAGGTCTGTACTTCCTGTGTGCTTCTATGAAAGAGCCTAAAAACGGATCATCCTCCCAAACCCCAAAATAAGCATGATCGTGATCCTACCTGTGCCATCTTCTAAATGCCCAAAATTACAGATCTGGCTGATGTTGTGCACCCAGATCTGCATCTCCTCCTCAGTTTTGGCTACCAGGTAGAAGGTGCGGTAGGTGGTTCTCACGATGAAGACAAAGTTGTTCTGAAATTCCTTCTTGATGAAGTTGGGCCCCGAGTGCTTCAGTACTTCACACTCATTGAGGTCGATGATGCGAATGGGTTTCTTGGAGTGGTTGTTCCTGTAGTACTCCAGCACGTCCGGGTTCCCGCTCATGCGGCCTCTGCGGAGCACGAACCAGCGCTTGCGCCATGCCTGCGGAAGGCACGGATAGGTTCCTTTTAGCCTTGACTGCCAGCCACATCACGTCAATCAGCCTGAACATGCATGTTTTATTAAAATAACAATAAAACCAGAAAGAAACTGGCTGAATTGTGACTCTGATTTGAAATGCTTGCCATTAGCTTGCATTTCTGATAGGAAGAAAGGCAGAGTTGCCACTTTTAACAGTTAGGTCAAGATGAACTCGACTTCTCCGTAACATGGCCCTCAAACTGCAGGCAATACATATGCACAAGTCTGATACTTCACCTACATCAGCTACCATATGTGAACAAAGAGGTTAGAACACTTTTTTTTAGTGACATAAAAATGTTTAGGACTGTACCACGTGTTGTAGCATATTAGTTAATTCCTGGCAACAAACACCTTTGCCTGGTAAAGACAAGGCTTCCAGATGACCTGGACAGCTTCCCTCAGACCGTTTTCAGTGCTAATAAGAAGCTATTAATGAGCTGCCAGTTACTTCTGAAAGCTGAGAACAAACCTTAAGGGAGTTGCAGTGCTAAACAGTTAAACAGGAAACTTCAAGATGTTCCAGCACATCTATTTACGCAGATACTGCCTGGAGGGACTCTGTCAACCCAAATCAAAATCAGTAAACATGCATGTCTTTTGGGTCTCTGCATGAATGTATGGATGACATACAGGGTTAGACAAAATCCTGTGAGGACTAGGATGCTGCATCACTTTATTAAACTATATGCAAGATTCCAGAAACAAAATAAGACTTTTTTTCCCTTTTTATTCAGCAGCTGTTTTGGTTCATCAACAGTATAAGCATCTCTGTGTTGATTACAGCTGTCACCAACATACTTACTTCGAGGGCCAGAAGAAATCCATCCTGACCTCCATTACACAGAAAAAAAAGCTGAAATAAGATGTTAGGAGCTTTTTCCTCACCAAACTCCATAAGGAGTGTGATCGGATAAAACCACATCCAAACCAGAAGGCCTCAGCAGCTGGCAGAGGGAGGGAATTGCAGCTGATGCTGAAGGTGCCCCAGCTCTGGCTGCAGCCAAGGAAGGGAGATAGTGCTCATACACGACCCAGGTGCCTGCCACAGCTACACCGGCACCAGCTGCTTTAATTGTCTTCACAAGAGTCAAAAGTTCACTGGAAAAAAAACATCTGAACAACCACAACAGCAGCTAAAATAAGCTCCCTACCTGAGCCGTTGCAAAATGACTTGTCACAACAGCATAAAACGAGTAACAGCAAAGTCTTGCACACTTTGGGATCAAGCAGGTGCTACAGGTTTTGCTGAAACTGAGATCCAGTGGGTACAATGATAATTAAAATCATCAACAAAAAACCCAGCCATTTATCAAGAAAAAGCTTTTCGTGCAAAAGGGACTTCCTTGCAGTGCAGTGAAGCTTTTCATGTTGTCTGTTAATATTCTCACATTCTTTTCAGGCAGACACAACTCGGTGTGAAAGATCTTGAATCCCCCTTCCAGACTGACAGACTATCAGACATGCAGGAGCCAAATGCTCTGTTCAGCCAGCAGTTCATCTAAAAGCACATCCATTCAGCTGGGCAGTACCTTACCCTACCCTGAAAGGAAAAGATTCTCCAAAGCCAATACACAAGAGCCAGAGAATGAACTATTGCAGATGGAGCTCTTGCAAGGCTGAACAAGCATGTATCAGCCTATGCAAAGGAATGATCGTTTCTTTTTAAAAAAGGGGACCAAATCACAGATAGGCAGGAAGCACAGGTGAGGTGCAAAGTATATTGCACAAACAAGACTAAGTCTTGTCCTCCTGACCTGTTGAAGTTTGAAGGTGATTTGGCCTCTGTTACTTTCAACAGTAAATTCAGAGGTAAATTGAAGATTACTGAAATATTACTGAGGTATCTGAGATATCCAGGCAAGTTGAATTTTATAGGAGTCAAGGAGAAAGAAAAAAACCACAAAGGAAATAAAAACAGAGGAAAAATGTTTAAGGGAGAAAACACTGTCCTGACTAGCAAGTTTCACCAGGAGAACATAACCCAGCACTTATCCTGCTTTTCATAGCCCCAGGCAGAGCCAGCTTCTGCCACTTGTAGCCCAAGCACCATGCATACTTGACACACAGCCCATAGGTGCCTCAGGGCAGGCTCCCTGACACAACACCAGACAAAAAGAAAAGCACTCCAGGAGCTATAAAGCACCTGAGACCTGCTCCTTTCCCCATCAGGATGGTGGGCTCCCCATGGCAGGGTGGAATGAGCCCTCAAGACCCCCTCCAGCCCCAGCTCTGCAAGCAAAGCAGCCTACTACTACCTCCCAGCTGGTTAAATCCATCCGGCTCCTGATGGAAACGGGATTGAGATCACCTGCACACAAGTCCTGCCAAGGACGGAAGGGAGGCTGGGTGGTGTGGTGGTGGTGGCTGTTGGGAACGTGGGAGCTGAGCGCATAGGGGCAAATCAGCTGCTGACATGGCTACCTGCATTAACAGAGCCCAAGGACCATCTTTTTCACCTCTTCTCCCATTCATATAGTCTGCCCCACCACTGTCACCTCCCTCTTAAGAGCTCATTTCTCTTCCGAAACTTTCACCAATATGTGGCTTTACTTGCAAAACAAATTTGTACTCCAAAATATTTTTGCGTGCTCTGCAATGCTGAGTGTAGCTGTGCTGAGTTTCCAAGGAGCCCATGGCTCCTGCGCAAGGTAGAGCTGCTTTGCTGTTGCTAGTACACAGTACTCACCCTGCTCTGCGGGAGATGCAAAGCAGGGTTTGACACACCAAAGACAACTTTTCAGCATGAGGCTGAAAAGTCTCCAAGAGTCAAATATCCTTCTCATTTCCCTGGCATTTGCCTGCAATGAACTAAATATCCTCTTTCCCCTTCGGAAGGGGATCCAGCACTGAACCCAAACGCTGCATGCTGAACTCGCCTGGCAGTTCAACGCCTCGCCTTGCACCGCTGGCCCCGGGATACTGTCTCGTCACGCTGGGAGGGTGACGCGCAGGGCACCGCGGGGCAGTGCGCAGGGCCCTGAGCCCACGGCACGCCGAAGGACAGCCCAGCCCCACCGCCAGCGCTGCTTCTGCTGAAGCACGTTCCTCCTCACGGCCCCCTGCAGAGAGCCACTGCCACCGCAAGGCCGTGCCCGGAGGAACAGCTTCTCCACGGTGTCAGCGTGCAACCGGAGCGCGCCTCCGAACCGGTGCAAAGTTTGGCCCTGACCAGGGCACGTCGGACACCAGCAGGGTCAGAATGCTGCGACGGGGCAAAGGGAGAATATTTTCAGCTGATCAGAATCCACAATGTCTGGAAAGGAAACTATTTAGTTTGGAATTGGGTATGCTGCCAAACTTACAAGAGAATTTAGATCAATTTAAAGAAGGAAAATGGGGCTCCTATCGTTTAGATGAAGCAACCTATATACTTAAATAGTAAACTATTCCTGGGATTCATCCTGGGTTTGTCACTTGTACTGTTGAAAGGATCTAAGCAGCCAGAAGAAATACCACATTTATTTGGGGGCCTCTTGAAATTAGTTCCTTCTTGATGAAGGAATGATATGATGATGATGTGTTTACATGTCCTTCAAAGCTTTGTTGGCATTGGAGAGAAGTCTTTATCAGGAAAGCACAACTACAATCAGACAAGAGCCAGCATAAATCTAGAACAATTTTCATCTGCCCTTCGTAAGTGGAATAGTTCACTGCCAAAAGGAAGAAGGAATTTGCAGCAGCGTTGGTTGGATGCCAGCACATTGCTCTATGCAACACAAGATACCAGTGTTTTCTTCTGGCTTGTGAATTTTTCACTTCAGGAATTCCATAGCCACTTCTGGAGAGAAGAGGAATAGCTCTGTTTCCATTTCAGTAGGATTTTTAAGAAAATGATCCCTACTTCCACAATCTGACTTCTCTGCTTCTGCTGAATAAGGGGTGTGAGGTTTAACAAGCGCTACTACTACGTGTGAACGTTTGCTGCACCATGAGGGTGTTGTAATCTGTGGTGTCAGATAAAACAGGCCACAAGCAAACCTATATTGTGCCAAAAAACAGCTAGCTGGTAAACAACACCAGGATGGGAGCAGAGTGCTTATGTGGGAAAGTTTTAGCCAAAGAACTTAACCACTTAACTTTTATCTGGGGAGCGTGTTTTCATTTGTATGTACAGTATGCCCCGTACCTGAGATCTGGGTAATTAATTAGAGCACATACAAGCTAAATGAGCTAAATTGGTCTGAAATAGTTTGCCCTGTGAGTTTTTTTTGATTTTTTGCTCGTTCTAATAACAAAAGACAAAATAGCTGACAAACTTAAAATTCTTTACCAGCTAAATTAATGCTGACAGCTCCCCTATGAGGATAATCTTCATTTTACAGACTGAAGCAAAGGGGATTACAAGGGGGACCAGAATAGTCAGGGGGCGTGTGCTGCCGCCTCGTCCTGCCTCGGGGCCTCGCAGCCACGCTTTCTGGTGGGCAAACAGCGCGTAGGCATCTCCAGGCCAGCAGCGGCCAGGTCTGATGCTGAAAGATGAGCCTGGAGGTTTGTGATGGGGAGGACTGGAAATGGCTTGAACATTTGGGACAGCTCTCAGTAAACAGACTCTGTTGGAAAGACTGATCTCCAAAGGCAATGTGAGAAGGGTCTGACATGGTTTCTCTGCCATGGCTGGTTGAGGTCTGGACATGTCGGTGTGCACGGGGCTCCTCCTGCTACGCGCTGTGGTGCTGCTGCCTTGAGCCACGCAGGAAACATCCCTGGGACAAGGAACCAGCAGAACTGCAGTACAACAGTCCTGCAGGAGTGCCAGCACTTGAGAAACACATTTTCAAAGCCTTCTCTTCTCTTCTCTTCTCTTCTCTTCTCTTCTCTTCTCTTCTCTTCTCTTCTCTTCTCTTCTCTTCTCTTCTCTTCTCTTCTCTTCTCTCTTCTCTTCTCTTCTCTTCTCTTCTCTTCTCTTCTCTTCTCTTCTCTTCTCTTCTCTTCTCTTCTCTTCTCTTCTCTTCTCTTCTCTTCTCTTCTCTCTTCTCTTTGCCATTTTTAAGCATCTTATTTTAAGGAAAAATTTAGGCGGAACTTTATAGCATTTCCTACAAATGATTCAAAAGAGGAAGCTAAAATTCATATGTAGACAGCTTTGCGAGCAGCTGATGTCTAAGCCTATTAAGGCCATATGAGTTAAGCTCGCTTGCCCCTGCTGCAGGAGGCAGGAGGTGCTGGAGCTGCAGAATAACATGCTGCGAGGGGGAGCTTTGCGCTGCCGGGAGAGGAGGAAGGGCTCAGGCCCATCTCCCAGCGAGCATCCTCGTGTGCGTGTGTTGGGAGCTCTTTGTGCCACCCGTCGCGAGAGGAAAGGGCCAGCGCTCAGCAGCTCGTCCTGGTGTAAGGGTTAATACATCTCTGTTGGCCGTGGTGCTCTGTAATAGCGCTCAGTTAACTCCTTCGCAGACATCTGAGAAAAAAAGCCACCGGCACCCCCCAGCCTGCCCCCCAGCTGGACTATAGTTTTGCTATTTCAGTCGTGGCTGTTGGTCCCATCAGCGCAGCATAGTAAATCTCTGCCTGACGAGGCTGTCTGCTTGTCCCTCCTAACGTGTCCCGGGCGGCGCTCTGGGGGCAGCCGAGCTTGCTGCCCATCGCCCCGTTATTCAACACCTCACTTGGATTTTTTCTCCCTTGCTCTCTGGTTCTCCTCATTTTCTACTCACATCTCACAAACTTCTTCAGCAGTAAAAGGCTGAAACTCAAGGTTTATGGCTGGGAAAGAACAATCAATAAATACTCAATTTAAGAGAGAAAAATACTCCTCCCTTAGGGCCTTCTTCTGCCTCCACAGGCATGTAATACTAATTTAACCCAGAGAGTAGAAAGAGAATTTTTCTGCAGTAGTCTTTCTCCCTTTACGTGGGTGCCCGGAGGCCTGGGTATTTGCCTGCGTCCAGGCCTGGGAGCAGCCCTGAGCCACGGCGAGCACAGGACCCAGCCCGCAGCTGTACGGGTCGACCTCCTCTCCTTCCCTGCCTGCTCGCGTCCGCCCCAGCTCTGTTTGCTGCGGGATGATTCCTGGTGCTCGTGTCGTCGGCACCGCTCGAGGCCAGCGCTCGGCTGCGGCGGGAAAGGGCTCTGAGCTAGCCAGGATTCCCAGACTTTGCACAGGGACTGGTGAAAATGGTCTGGCTCATCCGACGCAGGGAGCTCTAATGCCATGATTTCAGGACAGACAAGAGTCTAACACTGTATTTCCATCTGCTACGTCGTGAGTCATTTATTGAGTCACTTGTCTTTCTGTTTGCGGTAGTTTCAGTATGACTCTAAATGCCCTTATTTCAGGAAAGTCAGCAAGAGTCTTCCTCCGAGGAGGTGCGAGGGGTGTGCAGTCGAAGGGGAAATACCTCATTCCTTTCAAGGTGATACAGGCACATTAATTGACTAAAAACACCAACCTGAAAATTTCCTGTGCTCTAATGTGCAATGCAAGCCCTGTAATAAAGAGTCCAGGGTGACGTCCTCTAGAACCGGAGAGGTTTCCTTTGTTTCTGTTTCTCACAGAAAGAAACCTGTGGTTTGTGTAGAAAAAGTGACACACGCCATAAAAAAAAGAAGAAAGAGACCCAAGTCAGACATTGCCTCCTTCCCCGCACACATTCCCAATTGCCTCGTCTACCGCCCGATCCATAATATTTATGATGCTTTACATATACAAACATCTGCAACAGAATGAGTCACCACTATTTAATAAACAAGCAGATTCTTTGTAAAGCTAATGGGTTCATTTGGGCATGAAGGGTCAAAGTCATAGTGACTTAAAAACTTCGGCATTTGAATTCCTTGAAAACCTTGAAGATGATGAGAAAACAAGTTCTGCAAGTAAAATTAACAACAATAGCACTGTATTTTGGGGGGGAGGAGGAAGGAGGCAGATGCTTGGATGGAGAAATGTCGTTTCACTCAGATCCTCTGTCTCTTTGTAAGACCAGAAAGAAATGTGACGTGTGGTTTTCACACACTTTTTGATTAGGGATTTCCTGGGAGGATATTGGCGGGACGGCAGATCGTCTCCTTGCTCCTCGTGCGTGTGTGGCGAGGGGCGGTTTCTTGGCAAGGCACTGCTGGCCGGCGGGGAGCAGCCGTGCCCCCCCTCCTCCGCTTTTTCCCAGGCTGTCCGGTGCGCAAAGCGCATCTCTCGCGGGCTCTTGCGGAGATGAGAAATGCGGGTGCGGCGGTCGCGCTGCCTGCAAAGGCCCCGAGCTTCGGGAGGGGAGCGGCTGACCGGGACCTCGGCCCAGACTGGCCTGCTGCAGCGAGGAGCTGCTCGCTCCCTTGTGAAACCCACAGGAGCAGAAAACTTAGGGAGGGATCTGAGGATGGCAGTCTTGTTTCAGTGGTTTTTTCATTCATTTTACAAAGGAATCCTAACACAAACACAAAATAAATAAGCAGCCCTACTCATTATCATCTTAGGGCATAACTTTTGCATTCTTCCTGCTATTTTAACAGTGGTCAGCGGTGCTGACAGCTTGAAGCTTTTCGAGTTAACACCCACCCTATGTCTGTAGGGCCCTTGGAGTTCATTTATAGAAAGCATAAGGATCAGTCATTACGATACTACCATTAACTGACATCACAGGGCAGAAAAACAGCAATATCCTTGAGGGCGGCACCTCCCGCGAGAGGCTTGTGGCCGAGTGGGATTCATTTCACTGGACAGCCAGGACTGACCGGGGATCTTGAGAGCATCTACAGGGCGCCAGTGAAAAGACACAGTCAGTATTAATAAATAAATAAACTAATTCCCCCACTGCGCTTGGCAACTTTTCACTGGGACTAACAAGATGGTAAAGACAGCCTCACATCCTCTCAGAAAGCAAATGAGATTTCTGTGACTTGGCATCATTGTGAGGCAAAGCCCGAAGGGGTCTGGAGAGCTGCTGAGGAACCCAGCTTCGGACTGAGGCGGGCAGCTCCGGCGCGGGGTCCCTGGGAGCTGCGGAGGCGCCCAGTGGGGCGGCCGGGCTGGGCTGGGCCGGGCCGGGCAAGGAGGCCGGGCGAGGAGGCCGGGCGAGGAGGCCGGGCGGCGGTTGTGGCCGGGCGGCAGAGCCCCGGGTGCTGACCCGCAGGCCGCAGCCCAGGAGCTGGGTGACAGCAGGTGGCGGCATCACGTGGCCAGGGCAGGCGCGGGGCGGACAGCAAACCGAGCCTTGGACGTGGTCCTCCTCTTTCTGTTTCGTTCTGTCTGTGTCTGTCACTCCTGACGGGGATGTACAGCAGGTTCGAGCTCAGACTAGCGTTCCCAGCAACAGAAGAAAGCGCTGACGTTACTAGGTGAAGGGGTGATTTTAGGCCTTTGGAGGATCTCCTCCCGCCCCCAGCCGCCCTCTCTTCTGGGGCACATTCGTTGCTTCCCCGGGGCAGGCAGAGTGAAACACTCCTTCCTTGAAGCTGTCCCCCAAATGACACTGCCTGACTGCTGCTACATTTCTGCAGGCGTTTAAGCTCCCTGACAGTGAAGACTTACAGGCAGGACTCTTTATATGAGGATGTTTACAGATTCACCCTCCAGCCAAGAGTTTTAGTTCCATATTCGCCCACAGCATGTTTATGTGTAATATCTAAAATGACATTATTATTATCGTCCTGAACACAGCTTAAATTTCTAGAGAGCTTTTTTCACCCTTAAATCCTAAGGCACTTGACAACTCGTACATGCTTGTTGCATGCTACATATGTTGAGAGCAGTTCACTTGTCACGGGGATACACCTGCTCCCGAAGGCGCGCTTCACTCCTGATAGTCGGCCTGCTTAGCCAGACCCCGCAGTGTTTGCACTCATGTCTCTGCATTTGGGTTGGACCAACCGTGGTCGCCACCACTGTGCTAAGAACCACCACAGTGTCCCAGGTCTTCCAGGATTTGACAACATAACTTCAGCTTCTCTTAGCGAGAGAGATGCCACCGAAGCTTCACGTTGTGGAGGTGGGGATTCCCACTGTTGTATGAAAATTATCTGCGTAAAATGGCCCGGAAACACTTAAGCTCTCTCTGACTTTTCACAATAAATTCTTTAACACCAAAATAGTAATAAGACTTGAAGATTAGATATAAATTGAGGTAAATTTCAAAGACTTGGAAGGGCTTTAATCCAAAACTCTTACGTAATCTTAAAGGATTTTTGAAAGGCTCTGTATGGATCTTTGAGCTCTTTATAAAAATGAGGTTGTTCACGGGTTGTTAGAAGGACAACAGTTCTGGAATACAAATGTGGGGTATAATCATCTATTGGATGACTGAAGCGGTTTAAGTCAACAGAGATTTTACTTACTTTTGGAGGCAAGTATAGGAAAATGTATACACTAAAAGGACTGAAGTTTGGACAAATTTTGAGCAAATTTGCTAAACTAATAGCTTTTATGGAAGGACTCCAAACTTACTTTGCTAAGGAAAAAAAAAGAGTTGGGGCTAATCCCCTTTCTTGTAGCTCGCAAGCACTGTGTAAATACAGATGTGCAAAGCAGTTAAAGAGCAGAAGGAGCTGCAGGTCTGTAGGGACTGTAGATTGTGCCCTGTCCCAGGCTATCGGGAGCCCTTCTCCCTTTATTTTACTAGGAACTGGCAGTTTTCTCAGTATTCTTCACATAAACAGAACAAATTTTGCTGTTTCACCTTGTTAACTGAACATGTGGTGTGAGGTCAGCAACAGTCATGCAGCCTATCTATAACTGTCTGAGCTCACATGATGCTATAGCGCTCAAGAGAAGGAACATAAACAGGAAATTGGGCAAAGTGACTCTTTTAGTAGGGACCACAACACCGTTCTTTGTTTTTTTTTAACTAAACTCTTCAACAACACAATTTTGGACCCAGTTAAAAAAAAAAATCAGAGTAGCCAGCACGATCAGAACAAAAGCAGCAAACGTTTATGCTGCAACACTTGTGTCTGACCGTAACAATGTGCTTCAGGGTAGCAAAAAGAACCAACTTTCAGGATTTTGCTCAGAAGCTCCTCTCATCTCACAGCTTGGTGCACAGAGGAGTAGAAAGATGAGATTGAACATATCCTCCACATCCATTTTGGGCCAAATCTTGATTGCCCTTATTTTCACCCTTATTGAATTCAGTGCTATGTGCTGCAAAGATTTTGAGATTTTGGCCTTTGCACTTCATTTCCCTCCTAAAATTGCATGGAGAAAGGAAGTATGCAGGAGGCAAGTGGAAAAATGGGGAGGAGGAGCACATGCATGGGAAGGATTATCTTAGAGAATAGGTCAAATTCATGGAAAATAAGGACCGACCTTACTGGACATACATACAGTGATAGAAAGAAATATAGAAATAACAGGAGCAATACAATAGTAGGTAGATACTATCTTGTATCCAAAAAAGCTCTGGAGACATCTACCTGGCTTTAAGCATAGAGAGGAGGCCACTGCTTTCAAAGGGGACTGCATGCTCCTATCCAAGCTCTACCGAAATAAATGACAAAACTCCCCTTTGCTCTGAGAGGGCCAGGTCCTCCTCTTAACACGAAGCTCTGAGAAATGCAGAGATTCCCCCAAATGGAAAGATGATAGGAAGGCTCCTCTGGCGTGAGGAGGAGCCTCTCCACGAACCGCATCAGATGGAGGTGCCCTCCATGGGTCTGGCCTGTTTTTTGCAGGTTACTCACAGGCTGCCCCCAGCAGTGGATTTGCTCTACCAGGACAGCAAACCTTTACTGGTGGTTTCAGGCATGACCCTGTTTTTGTGGGAGGACATGGGCCTTCCCAGGAGGTGTTTCACACGGCGCTGGCCGTGACCGGCCGCAAGGTCCGTTGGCTGCCAGCTAGGTGTCCTTGGCAAACACGACCTGCTCTTGCAAGTGGCCCTGGCCACAGCACTGGCTGCAATCTAGTCTCGCTAGCAGCACTGTTGTTTTGGCAGGAAGGTGCAAAGCGGGACGGGGCATGGGGGAGCGCTGAAGCGAGCCTCCCCGGTGCCCTGCAGGCGAGTCTTCCAGTAACTGGCCTTTTGCAGGAGCAGATAGTGCCCAACCAGTTGCAAAGACTGCCAGAATGTGACCAGTAAACAAATAAATACTTGTGAAAAGACCTGGAATTTGGAAAGGCCCATATTTGTCACAGAAACCTGATTCAAGAAATTAAGTCTCTCTGGTCAGAAACTAGAAACATTCCTGTGTGAGTGAGAGGCTCAGCCAAAGCCAGTTGACGCAGGCCAAATTCCAGTCATTGACTATTTACAGAAAACAACCCAAATTATAAACTCTGAGTTATTTGTCAGAAACATTTACTAAATATCATAATTGCAATTAAGAATACACTAACAGTGTGGGTAAGTCACAAACCTAAACATATGGCGAAATGTATTGGATGACTTCTTGTCTTATGTACCTAAGTATAAATGTATGTTACTGGTAGGTATACTGGGTGGCCCATGCTTAATATAGAGGCAGCTGAGCCAAACCAGAATGTCTCACAACACCAAAAGAGGTTGAATCCTGCGCCGATCTAAATTCTGCAGCACTGAAGATAAGTGCTAATGACTGGAGCTGCTCAATAGCTGGTGTTACCCCGATTGCTCATTTCAAAGCACAGCATTAGAAAAACAACTATGCTAAGGAATTAAAAAATCTATTTTGATTGCCATTCTGCTATTTTCAACTGTATTCTTACTACCTAAATTGTGTTATTTTACCCTTAAGTATTCTGTTAGGGAGTGTTTGATTTTAAAAATCTTATTTTTCTTCTTCTTTAAAAGCTCCTTTAAATTAATCTTCTTTGCTTTACATTTCGCAGGAGACTGAACTGGTTTTTGGACATTTTAAGAATTACTTTTTCATTCTCCTCAGTTTGTGGAAAAGTGGTCATCACTCACACGGCTCGGTAATGTACAGCATCCACTGACTGTCATTTTTTATTTTAAAATACATAAATGTTAGGAAAAATATAAACAATGCTCCCCATGCCAGGTTTTCTGTTGTTTGTTTAAGAATTCTTTTTGAGTCATCAGACTTTTTTTGTTGCTGTTGCGTCCTGTGTCTCATCCAAGAAAACAGGGTTTCACATGGCTAAAAATTTGAAGAAATTGCACCCTAAAAGCTCCACTTTCCTCCGCATTTCAGGTGCGTTCCATAAAGTCAGCTGGTTAAAGTCAGCTCCAGGATCTAAGCATCCATCATGTAAACGTCCCAGGCTCACGAGATAACCGCACATTTCTTCGCTCTTGTGCGGAAAGGGAATATTGCCTGTGAAATTCTACAGACCTGTGCTTTTTTCTCAGCGTAGTGTTTCCCGTTCTGCCCACTTCATACCAACACACGTGGTGAAACGCTCCAGTGGACCTGGAAATCAGGACCAGAGCTCACATCCAACAGGCTCTGGTTCAGGACTACGTGCCCCAGTCCTGAGCTCTGCTTATCACCCTCGAGCCTTTCTCTCTTCACCTCCTGAGACTTAACCTTCAAATCGGGATTTACGCGTAGGTCAGGTCTTTTTAATCTGTTAATGCTGCGACTTCTGTCTTTGCATAAAGACATATATGTGCCCTTGGATGGCACCTGGTATAGCGTTGCTATTTGCTTAAAACTTTTGAGCCACATAGTTAGAAAAAACTCAGTATAGTAAATAATACTAATGAACAACACATCTAGTGTTTCTCTTAATTTGCATGATTTCTCAGACTTCCCTTCTGAACCAAACGATGAAATCACAGCATGTTCAGAAATATTAAATCATTTCCTCAACATCTGAATATAACAGGCTGTAAAAGGAAAACAACTGTGTTTGGCACGTCGCATACTTTATCCTTAACACTCTGAATTCTGTTATCCCTCTGTATTTTGATTTGTGCAGATTTGCACTCTGATCACAGCATCATTAAAAACAACCGTGTGCCGTGAGTTATTTCCTAGGAAATCCTCCAGCGCTGCCAGATGTCAGCTTTGCCAGGACAGCCTGGGTTTCAGGTGCCCTTGGCAATGCCCAGCCTGGGCTGTTGCAAGCCCAGGATGCCCCGAAACGGCTCTGACCCACTGGCCGGGGGGCAGCAGATTAGTGGCATTAAGGTTTGCACCTGCACGAGTACCAGATGGTGTCCTGGCGTCTCCATGCTCTAGTAATCAAAATGCAGGTGACACTGCAATGACGAGGAGCGGGCTGCGCGGAGCAAGCGTTGCCAACAGGGAATCACCAAAGGGGATGGGAAGAGAAGGAAAAAACTCCTTATTTTCCAGCTCCTCCAGAACCCCGCCGGTCTCCACTCCAGGACGTTTTGCAGTTTGGAGGTGACCGATGGTTTGAAGTCACCTCTGCGATGCCCCTCGCCCCAGGGCAGCGCAGGCGGGTCCGACCCAGAACGTGCAGGTCCCTCTGCTGCGCTGCAGCTGGCGAAAGGCCGGGCCGGCTTTCCTGAGCAGGTGCCTTCGCTTCGAGGTTACGTTCGGCCAGTTGTCAGTGTTTTGTAACGCAGGCTTTTGCGAGTACAGCGGGAGTAAAACACTCTGCCAAACTCCACAAATAGTGGAACAGTTTGGGAGTAAAAACAGATTTCAGAAATGAAAGTTCAGCTTGATCTATTGGGAACAACGTGCAATTAATGTGCTCAGCAATATCTTAAATCTGAGCAATGTGGGAGAAGGGTAATAACTCCCTTTCTATCATTTTTCAGCCTGTCAGAACACTAATCTATTAAATGCTAAAAGCCAGATTCTTAGTAAATGTAAACTGGTAAACTCAGTTGAAGGCAGTGGTGCTGTGCAGCTTATCCGGGTCTTAATCTGTTTTAAACAGTAAAACTAGAAAATCAGAAGGGTATGTGCTTGCGGGATGGTGAAATAGGATCAATGTTACTGTTACAAAAGTGATGATAATGAGCCAGCTGGGTTTTTCCACAATCATATTCAAAACTACAGCATTTATTTCTGCTTTTCTGCAACTTCTCCTCTATCTCTTCTCCTCCCTTCCCTATCCCGTTTTTCGCGGTTTTTGCACTCTGAACTACACCCAGCAGATGAGGTCACTGATGATCAGTCAGGACACGGACGCAGCCCATGACTTTGCATCATTTTTTGCCGGCGGCGCCCGGCGCTTCCCCAGCGCCGAGCCACTGCGCGTGGCTGGCCAGGACACGCTTGGCTGCGGCAGTGCTGCCGGGTCCGGCAAACCCGACCAGCCCACGCGGCTGCCGGCCGTGCCGGGTGCTGCCGGGGCAGCTCCTGACCCCCCTGGCCGCCACACAGCCTGCCTGCGCCTTTCCGAACAGACTTCACCCGTTGATCGTACTACTGATCGCAAAACCATTCCGTTTTATCTAACGCAGCCAAAATTTCATAAATCTTCCAAACAGAAAACATATAGTCCACTGTATAGTCTGCAGCTCTTGCATGTGCTTCATTAAAAAGCAAATTTAAGAGTGGCCAATACTAATGCTAAAATGACACTGTCAGCTTCAACTTCAAAACAGGAGTTGAAGTGAAATTTAGTCTGACTTGGAGTTCCTCAGCTAATTTTTGGAATCTTCTTACTTTGTTTTCAGTTTTTAAGTGATTTTTATTGCTTCTGACCCCATGGGAAAGGTCCGTGAAGAAAGAAGAAACTAACAGCAAAAATGCCAAGACAGCCTTATATGCTGAGATCTGCTCAAACCACAAAGTAGATATACAAAACCTCCCTATTTTCCACAGATATACCCATTTCCTGATTAGCTGAATTCAAAAGCAGAGTTAATTAGAAAGCCAAGCTTGTCGGTGTGGCAGGCACAGCGCTAAAGGCAATGCTGAACTCTCCCGATCCACCAACCGAGCAACGCCACTGTCACAGGCTGGTTAAAGAACTGAGGGTTTGTGCCCCAAAATCTCCTTTTAGGTCGCTTCAAAGGGTGCAGCTCCTTGATAGTCAATGCCATTGCACTGGCAAAGAAACCACTGCTTAGGGCACATGTCTGAGGGAGGATGTGGAGACAGAGAGATTTACAACAAAGAAACTGTATGAAACATCCTTAGGTCCGGGCTGAGCTCACCGTATTCAGTCTATTAGAGAAAAACAAGTAAGACTTTCCCGGTTCCTGCCCTCACTTGAAATGTGGTGTTCTGGGGCTGTGAAGATTAATTCAGGCTCTTTTTTGTTTTCTTTTTTTTGGAATACAGTGTCTTGAAGGAGAGTACATTTTCTACAACTGGCAGGGAGTAGAGCTGCAAGATTTTTCAACAAGTGACTAAAAATGCAGCTCTAGGTCAAATGTGGTACCTAGACAGAGGTGCACGATAACATGCCACACCAGCGGTGAGAACCCAGCAGCACAGTTATATTGCCGTCAGTGCAGGCCTTAGACACCTTCGCTTTTAGCTGCTGTTCTCTGTAGTTTGTTATTTCTCTCCTCCCTGCACATGCATACATAGTAGCCGTATGTCCCAACAAGTCTCTTTTTTGAGGCTAATTCACTTCTGTTTTGGCAAGCCACATTTTGCCCTGTGGTTCTGCCACGTAGTCGCCTGCCTCGCTGGTTTAGGAGCAATGGCACACCAGTATCGCAAGCGTGTCAGCACTTACAGGTAGCCACGTGAGAAAGGATGAGGCTGTGTTAAACAGGGGGTGACTTCAGGGGTGTTTATGTCCTAGGAGCAAAGCAAAAGCAGAGAGCTTTCCACGAGAGGGTTAAAGTGCGAGCTCAGCCACGAAGGGAAAGTAGGGGAGCCCCAGTCTGGCAAGAAAATTGGAAGGACAGGAATGGGAGGAGCAGGAAAGCTGAAGGAAGAAGGACAAATAAAAACCTAACTACAGGGATCATATAGAGAAGGGACTGGACTCTTCAGCACAGCTAGAAAAACCTCAGCCGGGGCAGTGAGAAGAAGCTCGGTCCCTAACAATTCACATAACTGGAGTCTGAAGAGCGCTGATAGCAGAGCTCTGCTCGGGGAGCCAGGGAGGAATGAGAAGCGACTGTCGGGGCTTTGGTCCTGCTGCAGTGCTGCCCTCCCAGCTCCTCCGGCAAGGCCTTCTCAAATCACACCCAAGCTTTTACTATGGGTGGAGTAGCCCCATCTCAGTCTGAATCATCGGGCTGCGGGCTGGCCATTGTACGCATTGTTTGGAGGTATCTTCTCTGCTCAAGCCAAGCAGAAAAGAAAGCAAAGCAACAGGAGGGAAGCGGCCGTTACTGAAATCCTATGAGAACACCGGGGAACGATGAAAGATTGCAGCTCCCGTCCCTGCTCTGACTGTAGGAACAGCCGCCACAGCAGCAAGGGACTCAAAACAGTGCCTGGAAGGAAAGCCAGGGCAGTTCGGAGGGACGTGTCACCAGAGCACCCAGCCGCTGCTAAAGTTCTCCCTAAAAACCTCCTGTTTTGCTAGTACACCACAGCTAGAAAGCCAGGACTACTCAGGGCTCGTGCTAATTAAGCTACCTATTGCTGGGAGAGGATGGGGATGTGGCTGGGAGCCAACATTAATACGGTAGGCGGGATCATAGGATGCCGCTGCCTCCTGGAGAAAGTCTGCTTTGGTCATTTGGCAGTTAGGTTTTCTTCCCCCTCTCCCAGGGTTGCCTGTGGACCGACACAGCCTGCGAAGCCCTTCTGGAGCTCCACGCGCCCCGCGTCGCCCAGGGCCCAGGAGCCGCGCGGGATGGGGGAGCAGCCCTGCCGGGGTGCAGCGGCGGCCGTGGCAGCCTCGCTCGCCTCCTGCTCCCCTCGCCCAGCCCCTCCGCGGCTGCTGCGCCGGCCAGGGCTGCTATTGCTGGCAGAGCTACAGCCTGGTGTTTTTTGACCTTTTACTCTTCCAGAGATAGAAATGGGATTTGTCTGAGGCTTGGAATAACTTCCTGCGATTGTGCTGGAGAGGGCTAGTCGGGCTTGCGAGATAGCTGTGTCTGTCGGGCTGGTGGAGGAAAGGAGAAAGCCTCTGCTGTGTGACTAAACCAAAGACAGATATAAAAGATCCCAAAGACAGCCCATATGCCTTAGAGAAAAATAAGCTGATAGCACTGTGTGTTGTCTCTAGTGGGACGACTGGGCCCCGGCTGCTTCTGGGTTTTGATAGCAATGACATTAGCCATTACCGGAGAACCACTAACGACCCCTCAAGCAAATTGTGTCCATATATTGATAGTTATTCCTCAGATGCTAACTCATAAATCCTCTCTGGATCAGTGAAGCATGTGTGTTTGCCTGTGTGGGAAAGAAGATAATGGTCCGAAAATTGATCCTTTGGGATGATGAGAGCAACTAACAGTCGTGTAAGCCTCCTGCTCCTCCCCCAGCTTTCCTCTGCCTCCCAGTACAGCTCCTGCAGCCTCAGTCCTGGGTGGAAGCAGGAGTTATGGGGAGGGAGGACTGCTCTTTCCTCATTACACCTTCAACAGTCTTCTACATCTTTTTCTTTAACTGACTTTTAACAGTCTTTAACAGTGACTTTCCAGGTCAGGTCTTTTCAGCACAACCGTTTGGCTAAAGAGGTCTAGGAGCTGTCATCACCTCACCTGTGACTACGGCTCCGACCCTGGCTGGGGGGGGGAACGGCTGGAGAATGGCATGTGGGCTCTCCGTGTCCCTGATCATAAAAAAGAGCTAACACCTACAGTGTGATAAACCAGGCTGAGTCCCTGGCATCACTGGGAATCCATGAAAGACTAGGCGCGGGCACTGCCTGTATTGCAGCACTCCGTGACGGTCTTCATCCACAGCTCTGTTGCACTAGACAAAAACACTAAAAGCAAAAAAGGTGGTATCTGACCCAAGGAGCTTACGATCACAACTAGTACGCTGAAATTTGTAACGGTGTTTGCAAGAGCTCCCATTGCTCCCAGGCAGGTAAGTGCCAGCTGGGGCAACCAGGCCGTGCTCCCTCTTGAGTCCTAGAAAAGCTTTTCTGTAACCGCTCAGCTCCTGGGCTGTTGCTGCTGCCCACGCATCAGCCCTGGCACGTGGTGCCGTCGCTGGTAACGGCAAGGCAGGAGCTAGCCTGCACGGTCTCGCGTGGCTGGGCAGAGCTGCCGGGAGCTCCCAAAGAGATCGAGAAACATCCTTCAAGCAAGGGGTTTTCAAAGCGAGCTTTTAGTTGTTTCTTATATTTTACTCATCAGTAGGCAATATCGCTCTGTGCAAGTCATGTGTGCTAGTGTTTTCCTGTGACTCACCGGCAGCCTGGCTGATTCTAACCCGCCTTGCTGAAATTTGGAGTAGGAACGATCTTTGCGTTTTGCAGCAATTCCTCTGAACAACCGCATATAATATCACCTCCTTGCTAGAACCGCAGTGGGTGGGATCCTAGGCTGGAAAAGGTAATTTTGTTCTGTTCTGCCCCGAAGCGTGCAAGGAAGCAGTGCTAGCTGGGGGCCCCCAGCCCCGGGGAATACGCAGCTCGCACTGGGGGGCCCGCCGTAAGCCTGGTCCCTGCCCAGGGCCGCTCTTGGCAGACCCTTGCTGCCAGCTTCAGCCCTCCCTGCTTGGCACGCTTAGCTGGGAATTGGGGCTGCTCCTCTCCTCACCTCCCTGTGTCTGCTGTTTCTGATCATGAACCTGTTTCACAGAGGATGAATAATAACGGGTTTAGTTCTTCCTGCCCAGCAAAAGCAAATCTATCCCAAAGCAAAGCCACGCTTCTGTTGTAAATAGGCACCAAAGCACAACTGATGGTTCAACATACTTAAGACTTCTATGCGTGGACTCCACTCACAGCTTTGCAGCTTGAAAGGAATTTGTGTGTGTTATATGACATAATGATATGTATCAGTATATGTATGTGATTTATAATGTAATTATAGAATACAGTAAGAAGAGTAATATCACGCCTTTGAGCTTCAGTGCACAGCAGTTCTCTTAAATAGCACAAGGAAGTGGTACTAGACTATGCAGTTTATCAGTCTGCACTGAAGTTTTGACTACCACTTGTATTTCTCTGATTGATTTCTAAATAGGTAGTGTCAAAGAAACTGAATTTTTATATTTGAATGTGTTTTTAAGACAAAAAAAGAAATGCAATCGAAAAGGTAAAAAATTTAACATAGGAAAAACTCTATCTAGCACATTTAAAGGTAGTGTCACATAGATAATAAATTTAATTTTAAATGCTTTTTAAAGTTTTTAAATGCATTGTGCATTGTTTCTGAATTCCAGAATTCTGAATTCCAGTTTCATTCAAATGTATCTTGTTTCAAATCTTATAAAATAATCTCTAGTTATTATTTATGGAAACAAGGAGGAAAAGAGGCGCTTTGGTAGCTCATTAATATCAACATGTTAAGTTTAAGAATGTGCAAAGCTGTATATTAAACTACCCAAATGATTAGGTAGCTATGAACAGGTATGGGGTATCCTTGTTAGCAAAAATAAGTGCCACATTTATTCTAAAAACTACATTTAGTGGCAAAGCATTAGACAGCAACTTATGAAAGTTAGTGTTGCTCTAGGAAAATAACCAAAAGGTACCTATGGAAAAAATCAGATTAAGAAATGATAATTTAATTCAAAGATTTCTCCTTTTTGGTTTAAATCATGATCAAAATCAGTGGTATCACTGGTCTACATAACTCCATGTAGGAAAACTACCTCAAGGTAAGTCTGACTGGCTTAGCGAAGTACCATGAGGTGACAAATAAAAATAAAAATAAAACTATTAATACCAACAGACTGATGAAAACTTGTAGCCTGTGATAAATGGGCTTGCATGCAGTGCTCATTTTCTGCTCTCCAGCACGTGTGTCAGTAATGCAGTGAGGGACCGTCGCAGCACGGAGCATCTCTTCACCCGTGTGAAGTGTCCGAGGGCAGAGTAATTAGTCTTTCTCATCACACCTTAATTCCAACAATTCAACCAATAATTTTGCTGCCTGGAGAGTAATACCACCATATAGCTTCACAAGAACCACAAGAATAATGCCTGTAACAGCCTCTTTTTAGTTTCTCATCTGTGTGGGTTTTTCCCTCGTGCTCTCACTGTTGGCAGCCTCTGAGCTGGTGACTGTAGACACAGTTCAGACACCCTTCTGTATTTTATTTAAGCATAAATATGTCTAATACCATTTTTTCATTAAGAAGACCAGTTCAGAGCATATGTGTAATAGTTTACACATTAGTAAGCGAGTGTAAAGTAAGATATCTATCTAGGTATAACACACTTGAGTTGCGTAGGTGTGAGAATAGTCTTACTAGACCAAAATCAATAACAGATCCCCAAAATAAAGAGCACAAAAAAGGTGCGAAACACTGCCACTCAGCTGCCTCCAGATTTAGGCTCCTTCTCTACTACACCAGAAAAAAAGAAGACCTAAAACAGGGAGCCTGTTACTCAAACTCCAGTTGTCTCTCTGCACGGTTTCACTCCACATTGCAAAAGCACCTCAGGATTTGTTTCTTTTGCCGTCCAAAGCTCCTTGATGCCCTGATGCAAACGCAGATAGGCATGCCGTGGTGCAGCTTTGTGCGATCGAGATACTCTCGTGGTTAACAGACAAGTTGCATGTCAGCAAAAATGTCAGACTCTCCTGAATTTTTGTGTGTATTCTTGTGAATTTCCTCGAACTCTTTGCATAAAATGGTCTGCAGGTTCGCTACAGAGCTGAGACCCTCCAGCCCTGTTCCTGAAGCTATACAACTTCTAATAACTGCGCGATGCTTTGCTTTGGCTGCCTGACCTAGTTCCAGGCTTGGCCGCAGAGCAGGAAGCCGTGTGGCTGCAGTGCCACAGCCCTGGCACTGCGTCTTGGCGCTAACGACGCAGCTCAGTGAAATCTGCTGCATCTGCGCAGGGCAGTGATCATCTCAGAAGTTACAAGCAGAAGCGTGAAGTTTGCTGTCGCTAGTTTTGCTAACTGAAGCCCACAAAAAGTGATGTGAGATAAAGGCTGTTTTGAGTAGAGAGCAAACAAACAAACAGCCTGCAGCGTTCTGATCCCGAAACTGCAGAAGGGGTAGTGCAATTAAAAAGCACACGTCTCTGAGTCTAACGGTGCAAGTGCAGTATTGAAGCTCACAAATTCAACCTGACAAAAACTCTTTGTTGGCAGTGGTTTTCTGAGGGTACCAAAAAAGCCAAATGACCAGATCATTTGCCACCCAACTTCAGATCCAGAAGATACTTTAGCACATGCTTCGCAGCAAGCTCAGGAATAGTCTTTTGACCTCGGTTAAACCAGAATACTTTGAGGAATTGAGCCCACATTTGTTTGGGCTGTAGTCCAAGTTCTCCCCTCCATTTCCACTACCTAAAGTCTGACTAAAGCCTGGGCAAGATGAAGTGAGAATCTTGCAACTTGACTCCAAACAACTGATGTGCTCATAGTTAACCATCTTCTCACTTTAAAGACAGACTGTGCAGATTTTCTCTCTGAAAAATGCAGTTGCACGGTGTGCAATTGAAGCATGCCAGCAGCGTATAGTGTCACGAAACTGAGAGGGCACTTCCTCTTCTAGTGCAAAAGTAACGCACCATGGAGAAGCAAGGAAGCACCATGTGTAAATGTGTGTTTGACAGTTATGTGGAAATCTTCCTATGTTTCGAGCCTTGGGCGGCCAATAATTTTGATACGAGGGTGGACCATGCAAAATCAGCCACAGTGACTGACCCTTTCCCTGCTGGGGAAGATGTCTCCCTGGAGATCTTCAGCGAGCACGAGGCAGGGTTTGCTCCTGCAAGACTTTCAGCCCTCCTTTAAGTAAATCTTTGGATTACAGGGACCTTGGCATATGGGAACTCGGAGCGTAAATAGCGGAGCTGTTTGTGCTCTGAGGAAGGGAAGTTTAAATCTGACCTGCAGTGAGCATGTAGGGTTGCACCGAAGAAGGGCTTTCTCCACTGCTGTACTCGGAGCAGTCTCTCTTTTGTCTCAAAGGCCACCGTGGCTATGACTCACACAGGCAGCCATCAGACTATTAACACTTTTATTCCAACTAGTTATTTCTGGCATTGGGCAGTCAAAAAACCTAAGGCCGAGAGGGCTTCCAGTGTAACTATAGAAATTACAACAACAAACAACAGCAGCTCGACCCATGGGTCAGTCGAAGCCAAACTCTGAATCACACTTGTTTTTTACCTATCATTATGAAAACGAATTTAAGCCTGCACAACAAGGCAGTACATTTCCCAGCTACCTAGATGACGCTTAGCCAGTCCAGCTTAGCATGGATGCTTCTACATGCTCACTCGTTCCCCAAGAGATACTGTGACGGGTGTGGGTCCTGCGCACCTCCCTTGAAACGACCCGCAGCCCTCACCCAGAACCTTGTCAGACTCGCTTCGTAAATACATTCGAGGCTAACGGACTGCATAAATGTTGTGAACTGATCTCTTTCTTCATCTGTATATCCATAACCTCTACTTTTCAGAGAGCTCTTATAGGTGTTCTTGCTTTTATTTTCTTGAGTTATGGGGAAGATTTTGTTCAAGTTCTAGCCCTCCTTTACACTTTCAATCTTCCCTTTTGCAATAGTAGTCAGCTCACCATCAGCTTAATTAGAAACTTCAGATTGGAAGGAGTGGGCTCTTCTAGGAGAGGTCAGGATGCAGTCCAATTACTTCACATCTCAAAAACATTATCTTTAATGAAAATACATTTTGTTATGCAAGACTTTGCCTTGCATTGCCGCTTTAGCACATTGGAGTTCTTCAACTCCTCTCTCTAAAAGTCATAATTTAACCTATATTTTGATTTTTTAAGGTATTATAAAGAAGACAGCTCAGTAATCAACTACTTCCCAAGTATGTAAGCCAAAGGCTGAAATACAATATGAGAAAACAGATTAATCACACAAGAAGAACAAAGTAGTTTGAACTTCTGAATGCATAACTCTTAACTGCATAAATGACTGACCCAATTTCTGGAGACCTGTCAAAGTGCAAAGAGAATTATGAGAGCCTAACAACCCTGGAAATAAAGAACAATGTATTTTTTAAACTTCAGCAAAGAGAACACCCATTGATCCTTTAGCTGTGCATCTGTTTTATTAGTGCTTTAGAATAATCATTTTTCTGAAATAGACTCCCACAGAGTATGTGTCTTTGGTAAATGAAATAGATTAGCAAATAGTGCAGCAAGAATTTTATGATCCACTAATAAACCATGAGAGAAAAACACCTGGCTAGAAGTACCACAGCTTCCAGCAGAGCAAGGACCAAGAGAGTGTCTGAAACCAGGAGCAAAGCTAAGGCAGTGACAGCTCACTATTGACCAAAGCTGTGTGCCTCATCTTCACTGAAAATGATCTGAGCTAAATTGAATCCAAAAGCTCAGAGCTGACAAAATAAATTAATGCAGCAAAGAGGAAAAGGAAAAAATATAATGAAGTTACTTTTTTCTTCTGGCTTTCATTAAAACGTATCAATGCGAAGTGCTGTCTGCAGACTTGGAGCCAAGTTGAGCAGAGGAGAGAAATTCTGTTTTATGAAGGGTTCTGAGATAATTGTTGCACATGACACCCCAAAAGGGTGTATCTGAATGGGAATAGAGATTTTTTTTTTAAAGATATTTGATATCTGTGGAAAATGTGTTTCCCTGTCTCCATGTATATAGTTACTCTGGTTAGTCTATCACCGTTGTTGTCTGGGTGTTTCACCCAGCAACAGGGCAGAGGACAGCGTGTAGGGAACAATAGGAAGCATGCCCGTAAAACCACCGAGGCTGGCCAGGGAATTCAGGGATGGGCACCACCCTTGAAACCTTTGCAGCTTTCTGATGTGGATTAATTGAGTTTTGAATAACAAATCTTTCACGTTCTGTAGGGAAAGACACGGTTCATTTTTGTGCCGTTCCCAAAGCCCTTGCTGATTTCCATAGGGTTGGTACAACGGGAGCTCTCTTTTGAAGACAAAAACAAGTTAAATCTCTTCTCTGACCCCTCCTTCCCTGGTCACACAGAATATGGCATATTTTTGAGTAAAAATGAAGCTATAGTCACAGGCTTTAACAGATACAAAAGACACATCTGAAAGCAATGGTTGTACACAGAAAGCAGGCACTGCTTTCCTTTTTTAGACCTCATGGCTTATTTGTTTAAACCACAAAGAGACATTTGCATGCTACCCCTTTCTGGTCAGATCTGAAAAAAAAAAACCCCAGAGCTAATAACACCTCCTGCTAACTTTCAAGGTTAATTTTAACTCATGAAACTCTGTAGCAAAGGTCCATCGCTTGAACTTACATTTTTGAAGAGGTAAAGAGTGTTAGCAAAATATACTTTTCAAAGAGGTGGAAAGAAACAACAAAACCCCAACTATTATCTTTTCTTATTTTAAACTGCATCCCACACTTGATACAAATTTAGATGTGAATGCGGAATTACTCCTACTCTTCTCCTTCACTTATGACTCTTTCTTACCATGTTTTTCAGAGAAGGAATTTGTAAATGTGACTAGTTAGGATACTGTGTAAAAAGTAAAACGTATGCCACAGTCATGAAACGGACCAGGTGACATGTTGCAAATGTGGTTACTAAAATCTTAACTACTGACTACTAGATTGGAGTAATACCAAAGGAGAGGTAAAATACTAATTGGTTATAACAAGGATTTATGTTCCAAAGCACACATTGATAAATCAGCCAAAAAAATGTAGATTCTAAAATAAAAAGTAAGTTTATGAAAGTTTTCCAGCCAAACAGTAAACGTGGCTGTAACATGGATGCAGACCATTGAGAAGACTATGATATGATGCTGACAGATTTAGGAGGCTTTTAGAAAGCCAGACGAGGATATATGATAAAAGACGAGGATATACATGAACTTGCAAGGAGGTTTAATGCTTGATCTAGTCCTTCTGCAGACAGAAAAAACTTTTACCAAGTAGGAAATAATTTTTTTAATGGTTTACAAAGCCAAGGAAGAATCGTATGGTGATGCTGTCTTGATTTCTGTAATAGAAATCGTTGCAAATTATCAAGAAGCTCGGGATATGCCGAGAGAAGTGACTGTTCTTTTCCTGGAATATTCTGATTTAGAGGGAAGAAGAGAGTATCATTTTTGAAGACTATGAAGTCTTAGCAAGCCAGTGGAAAAATTCCTTTTCTGATTTCAACAGGTTACAAGAGTAAGCAGAAACACACAAATCCCACATGTACTGTGCATGATAAAGATAAGTAAGAGAATGTAATGGCTCAAACAATGGAAGTATTCAGGAAACTGCTCTTTGCAGAGAACTGACAGATTCACTATAAAATGGGGAGCAAAACTGAAGAAGCTTCCAAAGAAGGGAAGGGAGGTTTTTACAACATGACTCCTAACCCAGCAAACTGTTTTTTACTGGGAAAATTTCAAGAACTGTGACAGAGAAAAAAGCCTTGGCCACTTTCTGGCTTTGCACTAAAGACTGCCTGAAATTTGTGGTTTCTAATGGTCTTGATCTGTATAGGGTACAGGTTGAAGAACTTCGCTCTGATCCTTTCTGTGACGCTGGCACAGGTATGAAGAGGAGGACTTTTGTGTATAAGCGGAACAGAGGCTGGACAAACCAAGACTTGGGATGCGGTGAAACATGGAGCACTACTGTTGCCCACAGGCAGCTCCAAAGGTTACAATATTTGCTCAGCTGGGTTCCAGGAGTAAGCTTACTGATTTTGCTGGCATTCCTATGTGCTTCTTTGCTTTAGAGGAATCAGTCTAGCGCCATTATTTAACGTCTATATTGGCTGGAGGCTGCCAATTTTCATTCACCCCATTAGCGGATTCTTAGCCTTTGATACAAAGACTTACTTTTTACTGTGGGATCAAGCCACTACTCAAAGAGTTGACATAGGAAACAAAATGGATTGAGATGCTTAAGTAACTCTTATAATTTAGCCTGGAAGAAATGGGATACTTTTACCTGTATTACTCCAAAAGACAACCTGTAAACCAATAACACAGCAAACTCATGTTGCCATGCTCTCCTTACAATTTCTGCTCTGCTTTGAGAAAATAAAAATTTGCACTATTTTCTCACTTATGAAAAAAAAGCTTAAAATATGCCTTCCCATAATTTGTCCATGCAGTGTAATTAAGCACAGAATCTGATCTAGCTTAGCAGAGGCGTGATTTCCAGCTCTGCGGTTTTCACCTTTCAGAGGATTTGCTATTTGTTTGCCAGTAGTCACTACGACTACTACCTCCTGCTTTGAATTCTACCACAGCAAAAAGTTCCCAGTTTGTTTCTTTCAGCATCAAGAGGAATTCATTTTAAAACTTAAGTGAATGGAGAACTTTCACAAATCAGATGATAAAGCCATTTGCATTTTTTTTCTTCTTGCTCATTCACTAAATCAGCCATTATTGGCTTCTGTCTGAAATGCCCTGACCAACAAATTTTTTCTATCCATGAAGAATATTTTTTTGTTGTTTAATACACTTTATACCAAAGGGACAGATGTTTGGAAGCATTTATATTTTTTCCTCATTTCTGGGAAATTATGACCCACAGATAAAAGCAATGTTTCTGCAACAATAATTTGGTACTTACAGAGCTTCTGGTCTTACTGATTGTTTGAATTCATTTTTTAAACCCTTCATATATGCTCATACTTTATTTTATGACTTTCTTACTACTTAAAAAGTGGAAAATCACAGGCTTACTAATATCATTGCACTATTACTGTCATGAAGTTACAATATACATCATGTCCACAATGACATGATGTCCACTACGACAGAGTTTTAAGCCTGTCTAGGAATTTGGGGACAGTTGGGTACTCATGTTTCACTAAATCCAGTAGAAAACTATCCTACTGGTATTTCAAATACTCTGTAGGACAACTCTATCCATCCCCTCGTGTGCCAGTTTTGCTCCTGTAGCTTGAGTCTCCTTTGCATTGCAGTCGATTTCGATTCTCATTAAAATCAAGCAGAGTAATTCAAGTGCCTTGAAAGAAAGCTGGAGCTGGATTAAGACTTACTCCAAGACTGTTTTTCCATGCAGATTCTGTGTTCATTCCTATTTGATAGCTAAAATAAGGTGAACTCATATTTTCAGTAAAAAACTACAGGTGCAAAATCAGACTCATGGCATACCTTTGAAGTTGCAGATGAGTGAAGTGCTTAAATAATACCATGGCAGTTCCCCATGTCATTTCTTGTATTCAAAATTCCTACATTTGTGCAAAGTCAGAGCTACAGTACTCTTTGTCATATTGTTCTTCAGGACGTGTACTTTCATTCCTTTGCATTAAAGACCAATGTCTTTAGCAATATTTAGATGGTTGCTATACATATTTTCTAATCCACGTTTAAATCAAAAGCCATGAAGTATACCTATGATTAATTTCACTTGATGGTTTGCTTAAGCTCTGTGTTAGAAACATCGATTTGTATTGAAAAAGTGCACAGAAACAGCTTCTGCTAAACTTTACAAATATGCACAACTGGTCCTGATCCAAAATTAAACAAAGGCAGTGCAGACTTCTGCATAATTTCAGTATGCTTTGTGCTAGGATCACAGACTGTAGTATCTATTTATTTAAAGTTAAGGGGGAAGAAAAAACATTTCTCTATGCTTTTCTATTATAACGCAGTATTAAATGCTGCAGGTATGAGAAAACCTGCAAGGAAGAGTCAGTAAAGAATTAATTGAGCAGGGTACCCAAACCATTTTGAAACTTGTTTCTGAAACCTGGTATAAGCCCCATATGAAAAGATGAAGAAGAAGTTAAACACAAAGCTGATTTCCTCCAGCTCTTAGTTTTAAATTATAGAAGTAGCATCTCGAAAGCTCTATTCTCCAAGTGTTGTGGGTCTGCTCTGCTAAGGCAGAGCTCCAGCAGCACAGCACTGTCTGCTTCAGGCAAAATGACCTTGCCTGAGAATCCATTTTCCAATGTGTGATTGAAAAAGCTACATTTCAAATGACAGAAACAGCATAGACCTTTCTACTTGTTTGCTGTTTCATAAGCCTGTGGCTACTTTGCTTTTCTATGAGCTAGCAGGGGTTGCAGCCACAATTCTGGTGCCTGAGGAGCCAAGCAAGCACTCATATGAATTCCTAGGGTTAGCCATGAAAACCAACAGAAAGAAGAATAAGGGACAGGCTGAGCTGGTGGGGTATAGTCAAAAGCAGCAAAACCAAAGGCATCTAAGGAGACCTTTGAGTCTTGTGCACTGAGCACAAGACTCATGATTTCTCATCTTGCATCTCCACACCCAAAACTTTTGCCTCTGTGCTGCTCCGGAGCCAAACAGCTGACTGCAGACCCATGATTCATTCAGTGGTTCTGCCTGGAGTCCTCGGTCAGGGGAAAAGTAGCAGTGCTGCACTGCAGCCAGGGCAACATGCAACTAGAAGGCAAGTTCCCCATAAGCAGTCCAGCACCATTTCCAGGCAGATTTTCTACCAGTGACTGTTGATACTTAAGAATCTTCTCCAAAGTATCCAGCTTCTACTTCAGTCCTTGATTAAGTGACAGCCTGAAACTTTAAAATGAAGAATTTCCCCAAGGATATCATGTTCAATAAGGACGAATTTTAAGCTAAAGATTTAAACCACTAAATGCACTAAGCATACAAAGTTGGAATCCTTCTTATCCCACTGAACTAAATTACTAATTAATGGAATTTTCACCAAAAAGCTGAGCTGGGAATAATACTGAGCCAAATTTATAATGTAGTCAGACATTAGTTTGAAAAGAACAGGGTCAAAGCTGCCAAGGACTCCTGTAGGCCCAGCTCGTTAGGTAACTTTCTGTATAGCTCCTTTCTTCTTTCCACCCAGCTAAGAAATGCCCCCAGTCTTGTCACACTTACATCCCTTCACTTAGAAACTGAGCATTAGAAGAGTGTCCTTCTGACATAACAGTTTTTGGCTAGAAGTTCACCAAATCAACATTGACTTTCAATAACTGGATTATCAACAGGCATTGGACACGTCCCTGGTTCCCTGTTGGACCTCCCTACCCCGGTCTCCGGTATCTGCTGACCGCTTATGAGCATCTGTAGCCCGTTCCCAGAACAGGCACGGGCCGCGGCTCAGCGTGTTTACCGGGAAGAAAAGAGACAACACCCTACACTAACGGAGTGATAACTGGCTTTTTCAGCCAAGGTTTTCCAAATAAGTTGTGTTACAATTACAAATGCTACAAACAAAACAGGTTTCTGAAATGGCCAGACGCTTGTCAGAAGTCACCAGCCACTGCTCTCGCCCTCGGCTGCCCCTGCAAAGGCAGGAGCAACCTGCGGGCCTCACCTCGCCACGCCGAGGTAGAGAGTGAAAAACAGCCCGATGGATTTTCTGGCAGCCACCAGAGCTTTTTACTCACACAAAGACTAAAAATGCTGTCGAGCTTTGGAGGGATTCACAGCTTCACGCCAATAGGCTTTCTTCAGACCACTCACATGAGCTACCTGCAAAAGGTTACTATTTTTTCAACATTTGAGCATTTCTGTTTTCTGCTCTGAAGACCTCTCCAGTGTCTTTACTGGAAGCATGTTAGGCTCCCTCGTGTAAGGAGAGCCCCTCGACGAGTCGGCTGGGTGCTCCCTGGGCTGGAGGGCGGTATTCAACTTGCTTGTGCAGGCTGATACCGTCGCCAGGTAAGAGTGATGACAAGCAAGATTTTTTTTTTACCTTGTTATGTTTCTTCCTACCAAGAGTCAACTTACCCAAGCAAATAAAACAAATTTTCATTTCCTTAAAGGTGATTTTTTTGCTAAGTCTATTTACCGAATGAACCTAACCATGTACTTTTCCAGATGGCCACTAATGCTTCAAGCTGTGGCAAAAAACATGGTCAGATTATTGCATCCTGACTACTCCATTTCACAAGTATGTTATGAAAGAAAGAGTTATGTAAAAATCATGATGGATTTCACTATTTCCTATTTAACTGTTTTACTGTGAGCATGTATGATGCCCCCCAAATTCACTCTATTTGGAATAAATGTGAGCCAAAGTAACATAGTTTCTAAAATCCTTCTGCTTTCTTACAGTAAGACAGATGATGATGTTTACTTTTTCCTTTACTAACATAAAACCTTCCACTTTGACTCACAGTCCTTAAGCTGAAAGAAACTTTGGAGAGGATTATTTGATAAACAGCGTATATAGAACCGTATTTTTTTGTTGTTAGACTACCATATATGCAGAATTTAATTATGAAATATCATTATTTTGGCATATAATTCTCTGGAGAAGGGTTTTCCCTGGAAGCTCTAGAACATAACATCCTCCTTGCTAAAGTCATTTTAGCAGTTCAACAATCAAATAGTCCCAACCATGTATCCACGGACCACCTGGCCCAAGCTGCCTTCAGTGGGGGCTCACAAAAGCAGTGTCAGCCCAGCGACCAGCCAAGCCTGAATGGAAATGACAGTCGACCCTTGTTGATGAGCTCCGGGAGTTTGGTAGTCCTCACGCAGGCTCCAGTGGACCATAACAAAAATAGGAGGGATTAAAGAATCTCTTTGTTGGAAATCCAAGAAAATACACCCAGGGCTAAGGAGCCACAAAAACTGAACTACACTCTTAAGATTACAAGACAATAAAAGAAACTTTGACAGGATGTTGTGTGGGAATGCAGGGATTATCGCTGCCTGTGTCATTATTGTTTGGATCGAAGGGCTTGTCTGCAGTTTTACTAGCATAGTTGAGCTGCCAAGTATCTCGTAACATAACTATGTCATGGGAACCCTCTGATGCTGGAAAAAAGAACGTTTTTCCCAGGTTAACTTATATTGCTTTGGAAGTGGTTTAAGTTAAATGAAAAAGGTGCCAATCTCAACCCAACACCATCTGAGCAAGGTGCTTATCAGCATAATTATAATGATTTACATTCATACATTAGTCTGTACCTATATAGTTTTCCTGTAGACGGCATTGGAAATGGAGCTTCTTGAAACAGCCTAGTAACAGTCATTTAATCAATGTTACTTGTGAACTGGTTAGTGAGACAGACGTTTGCTGCATCGCAAAGTTTGGATTATTGGAGTTTCCTATATGAATATTTTGTTCTGGATTAACAGAGGTTTGCTTGAAAATCATAAAAATACAGCTTTATGCAAGCTCCTAACACCATTGATACTGAGAGGCAGTGCAATGTGACTGTGACATGGCAATGGCTATGCTAAGCTATTAGTGGTAAAGATGCTTTTTCCAGAATCTAGCTATAATTGCACGGATGATCCGCTAATGGAGCCCAAAAGTCACATAAACCATAAGCAGTGAAAGACGAAAGTGACAGGCAAACACGTCAGTTCTTAGCCAAAGAACTGATTTTGAGAGATTTTCTGAAGTGGCCAACTTCTTCCCTAAATATCTGGAAGGAATTCCCCAGTTACCAGGGAAGATGTAGGTGACCCAGAACACACGTGAAGTCTCTGGGGCCACTGGATTCCACTGCGGGAGGAGCCGGAATTAAATAAACCTAAAACATCCCGGCGAGGCAATTCCCCAAAGCAAGAGGTTTTCCACTTTGGGAGACATGCCAGCTCCCAGCCTGAGACCTGCAGTCCAGGACAGGGCAAGTGGTCAGAGAGGTAACGTAGGCATTAGCGAAACAGGCAAGGGCCTGCGCTTCTGGGGATGGCTTTCGCTCTGGAGAGGGCGGGCGAAACATGGGAGGAGGCAACTGCTGTAAAGCAGAGCGCCAAACGAAATGCTCTCACAGAAAGCCCAGTGTGCAGGTAAACAAAGCACCTCGGTGGGGGAAGGAAGGACCAGCTGGGGTAGGGACCACAGCATCTGATTTTACCCCATACCATTCACCGGGCAGGGATAAGTTTCTGCACGGAGTCTCCCTGTCGACGCTCCTGTTCTCACGCAGTATTCTGGTACATAGCAGCTCATCTGCTAGGCCATCTGCTGAGCTGCCCGCATCCTGGAATTGGGAATACGACTCTTTATTCCTACATGCAGTCTTCCAAATTTTACACCCTCCCTTTTGAAAACTTTCTCCTGCCTGCTTGGTCCATTACATCACCCTTCTCACCAGATGGGACTGACTGCTACAATAGTAGGTGTTTAGCAGCCTTCACACTGTCTCTCACCCTTTAGACTAATAACCTCATGCAGGGGACAAACATTACGTGCGTATGCCTCGCACACCTTGTGCTGCCCCGTTGAACAAGATCATCGTTTCAAAGATGCTATGGGAATTCCCCAGCCAGCAGCCAGCATGTGCTTTTGTATTATGTATTTCTAGGTCCTCAGCGTGCTGCTGGCTGTGAGTCATGCAAATCTTAGACCATGCAAAGCAAAAATGGCTGCACCATGCATAGATTTTTCTTTCTCAAATAGAAAGTGAGATTTTTCAGTGACAGTTCATTCTTTTAAGAGGTTACCAATTTCTCTGCAACTCTGCTTTTATTTTTCACCATAATTCTAGCTGGCTCTCATGCCTTTCGGCAGATATGTTTTGCACGAAAGATATTACATAAAATAAAGTGAAACTGTGCTTTTAAACATGTTATTATACATTTGTTGCCCTCAATTTCCAATTACAAGCAGCTAAATGCTGCAATTCCCATATCACACACCACATCTCTCAGTTACACTGGAGCTACCAGGAGCTCTGATAGTGGCCGGACATGCAATTCCCTCCCTCTCTGCTCTTCTCTCCCCGTCCCCTTGCTGCTGAGGAGCACGACTCTGTGCTTGGTCCATATTCGCCCTGAACAGAGAAAAACCTGAAGCTCATTTCTCATATTCAAGTTCAGTGTTTAATGAAGACAAGATACCACCAATCATAAGTTAGTTATAAGGAATGCATGGGGGAAACAGCTCAGATTATTTAAATGTTGCCCATAAATAGGGTCATAATAGGCTAGAATTTGAGACTGTCACGTTTTATGGCTTCTGGTTTCTTCTTAAAATCCTGTATTACTAGAGAACACGAGGTGCCATTTCTATTTCAAGATATTTTTTCTGATGAGTCTAAGTACTTTATATTTGGAATCCTTTCAGGGAGGACAGAAAGGGTTTCAGACAGATTTTTGCAAACGGGTAAATACAAATTAAAGCTGCAGGTCTAAACTCTAACCCTTCGGTGTGATTGCACGCCTGCCACATTCCAGCAGCTTACTGGAGGCAGTGCCAAGTTTACCTGGCCTTGCTATCAGTTATGACAACATTTTGTTCTGCAAAGGAAAAGTTTTCTGCTTGATAGCACAGATTTGATTGTGCTACATCACCATATCACCATACTTATTTGCCGCTGTTGCTGTGTGAGGTCATACACTTTTTCCTCGTCAGTCCCAGCAAGGAACCATCAAGATCCTGCCCTAAAGTGGCGCCATGAACTAGATCTGGAGTGATTCTGCATGATCACAATCCCAGCCAGAGCAGACATCTTGATGGCAGCAACCCTAAATACAAGCTAGAAGTGATCAGTTGTCCCACAACAAAATGATCCTGTGTGTCACGACAAGATTTTATATCCAAGTTTGCTTTCCTCCACTCCTTATTTTCTACTCTTAAGCATAGATGGCATATAAAACACTTGTTTTCTTCAAAAACCTCCAACGTCTGAACTAAAATATGCTCATACAGAGATCCCAGTTCCATTTCCAAATCCAGTAAACCTGGCGAACTAGTCAAACTGAAACTTGCCTGTGGGTGCACAGTAAGTTCTGAATATATAAGAATTAGGTGCTCCACAGTTTAAATCTTCGCATAGCTCAGGTTGCTAGAATACATGCAAATCGTTTGCCTGGAAATGTTCCTGAGACATATCACTCGGGTACCTCTCTCTGACTGTTGTTCTCCATCACGGTGCTCTGGAAAGGACACAGTGCACAGCTACCGCTTCGAGCAAGCTCTGGCTGATTCTTCATCTTCCGCACTGGCGGCACCCACTCTCGAATGACAAGTTTTGCTGAAGCCTCTCTGAACCCCCGACAAGGTAAGTGCCACAGTAAGCAGAGTCCTTTGGGATTTAAAACAGCTGTGTAAACGGACTTAATCTTCACCTAGTTAACCACAGCATATCTGAAACCTGGCCGCGCGAGACATCTTCTGCCTTGACATCGTTTCATTCCAGTTTAACAATCAAGCTGCCAGCCCCAACAAAAAGACAGGCAAACTTCATTATGGACCGCTTGGAATACTATAATGGATAAACTGTTTCAATTTACCAGTGAGCAAACACAGTTTATTTATACAATTTGGAAGATCATTTCTAGCACAAAGGATCTGGAAATACGACAGACAAATAGGTCCTTTAGGAGGATAACATAACAGAACCACGGCGGGTATAATTCCTCCTCCTTTCCATTTACAGTGCTGCCAGTGGTGGTTGAAACTGGGCAATTTGCTGAGGGCGAGCAACAAAGCCCTGGAAAGGAGAGGCTGTAGGTTTCCGTTCTCCTGGTTGGAAATTTCTGTGCAGAAAATGCCTGGTAAAATCTTGTTCACTCCAAAGACAGATAAATCATAATAATTGCTCTTCAGAGTCTGAGATAAATGCAATCTCTGGCAAGGGTAAAAGGATTTGACAGAGTCCAAACCAGGGTTTGAACTCTACAAGGGACAAGAAAGTCTCTAACACCCTCTCCTGCAGTCCAAGGTTGCATACTGGTAGTGCTGGAAAAATAAAAAAAAGTCTCCAATCATGGCAGCAGCAAAAACTTGTGATGTAAATAAATAAATAAATCAGATGGATCCTAAACTACACGTTAATTTTCTGACACAGAACCCCACGCGTTCTGCGGACATGTCTCGAGGTCTAAGGCACTACAGGCTGGCTTGTGGCTGAAAATTAGTGAACTTTCTTTCTAAACCAGCTATTCAAATCCATCATTTTAGGAGATACCTCTAGCCTCTCAAACACCAGCCCTCCATTCAGAGAAGTCTTAACAAATAAAAAGAGAATTTTAACCCCCCTGCAATTTAGGAGCAAGAAAAACTGTATTTAGGGTCATTGCCTCGTGTTGTATCCCCTTATTTAGTTTTCTGCTATATATTTTAGGGTGAATGTGGGATTTTCTGGAATGCCTCAGATTCCATCCTTAGATCCAGTGGTCTCCTGGGGAGAGGGTACAATTACATTTTTGGTTTGTAGGGAAAGTAACAGATTTGTGGAAGCATAAAAATATTGCAAAGGAATTTCTAATGGGGTTGCATGTACCAAACGGTTTTTGGCTATGGTTGTGGGCTTCTTCTCTGATTCATAAAGAAATTAGTTGCCCTATATTGTATCACATCAGTGATATTTATAAATACATATGTAAAGGTAAACTCTTCCAGATTAATTTAAAATCTGCTGAATTAACTCACGTATAAGCATTCATATTGGTTTAAAACGGGCGTACCAGCTTACATTATGCTTGTCAACTTCCTGAAGCAAACTTTCAATGTAAAATAGGTCTGAATCAATATGAGCATCCAAATAGATATAATCCAAGATAATTAAGATCAAAATCAAGAATGCACAGCTTTGGCTAGACCAGGACAACTCTGTAAAAGTCAGGCGTCAGAGAGGAGGGCAGCGAGCTGCATCCGTACTTCCGCGTCCCGCCTCCCGCGCGTGGGAAGGCCGGACAGGCTGCAGCTGCTCTCCGCAGAGCCGGGCTGCTGGCGCCCGGCGGGAGCAGCGGGGCCTCGGCACAGCCCGGCCTGCCCACGGGGCACCTGCCATGGCCCGTGGGTTTGGTGGTTGACTGAACCTGGCCCAAAGCGTTCAGTGTCTGCGACAACATTTTGGAAACGAAACTGTTCTCCACGCGCAGCGAGGCTGCAGCGCTAATTCCTAGCATGGACCCGGGCGGAGGGAGGACAGGGCTCGTGGGTCCCACCGGTGACGGAATTACAGTCACGGCTGGAGCTAAGTGACACCGTGCGGTCGCGGCGCTGGGTTGTGCACGCAGCGAGCACATGCAGTCAACAGAAGAGGGACAAAAACAACCGGCTGTACAAGCGAGGAACTCAGCCACGTTCGCAGGCCAGGTTTACAAAGACGTTTAGGCAGCTGAAGGGGCAAGCAGGTACCTAGGGAGACTTGCACAAGAGCCTATGCACGCTTTTGTATATCTGGTCCTTGGTAACCTGCCAAACTATCCCAAAAAGGAAAATCAGAAATTGGATTCAAATTTCCTGTTTCTGTCTTCCCAGGAGTATATTTGCTCAAAGCTTGTTCTCTCTGTCAGGTTCTCCCTTCCGAGCACACCTTTCCAGGGCGCAGTTTCAGCGGTCCCCTGTCTTGCTGACGCCTCGAAGCACCTATTCAGTTCAGAAGTGTGTGAGGTACCACGCTTCCACCAGTTGCCCTTGCACATTTGATCTTGTAAAAAACAAAACCAAAAGATTAAGCGAAACTCCAGGGGTGTCAATTTTTAGTACTCTCACATGTCCAAAAATTCTTTTGTAATTTCCTTCTAAGTAGTCTGGGGTTAATGAGACTGAAGAGAATGATAGGAAGGAAAGAAATAATTATATATTCTTTTTTTTCCCAACATGTCCCAAATGTCACCTCTGACCTGGCTTTCTATTTCTGGCATGGACTAAACTCCCTCTATTTATTTAGCAGCCTACACACTATTACAGTAACATAGCAACAGTACTTTCAGTTGTGAATTCGAAAAAAGAAAGGAAGAGAAAAAAAGAACATGCTTTTCATAAGAAAACTGCTTAAGCATTGCAGTCTATTAACACATTAATAAATGCCTCTATTTTTCCTTTTACAAGGCTTTATTAGGCTTCCATTCTATGCAAACCCAACCCAGAGAGAAGCACGGGGGTGCGAAGTAGTGACACGGTCATGAAGACTATTCTTGCTATGTGACTCAGACCGTCCCCTAACCTTTTTGTTCATTTGTTTTAATGACGCTTCAGCCTGAATATTTCTCAGGCTCAGCACAGAGGAAAGTGGGAGTTTGGGGAGGACACTGAAATAATGGAATTTATTTGGCTTTTTTTCCTCACTTTTCAAAAACAGTTTGCTGTTATTTTATGATCCGCAGCTCAAGGGTGATATGAAGTCAGGATTATCTGTCCAGAAGTAACATTTGGAAAAGCATTGAAGTGAAGTAGAAGAAACTGTCCCGTCTTCAGCAATCATTTGACAGTCTAAATCCCACCGACCTACAGGGAAAGTTAGCCAAGGGAAGCCCTGTAAAGACACTGCTAGAGTCAGAGGAATACCTAGTGAAAACATTTTGTGAGCCTTATTTCAGTGGGAGCAACAGGCCTAACTATCTCAAAAAAGCAATTCCCTGAGCTACTTAAGTGCTTCTTATTTTTAAACCTAGGGCCTCAGTGCAAACTCAAACAATCATTTTATTAGGATGGGTTCAAAATGTTGGACTTACTAAAATTAAAACTTGAGATTGCAAAGCTTCCACTGTAAATATTAGTAAACAACACAGATGTAGTAGCTGGAATAATAGCAAGGGCTTCAGGAAGTACTGTATGACTTTTTGTGAAACTATTTCTTCACTGCCACTGTAAACTCAGCCGGCATCTCTTCAGAGGCTTTTTCTCATCTCACAGAGATTATAGCAGCGTGCAGCCACCTCTGAACGCCAGTGGCTTTTCTGGGGAATCTGCAACAGATCTTGGAACTCCTCTTTCACACCACGCGTACGTGTTCAGGCTTTCCAGAGTTTATAAATTGTGATTTCACAGTTAATTAGCTCAATCTCTAAAGTTTACTTCTGCAAACTTGGTGGCTTTGCCGCTCAGTTTGTAAAGGCTGCAAGCATAAAAATAGTTCACGATAGTTCCAAACTATTGGTGTCTCCTTGGCATGACCAGTTAATGTCAGCTTGAAAAAATGGCCTCACAACTGTAAAATCCTTGAACTTCTACAAATAGTTTGCAAGTCTGGTATGTAAAAACAGATTGTCCATAAACTATGCACTCTGCAGAGATTACAACAGTTGCAAATCTAAAAAGGGTCCAGTTAGGGCCATTATTCAGACCAACAGAAATATGAACACATAACTCATGGTCACTGAGATTGGGATTCACAGAGTGAAGAGTATTTGTCACTAACAGAGCTCACAGAAACCACTGACTTTTAAAACTCATTGTCAAAAATGAGTCAGAAAGTTTCAGATGTCAATCTAAGTTCCATTTAAATTAACACCTTCATTTAAGCAATCTTAAAATTCACACTAGTAATGACATTTTACTGGCTTTCCATAAAATGCCCTACGGCAAAGAGTATTGGCTAAGTGGAATGCGCTCTTCAAGGGTTTTGTGGAAAGCTGCAGCGTAGTTTTGACTGTTGGGGTCAGGTGGGGTTTCTGGCATTAGTTCTCAGAAAGGGGAAAACTAAAACTTTAAGAACAGTTGTCTCATTCTAACAATGCAGAAAGCTATTAATGAGTTAACCCCAGAGGGGAAGGAGAGTCCTTCTCTGCCACGATGGCTAGACACCAGTTTTGTTTAAATCTTAACAAATATCAAGAACATAATTAAACTGAGCTTTGCATGGCTATATATTTAGCTTTTTTTTCCCTGATGCAACACAGACCAAAACAGGTCAAGGACATTGTAAAGTAGAAAATTATAGAAAGTTGAAATCTTGCATTTTATTCAACAAATAAATGAGATAGAGGAAACTCTATTATTTTATCTGGCTGAATGTACTGCTTTGACATGCAAATTTCATTTCAAACATAGCCTTTTTTTTCTTGTCTTATTGCATTGCTAATTCATTTCCAACTCAAATGGAAGAGACAAGCAAGCAAATAAAATGATTGTATCTCTACTCAGTGATATGGTAGGAACAATTTTGTCCCCTTCCCTAAAAAGATACCAATTTGGTATAATACACTTTCAAAGTGACAGAGATGGTCAGAGATGACCAAATCAAACACTGCTGTTACAGCGTTTTAATGCATTATTGGTAGAAGTAATGTGTTTATCTGTACTACAGTTCTCATGTGCAACAACAGAGTTCAGCAAAGTACTACTTTTAATGCTTTTTCCTCTAATATATGTTTAACTGCATCACCAGTTTAATTACCATTCAAGTTAACATTTCCTTCTCTACTTCAGACTGGAATGTTTTTTTAAGTCTCTGTTACTGAATGCAAAGACCTGATAACTCGTGGGTTTCTGTTTTGAATAGAAACCAATAGCTGGACATTCCTGTGCACTGAAAACATGTAGTCAAAGATTAAATTGGGGCTTCAGTGCTATTATGGCTCCACCCAAATAAACAGTCCAAGGGAAATTATTCTGCTTAACGTTCTGATACTCAGGTTGCCAAGAAGAGCACTGTTTTCAGAAATTATTTTTTTCTTAGAAGTCAGCCTATCTCATTAGAGTAAACATTGCATTTAAACTACCAAAAAGTGCTTAAAGTGGAGGAAAATGGTCTGCTTTACACTCTGGAAATGGTCTGCTTTACACAATTAGATAATTACAAATGTTTAATAATGGAAACTCCTCCTAAAATAAATTCTCTGATGTTATTTTACCAGTGAGATCAATTTGTTCAGGATTTGCAGCAGAAGGGAATGTGTACTCTGTTTCACAGGAGCTTTCATTACTGAAGTCTTCACCTGGTACATTATTTTCTGAAGGGTAATTGGAGTTTTTCCTCAAAATACAAACTCCATAGAATATATGTTGGATTTTAAAACAAAATAAGAGCAAGAAGAACTTAGGTGCAAAGCACCCAACTGCAGCCAGCTAAAAGGCTCTTCTCCAGCACACAGGATTCTTATTCTCGTCCTGCCTATAAACTAGAGTTACAAAACTCTCATAAATTGGTTAAATAAATTCAGATATTTCAATGCAAGTTGAGGATGTTAACTCCACCAGGGTATTAAAAGTGGACTTTCTATGCAGAGGGGACAGAGCATGGGAAGTCAGGTTATGCAGGAAACTTTTGGAAATAAACAGGCTTACGGACAAAAATTAAATTCAGAGTTCTCTTACATAGTTATTTTTGTAAAACTCCCCCAAATCCCAAACTAGCAGAAGTGGTGCTTGACTTCACACAGCACTTGGGGATTTCTTTTAGGCTGGGGTGGTGGTGTCTTCTGCTGACACCCGCCCAACACCAGGAGAACAGTGCAGCCGTTCTGCATCCCACCCACCCGTGGAGCTGCTGTGGCACTCTTGTTCCTATTACTTGAGCAAACTCTTCCATAATTCTACTTTACTTTTTCTTCTTCGTGGCTAGTAACTTCCTGTTTGTTCTCCTGATAAATACCAGAACTTCAGCTAAAAATGGAGAAGTCGTTTAGATTCTCTTATCTTGTAAATGCCTGGCATTCAGGGTGCCCACGGCCGGCCGAGTTGGGCACATCACTCGGAGCGGTTAGAGATTGCTGTCTTCAGCTGATTGGTGTGCCCTTCTGATGGAGCTTGCTGCTCCTCAAAGAGACAGCAGAGGTGGACACTACGTTTTCTTAGCTTTTTGCAGTCTGATATATTAATTTACAGCACTGCTGATTTCAGTTTAAGTTAACATACTGGGCATCCGTGAAGCACCGTGGCTGGGAGCAGGTATGCCCCTCATTTTGCCACAATTGCTGTGGAAGCAATGACTCCATACATATGGGTATGGCAGTCTCTAGCCTTTTAAACTCAGCTTGAATTGCTGAATCTTGCTGAAAGACACACCGCATGTCCCTGCATGGATCCTCAATTCAACTGAAAAATCTGAATGGTTGCAAATTATTAGACTCAACCTGACTGATTAGCTAATCCAATGCTGACAGAATCCCCAACAAAAAGTGTGGTAAGAAATGCAGGGCTAAATTTGCTAACATGGGGTCTGTTTTGGACTCTTGCTCGAAAGATGCTGACAAGAAATTTTGATTTTCAGTAATGTCTGAAGAATCTAGTCACTCAAGTAAAGCAGGAAACTTGCCTTTTTTGAGCAAGTGGTCTTCCCTCATCATTTTGTATAGAACTGAAGATTAAAAATAGATCTTCAGCTGCAGTACAGCTGTGCAGCGCTGACTTCAATGGAGCTGCACGGACTTTCAACAGGCAGGCATCTGTATGTGATCCTTTACTATTGCAAAGCACATAGCTCAACACCAACCGTAAGTAAATACTGGAGTGTCACCTACCAGAGCCTGCAGGCAGGCTGATTAACTGCCACTACTGCTCTTCTCAGGTGTGACAAACTACAGGAGAGTGATTCTAGGACAGGTTCAAGTTAGGTACCTGTTAAAAATCCCATTCCCATCTCCTTATCAGCATGCGGACAGTCTGCTCTCAGTGGTGTTAGTCTTCTATTCCAGTAGATGAGCTCTGCAGCTGCTTCCATGTCTTTTTTCCCCTAGTAGTGACTTTTTGCACTGAACACTTTGTTCTCTAGGCCATGAAACTGTTCTCCCTCTCCCCAATAAATAGAGAACAAGTATTATCAATAAGTGATTAGATGTATTTCTAATATGAAGAGTGCCAAAAAGCCTGCCGTTCAAGGCAGGCATTCCAGGATTGGTATAGGTGAACATCCTGGTCCTTCCAGTTTTCTGTTTTTTACAAAGATAAACATTTTCCCCCATGGCTCTGAACGCCTAATCTAAATCTCTGGTGGGATACACTCAGTGTTAATACAAGGCATGGAGAAACCCATCAAACCCAGAAACCCATTTCATGGGAGCAGATTCTCCCACGCAACCTTGTTTTCTGCAGAGGCCGGTCCTCACAATCCACTTACACCAGTAACAAAAACCTCATGGACTCCTGCAGCGCCAGGTTTTCCCCCGGTGGGGACTGAGTGTCAAGATGTGCCCCAAACACAGCATTTTCAGTCTACAAGGCAATGGCTTCACCTACACCACCACTACTTCCTAGTTTTCACCAGCAGCTTCTTCCTCTCTCCCCCCCGCCCCCGTATCCAGCTCCCCCGACCAGACCTTCGAAAATTCCCCTCTGCCTCTCAGCCCCACGCAGAGCAAACCGGGGAGAAAGGCTGCGAGGGCACAAAGTGGGGAAATGAGAGCAGCGCAGCTCGCCAGGCGCCTGACGGGACAAAGAGCTGCAGCAAACACAAAATGCTCTCCTGGGAGACTCCTTGCACAACTGACTCTTTAGATAGGCTGACATGCTAGATTAATATTTTAAGTATCAGGCAGAAGCAAAAGAATCATATGTGATATTAAAACACTATTAGAAGATTTCCCCGCTAAAGTTAAGCTCCCTGTGCTTTCTAATGAATTCTCTGCATTTAGCATTAAGCGCTCTGTTTTTACAGAAAGTTACACTTGGGTAATTAATCTCGTGTTTGTTTCCTGCACATGTAAGAGAGCACCCTTTGTTAGGGAATGATAAGACACTTCTAAGAATAGTAATACTAAGAGCATCAGCTTTGTGAGACATTACAGGAAAAATTTAGACTCTAACACCTGTTTTTCGTTTTTCAAAGTTTTGAAAATAACTTTCTGCTTACTTAGAGACAAATTCTGACTTTGTTTTTGTGTATAAGACCTAACTGATTTAATCAGAGGACAAGCGTAAACTAGGGTATACTTTGGTCTTTAGGCTCCAATCCTGCAAATACATATTTGTTTAATTTTATACTCTGTAAATATTCTCAGTGGCTTCGGTGGGACTATTCACAGCTCACGGTATCACAACCTGAATTGATCATTTTGTCTAGTCTCTTAACTACAGGTTCCACTGGAGTAAATTGGACTTTCTTAGTGGTTGCAATAGATTTGGGATTAAGACTTTATCTGTGTGTGAACAGAGATTCCCAGGCCTGACCTTGCAGAGGCCTGGTGCGAAACTCAGGAAAACATAACTGGGAGACAGCACAGCAAGGGCAACTGAGGTACTCCAGGGTAAGAGGGGTCCAAACCCCACATTTGGAAGGCAGATCAAACCCATATTTCAAGCTCCCTAAAAGCTTTAGCTCAGACTGTAGGTTTTGCCAATTGAACACAAAGGGCAGCTTAAATCTTCGGTATTTATATATGTCGTCTGTTCAAAACCAGAGCCAGAGTCTGTTTTAAGTGGTTGACACTTGACACCTAATGAAGTCAGTTTAAACAGTCATTGTTTTAAAGCCTATGTTGTTTTTAAGCAGTCGCTGTGGTTCAGCTTGCGCTATCTACCACCCCAGTGACAAGATGCACAAGCTACTATGGTAGTGAAACTATGTACAAATGAGAAAAATAGCTCCCAGGAGGTAAGGGACAATTTCCATTTGGTTTGTAGCATCTCCTGCGTACCCACTCGTATGAGAAAGGACATTAACCTTTGCTGTACTTAGAGCAGATTTTTTTCTGCTTTATTATGGACAAAAGAGTAGTTTATCCTACTAACCAGAAAACAAACACTAATCTTCAGAGATCTTGCTAATCTAGTGGCTGGTGTTTGAAGAACAGTGTAGACCCAATTTCACTAGGTTTTTTACTGCAAAATCTGAGCACAGAAGACTGTGACTGGTCTTGTGAGCTGATCAGAGCCCCTGTTGTGACTATTATCTTGACTGTATAATGGGGGCTTTCAAATCCCAGCTTTATCACATTCTGTTTTCTCTACTTTGCCCTTTTATGAATATTGAGTCATCAAAAATAGCTTCACTGACAGAGTTACTAATGATACCAGCTGGGTGAATCAGTGGTTCTTACATTGTCTAGTGCCTGCTATACAATGCTATTAGTATGCCAGTTACGAAATATAACAAAAATTAGATATCCATATTTATATGCAGCTCCCTTGAGACACATCGTAGTGGTTATTTTAAAATTAGAAAACGTTAACCGAAGAAAGCAGATACTCAGCCATTTCAATGCAATACTATGTTCTAAAAGAAGAAACTCTGGCTCAGAGTAAGTTAAAAGTAAATTTGAACATCAGTAAATTATCCGTTTTCCTATTTTTAATACAAATAAAAATACACTACTAAATGATATCTGCTATATTCTTTACGAGACAGTTATTCCTTATATTACCAGAAAAAGCTAACATCAGCAGTCCAAAAAATGCTGATAAACAGAAGTGAATATGACAAATGATGTAAGCTATGTACATGGCGTGTGCGACAGACACATATGGTGGCATCCTTCTAGCACAGTGCCGTGCTCTTGGTGAGTTAGGCTGGAAGTGCACTACTTAAATGCACATTACCAGCTCCAAAAGTGTGCACAGTACCAGCCTGCCGGGGTAAGAATCAGCACAAATGAGTATGCAAAATGGCCCACGATGGGCTTACGTTAGTAATGCTGTCCCAAGCAATTTTTTAAGGGTCATTTATTTCTGCCCGGAATGCCTTCCTTGCAGCCCTGCAGCGATACAGTTTCCTATGTTTGTAACACACACCCTTTTTTGTAGAAAAACAGGCAGGCAGATACAGAATGAAACAAGGGGCCCCCTTCACACACACTGCAGTTGCTGCTCTCCGTGCACGCAGCCCTCGGGTGTTCTCCTCAGTCCCCGCTACCTTTTCGTTATCGGGAACTTTAGAGCAAGGCACCTTCTAGCACCTCTTCACCAGAGGCAAAAAGTAAACCTATCTGGTAGTAAATGCATCTAGCATATTAAATCGGCAAATAAAACTATCGCAGATGTTGGCATTAGCAAGTGTCACAGGAATTACACAGCATCTTAACAAAGCTTAGGCTCCAGTTTCAAAGTACTAGTTTTTTAGGAGGTTCTTGCCCTTCCCTGGAAAAGATACATCTGAAATTCTGTTACAAAACTGTTAGTTATGGCAACATTAACTGAAACCGAAATGTGGTTTTTAACCTAAACTGTGTTGCATAACAATTTAAGAATTATAATCTTCGGAGCCGGCAAAGGTTAATTCCGAAGGGCACAAGAATATTGATGACAATTCAAACACTCAGTAAGCGCACGGACTAGTAGATCTTTTTTGTTTTGGTCCAAGGCGAAGCCGCAACCCGCGAGACGTTGCAAAGGAAGAGTGAGACACGGAGCACATGCAGAAATCCCTTTAGAGAGAAAAATATCGGTAGAGTCTCCGCACTTACGTATCGCTTGAGTTTCTTCTCGGGGGGCGATTTAATGAGCCATCCAGTGCAAACGACGTCCCCCGAGCTCATCTTCCCCCCCGGCGCGGCGCGGCGGCGCGGGAGCCAGGGTGCGGGCTGTGTGTGTGTGTGTGTGTGTGTGTGTGTGTGTGTGTGTGCGTGTGTGTGTGCGTGTGTGTGTGTGTGTGCGAGTGCGTGTGTGCGTGTGTGTGTGTATTGTTCCCAGCCAATTTGAAACCAGCAGTAATCAGCTTCCTTCAGCTGTGCTCTGATACTGCTCCAGCCCGAGGAGGAAGTCATGACATTGATCACTGACACGGCCAGCCCTCCCTCCGCCGCAAACACAATGCAACACACCGAGCACGTGATGGGCCACCGGGGCACGCCGCCACCGAGCCGGCGGCTGCCGGAGCCCCCGCCGCCGCCGCGCGCCTCCGGGCTCCGGGCTCCGGGCCCCGGCCCGCCCCCGCCGCCGCCGCCCCCGGCCCGCCGCCGCCCGCGGCATCGCCCGCCGGGCCCCGCCGCCGACCCGGGCGCAGGGCCGCTGCTCCGCCCCGGGCTGCCCCGCCGCCGCCCGCCGCCAAGCCGGAGCCCGGCGCCCGGGCTGCCCCGCCGCCGCGGGCGCTGCCTGGGCCGGGGGATGCCCTTCCCTCCCGCCGGCCGCGCGGGACTCGCAGGGGCTGCTGCTGCTGCTGCTGCTGCCGCCGCCCCGTGATGCCGCTGGCGCCGCCGCCCGGTAGCCCCGGGGTGAGGGAGCACGCAGCTGGGTTTGGGGCTTCCTGCCGCTCGGCCCCCGGCCCGGGCTCCGGCAGGGAAGGCGTGCGGAGGGTCTCTGCCCTGCCCCGAGCCTGGCCGGACCCGCAGGCAGCGCTTCATCATCCTGCAGCGCTCGGACCCCAAGGCCTGAGCTTCGCGAGCGGAGCCGAATGCGACTGCCACGATGGGCAGTAGGTGAAACACTGTTCCAGCCGATGATTGTACCCCAAGCAGGGATGGCCGCGGCAGGCAGCGAGGGGCTTTGGCCTGGTGACCGAGGCACAGCCCACGCCAGCGGAGCGGCTGCAGTCCTGCGCTGAGCGACTGCCGTGCTCTGTCAGCGCGGAGACCCCCACCTCAGCTCCCATTATCTGACTAGTCCAGCATTTCCAAACTTTTTTCCTTTTGCAGATCTAACGTTTTCCAGTGGCAGTGTGGTTCCCCGTATACATTTATTAGCAATAAACTTGATTTTCCTGTTCATATCATTGCAGTCTTTTTAGAAATAATTCAGAATTGCTTCAGGGGGACAGGTTGAAATCCACTGTTCTAACCAAAGAATCTCACTGCAGAGTACTCAGAACACTGCTGATACCCTTGGAGGCAGTGCTTCTCCTCAGGATGGAAATTAGAAAGAGATAAGAGACCATCTGCAGTGATACCTGGCTTTTCAAAGGTGGGAGAGCTTGAATTTATATGCTCGTTTTTAAGAAACTGCTTATAACTTTGACTTAGATGTAAAGTGGATACAGTGACTCTTTAACAGTTTTCAGCAGTCAGGAGTTTTTGAGGAGTCCCACACGCCGCTGCACACCTGGTGGAGCCCAATCTGCAAGGTGCCGTTGGCCACCGCAGCTCTGGGAGAGATGTTAACACTCGCCCAGGACCCTTCACATCTGCGCCAGAGCTTCTGCAGGGTGGGCTGGAAACGGCTCGCAGTGTCACTGCTGAAATCCGATGAACTGGAAACCATGCTTGCCTTTTTTAAGAATTAAAGCAAAAATGTTGTGGCAATATGCATTTATTGTATTTAATAGAATATACACTATAAATGGTACAGAATTTATAAATATATGCCTGATACATACTACATTTACATTAGCACATAAGTAAATCTGTATACAATTCATAGCATTCCTGTCACCAGTCCTCTGCTATCAGTAGTTTTAAGAGAATCTTTCCATGAATGAAAATTGTGTCATGACAGATATGAGACAACAAAAGTACTATAAAGTTTATTTTGAATGTGCTCTGACATCTCTAAATTTTTGTTTGAAAATAAGTGACTTCTAAGCAGTCTTGCAATATTATTTAATTCTCAGCCAGACAGTCTGCTACCGCTTTTATTCAGGTCTACATATCCTTTATCCATAGTGAAGTTTTAACAACTTCACATGCTTAACACTAGCTATTTGAACAAGGCTTTGTAATGCTTCTCTTTGAAGAGCTGCATCCAGCCATGGGACTTTTTTAGGGAAGGAGAGGTCACACTTTCCTTCCACATGTGACTTGACTATAATCACTCTGACAGATATGACAGCCTTTAAATCTGAAGCCTTTAAAATGTTGGTCGGAATAAAATGAATTGTGAAATGCTTCGTGTGTTATCCCTATGGTGTCGTCATAACACTAGCCGTTTTTACTGGATCATTTTTCAGACAGATAGGTTCCTCAGTCAGGTTCCTGGTGCAGCTGCATAATCACTTGCAACAAGGTAGCAGAGGAGATGGAGGGACAGGACTGGCTGCCCATGAACTTGGACTGCTGAACTGATTGAAGCAGTATCACCACGGAGGAGCAAACCACAGCCTTAAAGAGAGCTCCAAGCTGAGTCTCTGGTTGCACTTAGTGATAACGTGCTTAAATCATCCTTGGTCCCCATCTCTTCGGCCACTTGTTCCTGCCCTTGTGCCACCTCCTCCATTATACAGGCATAATATGTTTGTGTGGCTACATGACTGAATCAGAAAACTTATTGTTTGCAAAATAATGAGGCAAAAAAAAAAAAAAAAGACTGTTTTTCAGCTGGATCATGACCAGTTTCCTGATCTGATAAATCATGTGGCCTACCACAAACTTGTACCTGACCAATGAAGGAGGTGATGCAAGGACAGTAATAAGTAATCAGCAATTGCTTAAATTGGCACTTCTGCCAAAAAACGCATGCTGAGTTGTAGCCATGGTGACGGGGAGGGGTACAGTGGTTCTATTCCCAGCTAGATGTGCTGCTCTTCTTTCAAACGGTTCTTGTCCTCGCTGTTGGAACAACTCAGCTGCTCAAGAGGCACCTGCTGAACTACTTGCATATTACAGCTCAGCATATTCAGAATAAATAAAATCAGTGCCAGTTTACTCACTGTGCCAGTAATCTGAGGGGAAATACAGGAAGGCAGAAATCATAATTAAACAGAACATGGAGGGGGGGTTAACGTTTGTTATGAGAGCTGCTTGTCTTCTTGGTATTTGTGCTCCAAACATTAAACTAGTAAATAAAGTTATTTTCTTACCCTAACAGTTTTCATTGTGCTGATAATGTATCAATCATGTATGTGTTGGACAAGAGCAGACTTAAAAAATAATGCTATCTAGCCGTCATGGAGGAAGTGGGATACCAGATTTGCTCTGCTTCATACACAAATTTGTCAACCATTTTAATGTTACAAAATCCTTTAGTTAAACATATGCTTCATCAAGATGGTGAATGTCAGTGTCCTTGTTTTAAAAAACTTATACTTGAAAACACACATAAAGAGTGAGCCGAGGTTGGAAATAGAATGGAGAGTGAAAGGAAAAAAGAGCAGAGAAAAATTGATTTTGGCTGAATATTTTTGCAAAATCCTTGTGGTGTTCTATTTTAGCTCCAGCTTTACATTTATCCATTAGCATTTTGTTTGGGGCTTTAAGTATGCCTTGAGAATATAAGTTGAAATCACAGGCAATACCGATTTAAAAACATTTAAGAAGAAAAATTATTTTCTTAATATTACAATATTCTTAATATCATTGACATGCTGAAAGGTTTGAAAGTCTGAAATTATGTATGTTTGTAGGTTATCATGTAGGTTTATTTGTCTCATTTTTAATCCCTTTGTATATAAGTTATCATATCACTTCCTAGAAAGAGCTCAGGTTTTGCTTGGTAAGGATAACTTCAGCCAATGGCACCTGGCTCTCTGAATATGCTGTAGGCAGAGCTACAGGGAACGTTCTCAAAAATGCTTGACTGCTGAAAAAAGCCAAACCAAAATGACTTGCAGTTAGGATAAATTTTTCTTTCTTTCTATATGAGATCAGAACCAGTATTACTAAATCTTGAAAGTCTGATAATGTTTTTCATGCTGACACTTCCTAGAATAATGTCATAAGCTCAGAAGCCTTCAGGAACTCCTTCATGAACTGAACCTCACGGTTACAGAGAAAAAAAAAAAAACACATAAAACATGAAGTTCAAAGCCCAGTAAATAAATTTTATATACACTTTTTTTTAAAAAAATACTGTCTTTGAGCCACTCGTGAGATTTGGCTAACTACGATCATAGCTCTGGTTAACTATGATCATATTTTTATACTAACATGAATTCAAATGTGCTTGCCTTGCTCAGGGAGCTTGCCTGGTACCTTCCTCTCTGAGTAGTTCCAATAAAACGAATACTGCGAAGTAAGGTACTATACTCAGTTTCAGTAATAATAGCAGAGTATGACGTACTGTAGGAGGGTGATGCAGACAGCACTTTTTTCAGTGAACAATTCTGTCTGTATTCTACAGCCTGTTTATAGGAATTCTAAAACTCTCTATACTATGCAAATTGTTCAGCTCATTATCATATGGCTTAATCTAACTGAAATCATTCATCTTTATTTGGATCACACTCACTTTATTTGGATCAGTCAGGATGGAGGAGATGGGAAGAATCAAGAGGATCTATTTGGTTCATGAATTTATAGATGCCACAGCAGGAAGATTACACCACAGTAATCCAGACTGACATTCCCACAGACTCTAGATAAAGGCATCTTCTAAAAAGTTACCTAATCTGACCTTAAAGACACCAAATAATGATGAGAATAATGTTTTCGAGTGTCTGAGTAATAGTTTTCTCCTTTAAATTCTCTCCAGCTATTTCCATCTTCCTCTTGAAATATGGCACCAGAATTAGTATCCACCACTCTACTAGTTGGGAGTTTCACTAATACTCGTTTACAGAATGAAAATCACTTCCCTATCCTACCTTCTTATACAAGCAATTATATTGTTTTTTTCTCCTTCTCCCTGTGTTGCTCTAAGAATTCATTTTCAGGCAGCTGAAATGAAGAAACCAAGCCATTCTTGTAACACCGATTTAGAAGATAGTCTCTCATCATATAGCCTGCATTTTTTGGTATAGTGTCTTGCACTCAGCTATGTTAAATTTTAAAAAGTTGGACTTCAGCCATTCAACTGTTGTTTCTTGATGAAGCTAACTCCATGGACATACTGCAACAGGCACCTAAGAAACCCACTGAAATGAGCGTTTTGCCTCTGCACCTTTTTCCAGCTTCTCTGTCCTTCCTCATCTTCTTCAGTTCTGCTCTCACATATCCTCAGCACAGATCATATCTTTGTTATTTCAGCCACTGAAGCTATGGAAGTGCACAGCTGGCTATGACAAAGAATAGCTGGGTGATGAAGGCAACTGTATTTCCAATAAGTTCCTATTCCATTGCCCTAAGCAAGTACATAATATAACAGTCTCTTTAAAAAAAAAAGTCACAGGAACATCTAGGAATTACATGCGGAATAAGAAATGTTTTATGGTTTACAATAGCTGTACTCTCTCTTTCATCCATCAAATGTATGTATTCAACTGGGTCATATTTTCAAAGTGTCTAACTAAAGTTCTACTCCCACATTTAATTTACAGAACCCCGTCGAGTTTGGGGTGCATAGAAGAGACAGCCATAGTCCCTGGGAGAACAGCCCTTTTCTCTCATCTAGTGACTGATCCCTGTTTACATATGGAGCTCGCACCACACTTACTCAGCAAAATGCTAGCATGCCTCTGCAGCATTCCCACAGCAAGCAGAAAAACCCAGTATCACAAAAAAGAAATGACACAGTATATATGTTCCAGCTGTTCCTGACATTTATGACTCTGCTCCCCCCTGCAGATAAAATATTTCACTCACTTTCCATTTACAAGGACAAACTCAACAAACTCTCAGGGGATAATTCAGCCCCTTCTCTTCTCTTCCTTTCAGTAGCCTGTCCTCACCATGTAAGTCAGGTCTAATAGGGAAAGGCATACAGATCATCAGAGCAACATCATTTATTGTTGTTTAAACAATTAACTACAAAAATCTGAGTCTGACCATTGTCACAGAATGATGCAGCCTCTGTCTGCACTGCACCACTTAATTAATGAATATACTCTGCCTAAGGAGTGCCACATACTCAGTCACTCATATTCTGTCCATGGCAGTGGGGCCAAATGGTCAGATACCTGCCTTTGAAGCAGGAGCTACTGTGAAAATAAAACCCCCAAACAGATAATTGAACCTTATTGTGCTTTTGCTCCAACAAATATATGAACTGTGTGAGCAGCACATATGTGTGGCCTTTACTGTTAAGGACAGGGAAGAATCTTACTTTACCAAAGCTCTCATGACAGAGAGCTCTGTCAAGGTGTCTCAAAAAACAGACTAATGCCCTCTGGGACCAGTCTCCCTCTGGAAAACAGAAGCAAACATCCAGCATCTGTTAGATTAGTCTCCCATTCATAAAAGTAGCTAGTGAAAGAGTTGGGATTCTGCTGAACAGCTTATTTGTTTGCAAATATACAACTCCCTTTTACTGAAGTGGGGATGGTAACAGAGTACTAGCCCGGCATTTTGCCCAGTTCCAGGAGACAGGTTTCTGGCTTCTCTGTCATCCATGGAACCATACATCAAAAAACTGTGCTTTTGCTTCTTTTCAGCTTCTGTTTGTAGGCTAGCAAACTGCCTTATGATGTGGGCATAGCTGATCAAGCAAATCCTGGCTGTTACTCTCTACATATGTGTTCATGTCCACTATTTTCTGGGGGATTATCTTGTGGGGTAATTTTGTCAATTGCCCGTCAAAGTCAGCCATTAGTCCTCGTGTCTGAGGGAAAGATATACAAGTATCAAAGACTTTTTTTTTAGGAGCTCAAACTTTTTTCCTAATTGCGTTAATTCTTTTCAGAAGCTAAGACAAATCTACTTCCTTTTCAATGTATGCCATTGGTAAGTACCACTCTGCCCAGGTGTGAAAGGGTCTACTTATTAACTTTACATGGCAATTAAGGGGACTTTGCCTATGCACAGCTCATGGATTCTGGTGATATATGACACTGTCAAATCTGCAATGAAATGCAATAAATACAGAAAATACAGAATCCCCATCAAAACTCGACATGTATCTTCCAAATCAGAAATAACAAACTATTATTAGACATCAGACTCCTGGAAGCAAGGATTTGCTCAGACCAGTTTACTGGTTTGAGCAAATTATCCAGAACAGCCTGAAGTTTGGAAGTGAAGCTTAAAAAATGTTTCAGGAAGGCCTGCAGAGAGAGATGGAAAGAAAAATCTATAGTTCTATATTTAAGGAAAATCTTCTACCCAGCTATTTTCAGACTCAGAGATTTGGAAGGCTAGTCATGAACTGCAAGATATGAGCCTTGGCTTCCCTAGAATAGTCTTACCTAGGCCAAAGAACACTCCAGGATGAGGAGCAAACTAAGACAGGAAAATTAATGTAGGACATCACTGCAGGTCTAGCTCTGTTTTCTATGTTGCCCGAAAAAAAGAGTTACTGATGGTTACAGGAAATCTATCCAACTGTTGTATTCTGGTTTGTTTGAAGCTTTCATGAAGATCACAAAACAGTGGGTGAAACAGGTATCTTCCTCGTCTAGGTAACTGAAGGAAAGACGACATAGTCCCTTAGTTAGAGATGGTTGAGCAGTGGGCGCTACAGCAAACAGCCCCAATTTCAGACAGCTCAGAATTCTGAATGATGTGTATAAAAGGTTGCACTGTGTGAAGAATGTAGATGCAGGATAGGAAGAGTTATTTTGGCAGCTGTGTGTTTGAGATTTTGTTGCAAAAAAGGAAGAATCATTACAGGATGAGGAAGAAAGAAGGCCCAGCCAGTCAGGGAAGCATAACAGCAAAAAAGGGGGAGTGAGGGGAAAGGCAGAAACAGATTCTGTGCGGACTATGATAAACTAAACAAAGTTACTCTAGTTTAACAGAACCTTAAGCAGAAATGGATAGCACTCTGGAAAATATAACAGGTTCAGGCTGTTTTTTCACAGTGAGTGGATATTAGCAAGCAGAAGTGGATATAAAGGACAGGAGTAAAAGTACTCTGACAGCAAGACAAAGCCTGTGGCAACTAAGTGATGGCTTTTGGCTTATGCAATGCATCTGTCACGTTTGCAAGGCTCATGGACATGGTACTTTACAGAATCCTTCTGCACACTTCCTGTATCTGAAGGAAACCCTGGTACATGCTAAAGCCTTTGAACAAGATCTGTTACATTTACAAATAATGTGTGATAAGCTTAGGGATAACAGTGTGAAATGAAACCCACAGAAACAGGCATTTGTTAAAGAAAAAGGTAATTTATCTTGGACAGAGAACCTGGGAGAAAAGAATTTCAACGAACATTAAAGAAAGCTAAGGCTACACTTAACTGGCCTGCTTGCTGGACTCACACAAGTATTCAGAATTTTGTAAGAATCTCTCCTATTACAGACAGGTTATTTATAGGTTTTCAACACTGCAAAACCACTGCATGGGTTAGGTGAGAAAGAGAAGCCATTGCACTGATCAGCAAAGAATACTTCAGATTTTTCTGAGTTGGAAAAAACTCTTTTGACGGCCTCTGCTTTGATCTAAAATCACTTTTAAAATGCCTTTCATTTTCAACAAAACTATTTTTTTCTGTTCAGGAGCTCTCTTGACATAGGACCACTGATTTTTGTCAAGGTTGTAGATTATTACATCAGGAATTATTGTACAACCTTTAAAGGAATCCTTGATCATTGTTAAAGCTACATGACATCTCTGTTTGTAGGTGGGCAAAATCTATGGTTCAGGACAGAATATTCAACTGTACTGTTGTTTATTAGAGTCTGGCTTATGGTAGCTTAAACTGATATAAACTGACATAGCTGCAATCGCACCCTCTGTCTTGCCATGCATATCTGTTTCCTTGCTGCATTGGCACTGACACTCATGTGAGTGGGCTCTTGAGTTGATTTGGTAACTCGATCTGAGAGAATACTAGTAACTTTCTGTGTTGGGTTCAATTTTCGCTCGTTGGGACCTTGAACTAACTCACTCCTCAGCTGCAGGAACACCAGTAACAGTGCGAAGGTAGAGTCAGGAACAGTCATGGCATGGGGGGAAGGAGCCATTGTGTTTGATTTCACACTGCAGGAACTAAAAGCATGCCCATAGTCTTAAGGCATCTTGGCAATAACTTCCTTCTGAGACTCAGTAACTTTTTAACACATTCTAATGTGATCACACACAACTGCTTGGTCATATCCAGGAAGAGATGACAGTCTTCTCTCTTTCACAATTTACCAAACTGTGGGAGTTCCTGGGCTCTCCACTGAAAAAAATGAACATGCAGTTGTAAAAGTGGATGCCAAGTGAATAAAAACTTCAGCAAAACAATGTGTGGTTGGAAGTTACAGCCATATTAGAAGCCTTCGCAGTATCACACTAAAACTCTGGTCACTAAAACCTGGAATAAAAATGCAATATTGCATAAAAGATGGGAAAATTAATGGGCATTTGCATAGATATCTCTTTGTACCAGATACAAAGAATGTGTTAGCCATTTTATCATGTTTTTCAGAGCTGAATGACGTCTTCTATTTTCAAATCCTATTGTCATCTCAAGAGACTGTCTGTTGGGTAAAATGAAGGCACGATATAGAAAACTGATGCATGAATATGATGTTTGTACCGCTAAAAAGAAATCTTTCTGTAAGAACATTTAATGACAAGACTATTTAAGTATATTGCTTGGATATGCTTGTGCCTGTAGCTGAGGCTGAATCTCCAGCAAAACTTGGGATACAAATGAGTGACACATAAAGAACAGCAAAGGTCAAGGTTATAGTGTATGACCCAGAATTCTTCAGGTCTAGGCATGAAGAACACAAAAGCTAAAACAGAATGTCTACTAGGGAACAAAGAAGAAATTTGTCCTATTAGTATTATACATAAATGTTACAGCCCAGAAAAGAAGAACTTCGTAACTTTGCTAAAGATAAATTGAGAGTGGGTGCTTCTTAAAAGTAATTTCTATATTGTAAAGTTTTATGCAGAAAGCTTTAAAAGGCCTAGTTTTCTAATTGTAAAGGAAGAAAAAGATTTGGAACCCTAAATCAGATAAGCTTTAGAAGGAAACCTATGAAATAAGGATCTGAATAAAACAGCACTGCACAAGGAAGTACAATAATGTATAGCTGTGCTGCTGGACATAAACAAAGCTAGTTGCAAGGGCCATTGAAGTACGAAGGGAGGCTACCTTTCTGAATTCTCAGCAACAGAAAACGTAACAGTGTTGACTGGCAGAGATGGTTTCCCTGTTGAACAAGCCACTCCAGCCAGCGAGCAGATTTCACAGAAACAACAAATGTTTCTCTGGTGAAAGAAGTCCCTCCTGTGAGATTTGCAAAAAAAGCTCAGTGCAATGTTCTCCCTCATATTAGGCCAAAGGAGGAAGCAAATAAATGGTTCAGATAACTAAAACAATAGGAGTCACATATCAAAGCACAGGCTACAAATAAAGCTGGGAAAGAGATGAGTGGCGGAAGATTTTTGACTTATTAGTCGGCTTTAGAACTAAGAGAGAGAGATAGCGTTGGTGGGATGCAATCTGATTATGTGTGCCAGGGTACGAACTTAGACTAAGTTTACTTATATTCTAATAGCTAACTGCTGCCAAAAGGGCAGGTCTTGCTCTCTACCCTGCCCCTAGCTGTGAACTTCTCCCACTGCTTTCCTTGTACCACTTCTGGCATTGTTATGACCATATAGCAAGTCTGTTTAGAGTACTAAACGAGCAGGAAAATTATCTTATAAAAGACAGCAAATAGTTTTCTGCTGGTTCAGTGTGGTGAAGTTGTTCACTTTCTGGTAAGATGAATGCCACTGCTTGTACATGAAAGTAGGGAAGAATGTGCCCTCATCCAGAATTGGAGAAGGGTACTGAGACCACATTTTCAGACTGCCTTTAGATCAGCTGTGTTACAAACCACATTTTGAAAGAAACCCCTGACACATCCAGAGGAGCCTCTCTGAACTTTAGGAAAAGCATACAGAGAGCTGTTTGAGAACAGCATTGTCTGGAATGGCTTTGAAATACAGGCAAATAAAACATCTCCTATTTTTTGGTTCCTGCTATATTGAGAAGAGTATGATTCTGCCAGGGTGCTTACTGCACTAACAGGCCTTAATGGCCCTGACAAGCCTCACCTGGGGCCTCCACCCACACCCCTGGCCCATGGACCCTTGAACCCCATTTAAGCTCAGGCCTCAGCCTGGGTCCCTGGCTGAGCTATGAGGAAGGAGTAGTGGGCTCTAGTTCTGCTGCAGCTATGCCTATGGCCCCTGCTGATCTGGACCCTTGCTTATGGACTGACTTCCCAGCTTGATCTTGGACCTGTCTTGTCATTATTGGACCTGACTGATGATCTTCACCAGACCTGATTCTCACCATGACCTGGGGATTGTCTTCCCAGCTTGAGCTTGGACCTGCCCTCCATGAGCTTGCCTGATGATCTGGACACTTGGTTGAACCTGATTGCTATCCCTGGGCCTGCTCTGTCTGCTTGCCTTGCTGGGGTTCTGCAGGGCTGGGCCAGGACTGGTGAGGCCCTGCCCTGCTACCTGTGTTAGCATACTTGGCTCCTAGCTCCCCTGATGGTAAGGGACTGAAGCCCTATGCTGAGCTGAAATTCAGCTCCTGAGCTGATGGGTGGAGGCCCCAAGTGAAGCTGGTCAGGGCCTCTGAGGTCTATCAGGACCCTGACAGATTGTTAATATTCTAATATATAGGATTACATCAGAGGAATGCTTGGCTCTGTCACCATTCTTTCCAGCTAAAACAATTGTGAGACTCTGAACCATCTAACAACTGAGATGGGGGGGTATCTAATATAAGCAAAATCTAAGTTAATATAAGCATTCTAAGCGAGATCATAACACTGAAATCAGGGTAATGAATGGTTAGTGCACTGTGGTTATTTGCATATGGGCTAGGCTAACCTAGCTATATAGATAAAAGTGGTAACCATGTGAGTCAACTCTGCAGTGGGGTCAGGAAACTGTTTTTACAGAGTGGTGGCTTGTTTACAGAGCAGTTCCCTCATAGATTAGTTTTCCTAAACACCCTGGAGACTGCACTTATTTTTTTACTCCCAGATACTATTTCTTTCCAGCCTATAAAACTGTTTACTGCTTACAGCTCATGTGTTTACATGCATTTAATGGTTTAAGTTCATAGCTAGCATATTTAAACTAAAAAGGACTAGCTGTGTACATGTAGATTTTTGGACTATAGCATTTAATGGAGAGTCTCTTGAATGTGAAACTTGTTCACTCTCTTCCCCTATCCCAAACATCTTTGAGGTATTGCAGGGAACCTACTGCATGTACAGAATGAAGTACTACAAATAACTAAACAAAAATAGGTACGAGATGTTTTACAGATATAATGCATATATATTTTTTTCCCCTGTTCTTGATAAAATTATTTTTAAGAATGAGCCACTTTCATAATAAATAATATACAGGCTGACCAATTACCTTGAAGCCAGGATTTTTGAACCAAGTATGATAGCATGATATTGCCATCTACTGGCACTTGACACAAATACTATCACTTTGTTGTAAAATTCTCTTTTCACTTATTTCACTTACAGGGGATCAAGTCAGGGAAGACACAGATCACACTGATATTGAGACATCTTTTATTTAAGCTGTTATTAATAGAATCAAGCTCTTATTCCTAACAGACAGTTATTCACACAGTGCATTCACTTATTTTCTCACATGGTTCAATTATACATATACACAATCACTAAATATGTACCTGAGTTTGAACAACAGTTAGGTGGCTGGCCCTAGATGTTTATTTGGAAGCAGAGGATCACACTGACCTGCCAGTAACTTCTAGGTAAGTGCTCGTAAAGTCCTTTAAGGCATCTTTTCTTCCATCAGATGTATTTATGATGCTGTAGGCCTTGTGCAGTTGTAGCAGCCATAGCCACCACTTTCTCAAGATGTGTGGCCTGAGTTATGCAACCTGTTGATGCTTGTGTGTGCTGGTGGCCTTCTACAGATTTGGCAAACTCTTGGTATACTGAGTGTATCACTTATTGTGGATTCAACAGGTCTACTGTTCTCCAGAGTTTCAGTTCTTGGGAGATTTTTCACACACTACCTCTCAGCATGTACTTTACCTCTCTGTCTGCTTTGTGGTAACATTTCTCCATCCATGCCCACAGGTACCTATAGAACTTATTTACACAAACTCATACAGAGAAGGCTCTAATGACAGCTTGGCTTATAATGTGATTTCACAGAATATTAAGACTTAAAAAAAAAAAAAAGTTACCCAAAGCTATCTGTGTCAGACAAACTAAAGCCACCGCAGTTATTCACTTGCTTGGGTGAGGCTGAGTATCCACAGTCTAAGATCTCAACAGAAAGGGCTTTATATAGATGAGTATGAAAATGTCTCTGGAGCCACATATCACCAACTCTTTCCATATTCCAGCAGTGTTTGAAATGTAAAAGTGGTAAAAGTTTAGGACACTATGAGCTTAAGTATATGCAATTTCTCTTCCTGTGTCTGACAAGAAAATATAATGCCCATAATACAGTATGTCAAGTGCCACCTTTTTGAGTTGGACAGAGGAGGCCTTGTTATGAAACCGAAATGTTTAGGGGGCTACATATTCAGTCCTGATAATTGTTTGGCAGGTTGTAAATGAAGGTAGGAAGAAAACTGGGAAACCAAAGAATAGCTAAATTCACAACTTTAACATGACAGCTAGTCCTGCCCCCCCCAAAAATCTTCAGAGAAATTCTGTGAAATTTTGCACATATTAGAAAAGATATAAACTATAAAAAAATATAAAGTATGTACAAAAAGCGTTACATTTTTATATTTAATTAGATTTGTGGAATATCACTTTATAATACTAGTTTATAACTAAGTGATTTTTCAACTCATGGTCTGTGGACCTGCAGGAGCACACAACATAGTCAATGGGATGTAACTAAGAACATCTATGCAAAATGCCAGATGCAAATGTTAAGCATACAAATAAAAAATATTCAAAGAGCACCTTTCATGAAAGCTTCAGCTTGATTGTTTTGTACAGCATGTAATGTTCCCATGCATTTCAAGTAAAAAGCAAGCTGTGACAAACACTTGAGTGCTTTGTACAGACAGAAGCCACAAGCAGTTGAAACTGCTGTAGGAAAGTCAAGTATTAAAAATGACTGGTGAGCTATTTTCTGTAAAGATGTAAGAACAAATGCCTCAGAGCATATTTTTCCCAACTTAGACTTTTGCATGGGTAATGCTCGTCTTTATGATAGCCTCCTTGGAAAAGCTATTTGGAGTACTCTTTTTAAAAAAAGTCATGTAACTCTTCACTTGTGCTAAGAAAAATGTACTTCCCAAAGGTTTTTAAAAATAAATTACCTGGAAGGGCTACTGAAGACTGCTGTGGGTCTTGCCTTGTTGCAAACTATGCAACAGACCCAGAAGGCAGTAGTGTGCTAAATAATTTGTAATAGCACTGCTACTATTTTACAGCTGTTTCACAAGAAAGGAAAGGGCAGTTTGGAGCTTAAAACCTTCTGTAGTAGACCATGATTTAGAAACTGAATTTCAGAACAATCAGGCAATCATGGAAACATTTCAGAAATACAGGGTTAACACTTCATAAAACAACATTTTATTGGACTATGTCTATATGGCAAAGAGGTCTTTGACGCATCTTTCTAAATGCAGTGTATGTGAACTGCATAACACATTTGCTCAGTTTAGCGGTTGATTCATGCCGAAAGATCTTGATAACAGGTACCGAACTTGTAACAATGAAAAAAAACTTTTATTGCTCATTCTGCCTACAAGGCTGGGGTTTGATCTGTTTCTCTGGACAAAGCATTGCCTTTGCAAGCAATCATCAGGTAAAATGGATGATTTGGAGCTTTTTTTTTTTTTTTTTTTTTTTTTTTTTTTTTTTAAAACTCTGCCACCTCAAGGATTGTTTTGGAATCCTTCAGCAGTACGAGCAAAGTTGTAGCTCAGCAGCTTAGCACCTGAACTCATTATAAGGGCAATCAGAAATACACGCATTGACAAAAAGCAAATTGAGTGGCTTCATTAGTGCAATCTTCAGTATGAAATATGTAAACACTGCTGAATTTGGAATGACTTAAAAATAGTTTTTCTAATGAATACCCCTTAAACTCTTGGCTTGGGAATGCCTTTGGTACTTCTTAGCCCTGCAGAAGTTAAGAAATTCTCTTCCTCCAAATACAGCTTGGGGCATCTAGGAAGACGTACTTGCAATTTGCAGCAGTGTTTGGAATCAAGGGAAATGAACTGCAAGTGCAACCATTTCCTGTCTCTTACCACCTTCTTTCACAGCCTGGCTCCCGCAGCGTCGCCTCATTTCTCAGCTCGCACCGCGCTCCTGTCAGCACGGACGCTTCCCTCTCCCACAGCAGCCTGGACGGGCCGTGTGCTCTGAGCACCGGCGCCGGGGCACGGGGTCGTGCCTGGGAGGGGGGTGCGCCCTGTCCCTCGGGGCTCTCTGGCGATTACAGACGCGGCGGGTGGGTGAGGAACCTCAGCAGTACTATAGTGGGTCACGCACCGCCGTGGCTACGGGCTCTGAGAGCACGGCGATGCCTGAGGGGACCCAAGGGCAGCGGGCGCAGCCGCCCTCCCTCCGCGCACCGCGCGTGCGGCGCTGCCGCAAGATGGCGGCAACCGCCTCGCAGCGCCGCGGCACGCGGCCCCAACGGCCGCTCCGCCCCGCCTCAGGCGCGGCCCCAACCGCCACCCCGCCCCCTTCCCCCCCACTGCGGGCGCCCCGCCCCGCCCCGCCCCGCCCCGCCCCTCGCGGTGGGGAGGGGGGAGCGCCCTTCGCGTGGCGCCGCCTCGCGGAGTCTCGCGATAGCAGCGGGCGCGGGAACGCGGGCGGGGCGGGGCCGCGCGCTGTTCGGGGGCGGTGGGGTCGCTCCCCTCCCCCCGCCCGGCGGCGCCGACACCGGCCCCGGCCCGGCCCGGCCCCGCGGCGCGCAGCATGGACGCCGGCCCCGGCAGCGTCGCCCGCTCGGATGGCGAAGTGCCGTCCACCTCCGCCGCGGCGGCCTCTGCGCAGGAGCCCGCCGCCGAGGAGGTACCGCTCCGGGGAGGGGGCTGAGCGGGCCGCAGGGCCTCGCGCCCCGCCCGGCGCGGCCCGGCCCGGCGCAGCCCGCGGCGGCCCCGGAGGGCCGGTGGCCTGTGCCGCCCGCCCCGGCCGGTGGCCGTCGCCGTGCGGCCGGGGCGGCGGGTGCGGGGCGGGGGGCGCTGGGCAGGGCGGCGGAGCGGCGGCCTTGCGCTGCGTGCGCGGCGCCGAGGCGCAGCCCCGGTCCTGGGTGGGAGCTGCGGGGCGGCGGCCTCCTCCCTTCGGGTGCGCTGGGAAGAGAGGTTGCGGCAGGGCGCTCGGGCCGAGGCGCCAGTGCTCGGGTATCCTTGGAGACGGGACGAGACTTAATCTGGAGAGTGGCTCCCGCGGGAGCGCTGATTAGTGGTGACCAGGTGCCGTGCTCCTGGGGCGCTGCGGGAACTAGCAGGAATACTGGCGTTGGTGCGGTCAGGGTTTTAACTCCAACTGACGAAAGCCTGTTTTTCCTTGAAAGTCCATTTCTCCCCGAAATGAATGCCAGTTTCTTTAGTTCATTACTCTTGTGTGAGAAAGGTGGTGGAATAGGTTAGAATATATCAACGTTGTGCTCCCGTGCCATACAGATTCCTACCTTTCTTAAGGGGGGGAAAAAAAAGAAGGTTGCTGCTGTTTGAGGTTTTCATTCAGGCTGTGGAATTTCACTTCAGGCTGAGCCACAGGTCTGTTTCATAGCTATGCAGGTAGGAATCTGCATAATAATAGGATATAATACAACCTGTTGCACTCCTTCCCCCTTTCACGGTTTTGCTTCAATATAAATAGTCTTTCTTGTTGTAGCAGCGTAATAGAGTCCTAAGTTAATGTTTGTTTGCAGTGTATTTCCACTTTGTACGTGTGAGTTCAACAGGAAAGGAAGTCCTTCTAATTAATGCGTCTATTTAAAAAAACTCAATAGGATGGCATCCAAGAGTAAAGTCAACTAAAGCAGCAGTTCTTATTCGCAGTCATTTATTTAAGCATTCATGTGGGTAATTCAATTTAGGACCAACTATTGCACTGACTAGATAGAAATCTCTCTCTCAGCCTGACCTCAGTAGCTTTTTCTGGGCTAGTTAATAGAGATTTTAAGGGAAAGTATTTTGGGTCCCTGGAATGCCTCAGGCTCTGTTGTTCTTGGACACAGTTTTTCAGTGGTCTGCGCTAGCTTTAGTTTAATCTTTAGTGGGAAACTTTTCTAGGGTAGAGGCAGCTTATAACCAGATAGTTCCCTGCACAAAGTGAGTTAAAAATGAAAGTACTTTTTTTGCTGGTATATTTGTTTGCACTGAGGCTTCTGCTGATCAGATTTCCTGTTAAATCAGTCCTCTGACTGCTGAAGATACATTGTGTATTGTTTCTAGGTACAACTCCCATAAACTCATGAATTGTTTTGTGCTTCTGTGTTGTATTAGGCATATGCTACAGTTGGTAGTAAAAGAGGAAAGTATTCTTATTCAATTCAAAATGCAATAATTGGCAAGCTCTAGATTTTTATAATGCAGAATATTACCCAGCAGCAAGTTCAGATGTGGTGCTCGTGCCTGCTTCCCCAGCACAGAGTAATGTTTTAGTGAAAACACAGCATACTCTTTCCAATGTAAGTGGTCAGGAAGAGAAAGGGTACTGGGATGTGTATGTCTTAAGTTGTTTATCTTTTACAGCAGTTTTTGATAGTCTCCTCCTGTTCATTACTTCTGATATTTTGGGACCATCAATGATCTATAGATCAGATGATGAAACACTGCAATGAGGAGCAGGGAAACAGATGTGTTTTGTTTTTGAAAGTTAGTGTAGGATGTGAATTTGCCATGCTGTAGCTGCGGTAAATTTACATACCAGTTCACTTGTTTAATTCAGAAAGTGTTATTCACAAATAAACTATTTCTGAATAAGCTTGATGGGTATGGCCAGTATGAAATTTCCTTCTGCTAGGGAAATGTGAGTAACAGGAGAGAGAGTCTGGTATTAGAGCCAACTGCCTTTGGACTTGGAAAGGTATTGTATTATGTTTTGCAAGGAAAACTCTTTTTGTAGTCAAATAGGTTTCCCATAATATTGAACCATTCTCCTCTGTCCAGGAGAAACTTCATACTCATCTGAGGTAGACAGATGATGACTTAATTTTTTGAGGCATTTTCATTTACATAATTTATTTCCAGGGGAACTGAAGGAGACGTCTGACATGGGCTACTGGCATTTTTGTTCCTCTTTAAGGAGGAGTACTTTGTCACTTGGTAACAGGGAGATTGTTTCCAGTGTTAGCACTGGCAGTCTTTCAAACAGAGGTTTATGCCATGTTACATAATAATATAATGGAGGTGTGAGTATACACATGTATGAACTGCTTTTTTGTATGTTGGAATAACAGCCCTCTTGTAGCGCTTTTTTCTGAATTGAGCTGTCAGAAGTTGTAAGTCATTTATCATAGAGAATTTCTAATGCTACTTACTTGCAACATAATTATTTGGCCTTGGAAGCTGAAGTCGGGCATTTATAAAATCATTAAATTGTCAAACAACTTTATTATATGCTTAGTACTGTTCATCTTTCCAGAGAGTTAGGTCTTTGGGCCAGAACTTAGAAAGGTGTTCTCCAGCTGCAGCTTATGTTCCTCTCATTTACATCCTTCCACGTAAAGACCAAGTTGCATGTATATTCATCAGCAACAATTCTGAAAGTAGAACAAGTGTAATGCTTCTTGAAAAACTGCTACATATTTAGGCCCATTTTGGTCTGGCTTTTCTACCTGACCCCAAATTGTTTAGATTATTATTTCATTTTAATGTATTTATGTTAGGGTAATGTTTAAATCACCTGTCAGATTAAGATCCTATTTTGTTACTTTTTATACAGACATGTACTTTGGCATTATTCAGTGTTTTTTCAAGAAGATTTTTATAATTTAATGTATCTCAAAGAATCAAGTATTTAATATTTTTTATTTGAAGGAGATACCTAGAGAAACATGCTTTGAAGATTGAATTAAAAAAAAATCTCCCATGCTTTGTCTTTTTAAAATAATATTTTGCAAGTATCATTTTTTGCCAGCTTGTCATTTTTTATACAGCAAAGTGGCAGCTGAAGTTGTGGAAACCTGCTTTGAGCTTCCCAACTGAAGACAAAAATGAACCATGTAAACTATGAAAACTAGCTGTTTTGGTTAGTCTCTTCAATTTCTTTCATTTATAGTAAATAAGGTAGTCCTTTGTTAACTAAGAGCATCCCCAGTGGTTGCTGCATGGATTGATTTGATTGTTTAATTTGTCTCACTTCCGAGGTATGTGGCCTAAGTATAGTTAAACCTGTATTTCCAAATGAACTCTGACCATTCATCTAGAAGAGCAAAAACAAGATGCAGGTGCTCAGAGTTTACAGTTAGTTTAAAAAATAGTCTGATTGCTAAATTTAAAATTCCTGTCTTTTCAAGATGTCAAGTTTAATTATTCATTTAAAGCAAGATCTTCTCTGTGGAAGAATAACTTTGCTCTCTTTAAGTACTTTCCTTCAATCCTTTCAACTTGGATCCTATTTGAAGAGATTAATCTGCAGTTTAAATTTTATCTGTTTGTATCTCCCTCTCTTTACATCATGGATTTCAAGTTCTGTTTTGGGTGGTGATGCAATTAGTGCAGTCATTTCAAACAATTCTGTTTGAAATAATTATTTTTGAGAAGAATCCAGCTATTCTTATAGCGTGCAGGTTTATTCAGTTTGATATTTTTGCTTCAATAGATAAAGATGCTGATGATTATAGTGTTTAAAATTTGAATTCCAGAAAAATGATCCTCCATTTCAACTCAAACTTCCGCCAAAGGCAGCCAGACCTGAAAAAGAAATCGACCCAGAATATGAAGAGAAGATGGTAAGTGTATTCACAGCAAAACAGATGGCGAGATTTTTATGAAAGTTTTTAGTTTTTGCTTGAATTAGATGGACACAGTTGCAGGTAGCAAGGAACTATTGCAGGCAGGATGCGTCAGAAAAGGAAAATGAATTGAGGATGATGTTATTGATAAATTATGTGTAGTCTAGTGTTGTGCAGTAGGTGTTCAGTGAAGATTATGAGAACAGAGCAAGCACATGGCCATAGTTCTGTTAAAGACTGTCCCATTCTCCAGGTATTTGTGGCTGCATGATTTCCAGAATTGGAGGCTGTGATTTTGTACACTATAATTGTCAGTGAATTTTTCTTCCATGAATTTGTCCACTTGCTTTTTTTTCCTCATGTAAATTTAGTATCCAGACCCTTCTGTGGTAAGGAGTTTCTATGCAATTGCATTTTACATTTAGAACTTTCCCCTCTCTGTTTTGGATCCGTATCTGTTGGTTTCATTTGATGATCTGAGGAGTCATGTCTGAGGCCTCCTTAAGTAACTGCTTAAATGAGAGAAATACAGAGGCTGCCAGTTTCTCATCCTATCTCTAAAATTACAAAGGTTTAAAATGTTGATATGCTCCATAGGATAATAGTGCAAAGTAGGATTTATCCATGACCCAGATTACGGGAACTTGTAGCGCTGCAGAAGAAAGTAGAGATAACAGGGTAACCTCTGTATTACAAAGAGGCAGAAAGAGGAGGAGGACATTATAAGCCTTGCTCTTGAATGTCATGTGTGGTCTGTTCTTAGTTGATGCTGGTATTCAGTTTCTTGCTGTGTTTTCTTAAAAGCTTTAACATTAAATAGATGTCTAATAATTGCAGTAGAATCTCAGAGGGTTGAATGCTGTGAAAGCCAGGAAAGAGTGTCACTGTTATGGAAATTGATGCCTACCTGAATGAATACTTAATTTTCATCCAAAAAGAAGACAAACAAGTAAATCTGTTTGCTGAGGATGAGTTGAATAAATAACTGATCTTGGTTTCAGAATAATATATGGTCAATAGTACGTCATTCGTGATCTAGAGGGTTAGAGGCCATTGTTTTAAGAGACAGTGGGAATGTGTTTCCAAAAAGCTACCTTTTATTAACTGTGCAGTTATGAATTAGAACTGTACTATTTTTCTGGGCACACAGCTTACTATTTGCTTGCAAACTTTTTGGCTGGGTGTATATTATGGCATTCAGTGTGTAACCTCACCAGCTGTGGTTAGCTTTGTTTACCAAGTCCAGTGTCTGTTTTCAGTTTTGTTTAAAATGCTCTGGATGAATTTGTTCTTGTCCTGCATGAGCATAAGCATAAATGTGTCTTAAGCCCCCCGGCCATCATTTCATATAAAAGTTTTACTTGAGATTGCCATCTTATCAAACTTTCAAAACACACAAAAAGTCCAATAATGATTTCCAGGAGAGTTTTCTAAGGACGCTTACATGCTGTTGGGATTTGCACTGTTAAAATAAATGTGTTGTAAATACATTGCCCCCATGTGGCAAGCCCATGCATTGCAGTGGTCAGTTTCATTTTGAATTGCCTTTTCCTTTAATAGACTGGTTCATGTTATTGCTGTTACTTGTGTATAAATTAGCTGATTTTTCTACAGAAAAGCTTTCTGTAGTTTATGTATTTCTTAGAAAGTTTATGGTATGGAATTACAATTTCACATTTGTAGCTTATGTATCAAGATATAAATGACATCACAGAAAAATTCTTTGTGATATAGTGTTACATGATGCTTAAATGCCGTAGAAAAACTGATAGCAATTGCGTTCTATTTTATTTTTTTCTTAAAAAATGATATGACATGTTTTTTAAATACGGTGAAGGACATACGTTTCACTGTATTTAGTGAAGTGCATATGCCTCATTATTACAGCACAACTTAAAAGATTGACATTTGTGATCTGAAAGCAAAATTCACTAGCTTCAATGAAAGGAGTATTAAGCTTGTGCATCTGTTATGTTACTCATACTTCTAAAAGCGGAACTAGCACAATATCTTCCTGGATGAAATCCTGATTACCTTCAAGCTGATAGAAGTTTTGACACTGACTTGAGCAAAACTAGTATTTCATCCCTTACTGTAAGTCAGAACCTCATCTTTTTGTTCATCTTTTGTACAGAATCCTTTAAAGTATCCTGTTACAATTACTGGTATGCCAGCTTTTGCATGATGTTTGTAGCCTCTCGTTGGCTAACAGTGGGCAGTGATCTTGTCAGTCTTCCCTCGTATAACTTGTCCTCGTGAGTCTGTTTCTTAAGAAAAATAAAATTGTCCATGAAGAGAAGTTACTGATCTTTCTTTTTTTAATTTTCTTCTCACTTTGGAAACTAGAAAGCAGATCGAGCAAAAAGATTTGAATTCCTCCTGAAACAGACAGAACTTTTCGCGCATTTTATTCAGCCTGCAGCACAAAAATCACCAACATCTCCACTGAAAGTCAAACTGGGACGGCCACGGATAAAGAAGGATGAAAAACAGAGTTTAATTTCAGCTGGGGAGTATGTTATGTTTCACTTTCTAACTTATGCTTTCAAATTAATTATGCCTTTTACTATATCTATTTAGTTAGTAATCTGAAGAGTCTGACTTAATTAAGTCCAGAGCTTTTGAAAGAAATTATGGTACACTATTAATAGGAAAATGTGTTGGCATGTGAATCGGTGTGTTCGTCCATCTGCATTCATCTGAGTTTAGATCAGGAGTGAACTTCTAAAGTAAATTCCCTCATCATTGCTACTTACCATGCTTTGGGTAATACGGTGGAGTGATTTTGGAGCACATGGATTGAATTTCTTTTGAATAACACTAAACTAGAAGATGGGCTCCAGAGATGCACGTGATGTGCTCCAACCGTTAGTGGACATGTCAGTGGGATCAGACTAGAGCTAGACTAGGTAAAACAATGCAGCATGGATGTAGTTGGATGCTGGATCCTCAGCATCAGTCGTTTCTCTGTACAATTCTGTCTGCGTTACTGGCTAACGTAGACATAGCCTGTAGGTGTTTGAAGAGTCTGTGATGTCTAACAACTGATTTCTGGTAAGTTTACAAAACAGTGTTTTCTGCTTTATCAATTAAAAAAAAAATTTTTGGAATAAAATACCTCATTCTTCTGAATGGCATAATTATCAAGTAATTGATTCTAAGGCCATCATTGATGTGTGTGTTTTAATATTGTGTTGCTCGTTACAGAGTCTCTTAGAGGACTCATGATACTTGTCGGAGTATAGTCATGGCTCTGGAGGAGAAGGCTGCATTTCAGCTATTGTAATTAAAGCTGGGGTAAACTGTGAAGGAATAACTTGTTAACAGGATATGATTTCTGCCAAAGATCAGGGTGCTAGAACATGCTCACTATAGATCAGCAATTGTTTTTATCCTAATTTGGCTTGTTTTGATTATATAGCTAGTGTTTTGAAGTTATTCCATATACACATCCATCTTGGATTTTTTCTATAGTTATCGTCACAGGCGCACAGAGCAAGAAGAAGATGAAGAATTGTTGTCTGAGAGTCGAAAAACATCTAATGTGTGTATTCGATTTGAGGAATCTCCTTCGTGTAAGTTTTCTATTGGCAGTTTTCTGTTTGTTTTGATTTAGTTAAAATCTGATGAGCAGATTGCAATTAAAATTTTCTACTTAGAAATAGTATTTTTTCCACTTAGAGGAATCTTACATTTACAGATGTGAAAGGAGGAACACTAAGAGATTATCAGGTTAGAGGGCTGAACTGGATGATCTCATTGTATGAAAATGGTGTTAACGGCATTCTGGCAGATGAAATGGTAAGCAGTAATCTTCTGGAATTTTTTGTGGAAAGTAACCATCCTTTTCTGACCTTTTTTCTTTATTTGTATATTCTCAGTTGGCCAATGCCTTTTTACATGAATATAAATTGTGTGATCTGTAGATAAATTAATCTTGTAATAGTAAACAGTACATGAAATGATTAACATTTTTCAAGCAGTTATTGCTTTGGTTAAGTAAATAGTACCTAACTGAGCATTCCCGTCTGTTTGTCATGTATAAAAATGTATAATCGTTGCGGTTTCTTTTTTGCTTGTGTGACATGTTCAAAAGTAAAAGGAAGTGTGCAAATTGTTTTCTTAAACACTGCCTGGAAGGAAGAGGGTGTGCAGCCTTGGTTAAGTCCAAGATTTTGGTGCTCTTGATAAGTATCAAAATATGTCCTCTAGAGTTCAAGTTGAATGATAGAATAATTTTGTATAATTAAACAAGATATGTATTATATGTCGCGGATAATAAAGTCTAGTGGTAGTTACTGAGAGCAAAGTTCAAACCTTAAAGTACCTATAGTATTTATTGTATATGCAGGAGTATGTATTGTTCTACAACAGTTACATTTTCACAACTGGAAGTGTAATATAATGAAAGAAACCATACTGAAAACTTTTGCTATGTGTATTTTTTGCTATAAATAAGTTAAGTGGCAGAATCTTATATGCTTGGAAAATTTTTTGAAACTACTTCTCTATGATATTTCATTTCAGAAGGTTTCTTCCCCCCCCCCCCCCCTTTCTTTGCCAATGCAGGGTCTTGGTAAGACTCTGCAAACGATAGCATTGTTAGGCTATCTGAAGCATTACAGAAACATTCCTGGGCCACACATGGTCCTGGTTCCAAAATCAACTTTGCACAATTGGATGAATGAATTTAAACGCTGGGTTCCATCGTTACGTGCCGTTTGCCTTATTGGAGATAAAGATGCCAGAGTAAGTGCTTTACTTTCAAAAGGTATTATACATTATTTGTCAGAAATGAGTGTTTTGGCAAAGAGAATTCTCTCTAAGCCACCTCCTTAATTATAGTCTTTTTTTCAGCAATCTTTAACTATACTTGCATTGCAAATGAAAAATGTAAACAGTATCTGAGTAAGGCTGTCTGTGGCTTTCCTCCTCCCCTGTTGTCTTCGTCTTTGACTTTTGCACCTATTTTTTTCATTTTGATCTCTTCTGTATTTGCATTGTGACAGTAATTATACATTTTCCTTTATTGCATTCAACTTGTTGCTTCTTTGCCCTTTTATTCTTTTCTTCCTTTTTTAGATGACTGCTGATGTTCTTTGCTTGCATCTCACATCCATTCGTGCCTTGGAACTAGGATTGTCTTGTAGTTCTTGAGGCTTTTCATCTTTCATACTGAAGGCTTTAAATTAGATATAGGGTATTTTGCGACAAGCTGGGTGTTCCTGTGAATCTTATGGTACCTGACGTGTTTTGCAAGGTTGCCTGTCACTGTGAGGAACTGTTCTGCCAGTGATTCAAATAGTTCCTTCCAGCGCTATATTCTTACATTTGATCAAAACACTCTTTCCAAATTGTTAATTATTTGAAGCTTGATAACATCTGTACCACAGTTGTTGAATCACATCTACTGTTCATGGCTAGTTACATGGGATGAAATTAAGATCGTGTTGAAGGGGGAGCATGTACCTTGTATTTTCTTTGCTTTCAGAATATTATATATGTATTGTCATAATTTTTCATTTTCTGATATTCTGCTTAATCTCTCTGTGTTCTGTAGTGGCTAAAACACCTCTGTGCTTACGTTTGTGTTAATAAATCAGTGCCTAGTGCAGTGTTGTAGAGAACCCTCCTTATTGGCTAGGTCTTTGAGGGGAAGGACTAGAACAGTTGTGTCTGTCCTTTTAGTTAGGGTGGGCCATGCAACCTACTAAGTAAGTTCTTGGAGACCTGTGTTTTATGACCTTTCCGTGGGGTGATGTTCTTTCATATGAATGGATTTGTGTATCCATAACAATAGAGATGAGACAGGAGAGAGGACTTTATGAAGGAGAGGAGGTGGGAATGGACTAGGTGAATTGTTCTGAAACACTTCTCTGGATTTTGTATCTCTGGACTGGATAGTTTAGAGGGGTTTTATATCTGTAATTTTGTACTGTATTCAGATGCTTTAAATGAGTACCTTAGATGTGTATAACTCAAGTAGCTGTTAGACAAATAGATGCAAGAAGATAAAGAACAACTCTTACTGAAAAATTATGCTGAAGAACAAATACTTGTTTTGATGAATAGGAAAAATTTGTGTTTTTTTTAACCGCAGCTGATGGTCTGCTTGTGCCTAAAGTGCAAAGGGTCGAAGACTTGTTGAATTAACTTATAGAAGAGAAGTCTGAAACATCTTTTATATGTACTGTCTTATTGCTTCAGTAATGTTTGCAGAGATCTGTTTCACAAAATTCCAAATAAATTGTTCTTTTCTGTAAATAGTCTTTAACTGATTCAGTTCTTTTCTTTAGGCAGCTTTTATCCGTGATGTTATGATGCCTGGAGAATGGGATGTTTGTGTAACATCATATGAAATGGTCATTAAGGAGAAATCTGTCTTCAAAAAATTTAACTGGAGATACCTGGTAATTGATGAAGCTCACAGAATAAAGAATGAGAAGTCCAAGGTAAACTCAAAATCTGCTAAAATCAGTTGGAATCCTTTGTGTCCAAGTATTTTCAAAATACCAAATAATTCCAAGTGTTAGTATTGTTTGTATTTCAGATAGGTCAAAATGTTCTTAAAAAAAAGCAGTAAGCTATTGAGTGGTAAGTATAGATGTCAGAGGTAGCTCACTGTCTTCAAGTTCAGCTGATCTGATTTCAGGCTTCAGAAACTGATAAAAGTTCATTATGTTTAAACTGTACCTGATGATGACGATAACTATTTATTGTATTTTTAGCTGTCAGAGATTGTGCGGGAGTTCAAGACAACGAATCGATTGCTGCTTACAGGAACTCCTTTACAGAATAACCTCCATGAGCTGTGGGCATTACTCAATTTTCTTTTACCTGATGTCTTCAATTCTGCAGATGTAAGTTGAGGTTTGAAAGTAAAATCTTGTCATTTTGATACCCAGGACACTTTCTGCAGAGGAGAAGAACGACCAGCTAGTAAGAGACGTATGATGTGGAAGACCTGGTTTCAGTAGAAGCTCTGTGGCTTACCTAACTAGACAATTTTATTGCTTTATCTAGTTAAAATAATACATTATGTTAGTGCAGATAAGGCCTTAGGCCAGTAATGACAACTGTAGTACTTTAAATAGTTCAAGAATTATGCAAAGTGGAGCAAAATTTGGGAAAACAATGAGAATGAAGAATATGCAGCATTGAAATAGGCAAAGCCTTTTTTCATTTAGAATTTCCTCCTCTTTTGAGTCATCATTCTCTTTCTGCTATTGTGTTCTCGCTGTCCTTGTATTACTCCCATTCTTTCTGCTCTGTTTTCCATCTCACTTCTTATGGATTCCGTTTTCTTTTTGTACCCTCTTGCTCCATCATCATGGGAGTGCTAAGATAAGAACTGAGATAATCCAGTGATGAACATGAAATATCATTGTAAACGGCACAGAGTAACAGTATATCTGTATTTTGTCAGTGGAGTTATTTAGTTGACTTAAATGTTCTTATGTGCTGTGCAGCTGACATAGTGAAAGAAAAATCAGGCCACAATTCTATGTCTGCTAGAAACAGAGATGATGAACTATTCATTCTAGTTGTGCTTTTTCCCCCACAGGATTTTGACTCTTGGTTTGACACTAAAAATTGTCTTGGTGATCAAAAACTTGTAGAAAGACTTCATGCTGTAAGTAATTAAAGCTATAATCATGCATCTTTGTTAGCATACCTGATGTAAAAAATAAAAACAGACTGTGTCCACCTTAATTCATGTCAGTAAGAATTGAGAAAATGAACGTGAATGTGTCGTTATAGAAATGCTTGGAAGAATTTGAGAAAAATACCAGAAATTACTCTGCAGATATGACTTTTTGTAACATTGCTGCTTGAAGTGGACAAAATCTATATATAAAATATAAAAATGAAGAATTTTGAGGGTTCTTCGAAATCATTTATTATCTTGAATAGTATATTGATATGTTAATGCTAGCCTGAATAAATAGAGACATATCTTTACCTTTGTTTTGCTGTGAGTAAAATGGAAGAGATATTTTTCATCACACAGTAATAAAACTGAAAACAGAAGGAAGTGCAACATACACTTTTAATCTTTGAAGTGTTGGTATATTTTGTATGCTCCACTAGTTGAAATGATATCAAGCTTTTATTAAAAGGGAATAAATTGATTTATAAGTTCGTGGCATTGGTCCTTGCTCAGAACTACAACTAGGAAGAATATGGCAAAAGTGTTACGCATTTCATGTGTTGACTTAGCAGCCTATTAGAAAGAATGGGAAACTTCATTTTTCAGACTGTAGCAGAATTGTTCTGAGGGGGTCACCATGAGAGCAATAGCAATTTCTTAGTTTTGCTAGAATAAGCATTGCAGAATTGAACCTGTGACTATTGTATTGAGACAATCCATATTCTAAATCTGCCTGTGGAATAACTCTAATTTGTGTAGGTTTTGAAGCCATTTCTATTGCGTCGCATAAAAGCTGAAGTAGAAAAGAGCTTGCCTCCTAAGAAGGAAGTAAAAATTTACCTTGGACTTAGCAAGATGCAGAGGGAATGGTGAGTTACTTACCTTAAAATAAGATTCTTTTCTGATAAAGAACAGAACAGTTCTTCATATTGAATTACTATTTTTTTTCTTGTTCTTGCATGTCAAGAAGACAGTCAGCTAGAAAAGCATGTTTAGAGTTGTCTTTGAGGCTGATGTTAGTTTTTCTTGTTTTTATTTTTTTTCCTTTTTTTTTCTCTTTAGATGCACTAGTTAAAGAGCTCAGGAACTGTAATGAAAAGGGTTGGGTGGAGGACGGAAAAAAGAATTTTTCTTCTTTCCCTTCCTTAAGTCTATTTGAAAGAATGTATACCTAATAAATTTCATTCCTTGGTACGAGTAGGTATGCACCAGTAGAAGTCTCAGAGTAAAAAGTAAAATAAAACCTTGAGCAGCCACGTACCCAGAAGAGAAGTGAGAAAAGAGCTTTTTCATCTATTTCTTTATGCAGATCCCAGAGTCAGGTCAGTGTAGCAGCTTTGGTAAAATCTGTGATAACTTTAATCCGCTCCATAACCCTAGAATAGAAGTGTAGGAAAACCTCGTAAATGGCAGATCAGTGTCGTTCATGGACAGATTGCCTTTCAATTTAGGTATGGATTTATAAATCCTTATTATCAGTCAATTATTTTTCCCAAGTTTTATGATAATATACCTCAGTATTCATGTAAACAAAACAATCTTCTGCTTCTAGAAGAAAGTAATTGAGACATTTCAGGGATTCTTTCATGCTTTAAATATGAAAAGAAACCTAGAGTTGTTCAAAATTTTCCATAAAACTCCAGGTATACAAGGATCCTGATGAAAGATATTGATATCCTAAATTCAGCTGGGAAAATGGATAAGATGCGTCTGCTGAATATTCTGATGCAGTTGCGAAAATGCTGTAACCATCCATACCTGTTTGATGGTGCTGAGCCTGGCCCTCCTTATACCACTGACACACATCTCATCACTAACAGTGGTAAAATGTTAGTTCTGGATAAACTGCTAGCAAAACTCAGAGAACAGGGTAAGTACCGTCTATGAACAGTAATGATCAAAATAGCCATCATAAGGAAAAATGCACTTTAAAACTTGCGTAGATTCATCCTTGTCTTTCCTCCAGTGTGTGCATTCGTTACTTTCAGTGAGGTTTTTGTTCAGAACCATTTTTCTGTAGAATCTTTTTAATGCATGGAGGAAAGGAAGTCTTACAGGAATGGTAAGGAAAACTAATCATATGGGGAAAGGAAGAGAAGAATCTCCCGGCTACCATCTTCAAGACCATTTTCGATAAGAGAAATAGTTTTCTTGTGCGCATCAGTCATCAGCTACTTGTCTCACCGTATTTTTAACTTTTCTCTTTCTTCAGTTTTGTAATTCTTCTGTAAAAATTACTGAATAACCCATCCTGAAGAGAAGTTAAATCAATGTCAGGAAAGTAGCTGCAAAAGAAAGACTTTTTTGAATAAGTTAGGCATAGTCACATAGTACAGTGTATTTCACATGAATTCTGTATTCATGCTCTCTAGTAAGATTAATGTAAAAGCATAAAAGAAGCAACAAAATATTCTGTATTGTTCTATCAGGTTCCAGAGTTCTGCTTTTTAGTCAGATGACTCGTTTATTGGATATTTTGGAAGATTATTGCATGTGGCGTGGATATGAGTACTGCCGACTGGATGGACAGACACCACATGAAGAGAGAGAGGTGAGAAGGCTGTATAAACAAATACATTTGTTTAATGTATCAGATGATTAAGAAGCTGTTGCTGTTTAGAGATATATATGAGTAGATATATAGCTTTTTAAAATAAAGCAAAAATGCTACAGTAAAAAGGACAGCAAAGGATATATATGTTTCCTAAACAAAAAGTCATAGTAAAGTAGGTTTCATTTGTTCCCTAACTGAACAACTTAATGTTTTGTCTACTTGGAATGGGTTTGTTTTGCATGTGCAAACCTACAGTTGTTTCTAGTATGAAAATTCCTTGAAAAGTCACCCATAAATTGGAAACTTGTTTGAAAACTCTGATACTTTAATGAGACTCTGTTTTTTTTAGGAAGCAATAGACACCTTTAATGCTCCCAACAGCAGTAAATTCATTTTCATGCTTAGTACCAGAGCTGGAGGCCTAGGAATTAATTTGGCAACCGCTGATGTAGTTATTCTCTACGATTCAGACTGGAACCCTCAAGTAGACCTGCAAGCCATGGTGAGCTAATACCCTTACATGTTCGTTAAAGTTACCACTACTCAATTTTGTTTGAGTATTCCCATCATTTTTGTTATTTTCCTTTACCTTTTGTATTTGATACCAACAAACCAAGGAATTGAATGAAAGAGCATAAACAAAATTATGGAAGCAACTCTATATTTCTTCCTGTAAATATTTTTTCTCTAATTTTTTTCAAAACTGAGTAAGAGTACTTCTGTCGAAATACTGTATCAATATTGCTTATCCGTAGAATTGTTCTTAATTCTGTCTTTCCAGTATATGACAGTAAATGAATGAGAGGGCTGTTCCCAAAATAATAGCAATGAATTAAAAGCATGCAGCATTATGTTCTGCTGCTTTCCTACCCTTTTGTAAAGCTTATGCTCGTGCAACCCGCATAGTTTCTACACAGTTTGTACTGGCTGGTAAAGCTAGGGAACAGAAATGCTTAACTTTGGGTTAGACTTCCTAAAGACTTCTCTTTTGGAGAACTGAATAATTTCTAAAATCAAAGTCTGTATTTGTTTCATGTGGAATAAAAATCCCATGATGCTTCTTGGATGATTGAGTTGAAGGGATTTGTTCTGTTCTTGCTGTGTGTGTTCCTGCCCCCTTCCTTCTAATGTCCTTAAATGCCTCAAGCTTTTATTGGGAATAAATCATCCTTCCTGAGATGCACACTGGCCACCAACAGTAGACTGAATTCCTGAGAACTGATGAGCTGTAAGGTCTAATAGACTTTTAAGGAAGAAAAGTGTTAAATGAATATTATGCAAGGGTAAAAGGGTTAACAACTCCTGTTCAAAGTCTAACCAGAAAATCCTGGTACCAACAGCTCAACAGCTTGCTGGCCAATTATTTTGTTTCTATTTTTGTTTGTTTCTCTTTTTTTAGAGGACAAAATATTTTTGTTCGTGTTTTCCAGAGTGAATAACCACAAGTTTTGGTACAAATAGGTATAGCATGTTAGTCATCAGACCTTACTTGCTCTGTGCTGCACCTGTAAGGTGTGAGCTGCATACTGATGTTTTAATGTAGCTATATATTGAAGCCATGGCCATGTGGACTTTCCCCATGAAATTAATATTCTGAAGTCAGAGCTGCCAAAGTTTCAATACTTTCGTCATGTGAGAGAATTAATTTGAATGCAGTGCAGGTGTGTGCGTGTATGCACGCACACACGCACTGTATGTATGTATGTTGTTACTCCACTTCCCAGTTGCAGTCTAGACAGGCCTTCAGTTATCTTCATTTGCAATACCGTAAATAAGTTTATTGCAATAATAAAATAACTCAAATTTAAAAGATGCATCTGTCCAGATATAAGTATATATTACTATACTGGTTTTACATTTATTGTGTACCGTTGAATAAGCAAGGAACCAAGAAATTTATGCTAGTTTCAGTCTGATGTTTCTGCTATATAGCAAGTTAACTGTCTATTGCCTGTGAGTTTTTATTACTGAATACTCATTAATTTATGTTTGTTAGGATCGTGCGCATCGTATTGGTCAAAAGAAACCAGTACGGGTGTTTCGACTAATCACTGATAATACTGTTGAAGAGAGGATTGTAGAAAGAGCTGAAATAAAACTGAGACTGGATTCTATAGTTATACAACAAGGTATCAACTGCTATATATGTTTGTCTGCAACAGAACTTGGTTCAGTCCCTTAGAGCATGGGTTAAATAATTACAGAAGTACAGTATGAGACAGAGCAGGCCCTATGTGTAACAGCAGTACACTAAATTTATCTAAAAAGTATCACATATAAATTATTCACTTGTTCAGATGGAATTTCATTTGAAAGAAGTGTGAGTTTTCCTAAATTAAGAATGTGGGCATAGGCTCATGTTAAGAATCTAAATGAGGAAGATAAATTTCTGTTAAATAGGTATCAACTGACTTTTTTGGTATGTTTAAAAAAAATAGTAGTATGTTCCAGGACAGTTAAAAACAATTATATAGATGTAGTTCGTATTGTATTGTAATTTAATGAACATTAAAACTGCAGCATTACTTTGTTTTGAAGCTCTTTGGAGGTAACTTATCAAAAGCCAGGATTATCAAGCTGAAGTGTGTGAAGACTGTGAGCCATATGACAGTTTGTGTTTCCAAGGGGGTGGGTTACTGAAAGGATGGTGGTCAAAATGATTCGTAAGGAGATGAGACAGGATGAGTGAAAAGTTGGGGGGGAATGACAATTTTGGGCAAAGTGAAAGTATTCAGAGATTTGGTTTGAAATCAGCACAGTAGGTGTTCATCGTCATAATGAGGAGCTTCTTACTTCTTCATGTTTATTCCAGAATACTTGGTCATTTCTCATGTCAAAACAGAATTTCTTGCTTAAAAATCAGCTAAGTTTACAAGAATAAGATCTTAAACATAAGATTTGAATTATCTGAAACAGAATCTTTTTTTGGCTTGATCCAAAGTTAATCCCCCCCCCCCCCCCGGCAAAGATCCCATATCTCCCCAATTTCTGTTTACGTTCAGCACAAGTGATATTCAGAATCTTTTCTTGTAAGGTTCTGTTTTGTTTTTTCCTTTCTTCCTCTGGCAGTGAACTGAAAAATATACACTATTTGCATGGGCCTACTGGAATTTTTATATTACAGATTTCAACATATTTCTTCTAATTTTAGGAAGGCTTATAGACCAACAATCTAACAAACTGGCGAAGGATGAAATGTTGCAAATGATCCGGCATGGAGCCACACATGTCTTTGCTTCAAAGGACAGTGAGCTGACAGAAGAAGATATAAGCACTATTTTGGAAAGAGGTGAAAAGAAGGTGAGAGAATAGTTTTGTATGGAATTTGAAATATCAGATACACGTATATATGAAATATATGTTAGAAAAGAAATAGAGGGTCAAGAATAATTAAATCTGATAATTTTGTAAATCTGTTTGCTTACCCCCAATTGTTATTTTACTGTTGGTAAATATTTTAAAGGCTATAAAAGCTTAAAGAGTAAAAGAAGTGAGTTATAATGACTTTCAGTAGTTCAGACTGTGGAAGAATGGGTGCGTTATCTTCAGCACTGTTTATTTCATGGGACAGGCTTTTAGAAAGATGTAAATTTTATGCCAGCAGTTCTACTAGACAAACAACCTTTATGGAACTTTAATAGGGAATAGGTAGCTCTGTGGAAAAATGAACTACCCTTTCAGCTCCAAAGAGCTGGACATAAATTTCAGTTAAATTTAAAAGTTAAATCATATAGGTGTACAGGGTGTATGTTAAATCATATAGGGCTACATCACAGCATAATAAACTTGGTCTAATGGAAAGTCTTAGAGTCAGGTTGTTCAGGGTTGAAAAGCACTATAGGCTTCTTTCCTGGTTAACGTGGAAAATGTATGTAGAATATTGAAGTAGAAGAAGGCAAGGAGAATGTTTTAATAATGATGAAAGCTGTTTTTGCAGGAAGTATCGAACATCTTGTGTGATTCTAAATGTAACTTTCTGTATTTTAGACAGCTGAAATGAATGAACGATTGCAAAAAATGGGGGAGAGCTCCTTAAGAAATTTCACTATGGACACAGAGATGAGCTTATATAACTTCGAAGGTGAAGATTATAGAGAAAAACAAAAGGTATTTTTTCTCATAAAGTCAAGTCTTAAAGACTTTGGTTTAGAGGCTCAAGCTCAAAGGCCATGGCAAAGATGTTACAGCTATAAAGGTTATGCTAAAGAAGTAGAAAGCCACTGGCTTTAGAAGCTCATTTGTTAACTGCAGTACATCCTCCAAAGCAATTACCTTTTATGATTAGATTGTTCTCTGTATGGCTGTCTGTTGGCCCATGTCTATTTTATCCAAGTTTCTTAGCAATTTTGAAGAAACATTTAAAGAAACAAAATATTCAATGAGAATAAAGTATGTGTGTATATATAATACCTATTTTTTTTCTCTTGCAAATAACTTATTAAAAACAAGCCAGCTAAATACAGCATGGACTTGAAAGGTGCTTTAGTAAGTTTAAGATTAATTCACTGATGTCTAATTGATTTCTTTTGTCAATGTAGTAGTGTCTGTATAAGCTATTCATTGCGATATTTGGAGAAGTAATTTTTTCACTATAGCAGCTTACAGAATTCAGAGACTGTCTCCTCTCCTTCAGTGGGATTTGGGTAGACAGAATCAACACCTCACTAAGATGTCTGAAGTCAACAGAATATGTAGGGGGGGACTACCTGTGCCACTGCAAGATCACAGCCCTCCTTTCCTGCTGTGTGATCTCTTTTATGTGTTTAAACGCATGTTATACTCTACCTTTCTAGCTTATTCTTAAGTTTTGTTGTACTGTTCATGTTGGTGAGTGGAGCAACAGGTTTGCAACAAAAATATACTTTTCTGTTCAAGTGTTGCATCAGTCAGTCGTGTGCCATTATTTTAATGTATTTTTCTTCCATTCTGTGTTTAGCTGAGCATGATGGAATGGATAGAGCCTCCAAAACGAGAACGCAAAGCTAATTATGCAGTAGATGCTTATTTTAGAGAAGCCCTGCGCGTTAGTGAACCAAAAGTTCCAAAGGTAAAAAGCTGGGGACTTTTTTTCCCCCATATTTTATTCTTTTGCTTTCTTCCTCTTCCTTGTTGCATCCTCTACTCTTACCTTACACTTATAATAAAATTAATGTGCTTTGCAGAGCAATATGTTGCCAGTACTGCTGAATTATGGCAGCTTAGCTGCACAGAAATAATTTTAATATGCCTGTGTATTTTTGAAGGCTCCACGACCTCCAAAACAACCAAATATTCAGGATTTCCAGTTTTTTCCACCACGATTATTTGAACTTCTGGAAAAAGAAATTCTGTATTATCGTAAGACTATAGGATATAAGGTAATACTATTTTTTTTTCAAATTAGTGACATATATTTGCATTCTATGTAGATTTACTTCTATCTCAACAGCAGCTAATTTAAAGAAGTAAATGGAACTATGCCTGCAAAAGATAAAACCAGAATGATATATTATTCAAAGTGTTTCCCATTTTGAAGAAAAAGACTTAAAACCTCATTCCACACTGAGGAACACAGTCATTTTGTATCTGTGTACCTTCATATGTGTTCTGTGGTGAGTATGTAACAATAAGAGTGGAAAAAGTGAAGATGGTTCCAATTCTTTGTATACTTTTCTTTCCTTTTCTTTTTTCTTCTTAAAAGTGATACGTGGGCTAAGGTGAGAAAATCAGTCTTGACTAATGTAAGATCACCTTCGAAAGTATGATCTTTTTCATGATAGCTTTCATGTTTCTTGCACAGAAATTATCTTAAGTTAATACTGAAGTTGACTTAGTGTTGGGGTGATGGTAAGCATAATAACTTCAATTTTCCTTGCATTTCTGGGGAGCGTAAAATGTTTAAAGGTGTGGAGAAGAGTCTGAATATATTATTATTAAGGAAAGAAAAACAAACAAATTTACATTTTTTTTCCCTACTATGCTTTAGCTGCCCTCCCCCTGTCCAGCATTACTGGGCAGGTGGTGAACAAATGTTTTGTTTGGATGTTGATTTTCATTACTGATGCCAGTGTTGGGACTCCTCAGATGGGACTCCTATTTCCAACATGTAACTTACTCCAAAAAAAATCCAACAGGTCTGGTGACAGATTGCAGCAAGAAGAAAATACTTTTATAAAGTAAGTTGGAGAACATGACCTGTCATGGGTGACAGATAGGAAACTGCCACTGCAAAAGAGTAGAATTAATATTAGGAGACTTCTTTTTTTTTTTCCCCCTAAGAATAAGCAGAAGGCACTTAAAATCTAGTTGGAAGCTGAAAGACTTTGAGAATGGCAGGATGGATAAGAATTGAAGTATAATTAGCTTAGGGAAAGAAATTCTTCAATTAATGCTTCAACAGTAGGGATGATGAAGGATTGCTAATCTTGGCCGTGTGTGTGTGAAATGGAAGGTGGAGGATGTGAAGTGGGGATATTAATTAAACTTAGGTAAAAGAGTATTTAGAGAATCTGAATGTATTTGAATAAAGAGGACTGAATGAAATTCATTTAAGCTCTAAACGAAGGAAAGTTACTGTCATTGCTGCTCATCATTTTTGAGAACGGAGGGAAGGTTGGGTAAGGTATTATAAAAAGACAAATGTAAAAATTCTGAACAAGTGTCTTCATTTGAGGAAAATATACAAAGTCTGCTATATGACAGAAAACAGAAGGCATAACAGAATTTAGTTAATGCAAAGTTTTTAAAGCTTGCAGTAGCTGGCCACCTAGAAGATAGTAATGTTCTTAGTGTATGATTTAGAAAGAAGAGAATAATAGAAGTTTGAAATTAAACAGAACTGAAAGAATATACATAGTTTAGATAACTAGTTTTCTGATCTTTGTGTTAGATTTTGTGGCTAACACTTGTCTGGGAATTGTAGAATAAGTAAAGATAAAAGAAATACTACTGACAAAAATGTAAACTGCAGAGTTTTAACTTAGGATGAGTTGTAACAAATTAGTGCTGTCTACTAACCTTTTCAGTATATAAGCAGCTTTCAATGTATTGTAAATAAAAATAAGTTTTATTTCTTTTCATTCTCTTTAGCTGAATGTAAGAGCATCACTAAAAGACAGGCATTGTTCCAGATTTCATAGCATTATGGTTGGGGGGGGAAAAAAAAGGCACCTTGGGTTAAATAATACAATAACTAATAAATAGCATTGTTTGCCTTGATAGAAGGAAGGTAAGTTGTCATAGTAACTTGTTATAATAGGGGATGGCCTACTGGAAGAAGACAATTAAATATCAATGAAAATAAGTAAGTTTAGGCCTTAATGCTGCTTTTGGCAGCAGGATGTGTTGAGCAGTTCCGAGAAAAAGAAAATTCCCAACGTGCAGTATGCTACTACAGCATGATATGAACTATCTTAACTGTTTTTTTCCTGTATTCATATTATTTAATCCAAAATTTTATGTTTATTAAATGAAAGATCATGGTTTCATATTGCTGACATATTTAGCACTGTACGAGGAAGTAAACTAACTAGCTAAATTTGTCTCAGTATGTGTGTCTGAAATTAAGATATCTGAAGTGCTCTTTTAGTTTCCTCTTTTTTGGATAATGAATTGATGCATGTAACTCATTGGTCATGGAGCATCAATCTCCATTTATCTTTCTGCTTGGAGTAACCACTGAAATCACACTTAAAATAAATGTACTTTGTCTTGTGTGAACATGCAGAAATTAGCAAAACAATTCCTAGGATAATTCCAGTTTCTACTTCCACACATTTTTAAGGAGATGATACAAAAGATGGGTAAATTTTGCTATACTTGCAGCCTAGCTATGGCTACAACTTGAGACATCTGAAACAGTGCATAAAAATAAAATCTCAACCTAGAACAATTTTTTGAAGCATGAGTACAAGTGGAGATGGCAATATTTCAGCTGTTTTGGTGAGAGTGGCCTTATATAGTGGTAAATGAGACCCAAATAAAAATGTATTTTGGGGATACTATATATTTGTTAAAATGGTGTGTGGTTACCCATCAAAATAGGGGGAAAAGGCTGGAGAAGGATTTAAGGAGTGAAAATTCTATGGTCAGGCCTAAAATATTGAAGATATCCCATTTTTAACTCTAAAAGAGGCATTGCTATTACCTGCCTACTAGGACATTCTCAGGTTTAGTACTGTGAAGGGCTAACATGGGAAAAAAACGCAGGTATACCAGAACAAAGAACTGTATCAGCAGAGGCCTTTTTTCAGATCTGTAAGGTAATTCCTTTAGTTTCTCTCTATAGCAGCTTTTTGGGGGATATTGGGTGTAGCTTTTTCATAGGCTTTAAAGTCTGAATTGACACAGTTTGAAGACGTTGTCTTCTCTTTGGGTTTTGAGCTGAATTGCTGTTAGATGGAAGGGAGACTTTAGAGCTACAAGACATCTTTTTAGAGCACAGGATGATTTACACTATTTTAATAATTTCAGACTTCAGAATGTATTTAGAGAAGTTGCTGACTACAAGAGTTTTTGATCACAAATACATTTGTAGACAGAAATTTCTAATCTAATAGATAAATGTTCCATAATTTAAATAAGACAAGTTTGAACCTTTAAAATGGATTGTTTTTTCTGTGAGATATAAATGTACTGTTTTGCTAAATTTCTCTGGTAGGCAGTTTGGAACCTTAAATGGCAAGTATCTGTTTTTAGCTGTGGAATATAGTGAAGAACTCCCTTTGCAATCGTTTATGGATATATTAAAAAGTAATAAAGACTTGAACTCATCTTTTTTGGCAGTGTAACATTGTAGGTGACTAATTTTGTGAGACCTGACATGGTTACTTCTTTCGTTTTGTGTGCTATCACATTTAATTTGGCACTCCATATTTCTTTGGAAAGGCTGCTAAAATTTCAACTGAATATATGGACTGAAAAGTGTTGTCTTTATACTGTGCAATAACTTTTGAAGTAATAGTATTTATAGAGGAGAAAATAGTTTCTCACATAGTTTCAGATTTTACTTTTTATTGTCTTGGAACAAAAGTTTAGAGAGTAATTTGAATAGCCTGCCTGAGTGTTGTGCTTCAGTCCTGTTAACTAAATCCATCAGATTAGATAAATCTAACATGATTCTTGTTATCTTACAAATCTAATAAGACTATTTACTGGTGGTGAACATGATAGATAAATGTGTGCTGCTTAGAAAAAGAAGTATAACTTTCCATTTGAAGAGAGTTTGTTTTTAAAACTGAGGGTCAACTTAAAAACAATATCAAAGGATTTAGAGACCAAACTGTGTATGTCATAGTATTAATGTAAACCACTGAAAACAAGAGCACTTCTTAGCTAGATCTTAATCTTAGTTCTTCCCTTCCTTGTGCCTTGTTGCTGCAGAAATATGTACTGTCTGCAGAATCTATAGCGAATGCTGTTTTTTGCGAGGGAAGTCCAGATGTGTTGCACAACTGGCACCACTTTCTCAGCCTAGGTATAGGTGAAGTAGCTGCTCGAGGGATGGGGTGCGCCTCTGCCTGAGAGACGGTGTTTGCCGCTGCTTGCAAATCTGCTTCCTGGAGTGTTGAAGAGGAGAATTTCTGTGGCCTTTTCGTCCGTTTTGAGTGTTGTCTTCAACCATGTTTGTGCGCCTTGGGGCTATTTCTGCTGGCTGCTGGGGTTCGGAGGCAGGCTCCTGTGGCTGCCAGGCGCACAGGCCTCTCGGACTTCTCCACATGTGCAGCTGTGCAGTGTGGGGGGCAATACCCCGTTAAAGGTCACAAATATTAAATTGGTGTCAGGACACACAAAATGTTGCTAGATCTGATTTCCTATATGTAATATCATAGTCTGGCCTTTAAATGGACAGTGTGCATAGCTTTATAGTAAATCTAGCAGACCTTAGTATTTCACCTCAGTTATGTACAACAGATTATAGTTTATTTTTTATAGGAGAGCAGATCCTTAGCTAGTGAAAAGTGTCACTGAAATCAGTGAGCTATGATGGCTTAAGCTAGGTGAGGATCTGCTTCTCTCACAATATCTTTGTCGTTTGGTGTAGAAGTGGGGAGTACAGGACATAAGAATGATAATGGACGTAATATTTGACAAAATCTAGCCCTGGTTTTTGGTGTGAGAATTTAAGGAATAAGATTCAGATCTCTGTAAAACATATTTGGTAATTGTTGGGAAAATTGCTCTGTTCACAGTAGAAAGAAGAAAATTGTAACGATCAGTGTTTGCTTTACTACTTAATAGTTCGAAGATGTATTTTACCAGATGTATTTTACCAGATGTATTTTACCAGATGTATTTTACCAGATGTATTTTACCAGATGTATTTTACCAGATGTATTTTACCAGATGTATTTTACCAGATGTATTTTACCAGATGTATTTTACCAGATGTATTTTACCAGATGTATTTTACCAGATGTATTTTACCAGATGTATTTTACCAGATGTATTTTACCAGATGTATTTTACCAGATGTATTTTACATATATTTCACTTAAGTTTCTTAAAGAAAAAGTGAATAGGACCCTTGTGTTACTTATGGGTGAAGCTAAATATTACACTTAGAAGTTTGTCAGACAAGAGCAAACATGCTCATCTGAATGACTTAGTATTTGATACATCGCGTTGTCTAAAAGAGTAGTTTATATTTTCAACAGTTCTGTAGATGCTGAAGAAAATGTTCTGTAATTATTTAAAATATCTTAATTAGGTTTTGTTTCTTCAGGGTAGTCAAAGGCGTGAGGTGTTTTTGTTTTGTTTTTGCTGTTTTGTAACATCACACACTTTGTGGGTGTGGACTCTGCCAGTCCTATCAGTTTTAACGTGTTTATAAATTGTAAAGCAAGATTTACGGGAGTGTGTCTCTAACGTTGTTGTGCTGCTGCTTATCCATACCCTTGCTGCTGATTTAAGGTTCCCAGGAATCCTGACCTCCCAAATGCAGCTCAGGTGCAAAAAGAAGAGCAAAAGAAGATTGATGAATCTATGCCTCTGACTCCTGAAGAAACTGAAGAGAAAGAAAAACTTCTAACACAGGTAAAATGATAAAAAGAGCTGAAGTATATCTGTGTATGTTCTTAGTAGTATGGAATATAAATCCACAGTATTAATGTTGATAACTACGTGCAGGAAATCTACACTGATGTTACAGAAGTAACAAAGCACACGCATGCAAGGTGAAATGACTTTGTCTTGTTTTTCCTTTGAGGGACCCGACCTGTCCTCAGATGAGTTTCCATTTCAGTCAGGTACCACTTCCTTGAATGTTTGCAACAATTCCAAAGCCAAGACTTGTTTAGTGGATGCACTATTCAGCAATACATTTAGAAATCCAGTCAGTGGCATGTGCCACTCAGATGTGCATCTACCTTGCAGGTTTTTTTAATCACAAGTAGTTAAAATCAGAGAGGACAAGCCTATATCAACATATTTCATACACAGCTATGGAAGGTGGCATGTCATTTTTGGACTGTTATCCTACTGATTTGGCTCATTAAAAGTTACTTAATAGGAGATTTTTTTTTTTTTTTTTTTTTGGAAAAAGGTAGCAGACTTTTTTGATTGAGAAACTTTTTCTATAAAGGAATTGGGCTTATTGCACCTTGAAGAAATTTGCAAGGCCACTGTTTGACTGTTAATCTCTCATTTATTTATAGCAGGAGAAATATTTAAGCTAGTGCCAGTATGCATGTCAGTACTGCTGTTAATGATTTAAAAGAAATATTTGTATTGTGGATGTTAGATTTCTTGTAAAGGTGCCATCTAATTGTGGACTGAGCTTATTCAGTTGGGAGAACTGACAGACTTCCCTGTAAATATATTTCTCTGATGAAAGAAACTCAGTGCATTACAAATTGCTACCCAGGCATTTGTTTATTCTTGATGTTTTCTCCTTTTCCTGTCCTTAAACTGTAATGTCTCATTCTTGGATGATGTTTTCATTCATTGCATCTCATTTAACTGTTGTTCACTTTTGGGTTCATTTCTTCAGTACATAACAAATTTTCTGTTTGACAGTGCTATGGGGTTTCCATTTGACTGCATCTTCTCAGACTAAACACTGTTTCTTGAAGTACTTGTACTTTCATCCAAATGTGTGTGTGTTGTTCAAGGTTTATAAATACTCTAAATAGCTATTGCTTTAGATACTTGCAGTGCTCTGAAAACTTGTAAAGACACCTGCATTGGTGCTTCATATACTCCTAAGACTTTATTTGCTGCTTGTGTCTGCTGAAGTGTGACTTAAATACAGTAACCTGTCATTAAGCTCATTTCTTTGGAGAAATACCACTTAAAAGTTGTTTTTTTTAAAAGATACAGTGAAAGGCTCATACTAATGCATGAGGAGTCATGCACAAGAATAACTCTTCAGCCTTTTTATGACTCAGTAATAAACCCTGGATAATAGAAATTTATGGAAATCCTGAAAGACCATTAACTACTGTAATTATGTGACACGGTGCAGAAGCATTACCAGTGGGAGGAAATGATATGTACTTAAGAAAAAATTTGACAGTTGTTTTCCTTTCTACATAGTAATGACTTTGATCTCTTGTTGCTTACAGGGTTTTACAAACTGGAACAAAAGAGATTTTAACCAGTTTATTAAAGCTAATGAGAAATATGGACGTGATGATATAGACAACATTGCCCGTGAAGTGGAGGGAAAGTCACCTGAGGAGGTCATTGAGTATTCAGGTTTGTAGATATTTTGAAGTCTGTCTCTTAAAATCATGTGGTATTGCCATCATTTTTACTATATTTTCTTTTAGAATTACAAGATGTAGAATTTGGAAGGGTATTTGAAGAATTTTTTAAAAAAAGTATCTGATGATTCCTTTTAGAAGACTTAGTTCCGTTGAAAAGGTCAAATTTGCAGCATATACATGTCTCTTTGATTGTCTTTTTCTCTTTTAGTTAAAATTTAGAACATGGTATAATTAATTTATGTTTGACATTGTGATCTTTTGGAATCATGAAGTTGCCTCAAAGCGGCAACATACTTTATGCTATAAGTACGCGCTTCTAGTTGGTATTCTCCTCCTTTGTCTTTGGTATTTCTATAATACTTATAACTTTAATTTGTTCAGAATTCTTCCTATTTCATCCTTAGATTTAATTTTACTAAACTACTTAAATTTTTACATTGCAGTGTTCTGCCTGTTGCTTAAAAAAGGAGCAGCTGCACTAGAGCTCACTGGAATGTGTTTAATTTATTTTTGGTTGGCTAAAAGATGTCACCCAAGAAGCCACAAATTATTAGTTTTTATACTTAGTGCCTATTGACCTTAAAGCTAACAAAACTGAAATACGAGTATTTTGTGAGGCATGGTTTAATGCTACTGCTGGGCTACCAGTTCTAACTTTTTTCCACCATTGTTATGACAGCTATCTATAGAAGTAATTTTTTCCAGAGTTGTATCTGACATCATTAAGTTAATTATATTGCACTTAAACTTTGTTACAGTTGTTACTAAACTTTTACTTCTAGTTAACTTTTAAAGATGTTGAAAAAAACTCCTGAGCAAGTTTGGTTTTTGGCTACTGCAGTAAACCAGAGAGTATTAGCAATTCTTTAAGATTTAATGGAACCACAAACTGCATTCCTGTTTTGATGAAGAGTGCTTTAACAGTGAAGAGTAAAGGAAAAGATCTTATTTTACAAGTTGTGTTTTGCTTTTTTAGCTGTTTTCTGGGAACGTTGTAATGAACTGCAGGACATTGAGAGGATTATGGCTCAAATTGAACGAGGAGAAGCAAGAATTCAACGGAGGATCAGTATCAAGAAAGCACTTGATGCCAAAGTAATCATTTCAGTTTTTTTGTCGGGTTTTTTTGTTTTTTCTTTTGTTTTTTGTTTTTGTTTTTTACAGCTGACTACTACTTCTGCCTGTAGTTACAGTTGGATCTATCTTTCAAATCCCTTCAGAAAGGGAATAGTTGGGTGGCAGTGTTACTGAAATATGGTAGCCATATAAAAAGGTAATCTACACTAACATGTAGTAAATCCTTGAAGTACTGTTGTATGTCTGATAGTCTGTATTCTTGTTTTGCATTCAGATTGCAAGGTATAAAGCACCTTTTCATCAGCTGCGTATTCAGTATGGAACAAACAAAGGCAAAAATTACACAGAAGAGGAAGACAGATTTTTGATATGCATGTTACACAAGATGGGCTTTGACAAAGAAAATGTGTATGAGGAGCTAAGGCAGTGTGTGCGCAATGCTCCTCAGTTCAGATTTGACTGGTTTATCAAATCTAGAACGGCAATGGTAGGTATCAGTTACATGGGGCCAAATCATTTATGATGTATTTTGTCTCATTTTTAAGCACCAGTATGTAAAATTTGGATGTGTGCCAAGTCGTGTGTGGAATCTAGCAAACATTCTGAAAAAGGAATTTTGGTCTTCATTTTCATTTGCTAATTTTTACTAGAATAAACTTTTCCCTTAGTACAGCAAACAACATAATACCGCTGAAACAGAGATTGGAAAACCTGCCAAGCAGAAGTCCCATGTTACCCAAAAGAATTAACATAGATTAATAGACTGTCCTTACAAATATGCTTGTTACTTTTATTGCAAACTAAAAATTTGACCGAAGAATGTATCTTAACATATGACTGCTTTTCAGAATTATTTGACAATTTTCAAGACTGAAGACACCTGAAATACACACTTGAAGGGAAGAACAGCTTTTCTAATGTTAGTACTTAAATTTTAAAAACATGAGGAAACCTACAGTGATTCATATAAGAGTTAACCATTGGAGCAATTGGTTTAAAATAAACTTTTTAGTTGAGAGTAAGGATGATCATATGCAAGGGCTTATTTTTTTTTTTCTGGACTGTTTGTTCACACTTAGACAATGTAATACAAATTTGATAAAGAGAAGAAGTAGATCAGTACTTTGTTTCAGCTGTATTTTTCCCTCTGTTCTGGAGAGCAGAGCCATTTTATTTGAGTTTAGACATTAAGTGAGAAGTGTCAATACTAGCAGAAACTTTGCTGGCTGCAAATAGCAAGATATGTAGGTACCAACCTGAGAATATGAGACTTTTTTTAATGACACTGTTAGCTCAGCTCTGGAACCTTTGCTCAGATCTTGGATCTCGATTCAGTTCCCTTTTTTTGTCTGAGTAAAATTTGCAAGTCTGTGCACCTTGTATTAAGGACAAACACATGTGGGCACACACAGACACATATTTATATGGGAAAAATATACTTCTAACTTTTTTAATACATGAAATAACTTCCTCTTACTCACTTGGAATCAGTGTGAGCTGGAACAACTTTTTTTTGTCTGTTTGAATACAAAATGCTCTTGAGGATAGCTGATACAAAAGAATATGGAGCACATTGTCCCTTATGCAACTGTCCTAGATTTTCCCCATTGCTTTATAAGCAAATTGCTAGTTAACTGCCACATTGTGGTCGCATCACTTAAATGCCATCTTGTATACAAACCTGAATTTTTTTAGTAAGTTAGTCCAGTAGATGCAGAACCATTGTGCATTATTCTTCATTCCCTTGTTCATTCACCAGCCTCAGGATTTGTTTATAAGATGTTCTGAGTTCTGGGTACTTGTACAAAGAATAAATAATACATAAGATAAAATATTTAGAATGTTTATTTGAACAGGTGGGAATATTTGCTTTTCCCAGTGTTACTTATGATTATGCAATATGATTTCTACTTCATATTCTAGCAATTGAAATATTTCTGGATAGTCTAGCAGTTACTCCTTAATTAATAAAAGTTACAGGTTTTACTTGCTAAAATGTCTGTTTGAAGAAATACTGGATTATTAAACTATGACCCTAAAGAGAGAGAGCTCCAATATTTAATCTATAACTAAGTTACTTTTAAGCTGTCTGTGGAGGAATTCATTTAAGTAAATCATAAAAATGGTTACTAGAAATTAAAAACATAGATCAATATTTAATATTAGATTGTATATTTAGGTCAGAAGTAGAGTTAAATCTTCTATTCTTACTATCTGGATCTTGCAAATCTTTATGTTCAGTAAAAAAGAAGCAGTATGAAAGTACAAAGAATATAGATAATGGATAAAGTAATCTTTTATTTCCAACATGCATTAAATTTTCTTAATTGTTTTAAAGTGTCATGATATGATTAGGTGGTTTATAAATGCCAATAATGGATGTATTTTATGCATACAAGTATCCTGATGTTTATGGAAGTATTAATTTCTATGTGGGTCCATTTTTGCACTATCTTTATAATATCTTTTCTGGAGAAACTTGCTGAAAAGTTGTTTGATACCAAGAATAATTGAACCAAGTATAAATGCAAATCTTTATAAAAGGGTAGATAATGTTTAGTGGAAGTGGATAAAAAATCATTCTTAGAACACTTAAATCACATGTGATCTCAAATTACTGTTTATTACATTCAAACTTGTATCAAGCAACATAGAAAGGGCAGCTTATTTCTGGAAAGGACTTGTTATCAAGCTCTCCAAGAAAACTGTGTGTTTTGCTAACCACTAGATGTCCCTTGAACTCCATATAAATAGCTAATTTATCTTCCATCTTCTTATTTTCTGTTTTTCTCCTTCTGAGGATTTCGTTTAGAAAACAAAAATAAATTAGGTTGCATTTCTTTATTCTAAAAACAGATGGTTTACCCTAAAATATAAGTTTTCAAAGAGATTGAGAGCACCTATTTTGTTTTAACTGAACACAGAGACTTAAGTGTTTAAGTTTAGCTATTATTGTTCTTTTATTTCTGTCCATGCAGGAGGAATGCATAATATCATAGCGGTATTGAATTATGTATCTGTTTTCTGAAGCCATAGCTTACACGTATTCACTTTACCTTTCTGCAAACCCTGCCCCAGTCTAAGAGAAATGACTCCTTTGTAAATACAAGAATGTGCACGCCTGTCTACCCAGCTTCAGACTGAGTATTTCTTTCACTCTCAGGTCAGCTTCTCTGCCTTCAGTCATGCAGAAGGTGATGGTTCAGTGCTCCCATCTTATTTATTGCAGTACTAGTCTTTATAGTTATGAAGTGGGGAGCAAAATACATCTTACCTCTTTTCATCCTAAAGAGAGAACTATCAGGCTACGCTGAACGAAAACTCAACTCTAAAGGTGCAAGACATTTTGAACTCTTAAGTTTGTATATTTTTATATTACTCAAATGAGATGGATTAGTCCATATTGAAGTTGCAGTAGTTCAAGACAGATTTTATCATGTAGATTCTTACTCTCTATGATAGTGGGTGTAGGAGAAACCTACATGCACATCAGGTTTTCCTGTCTGCTGTTTCTGGGATTCTCCTGAGAAAATTGTTATTATGAGTCCTCTGTCCACAGCATGTTGTGCTGGAGTAGTAGTCCATCTGCATAGTCTAGGGACGAACCTGTACATTTTATTGTAATACATATATGTATTTATGTAAATATTTTTCTCCAGGAAATAAGGCGATCTTAGTGCCTCAGGCAAATGGCTGAAGTATATTTGCTATCTCCTCTATGATAACTGTCTTGAATTTAATATAAACCAGTATTAGAAAAGATCTAGCTCGTTGTTATAGAACAGATTGTCATCAATGTTTACCTACAGCTCCTACGTCCTTGAGTGCAATGTATACAAATCTAAATGATGGGAAATGCTTTTGACATACTGGTGGTCATCTGTCTACGTGTATGTCTTTATCATCTCTGTCTCTAGAGAGTAAGCTTTTGGGATAGAGGCTGTCTGTTTTGTGTTTGTTGGGATAGCTATCACCCAAGTTTTCCCAGACATGTTGCCTTTTCATCCAAAAACTGTTGCTTGGGTGGAGTTTGAGGAGTTTTACAGGCCAAAGTGGTTGAAGTGAGAGCACTTGAACTCCAGCAAGGCTATCACATTCCGGGGCAGAAGCACGGGGCCCTAATTTATGGTTGTACTTGTGTTGGAGGGTGAGATACTGCTTTTACATGGATGTGATAAAATGAGTCATTATAGTAATCTGTTTGCAGACCTGCATGTAAGAGAATGTAACCTTTCCAGCAGAGAGTTGTGAGGAAAAACATGTCCCGAAGAATGATTTGAGTGTGGATCCCCCCCAATGCTAGAGGAAATTGCTGTGGTTGTAGGATTATCTGTGTCCATTCTGGATTGCAGAGCTGTTGTCCAAGGCTGTGAGCCCCATTTGTAGAAGAATCTGCAGGAACATGGTTAGGCTTGAGAGCATTAGCCTCTTAAAGATGAGTCATGTGCTGGACTGTTTCAGAATGCTCAGGATCAAGAAAGCACGTACGCTGCATCGTTTTCCATCATATAACATGATGGTTGAGGCAATATGCAGGTTACGGATGCTGAGAAAATGTAGACTAATTTCTGGGCAAAAAGGTCACAGATTCACTTCCCTGAAAATTTACCAGTTGTAGGCTAAGATTTATGCTACTAGGTCATTCTAGAATAGCTTGTAATTCCCAAAGTATTTCAACAACTGCGATAGATAGAATGCTCTTTTGTAGCTTTTCTTTTTTTCTTCAGAAGAAAGCTTCCTCCTCTGAGTTGGAAGGAAAAGTCCACAGAATCTCTGTTCTTAATGTTCATAAACTCACTGAATCATAATGAGTACTACTATATATCGATCAGGAACTCTTTTGAGATAGGAAAACAAGACAACCCCCAAGGAAAAGGGTTATTATTAACCAAGCAAATAGTTATTATTAACTGCAATACAAATAATGTTATGGTTGTATTGGAATTTTTTTAAATCTATAAATCACATTTTTGTAATTTAAAGCTTGATCACTTTCAGATGACTAGGAAATCTTGCTGGCCTACAGTGTTTTTGGTGTTTTTTTGACTGAGAATGCAACACTGAGTTCAAAGTTTAAGACTGGGTAGATTTTTGCCAGTTTGGAGTTCTATGGTGTCTTATGCCATCACACAATCTTGTCTGTGTGCCACAGCAAAATATGCTTAAGATAGTGTTCATTCCTTTTCTCTCTGCTTTAAAGATGTATCCAAAGGTGACTTTTCCTAAAATCTAGTATAGTATTCTGGGAGGTGGTATATTTATGTGCTTCATCTAAACATGATGAAAGATCTGATCAGTCTTCTGGGTGTCAGTTTGGCACATAAAGACAGTCCTGAAAACGCCTTGTCAGGACGTTGAAATATTTCAGTAAAGGTTGTATTTTTCTCTGGTTAGCCAAATGGTTAAACTAAGGTGTTTTTAACCATTGTAAAGAAAGATGTACAATAACTAAGTTAATCTTATTAGTACATGGATGTTGAACACTTTTTTGGGGGGAAGAAAATATTTTGAAGTCCAGGAACTTCAAATGTGTTCATGTCAATGAGAGAGTACATATGATTTATTCTTTGCTAGAGAATTTGATCTTTTCTGTTTCCTTAGGAGTTTCAGAGACGCTGCAATACTCTCATATCATTAATCGAAAAAGAAAATATGGAAATTGAGGAAAAAGAAAGAGCTGAGAAGAAGAAGAGAGGAGCAAAAGTTCCAGCAGTATGTTTAGCAGCACTTACTTTCCTTTCAGTGGGGCAGAATTTAATTATATTTTGTTTAAAAAATGAAAAAAATTTTAGCCACTGATTGTTTTAGTATAAGCCATTAGTTGAGAGATGGAACTGAAATGCTTAGATTGTAGGTAGGAATTCCTGATTTTGGAGGATTTTAGGGCCAGTTTGTTTATTTGAGAAGAGAGGTTTTTTGTAAGTAGCACTGAGAGACTCTGCTTAAGAAAACTTACTGTTCTACACTCTTTTTACCTGGATGTTTCTGTGATGCATTGGATATGTCCTTAATCTCAGATTGTTTTTCCTCTGCTACACAGTAGTCCCTGGAGAAAGAAATAAGTGCTGCTTTTCTTATTTTAAAGAGTTATCATCTTTAGAACAACAGTACACAAAACAAGGTCCCGATCTTTTCATCCAATCAATGGTGTATGGTACTGTGCTATTAAGACCACGCAATGCAGGACTTGAAGAAAACAAAGGGTAGCAGAATTGAGTGTTTCAGTGTAGGATTTTTGTTTGCCCTTCCTTTTGTGTAGTACAAAGCTGGTTTGAGATATATAATACATTACAGTCACTTATCTTCATTTTGCATGGTTAGTCATGTACTTCAAAACTTGAATATGTTGTATAATGCCACCATTTGCTTGAATTTTTAAGAAAAGTTTTTCTTCTTTTTAGTCACAGAAGAGAAAAGCAGATTTGGCCACTGAGAACTCTGGGAAAAAGGATGCTAAGAAAGTGAAGTCGTGAGCCTGAAAACTGAATGCTAGATATAAAAACTGCCACTTTCTTCTCTCCATCTACAAGTATTAATTGCCAACTTCTTTGTATTCATGGTACTCTCCCCCAAATCCTATGGTTTCATTTTGCAAATTTTGTATATTTTACAATGCCTTTCTTTACCTAAAATGTGTAGCTTTATATTTTATGCATTCCAGTATTTTTGTGTACTGTATTTTGTGAATTTCATGTCTTCAGCAAAATTCACTCAGTCCTTGTTTTTTTGAAGCTTGTGCTGAGGTTTTAGCTTTTATATGTTTTATATGCTGCTGCTTTGAAAGAAAACCTAGATTCTATAGCTGTATTATTGTTGTTTCATATTTTAAATTTATATGGCTGTGGGAAAATAAATTGAATTAAAATTATTTGAAGAGAAAAATACTTCACCTTTGTTTTCCCTCCCCTCTCTCCATTTTCTGCACAGCTTTGCTTTAGAGTGTGTGTTAAGGTTTGTATAATTGTGCCTTCACCATCGATCATATTTCTTTTCAGAAGAGTACATAGATAGGATCAGGAGCATGACAAAACGAAAAATCTGATTAGACTGACATTCTTGTTTGCTGTCAGATGTCAATTGACATTTTTTTTTCAAAACTATTCAGAAGGAAAGCCAGCAAATACTTATACATACTTTTTCTTTATTGACATTGGTTTCTGCTGGGCTGCATATATGCTTAAACACAGAGTGTGGTGTTTTTCTGAATGACCTCTAGAAGAAACCTTTTTTGTTTTATTTTTATTATTATTTTTTTAATATGAAAAGGCATAATGAACTGAGGTTTAATAAACCTAATAAGCTGAAGTACTTCCCTTGCAGCTTTTTTTTTAAGTAACAAAGTAATTCATCTGCTGGTTAGTAGGTTGCTCAGCTATGCTGCCTTGTGCTAAAAGATCTTGGTTGCTTAAATTACCTCTGCTTTTACCTTTGATTCAACACGTCAGTCAGAAGCAATGGGGATATGTTATGGAGTGCTCCTTTTCAGTATTTCCATTTTAAGGAATGGATGAAAGTGCTGGATGTACCTTATTTTGACTTTGCAGGAGTGGCCTTTTATTAGGTGGTTCATAGTTTCTGGTCACCTTGGAGTCTCTGCCTTTCTCAGATCAGTGGAACAGTGACTGTGGCATCTAATGTTTTACTTTAATCTTCTGTCTCTGATCTGGTGTTTAGTATGGACCTTGCTGCAGTGAGACATGCCCTCGTAATGTCAAGTCTAGATTAATGCAGCGTGCTTTTACATGGTACTCGCCTTGAAGAAGACTTGTGCATTTCTCCTAGCGCAGGCTGCTTCCTTCTTGAGTGCTTTGGGATGATAAAGCACTCCATATTTCATGCTTTGCATTGCCTACCTGCTTCTTTATTTGTAAAATTTGTAAAAAGAGCCTTGGAAAGCTCTTGAGTTTTAGGATACAGTTCTCTCCATATGCTTTTGTGGCAATTGAAATCTATTGGAATGTCTTTTACGTTTTGTGGGATTAATCTCTTTAAGCTTAATGATGAGTAATTTCCAGCCTTTCTTTGGTGGTCTGAGTTTAAGGTTTGGGGCAAAATGGGTGTGATTATTTGTTTAAGCTTTTTGCAAGATAACTAATTTGACTTTTGTATTTTGGACTGAAGCTTTCATTTGGGGACCAAGTTACTAATTATTTGTACTGGGCTTTTTATTTGCTTGTAGTTATATACTTTATTTGCTTGTAGTTATAAATTATATACTTGTAGTTTAAAAAAGGATTTTCATCCAGAGAGCTGAGACTATTACACGTAATGATTGGGGACAACTTTCAGATGAAGGTTACTGATGGGTGTTGATATATACTTTTAAATGACTATGTAACCCAGAGGGATACGTATGCTCAAAAAAGGAGGATGTCTTTTCAAATAATATTTTTGATATTAGAGTGGTTGACATCCTCTTTTATCCTTGGGGGAAGGAGATCTAGTGTAATTATGCAGGCTGGAAAAAGGCTACATAGCTACGTACAGATAATCACAAATCCTGGAGCATTGCTTTTAACAGAGAGAGAAAGATGCCTTATTTACATTTGCTTTTCAGCTCCCATGTCATTCAGTAACTTTATAACCTGAACTTACAAAAGCAAGTAAAAAGAGGGAAATGAAGGCTTGAAGAGCCAACTGAATTTTTGTTGAAATGCATCGCTACATTTAGGTCTTATTCTATTGCTCCTGTTTAGCATAATTGGGTGAATATTTTAATGCTTTCAGTCTCAAAATAAGTGTATTCTGTTTTTTCTGTTTATTGCAAATTTGCTTTGTTTCACTTGCATGTTCTTGTGTATCTAGTTTCTCTGTGTATTATTATTTGCAAAGTATATGGGAGATGTTAGAATGATGATATCTCAACTTGTCCTTTTATGCAGATTTCCTGGTTTCACTTACCGTTTGAGATACTGTTCATTTTTCTTCTCCTTTGGTGACATGATATACTAGCTATATAGCAGAAGATCATGCAATTGTTCTTTGAGATATTATCCTCTTGATCAGACAGCTTCTCTGAAGAATGATAGATGCTCCCAGGAACTATTTGTTATCTCTTATAGTCTGTAGTTTCTAGTTAAACTAAATGTGCTGTTGAACAACAGTCCTTCAGAGCACTTGTGTACTATGTACTAGTTCCTCAGCATAGTGAATCTTTCCATCCATCACGTCTCACAGTGATAAGTAAAGAAAATTGCAACAGCTGCTGGTCAGGATTAAAGTAAAATGGATCTTTCCTTTCCTTTTTCTTTCTTGTAGTTGAAGAAGTACACAGAGCATGTGCCTAGCAGTATCTAAATGATATGCTGCTGTGACTCGGAGTTAGACTGAAATAAAGAAATCTTCCTGCTTTTAACTACTGTTTTCTTAGATAAGCAATACTGTTTGTAAGAGATTTGTAAGCATTGAATGTAATGTGATACAAAGAACTTCGGAAAATTCTGGGCCTTTAGACAACTCGGTGAGCGCCAAACAAATTATGTGAGCTGGTGTCACAAAAAGTTTGGAAATAATGTCAGGTCGCCTTTTGAGTAGACAGCTGAAATTTAATTGTGTTAGTTTAGCATCAGGGTTGAAGAAAGAAAAAGTGCAGCAACCATTCAGCACCATTCACCAATCAGGCAGTGCACGTAGCAAATACAGGGAGAGGTCACACAGCTCTTGTGTTCTTTTTCCTTTCGCAGTCACTGGTTTCAAATTACGAGTCCTTTATTTCTGAGCTAGACATGACATTAGCGATGATGGTAGTCATACAGCTGACCATCTTCATTATTTTGTTTAATTTCAGTTTATTATAATGAGATAGAGAAGAAACGAAGCTCTCTGCTGATGATAACCCATCTTTAGACGCTACTTGCAAAAGTAGCGTTACTATACTAAAGTATCAATTAAGAATTTTTCTTGTAAATTAGCATTGCTTGTTTGATTTAGTGATAATGCTGGTTATGGATTTTAAAAAATCATTTTTTTCTCTGAGATCAGAAGTGAGGGGTACAGTATATGGAAATCTATACGAATCTTTCTAAATATCTGAGGGAAGTAACTTGTGTTACACAGTTCCTGCAGCTCCTTCAGGTCCTGCTCTGCACTGCCAGGACCCGCAGTCTATCTGCGGGGTGCACAGGTACTCTCTCTGCGCGCCTCCTGCCCAAGTTCAGTGGGAAGATTAAGGATGTTCAGTGATCACAAAATAATTCCCAAACTAAAAAATAGGTAGGCCTTACAGATTGGAAAAGCGTATGGAATTTGCAGCCAGAAGTGTTTACGAAAATACAGAATGACAGATGCTTGGTGCAGACACGGAAGGAACTGATTGCTGGAGTCTGATCTGGGTAAGATACTGGAGCTAGGCAGTAGTTACATTTCACCTAAGTTTATCTACTCCATGTACTTAGCTTCAAGCATGTATGTAAATACTTTGGTTGGTCAAAGTTACAATGTTTGATATACTCCTTTCTGCAAAAAAGTTTAATTTTAACTTGGTTTGCATATTTTGAAGTGTAATGTATTATCTTTTAATTGCATTTGCATGATGTCCTTCATTTCATACTGGCCTTAATAGGAGTAATATTTGCTGCCTCAAAGATATATCTACATAGTGTTGTCGAAGGATAACTTCTGAACTTTTTCGAATTCAGAGTTGTTTGTTTAGTTGTACATATATGAAAATAAAAATTAATATGAACCTTTAATCTTTTGGTAACCACACTTCTGGTACAGATGGGCCCATGCGCTTGAAATCAAATGATCTTTTGAACAGTTTTGTTTTGGTTGCTCCTGTTAACTTTCAGGCTATTGTAGCTGGACTTTATTGGGGGGAGTGGCTGCCCCGCATCTGCTTTCAATCTTTCTTATTTCCTTTCATCTAAAATAAAATGCTAGTAGTGCCTGTATTTTTGTGACAGCCTTACTTGTGTTGTTTCTTTGTATGATATATTAATACAGTGTATGTTGATGATATATTAAAGTATATTACTGTTTTTCTGTTATTCCATACCTCTGGTGTGTTACTGAAATAAAGGAGATGGACTGGTAGGGACCAGGAATTTTCCCTTGCAACCGACCCTGTTGATCACTAGCAGGCATGGTAAGTATTTATTCTGCTTGGAGAGGTGCATGTCCTAAAGGAGTGCTTCAGCTCACCACTTTTTTCCTGGGATGACCCATTAGAAAAAGGAGAGACAGGTGGAGAAATCCATGCTTGGATTCTTCCATGCAGGAAGACCAGTTCATCCTGACACTAGTTGGTAGCAATTCTGTCTCCTTCACAGTGACTTTGGCAGACTTCACTCTCTTCCAGATGAGGCACCTAGAGCTGGGAGTACAGATATGGCATCACCTTACTTTGTCCCCAATTATAGGACAAAGCCGTTTTTAGGTTCAGTACAAGAATGAAACTAAACTAAAATATCTTCCAGATAGCCTGATACTGAATGGACAGCTGAAACGGGTAAGTCTTCCTGCGTAACCTTTCTAGAGGATGATCCCATAGCTAGTTTCTATTTCTTACAGATTCTCTGTGGCTGTCTCGTGGCACCAAGGCCTACTGTTTCCAAAATCTTTGTGGAAGCAGTACCTGTCAAGTCTTCTGGAGAAGCTGCTCTGTCCAAACATCTCAGTTTTTACTCAGATCAGCCATCCTGTCTGAGATCTACACAGCAGTTTCTCCCTTTGGAGAGTCTGAGACACTTAGGGTAGATCTACACCATGTAGTGGAATGACATCCAGTGATAGATCATAAACTGACTTAATAAATAGGTTTTTTTAATGTTAACAAACATTAAATCATAAACTGGTATTTTCCAAGTCAGTCTTTTTAAAGGGAGGATTTTACTAGGATCTTAGGTAATAGTATAGAAATTTTACTTTCACTCTCTCTGCTAAGGCAGTTTTGTTCGTTTTGTGACCCATGTTGGTATGAGCACTGTGCATGTGTTTTTGTCTGGGCACAGGGAATGTCTTTACGGGGCTCTCCCTGTATGCAGAGGAGCCGGAGAAACTGAATGTTTCATATTCATATGAATATTCATATGCTTTAGATGTGGATGGACAATCGCAGAGCATTTCTCTCTAAATATGCATCTTATGAGGCTGTAAGTTCACTATCCAAGACCAAATATCTGGAGGAAAGTGTGGGCGACTGAGACTCATGGCGAGGGGACAAGCCTGGCTGCAAGCTTAGAGGCAGTGAGAAGTGCAGTGGAACTTGGTCTCGTCACCTGACGATGATCATAGCTGTAAGCACTCAATGTTTTGAGGCAGGCTAGGCACTATAGAAACCATTTTATTTCTGCGTGGCAGTTTCTTGCCTTAAGAAAACAGGGTGGCAAGTCATCTTCATTTGTCTTCTCCATTGTTAATTAGGTGGATGCTGCTGGAGACCACAAAATTTTAAATTCTGCTCCAGACTGTCATAAATTGTGTCCATGATGTGTCATCTTTCTCCAGTGAGGCCACTTCTCAGGGAGGGTGGAGAGTGCAGTACGGCTGCTGTTACATCTCTTTCCCCAGAACTGTAGCATTCGCATTTTCTTAAAGGCCATTCTGGCGCCCTTCTGAATTTTTAGATACTTCTATTCTCATGTCTTTGTTCTTTCAGGAATAAAATAATCATGAAGACAACAGTGCTTTAACAAAACTGTAGTTGATTCTGATGCACACAGTCCAAACTGTGTTGTGCATGGATTGGTTTTGAATTTCATGAAGCTTTTACAAGCTTCGAGAGTATGTCCATGCCATAAATGATCAGCCCTCACTTCTAAATAAGTAGAGGTTAGCAACCTGTCCAGGCAACGACTCCATTATAATTTGGGATCCTTGAAGATAAATTGGTTCTTGTAAGCTTTTAATTGTCATTTGCCTTGAGGAATTGGTTACAAAACATTATTGTCTTGTAGTAAATTCAACAATATAGTAAATAGCTATATTAGTAAGCCATAAACTTTATATTTATTATCTGTGTGTCAATAGTTGTTTGTTATATGTACATATGGATAAAACTTGACAACTTTGCTTGTTACTCTACTTTTTTGGCCTAAAATAACTTTTCTTTACCTAACACATTGTTAGATGAATTCACATACCATGGGAGTAGGCATGGGAAGAACATAGAAAATTCAAGTTTGTTTTCCAGCTCTTCACTGATAGTGTCTTATTTTTCCTTTAGTGAAAATATCTGAATAGATATTGCATGGGAAGTGCTCTTGTCCTCTTTTGAAGAAAGTAGTTTCTCAGAGATTTGGAGACACCTTTCATAGACCAACATTTTCTTAGTTGAATACCTTAATATAGTTCAGTTAATTGGGGGCATGACTCAACAGCCTGGTACCTGTAATTTCTTTGTCACAGTGGTATCCAATGAGACCTCGTATTAGGTACCTGGTTTAGGTGATGCCACGGAGCAGTTAGGTGTTTCCCAGCTTAATTTCCAGGTGTTTGCGTTTCACTTTAAAGATAGCGTTTCAGCTGGGTGTTTTGTGCTGCTCCATCCCGGGGTTTTGTGCAATGTCCTCTCTCCCTACGGTCTCTTAGGAAGGGTCGTTGCTAGATCTGAAAGGAGGAAACACGAAGATGGACACCAGTGCGGTCGCAGGGGTCTCCCTGCCTGTTGTGCACAGGGTGTACCCATAGTAAATAAAACAGATAGATGTTGTGTTTAATAAAAACAGAGCTATTGGTTGAGAGGAAGCCTCCGCTTCTGAGCCTCATGTTACGTCTTGCTGGGTCAGTTGTTATCGTGGATATTTTCATGAGAAGGCTTCTTGGAAGTCCATCCAAATTCATAGGTAGCTTGTTTTGGTGCAATTCCTCATCATTGTGCAAACACCACTATCGTAGCTGGCTCCTCTTTTGACACTTGAGAGATAGAGATAAAAGACTGAAACTTTGAGAGACTTGTCCATGCCGGCCTGGGGTGAGAGCTGTGCTGGGAAACGCACGGTGCAATTATCTAGAGATTGACTGTATTTTTATCCACAGTAACTGAAACCTAAATTAAAGGCTCTCTGATTTGCTGTCCAGGAAGTGGAGTTACCCCTTAAGGCTTTAGAAGCTGTGTGTTCATTTTCAGGACATAATCTAGCTTTTAAACTTAAAGACAGCGTTAGACTTTTCCCCTGTTTTGCTGTTCCTGGTTGCTGCTCCAGCAGCGTTGTGCGTTCAGGCGGCAGGCGATGTTGCTAGATTTGGAAGGAGGAGCTGCGGAGACGGAGCCGCTCGGTTTCCAGCAGAACGAGGCCGCCGTCGTGGCCGTGCTGGCACGCTGTGCGTGTTTGCTTGGATTTTTTTCTTGGCAGGGCTGTAGTACAACTGTTGCCTCTGAATTTGCCCGTCCTCACCCAAGGTACGTGCAAAGTGCTCGGAGAGACAGAGGCACGTCACATGAGGGGTGATTTGCCTAGGCCTTCCTGCCAAAAACTTGCATTACATTTAAGATAAAAAGTCTCCGTCGGAGTTTCAGCTGTAAGTTGTTGGCTGATGGGCACTTGGTGAAATGCTTGGAGCTGCTTCGGAGCTGGCACCGGGCCCGCTCTACGTTCCCGGGCGTCCTCGTGCTGCACGGACCGGGATCGGCACCATAGCAGCACTTTGTTAGCCAGAGAATTTTGCTTTAGTGACTTAGTGTTTCAATTATATTGCTGGAATTCCAAAAAATGTGAGTAAATAACAAGACTGCCCTTTCAAAACAAATTATTTCAGCATTTTTTTTATAGCTTCCATAGTTAGATGTCTCTGATATAATTTGTCTGTATTTAGCTTACAAGGTGATTTTATTAGGCTCTGAAATTCACCTTACCATCAGTAAAATTGTTTGAATGCACATGTGGAAAAGGTACAAGAAATTCCTTTAGTTTAAATATCAACCTGCAGACTCAACAATTTCTTTTCATATTCAAAAGAAATTTAATTTTAGCTTTTTGTGATATTTGTTGCTAATTAACCGCTATGTGCACTGTATCTTATTATTCTACAGGCCTGAAGATTTTCTGCTGGAAACAAAAGGAAAATCAATTTCAGCAAATTCAGTTGTTGCCTTCTGATTAGGTTACGGCACTCAGTGTAAATTCTGTTTTGAATTTATGTTGCCGATCAATAGGCGCAATTATTGATTTAGGACATACGAGGTAAAAAGTGAGCAAGTTTTTGACTTTGTTTTGATAACATGACAGACATCATAAATTTTATTGAGCTGCAAGTTACTTTGCAGTGAACCTGAGGCGGAACCAGGAACTCGAGGACGACGTCAGGCTGCCCGGCTCGCGGGTGGCCATCGGGTTTCCTGGGAGTGCTGCCCGGCGGGTGGCCGTTTCGAGCCCCGGGGGTGAGGGTTGGCTGCGGGGCCTGGGTCCCTGCTGGTCTCCTGTGGAAGCTGGTGGGAGACGGGAAGTCGTCCTGGCTACGATGCTCTCGTCTCTTCTGTGCGTTTTGTGCAACTTTGCTCAAAGCGCTGCGTTTCCAGGCGCCGGCAGAGCCACGGCTGCGCCACGTCCTGCGCGAGGGGCTGGACGTGTGCCGAATGTCGGCTGTTTGCATGTGGTCAGAAGGTCTTGCTCAGTGGAGGAAACTAGAAGTGACGTGGAACTGGTAACACCTTTTCTTAACACACTGGAAATTACTGTTTTTTTCCCTCTGGGTTGGAAGTAAAACACTACCCCCTGAATTCCTCCAGGATCTTTAAGTGGGCACGTGATCCCTCATCACAGCCAGGTGACCGTGTTGTCGCCGATCGCAGCCCCCCGTGTGCCACCGAAGCGTGGCTGCTTTGGGTGAGAGCTCGACTGCGGCGTGCCTCATCAGCAAGGCCGTGAAGTGCCGCTGGTGACTGCCACGGGGCAGCGGCCGTCACGGGAGCAAGCTTGAACCTGCTGGGCGGCCCGGGCCCACCGAGCCGCCTTCGGGAGGGCACCGAAGCTGCCGAGTCCGGCCCCCCAAAGCGGCGGAGAGCCCGGGAGAGCCTGCCCTGCCGTTAGCGCGGTGGGGTGAGCGTCCTGCACCGCGGCCTGGCCGAGGCCGCGCTGGTGGAGCACGTGCCTGGTCTCCGCTGCACTGCTTCTGGATGCAGGGAGGTGCCTGGGACCCGCGATCGGCCCCGCTGCCAGGCCGTCTACGTGCTAAATTTGTTCTTGATTTAACAAGCTTTGAGACCTTTGGCGAGGGTGGCTATAGAAATTATAGTTCTCATTAGGAATTAGTTATAGTAATAAAAGTTGAGAAATTACAGAATTTTTACTGCTTTCATGGATTTGGGTCACTGCTTTTAAAAATAGAGCAAAAAGCAAGGAGAAGAGTTGATTGAGGACACAGTACCCTTGATCAAATGGAGGCAGAGCCCAGCTGGCAGGAAACCTATTAAAATGAGAGACAAAATAAGACAGTCAGCTTTGTGGGATGGGGACCACGTTCCTGCTGGAGATCAGAGGATTTGCATCAATCACAGCAGCAGCCACCGCAGGCTGTGAATAGGAGGTCCTGGGCAAAGACGTAGTTTGTGTCTGTATCTCAGCTAGATAGAAATAAATACAGGTACCTCATCAAAGAGCCAATGATAACAAAAGTTAAAGTGTATGTGAACTGACCTATCAAAATATTGAGCTCGGGAAATGTTTCACCTGTTTAAGCCGAGCTGAGGAGGTATCTCTAAGGGTGGCTATATCTTCAAAATGGAAAAATGAAGGCAGCCTGCTATTCCAGTTAACTGTTCCCCTAATGGCCATCTAGGAGAAAAGAGCCCATTTAATTCTTTTGTATGAATTTTTGCTGCCAGTTTCTGACTGCAGCAAAATGATGACATTTATCTAGGAAGTCAGAGTCCTTTCCCGCTCTGTGCCGGCGGACGGGACAAGCGCTTCCCTCGGGGCCTTCGGCGATGCTCGAGGTCCGGGCTGTCCTCGGCTGCGCTGCTCTGTGGCTGCGACCGCCTCTTGCCCCAGCTGAGCTGCGTCTGCAGCACCCGCGGCCACGCTCTGGGCTGCTGCCTTGGCCACGGGGCAACGAGAACCCCAAAAGCGAATCAATTCCTCCTTACTGCAAGCACTGCTCATTTGGTGGATGCGCTCTGCCCATCATTTGTGTTTGTTAAAGACAGAACTTGCTCCTCTGGGTACCAAGGCACTTAAACTTTTTTTTTTTTTGGCTGTCAAAAGTGAAAACATTGATGAAATTAAGTAGAGTTTGTCAAGTGGCCCGAAAGGTGCTCCTGCAGTAAGGCCTCGCAGAAGAAGCCATGTTCTGCCTTTACTGTTGGGCTGTACAGTCGCTTGGTTTCCTAACTGTCTGGATATCTGGATGATGACTCCCATGATGGCTTTATTTTGCATATTCATACAACTCAGACCATGCAAAGAAGCTAATTTTTATGCCTGCATTTCTTTTTGGTCAGCAGGCATTGCAAAGTCTCCTCTGCCAGCCTGCAGAGATGATGGGCTATTGTAGCCCAAGCTGCAAAGCTGTCGCTTGCTTCATTCAGGCCCGAGCCGCTGGTGGGCCTGGGGCCGGGCACCCGGGCTTCTGGTTGACTCCTCGGTGCTGCTCGGGAGCACGTGCAGCATCTGCTCCTCGGGAGAAGAGCCTGGCAACGGTTTCCTGATGGTTTCATCAGAATGAAATGAAATCAATGTTTCAGAATTAAAATGATTCTTAAAATTCTTCCTCGTGCTGTGGAAGGGGCAGGTATGTTTATTTTTAAGTTGATAACTTCTATAACTTCAGTGAGTGCTGGGGGCTCGGAATAACCTAGGCAAGGGCAAGGGTGAGGATCGAGCTGGAAAAGCATCTTTTGACTCCATCCGTATGGACAAGGCATGGAGCTGCGTGCCAGCCCAGGCCCCGTGCCCTTTCAGGCCGTGCTGGGCTGTGCCGGGTGGCAGCGGTGGCAAGAGACCGCAGAAACGCCCGGGAGGGCAGAGGCGCCCGGGGACACCGCGGCTGGCACAGGCAGAGCTCGGCGCTGGCAGCGGACGGGGTTTTCCGCTCTGCGGGGAATGACGCGCGGGTAAGAAATCACGACTGGCATTGGCACATAAATGCGAACTGTCATTCCCATAACGTATTTTCCCCAGCTGGGTTTAACTTTCCAATGGGAATTACAGTTTCACCAATTTAACAAAACCTGCGTAAATAACTCATCTTTTTTTTTTATAAATGTCTGTTAAAGAAATCTGTAATGAAGTACTGGTAAATGACATTTGTAGAGGAAACACTGTTGCAAATAATGGGAAAATTGCAGATGTATTTTATACCTCTTCCAAAAATCAAAAGGTCTCATAAATACAGCCTGTAAAAATGTCTGTGGAAGAGTTAACATAACTGTACAAGCAATAAGCCTGACCTTTCAGTGTAATTTATTTTAGATTTGCTCAATCCTTTTTTATTAAAACTAGCACATCTGAAGCAGAATTAAATCCTATTATAGCAGCTCTGTGATTGTATCAATTTTTCTCTGCCATGGCACACTTTATTAAAAGTTACTTTGTTTCATATTGGCTAACACAATCAGGGGAGTAAATGAGGTTTTGCGGTCTTTGGTGAAGAAAGCAGCCCGTGGGTGCTCTCCTTGACAGCGGTGCAGATGGCCATGAGGCACGGCTGAGTTTCAGCCCCAAAGCAAGCAGCTCGGGTATTTCTTCTGTGCACGTCTGCAGGGAGGTAGGGAGACGCAGGTCCCAGTTTTGCGCCGGTGCCCAGGGACTGCGTTATGCAGCGGCAGGTGCGCTTTCCCGTTAGCAAAAATGTTCCCACGATACCAAACCCTGAGAGCAGCTATTTATATGAGATGGGCCCCCTTAAAATGAAAAATTTTCTTCTCAGTTCCATGTGGTGAACTTAATGTACATCTCAAACTAGCAAAAAAAAAAAGTACGTTGAAGTCCATCTGGAATAGCGTAGAGACGGTTATATCTTGGTTAAGCAGCTTGAGGTCGTTCTCATAGGCTGGAACCTGAGCTGCTTACTCAACTTAAAATCCAATAAGCTCATTTTTCACTGGTTATGCAGCAGCCAAGAACAGCACGTACTTCTGTAGAATCTTAGTAGTGTCCCTATTAATGCAATCGGAGATTCTTGAGAAAAGCCTTTTTGTTCTGGTACCTCTGAGACTTGCCCCAGGACCCCTATGGCCGTGCAGACTGCCCGTGGCTGCGGCACAGGCTGCGCTGGTGAAGCTCAGCCCACCCCGCGCCCGCGGCCCCCATCGCCGCCCGCACCGGCCCCGCAGCCCAGGCAGCTCTCGCGCTGCCCGCGGGCGTTCGCTCTGGGAGCACGTAGCTGCTGAAGTGCTCGCAGGGCTGCTGCCCTCGCGTGGGTCCTGCCGGGCTCTTTGCCCCCTCAGTGCCCTGCAGCGCAGAGCCAGGATGGATTGCAAGGAGGGGGTTTAGACGGAGCCAAGCATTTGCCAGGTTTAAAGCCTGCCTGGCACTTTATAACTGCCCGGGATCTAGTGCGTTTTGGAGTATTTACTGCTTCTGTTTATCGGGCCGTTTACTACTCCGGTGTCAGTCTGAGCAGCCTTGCTGGGCGTATTTCCACGCAGATGACATGTTTACAGCCAAGAGTAAGAACCGACATATTTTGTGTGTGCAGGTTAATGCCCCCGAATCAGCTGCTATAAATCATTACAGGCGGGTAGCTGGGAGGAGAACCTTTTCCCCGCCTGCGATTTGTTTTGTAGAGCATCAGGGCATGATCGGGCCACACGGCCGAGGTCACCGGTTGCCTCCTCTGCTCAGCAAGGGCGAGGGCCAAGCTGCCTTCCTGCCCTCTCCCGGGCCCGTGGCGTGCCCGTGCCCGTGCCCGTGCCCGGCTGCGCGGAGCCTCGAGGTGCTCTGCCGAGCCCTGACGTGCCGCTCGGTGTTCCCACCAGCGCCCTGATTTTGCTCAGGCCGCAGGGCAGCTTTCACGACAGTGCTAGTTTTCTCCCTCAGTAAAACAAAGTAGCTCAAGTTCTGGCCCTAAATTCAGTTTTCCAATTTGGAAAAAATCTCTAATAGCCTTCTTCCTTTAAAATACCATAAATGTGTTATTTCACAGGAGTAAAAGTGACTTTACATGCATATCAGGCACCGAACGAGGCCCCTGGGCAGTATTATTGGTGGTGTGGGACTACATAGAGAAAAAATGGCTTATTGCTTATTGCCACCTGCCCACAGCTGACCTTTCCAGGTGGAATTTGTTTCATCTGGTGCATCTGGAAACTGTCCAAAACCGGCTGCAGTCTGCTAGGTTTCAGGACTGTACATATTTCTTTAGAGAAACCCAAATATTTGTAAGCGGAGGAAAAGGAGAAATTTTTAGAGCAATATAGCCTATTCGTCACTGAACCAGATCCTGTTTCTAGCAGGTAGCGTTGGGTTATAAAGGCTGTCTTGAACATTCACTTAGAACAAACTTAATTCTGGTGACAAATAACGCGCTGACAAAGCCCGATGCCTTGAAATCCTCTGCTCCGTTATTGAACAACCCTGTTACAGCCTCACGGGAGCAGACTGTCCTTAGCGGAGAGGAAACTCTTTGGAAGCGTGAGGGTTTGTTGCTCACCACAAGCAACCTTGGCCTTGCCACTAAGACACTCCGTAATGTTACTTGTACTGGAGGCACAACCACAAAACTCATTTCACATGGACCATTGAACACCATTAGACTAGAAATTTTCCATCCCTGCCCCTGGACTGAATTTGAACCGGTGGCCAGGCCGCGAAGTGCACTGTTGCAATCCTCTGGAGCCGGCAGAAGGTTTGTTTCCATCCTGCAGAGCGCTTTCCCTATGCCAAAAAGCAAATTAATCTGTCAGTGGGACTAACCCTGTGTGTCTCAGAAGTAAATGCAATTTTCAAATACAGAAGGGCTATTGGACAATGTTCTTGCATCCTGAGTTTCGAATGTCAGAAAATTATTTTCACATCTGAATGGTTATGCTTTTCTGTATGAAAAGAGTCAAGCAGGTACTTTCAGTACTTTCAACCTAAATGACTTTTACTTGACAGTAAAAAGATGGGCAACAGTAATTCTCTCTCTTAATGTAGGAGTCTCCTCCTTCCACCAGGCAAGTTTTTTTTTTTTTTTTTTTAATTTAAAGGCAGAGTAGACAGAAAAGTTATGGCTATAAACGCCACACACATCCCTTCACATTTTTGAAATTTTGTGTTGATGTGTCAGGAGCTGAATCTGATTACTTCTGTCATCCTGATCGTTGTGGGTTTTGCTTCTCTTTCTGAATCTTGTACTCGGTCCAGGGAAGAGTCAGGGAGGCAGATGATTTGATTGGAGAGGCAGCTGCAAAACTGCCAAAGTCTTTTATTATGCCAAAAGGCCCAACAGTTTTCAGCTGTCTTGAACTGCTGGAGCGCCAGTGAAGTCAGGGAAGCCACATCAATTTCTTGCATCAGTAGAAGATTTGCTCTTCTGAGGCTAAGACTCCACAAAACATCTGCTTGGACCTCTTGCTCAGTACAGGGTCTGTGGCCGAGGGACTTGACCTTATAAACACAGCCCAGTTCCAGTGAACATTTCTGAGTGGAATACTAGATGGTGGCTCACTGCTAAGAAAGTTTATTTTCTGATGTCTCAAGGCAATATAGGTTAGAGAAGCTGTTTATAATGCTGTGCTTTATATTAAATGCCCATGATGACAGGTCCACAAAAATAATTAGTTAAATAAATACTCAGATGTCGATGCTCTGGCAGGAGATAATCAAAGGAATTATCTGTATGCAAAAGGACAATTTAAGCTGAGAGCTTTCACAAGGATAATCAATGTCAAATCTACCATTACCATTGATTTAGGCATAATTAGTTTGGATGAAGACAAAAGACTGTCATCAGAAATAATAAATTGAAGCATAACATCTAATTCAACAGTCAGTAGATTCCATCAGAGATGTTTGAAGAAGGTGTTTTGATCTCCTGTGCTGATTGCGTGACTCGATGTGTTAGCTGTGGCTGCATTTGCTGGCTGGTTTGATCCTCGGATGGCCCAGACCTGGGGCTACCGCAAATCTCTTGTTTCTGCCTTTCCATGACAGCATTAAGCCACCAGCTTGTTTCTGTTCTTGTATTTGGAGAGCTCTGCGCTGAAACAACCTTTCTTTCCTGTTACTATGTTTGGGATTTAATGTGCCTCCTTCCCCATCTGGTGTAAGACTGGCTTTGCTTTTTGGATCTGCTACTAGCTTTTAAAATCTCACATAGCCACTCGCTGGCTGCTTGTGAGCTCTTCTGCTGCCTCAGATTCTTGGTGTCACCTTTTTGCTCCTACATGGTTTGAAGCTCTTTCCCCTTACCCAGTGGACCAAGCTTTCTTTGAACTCTGTTCCCCATGTGCCCTGCATCTTGTCATCTGTAAAGCAAAGACCAGTATGGTCAGGTGGTCCCCTAATCCACCAGAAAATGTGTATGACAGGTCCAGATTCACAGATCATATACGTTATTGACCCATCTGCAGATATGTCCCAGACTTGATTCCTTCTCGTGCTAGAGCAGCTTATGTACTTAGTAATGGAGACCTCCAGTTCATAACTTCCACATTAGCCGAGGTGCTGGTTGTTCCTCTAACGTTTTGCCCTGTCTGTTAGGCATCCAGTGTATGCGCCCTGCTGTAGCCGGCTCCGTGAAGCGCAAAGCAACCTAGCATCTCACGGCGAGCAAATCAGAACCTGCTCTCTTACTAGAAAACAGGAGGAAACAACCAGCAATGTGCAAGAAAAGGGAACAGACTGGGACAAAGAGGAGTTTGAGGATCAGAGGGAAGAAGCAGTTCAAAACAAACCCCTTCTAAGGTGAATGTAACCTTCCGTTGCAACCACCTTCGTTCTAACGGAGACCTTGGTTTTACCTGCATTTACCAGCACTTTCCATATTTTTCTACACTGAGTTCTGACCCTGCACTCAATAGAAAACATACTGAGCACAGGGTCCACTGACTTCAGCTGAGCCATATGAGCTTCTCCCAGTCAGATGTGTGCCCCTGTGTTTTGTTTTTTTTGGTTCCGGGGACATGTCAACTACCTTGAGGCTGTCTGTCTCAGGATGGCCAGGAGCCCCCCTCCAGGGCGGGTAGAAGCAGGTCCTGTGTTCAGGCAACAGCAAGGGAATGAGATGCACTGTGTGGATGGTCCACACTTTCACCATCTGCTTATAAATTTGTGTCAGTTGAGTAACAGCATGTGGAAAAAATGTCCTTGAAGGTACTGGCTGAGTGACTTTCTGCTGGAGTCCTCAGGGATCAGCATAGCAGACTGCCAAAACACCAACACAGGCACTGTGAAAAATGTTAAATGTGGATGGAAAGTGGCCAGAGGTGTGAAAGCACTATCCAACTGGACAGCCTAAGCTCTCCAGGCAATCCAGCTCTGTAAATAAATGGAAGTAAATAGTTTCCACCCTTTCTACTGAGATATTTCTTCACATAATAGAAGGTCACCAATTGATTTCTGGCTGATCAGCAGAACCGCTTCCAAGCTGCATAAATTTCACGTGGCCTTTTATTGCTCTTTGTGGCTACTTCTTCCGATGGGCACCTCTTTATCGCTAGAGAAAGCCGTGGAGACAGCACTGCTTGAAGCCAAGGGGAGCGGAGTGCCAACACAGACAATCTGCCCAGGGTTTAGGTAGCAAGAGACCAGAGAAGGTTCTTTAAATTTATTTACTAAGCCAGACTCTAATGTCTTTGAAGTCTTGATCAGGAGCTGGTTCCTCAGATACCTTATGTCAATGTAATCCACTGATACCAGGATGGATTTATGTTGATAGAGGCGCTGGCCTATATATATTTCCTATTTAATTTTCATTTTGCCTTACTGTTTTCCATTTTGGGGAAATGAATTAAGCAGAACTAAGGCTGCTTAGGGGAAGTGTCTCTATGGGATTGAAGGAGAATGTGGCTGAACAAATTTGCTAGTTCAAATTCACAACTGTATTGAATTTGAATCAAGCCTTTCAAATTTCTCCGTGTAAACAAGCTATGGGGGCAGACGGGAGGACTGGGGCAGAGGAAGACCGACTTTATCCTCCCTGCTGTCACCCCCTTTCTTATTGTGCACGTGGCCACTAGCAGGTGCTGGATTGTAGTGCTGGATTTCTTGGGAAACCATCTACCCCTGGATCAAAAAGAAGTTAGGGGTTAATGCTGTCCTCACACACAGCTCAACATTTTCTAGACAGGGAGGACAGGGAAGAGAAAATGCAGGAGCATGAATAACTTCCCGAGGCCTTGATGGTGTCCTGGTTCTCGTCCAGACTGCAGTGGGCTGCCGAGGAAGACTGCACAGCGCTGCTGCTCTGCCTCCCTCCCTTTCCTCCCTTTCTCTACAAAGAGTTAAAAACTGCAAAGATTCTAGGAAACGCAAACAATATGGTTGATAATAAGAAAGTATAAATTAACTAAGGAGAAGGAAATAGCATGTTGAAAACAGATTAGTAAAAAACACAGCCGTGGATGCCTGGATAGCTTTACCAACTAGTCAATTAGAGTCAATTATCACCCTAAAACTCCTCGCACCATGTTTAGTATGCTTGCAGTGTGCCCAATTTAGCCTGCACTGTTTCATAGGTTTACAATTTTCTCTCTGTGTCTGAAATGATCTAGCTGGAGACACCATGAAAGTGCCAAGCATTAAGTATATAACAATTGCAATTCTTTTGACTGAAACCTGATTTGATTCAGTTGAAAATGACTTTAGCGTATTGGATTTACGGTTCATTTAACAAGCGCTGTAGATGTCAATACATTAGTGTAAACCTGATGCAGGTAGTAATTTGGTTTCTAATGAGGTTCCCCAGCAGTATCCAAGTGTGAAAAATGGGACACTCTTCAGCGGAGCACAACGTACACCTGTCTGCGCGCAGATGTTACCGAGGCCGTGCCGCTCCGCTTCCCGGGAGCAGAGCTGCGCCGCGCCTTGCGACGGGCTTCAGAAATGCCCCAGACCGGTGGAAAACTGGAAGCACAGATTGGGAAGAATAAAAGATCGCTGCTTGGAAGTTTTGTTTTAATTATAGATTTAAATTACAACTTTATCTCCCGAAGTCTCGGCTGTGCAGTTGTTGCAGATGCAAAACTCCAGCCAAATGTAATCGAATCGCAGCATCGGCGACCAAGAGAAAACGTTGATTTTAGGGGGTCGCGTGGTGAGACCTCCTCCGTGCATCCAGGCGAGGCCCCGAGCCTAAACGCCCTGGATTTCACACATTTTTTACACCCGGCTTGGGGCAGGGAGTAGAGAGGACACCCCCAGTCCTCATCTCCTCATGCTCCCTGGGTGCCTTGGGCCTTCCCTGGGAATGCAGTGGCAGTCGTTCGGCCCAGGCAAGGCAGCGCCTCGGCCGGGGGAGGCCGGGTCGGAGGAACAGGCCCGCGGTGTCCCGCGCGCTTCGCTCCCGCCGAGCAGGAGGCCCAGCCCCAGATGGCTCCGCCGCGCCCTCCCGGCGCTTCCTCCTGCCTTTCGGGCGACGCGAGAGGCGTGTGGAGGCCGCGGGCCGAAGCCGAACGCCGCTGCCGAAGGGCAATCCCCGTGTAAACGGCTGAATTTCCTCATTTCTGGCAGGATTACATGTCTGTGAGAGGATTAAAGAAAAAAGGGACGAAGTGTGGAGGGATGGCACCAGCGAGGCTGGCCGGGCCTGTCCCCCACCCCTTCTGGCCCTGCAGCAGCTTTTGGGGCTTTTTTCCTGTTTTCCCCCGTGCGGGTGTCCGGGCGGCCGCGGGGCCGTGCGCACGGGGCAGCCGGGAAGAGGGCGACGGCCACATCGGAGCGGAGGGCTGGTGCGCGGCTGCAGGCAGGGAGGAGGTGTCCGGTCCTGCAGAGAACAGCCCTTCTCTGCCTCTCGACTCGCTCCACGTCTCAGCTGGAAAGCCAACTGCTTTCCTTCCTCTGTGCTTCTTAATTTCCTCCCGTTGCTGTTGTTCAGCTGCTAAGCGCTCCGTGCCGCCGTGGGTAACGAGAGGAGCTGCTGCGGAGGAAATGGCGCAGCGTTTTATGCCCTTTTGTAAGCCACGTAAAATAAAGACGAGCTCCTCCAGCCGTGCCAGTGCCAGGACCAGCCTCGTGTGGCATTTTGGCTCCACCGCGTCTCCGGCCCTTGCTGCCGTGTCCCTGCTGGCACCAGCTGCCCGTGAGCGCGGAGAGCTGTTGGCAGCCGTGCTGCTTGCCCACCCCGCTGCCTGCCAGGGAGCCCTTAAAAAACCCTCTTTGGGGGTGGTCATGGAGCACAACACCATCAACAGCAGGGCCTTGCTGTGCTGAGAGGACCGCGGCGGTGACGGGCCCGCGCGGCGCTGTGGGCTGGCGGCGCTTGCGGGGCTGCGTGCGCTGCCGTTTCCGAGCGCTGCCCTGGGTGGGAGCCCGCACGGAAAGTATTCCAAAGCAGCTTTTAAGCTAGATGATCAAATTCTGGGCAGATTTGTTTCTTCAGAATTTAAGTGGCTAAAATGTCGCTAAGTACCGTTTTCCCTGGAAATGAATTAACCTAAATTAAATTAAGGTTACTCTAATTCTGAGCGAGCCTGTCCACACCAGGGCTTAATGCAGTTCAGCTGATCCCTTCAATTTCTGTTTTCAGACTGGATTAGCTCCCCTGAGAGCGCCCTGCCGCAGGCAAGCCCCCGGTTTTGTGTCCCCCTCTTTCAGAGAGAATTTGTGCTCTCGGCTGCAGCACCAGCTCAGAGGAGGGCGGGCGAAGGCTGAGCCACGCTTCTTCACAAGAGACTGTTTAGTGCTCGACCTTCACTTTAGCTTTACCTTTAGGTTTGCTGGGTAGATGAAGATGTTGGATGGTATGTTTTAAGAAATTATTCAGTCCTAGCTGTAGAGCACACAAAAGTACATAACTGCTTTGACTTTGAGAGTATATTAAATATTAAGCCTAAAATATCAGAAGTACTTAAAGTACTTTAACATGCCATGAAATGCTGTATGTATTTATAGCTCTCCTAAGTCAGCTGAAGCCAACAGAATCACAGGCTGTTTTTATTCTGGTGTCTCAGCTGCACAACTGCATTATCTGTAGCTACTTCCAAAGGAATCAATGGAAGTCGCTGGGAGATCAGCATCGTTGCTGGGAAGGGATACACCATATAATGGTTTCTGTGAAAATTTCTGTTGCTGTACCTAATGTCATTAACAGCTACTAATGACATTTAATGCTGGACTGTGATTCTGTCCAGTTAAGCAGGAAACTCCGCCTACGTCAGCAGTGATATGGGATTTATTGTTCTAGCTGGTGGAAACCACTGCAAGCTGGTAGAAGAGACTTCTCGTTCTCTTGTCTACATCTTGAGCTGGGAGACGGTACGGGCCGGTCTGACCTGGAGCGTGCTGGAGTGAATACTGATCATTTGTCAGTCATGCTGCTTCAGAAGATGAGAATCTAGCTGTTGGCGGGCATGGTTTTGCGAGGGTGTTTTGCAAGTTCTTGGATGCTCGCTTTGGAATAGCTGCTCTTCCTAATGACTGCTTTGTTGCCTTTCCTTCCAAAGGTGGCTTAAACTTCAGCTTATGTATCTTCACATTTTTTCCCCCAACCTTTAGAAAAACCAGTCGGATCTCAGTGGCTGTGTTGATTCCCTTTCCTATGGCAGCCTGGTGGGAGGACTCACGTGATTCCGTGTGTTCTCTTTCCTCAAAGAATAAATTCTTCCCAAAATTTACGAGCAAGTGACGTATGTTAGCTTAATTATCTTATTTTGTATTTCCATGTTTAATGAATTCAGGTGTAGTTAATAGTATGGGCATAAGCAACTGCTAAACTAAAATAAGAAAAACTTACTGTTGAAGGTTCACAATACAGAGTTCTCTTCACATCTTTGCCCATCTCTTCAGGCGATCGCTCCTCCTGGGGATGGAAAGAACTGAAACAGTAGGAGACTGCTCTGCCTGCTTGATTAATGGCCTCTTTCAGTATTTGTAGCAAAACAGCGCTTTCTACCACTGCTGTGCGGTATTGGTGTGGGCACCAGTAACCCCTCCACGGCGTTTTGCAGCAGCCAGGACCTCTGCCTTCAGTGCTTTTGTATCCTCACCCTTTTTACTAGGCCAAGGTTGCAGAACTGTGAAGATAATATGACAAAAAAGAAATACCAGCATGATCATCTCCTAATGCTCCAAAATCAAGAGGGAGGTCAAAGCAACCACAGGATTAAAATTAAAAAATGCAGGTGGAGTTATTCTTCTTGTTATCACCTTTGCGCTCTTTTCAAGTCCTTTAGGAAACCATGAAGAAGTTGAATCTTTTAGTCAGTCTGTTTTAATGACAGCGAAGGTTTGATACCACCCCAGGGTTCCCAGCACTGGAGCTTTAGAATAAAGAGCCTTGCTCCATATGTCTGAGAGCTGGCAATCCTGCTCCCTTTCATCATGCAGCTTGATACAAATATTTTGTTTGTCATTTAAGCAAATGTATTTGTTAAAAGTTAATATTTTTTCTTGTAAAGGCTCATCCATCCTGGTATTATATTAGCAATTCTACTTTGTTCTCTGTGAAGCAAGTTTCAGTTTACAGGTACATCTGCTTTCCATTCCACAGCTTAAAGAAAGTCGTCAGGAAAATCTTAAAACCTACTTAATGAAGCCTTTTAAATGCTCATCCTGCACTTTTGAGTGAAGTGCAATTTATATTTCATAAAAGTAGAAGCTGAGCTGCAAGCTGTAAGTAATTATCATATAATTAAATGTCTACTATGAAAGAAATGAAAACTCAGGCTTCTTGGGAGGCTTCCGTGACTGGTTTATGCAATCTCAAATTAAATTACATTTCTTTACCTTATGAATGTTCTAGAGGTACATTAACCCAGTTTGGAGAGACACCGCTGAGACTGCTCAGTCACTTTGGAAGGGAAAGGGAGTTGATCATACCAGCAAATTGCACGGTCCAAGGAGAAGAACACGTGAATATCTGTGACATGTTCTGAAAATACGAATGTGCTTGCCATCTTCTTCTGCAACTCTTGCAGCTAATAACGAGCAAATCATATCATATGGGATTAGTAGCTTAACTGAGCTTCTGTGGTATTAGATTACTGATATATTGCTGGGTTTCAGTGGACGTGATTTTTCTGCCCAGGAGAGAAAAAGATTGTTGATTTACTGGGGTTTTTGGACGTCAGGAAATCTGGACGGGGGGTAACTCTTCACGTATTCAGACTTTCTGTGTACTTACCTAGGCACCCTCTTCCACCTGCCTTAGCAGACGGCAAGTTCGGGGCAGCGCGTCTGCCGGCGCTGGCGAGGGGGAACCTCGGCTCTGGAGCGTGAACTCTTCCACTCGCTTCCCGGGGGACTAACTCTGCTCCTGTTAATAGTTATTCCAGCATATCGACATGTACACTTTGTATTCTTACTACTCATACTGGTGGCATTTTAGGGCTGGAGGGTCATAACTGGTTTAGTTTTACCTGAATGCGGGAAAAGCTGAATTATTGAGACAGGGAGCCCTGACCTAGAGCTGTCCCAGTTTAAGGAGCTGCTCCACTAATAGTCTGTGATGGCTTTATGCAAATGATGAATGAAATATTTTTGTGCACTGACTGAACTGAAGAGCAGTTTCCGTATGACTTAGCTTAAAGCACAGGAAGTGTAAATGTTTCAGCATATTTTTGCAGCATGTTGAGCTTACATGAAACTCCCTCCTTTCCGTCGAGGAAGGGCAGATTTCACCAAGGCTCTCTGAGAAGCTCTGATACTACTCTACTAAAGGGGATTCTTTCAGGTCAAGTGTTTCTTGAATATAAGAACGTAATTTTTATCTGCTCATATGAGGCTGTAACTGCTGATGCCTCCAGTGTACAGTGTAGCAATAGTTAAAAATGTCAGTTCACAGTTGTATACAGGGAGGTGATGACAATGTAATGGTATCCTTTATGGCATGTCAAGGGGGCATATGACTGGTGTTGGCTTTTCTTTTCCCCCTCACTTTTTTCCTAAGGTTAATTACTTAACCTTGACTTCAGGCTGTATTTTTTTCTCATTACATTTCTCCATTATACATTATTTGGTTTGGTTACAGTCACTAGACTTTAACTGCTCTGACATATTAATTTTTAAGGGCATAAGTGACTTCATTAAAATAATGTCCTTCAGATAAGTGTACTTGGCACTGTGATTGGAAGTAGACAAAAAGAAATATGAAGCATCTCTACATTAATAATATATTATGGAAACAAAAAACAGTAGGGTATATATGTAAAAAGCTTCTTAGTTAACTTTTAGAAGTTCAGTCTGTAGCTTGCATCCTTGAATTGGTTATGTTCAATCATTTGTACAGCTGTCAGGATTTTCTTTTGTAATGAGCTTTTAGTCAAAGCTTTGTTTTATGTTTGGAATTTTCCTTCATTTATATGCGGTGCTGGTTTCTTAGTATCCTTGCTTATTGTGTGTTATTTCTTTGCAATAAATGCCAGCTTGTTAAGAGTCTGCAATGAAGAGGACTGCTGTCTGATGGATCTTGATATAAGATGTTTAGTGGAAATAGATTATAGTTCAAATAGGTGACTGGGAGCCACAGCTGCTGTCTTCTTCTCACCTCCTGACTCCTTTCTTCTCTCTGTCTTAAGTGCAGAGCAAGTCATGTTAAATATACGCCGTAATCTGCAGCTGGTGTATCATGGAAAAAGAAGAGGGAGAAGCAGGTAGCTACTCCAGAACAAGCATTATTCTTTCTGTAAAGGTCTTGTTATTCCTGCTGCCAAGAAGCACATTATAATCATGAATGCCTCTTACAGTAAACCTTTAAAGTAAGGTAATGGGATGAGATATACAGTAGGTATAGTGACCTGAAATCTGTGTCCAGATCTTTTAAGTTGCAGGCTAGGCTCCTTTCTGCCAGGCCTGTTTGCTTCCCCTCGTGCTGCTGGGTCTCCCCGGAGCTGCACCGCCGCCCGTCCCGCAGCCACGGGGGCTTGCGTGAAGCCGCACGGCCGGCTTCTCCCGGCCCGAGGGTCCCACAGCATCTCATCAGCTTGGTTTTAGGTGGCCTATGGAAACCTGCATGTTCTTGCAGCTATTTCAGCTCTGTACTAGTGTAACTTAAAGATTTTAGCTGACTGGAGATTTCTGCTTACCCTTCTCCAAGGCTGTCCTTAGCTCTTGAAAGGGCTTTCAGCTTTCTTCATTAATCAGCAACTTTATATATGTAAAATGCTTTGCGATAATAACTGATCCAATGGGCCTATGGATGTGCATGCATTGGAGAGCATGTCATAAAATCCCAGCGTTAGCAAGCAATATTTTTGCCTTGTGCTGGAGACTGAAGTGAACCTGAGCTGAAACTCCACCACCATTGCCCTGTCTGCCCTGGGGCCTCCCAGTGTACCCAGTTAACACCCCTTTCTTCTCTGGGTGACGTGGCCTCGGCTGCTTCCTTCATTTCTTCAGAAGTAGAACTGTAAAATGAAGGGTATAAATGCTCGGCTGCTGCAGATTAAAAACATTTCCTGCAAAATAAAGTTAAAATTGAAGCCGACCCAAGCTAAAAAGTAATTTTCTGAGAATGTAAAGGCATAAAAGAAAGTGCCTGAACATGATTTTAAGTGGGCCTGTGAATGTGGAAGACGGGCAATGTTAATAACACGACGCACGCTTTGGTGGGGTGCTGCAAATGCAGAGAGTGACAGAATCACATGCTAGGAGCAAATTTCAATTAAATAAGCATACTTCATGTAACTATTGAATTCTGTCTGGATAAATGGATTTTAGAAGAATATATGTATTTTTTGAAACCATGAAGTCACTTGATAAGGTAGTAATAAATCTGTCAGAATTTCTGCTTTGACCAAGCTGAGCTGTAGTATGGGATTCATTTCAATACCTAAAGCCATTTTTGGTTGGGAAGAGACTTTCCCAGCTCTGGAATTAGATTTCTCTGCAACGGGTATTATGTTTTTGACCCCATATCACTGCCTTTGAGGAGCAGCAGTATTTAAAATCCACTGTAATGCAATAAGCCTGGGCTCCAGCTAAGCGCGTGCTGTGCCTGGTAGCCTTTATAATGCAGCGCTGGCGGTGGCCGTTGTTGTGGGACTGAACATGTGTGAGGTAAACACAGTGCTTGCTTTGGGACTAATTAATAATTTAATCTCTGAAGTAGAGGTTGCACTTCATATGTCCCAACTATCCTATGATTTTTATCTCCTGCCCGTTTTAGCTGCCCTCTCTCCCTTTCTGCCCTCCTCATCCACACAATTTGCCTTTATAACAAGCTCTTTCAGCAAAGACCAGCTTTATTTCTTTCAGATTGCACTAAGCTTTTATATCTTGTAAAAATAATTGCACCTTATTGTAAAAGACACCCTCTAGTCCAACAGGGCGGCTTTAAGAAACAGACGTGATGGAGAGGTGCCCAACTCGAGCCACTGCTGTGGCTGATGCAAACTGGTACCCCCCTCTGCTAAACGGCGCTGCCGGGCTGGACACGGAGGCTAGGAGGGGGGTGTTGGTACATCTGTGCATGCGTGTGAAGCTAAAGAGAATTAACAGTGAATTAATTTACTGTTTGCTCTTCCTCACTGTTTTCAGGTCTGCTGCAGAGCCTTGGCACTGGCTGTCATTAGAAAACATTTGACTATATACCTCTATACGTTGAAAAATGGCAATACACTGATGTAATGTTTTTATGCTGGCCAACATATTTTTGGTGGCGTAGCTTTTCTTGCCTGTTCCAAAACATGATAAATCAAATCAGCAAAGTATTTTGAGATTTATTAACTGAATTGAAAATGGGGCTTTTACCAGTAGAACAAATATTTCCCATAAATTACAGAATTCATGAAGCTTTTCTTTCTCTGAATTTGTATTTCCTGCTTGGATTTTCCTTCTGTATAGGTAACTTTGATTGAAGGCTTTCTTGCAGTTTAGGTACTTGTAACATCTTCCCTGTGTAGATTTTCTGGTACCTATGAGATGCTAAGTTCATGGTACCCCCTTTCCCTCAGTGAAGCCATCAGAGTCTCTCTGTTTGCAGCCACTTGGATTCTTGTGGGAATATATCGGTGTTGGCATCACTAACTCGAGCTGTTTGACTGAAGTTGGACAACGAGGGTCAAAGTTATTAGTGGAGAATGAAACAGGAAGACATACAGAATGATTAAGTAGGACTAATTATTCAGAATATCTAATATGATAATAGAATAATCATGGAGAAATCTCATCCCAAAGTGATCCTGCTGTACAGAAAAATACATGTAGAAAGGACATGGCTTCTTCCCTTCCGGACACATTGTGTAATAGGAGCAATCATGGACAATGGATCATTAATCATAGATAATCCTCTTGCTGGATTTCCAGAGCTGCTTGTTTTGCCAATAGGAGATGAGGTTTATCAAAACCTCCATATCAAAAGTACAACTCTACTTTCTTACCCTTTCAGCATTAGACAGCAAGAGAGACATGCTGGCTGAAGTGCGACGACTCTGAAATTCCACCCACGGCTGGTCCAAGGGTGAAACCTGGGTGAAGTCTGCAGATTTTACAGCTGACAAAGCCAAAGGCTTGCAGAAGTGAGGGGCCAAGAGAAGAAAACAACCTGGAGTATATTATTTGGCAGTGAGCTGCTACCCTTTTTCATGCGAGCAGCTCAAATTTGGAGTCCTCTGGGCTGTTTCCATTAGCAGAGTTTGATGAAAGGGCTCATTTATTTTTGATGTACATTTTTATTTAAAAAGAACGTATAAGGTTCCGTTTGATTAAGGTCGCAGGAGCTGAACAGAAGGAGACACACCCTTTCTCCCTTGCCCTTGCATCCTTTAAATCCTTGCCAGCCAGTCCAAAAGAGCCTCTGAGAAGCGGCTTGTGCTCATGCAGTACTTCCTTGTGCTTTCTGCCCACTGCTCTGATCTCTGCTGCCTCTCTTTCTTGGGCACGCAAGCCGTAATTAAGCAGTAGCTAGCAAAAATCTCTCCACTTACAAGAGCTTGTGTGTGACTTTCTTTGGTGAGTGATGTGTTCCTCTCTTTGGAGTGTTACCACTGTTTCAGATCCCAAGATCTGTACAAAGCTCATAATAATTTTCAAAGAATGATGTGGGTTCCCAAAGTGAAGAAACATTCTTAGTCACAGTACTCCGGTATATATCCAGTAAGTGTTTTAATATATTTATTTACAAACTAATATGGCGCTAATGGTTATTTAACATTTTTTTAGCATTTTCTGTGAGGTTTTCTCCTCAGTAACTAAGAAATCTATTTTCAGTCCGAAGTGCTGCTGACATTTCAAAGGCTCTGAGTGCTGTTTTGCTGATGGCTCGCTGTGTGGGCTGCGTGTCCTTTAGACGCGCTTGCTGCAATAGGCGTGCGAAAGAGAGGCCTGCTGGGTCGGTGGTTCCTCCGGAGTTCCTCTTCAGTGCCAGACGTGTTTATATCTGGGGGAACGGAGCTGGCTGGCCTTATCTCTTACAGGGAGAAGTTGCGATGGTTCTTTGACCCGAATAATAGGGCTAAGATGTGCCAGCCCGGTGTCAGGGGAGACCGCAGCACGGCGAGCGCCGTCGGCCTTTCCCGGGGCTGCTGCGAGGGCTGGCGGCTGCCGGAGCAAGGGGCCACGTCCGCGGTGCTCCGGGAAGCGCCCTCTCCTTAGGCTTACACAGCTGGAAACTGTATCGCTGCCTTGTTTTGGCTGCTGTGAACCAGCAGCTGTGAGAGCGCCCGAGACTGGGCTCTGAGGCTGATCGGAAAGGTGGGGGTGAGGCCAGCCTGGGCTTTGGGTTAGGACCAGCGAAGGGGAAGCCAGCTGCTGCTGGCGCGAGCCGTGGCCTGGGGACGGTGGGCTCCGTGCTCTGCTGCGGGCGTCCCGGTGACTCTGGCATGGCAGGTTCCCCACCGGTGCCTGAATAAACTGGAGATTTCAGGGCCTTACCGGTATATTGTGAGGGTAAACGAAGCAAAGAGCGTGAAGCCTTCCAGGGAACGTGCAGGGGAAGCGATGCTGAAGCTGTGAACGAGAATACCATGAACTGGGTTGCCCAGGGTGGTTGTGGAGTCTCCTTGGAGATATTCCACAGCCGTCTGGACACGATCCTGGGCAGCCTGCTCTAGGTGACCCTGCCTGAGCAGGGGGGTCGGACCAGATGAGCTCCAGAGGTCCCTTCCACCCTCAACCAGCCTGTGATTCTGTGAATTACCAACCTCAGAAACAGTATTTGTAAAGGTGATGCTAGAACCCTCCGTTTTCCCAAACTCCCCCTGCCCCAACCCCTTATCCTAAGTGTGTTTTGTATCAGTCCTTACATAAAAGTCAACAGCCCTCCTGTAACTCGGTCTTTCAGGATGAAGACATTGACAAGTAAAGGAAAGAAAAAAGGGTGCAACAAGTGGCCTGGGAAGCAAACAGCAGGTGCCGAATGGATCAGCAGTGGAGAAGGGAGAAGGAAGCGGGGAATCGCCTGAGCATCATGTCGGAGGTAAGAGTGACGATCGGTGAGATGAAATGTAGGGAGAGGCTGAGCTCGTCTCCTCTCTTTACTCGTGACCACGTGCAGGGACGTGGGGGAGATCTCCGTTTCCCACCGCTGCTTTTGGGTGCTTGTGGTGTGTGTTAGTTCCCCGCCAAAGCCCGGGCGCAGGGCAGTGCCCTAAAAGTGGCCGGGGCAGCACCAGAAGTGCAAACGCCGCCGCAGCCCGCCGTGCCCGCCCGAGCGCAGCGGGGCCCCGCCAGGCCCTTCCGCCCGGGCGTCACGCTGCCGCCTGACGTCATGATACCCGCGTGCCGGGGCCGGCGGTTGCACCGAGCCCTGGGGGTGCAGCCTGCACCCGGGCGAACTCTGGGGCAATCGCTGAAAGCGACCCAGAGTAACCCCGGCGAGGCAAGGTGCGGAGAGATGCCCGTAGTTTATTTTTATACCATAACGTGCAACCCTGTAAATTAACAGTTCTAGCAAATTCTAATTTCAGAGCAATTGCAAATTATTTTCAATATATATTTTCAACTGTTTGCAAAATATTTTCTTCCCCAAATTAAATTTCAGCAAACAATTCTTTAAGCACTCCAAACTAAATCTGTTGTGACACTGACAGGTTGGTTTTGAGTATTGCCCTTCCCATTCCTGCTGGCTAGAACAGTTATGTTTTTGTTTTACAATTAATATTTTGATGAAAACTTGTAAGGTACTGTAGGCATAAATTTTTAATGTCTTCCCTCCATGTTTCTTTATTGCTGAGCTTGGTGTTAAGTTAGTAATTCAGACTCAAATGCAGATAAAACGGTAATCTGAGCAGTTTAAATCTGCATTTTTCCAAAGCTCCTGTGGTCAAGATGACTGCGTTCCAAGCAAGAGTATTGCTATTTAAAATTGTTTACCTCTACACTTCAGCTGAATGCTGCTGTACATGATAAATGAGGTAAATAAAGGTGCCTTTCGGGTCCCAATAACTGCATAAGAAACCTAATCATTCTCACTAACATAAAATAATTTAACAAATGGAACAGTGCCATAGCAGCCTAATAAGAAATTTCTGAGTACTACACCACATATGGCCAAAGCCTCTTCAGACATAATTCAACCTTTTTTTCCACTTTATGGTAGGTTTGTATTTCACGTTTAATGTGGAATGAAACTGCACACAGCATCCACGTTACTCACACACTTTGCTTATTCAGAGTGTATTTAGTTTTTTTATCTGGACATGAAACAGAATTATTTATCTTTCTCCTATAATAACTGATACCACTTCTCCTTATGGATAAAAAGTGCTGGAATTCATGGTACTGTTCCTCAGGTAAAGGTAGATGTAAACCGTTAGGCCCAGGTTTTCATATCTTTAGAGACATAACAACATCATTTAAGCCAAATAGAACAATGTCTTTAAAGGTAGACATCTAAGCCTCTGTCCTTCTCCCTCTTCCTCCTCCTCCTTTCCTTCATTCTCAGTCTCCCCCAGAAGAAAGTAATTTCTGAGCAGACGGAGCTATTACTATTTAATAAGAGTAATCTTTGCAGAACAGCGATGGGCTTTTGCTAGCCAAGACAGTGTCATTTAGCTTTGTTTGTATTTTTTAAATGCTGCTATTCTTAATGGCATTACCATTTGAAGAAAATGATGTCAATCCACTGCCTTGTTAGCTTAATCTAGGTTGTCTCCTGCGGAAATGTGCTTGCAAGACTCTTTTGGTGAATGTCCTCAGAGAATTTGTCTGGAATTTAACTACCTCTACTGCTTACTTAAGCAGGATAAAAATCTTGGGCTTCTCTCCGGAGCACACAGAGACAGGGAGCACCAAGCAGAGATTCAATAAAATTTGGAATTCTTCTCCAAAGCACAGTTTAATTGCAGGGTTTGTATGTTTATCTAAAGAGTCAGCTTGTGCCTAATCTTATGCTTTCGTTCACTTTGTAAGCCTTTCTGCCTTGTCTTGCAGATGCTAAGGTATCTCATATAGCAATGCAAATAAAAATAGAGCCAAGGAAAAATGCAACTTCATTAGAGTCTTGGGATCTTAACGAGATGTTTATCCCAATCTCTGCCGGTTAAAACAAACATAAGAACCATCTGTGAGAGAGTGTCGCAATTCCAGCTGTTTGAATCCAGCCATTACTCGAAACCGATGGTTACTAAAATCTCCTTGGCCTCATTGCACCGTAATTGTAAAGGAGTGGAGCGTTGCTGGTGCATTTTGCACGAGCTCCCTGGCTGCCGGCAGCCTTGCCGACGGGCTCTCGCGGACGGAGGGGCTGCGGTCGGAAGGACCGTCACCTCTCCCAGCTTTAGCCGCCCGCAGCCAGAGCAGCGCCTGGAGCTGCCGCGTTCAGCCTTGCAGCTGAGGGTGCGTGTGAAATCAGTTTTGAGCCCTAAAAAAACCCCAAAACCAGTGCTTCATTAACACCAGCCTGAGTATCATGGTGGAAGCACAGATGGTGCATTTTAAAAGCAAAGTAGCAACAACCAGGAAACACTTTAAAATAAATGAGGAGCTGTTATTCGCTCCTTTGGTGCCTATTGTAGCTGAGTGTTAATGGGGTTAGGCAGAGGCTGTGTTTTCTGTTTCCTTTTTTTTGTTGGTTTTTTTGGTCTTTGGTGTGAATAGGGGCAAATGAAGACTATGTGGGCCTTAACATACCTATCCATCCCAAATACAACTATTTGCACCTGCTGGAGGGGAAATCGCAGCAATAAACCTTTGCAGAGGGTGCCTCTGGGGTTCCCTGGTCAGCAGCCCTGCTGAGGGGCAGGATGGGGCCGGACGCTGTGAACAGTAACTGTTGGCACTGCGGATGGACTGGCTGTGCGTGGGAAGGGGTACCCGGGAGTCCTGGGGAGGTAGGTGTTGCAGAGATGCTTTGAGAGGGCTAAACTGTGAGTATCCTGTCATTAGGGGGCCCCACGGTTCAAAATGGAGCTGATATTTGTGCAGATATTTTTTTGTCAAAAAAATTTCTGCCTGTTTGTGGGAAAATGGTTAGTTCAGTGAATGTCTTGTTTTGGAAAAAAAAGTTAAAAAGATGTTTTCAGTGTGACTTTATATCTTGACTTTTGAGCTGATTTATAGTAAAACAAAACAAACCTCCAGATCTAACTAAAAATGCAAAGGGCAAAGGTGTTGGACCATCACTAAATCTAAAACGAATCAGGTAGTTTAAAAATGGTTGAAACAAACTTTTCCAACAAGATCATTGATATTCATCCTTGATTTTTTTTTTCTCAGTAGCATTTTTTTTTTTAGCCTTTGGACTTCCTGTCCAGTTGATGAGTAGAGTTTTCTTTTATTTTTCCTTCCTTTGGTTTCTCAAAGGTTCTGGTAGCGCGGCAAACCTGCGTGTCTCGGCGTAGCTCCCTCGTCGTGCTGGGGTAAGGCGGCGGCGCGCCAGCCCCGCTGGCACTGCTGGGTCCCGTTCGCGGCCGGGCCGGATGCTCCGAGCACTCTGCTGCTGATATCAGTTCTGGAGCCGTGAGACTGTGCAGGATGGTGACAGCGCTGAAATGTTGCCTGGTCGCTCTGCTCTTCAGAAATAGCTTAAGGGCAGGAGCGCTTCCTGGGCAGCCAGTCACAGGTAAGCTTACCTGGGCTGAAAAAACAGCCAGTTGTTGAGGTCATTTTGCCACTAACACAGGATGCATGTTGTTGTTTTTCTGGGCAATTATAGCACAAAAAACCAAGCGTACTTGTATAAAGTTTTGGTTTTGAAGGGTTTTTCTCTTCGAGTGTGGTTTTTTTTTTTTGGGGGGGGGGTGGCATGGGTTGAAATTCCCAGATAAAATGCTGGTTGGAAGTAGTGCAAGCCTGATTCTGGTTCGATGTGCAATTTAAAATCATGTGGCTCCAAATGAGATTACTGTTGATTTCTGTCCATGCAAATGAGAGCAGGTCAAGGCTGATTTGCGTAGTGGCTCATCCTGCAAGTGCCGCCTCGTAGGTGAACGTCCAGGGTGACCTTTATGCCCTTCAAGAGATTCTGGAAACAAGTCTGAGCTCGGCGCTTAGATGCCAATGGGAGGGGGAAGGTGAGGAGCTCAGCCTGGGTGGTTCTCCAGGAGCTGTTAGCACTAGTTGTATAAAAGTGTATTTTTGTAATTAGGGTCAACATCTGAGTACCCTAACAAATGTGGGAGCAGGTATGTTAACAAGAAAACACTTTTCTATGCCTACTTTTGTTACTGTACTGTGTTTCCATACCCTTTCCGTACCCTCCTATGCTGAATCTTCACCAGAAGGTATTTGCTTTTCGTGCGGCTCTCTCGCTGTTTGCGCGACTCCTCCATGCATTCTTCTCATGCCTTCAGCATGCTCCTTTCCCCACAATGTTCTGTATAACCTAGTAAAGTTGAACTGATGGGGCTTTCCCCAGACTGTAAACAGTTTCTTTTACTCCTATTAGTTTGTTTGGAAAGTTGCAGAGCTGGAGTAATCAAAAATAATCCTTGGTGTCAAAACTATTATGAATTATTAAAAGTAGCACAGCAATGGGAGCTACAGATAATTTCTCATTCTGAAAATGAGCACGTCTTATGTTATTGCTGCAGTAATTACCTAAAAATACCTAATACTTAATTGCTTCCAAAGTGTCAATCTTCATAACAGTTTATTAGAAAATTCTAATGGATGAAGCAGCTGCTTCCACAAGCAAATCTATTTGTGGCTGAACCTGACATTCTGCTCTAAATATTATTCCACCTTGATCAACATGATTTCTCCATGTATATCTTGTTACAGCTGTAACAGATTGGGAAGGGCGGATTTATCCAGCTGCAGTGGGAATTGCTCTGCTCACTCATGACTTCCAATTTCATACTGCTAGAGCAAGTAAAAATGTTTGCAATGAATTTATGACGAGGAGGAAGTTAGAATGGTCAGCTTGTGACCCTTATCTGGGCTTCTCGGCATTATTTTGGCTGTACAAATGCCTGGTTGAGAATGCTCCTTTGTGGTGTTGTCAGTTGTGTAAGGCTGCTAGTGTGACGGGACCCCGTTCGCCCACCCTGGTGCAGAGTGAGCCTTTGGGGAAGGGTGATGGTCCGGGCTGCTCTGTTGTGGCTCTTCCTGGCTGCAGCACAGGTCCTTAGGGGGCCAGGGTAGGAGGGTGTAGATTAGAAATACACGGTGTCTTTCATTTGCAAATACAGAGTCCCTATTTGCTCATTATCGCTGGTGCTGACTGCCAAAAGCATACTTGGCATTTGAGACAGACAGCCTCAGTCCCTTTCTGGAGGGCGCACAAGTTTATCCTATGCGCAGCTTGGTGGAAATTGCAAGTAAAAAAGAACAGAACTATAAAATCCATCTTTTTTGTATAAAACATGTTTTAAAAGCCCAAATTAATAAATACACCAGTAGAAGCAACTAGGAAGCAATAGTTTCTAATAGAAAGTTCTATCACAACTTGGATTAATATTGAATTCTATACAGCAGTGGCTTCAAACCCAATTCTGTGATACATGTGCTTTTCTGTTTTTTGTCCTTTTCTGTCTTCTGAAAAAGTTGCTAGACTGTGTGTGACTAAGAGCTCAAGGACTGTCCCTTCCCCACTGAAGTGGTAGGAGTGTCGTGCCCTTGAAGCACAAGGGCTAGAGTTTTATCCTTCCACTTCTGTACCTCCTTTGGAGACCAAGACTGTGTTACAATTTACGTCTTCAGACCTCGCCTGTCCTTCTTAGTGTCACATCAATGACTGAGCCACTAAATGCACTTTCTCCTGTTCTGTGCTGCCCTTCAAACATCCCTATTCCTTGGGCACGTTAAGATTGGATCCATATTTTACAGTGCTGCCTGGTTTCTCCCTTCTGTATGTCTTTGGGATAGCAAGAGTCTGAGGACAACCAGAGAGCTCTGCCTTGCTGAAGGCTGCAAAGCAGTGCAGTAAGTTTAAAAAAAAATCTGATGAGAATACCTACACTTATTTTTGGTAGTTTGCCATTAATTTCAAGAGTAAATAACAGGTGTCTTAAGATGTAAGGTTTGTATTGTGAAAACCTGTATTTTTCATTTAATGCTATGGATCATTAAACTGCTTATCTGTAGAGTCTTATTAAATCTTCAGAGCTGTTACACTGTATTATGCATGTGTTGCATTGTTGTTAGCAGATATTAATTCAACCAAGTGTTCCTCTAAAAAATGCATTGCAAAGCTTGCTATAGCAGCTACCTTGCAAGAACAAATTCTATGAGCAGTGTCAGCAAACTGAGCTGACTTTGTTCAAGCTTTCCTGTGTTATCTAGCCCTTGTATTTGCAGAAAATAACTAAACCAGCACAGTAGTAGTTTGCTGGAGGGAAAATGAGTTTTAGTTAAATACGTGTAAAGTTCGAACTGGGTCACCCTGAGAAAGAAGCTGATACCTAATGGTGGTAAGCAGTCCGCCGTAATTCAGCAGTACCTGCTGAGCACAGGAGCAGTCCCGCTGACTTGCATGAGGTGGGTTGAGCCAGTCGCATATGCAGACACTCAGGCTGCGGATATGTGCGGAAGGACCAAGGTCTCCGGCATTAGTTTTCCTTTAGCTTTTTAAAAGAAATTGCATGTTTCTGTGAATTATTATTTCTGCTTTATTTGTGCCTGTCTGTAGCATTGTGCTTAGGAGATAAGTTCTTCCACGTCCGTTGGTTTTATCAATACCTACTGCTGTGGTACAAACTATGGATAAGAGCTATCATCAACACTGACAGCAGTTAAATTAGTAACGACAACATCGGCACAGCTAAAGTTCTCCTTGGCTTTTGACTGCTAGGTAGCTTTTTCCCTTTAATGGCTTCCGTGACCGAATTAGGCTTTAAGATTGGTGTCAAAATTACTTTTATGACCTTATAGTGCAATTTTCAGCAGTTTTGAGCTTAATAATATAAACTGACTCTTTTGAGGAGTTCAGGCAACAGGAAAAATGTTTTGCCAAACAATAGTGCTTTTTATTCTCATAAAAAAAAGATTAAGATGGAGCTATGCCATTTTTAATTGGCTCCTGTTCTCATGGATAAGTCTTTTATTAAATTACTTCTTAGCATTCTGATCTGTACCAAAAAGGTTTGACTTGGGTGTTTTTTGAATTTAGAAAATATTTTAATAAGAAAGAAAACAAATTCAAAGCAAAAGCATATAAACACAGAAGCTTACAGATTAGTTCTGGCTTTCTAGAAATTAAATAAAGAAAATGTATTGTGATGGTTCATTGGCTTGTATCTTATCTTTGAAAAGGGTAGCTACCGAAAGCAGGGTAGTATATTTTGCAGAAGATCCAGTTTATTCTCTCTGTTACCCTGGATAATGAATATTTTTCAGAACAGAATGCAAATGTTTTTTCTTATTTCCTCTCTCTAAAACTGGGACAAGGAGTTTGTTTAAAAGGTAACAAAAGGATTAAAATGAGATGGAAAGCCTGCAATTATCTGTGATAAACAGTGTATTATTATGTTTTGGTTTGCAGGCTGTGAGTTTGTCACTGAAAAGTTCCTCATCTCATGTAATATTTTGTGCTGCTGCATTGCTTTTCAATTATACATCTCAAAGGAAAGTTTCCACCAACAAAAGCAGTGAAAGCACATTGCTTTTACCATTGGTTTTTGTTTTTTTTGTTTTTTCTTTGCTTTATAGGTCTCAAGTGTCTCTTCAAATAGAAGTCCAAATGACAGGAGTCCAGGAGTTTGAAAGTTATTAGAGATATGGATATATGCAGCTAATGAAATATGTTTGCTTACAATATATCAAAACATGCAGCACATCGAGAAAAACTCAGCAATTTCAATATTTAATATAGGCTGGAGTTAAAGTATTTTTTTTGCAAATGCAGCATATGTTAATCTATTGCTGAGCATTCATCTAGCAGATTCAATTTCCACTCATAATTTTTCATTTATTAGTTTCTCTTTCACATAAACACAGCTGCGTATTCTGATCCACGCCGCTGACATCTGACGCGGTGCAGTGCATGGGGAACCCGAGTGACTTATGGTGGAGAGGGAGGGAGCAGAATAGGGGGGCTGCTGAACAATCTCCGAATAAATATCAGTTCTGATTTAAAATCTCTTTGGAAAGTTTTTACCTAGAGCTTAGCACCAGTAACTCGTATTGAAAGTGGACTAACAAAGGTTGGATAGAGGGCCATTTTGGACCAGGTTGCAGCTCAGGGATAACTAGCAGCTTTCTACGCTGTATTTGGCCCCGCAAATCAATAGTATGCAAATAATTTAATTCATAGTCCTGATAATGTTGATGAGGATCATATGACGCTGGTTACAATCCATCTGCTACTCTGCTCTGGCTGACAGCAACACCTGTCAATTGGAGGCTTTCTGAGACTGAGGGTTTGTATCTTTTAATCGCAAAGCTTGTAATTATGAAGGCACAACAAAAACAAATAATCTTTTTATTTAAAATGTGATACTGAGGCTGCTGCTTGACTTGTGGCAGCTTGTTTTTGAGTGATTCTTCTTGTAAAATCATTAAAAAGCAAACAATAAAAAAGACTCTCCAACAGTTTCTTTGCTGGGAAATGTATGGCTGTAAATCAATATGTATTTTATTTAAAATTTCATGCTAGGCTGGCTTCTTGAGGTTCAACAGCTGGTTTGCAAGTGGCTACTGTATGTAGAGTATCAAAACACACTTCTGCGCAACTAAGTAGGAAGGGCTTTGGCTTTTGGTGTTTGAGCCAAAACCTGTCTGAAGCTATTCAATAACTTTGACTTGAATGCACTGCAGTTCAACCCCCTGCGAATAGCTGTGTATCTGTGCTTTTATATGTGCTGCACAGAATGAAAATCTGCTGTAGGTGTGAGGGAAACGAGTTCAGTCTTATCCCCTTGGGTGTTTTACCTATTTCCCTGCAGAGTATCTGTGCTCAATTCTCATCTCACAGATGATTCCACCTATTCTGTTGTTTCTCTTCCAGTGCCTGAAATAGGGTAAGACATATAGACTCATTTAATAGGTTGTAAGGCTATTTGACCCTTCCCCTTCCTGCCAAGGGAGTACTTTTCCTATTGCTGGTAACGCACACTCAGCCTGGGCGTTGCTCGGTACGTGTGCTCTGTCCCCTTTGCTCAGCAGCAAGGGCAGACGGCGACAGGAGAGGCCTTCTGGGACACGCTCAGCCGATCTCTCTTCTCCCTCCGTGCACTGCTCGCTGAAGGAAACGTCTCTAGGAAGATATGATATGGTTTTATAGAACAGCTGATAAACCTGGAAAGAAACTGATAGAGGACTTGTGTGCTGAGAAGCTTGTCTCTTTTTCTAAGTCTGTGTTGGCTGGTTTAATAAAATCCAGGCTTATCTACAAGCCTTCTCTTGATTGCATCCTTTGGCCATCATGGCTATGGCAGTACCTCTTAAAGCTATGGAAAATCTTTAGGGTATGGTATGTTTATTACTTTGTTATTCTGAAAGCTGTCTTTCTTGTGAGCCCTTCTTTTCTTTTTCCTGGAAAACTATCCAAATGCAGCTCTTGCCTAATGGGGTGCTCCAGCCCTGCCACTGTTTTGAGGTCATGCAGTGGCACTGAGAAAAGGATTATATCTCAAATAAAAATTAGAGTTGTATGCAGTAATTCTGCATATCCTCTGGGGCTCAACCTTCTGAGGCTCGGCCAGTGATGTTCAGCTGAACAGAGTCTGCAGACGCTGGTCTGCTGGACGGGTAGGGAGCTGAGCCTGCAGCCAGGCTAAGCCTGACCTGGCAGGACCTGCGTGGCGAGGTCCTTCCTCGCACAGCACAACACTGCGCTGCCTTGCTAGGAGTCTAAGTTAATGCAAATTCAGAGGGAAACTAGACGGTAAGTGTTTGGAAGAGAAATCCATTTAGGGTTATAAAATACATGGAAACTGTGTCTGGCTTTGGCTGGAAGACTGTCCAGGCAAGCTATCATTTTATGTCTGCCTTGCTCCTGTGTACATTTTTCTGGACGGTTTTTGCTGACAATTATTGGAAACAGGACAGTGGGCTGGCTAAATCTTTGGGCTGACCCAGTACGTCATTTCTGTGTTCATAAATAATTGGCATGCTGAACAGCATTGCTGTTAATTGCACTGGAACTTACAATGATTAATTCTAATTACTATTCATTATTTCTGTAGCATATCAAATGCACTAGAAACAATATCTGATAGGTACTAAGGATTAAGATATGGTTACAGTAAGAGAGCTGCTGACTCTTGTCTCCTCCATGCAGTGTTGGGTATCTGTGACATGATGTAATGGCTGCTGGATGTTGGGGTCAGGTCTTCAACTGCTGTAAATCACCATATTTCATAACTGGTGGAGCTTCACTGGTTTACTCCCAGTTTGAATCTGGCCTCTTGGTTTTGAACGATTTCTCATATTACTCCTATTACCAGTGTTGGCGACAAGAGTGGCCTTTGCTTTGGAGCTGCAGGCTGGGAAGTTGGGATGCCCTCTCCTTGCAGAGGAGCCTGGGCAGCAGAAGGAAGTTCCTGCTAGTTACTTCAGTAGGTCAGATGTGTGCGTTTGGGTAGATAGATAAACCACGCTTCATTCCTGTTCACGTACCACGTACCGAATCGTTTGCTTGGGAAATACAGGCGTCAGTCTCAAAATGGGGATTCCTCATTGAGATGCTTGGTAATTTTTACCTCTTCCAGTCTGTTACACTTAGTATACATTTTTTTGTTATCTGAGAGTGCTGAAAAGATGAGGTGTAGGTTTTTGAGCAAGCAATGACAGGGTAAGCATGGCTCTATCAGCTGCATACAGTAAATAGCAGGTAACTTACTACTTCACTGCTTTGAATTACTTCCCATTTACTCCAGGATGAGCATATGCACGACAATTCCTGCAGAGAAGCTGATGTGCTGCAAGTATGCACTTTGCAGTAGCTAACAGTGACTTTCTTTTGTATCTATACTTGATTATTTCTAAAGATTGTTTTTAATGAGCCTCTGACACCCTATGTGGGGGAGTGGGAGCAAAAAAAAAAAAAAAAACAAAAAAAACCAAACCACTTAATCCTTATTTCCTGATTTGAGCAGGAGAGTTTCCTAGGGTGTTGTATGTGGTTTCTGTGGCAGTGCCTGCATTTCAGCTGAGCACTGACCTACTGAAGATGGTGCTTCACAGCACAACGGTGTAAACAGAGGAGGGAGTGGATTAGGCAGATACAGCTTTTAGTCAGCCTATTTCAGCTGATAATTTTAAGAACCTTAACAGGCAATGAATAAGAAAAATTTTAGTCCTCATGTAGATGTTTTATTTCTCCTTTTACTTCCTCTGGCAATCTTGCTGAATTAATGTAGAGCTGGATAGCTACTGATTGTAGCCTCATAGATATTACTTACATTATAAAACTTAGCCTTTGGGTAGACCTCCAGCAATTCTTAAACATTAAATTGGAGACAGGATACTGATACACATAGTTATAATTCTCACTTACAGGGAAGATCTGATTTAAGCAGAATGAAAGGGGTGGATGGGGTAAGGAGTGTTTTCCAAGTCCAGTCTCGCTGAACAGAGAATTAGCAAGATCATTAAACTCCCTCATTATTACCATGATAATTACAGGATTAACACACTTCAATATCTCTAATTTGTTTTGTAGTATAAGCAAGATGGGGAGATGATTTCAGCATATCTGAGACTTCTGGACAGCAAGCATCAGATACAAGGGTTTCTTGGTAGTTAAAGAACAGCACAGGGGAGATGGCTGGGGAGGGGGACAGCCAGTGCTGCTGGCTCCTGAGGAATGCCAAAGGGAATTGGCTGTCCTGAGGTTTACAGTTTTGTCTAGTTAGTTTGCCTGGCACTGTTTTGGGCCTGGGAGGAGGTTTCAGATCAGTTTCCGGTGAGCAAATCATTGCATCAAGGGAAAACATCATTGTAGCTGGTGCGTTTTGATATCTCCAGTGACAAAGCTAAGGAAATGCATAGCGTGGAGTAACTTTGTGAAACTTTGTCAAAGTCATTTCACTGAACTTGCCAGAAAATCGGAAACTATAGCTCATACAGCATTTATGTGGAAGAGGCATCTCTTCCTCTGCTGGATAGAGTGCCAGATTTGTTGAAGCTAGAGCTGACTGCTGCTAGCTAGATTTTGTTTGGAAAGGCGTTTTGCAAATGCTTGAGCTGTGCCTGCCCTGTAGAGGGATGGAGGGCTGCAGGCTGTAGGGTTGATGCTTTCCGAGACTGCTGAATGTACTCACCAAAAAAAAGGCCTAGTTCCACCTTCCCCTACATCTGGAGCAAAAATAATGGGAGACTGATAACTTCTATGCCCTCCGCAATAGCAGAAGTCTGTTTACAAACTGCAGTGCGATGCACGGTAACATGTCAGGATGAGTTAAGGCATCCTAGCACGGGAAGAAAGCTGTTATACTCCGGGCTAGTGGCACCTGCTAGAAATGCTAACATCAGTATGTCAGTACTTTCATTGAAGAACTCTCTTCTCGCATTCAGTCAGAAACATGCTGCAGGCTGGTGCAGATACATTTCTCGCCAGTCATTAAATAGATGTACTTCAGGCCACAGTGTTGCAGTCGGTCAATAAACCAGGTGTAATTTAGAATTATCAGGCAGAGATTGTGGGGCCAGACAGAAATGACTTCAAACTACAGGAAAGGTAATGTGGCTCCTAGGGAGTTTGGGATAAAAATCTTGAAGTAAGAGGCATGCTGTTACCAGAGAGGCGGCAAATGTTTTGGGAGCCCAGTATTTCTCATGCTGCACTGGAGATCTGTGCTGTGTACATAACATTGGGAGTTGTGTTTAGGATTGGACTGTGCATCATAACCCTTTCAGTACCCAAATGGGAACCGAATTTTGAAAAGATAGAAGGTTTGAGGATCATGAGAGAAATAAATCCAAATGTAAGACATCTATCATGGCATGGTAACATTCTACCAATGAATTTAAGGAAAAACTTCCATGTTTTATATGTTTGTTAATTAATCCATCAGAAAAGAAAAGAAAACTGGCCAGTCTGTGTAACTGGTGCAGAAAACTATAGGAGTGCTCGTGAGGCAAACCTAATAGCATTTTGCCCATTAATCCCCTCAGATATCAAAATAGGCTGAGGGAATACAGTTTGTGAGTATCTATATACAACTAAACAGAATAATACATATCAAATAGGTATCAAAAAGCTACATATGCTAATGTGTGATATATATTTGAGCTCCAAAGATATTTACTCCAGAGATAAAGTAGTAGGTGACAAGTTTGATCAGAATATCAAAGGCATTCTAGGACCTGTCAAGTGTGACTCTGCCACGTTCTCCTGAAAATTTTAACATGAAAAGACAAGGCAGAAATGGGTCTGACATTATTAACAATGACAAGAGCCAAAGATCCTGCCTCAGCACTCCTTGCTTATTTTTCCTTAATGAGCTTTGGTGGGACAGAGCCTCTGAAGAGGCACTGTGCACTGTTGCAGTGAGTCGTGATGCTTTAGACACCAGGATGATTCTTGCCTATTTAATGTACACACAGACTAATTAATGGTGGGACAGAACTTCGACAGCTGTTTGCCAGAGGGCAGGAAATCCAAGTGCGAGCTCTAGTTTGTTAGCAAACAAACATAACGCAAACGCGTTGCCAGTCAGAATGGAAAGAAATTGAGGCTGATTAATGTGAGTACAAATTGTCTGACAGAATCAGAAGCATTGAGAGAGAGAGCACAGGGAAGCAGGTGAAAACTGAAGTGGTCTCTCTTTAAATGAGGTTATTCATGAAAATAATTGCTCGGCAAGAAAATGATCCTATCCGGACATAACCCTGAATTTATCTGGGCAGAACTGAAGCCATGTGAAGGTCCATTTTTTTGCCACATGCTGACTAGTATATTGTAGCTCTCATGTATTTTGACCCTGATGGTCAAAGCTGGATCACAGCAGGAGGAGGTGAGAAACCTTTGACAACAGACCTGGTCAGAACAGAGCAAAACGTACAGCAGCGTGTTTATGGGGAGGTGCCTGCCACAGGCTGACTGCGGCAGGGAAAGCCAAACTGGGATAAACCTGGTATGGTCTCAGCTTGGGTAGGAAAAATACTGTTATCGGACATGGATCTGAAGGTTGTTTTTATTGTATCTGCAGAATAAAAAGGAGATTGTTCAGAAAGGGACTGGTGTTTCTCAGGGTAGTTTTCTAGGATCAGTGCTCATTGGGGGGGGGGCAGAAATCTCTTGCAAAAAACATTATTACTCTTACTAGGCAGATCAGGTTGTGACTGCACCATACTGTCATTCCCCCTCTCTGATGCTGTTTGGTTTGACTGCAGGCTGTACTAGCTGTAATGCTATAATTATAACTCAAACTTGACAACAGTGACAGTGACTAATGTGTCATTTGACTGGGAAAAGGGGCATTTCACTACTTTTAGTCAAGGCAGGACTGAAGTTCAGTTCCTTGATGGCACAGTGGAGTGCTCTTTGTCCTAGGAGAGCTGTGTCAGTATGAAGCTGTGCTGTGTCAGTATGAAGCTGTGCTGCATTTACTGAACACTGAATAAAACATTTTTCCCTCGCCTTCCCTTGTGTTGCGTGCTATGGAATGCAAAGCTATCAAAATTGGCAATTAGTAGGGAGATAGACTGATAGCAAAGCCATGTTTTTTTCCTTCCTGCTTATTCTGACATAGTTTCAGTTATGTATTCATTATTTTCTAAATCATTGTGTCCCTTTGACAGTACTGCCAAATGAAGGAGGAGGCAAAGCCCTACTGCATCAACTTCTATCTTTTATTTGTATTGGAACTTTGGTGTTTTGCTGTTTTGTTGTTCCCTTTGTGCTTACAGCTAAGTATTCGTGCATTGCTATCTAGCAGGAGCTGCAATTGCAAAGTTCATCTGCAAATGGAACAAAGTCAATCATATTCATTTGTTTCTGCACAGCTGCTAGATCTTTTACCTCTATAGTGTATAAATTTGGATCTTGACTTCAATCCTCATTTTCTTCTCTTGCTGTTATTAATTAGTGATTTATTGTTTGGTATCCATTTATGTCTGGTTTCACAGAAGAGCTCTGTTATTTTTAGTCTGGGTGGAACAGAATCATTGTGTGCATGTTTAAAAATGCATCCAGCTTTGTGGAGAGAGATCCCCTGATCTCAGTGGAGGATGGATCAGGCCAGTGTTGTGTGAGGCTGTGACTAAATATCTGTAGCCTTTGTGCAGGACAAATGTCTGTGTCTGAAAATGGGGCTGAAATACCTGTGTGCTGTATGCATCTGTAAACAGAGAAGCAGTTAGTGTGCAGGGCTGCTGCTTATCTTCAGACCAGAACGTGTCCAAGGCTTTTTATAGCAGGAGGAAGGCTGGTTTGCACAGCCACTCCAAGCCGAAAACCTGGGCGTGCTGTGGCCACGGTCTAGAAAGGAAAAGGCAAATCTCTTCTTTCCTGCTCTTTTCCCTTGTTTCCTTTCCTGGATTAAGAAGGAAAAAAAAAATAATTAGTATGTTCAAACTTCAAAAAAAAAAAAAAAAAGACTCTAAAGTATAATAAGCCCTAGAATAAAGAAGTCTGGAAAACTTGGGCTGGGAAACGATAGAAGGAAATATTTAGAGGTTTTAATTTGTTGATCCGACCTCAAATATTTCCCTTTACGCAAACTGCGTTTCTGTTAGCTGGCCTGCTGCGGCGTGGGCGTCGTGCCTTGGATGCCTGCCTCCTTCCTTGCCCACGGGCTGCGGCTCCGTGCGTGCCCCAAGGTGACGGTGACGGTCCTGCCGTGCCGCAGCGCCTCCACGACAGCGGGAGCTTGGGTTTTAGTGCTGAACCTGTTCGAGGCAAAACACTGTCAGCCATTTCAGAAAGCAGATGTATTTCTGTTCGGGTTGAACACATGTGAAACAAAATACTGAAGCTGGTTTCCCTGACAGGAAATGGAATATTAGTGAAATATCAGTACTGCGGAAAATGTGCTTTTCGTGAAACACAGCTCTAAGCAGTGGTCCTTGGCCACTGGTCTGGCGCAGGACGGGGACGGTGACCACCGCGGCGCCCGCTTCCGGGGGCAAACGCCGAACAGGAGTCCACTCCGGGATGTTGCCTCCCGGGGGGAGGCTGCGGGCTTTCCCGTGAAGCCTTGGGAGGAGGAAGAGGAGGCGGAGAGCAGTCCCTGTGTGGCTGCCTCCTCTCTCCCGCCTCTCCCCCAGTGTGAGCCGGGCTCGTGGGCGCCTGCGCGTGGTGCTGACCCCCAGGGACGGGGCCAGTCGCACTGGTGTGGCCACTTGCAAAAAAACAAACCCAAAAAACAGCAGAAAAGCAAATATCCTGTCAGGTTTGTGCCAGGGCGGCCTGCGTGGGTCAGGCGCAGGCGGACCCGGACACCTGCCGGCCTGTCGCCATGGCAGTGGGGTGCGGAGCTGGCCCCATGGCGGTGGTGCTGCTGCCTGACGAGGAGGCCCCACAGCGCGGTGGGCAGCCCCGAGGGCAGCTGGCTCGTGTGACACCCCGTCCTTTCACCCGTTGGTGTGGTAGAAGCAGTGAAAACTCAGTAGAAAGGGCTCGGTCAAGGTTTTGAAATCGCGGCGCGGCCACATTTTGTGCGCGGACGGGCTCCGCAGGGCCCGAGTGTCGACGGCGGCAGCCGCCTCCGCAGCGCCTCGTGCGCCCCGCGTCTGGTGCGGGCAAGTGAGTCACGCCGCGAACGCCTCGTAGCCAAACCTGCTTTTCGCTGGTTTGAAATTTATGGCAACCAGACTGTTTGGGGAGGGCTGGGTGGCGGGGCGAGGGCAGACGCTGGCTTGGGGCCCTGTCACCAGCTGCCTTGCGGGGAGCCGAAGTCGAAGGAGTCGGTGAGTGGGGAAGGTCCTGCTTTCAGAAGGAGCCTGAGCGTCCCCGCTGCTTTGGTCCGAGCAGAAACGTGTGTTACTGAACTTTGAAATCCTCTCTGAAACGTCTCGTTTTTCTCCGGATTGGAAACTCGGGTTAAGGCTGCCGGAGCAGCACGCCCTACGCAGCGTTTTCACTTGAGCCCGGGGGCTCCAGCGCTTTCCGTGTTTAATATTTGGGCAGTAGATGGAGCAAAGGACCTGATAAATGCCGGCTGGGTGCACGTGCTCGGAGGAGGTGGGAAAGAGGAGAGTAAAACTGCCGAATCCAAAACTCGGAGCTCTCTGCTCCTTCATCTATGTGTTGTCTTCAAGGGGGAATTTTTGATCTTTAGCGCTGCAGACTGTAAAGAACCATGTGTGGTGTGTATATATCTTTTTCTTTATTATTTTTTAATCTATGGTCAACTTCTGAAGTCAGTGCTCTCACTTACTGTGTGAATTGCCCCCTGAGCTGAATTCTCATTTGATCAGACATCCACATTAGAAGAAAATGAGCAAAAATAGGCACAGGGCACTTGTCTCATGCACGAACCGCCAGCGGAGCAGGACGGAGAATGAGCAGGACGTGTGTTAGCTCACGTAGGTGGGGTGGTCAAAGGGGGAGAGACTTCTTCACTCCACCGCAGCTGTAAGAGAGCTGGAAGAAATGAACAGTGCCAATGCTTGGGGAAAATATAAATTTTCTGGCATCTGGAGTCGGATGATTATGAAAACCTCTCAATTTCTGTTGAAATTTACTGCATTTCAGAAAGGCTTAGAAATATAAACTTTCAGGGTTCAAAAAATAAAGGGGAAAGAACACAAAAGGATTTTTTAAAGCAACTTATGCTTTTTAAATTTTAACAACTTTAAGCTAGGGATTTTGAAGCCTCTGACACATAACTTATTTAAAAGTTTGGATTTGGCAAGCTGAAATGGAGTCACCGCCAAAGCACTGGGGTAGGTGACTCAGGTAGGGCAGGGAGTCTGCGTGCTGCTTGCTTGTTTTCCTTCCCGACTCAGGAAAAGTATCAATCAGGAGTGTTTGAGAAACAGTTGGTTCCGTGTTAAGGACAGGGATAGACAAGACTGACTTGTGTTTTCTTCCAGCCTTATTGCCTCTTGTGTCCCATTTGCTTTGAAGCAGCTGGTTTGTACCAAGGTCTTCTGTAGAAGGAAAAACTATTGCTTTGATTTTTTTCAGGAACATTTCAAATATGATTTACATAATTTGAATGAGAGAGGAAACAATTGTTGGCGTGCTGGAGGGCCAGTTTAGTCTTGTATTTTATATGGACATTCTTGCTTGTTAGATAACTAAGCATCACGAAAGTTTATGATTTATTTAGGTTAATGAGTCTGAAATAAATGTGAAATTTTTCTGAGCCTATGTGACATACTGAGTGTCAGATATATTAAAACAATCCATTACATACTTTGAAACAACTGCAAAGCTATATATTTTAGAATTATCTCCCAAACAGTGACTTCTTTGACTTATTGGTTCATATTGTGATAATGCAGTAAGTATGATAAGTCATTTTTTTTCTAAGCAGCTAGATGTTTCAGTTGTAGACCTGATTGCAATCATCTTTCTACCCATTTATATTCCTATTAAGTGTGGCTGAAAGGTGTCAAATCTTTTGCTTTGCTTGAATTCATTACTGACAGTTACACCAGTGAATTGAAGCAGCTATTCTATCTGCAGTCACACACCCATGATATCATTCCCTGCTAGTCAATAAATTAAAAACGCTAAAATCTCTGCTCTTCTTTTGCCTGACGCCTGCATTTGGAGATGTTTATTGCCATCTCCTGCCTGAAGATTTCATAGCATTTTGCATTTGACAGTTCTCCTAATACGCTGGAAAGGTAGGTAAATAATTGTTCCCTTAGTATTGCAGATGTAGAAAACATATCAAAAAGACTGACTACAATAGAAATGCAGGTATAGAGGGTCCTTGGAGATCCTCCTGCTTGAGAAGCAAGTGTGTCATACTCATGTCTGTGCTAAGTTCTTGTCTTCAGGCTCTTATATATTGATTAAAAAGGCCAGCCTAGCCCTTACTCCACATATTCCTAGATGCTCATCTTTCATATATGACACTTTTCTCTTAAATCTTATGCTGAATTGTATGACAATTAAGGAACTCTTAACCTTTTCATAGCTGTTTTAATCATGTCATTGTTCCCATTCATGGACGTGATTTGATCTGGTTATCAAATCATCATGTTAATCATAAAACGGGGACGATTTCTCAACTTTCACTCCTTTACCAGGTCTTCTGCTTCTCCATTCACTTCATTCAGTTTTAGTGTGGCCAGTTTGCTTGTTGAATTGCATCAAGTGCTATCGAACCCATGCAATCCTCTAATTGTTCATAATCCTATGAATTTAACCTTTTTATTTTTGAGTTATATCATCGTCACAAATTATTAGTCAATGAGATTATTTGTAGGAACATAATTACAGCTGTGGATTGATTAATGAAGCATTTCCTTAGGCTATTCATCACAGGTTAGTACTGATACTGCAGTCCTGCCAGCAGACCGCTAGACTGATCCCCCAGGTAACATCGGATTTGCTGCTTCAACAAGATTGGAATTTTTTTTAAAAAAACAAGACTTAAAAACAAACAAGAAGTGAATTTTAGTATGGCTCCATGCCATGATGCTTATGAAACAGCTGGTCTTCTGTGAGAGCTGTCTGTTGCTGCGTACATAATGGCCACATTTACTTTGTGCCCCCTCTATCAGCCCCGTTGAATCTTGCCTATATTTAGTGTGTAGCGTTGTGCACAGGGCCGTTCCCGTCATGGATGCCCGGCCCCGATACATCGGGACCTGGATCTCGACAGGGGCTCGGGAGGAGCTGTGTCTGTGAGCCTCTCTCGTCTGTCTGCGTTTTCACACTTAGGCATAATAGGTGCTGATGAGCTGCCGAGGCTCTGATCTGTGCATAATGTTGCCTTGTTTTCATTCAAAAGTGTCTGAAGAACAACTGTTCCCCAGACGTCTATGTGCATACAAATCTGTTTGTGAAAATGTTTGCAGGTTGCAGATAAAACGAGGAGATAACACAGTCAAGCCGAACAGTCTGAATTCAAATGAACGTGAAGATATGGTATATTTAAGGGTTTTGCCTCCGTCTGGTCATCTTTCCACTGCTTGCTGTGGGAAGAGATGGACTAGGAAGAAACTGCCCAGCTGCTGTTAAGCTCTGTGAAATGTGAGCCCTGCTCAGCAGAGTAACCTTATCTTTGAAAAAAGCCTATTCAAGAAGGAGCCTGTTGTGTCTTATAAACAGAGACCTTGGTGTCCCGCCTAGGCTGGCTTGCAGGGTCAGGTAATTAGGAGCACTTGGGGACTGAAAGAAGCAGATAGGAATTTAGTGAATTTGAGGCCACTAAGAGTTAAATTACGGTTCTGCCCGTGAACTGTAAGTTTGTTCTTGTATCTACCTCAGGAAGAAAAGCCATTCCTGCCCACACACGGCTTTGAAAAGGAAATAGTGTAGAAGAGTAAATATGACACACCTGAAGAATAACAATTTCTCAGCCTTTCTGGTGGCAGATCTCGTTACCTTTCCAAAGCGCACTGCGGATGCTCTTGCCTGAAGCTACGGGTCATATCAAGAGAAGTCTTGCATGGGTCAGAAAATAATGTATCTAGCCATTCTGCTAGTGGATGTGGACAAATGGGGGAAGGACGAATGAAGGTTGGCATTTTGTTCCTACTAGGAGTCAGGTAGACCTTCCAAACACCTCCAGACTGCTTGTAGTTTGGGGTGAAAGTTCTTTGGAAAGGGGTTTTACTTCCTCTCCTTAAGCCCCTCAGATAAGCCATGATGGAGCTGGCTTTCTCTCTAGCTGCACTGGCTAACGAAGCTTCCTGGGAGGGCGGGAGCTCCCTTGCTGGTTTGACAAGGGCACTGGAGAGCAACGTCTGTGTGAGGGTGCCCTCTTCCCACGTGTAGGTATTCATACAAATATTTTTCTCGCTGTGTCACTGCGTGCCCTGGTTTGATTATTCAGAATCCTGGCTGCAGTAATACAAATATGCACCTTTTATTTCTGTTACTTGGCACATTTTCCTCAAAGAAGATTTGGAATTAATTTCTCAATGACATTGGGGGCCATAAATTATATGGAAAGTGACAGAAATAATTAAGAGAAATGATGGTGAGTACTGCAGCCTCAGAAATAGACATTATTTGCAAATAACTTTCAGCTAAATTTGTCAATATCTACATCAGCAGCAAGAGTTTGTTACAAGTGGATGAGCTGTCACTTAGTTTTCTCAACAGTGCTTATTCCCTTGTCTTTAGTGTTGTGTGGATTTGAGAGCAATTTCAGGCGATCCTTTTAGAAAGAATGAACGGACTCTCCAGAAGTTTTGTTTTCCAAGAAGAATCTACTGCACTTCTCCAGCTAACGATTGCCAAAGGTCAGTACATGGCCAGAACACTCGAGAATATTAAGTTTTGATCGTACTCTGATAAATCCATTTTCCTGTGTAGTAAACTACACAACTTTCTTGTAGGTCTTTGTGCAAAGTCTTGTCTGAAGTCAGAAATGCAGTGCTAGTGTGACTGGAGGGCGCTGCCGTTGCAGTCTCGGCAGGGAAACGGTCCCGGGTGCTCCGCTCCTCTGTGCAGACCTCTGCTGAAACGAGTTGTTCTGCAGTGTGTGCCGAGGTCTCGGCACAGCCGGGGCGAAACTGGGGGTTCCTGCAGCTCATTCTAAGTCCTGGTTCTCGAACTCTGGACAGTTTTTCCTTTTTCTTTTCTTTAATGCAAAATTGACACAATGGGCTTCGTATTGCAAAATCATCACCTCAGGCTGATTATTGCAGTTTGAATTTCATGCTACTTTATCTTAGAGGTTAAATACATAGTTTGCAGCACAGGTCTGAAAGATAAAAGATGCGTGAAGCAACCCCCCCCTTCCCTACTCTCCTCTCCCCCACTTCCCCCAGCTTTGAGCACTGGCAAATTCAACCTCTCCATGTACTGATATTCCTATTGCTAGTCCTGCCACAGCTAGGGGTGAGGGCTTCACCTGTCTGCTAAAGCCTGCAACTGGGATTCGGGACTCCTGGAGTCACTTTCCAGCACTGCCACATTGTGAAGCTTGGCAAGTCATTTGCTGCTGACACTTTCCAATCACAAAGCCTATATTTAGGTTACCAAATAAGAATAGCATTAGCTATGTTTTCACTATTGAAAAAGGTGTTTGCATGGCTTGTACTTGCTTTTAGTGGTGTCAGCACAGCTCTGTCACCGCTTCCTGGCCACAGGGACAAATTCTGCAGAGGCAATAGACTGTTCCTTATGAGAACAGGGTGCTGTGGGGGATTGGGTTTTTGGAGGGCTTGGGTGTGTGTGTGGGGGGTCTCTCTTCCCTTCTTCCTCTTTTTCTTCCCCACTGGGCCTCTCCTTCCTTTCCCCATCTCACTCTGCAGAAACCCGGCTTTGCATTTGCCCATCGCCAGCTCTGACTCCAGCAGAGGTGGTGTTCCTCCCTATTCCCCTCTGCGTTCCCAGCTTTCTGGGGGAGGGCCCATGGCATCGAAATGATAAAAAGGAGGAGGAGGGAAAGAGGAGGTGGTGTGTAGAGCTAGCAAGAAAAAGAAGAGCCAAGCCCTCGCAAGGAGGTTCCCAGGGCCTGGGGTGGGAGGCAGTGGCTGTGGCAGGGAAGAGCTGTCCTCTGTGCCAGCTCTCTGCATCTCTGCCTCTGCTCAGAAAGCAGCAGGCTGTGCAGGTTTGAAATAGTCTGTCTGTGTCCTCTGGGAAAAGCAAAACAAGCAGGCTGTCCTTTCCTATGGGCAGCACCCTTGGCAACTGCTTCCTTACCTGTGCTGCGAGCAGCCTCTGAAGATAAGTCGTGTGTCGGCTGCTCTGCTGTAAAATCCTAATAGAGACAGCGCATGGCTAGTCTCCCCTGGGAGAGGTCAGGGCTGTAGTCGCCTCCCTGCAGTTCTCTTCATGATAAAAAGGCAGTGCCTTGTCTCCACCAGAAAGTAATCATGCTGCATTAAAGCAGCACTGGGTTTTGGCAGTGAAGGTGAAGCCCCGATTGGCGCAGAGACCTGCAGCTCTTGGTGACTTTGCAGAGTGCGCATAGTGCAAGACAGAGCATCTGCTGCTATGTAGGAACCAGCTCTGTGTGAGGAAGAGTCTGCCTTTTATCCCGGAGGAAAAATGAAAGCTGTCGTAATAACAGATGACATCAAAGAAACTTGGGGTGGCAAGGCAGAGCGTTTAAAACAGAAAGCTGCTGTTGAGACTACACAGTCTTGGTCTATGTCTGTGTATTCCAAAGTCATATACTCCATCTTCTGCTACCTTGCTTTAGAGGAGCTGGTCTGGGCAGTCAATGTTACTCACTGATTGTGGACAGCATATAGTGCATGAGATGGGGAGCACACAGAGGTAATCGTGGTGAACTGACAGGTTGCCCCCTTCACTTGCCTGAGCTCAGGGAAAGGTGGACCTTCCAGAAACGTTGTGTGACGAGGATGTGATCAGAGGCACCCTGAAGTAGCTTGGTTACGTGACTGTTTTCAGCTGGACACTTCTGAACCTGAGAGCTGCTCCCAGCAGGCTTACGGTGCTTCAGTTCTGGTTATCTGTGTAGGACTTGCCTCCGGAGGATCTGGAGAGCTGCTTTTTATGTTTAGCATTGATAATCACTGGATGATAATAGGACAGGTGTGCAGAACAAAGCTAAGCAAAAAGAAGTAGAATTTGTTGAAAAATTTTGAAAAAAATGAATTGTTAATTTTTCCTACAATTTCTTCACTGAAATTCATTATTTTTCATTGAGATACAGAGAATCAGGAAATACCATCTAGAGGGTAGCAGAACAGTTTTGTGCAGGAAGCACTAAATGATATTTACTTTATAAGAGGGTGAGAGACTTGGCATATCTGCCTGCAAAGCACAAGGGAGTTCTTGGTAAGGTGGAGGTTTAAAAAGAAGGTTTATAAGCATGATTAGAGTCTGTTTCATATCTGTTTTCTGAAAGCCAGACATTCAGAAGAGCCTGAAAATTATTTGCAAGGGAATAAAGAGGAGATTTCTCTCAGATAGTTGGAGGAACAGGATGCAACTTTTTTGCATTCTTCCCAAATCCCGTCTTTCTAGCTCAGCCCTCTTGGCACTTATAGACTTGCATGCCCTCTCTTGTCCAGCTGTTAACAGAAAAACATCTCTGGCCTTTCTTAGTTTCAGAGCTGAATTTTCTGCCTGACCAGCAAGACAGCTTAATCCAGAGATATGTGGTGAGTTCTTACTAATAACATTGGGAGTCTACAATGGTTGGAAATCAGAGGGACTCAGATTTCACATCATTGTGCAGAACAAAACAGAGCTTAGCCACTGGATTTCAATAGACATCCACAAATCTAGTCCCAAATTTTCTTGCAGTATTTTAGACCTTCAGAGATCGAGTCAAAGCCTATCCTACAGACTTTTGCTATGCATTTAATATGAAATACTAAGCATTTCTGGATGGGTTGTGAAATATGGGTAGGGAATTGGGACTAAAGTTCTTCTTGATTTAATTAGAATCTTTCTGATTCAGAATCTGGTTCAGAATCTTTCTGTTGAAAGGTTGAAATGTGTTAAATGTCCACTGCTTAAAAGTCCTATTTTTAAACTGGATATTAAGGTGTTAAGAGGTACTGTAACATCTTGGATTCATTGCTCTTTGGCAGAGTGGCTGTGAATCATATAAACATTGTATTTGCCTTATTTGATGCATTTTTCTGACGGATCACAGAGGACTTTTAAACAAGGGCATAGTAATGCTAGGAACAAACTAATTTTCCATGGTCTCTTGTTGAAGTTTCTTAGAGCTGCTGAAAGGTGCTGTGTTTACACTGGCTCAAATACAAATTCAGCAGGGAGAGGGGAATGAAAAGGATTTATTGTATAATAGTTTATCAAAGGTCAAGTATATAAAATAAATTCCTTTTTATTTCAAGTAGACAGAGATGATCTGAGTAGCAGTCTGAACTTTCTTGTAGCAAAAGACACTTTTTCTTCTTGTAAAAGAAATAAAAATGTCAACTGGAAGCAGGTGAAGAGATTTCTTTACTGAAAAAAATGTACACTCACCTAGTAGCCAAACAAGTTTGATCATTAGCTTTGTAGAGGTTTTCTTGAATATGGTCTTATTACTTCCATCTTATTCTGCAAACCATAGAAAAGAATAAAAAGTGCTACTCTTGTATTGATGCTGCAGAGGAACATTGCATTGACACACAGCAGTTGTGCTACATTTCCTTCCTCTCTTGGCAGTTCAGAGGAGGAGTAAATATTTCTTTTGCAAGAGAAAATGAAACAGAGGAAGAACCACTGGCTAATGGTTAAAGCAACCACTGGCTTTCCAGACTAGCTTTGGCCATGTTGCCTGTGTCCTGAGATCGACTAATTAACTGCTTATGCCTTGGGCTTCAGTGTGCAGCACAGTCTGCCACAGCGGGTTGTAGTGAAGCTAATACTGATAGTGATTGAGATCCTAAAGCTGTGAAAGTGCAAGTTCTTGTCACTGGCACTTGTGCACAAATGTTGCAACTCTGGGATAGTGCTAGGGTTTCTTTCTAAACACTGCCTAATATTACGATAATTAGTACTGTCGGTAACAATGTGTGCTTGAGCTATCAGGACTCAAATCTAACACTTTAAAGTGCAAGCTAGTCTCATATAGACAAAGAATTATTCTGCCCAAAGTGCAGCACTGCAGCATTTTGTTATTACCTGGGGATATATGCAAACACCATAGAGCTTCAAATTTGCCTACAAATCCATTGAAAATGCATTAAGATAATGATCAAGTTTTATTTGACACTTATTCATGTAAATAAACACACTACCCATATGCACAGCTGGCATGTAGGTCACCCAGTAAATGCGCGTGGAAACGTGGCCGCTTTCCTCGTGTGTCAAGGTGAAGGTGACGGTTCCTGCCGGAAGGTATCGGCTGTGCACCGCAGCCGCTCTGTAATCCTTCATCGCGCATGGCGAGCACCTGGGCCTGAATGTGTGTCATTCCTTCCCCTTCAGCCCTTAAGGCTACCCAGATAGGCAGGAGCATCGTTAGCATAAACGCATCCAAACCCTCGGCCTGACCTTCCCTCTCTCACAGCAGGGGCAAGTTTGGGAACTTGTGGTCCTCTAAGAGCTACTGGAGCTGAAAGTCTCTGAAAAATATAAGGAGGGAGAGCAGTCTAGATGTGAGAAGTCTCCTTCCCACAGAAGGCTATTGCTGGGTTTTGGCCTTGGTGAAACTTTAAAATTCATTCTGCTTTCATTGCTCATGTAGGTTTCTCTTCCTGTAACATGTATGATGTTCGGTGCCGTCATAGAAAAACCTCAAAAGAGAAGTTGACTGGGGAAACTAGGGAGCTTGAATGAAATAACAGTCCCCAAGTCTTTCCACAGGTAGTAGTTTGAGGGGGAGAAGTGCGTAATGGCTATTGAAGCCGATGTGACTTTCTGTTGCCTGATTACTTTTCGTTTTGGCGTGCGTGTGTTATAAGCGCCCAGGGTCAGTATTCGGTGTGGCTTGGATCGTCATCCTGCTAGGACAGCAATTAGGCCTTTCACGTCGTGTGGGCTCTCGCTGCTGGTGTCAGGGAGCAAAGTTCAGGCCAGCCCTGCTGCAAGGCTGCCGAAAGGGCGCAGGCCCCAGCTGAAAGCCCCTGACCGGCGCGGGCTGGGGGCACCGGCCGTGGGCAGCCGCGTCCCCTCGCGGAGCCGGGCAGCAGGGCCCGCTTGGTCGGGCGCCTGCCCTGAGCCGCGGGTGGCAGGAAGCCATCCGCCCGCAGGTGAGGAGTGCCCCGCGCACCTTCACGGCAACGGCTTTTCAAATGGCCTCCGTAAAGTGAAAGCACATCTTGCAGTTCAGTGTTTTCTGCAAGAAATGAGGGTGAACAGTTCCTCCCGTGCACAGTGCTAGTGCTTACGCGAGCTGCTGCGGGGGAGTATGCAAAAGCACAGCATGGGCGGATTGACAGCTATTTGTTCCAGGAGCTAAAATATGAATCTCAAATGTTTGTCTCATGTTTTGCCCTATTCTTGGTAAAGATGTACTGTTTAATCAATAAAAATGAATAATTTAAATTCAATATCTTCCTGTCACTATCAATAATACTTTTGTGAGTGATGTATTACTATGGTAATTCAATTTGTCAGACACCACCAGTTTTCACATGACGGTTTGTTAAAATTTTAAACTTAATTTACTATAGGCAGTTGACTCAGGCTGTTTGAATTACCTCGATGTTTTATCTCAAAAGCATTGATTTTCCTTAAAGTATTTTTTCTACCTTTGTGTTTATTGCATTAATAACTAGCGAGAGGGAAACTTGAGTGGGAGGGCATGGGCAGAGCTCTCCTCACGGCTGGAGTCTGCTGTCCCACCGCCCGGGCTGGTTTCACTGGAGCAAGTGGAGCTGTAGGCATTTCCAGTGTGCGGCTGGGAGCAGGATCCGGCTCCGCACCGTGAGGAGCAGGTGGGCGCTGGGGAGCTCAAAGCGGAGCGCCGGGGTCTGCGCGGCACGCGGAGGCCTGCTTGCAGTACGCTCTGCATGCTTCTGCCCCGGGAGTCACCCGAACGGAGAGGACGCTCCCACCGACCCTGCCCCAGGAGCGCTGTGCTGTCAGCGTGTGTGCTGCCTCTCGGTCCCGCTGTACCAACACCCAGACTGCTCAGGGTCTGCATCCGGGATGACAGCCTCAACCCTCCCCGCTGCCCGATGGTCGCATGGAGCCTAGCGAACGGCCTAGCCTGGCTGGGCTGCCGTGGGGAAGAAGGCACTCGCATCTGCAAATTTGCTGTCAACTGTAATTTTATGGCTGCAAAAATTATGCCTCAGCTTAAAAGACAAAGACGTTGATCTTTCGGGCACGTGATTGCAACGTTGCTGCGTGCATTCACAGGGCCAACGGCGTCAGAGGTGCTCAGACCTATGGCTTTCCCCCCATTTCTTCTCTCTCCTTTTTCAGTATTTTAATCCTGGAATACGTTTTTCCAGTGGCTGAATTTCAGCAGCTGCTCTCCTCTCCCCTAAACCTTCGTTCACACATTACTGGAAGCGAGGGGACTGCCTTTTCTCAGTTAATCAGGTTTGTTGTATATGGATCCGTCATATTTTACAGAGCTGCTTGGATGAATACAGCCCACCATGTATATAAAAAATAAAATGGGTGAACACCGAAGATGAAAGAGCTCTCAACTTGTGTTCGGGTGTTTGGGGAAACCAGATTCTGTTTAAAGCTGTTATGAATAATAACATATTTCATGGAAATAGCCACCTTTTGAAAGCTAAACTTTACTTCCTAAAACATTTAGTTAAAATGATTGATGTTTTTGTCCACTGCATAGAAAGGAATAATCAAACGATTATAGTAATTCTGATAAGGAGGTGGGAGGGACAGCAAACATGGTATTCAGCAGCTAGCTCCTCCTAAGAAAGAGAGGCACAGCTGACTGACAAGGGCGTCCTCTGAGGATTTACAGCATGCGGTAGCTTCTGTTGACTTTTTTTCCCCCCACTTTGTTCTGGAGCCATAATGCAATCTGAGTAATTGCATCCTGGAAAAAGAAAGTAGAGAATAGCAATTTGATGGCTGCAGTGATGCTCTGGGGCAGGTGCTTTGATAGCAACCTGCTTTGTATCTTTGCGTGGGAATGGGCATGCTGGGAGAAATTCAGCCCCTGCTGCGGGCCAGCACCAGTTCTGCGCACCACTTTTATTGCTCTAGGCTTTTTTCCCCCCATGTGTAGGTGGTTCTCGCTCCCACTGTACTGGGGTAGATTTGCTCTGCTGTGTTCTTGCAGAAATAACATTCTCCCTGGGAAGCTGAATGCTCCAGCTCTACGCTAAAACTAAACCAAGTAAAAATGACCGGATGGAGTCCCTTAGATCTTACTTTACCATAAACATAATTTCATTGTTTGGCTGGACGTTTAGGGATCAAAGGCCAGCAGAAACGGTGGGAGATGAGTTAAATGAGCATATGCCTGTGCTTTTCAGGTTTCACCCCTGCTTAGTACTTATGTGCCTTGCTTCTGTTGCCAGAGGATTTTTTGTGCATCAAACACAAAAAGGTGGTGCCTGCCCCAAAACCCCACGGTCTCGGGCAGGAAGTGACCGGCGGATGCAGTCATGACAGTACTGGGGAAATGCCAGACGTTAGCTGGCGTGGGTGGCAGTGACGTGTGTGTCACAAGGCCCTTTGCTGTCACTGAGGGATCGAAGAGGGGTTGGGAAGAGGGGACGAGGCTTGGAGGTGGTTTTATAGGTGGTGCCTTTGGAGGGTGAGGGTCAGCATAGGAGAAAGGGGCTTGTTTGAACATGTAAGAGGTAGCCCATGGCGCAGAGGGGTAAGGGGCGAAAATCCAGAATCAGCCACTTCTACAGAATAAAATATTGTAAAGGGAAGATGATATTCTAGTGGCCAGATCTCTGCACGTGTCCTTCCTGCCTCAGCCTTTACTGTTCAGCTAGAGCAGATGATTGCACAGCTCCGCTGCCTGGGAGGGGTCTTGAAACTCAAAGTAGCTTATGTTTGGTGGTAGAGAAGGCGAGAACTTGAAGGAATGAAAAGTGAGGATGGATGTGGCCAGACACCGGGTTAGAAGAACGATGAGCAACCAGCAGCAACCTCCCGCATGGCTCCGAGCACAGCAGGGACGCCAGAGCGCAGCCGTTGCGGTGGCAGGGGTGCTGGTGGCCTCGATGGTGGCTGCAGGGCCGTGCCGAGCTGGGGCACAGCCCTGTGCTGCGGTAGCGCTGGCACAGGACCACCCGCACCTCGGCCTGCGTGCAAGCTCCACCGCACTTTTTAAAATGGGGCTTGCGCTTGACCCTGTGGAGCTGGATGCACTGCACAGCTGCAGACATCCCAGCCTGACTTACAGCGTTTAGCTCTGACGGTCAGAACTGCTACGGAGGGTGGCAAAATTTTAGATGTTGTCAGCTGCCCGCTCGGTTTCTGCACCGATCACCAGGGGCAGCACTGGCACCCAGCCCTCCTCCAGACAACTCGGCAGCAGCTGCATTTTCTTCCCTTTGCCACTGCCACAGTCATTTTCAGCATCCTGTTGTACGGACACAAAGAGAGGATTATGAGTTCAAGCACAAAGAAAAAGAAATAGCAGCAGCAGGAGTGGATGAACTTTTTGAAGCCTGAAGATGCTATTTTTCATGCAAATTTTATTAGTAATGAAGAGCGAGGGGAGAGGAAAAACAGAACATACATCATGCAGAGGCAAAATTGTTTAAAAACAGGACATTTTTCATAGGTTGCCAGGAGGTGTTGGCCGCTCTTCGGAAGTGTCTTAGTGATGTACTGGAAGTCACTGCACTGAGTGCAAGCACAGGTTTGAGCAATATGATTGTCTAACATAAAATGTCTAATTGCTGCACCTGAGTTTCTGAGGAGGACACACAACTGCTGCCAGGTGACTGACCTGAAAAGCAATGGAATAATAAAATCTACCATATGTGTAATGAAAGTTTGAGTTTAATTTTGTATATCAGTGGTACTGGATGCTTTACTCCGGATGCATTCCTGAAATAGGGTGAAAGCTATTCACTAGCTGTAGTAAGAGTATATTTGGACAAGGATGACTAAAGGCTTGACTTGCCCTGTAAGTCGGGGATAATAACGAGAAGTACCTTTCATTATTGTCTTGCAGGGTTTTGTAGGAGCGTGTTCATTTTCTTGTTTGCTGATTCAGCACTAATGAAAGATTCTGGACAAGAAGATTGGGGGGAATTGAGATTTTCTATTTGCTGAGGGTCTCTCAGCCCCCCCCCCCAACAAAGTGGAAGTAAAAAATTGGTACCATGCAGGCCCTTGAACAGAACACGTACAGTAATACCTGTGGCTACACCTATTTTTCCTTCTGTTGCTGCATTGGATTGACTCTGGATGGAAATGGGACTGAGAGATGAAAAATTTTATGTTGCCAATAAGCAGTTTAAACAGTATTGTTAGATGCTCTACAAAAATTTCACTAGACGATGTCCATTTTGGTAGGTTTCAGTAGAGTGGACATTGAGTGTATTATTGCTTCATCAATAGAGATCTGTAGAAGTTGTATCTTCCCAGGTTAGGAACTTTTCTAAAGCTTTAGGAAGTGTCTGCTGCACATTTAAATACCTAAATAGCTTTGTATGCCTGACCTTGCTAGAAATAGCAGGGCTTCATGTTAGGAATAGTTATAGAAACACTTCAGAGGCTGCTGTGGATGCACTGGCAATAAGAATATTTTTTTCTGACATTGCTAGTGAATTTTAAATGTAAATACAGTACCAGTTTTAATTACTTCATAATTTAATATGGGCTGGTTTTATTGCTGTGTTTCGTGACCTGTGATTTATTTGGTTTATTGCAGCATGCCTAATAGAAGATCTCATGGTAGTGCAAGAAAGAACACATGTTGCTATAGTAATTATATGCCCAAATCTCTAAATCTCCCTGTCCTATTCATTAACTTCTAAGGCTTCTACTCCACGTCTTACTGGTACATATATGGAAGGCACTGAGTCAAATTCATTGCAAAATTAAAGCTGCTGAACCCCTATGGCATTCTCATCTCTAGAGCTCTGATAGTGTGCCAGAAATGCCGACATCTAAAAGATTTCTTGCTAAGGGCTCATACTAGTATTTGGAATAAGCCCTTCAAGCACCTCTTTAGATCAACAACCCTCTCTGGCAAATGTTGCTTCTCAAGAGTCTTAACAGCAGTTTAGCTTCTGCCCAAGGAGAGCAAGATTTGGTCTTTACGCATGACTGCAGCCAGGTTCCACCGGAGCAGAGGTATTAATATCCAAAGCAGCTGCACTGCGAGATCTACAACAAGGATTTTGTTTTTCCGTTGCTGCTTCATGCACCATCATGAATGTGGTGAAGTTCTACAAAACCTGGGAGTGATGCTGTGATGTTATAGCAACATATTGGCTCCATTTGTATGCTCAGGGTTATGCTTATGAGTGGTTTTAAAGGGTCAGTAAAGGATTAGTGGATGTTCTAAGTATTTTGAAGGAAGACAGAAGCAAAGAGATCTTTTCTTGGTATGATCGATACCGGCTGCTGTGCGTGCCCTTCCTAGGAGCTGACTGCCCTCTTTCATTCCCAAGCTCTGGGTGTCCTACCAAGCAGTGCGTCTTGCTCTCCTCCCTCCATTTTTGACTTCATTCCCCATATCGCAGTAGCCATGTTCAGGCTGGAGTGATATATGCTCTGTGCTGTTATTAGGACATCTGTAGGAGGGAATACTGGGTTGTAATTTTGGTCAGAAGTAGCCTGTTGACTCACTGGACTCTACAAGAGTTTATGACCGTTGACTGTAATTACCTGTCCATGGAAACAGCTGTTAAGCAGGTGTTAATCATGCTTTTAAATGTCACAGGGAGAACCTTAGTATTAAGTGAGGATGAGGAGGGAATATCTGAGTTCTTAAATGGTTAGTGATCAAAGAAGCTAATTTAATTGGTCTTGAGCTCAAAAAGAAAAGGACTTGCAATCTTGGAGGTACAAAAATCCTGCTGAATTCATGAACTTGAGCCCTGTGGTTTGAATTGCTGATTTTTAGGTTCTTGCTGTAGAAGCGGAAACCATTCCAGCAAAGGCCTGTTTGACCGATGGCTGAATATGTGCAGCTGAATACGCTGGTATACATGCAAGTGCTCAATATCCATGAGTTACAGGCCTTGTGTTTTCTTTTAGCTTTTTACGATAATAATACAAACTGATTGCCTTTCCCCCAAGTACTTTCTATAAATGCAAGGAATTCTCCTCCCAGCTAGTAATGTCTTACCAAATGACAAAGAGAGCAGTAAATGTGGGATGTATTAACCACATCGCATGCTTTATAGAGTAGCAGTATCCAGGCAGGAAACAGAATCCAACCTCTGAGAAGACGATCGATACCAACTCTGGGTGTTTTGTGTTCTGGTTACTCTCCAAAACTCTCAGTCATATGAACACAAAAAAGAGAACTTCTGTGAGTGAGCCTGATTTTTGCACTGTTCTGTTTTTCTTTTTAAAGACATTTTTGGGTGGCCATGATCTCTTTCCTTTTCTCTTTTGCATCTCTCTTTCCCCGTTCGGAGAGCAGGAGAGGAGGCCGTTGCGGCGCTGCTTTACGGCCCGCCTTGGGCAGCGTGACCCCCGAGCCCTCGCCAGGTGCTTGCGCAGATGCTGTGTGGATGGGCGGTGCCCAGGGCGTCACGGTGCCGGGTGGGAGAGGACGTGGAGCCTTGCTGACTGAGTAAGCGAGGTGATCGAAAATAAGTTGCTTCCATTTCCTTACCTTTAAGGCTGTCTTGGTGTGCCCCCCTCTGACTCCAGGACATCCCAGGCCTTGTAAAGCCTGAGCCTGTGGCCCCCGAGGAGGCCAGGTTTTGAGCACGTCATAATTCAAAATTCCCTTCATAGCTGCCTAACATAGATCCAACTGCTAATCAAGGAGCTGGATTTCATTTTGTCCCAGCTTCTTTCATCACGTCTAGGATGCATAGCAGAAAGTCCTTCACCGTTACAAAGGTCTCCTGTAATGAAACGAATGCTTTTCACGTGTGTTACCTTTGATTTAATGACTGTGGACTCAGAATAAATATACTGATCTGCCTTGTCCCATGTATATGCACAGTGCTTTGTAGAGGAGATAAGGCAACGAGCCTCTAAGAGCCACTAGCCTAAAAACGGCCTCTGGTTTATTGTGCTCCTTGTACTTTTATGTAGCCAATTTAAAAAAATTTTACAGCCTTTGTCTGTGAAGTGATACAGTAAAAGAGTGTGGTTTGGGGGCTCCAGATGGGAGTTTATTTGTCGGGTTGCAAAGGCCAAAGAGAATTAGGAATCAGATGCACTATTGTTTTTCCCCTTCACTGGAATTTGTAGAGGATGTAAACCGACAGGCACATCCAGCGCGCGAGACAACGATGCGAGGAAAAGGCTTCTCCGCTACCTTTTCCTTGGCTCCCGTCGTGCCACTCTCATTATTTGGAAGGAACAATGCCAGCTGATAATGAACTATTTTCTATTCAAGGCTGCAAGTCAAATATTCGTTTCTCATTAATAATTCAATGTGACAAATTTATTACCTTGAAGGTGCTGTGAGGCAATTAGACAATGGGAAATTGTGTCTTCCTTTCAGCCCCCTTAATTGGCTTTCAAGTGTGACATTCATCAAAACCTTGACTTTTCATGTAAACTTCCCATTATGCAAGGCATACTTCTGACACCAGAGCCACGAGCACTTGGCAAAATTCGCCGGCGGGGGTAACTTCACTTTTTAATAACAAAAAAAGCAGAAGGGAGAGTGTGTGAGAGAGTCTACAAGGAGCTTAATTAAAGTCAGTGGAGAAATTATCATCACTTGGTCCTTCTCACGTGATAAAATGGCCTGTGGTTACAATGTAATTTTGGAGTTATGGCTGTTCATGCTCTCTCAAGGAGTGTTACAAAATTGTCAGTAAAATTAACATCTTTATCCTGTTCTTCCCAGTTTTTTATGTATTGTTTGGGATAGAGTGGAATGAATTGGGTTTAAATATCATCTCTTGTACTCCAGGTATTTTAAAGCACTTTACAAAGTAATGATATGTTATTAAGTAGTGATAGAAAAGAGATTACCATTCTAATAAGCACTCCAGGGCAAATAAATCACTTGAACACTGGATTTCATATTCTTGGACTTCTTTGCCAATGTGACTGACTTCAGTGTTGACCTTTAAAGACTGTCCTATGAGCTCTTGAGTCTGAGGAGCAGCTCTGACTACAGTAATTTATTTTGCAGCTGTTGCATGTATGTTTTCAATTGCTGACATTCACCCTGGCTTTTTTGCTATTTACATGGCTTTCTTTTGTGTCGTGTAACTTGCTTGTATATGGCTGCAGTCTTTCAAGGACACCCTTGAAAACGAAATTGTTAGTTTCAAAGGTCTGATTTGTCCTTGTAAACTTAAGCACAGCTGAAAACAGCGTGACAAGTAGCTCCGAGGATGTGCAAGGTTCAACAGTTTTTTTTGATTCTCTTACTTGATTATAACGAATTTTGTTTATTGAAAACACTTGTGACTAGTATTTTCTCATGCCTACAATGTACCTTTAAAAATAATTTGAAAACTTTATTGTAATATATTCTTTCTTTCTTTGTGTCTGTTCATCCTTTAGTGTGCTATGCTTTCTCCAGTGAAAACACCGGAGCACTACAGCATAGTTTTCAGAGTAGGAGTTGGATGCTGTTCCTGCATTCACTTTCCTAGCGTTTCACGTGCAGTGGCACAGTGTAATATGTCGGGGTACACAGTGGGATTCAATTCATACAGCAGTTATTCAAGGGGATCACATTAAAAATATGCTTATGTACAATGCACAGCCCAATTTGTGAACGTTAGGTAGTGGAGAAGTTAGTTATGCACATGCTCAGGTCTTGTATTGGCTTAGTAAGTTCATGGCCTGTACTGGAGATTTATTGATTTTATACAAATTGGGACTTTGATCCGGTTTTATATAATATCTTTAATGCTGTGAAGTTTTATCCTTCATCTGATAAATTCAAGAAATACCACATATATGATTATTGCCTAAGTAAGAAAGTTTGGTCTTAGGTGAGCTTAGAAACTAAGCAGGTCAGGTCCACTAGCCAGATCATCTGAAAATTCCAGATACTGCAGGCTTAAGCCAAGGATCATGACTGAATGCCTGAAAAACTTTTGGCCAGAGAAGAAGAGCAAGTTGGAGGAGGAGGAGGAAGGGGAGGAGGAGAACTTAACTCATGAACAGAGGCTGCGTTCATGTTGCTGTTGCCCTGGGCCTTGCCTTGTGGATGGTCCTTCTCACCCTCCACATTCCCATCAACGGGTTTATTTTTCAAGTATTTATTTTTTAGCATGTTAAACAAGAGAATGGAGTGTGTATGTGCATTTGAATGTTCCTGCTTATGCTTGCTGACCTGCAAGGTATTAACAGCCTGGTTGAAGAACTGGTTAAGTGAAGCCATTGTTTATCTTTGGACAATGGCAAGCTCTTCCTCTCAGGTAAAGTGGAGACATCAAAAGAACTGTTAGCTGCTGTGAGGTTTGGTCCAGCATGGAACAGCATAATGAGAATCTTTCTGTTAATCTCAAGTCATGGAGAGCAAAAGTAAACACTTACCTAAGCCATTACGAAGTTGACCCTCTTATATGAAGACATTTCCTGAAGAAGTCAAGTCCACTGAGATATCCTGATCACATCCTTGGACTTGCAGTTACTTGGCTATGCATAACATTTCATTAAATTGAGGTGCATTTCCTTGTACAGACTTTCAGAATACCTAAGTTCTTTAGGTTTCATGTTCTCTTTGCATGTAAACTGTCCAAATTCAGTATAGTGTGTTATTGTTTAGTCTCCTTGATCTTTATCTAGAGTTCACCGAATGTGCAAATTGTGTTTGTGAGCAACAAATATCACTGAAAGAAGTGGTCCTAGAACACACTTGTGCTTACTGTGCAAAAATAACATTAGTCATGCAAGGAAAGTTATTAGTCTCAGTAACATCTGGTTAAAATGGAGATAATAGGAGTTGATAATTGAATGACACAGGACTTGCTCATTTTTCAGGGCATTTTTCTTGTTGGATCATAAGTAGGTGATGACTAGAATAAAGATTGTGCTGTGTTAAAATTCTGTTTTAAGTCAAAAAACAACTGCCCACAACAAAGTGATTCAAAAGGACAGTGTTGACTTTTGGATGAAGTTTGACATTTAAAATGTATGTTGTTCTATTTAGAAGCCTAATTTAGGCTCCAGTCCAGAAAACAGTTAAGGAGATCTCTAACTTTCACTACATATTTAGTAATATTGAATATTTGGTGGATCAGGACCTTACTGAGATAGTGGCCTGATTGAATTCGTATTCTAAGAGCATATGAAAATGATCCTTAGCATATGGAGCTAGTGCACATGTGTAGCTGGCAGGTGTATAATAACATGTGAATTAATGGACCCCTGAGTACTTGCTGATATTATATTCCATTGAAGTGAAAATGAGGTAGTACATTCCCAAGGGAAAAGCTGAATATTTATTACTGGCTTGGCATAGTGTTTTTCTGATATGGAGCCAAATTTTTCTATTAGTGATGCCAGTGAAAATCTGGAGTACCTGCACTGTTTTTAACAGAGATGCTGCATATCCAGAACCATTAGACAATCATCAGGGCAGAAGAGATGGTAAAAACACTGCCACAGTTCCTGGTAATTGTCCCAGCCCAGCATCACTCGTACAATACTGTACAGTACTTTTCTGTTTGCGGGGTATAGGGTTAGAACTGAGAGCGTTAATATTGATAATAAGAACAACTTATTTGACCTGGCAAAGTTGAAGTTGAGTTTAAAGCAAGAACTGTTTGAAAAAGTCAGAATGTCCTAATTGAGATGTACTGGACAGAAACTCCTAGATAATGCAGGCGCTTGGCAAGCAGGCTGAGAAGAGCATTTTCCCGAAGCATTGCTTTGTATGGTGTGCAGAAATGTTGTGGGTTTTGGTGACTTTAATATTCATGCCTCCCCATGAGGCTTGGTAATCAACCTTGTACCTCCTACAGTGGAAGCAGGTGAAAAGTTCCACCCTAAATACTTGTTTGCTTGACATTTGGCCAGATATAACTCTATATAATTGATCTCCCAATGATTTGAGCTATGTGCGCTAGACAGTGCTGTCACGGATGACTTCCAGTATCTCGAAGGTTATCTTAATAATATGTTGTCCTTCCACTGTACTTCCGCCCTGGAGATCTCAAAACTCTTGTTGATTAGGCAAGTATTATTAAGCTTACTTTAAGCTTGATGGAAACACTAAGCCTCAGAGAGATAATACAGCATCTGTTACTGACTCAGGTTATTGAATTATAGTATTGGTTAATGTTTATACCATAGATGGGGTCTTGTATTGCTTTGGAAATAGGTTTAAGACATCCCTGGACTGGATTGCATTGGAGCTCAGTCACTGACCCGGTTGTGGTTGCCAGGGGCCGAAGTCACTTACCCACGGTGATACAACAGGTCTGTACGAGTTGGAGACTCTTCACCTCCCAGAGCCCCTATTTCAAACAACCCTTCCTACATTTGTCAGAGCTTTTCCATTCATCCATGTGCTTTTGCTTAGTAAACTTGTTATGAGAAGAATGAAGAAGAATTCAGGTGGTGAGAACAATTGTGAATCAAAAATGAATGTGACTCTATTTTTAAGTAGGAGCATGAAATTCTGCCTGTTAGGGAATGAAAATGACAAGAAAAATATTTATAATAATTCTCATACTTACAACAGCTTATTTTTCTTTTGTTAAAAACATGTCTTACTAAACACTCATTTTCTAAAGCTTTCGTTGCATTAAACCATCATTAACACGTCAAAATCAATCTTCTTTTTTTTCTTTCGAGTCAGTCAAAAATGTTCTATTGTCAACAAGAGAAGGGGGAAAAATGGAGGTCAACATTGCATCAGTCTTTCCGAAAAGCTCTGCATTGTAAATTATTTAGGTGCTCAAATCAATCCATTTTTTCTTTTCAGTGGCTGGACAATAAAAGCAAGATTTACTGCAGCAAGTGAATAATAAAAAAAGAATTAGCAGAAAACAAACAAAAAGCTGCTCGCTTGGCAACCTTCTGCGTTAATCAAAACCTGAAGACTAGACTGAAAGATCAATATTTGGCTTCAAGATGAAACATAGCAAAGTTTCCATTAAAAAAAAAAATTCTGAATAAAAAGGAACATAGGCTCTGTTAATCAAAAAGAGGCAAATACAAAAATCCATATAGTCTTTTGGTTATCTGTGATAAAACGGCCCCATTGGAGCTTGACAAATTACAGTATTTTTATGCACATATCAAAGTTCAACTTGATTGTCTCATATGGGGGAAAAGACCATCTGTCTGTATTCGAGAAATAATCTGCATAATTGACTTTCAAACAAGCCTCAAAGAAACAGGCATTTATCACCTTAATTGTGACAGGCAGAATGTGTGTCCCTGCTCTTTCATCAAGATAATAGTAATAGCACTGTGGATACCTGGTATCTTCTCTTGCCCTAAGTTTTTTTCAATTTGTGTGGGTGGGAACTGGCTCCTCTGGATTGCAGCTGCTTTGACAAATCGCCTAGGAAGGAGAACGGCCCGGGGCGAAAGCCGGAGAGCGGGACCCAGCCAAGGGCCGGCCGGGCCGGCTGACCACGGCGCTGCGCTGGAAGGGGCACGGCGGTGCGCCGGCTGCGGGAGGCAGTTTGTAAGTGGGTGGCTTGGACATTGCATGGACTGTGCTTCTCCAGCAAAATAAGTTTTACTCTCTCCTTGCAACAACTTGTTGCAGTTGTTCAGCGTTGAAATGAGCTGAGGCAAACCTGTATGGACCTTCTCAGTTCAGTTTAAGTTGTACTCAAGTGATTTAAGTTATACTGAAAAAAAGTGGTCTTAATCTGAAATAGGGAAATAGTCTGAAATAGTCTTTGCAAGTGCTTACACGAATTCAGCTAGGATTCATTTAACTTACGTACTTTGTGCTTTGTTGTTGCCTTGACATTTTGGTTGCTGAACAGTGGTAAAAGCATGGGCACCTGTGTCTTGGTGACCGTTAATTTTAAGTCGAGGTATTCCATAAAGTGTAAGGTACAAAAGTAAAGATACAATGCCTGTTTCCAGCTGGAGTCTACACTTATCTCACTTTTTTTTTGAACTATTGTATTTTGTTGTTGCTGCAGACTTTTATTTTAGGGCTAGTTTAGGGACTATACAATCTGATCTCCTGCCCAGAGCACAGTTCACTGCAGTTTCGTTCTCACTCCACTCGAAGCTCTCCCCTCCTCTCCCCCAAACACGGAGGCAGCGTCGGATCCCCTGCCGTGGCGTGGCAGCAGCCAGCTCTGCCTCCGAGACGAAACAGCTGGGCAGGGCCCGTTTGGACCTCTGGCTGCTGAACTGCTCTTCTATAAATCAGCAGCAGATGTAACTTCAGAATTTGAAACCAGTGGGTCCAGACTTTCTAAACCTATTTAAAACTGGCCGGGGGTAGGAACCTTGCGTCCGGTACCCGGGCACGTGAGGACGGAGTGGGCTGTTTGAACACCTCTCCCTCACCAGCACCTCAGCTCCCGACTCTATAAAATTTTGCAATAACAGCCCCTTTACGACTTACACCTGGTCATAACATAAAGGATTGATTAGGTCTCGAATCTTACAAGGAGGTTAGACAGCATTTAAAATATACAGCCTGACGATATATTTTCACAAGATGAGCCAACACATTCTCCTGTAAAGTCAAGCCGGCAAACGTGGCTGTGACTCCAGGCAGTAAATAAGGGGGCCGCGCGCCACGGCTGCGCGCGCTCCTCTTCTCCGGGCCCGCGTGTCCTCGTCGGAGCCGGAGGTGAATTACAAGAGCTAATAGCGACTCTTCCCACCACGCTTCCTTTTATTTATTCTTTAGTCTCCTGTCAAAGCCTCGCAAGGAAAATAGCCCGTCTCCCCCCTCCGCTTGGCAAGTTTATGTTAATGTGGCCTGGTATTTACAAGAGGGGCATAAACGACTGACAGGTTTATGCTGCTAATAAACAAGCTTTTTTATAAGCAAAATGCTCTCACATTGTATTCAGAAATCCAGTTCAGGGAAATACACTTGCACGTAGGATATGTCAAAGATGTTGTGTAAATCTGAGTTGAAGGACTGGCTCCCATACGTGCATATAACATCTCAAAACTACCGAAAGAAGTAAAATTGGCACACGTTAACGTGGCTGGAGGTGATGTTTGCGGCAGCACAGACTCGTTAGTGCAGGCAGCTGAGGGGAGGATTGTAACTAGGTGGACAAAAGTATGATCATATAAAAATTAGTTAGAAGCTCTGAAGGCTGGTCTTCTCCATATCAATAAGCTTAGTGCAAGGGGACTTTTCCCTGCGCAAAATGCGGAGTTTAATTGTGTACATCACATTTATTTGGAAAGATTTAATGTTTTAATTATTTTTTATGTATTGCACTTCTGTAAATGCAAATTATTTCTTTGTGTATTGTCTTGTAATACTAACAAGTTGGTAGAGAAAATAGGTACCTGAGATGAGCTCCTCTGGTGGCATAAATCAGCGGAGCATGGGCATTAGGGCAGCATCAGCCCAAGGAGTTGGTGGTGCTGAGGCTGCCCAGCTGAAGGAAAAATCGTCATTCGTGTCAGCTCCCATAGCTGTGGACCCAGGTAAAAATTGGCATGGTGGCTGCTGCTGCTGATAGAAGGGGTCTTTCAGTGCTGCTAAAGTAGCTTTTTATATATATAAAACCCCCTGGGGAAGGTAAACTTCAGCCTGAACAAGTCACAGTCACTGCAGGAGAAAGAGGAGGGTTTGTTTTGGCCAGTTACTTGCCAAAATTATGGGCAAATTTTGGGCTGATGGTCCAATTTCTACTAGCTGTATATGCTGCTCGTTGGTGCACTCTTCCACCTTCCCTTACCTGTGGCGGTGAGCTTTACTGCACCTTCTCCATGGGCCTGCTTGTGCCTTTGTCCTTTGCAATCAAACCGTCTGCACAAGATAACCTGAGGCAAATTCCTTCCTTGGTGCGTTCAACTCTAGCAGAGACAGTGAAAGAGAAAAATGAGTTTTCTGAATCATACTGAGAATACCTCATAACAAATCTTTGCAAAAAGAGAGATATTTTGATTCAGCACAGCAACATAATATTGGATTCTTGTGTTTAGCTGTTTTGTGGCTATTTCTGTGAACTATGATGCTCAATTAAATGCTGTCACTATAGCTGTATCCATTTTCTACGTCATCAGAAAAAGCATTAACTGCCATTGCTATATACTATTTAGTTTATTTGCTTCTTTGTTCTTGTACATTTGATGATTAGAACATCTTTCACCTAAAAGCTACTGTCAGAGCTTCCAGTTGGACAAATATTGAAAAAAGGATATATGAGAAGAATGTTTTAGTGTGCTATTTTCCATATTTACATACTTGTGTGTGTGCATATATGTACTCATACACACACGTTACACATGTATACATTTATATATATATACACATGCCATGTTTCTAATTCCACCACAATTTCTCCCTAACAGCCCATCTCACTTGTTATTTACAGTAAAACTGTAATGCTTCTGTCTTTTCTGGTTTTCCTTTACATTTTGGTCTTCTCCTGGGAATCAGAAGTTAATTTTCATATATTTGGTAGGTGGTCAGATGTTTCCCATGATAGATGGAGATTCTGGCTTTTTATATCTTCTTTTAAACTTATTTAATCCTTTTGTTTATTTATTTATTTTTAGATTTTGTGATTCATCAGGGCTTTGTCATCCACTTACAACCCAGACAGGTGAATCACCAGCTTGGTTTTATTTGCCTCATGCTCATACAGTGAAGACTTATCTGCTATTTGAGTAATTAATTGTCTTGCTCATGCTCTTCAAGTTTTCTTGTGGTCACAGAAAGGACTTCCAATACCGTTTCTCTCGTCTGATGTGCAGCCCGTCAGTGTGAATGCACTGCTGTCCTTTGCCTGCATCCTTGCGTTGGTGGTTTCTGGTTTCCCTGGGCCGTGGTACCCTCCTCCGGCGGCGGGGACCCCCGGGTGCCGGCCCCACCCCTTGCCGAAATTGCCGGGCAGTGCCAGCGGAGGCAGCCCTGCCGTGGAGCCAGCCGTGCCCCGAGGCAGACCCAGGCAGGATCTGGCACTTCTTGTAGCAGTGACTGACCTGCTGATCATAAAACGCTCCGTGCGAGTTTTAACAATGCGGGATCATCCACGACTTGCCTCGTCTTCGGACCTCTGGCTCGCTCTGCGCGCGCTCCTCAGGAAGACGTAGTGCGCTGTCGGCACCTGACAGGTGAGACCTGAGGTTTCCTTGCTTTCTGGGGAGCTGTTTGCTCTGCGGGATTGGAGATATTCCAGATTGTAGCTTTGGCGGTGATGGTGGAGGAGCCCACTTGAACCTGGAGTGCTTTACTTCATAGCCCAAAACTTTGAAACTCTTTTTTTGTTGTTGTGACATTCCAGCACCCCCTGCAAAGACGTAACGGTATTAGCCGTTGATTCTCATAGTTCGTATTATACTTTTTTTCAGGGCAGGGACCTGCCAGTTTTTTAATTGGTTTGGAGAATACTGTCTACACCTTAAGTCTTGTTTAAATAATACTACTAATAAATAGAAATATGCCATTTGACCCAGATGACTCTTCTTTATTGCTATTGCTACCTAAAGGGCTGTATATCCATTTTGCACATTGAGCATATGGGAAATGATGTTTTTTTTTCTCATTGTTTTCTGGTTTAATGTTGTTTTTGTTTTGCAATAAATCTTTAGAACCCCTGTAGGCTTTTTTCTTTTTTTTTCAGATTGCTTTAAAATAATTTCCAAGTATGTAGTCATTTGTTACAGAATGTTTGCTTAATTTGTAAATGTGGGTGCCTGAGGATTCCCATTTCCTCATATCAGTGGGAAAATGAGACTGTGAGGCACAAATATCCACTTCAATGCCACTTGAGTGTTCATATGGGGACAGAATATCATAATTCATGTACTCACATTTGGAAGACAACTTGCGCGGGGCTAGATCTGTCCCAGCTCTTGTTTTGCAATGCCACTGTAATGAATGGCATGACAAGCAATGTAGGTCATGACAAAGTTTTGTCTCCTTTGTATCATGTACCTCATATATAAAGGCCTACGTTCCTAGCTTCACGCTGCGCTTTCAGGCTTCCATTTGCTTTTCCAGCCCATTTCAATCTGTTCAGGTGATGTCAGTGCATCAGTGATGCAGTACTTTGCCTCTCTCTCTCTCTCTTTCTTTCTCTCTCTCCCTCTCAATTTTGCTTTACCTTCCCAGCCCAGCTGGAGTTATCTCCCTTGTTTCTTCAGGACATGTACATCCTCAGCTGGCCTCAGAGTTACAATGTATGTAGGTAAGATGCAGGCTTATTCTTCTCTGTAGTGAATCATATTTAATGAAGTTTATGGTTAAGATTCAGCAAGCCATACAAGCAGCACATAACAGGCAACTGCAGTGCTAAGTGCTACAGGTCTCTTTTTAAAAGGCTATTTCAAAGCTCATTTTGTCAAGTTGTCTTAATCCTGTCAAGTTGTTTTTTTCCCCCTAAGCTTCTGTGCATCTCCAGTTCTCCCGGATGTTAATGAAAGATGGTGATACACTGCAGTAGTAAAAAATGGCCCATAAAGGCCAGAGATACTGTGAATCAGCTACAAAGAAATGAGAACAAAAACACAGAAGCTAAGGAGAAACCTCTCTATTAAGCCCCATGTTGTCTTCAGGGATCTCTGTGAAGCACGTGAAACACAGAATATGAGTTCTTCCAACTTGCGTAAGACTTGGGCTCCATTAAGGCAGCTGTTCATCAGCAGTCCTTTGAATCAAGTTGATCCCCTCCATGCAAGTGCTGGAGTTCCCAACGACAGGCAGTCTATTCCACTTTATTTTCATCTGAAGTGTAATCTTCACAGGGTCTCTGCACAGTTCACCCCCTGACATCATGGTAATTTACTACTGAGTCCAGAATATATTATTGAGACCCGCAGGATGTAGGTTAGAGACAATGTGTTTATTTGATTCCATGTGTCAAATTATATGATAGGATCATATGACTAGAAATTATTAGCCCTGTCTGAATTCAGTGGAGGGCTCCTGCTCTCATTTTATCCAGTAACAAAAACTTAAAGGGAATAGGATTAACCTGTTTGTGTGGCCCTGGTAGCATTTCTTGCATGTGTGATGACACATGGCTCCATGCATCTGTCCACCGCAGAGTATGTAGGTTGCTTCTTCCACCTGCAGCAGTTGTATCGTTGCCTTGTGGCCAGTGTTTTCACTCCTGGCTGTCCAACTGTCACGCCTCTCTTACAAGCCCTGTTACCACCATTTTCCGCTGTTGACAGTAGAATTAACTGTATTAGCTTCCATATCTGTATTATAAGAGTTACTTCTCTTTCCCTTGTTTCTCTGACTTTGCTAGCAGACATTACTATGTTTTTGAAAGGGTATCCTGACTAACATGGAAAATTTCTGATGTCTAAAGGCTTTCCATACTGTAGTAATTATGCAATTGAAATGGCAGGCAATGAGTTCAGAGCACTGTTACTTCAAGTTTGTATGCAATCGTACATGCTTTTCATGTTTGAAAAGCTGTAGGATCTTGGAAATAAAATGCACAAAATAATTCACAATGCTTCGTTGGAGGTGTTCACAAAATGTCAAAGCCACCTTACAAATCCCTCCCAAACTGCAGGAAGTACGTTTTCAAAGGTACAGGCCTGGAGACATAAGTTCTTCCTTAACCTGCATTTTCAACAATGAAGTTTTCCAATTTCTTTGCTGTGATAGGTCAGTTGTGTTGCGTTCTTATACTTCAGTAACATAAAACAAGGCAATATGGCTCTGGGAACAAGACGTAATGCCTAACCATTGCCATGTGCCAGCATGGGTATTTGGAGACTAAGTTCTGACAAGCACTGTTACTGCCTCTCCAGTTAAAAATGACTAAAATTTGTCTTATAAAACAAGGTTTTGTAAACAATCACAGAAAATAGGACTGAGACTGAATTATTCAGTAGAGTGCAGCTCACCGAAGTCCCTGGATCTGGGGGAGGTCTTTGCAGAGATTTCCATAAGAGGTTTCACCTACTGCAGTGGGAAGTGGCAGCTGGAATCCATGGGGCCAGATGTTAGACTAGTTCTGTTCCTCCTAAACAATGCTCCAGTGATAACAAAAAATGCATTAAAACAGAATGCAAGTCTCAATGTAAAACAGTAATGGCTGCTTGTCAGCCTGTCTTCTAAGAAGCACTTTGAGATTGGTTTTCTACTTTGAAATGCAGTAAGACTTTCCCTCTGTTGACTAAATGTTATGTGACATACTAGAAAGCTCTAAAAGTGGGGGAGACCTAGAGGGCCAACTCCTTAGATGGTTATACTCGGGTTTAACTATATATAGGTGCAGCTGGAGCTGGTTACGGCATCCATCACATTGCCACAGTGCTCTTCCTCCTCTCCCAAACTCTGTATCTCACAGCTGCAGCTGGGCTTCTCAGTATTTTGTTTTTACATGGCGCCTGTGCCCTGAGAACAGGTAGAGCTGACTGTCAAATTATAGCCCTGCCTATGTCTTTAGTCACAGTCTTCACTCAAACTCTCATTATGCTCAGCAGGAGATTTTTCCTGGGTGCGGGCCGCTGACTCCGACATGGCTAAATATTCACAGCATGTATTTTGGACAGAGGGCAGTTCTGGTCGCTGTACGTGGCTGCGGGAAGGCAGTAAGGAGAAAGCTGCTCCGCAGAAGTCCTTTGCTGCAGGTGATTGCTGCATCCCTCCTCATGTATATGAGATGGCTCATTTGATGAACTGCCCTCACCTGAATTCATCATTAATTAGTATTGTGGGACAAATCATGATTGAATTTATGCAGGGGTTAAAGAGAGACTCTTCCCTGCCCTCTGCTCCTTGCATATGACCCAGGCAAATCGCTTTCCATTTCTCAAAGGGAGCCTCGCGGGTTTTTCTTGCGTACCCTGCTATGGATGGGGGTGAGGAAGGGCTGGTGAGAGCGATGGAGCTCTCTTCTCCCGTGCACCGTCTCACCTACGTGTGCTGGAGGGAAACAGGCTGTTTCACCAGCTCTGCCCACCTGCCCCTTTCCCAAGACATACCTACGGGGGTTTTGTTCCCTGATATCCCAACCCCAGCTGAAGCAGAGGACTTCCAAAACGGCTTTGCAATGCTGCATGTCAGTCTTGTTACTAATTCCCCTTCCTTCTGCAAAAATTAGGCCTCAGTTGGAGGTGAAGCTTGTGGATGCCTAGCTAAATAATCCCCCAATCGCAGATGAAGATACAAGATGACCTTCTGCAAACACAAGACAGCATGAGTAGCGTCTTGCAGTTGTAGTTTATGCTGTCAAGGCCAGCATATTCTACTCAGTTGATATTGCTGTTGACTGTTTATATTATTGCATATAAAATGCAGATGCTGCAGCCTTATTAAATGGCAGATCTGATAGAATAGTTTTTGCTTGGGTGCTTGGCAAGGCTTAATGACATAGGTAATGTCAGGTAATGTTTTCTGAATGAAAAATATATTTGATCTGATTCCATATACTTCCCTGTACCAGTTTATATAAAATTTATATAGAGACTTTTCAGAATGGTAATTGCAGAACAGGTTTTTTGGTCCACCTGAGAAACAGTTTGTGGAAATGATAATAAATTATTGCAGGATGCTTAGAAGGCATAGGCACAGATCAAGCATTTCAAAGAGTTCCCTTGTTTAAACAGCTTATTAAATTGTTAATGACTTTGCAAGTTTTGCATATTATTATTTAAAAAGAAAAACCTGTATGTGTACAGTGTACTTAATGATGAATTAAAACTTTAAATCACTTACTGCATGCAACTGCTATAATATGGCATGGGATTAAGGGAACATATTTGTTTTGTCCTAGATTGAAACTTGGATGAAATTGTTAAACACATTATGTTAGCTACATACCATAAATTTTACACACATTGAGCAAGTGGTATATTTTCCTTTGTCTGTTCACATCAGTTAAGTAAATATGATCCCGGTTAGCTGAGGAGAATTACTCAATTCATGAGCCTATTTGCATGACACATGGGATGGGAGAGCTGCATTTTGTGGAATACCAAAAGCATTTGATCTTGAAAAAGTCTTGCCTATGGGCTTTGAATATCAATGTATTTAAAAATGTATCCAAGACTAGAGTAATTCCAGGAGCCTTAGAATCGGGATCTGTGGGAGATGCCAGAGAGGAGAGGGCAAAAGTCTGTGCCCTGATTTTGGGCACGTACATAGGCGTACGCAGAGTTCCCATTGCTGTCAAGCAGGCATGAGCATATGCTTAAATTTCAGCCTGTACTTTGCTGTCTGCTGGAAAAGAACATTTAAAGCGGAGGGACTGCTGCAGTACGTGCTCCGAGCTGCTCTGCTGCCACCCGCCACCAAAGGGACCTCGCTGTGCCAGAAGCTCTTCTCTGCCTCGTTAGGACAGCCACGAGGAGGGCCAGGGATCGGGCTTGACAAATACATTCAAATTAATTTTGGGAAACAGGGATGTGGGAAAGATCCTAGCATAGTGAATAATTACTTGGTCAAAGGTAATTTTACCAGCTAGATTAAAAATAATGTCCTTCAGGTCACTGCGGAACGGGTCTTATTTTCACTTACATCATCATTAAATGGTTTTCTTAATTTCAAGGAGATTATTTTGCAGTCATTAGAGTAGACTACCTGGCGCTCTCCTACTGTCGCTCCACCCACACGTACGAGGTATGTGCACACCAAATGAAGGCTGAATGGCAATGAGGGGTATTTTAGAGCTGTGGTATTAATATTTCAAATGTTTTTGTTTTGTTGTCTTACTTAATATTTTATTATCAGATTTCTGCTCATTATGCGTATGGCCCTATTCCCTATGTGCATTGATGAAGTTATGTTGCAGTAAATTGAAAAAGAGAACTCTACATACAGGATGATTTATTGTTAATGTGAAAGTCAGCATAAACCTGCAAACGCACTAGCAGAAATCCCTAGCTATTTCAAAATGCGTATTACGAGACAGACAATCAGATGCCCAACAAACAGAACATCGCGTACTCTATTAATCCTGCGGTGACAGATCCCCCTGCATGCATTTAGTTTTTCAAATAATACAAACATATGTCACCATTTTGTTTTTATTGATTTTGGACTTTCGAAGTACAGCTACAGCGTAAGGCATTATGAAGACGTTTATTGCAAAGTTTGCTTTGATTTGTTGTAGTCGATTGAAATTGTGTCAAAGTCTTTAATATTAAATATGATTAATTCCCTCAGGCCCACATCCTGCACCGTCATCTGGCCCAAGTGACCCTTGCTGTCGGGGCGCTGGGCTAGGGGCCACTTCCCCGAACACTGCCCAGTTTGCTGCCCTTGCAGGAAATTATAATTCAGTTCATGCCTGCTAAAGTATTCCTATTCATAAATGTATTAAACTGAGTCTTAAGCTATTTCTTTTTTTTGCTTTTGCCATTATTTGAAGGCTGTTCTAGAGTCATCTTTTCCTTTGTTGGGATTTGTTTCCTAGTTTTTATCTTTAACCAATTTTTGGTCACTATATACCCATTTATTTTGTGCCAGAATTAGTGTGTAGCTTCAAGAGATTTTCTTTAATGACAAATTCAAAGAAAATAATCACAGTCTTTCTCAGACTTAAATTTTCTCCAGTGCTTGGAGAGTTATACCAGTATGTTCGTGTCCGTGCTGGGTTGATGCATACTAGAATTGTGTTTGCCTTTTCCACAGCCACACACCCAAGTGTTTCTCCTCCTCAGCGCTCTCTAGCTGAGCAAAATCCTTGTAGCCCTTAAATGCTTGATGTTCAGCTTTGATCTTGTAGCTCTTCCTGTGTGATACTCCATTCCTCCTTCGTATTGATTAGGTCTCCTAACCCCATAGCATCAGCTAATGATTTTTCATTAGCACACTCTTACTGTTAGCCTGACTCGTGAATAAATATTAAATAAGAAAAAGCACTGAGTGCTGTTTGTGCAAAACTGCCCTAGTTCCTTCTCTTCACCTTGACTGTCCTATCCTCTCTTCTCTAAAGAGTTTCTTACTCTTTACTAACATTTTCCATATAGCATCATGTTGACAGAGGTGCAAACGGCGTTTCTCTATACTAGCACAGACCCCTGGTCCCGAGGGGGAAGAGAGTAGTTACATTTTTCTGTTGTGGAGGTTTCAGTAGGAGGGATGGATCATCTGCATCGGTCAAGTTGGAAAGGTGCTGCTTTTTCTTAATGGCCTCATCATGGGATGAGGGAAAGGCAAATATTTTCAAAATGTAACTGGTTCTTTTAATTTTAAGCTTGTCATTCAACTTGGCGAGTGAAACGAGATAAATCAGTTTTGGTTTGCTTCCCAGTGGTCTCATGTACTAGCCCAACTGTTTGATCACGAATGTTAAAGCAGAATATTGCAATCTTTAAGAAGTTCTTTTTTAGCTTAGAAGGTTTCATGTAAAATTGCTCCATCAAAAGCATTTTATTAGGTCTAGAAAATATTTGGTGTTGTTTCCTTAGAGCGGATTCAGCGTTTGGAAGCTGTGGCCCGGGTGCCAGGCCGGGGCACGTCTCAGTGCTGCTGTGCTCTCTGCAGTCGCATTCGTGCAGCGGCGGCTTGCGGGGCTGCGCGTGGGGAAGGGGCCGCGCAGCACCGGCCCCGGCAGACCGCCGCTTATCTGCCCTGCTTTGCACATGGCTGATAAAGGATGTATTCTGCAGACTAGTTCTGTAGCTTTGGTTTTATGTGACCTGTAATGTAGCTAGGGAGCAGCAAGGGGAAAAAGGAGCCGGACGTCTTGGCAGGGGAAAAAACAGACATTAGAATGAGTTAAAATAACATTTTATCAGCCAAAAATTAATGGAGTTTATCCCTTTAGCTCACAAAACCTAGTCAATGTTAAGCTAAATTTCAGTGTAGCATTTGTTAGTGAATAAGGAGGTATAAAATGCAGGTTTACACTTTCAGCACTCGTTCCAAGAGCGATGTTAAACAGCAATCATTTACCTATTGCGCTGGGCTGTGGGAATATTCATTACGGTTTAGTCGTGTCCTCCCAGTGACTACAGTGAGAGCAAACCCTTGCTGCGCCCATAAACGCGTACATCAGTGGGGTAAGACCAGACTGACATCGGATTTGGATTCTGATCGCAGCCTCCTTGCTCTGGCAGTCCGGTGGCCGATAGCTGTGGGAATGTCCTCCGAGAGGGATGCGCCACTGAGCCCTTCGTTTCCAGATAATAAAAGCCAGTTTGATCCATATGGTGCCATCCCATTTATGTATAACTTCCTGCTCACCGTCACAGTGCCAGTGTGCCCCGAGCAGCTTACCCCGGAGCACCAAACGACAGGGGATACCATCCGTCGGGGCATCCTTGCTCTTTCCCTTTGAGCAGGCAGGAGCGGGAGCAGCATCCTGCCCTGGCAGCCAGCGTGCTCGCGCGCCTGTCCACGCCGGTGGGTGTGAGCCCTGGGCGCCTAGTTCTGGCGTTTGGTTTTGCTTCCTCACGCTGCCCCCAGTTCCTGATGTGTGCGAACTAACGAGTTTGAGACTGCACTGCGTTTGGTTCCTAGGGGTATTCGCAAAAGGGAAGCTCATCTGAGCTAGCCAAAGAGCACAGATCCATGAATGGAGCTAAAAACTACACAATATATCTTTTTTTTAGCTGCTTACTGTCACTTCCAAGCCATAAGCACAAGCAGTATTTTGATGATTGTAGGGTGGCTTTGGGAATTTCCTGGGATCCTGAAGCGAGGTTCTTTCTGGAAGAGGATCCTCGTTTCTGCTTCCACAAACGCTTCCTCTCTGGTACCTTCCTACCTCTGGTGAGTCGCGGCTCTGCCAGGTAAAAGAGCCGCCTGGTCCCGGGTGCACCAACGTCCATCTCATCCATCCGAACACGAGGGGCCCTGCAGGGCAGAGCGCAGGGGCTTTTCCAAGAGCCGCCAGTGCTTCTGTCCGACCACGAGGTAAAAGGAACAAAAAGTGGGAAAAAACCTTTATCCGTTATTTTTTAAAAAGCATATTTCCAGGTCAGTTGAAAATAAATAAGATTTTTGTAACTCCTAATCTCTTTTCCCATCCTGTTGGGATTGCACAAGGAAGATGATTGCAGAGTGCTCCTCCGTGTTATCCGAGCAGATTAGGTTAAGAACAACTGAGCGAGCTTTTTTTATGACAGATTTCAGGGCGGAGTAATGTGGCCAAAAAAAGCCTTGTCATTCACCTGGGACAGCTGATTTCTTTTATCTCAGTGTTTGTTGATCTGACATTTAATCTAGCCATCCTCAAGCTTGCCACAGCTCCCAAGAGAAAAGTAGTTAATGCCTGGCGATACTCTGATGGAAGATATTTAGAAAATTCTGCTGTCAGTGAACCGTCACTTTGTCAGAAGAATAAGGGTGACATTATTTGTAATCTGTAATTATCTGCCTTACCTCAACAGTGGCTGCAAGTTAATCCACTTTTTCTACTGTGCACTGAGATCCTACAGTATAAATATTAATTGAGGGTCTTTCTGAATTGGCCTATTGGGACGCTTAATCTGTCATCATTTGAAGAGGGTTTCAAAAGCTGTCTGTAAACAGCTGGATTTCTGACTTTGATTTCCACTTTGATGTTGTTCTCAATAATCAGAAAGTAAACTGAAAATAGAGAGGAAAATTTGTGATGGATCACTTGAAAAGGCCAACACGGCTTCCACCTCCCCAGCTGGAGAGACAAGACTGTAAGATGCTCAGCGGGTATAAAATACCCGGGTTGGTTCAGTGTAAGCGTTAGAAATATTTCTTCTGTCTAAAGTGTCAGCAATCACAGAGAAAACCAATTGGCAGTTCAGGACTGGCTGATGTATGAAGAGGACAGTAGCATTTTTTAAAAATCCATCTTCTAATTTATTAGCAGTGGTAAGAACAGTAAAGAGAGTGAATCCATTTGAGCAAGTAGAGCCAGAGGAATATCAATTAAATTTAAGTAATCAGATAGGCAGAGGCTGTTGTAGAGTATCGGATAATAGCAATTGCAACATAGAATAGTGGAAAACAGACAGTTTTTCAGGCTGTGAGATAGCTACCCCTGACTTACCTGAACAGTGAAGCTCGGTGCCGTCCCCAGATGTTACCTCAGCGAGACCCAGACTTCCCAGCTACTTCCCATTTTGTCACACCGTACCTATAGCTGTAATCATTCTGTCTATAGCATGTTCGCACCTGTTTTGTGTGTTCAGCTCCATAGGTAGGCAGTACACGTAAGATGATGCTTAAAATCTGGCTGTATCTCCTCTTCAGTGTTGAGTAAGGTACAGCATGATGAGAACAAGGTTAAAAAAAAAAAATCAGGACCGCAGTAGTCCTGGGATTCCTTTTATCTACCTTGTTTAATATACAGATGAAGTCTTCCAAGCTCTCTGAATTCAGTGGCGAGGCACTTGTGGAGTACAATTTCTCTGACCAGTTTTAGATGTCTGCTTTAAGATAAAATGAATCCCATGCTCGGTGCTTTAATTGCTGTGAGGGCAATCTGTGATAGACTGATCAGCTTCTTTTTTATGGAAAGCAGTTTTCAGAAAGATGTCTCTCTTTTCAGAGAAAGGGCATCAACATTGTCTGATTTCTTACATCTTTTAGAGAAACATAACATTTTCAGAATTCATTAAAACAAGTATATTTCCTTATTGAACATCAGATTTTTATTAAGCAAAATGTCATTACTGATTTTAGTGATACTTAGAGAAAAATATTGAAAAAACAGGAAAATCTCACAAAAACAAAAATGGATTACTTCTGAATGGCCAGAAAGGGAAACAACTTTGAAAAGTCAAACTTCTTACGAAACTTTTCTTTCACCCCAGTTCTAGCGACATGAATTATGACATGATAACATTTTGGAGGGAGGTGTCAGTGCATGCTGAGGATGGTTACGTGGGTAAAATGGAGTGCAGCAGAAAACTGTTGGAAACTCTTGGTAAGCACAGTGGGCAGATTCCTTTGACTGTTGCTTTTCTTTCAACAAGCTGTCCCTTTCCTCATTTGACATGCACTTTATACTTGTCTGCTAACGCAGATCTTACACCACCGGTTTGTTCCTTCTGAACCAGCGAGGCATGGAAAGTGCCGACAAGCCTTGCTCAGTGCGTAATGTTTATTATCTTCAAAGCGGAGCTTGATTGTGATAGAATTAGAACACAAAAGCCAGTTAGAAATGTCTAAAAACCAAACTACTTCGATTTTCTGTAAACGAGCCAAATACAGCAGTGACTCAGACTCGTTGGAAGCGTGTGCTAGAAGAGCCACGCGGTGACCGAGCCACGCGGCTCTGTGCTCAGGTCGGGCAGCCGAAGCCCGAGGACTCCTTTGTACTGGTTAGGATAGGAATATCTGTGCAGACTATACGTATGGGTTTGTTGCCCTTTAGATCTTCTGGTCATTGCATTGCATCATCCAGACTTTTTTTTAGGGTTCTTCATCTTTTAAAGATGTTTCCTTTGTTCATGCCTGTGTCACAACTACAGGTACGAACCTGCTTTTTTACCAGCCCTCAGACTTGCACCTTGAGTCCAGGTGTTTGACTGCACAGATAAGACTCAGAAGGGTGAGCGCACCTCTGGTCATGTAAAACTCTCGGTATTAAAGGGTGTCTCTTGCTTTCAATGGGAGTAGCATGATTTACTTCTACCATTTGAGAGCTGGGTGCTTCATTTTTTGTATTTTGAATCTAAACTGCCTCTATCTGAAAGATGCAAGTGCTTTTCCACTAGACGCATGTAGAAGGGCAGTGGAAGATAGCCTGTCACGGCGTATATTTTTCCTCTTTGACGCTGCAAGCTCTCAGAGTATTTATGCCTGGTGTTCCAATCCCCCGGGGAAGCATTCAGATTTACGATTTTGAACCACCACTCATCCAAATTTTGGCATTCAGTCAAACAGAAATTTGTCATAGTTTATAATGCTTGTTAACGAGGAACATCAAAAATTAATGCTCATTAGGGTGCTCATTAATATGCATGCTAGTCTCAGTTTTGACTTAATTAAGTGAAGCACCACTTCATACTGGCATTGTGTCACTGCAGCAAAGAGAGTTCAAAACCATGCTGCAGTGACAGGATGGAGCAACACTCCCTTCGGACGGCAGTACCCCAGGTTTTGTTGTGGGGCACCACTCATCTGCCACTCTCTAGCTTCCCAACAGCTTAACAAGAAAAGCTGCTGCAATATTATTGTTGATATTCATGATTCAGTGTTGTGCTACTTGCATTCCTCAAGTGTAAGAATACAGTTCACGGGGCAGTAGCTATCGGATAGCTTTTTCGGCATATGTGCATGCTCTGAAATTGCTTTGCTATTTCTCGGGAGGCCACCGGGGCTTCTTTTCTTTACAAGGGTCTTACAGATCCCGGAAACCCATAACATAGGTTGAAATCAGCATTGCCAAAAGAATAGTTCTGCATATTGATCCGACTGGCACGTGTAAGGTGGTGTGCAGGATCCAGCTGCTGCTCTCTGAGCTCGATGGGGTGTATCAGTTTGAACCACTCTGCGTGAAGCCCAGCATCTTCTTGCTCAGTCCTGCTGCCTCAGCGGGGCAGGACCAACACATCTAAAAGCTGTTCAGCGCATGGCAGTGCTTCTGCTTCCTTGGAGTATTAATTAATTAAACAACTGTCATTAACTCCTTACCACTCAAGCTATGGGAAAACTAAGAGCGATTAACCAAAGCAAATGTCTGCTCGGGGCTGTGGACTTGCCTGGGAGGTTTGGCACTGGTTCGGCACCCCAGTCCTGCGTCTCCTGGCTCCATCTCCGCTCCCCAAGGGCCTGCCTGTCCCTCGGCCCAGCTGGCCGGGAAGCGGCCACGGCTCTCCGCTGGTGCTCCTGCGGCCAATGCTGCTGCCCAGAGCAGGGTCAACGGTCCAAAGGTCCAGAGTTAACGGGGGACGGGGTGGGCAGACTTGTGGGGTGGCAGAGAAAGCCCCTCCGAGCCAAGTGCTGAGCAGGTTCCCTGCTGCCCTAGGAAACACCAAATCCGGTCAGGTGCCCACCGTTGGGTAGACAACAAGCTCTGATCTTTCTTCGTCCCCTTATTCGCTTTTGTTCTCTCCCATCCCTTAATATGAATTTAATGAAAGTACAGTACAACATAGCTAATGCAAATAACAAAACTCATTTAACCCTTCAGTCACTTCATCTGCTTGTATGCCATAGCCTCTATCTCTTCTTTTCATGTGCTTCAGAGTTCAGACCGCTAGCGAGGCAGAGCAGGGATGTCTCACAAACAGGGCACCAGTTCCGACAGAAGGCTTTGGGTACTCCTTATCGATACAGGTCTCACTGCTTTCAATGGGACCTGGCAGAGATGTCCGTCCAAATCAAACTTCGTGGTCTCCGTGTGTAGGGGATCAACGGCTTCAATATTCCTATTGTTGCTGTAGCATTTAACTGCCAGAGACTAACCAAGTATAGAACAGATGTGCAAACATATCTTTGATCAAGGTACCATGTTTTAAAATGATCATGAGATTCTGCTTGTGAATGCAGCTAATTCTCTTCCCTCTTGCGAATGAAATCTGTAGATGGTTTTCTTTGATCATTTAATCATTTTTGTGAATATGCAAAACCTCTTATTGTCTCGAGCTGTTAAATGCAGAAATTTTAATGCCAAACGAACAGCCCAGTATTAACTTATTCTTGGTTTGGCACCTGATTCTCTACAGCTCTATGCACAAGGCAGTTCTGAGTGAGCGTGAAGTACCATTTTGCTCCGTTTTTTCCTAGAAGTGTTTCCTACTTGGTTTGCACACGTGGTGTTTGTTATATAACATACAGGGTGACAGGGAATTACTGCTGACATCCATGCTCATGTTAAATTAGATCAAGAAGAAGAGGAGAGCTTTCCCAACCCCAAGTAGCAGGGACACAGAGTCCCAGGGACATACTGCTGGGGAAAGAGTAAGACAGGATAGTGGGCATTTAGATGGGCTAGATTCAAATCCCAGCTTCCCTCTGATGACTTCTCAGAGTCTTGAGTCTATCTGGGGGCCAAAAGGCCCCACACCGAGACAGCTGGCTTATTCAGAGCATAACATCAGAGCTCCCAAATGTTTTCTGCCAAACAGGAAAAAACCCCAAGCAAACCAGATATGCCTCAAACCTGAATGCCAGTGGTCAGTTAGTGAGCATGGATGAACACCGCCTTAATTGCTTTCCCATAAAGCTCTGGGTTCTCCTTGAACGTTGCAATTTGATTCAAGGGCAAGAGGCCCTTTCCATACCAACCTACTTTAGCTGATAAACCAGAGGAGTGAGGAGCAGAGACGGTCTCTGCATTTTCAGAGCACATCAGCACAAAGTTATTTAGCATGGGGATTGTGTCATTTTGATTCACTGAGACAGCTCATGAGGTCCCAGGCTCTGGGTTCCCCCGGCGTGGTGAACTGGTCTGTTATTAATAGTCAGGACTGAAATAAAACAACACGCATGCAAGCACACTGACCAATTCAAGCTTTGACACTGGGATATTCTGCTTCTTTATTCATCTAGATGCTTTCACTTGCTTCTAAATTCCTTTTCATTGCATTTCAGGAAAGGATTAAACAGCACTGGCATTAAAGGTGCTGGTGGAAATTACATGCCGCTGCCGGAGCCGTGGAAAGGCTGGCTAGAAAATATAGCTTAAACTGGCCCTGCAGCCCCCGGGGGACAAAAGTTGGAAGTCTGTCTTTCACAGGGAGGTGATGAAATACCACCTACTATCCGGCCAACTGCAAAGCTAACAAATGGCACAGCTGAGGTGAAAACGTTACAGAGGATAGACTGCCATTTCTACGTAGAGCGCACATGTCCTATGAAGCTTTTCAATACCTGGGATCTGTAGAGCTCAGAACTTTTAAATTTTTACTGTCTTTCTTTCCTCTAAAGTAAAATCAGTTGGTTTCAAAGGAGGAGCGTAGTGGGATGGGAGAGGAGTGTGTGTCCATCTCGACCTGGACGCTTCCAAGCGGGAATAATGTTCCTGCAAAAAAGAGCCGCTAGGTTTGGGCTGGATGAAGAGTAGGTGCCTTTGCATGGCTGAACTTGATGAAGATGGCCCTTCTAGGCCAGGATGCTTTCACCCTCGGTCAGTTATCAAGAGGTAAAGAGTCAGTTTTTTCTGCAGACACTGCAATCCTGCTTCTTGAAAATTTGGTCATCGTGTTAGAGCGGAGGCAGAACAAGCCTCTCCCGAGATTCTCTAGGCGATACAATTTTTATATGTGTGTTTCCCTTTTGAAGTGATTAATAAGGAAAGAGGGACACAAAGCAGTCTGTTCAGGACTGCAGATCAAATCCTGCCCACTTCAACCACACCGCCTGCAGCCCTGTGGCCTTTCCCCTCTGCCGGGCTCTGCTTTCCTGGCGCGGCTGTGGAGCAGGTTTGAGATCCACGCTGTGAGCGGCTTTCCCTGGGGGGATCCCAGGGAGAAGAGAGGCCACGGTGCTGCGCAGCAGCTCAGGAGCCGGGATTTGCAGCCGGTACCTCACGCTCAGCAGAGCCCCGCTTTAAGCCTGGTGCAGCAGCGTGGGAGCCGGCTCTTGCAGGGGCTGCGGTGCGGACGCGTGCTCCGGCGTGCCGCGGGGCTCGCTGCCTGCGGGCGCATGGGTTAGCGGGAAAAAGCTGAGAGGTCTGTCTAAGAAGTAAGAACCGCAAACGTGTATTTTTGCAGTTCTCAGATAAGTACCCCATCCTCAAACCAATATAACCTTAACGGTATAGGGTCGAGTAAATTACTATACTTTCTGACCAGTTTTTCCAAATTCATGCAGTCTGATCAGTTCAGAGAAGCATTAAAATTTTCATCTCTTTGTTTCAATCAGATCAAATTTTGTCAGAAGAACCTGTCTTTAAATAGGTACGTGTGATAATTTCTATTTTGACCTCGTTCTGACACCCCAGCATGTCCCCAAAGCTATCCGGGCACCGCCTGTCGGGACCTGCATATCCTGGGCAGGTGCATAAGGAATTGCACGGGACTACAGCATCACAGGTGGGCACCATTTATGCAGACAGTTGCGATCTAGAGATTTGCAGCTTACTGAAGAGATTGAAAGTGCTGTTTTGCATGACTTTCACAGCTCTCCAGGTTCAGCTGCAAGGTACATGGCCATTACCTCTTCCTCCCAATCCACCCCTGCACAGAAGTGCTAAGAGCAGACATCTGACTTCTTTGTTTTTCTGCCAATATAAGGAAACTCTTATTAGTTTTTCTCCCAGTGAAGGCATATGCAGCAGCTTTGCATGCAAACAGCAATTACTGGCAGGATAAAGGACTTTAGTTTGGTATTGATTTTAAGTCAGGGAATTTTCTCTGGCTCAGTACTTGTAGGGTTTTCTGAATACAATAATATATAAGGAATGGCATCAACTTCTGACATCTGGTGTTGTCACTATTCCCTTTCAGCCCCTTTTCATTAAATGTGATCCCTGTAACAGGGTTTTTCTTCCACTAAGAAAGCAAAGGCATAATGTGAAAGAGTGTGGAGAAGGCAGAAGAAGAGAGACTTGCATTTTCTTGAAACCACATCCCCTGCTCGCAGTATCAAATTGAAGAAGTCTGTCTTTTTAAAGTCCTGAACCATGAAAATAATGCTCAAAATACTCCTGAATACGGGTCTGTAAATACTTGGATCTATATGTATGTGTTTCCCTGTTTGCTTTTGGTCTTTTAAAAATACTTTCTTATATTAGTCCTCTCTCTGCCTTTAGGGATCTTTACTCAGCTGAGCTTGTCAAAATGTTACTTACAGGTTTTCCAGTTTCTGTCTCCGCTTCCATTAGCACTTTTAGATGAGCGTCACCTGGAGTTGGTGCCTTGTCAATCGGAAGGGTCTCTGACCTTTTAATAACCATTTTGAACTGTTGTCTTCACTGGAGATGTGCTGAACAGGGGAGTCAGTTGATACCCACTTTACATCCGCCTGCCACTTTTATTTAGGGAAGCAGGTATTGATACAGCCCCTGGGAAATTCAGGGAAAGGAAATACTTCTGATGAAGTTAACAGACAATTTGATGTCAGTACTGATGTATACAGATGTAACCGAAAGAGGAGATGTGCGGATTAATTAATTAGAAAATGTTTGCTGCTTGTGACTACCCAAGGGTATCCCTATGTGCTCAGCATATAGAAATATCAATTTGGAGAAGCCATGTTTCCCTATTAGTAAACCAATACTTTTGGCACTAAAATTCTGTCACTAAAGAAACCTGTCTGAAGAGATCAGCAAGTTGAATGATGTGATACTGTATCTCTCCTGAGAATGAGCAGCAGCGACAGATAAGCAATTTATTCTCTGCTCAGCACCTGCAGGCTGATGGGTTGCTGCCCAATTTCTAAAGCCATTGCTGTTAAAAAGCCAGCACTTGCCAGCAATTATTACAGAATGCCCTCTAAACCAGCTCCTGTCTCTGTCTTTCTGTGTGTCTTCTTACATTAGCACATGGATGCATTCCTCTCCTACTGATGTGCTGCCTAAATGCAAAGTGCAGCCTCATTTGCTCGGTTTTTGGAGTATCGATGGAGTATGCCAGGTGGCGATTACCATTTTTAAGATAAAGCCTAGTAGTAGGGAGAACTGTTTTGTAATTCTTAGCAAATGCTGACTTTAAAAGCTCTTTGCATGTATAAACCGTTACCGCTCTTGACCTATTTCACCGCTGATGCTCCATAGTTGTTACCTAGTGAGGGCAAGGCAATTCTTAGAGTTAGCAAACTCAGCCAAGGCCACTGAGTCTAACTGTTAACATGCGTTTATTAAAAAAAAAAGCAAAGGCTTGTGTAAAAATTCATCTCCACTAGTATTTTACTTTGAGACATTTAGCTTAAGTTAGCTAACCTGCATTATCACACTTTTCTAATACAGATGAATCAAGGAAAGCTAAAAAGCTGGCAGATGACATCTGATGTTTCAAAATTGCAAATTACCCATGGTTTTAGAAGTTGGTAGAGAACCAGACTCCAGGCTGAGTTCTTCAACCAAATTCCACCCTAGCTTTGTGCAGCTCCTTCAGACCCAAGTAGCCCTTACTGCTATGAAATCCCACCGAAGCTAATGAACTACTCAGAGGTAACAGAGTGGGTTGGGTTAATCTCACATTCTTTTCAATATATATGCTTTTATGCATCTGTTTGAGCTTTGTGATAGTATGAAATGAGGCCAATTATTAGAGTCTCCTTCTGCTTCCTTGCAGGAAAGCTCATCCTTTGTGTTTTGTCTCCGTTTTCCCATTAGAGTATTAAGCTTTGTGTTTTAGCCTTGCACAAAGAGAGCCACTTCCCTTTGAGGTTTCCTCGGTCTCCTCTGTCTCCTTTGTTAAGGAAAGAGATGTACCACAACACAAGATTGATGAGAGCCATTATCACTTGTCATATTTTGAGATGCACTAAAAGGTTTAGGAAAACATGGATTTCTTGGTGTTGGAAGAAGTCACCAGGCAGTCACCTAGGGGAAAGGCTGCTTATATGCACAACCTGCCTGAAATGCATCACGTTAAAAAGCCTTTAGGGCTCCTGGTGCAAACTACGCTTATGGATAGTCCCTTGGATGCATTTCTTGTTGGATTTTTCAGTTGAAAGGGGATTGGAAGAAGCATATGAGAGCAGAAGACCTTAGCAAGAAGCTTCTGTTTTCATTAACAGAAAAATGTATACTTTCAAAATACATCATTTTAAGCCTCTTTATTTCTACAAGGTCTTATCCAATGTCAATGCAGCTTCCAGTTCACACGCGTAAGAGGCAGATCTGCCAGCTGCAGAAGGGGATGCGTGACTGGGACTTAGGGCTGGGGCTCTGCAGCCCTGGCTGCATGCCACTTCGTTAGCAAAAACGTTCCCATGGGCCCTTGCTAACCACGGCCAGCACTTGGTGTGGTGGGGCTCTGCTTTTCACTTGGGCAAGCAGGTCGTTACTGAGGGAAGCAGGTTATTCCTGTGCTCCTGTGTAGGGAGCGTGTGCGTCGTGGGGAGTGCAGTGGGCTGCATCCCTGCTTCTGCAGGTGATGTCCCTAGAGATGCTGTTCTAACCTCACCCTTGAGAGGATAGATATAGCGGCAGATGTTTGCCTTCGATGGAGCAGCAGATTCAGGACTCGGTGAGAAATCATAGGTCAGACATTCCCTTCCAGGCTTTTTGAACCGTTTCTCTTTGCACTTGAACTGGGTTTACTCCACACGGTTTCCTTGACTTCAAAAAGGTTCAAGCAAAGAGAGCCTGGTTTGTATTACGTATGTGGGGCAGGAGCTGTGGACCGGTCATTGGTAGTTTGGAGTTATTTATAGCTTTGACTTTAGCCCCATGTTGGTTCTGTTTGTATTTTACGGAGCTAATACATGTAGCCACAGAGTCTGCTACCTTATGGCAGCTCTGCATGAAAGAACAGCTAAGATATTATTGAGCAGACCAACAACGGGATCTTTTATCACTGAATTGAAGTTCAGAACAGTAATTGAGATTTTCAAGGCACACAGGGGGTTTACCTTTCATTCATTTTAATGGAACATGTATCTAAATCCCCTCTGAGAATCTCAGGCTAATTTCTGCAGCCCATGTGCTCCCACAGCTCCCGCCGACTTCAAAGAAAGATTGCCGGTGCGAGAAAGACGGGGTTGGTTCTAGGTTAGTCTCAAAGAAACAGGGAAACTGTACCATAGAGCACAGAAAATATTTTAATTCACAGTAAATAATAGTTGATTTTGTGATGGATGGTCATATAGGCATAGATAAAAGAAAGCTTAGTGTCTTTTTTGAACAAAATGAAATTGTGTTCCGCTTCCTTCTTCCCCTGCCCCCCTTGCTCCCCCCACGTTTTATGGTGCTCAGATTCTAAAGAAACAGTCTTAAAGCGATGCTCTTATTGTCCCAGACTGATCATTCACTCTGAGTCTCCAACAGCATTCAATATTGCTCATGCATATTAACAAGGTTTTAAAATGTCTTTATTCGGGTAATAAATGTGTGTTAATTATGGACTCTGGGAGTACGTTCTGATTTTGTAATGTGTACTGATTATTGATGTGAGGAACCCTATCTTAAAAGGATGCCACCACTGTTTGGCCTGCACAACCTTTAGTTTTAGACAACCTGTTGTAATGTTCATAACTGAAAACGGACAAACATCATCCGTATTAAAACCAAGAGCTAGCCCAGTTGAAGCATATGTGTCTAATTAAACAGCAAAGTGAGCTTTGGCATGTGTCTGCAGCTTAAGCTCTTGGAGAGACTCAAACTCTGAATTTATCTTTATTAAGGCCTTGTCCAAATGATAAATATATGCTGCCTGCTTGGTATCTGCCGCTTGGAAATAAATCACTTTAGGATTGATTTGCTAACAGCTTTCCTCACTCGGCGTGTCCTCCCGCCCAGGAGGACCTGCTGCAGCTCTTGGCAGAGGCTGGCGAGGAGGCTGAGGCGCTGGGGAAAGACGGCCAGCAGCAGCCTGGCAGAGCGCTGCCCATGCACTGGCGCAGAAGTCCTCATCGCTGGCATGATTTAAAGATCATGTAAGTGCACTGATTGCTAGGAGTTTGCATAGGGCCTCCCAGCAGCCTTGGCTCGAGCTTGTTCTGTGTTGTGAGCGGTGTCGGGATGTACGTTTGTGTCTCTGCTACCTCCCTTCCCCTTTCCCAAATTTTAAAGTGGCATATGGAGAGGAACCCAGCTCTGAAATCCCATTTGAAATGAGCCCTTGTGCCATAAAACAGGCAAATCTGGAACCTGGGTTGCTTTAGGCAGTTTAAATAAAAGGTTTTGCAACATGAAGCTGTTCCTGGCAGGGACTGCAAGTGTGAAGGGACAAGCAGGATCTCAGACATTAACGCTTCCAGTTCTTAGGAGTTTTGTTCTTAGGTGTTTTGTCCTGAACCCGGGTGCATTTTTATTTCTGCGGCTCATCTCTTCTACAGGCAGAAGGGCAGACACGGAAAGGTACAGCTCAAGTGGGAGTAGTTCAGTTGTGGCAGTGGCCGTGCAACAGCAGCGAGGCTTACTGCGACGGCGCAGCGGCGGCAGAGGGGAACAGCCGCTCCTGGCCACGTCCAGCGTAAATCCACCAGCGCTGGTGATTCAGGCGAGGGGGCTGAGCTGTGGCCTGGAGCAGCCGTTGCTGGTCTGCAAAGAGCCGTGAACATCTTCATTTTCGGGCAAGGGAGTTGCAGAGCGGGGAAGCAATCGCATTTTAAACCTCTGCAGCAAGAGTCACCCCGACCTGTCTGCCAGAGCTCTGCCACGTGCTCCAGGTGGCAGGAAGATTTCAGAAGTCGCTGTATGACTGCGCTGTGATGTCAATATAACCCTTTTCTCAGTGCGTGGTGAAGAAAAGAAGAACCTCTCGCCAAACAGCTCACAACCACAGCTCCACTGGCATCGGCACAAGTGAGGCTTAAGCATCTGCTTAAAATTAACACGAGCTGAAGTGCTCCACAAAATTGAGATGAGACAATTTATATGTTTAAACTTGGATACTGTAGTAAGTTTTTGGCCGACTCTGGGTCTAAGAAGAGTTTTATGGAGGTGATTATGAAAGCTAATAGAATTTAATAGAGATTGAGATTGCTTTGAAATTTTTAAACCATATAGTACTGGTTAATAGAAAAATGTTCTTGCTCTGAAAGATTGGTTTTAAAAAGCCTATTATGTTTTGTAAAATTCCTTAGAGGTTTTCCATAGTGGTGTTTAAAATGGCGTATATGGTAGAGCTTGATGGGCTTGCACTACAGCCTGACTTTCATGTTAGTACCAGTTCTGCTTTAGTGATATTGGATTGTAGAGGAGCAAGAATTATATTAAAGTGCAGCAATTTTCTATTATATACAAACAGAACTTCAGAAATCACCTCTTTACCCTGAAAAGCCCCAGGAGGCTGATCTTGGAGTAAATCAAATAAAATGCTTTTGCATTTTGGTCTTCTGTCTGGAGCACAGAGCTGATCTAAACAAGCTCTCTGGTGTTTTTGAGGGCAGTTATATAGTTTAACTGTGTAGTAACTGAAGCTGGAAATTTTGTTTCATCCAAAGTGTGTAACACACTTTGAGTGAGATGTAGCTAAAAGCTTTGTAAGAGAGACCAGGTTGCACACATTAGGTGATATTAAGAACTCCTCTCTGAGCCAGAGTCACGGTAGGTGATTTCTAGGCTTAGGAGTCCAGTAATGAGCTCCACTAACATTACCTGGAAAGGAACAACTGCTGCCCATGTTTCATATTGATCCAAAAACAACAGGCAAAAATGCAAGTTTGTAAAATATTTTTCTTTACAGCCGCTTTTGCAACACTGGGAAAACCATTTAAAATATCGTTTTTCAGAAAAAAGCTTTTAAGGTCTGTATAATAAATTCTGTGGTTTGCATATCTTGTACTTGAATATATAGAGCAACTTCCAGCTAAAGCAGGCTGATGAAGAGAACCGTAATTTTCAGACGGAGAGCCATTTGGCCATTTAAGCGCTTTATGCATTAGCAGCGTACGAGCAAGGGTGTGACTGGTGAGCACGAAGACTGAAGAGTCCCCTCCCTACGGCAGGGTACCTGTCTCTCCGCTGGCGTGCTGACTGCGTCATATCGTAGCCGAAGCCACTCGTGCTCCTAGCTGGGAGCAGACTGTTTCCCCCCAGCGCTGCTGGTGAGAACTGGTGCCATTTGCTCAGGAACAGAATTAGCAGAATTCACCTAGTCCTCTTCTTCTTTTTTTTCCCTGGTATTACTTAAGAGCAATGTGGACATTGAAACGGTGTTTCCAGACTGTGGCTGTATTTAGAGAGTTATAACAAATGAACGGTGACGGGCAATTGTCTCCAGGTTGTTTATGGGAAAGCATATGTGTTTCTTGGTGATTTCCTTAAGTATTGGTTCTTGTAACAGATGCCTCCTTTAAAGACAACAGAGAAATCGATAATAATGACTGTTAGGAGATAGTGCGGATGTGTTTCCCAAGTTTTCCCTCCCTTCCTTGTTTTCCTTTGCTCGTTTACATACACCTGGGGCATCTCTGTGGCCAGGCCACTAGCTCCAGGGAGAGTCCTGGGGTATTTCCAGCCTGGCACGGGTTTCCCTCGGTTTGTCCCTGTTTTCCATCGCTGTGCCGGAGCCGCGAGCCGTCTCTGCGGCTGGGGCTTTCCTTGGGGCTGCCTCCCTCCAAGGCCGTTTGCGAAGAACAGCCGACGTTTCACGCAGCGGTCTGGGAGGGGTGCTGCCAAGTGGCACTTCTACCCAATAACTCGATAGCTTTTCTTCCGGTTAATTCTGTTCTAATTGCTCCTAATTACACAGAAGACAGAGAGAAGGAGAAGGGGGGAGTGGGAAAGTGCAGCCGTCCTGAAAAACCTGTGCAGGCAAGCCGCAGCTGGCATTTCGCTCAGGCTTTTGGGGTCCCCGAAGTGCCGAGCTGCTGGTCACCCTGCCTACGCTTGCTCGGTTTTCAGCCGAAGCGCTGAACCAAATGGGCCATGCGTTGTGGGGCAGTCGAGGCGTACGTGCAGGGGCCCCCGGCGAGGAGATGGTGGGACCGGTCCTGCCGGCAGCAACGCCGCCGGGTTGGCCTGAGGCTCCCGAGCCCCTCGCCGCAGGGGTGGCCTCTGGGGCGCTGCCGGCTGGCCCCGCGGCTCGCCCGGCCTGCCTGGTGCGCAGGGGCAGCTCTCTGGCTTCTTCCTCCTGCCTGAATTGATGATCATTAGGTCTCGGCATATATATTGCGCCATACTGCACTGCGCGGGTAATTCCCATATGGATTTAATTAATTAAGCCAAGTGCAAACGTGTAAATTCTGTATTTGTAAAAGTAAAGTGCTGGATTCCATTTTCAGGAAGGCTCCATGCTCGGGAAGCTGCTAATGCACTTGCCCTGCTATCACACGTCCAACGAACCCCGGAGTTAAGAACAGCGACAGAGAATAAATTATCATACAGCTGGTAGGAGCAAGATAAATAAAAGGATATACATGAAAAATAAATGGGTTCTGTCCCTGTGTGTGGAGAAGAACCAGCCCTTGATGAGGAAAGGCTATTAACTGGCTTAGTGTAATTAACCGTTTCAGTGCTGCTTCAGGAGGGGTTTGCAGCTCGCTCTCCGGAGTCAAGTGTCGCCAGCACGTGCAGAGCGCGGCAGCAGCTGCTCCGAACGGTGAAACGCCGCTCAGGAGAGGAACAGGGGAAGTAGGTGGGGAAAGCGGGACAGAAAGGTCGTTCTGCTTGGGGAAAAAAAAGGGGAGAAAAATTAGAAAACAAGTTTGCAGCTGGCTGAAAGAGATTGCCAGAGAAGCAGACGGAGAAGCTGAAAGCGAGTTTGGGGCTCTGAACATCGTCTTGCAGCGATCTCCAGGCGAGTGGGAAGGTCCCTGCGTGGTTCATTCGAGGGCCAGTCAGTAAATACCCCGTATCAGCAGTGCGTTTCATCCCGAGGGGAAGGCAGAAGACGGACAAGGCTAGCTGTGGGTCTCGGCCACGCGCATCGTGGCGTGTCGCTCAGCTCCTTTCCCTTTGCTCCCCGTCCTGCTGGGCACGAGCCAAGACTGCGGAGGAGAGAGATGGGATGGGAGCACTATGGCCAGGGCATCTCACCTAGGGACATCCCGGGCCCTTTTTGCTCTTCTGGCAACATGAACTGGCTGAAAAAGGTGCAAGAAGGCCCTGTCTCACTCCAGAGGTTGGTTGTATCTGCACCTCGTGGTAATGAGCTTTACACTTTAAGAAAACAGCTGTTTTTACTGGTGAATCAACACCGTTTTTCACCTAAGAAAATGAAGCATATGGGGTGATAGCGTTTGCCTGCATGTCTGCATGTTACTTGTCACCCAAGAACAGTCAGACCCGTAAGGGTGTGCATCCAGATGTGGCAGAGGGGCAGGACTGCAGAGGCGACTTAGCTCCTACGAGTGCCATGGGGACTGGTGGCTGAACAGGGCAGAAGGACACAGATCGGTGGCCCAGCTGGGGGAAGCCCTTCTGCTGGCCCAGCTCCTAGGTGGCTGGTTCTGGGGCTCTGGCTTGGCCAGTTTAGCACCCAGGCAGCTCAGAAGCAGCCAATGCATCGCTAAAATTTAGGGAGAATGGTTGGGAATGGGGCTATTGGTGCAGTGATGGGTTAGGAGATGCCTGTGGGGAGCTGGAAGTGCCATAATAAAGAGTGTGGATTGTTATGCTGGGCTTGCAGGACAGAAATCCATTCAGGAACCAGACCTTGTTTTTCTTGTTCTCAGAATAGCTGTTCATCAAAGGAATAACTAGGGGAAAAGAGAAGATCCTGAAAAACACAGAGCCATTTTGGTGCTATAGTTGGCTGATACTTGTTTACCTCTTTGCTCTTGCTGAGCGGTACCACCACCCCAGAAATGCTGGTAATGTGCCGTGGGGAAGGTTACCCAAAGAGGCAGATGATCCGACTGAAAGCAGGCAACACGCCTGAACAAAATCTTTGCATCCATCCTCTCTCTGTATTTAGCTCCGAAATTGCGTTACGCTCGGGAAGCAGGAGAGTGCTGTGACTTGGCTCAGTAAAACTCCTCCTTTTCTCTCTTGGCTCACGTCAGCGGACAGCCAGTCCCTCGCACCGTACCCCGCGGCGTGGCTGGGGCGGAGGGCGGGGGTCCTGCACACCACGGTTCACCAGCAGCTGTGGGTGGGCTTTCCGGCTGCGCCATGCAGGCCCGTGCTGCCGCCGCGAGGGCAGCCCTGCCCTCCGCTGCCTCCTGCCTCCTGCCTGGCGCCGGGACCAGCATCCCTGCGGCGGCACACGCAGCCCCGCCAGCGTCCGGCTGAAACACGGCCCTGTACAAACAAGCAAACAGGAGAGAGGGCTGAAGTTCAGCCCAATCACCCTGCGATGCGGCCTGGGACACAGCCGGGAGAGCGAGACTGGCCTTCGCAGCAGTGTCACTGGCTTAGTCCAAGTCTCCTGTGAAACTGCACCTTCAAATTGGTTGTTCTAGAGGCTAAGATAACACATTGAGTCCCAGGAGAAAATGTGTTGTTCCAAGTCCTTTTCTGGAGGGTCCACACATGTTTCCTTCAGTGGCAAAGGCCATAAGAGCTTCCCTCCATCTGTTGGTAGCTCATTCCTCTCCCTGTGCTGCTGTTCACTATTTCCTTTATTTTGTTGAGGCAACTGATTTTGGGACTGCAATGGCTCAGGCTAAAATGAACCTTCTAAAGATTATTATTATTTTACAACCTGAGTGATTTCCGTGCTCTGGTTTCAGCAAAGCCTCCCAAAGGGTTGTCTCAGGGTCCCAGCAGCCCTTTGCTGTGTCTCAACACAGAAAAGTAGCAGAAAACCTTTCAGGTTTCCCTGGTTTTCAGTTTGCTGGGCTCACGGAGGCGTTTGACGAACGTGGGTGCGTTGCGACGCGGGTGCGAAAGCGGGCAGAGGAGGACATCGGCGCGCTGCAGCACCCACGGGGCACAGGCTCGCTGCGCCCTGCCTGCGCGGGTCTCCTGCACCACCGGGCTTTCGCCTGCCTTTTAAAAGGGCATCGCACAACCCAGCTCGTCTGGGCTGCTCTGGGATAACTGCTCCTCAGGGAAAACCTGAGCTTTAGATATCTGCCGGGTGCAGGAGGCAGGGGCCAAGCCTGCTTCTCGCCTGGGAAATCAGGGTGCAAATCCACGCAGTTAAAGCAGTGGTGCAATAGGGATGGGAACGTAAGATGCAGGCACTGGAACAAGAGAAGTGAAGAGGAGTATGAATAGTCCTGGGAGAAAGACCCCAAGCTACTGTGTTATTCCACCTTTTTCCCCCAGAAAGGATCTAGCCCATGATCTTTATGTGCCTTATTATTATTTTGTTTAATCCAGACAATGTGCCCATTCACATTGTTATATTAGTGATGTTTAATAACTGGGTACTTGGAAGTATTTGGAGATTCTCTGGTGAAAGCCCCTGCAGAAATGAAAAGTGTTATTATTTGGAGTCATTGTCGGTGTGGACTCATAAGCCTGGCATTGTGCTGGGAATTTTCCACTGAACAAAGCATTGATCTTATCCTTCTTTCTGCTTGCTTTCCTGCCATGGAAATTCCTCTCTATGGAAGGGATGGAGTCAGGATTTAATGGGATCAATAGGCATTTAAATGTAGCTTGAGAGTTATCTCATATATCCAAATCTGTTTCTTGTGTTTAATTTACAGATTAAAACGTTTTCCTGAACATACATTTCTTGTATCACTTGAATTTCCTCTTATTCTACATCTTGAACTTCTTAAAAGCAAATGATTTATTTCATTGATGTTTAGTTCTGTCATTTTTCTTCCCAAGACTATCAAGAAAGGGCTGTGTAAAAAGGCACAAAATCCATACGTAGAGAAGTGCTGGTCTTTGCCTAGGAGGGGATGCTGTTGTCAGTGGATGTGAATAATCCTTTTTTTGTTTCTATAAAGGTCTGATCTTTCTTCCCCCATCCAAGATAAAACAGTTTGTGTGTCCTACAAATGCACAGTGAAATGTAATTTCACATCAAATCTTTGTCCCAGGATCTGGCAATGTGATGTTCACCTAAAGGATAAGGGAGCCTGACAAGCCTCAGTTCACCAAAATGGTAATGTTCACCACTGCCTGAATCTAATTTAAGTTTCCTTTCCAGTTCACTTTCCATGGGAAGAGACCTGAAGGACTGAATATGTAAAGGCCTGGCTGTCGAGGGACTTTGTTACAGAGCATTAGAGAAAGAGATCTGCCCTCCAAAAGATGGGACATTTTTAGTCTTTCTCTTTGTTTCTTAAGAGAAAATCAGAAGACATCAAAAGAGCTTTGGGACTGTACAATAATGGCTCGAACAATCTCATTCTTGGGATTTCCTTTTGAGCTGAAAGACCCTTGCCAATATATGTATTTTCTGTGTCCTGTGGCCCTCTGGAGAACCACGGAGTTGTTTATTGATTGTTTCTTCTGTGCTAGCAGGTTAGTTAGTATAGTCTGCTAGTAGTAGTCTACTACACTTTTTATGCTTGATTTTCTAATGTATAGATCAAGCACCTCTTGTTTTTTATTTTCACTCTGAAAATGTGCATGGATCAATATTATTGACCTCCTTACCCTTCAACAAACTTTAATTAAGTCTCCTACACAAAATCTCGTGTAAAAGGAGAAAAAGCTCAATACCATGGGTGTTCTTGTCTATAGTGCTCCAGGCCAAGTGCACCCAAATGTTGCCAAGACCTCACTGATCATTTATGAGTCATTTGTGCAAAGGTCATATCTACCATGGATTGCGGATAGCTTTTCCTGAGGCCTGCAGAGACAGCAAGTTCCCATTTTCTGCTGAGGCCAAGATGTGACAGGGAATTCTGACAACAGCAGTGGGGCATGATCTACTTGTTATCAAGATGAAACCAGACTGAGGGAGCCAGCGGGGCTCTGCTCGTGATGCTTTCTGAAGGTAATGGGCTGAATCTTCCATGCATTGGCAAAGCTTTATTAGCTTCAGTGGAGCTACTTGTGTGGGCTGGCATCTGATATTTACCCTCTCCCTCATTTGGGGATGTGAAAAAAAATCTCCCCTCAAAAAGCAAGTAGAAGAAAAAAATCAGAGAGAAAAATACTCAGTAGACAGCACATTTGAAAGCTGTTTCATCAGGCAGCTGTGCATTTCAGGTGTAAAACTTACGGTGAGTATGTTATCTCCAAATACTTTCCATTCAACAAACTTCTGTCACACACAGAGATTTGCTTGCTAGTTCTCCTTCCAGAGGAAAAAGCAGAGTTTGACTCATTGCTTAGAGTTCCTTAAAGCCCATGGAGGCTTGTGAGCCCAACCCTTTCTGCAAATTAAACAATAATACTAATTCGTGTGGAGCGTGGCAGTCAGGCTGTGATTGAAAGATGCTGTCTGATGTGCTCTCGAGGTGTGAACCTTTGGCCCTTGCCAGTCAGATCCAGAGCAGCCTTTCGAACAGTCGCACAGCGGGCTTGCCACCAAGGTTTGTTATAATGATCAGGGAGCGCATAATTAAAGCCACTCCCAAACTGGAAAAGCATTCTCAGCAGACTTCAGAAACTCTAAAATGCTTTTTATTCAATAATTATGGAGCATAATTATGGTAATGAGGTTAGTTCAGATTTACATATTAGCAATGCATTTTAACGATCTGATTATACAAAAGTGAGATACAATAGATTAAATTTTATATGGAAAATTTGTTGCCAGACTGGAATCATAAGACAAAAAACCCAAACCCAAACACCAAATAGATTTATAAGAGCTCAGGGAATTACCATGTAATAAATCCTATGGCTGTAATGAAATAACTAGAGCAGAAAAAAATTCAGACTGTTATATGAACAGAAATCCCCAGCTGCAGGACAACTGCTGAGTGACATTAAAGTATACACGATTTTTTTCAATTTTTTTTTCAGAATATCACCAAATGGGCTACAGAGTCCTTGGAGACAATTTTGTGAAGAACAGCCACTGCCTTTGTTTCTGAACAGTGAAGTTAGCAAGTCGAGACAAAGGAAATGACCCTCCTGTTTTCTCACCCGGCTCTCATCTTCTCTTTCATCTGTCTCATTCTTTCTTCCTTTCATCCAGTTTTTGCTTCTGTTGCTTTCATTCAGTGCTTTCAGTTCTCTCAAAAAGCCCTGCTGTATTTTCTACCAATAGGATTTGTATTCCTCTGGCTGGAGTAATTATATTTCCTTCATATATGGCTCTTTTGCTTTCTTGGGCTCTGTGTTTTAGGCCTTTCGAATTTTGTTTTAAAGGAAGAATTCAGTTCCTTTAATCTTTGCTTTGGTAATACAATATTGTCTTTGACTCATTAAATGTCCTCCTTTTGTTGTTTTAAGAGGTTAGCGATTTATTTTGTGCAGCATTGCAGCAAATTGGATGATCCTTAAGTCAGGGAAATCAAAGCAGGGCTGCGGGTGTGATGCACTAACTGGCAAAGGGAGATAGCGTGCTGAAATATGCTGTTTGTATTTGAGGGGCTTGATGTGGTTTTCTGCAGTAAATAATTAGAAGAAGATTAGGTGGAATAGTGTGAATAATAGCAGAACGGAAAAGTGAGAATTAAACAGTCCCAAGAGAAGCTGTAAGGATGCCGAGCCTGAGATATTGATGCTCTCTCTCCGCACGGCAGAGCGATACTCACTGTTTTAGTTAGCGCGATCCGGCCCGCGCACCGGTTGGGCTCTGCTGGAGGTCCCCCCGCTGCAGCCCGTAGCTCTGGGTTCAAGGACCACCTGACCACGGGGGCTGCCGCCGCCGACAGAAACCGCCGAGCAGGCAGCGAAGGGAAGACGCGGCACCATAAGGCACGGCCTCCTCTGGGAGCGTGGCACCGGTTTGGATGGTGCCGGGGCAGCCCGGGGGCGCAGAGCCCTGGCACAGCTCGTCACAGCAGCCGTTAGGCGCTCCTGGGTACGTGACAGGCCAGCAAATGCCGAGCTCAACCTTTGCATCGCTCTGATGTTGGGTGCCCAAGTTGGAAAGTGAGAATATTTGTGTTAAGTAAAAGTCTGTGTTTTTGTTTACGAGAAGATCACGGGGTGATCCAGGATGCCTGCAGTGATGGTGTGCATGCTGACAGGCACTCGGCTCCCGGGATGGAGACAGGAACCGGCAGACGCCTCGGAAGAGCTGAGAGATGAGGAATTTTGCCCGGGTTTGGAATAACCTTATTTTCAAGCATCCAGTCATTCTTGCTCTCATTTCTTTACTACATCTAGCAGTAAATGAATAACAAGCAAGTGCTTTATATTGGTGTTTGGGCTCACTTGATACTTCACATACAAACTAAACCTGCATTTTAAAATAATCTTTAAAATTTCTTTAAAATTTCATGAAAAAGCAGATGCCCCTGAGGCTGCATTTCCAAGCCCTCCTTACATTGTTTTTAAAACAAGCTTAAAACTTTTTCAGGCTGAATTGGTGATATCATTATTTGTTCTTTCAGACGCCAGCCTTTCAGAGTGTGGTCTGTGAGGTCTCAGAGAGGGAGATACACACGCGCACCCTCTTTGCCCATATTCACGTACGGGTGTTCTGACGCAAACCTAATCACTCTGCTCTCTGGGATTATTTGCCCTTGTTTTAGGGTTTGCTTGCTGTTTGCCGTGTGCTGAGGAATGAGGAGACTGAACTGTGCTGTTTACACTTCTCTGGCTGTGCTGGACGAGGGCATCCCTGATGCAGGGCACAGTGCTTTGAATGGCATATTGCTGCAGGGGACTCTCTTAAACAAGGAAGCATCTACTATAGCTTGTAGCAGCAGCAGCAGCACTCCACCGTGCTAAACTGGCCCAGCTCGAAAGGCTTGTTTTCTTTCCTAGGTTATAATATTTCATTCACATGACAATAATCCCATAAGTTTCTACATGCACACGTCCTCCTTTCCTCAGTATTGTTAATTTTAAGAGAATTGTCTGACTTTGGATTTAGCATCGGTTGTTTCCCATGATAAAACTTGGTGAGAAGTACTGTTTACATTAAAGGTTTCTGCTTTCTGCTGAAATCAGTAGGAGATGAGTCACAAAAGTGCAAAGATGGCAAAAAGCCAGTGTTTGTGAAGAGTGAGCTCTTTATCTTCCTTCTACAGAGCTCCTTGCAGGACCAGCTCTAGTGGTTGTCCTGGAAGCAGTTTCATTGTCACGCATTCAATACAACCTTCCCTTTTAACAAAAGAAGATATGTCTCTTTATCTCTCTAATTAAGGCTTAGACTTCAAAACATTATATATTGTATGTGGTTCCAACCATCTTCTAAAAGAAGATGAATAACCCTTTCTTTGGGGGAGAAAGGTCTGGATGCCATCTGTACTTCATGGATTTTGAAGTCAGCACATGAGCCTTCGACCTGCATAAATCCAATGGATGTTCAGTGCTTCAGCATAGAAACACCTCACCCAGGACTTTATTGCCTGGTGACTGGAATGGAGAAGCTGCAAGTCTCTGCCAGACACACTACAGGCATACCGATATTTCTCTGCAATGTATTTTTACTATCCAAATAATAGTTTGATAAGTTCGTGTAAAAGTCAAGCAACAGAAATATCTCCACACCAGGCTGGAGACAGTCATATCCTTTCTTTTCTAAGTCAAATACAAATGATCCTCCTTGTTTAAAAAACTCCCTGCTGTGTTGCCCCAGCCTATTGCTCTTATCCTCTAATTAACTGTGCTCATTGTTCTGTTCCCTATTTGCCATTTTGAGGATTCGGAGGGAAGAGGAGAACTTTCTGCTTTCCTGCCTGTGTGCCCTGCTGCCGAGAAGGCTCTGTTACCTGCTTCTCCTGTGCCAGCTCCGTTGCCAGCTTTCTTCTCAAGCCATCTTTGCTGGGCTCTTCAGCTTTCAGCCCCCCGCCGCTGGGAAGGATTTGCTTAGAAGGAAAATGGTGGGACTTTTGGACATGAAAAGTAATTGGGTTTTGAGATCTTTCATCTGCCCATGAACTTCTGAGCTTGTTGCAAGTACAGCATTAGTTCTGCTGCCTTTGCGTGAGGCCGGTTGATGCCAGCTGGTTAACTGTAATTGGCAGTGAGACATTTCTGTAATCTTTTTGGTACAAAAGATGCTAGAGAAGCAATAAATTACACCATGTTCTGCTTTATGAAACACACAAAAAACTTAGTGAAAATAAAACAACTCTATAAATCCAACTCCTTAATATCCAAAGCATGTGATTTCTTGCAAGGTGACTGCTGAGCCCCCCGTGGCTCTCAGGGTGATTCATAGGGGAAGAGGCTCGCAGTAACTCAGATACGTATTCTACTTCTCTGCACTTCCAGAAAACGTTACCCCTTTCTCCTCACTCCACCCTGTGATCTTAGGAACGGCTCCGAGGGCACGCCAGGCAGGAGGAAGGTTTCCCAAGGTGGAAACATGTTAGGGAGCTCAGAGGGGCCTCTGCATCAATAGCAAGGACAAATGCAAGGCCATTTTGGGGGCTGGAAGCTCTGTCTCTGGTGGATGGTGCCCCTCACCGTGGGCTCCGACCCGGGCACTGTCCTTGGGGTAGCTGCTCCAGCAGGTCTCTGCTCATGGCCACCTGGGCGATTCTCTCCGTGTAACCCGGGACTGAACATCTTTCTTCTGTACAATCAACCCTGAGAGTTAGCCAAATAAAATAGTAGTGAACATAATCTAGAACGACGGCTTCCTGACAGCTGGGAGGGGGGGCTGTGGTTACGGAGAGCAGCTCTCAGATCCGCTCTGGCTGCTCGGGTTTGGGGCTGTGTGTCCTCGCTCCCACTTGGGCACTGCTGCTGCCGGGTGGTGCCGCGCGCGACAGGATGATGCTGAAAAGTGAACTCAGTTAAACAGCTAAGTTACAGATTTATATGAATTTGTTGTGTAAAAAAAAAGTGCAGTCATGTCAGGGACACGGGGACTTTCTAGACAGAGAGGCCTCAAAGGTGGAGAGTCAGCTTTCCAGCTAAAGCCTGGGAGGCAAAAAGGCCTTAGGGGCAGGTGATGTTGAAAACCAGGGCCATGCTGTTTGCTGAGTTCAAATGAATGGTAAGAAAAAATCCAGTAAGGATACATGTATGTGAATTTTTTAATTGATTTTTGTTACTTGATATACACATCTCTCTAACCCCAGAGCACCAGCAAAGGGGAAGATTTCAGTCAGCCTATGTTGGAGATGCTTTGGTTGTCCATTATAATTCCAGCTTTTATTTTTTCCTCTTATAATTTGCCTTTTCCAGGTGTTTTTTAGTTCCATTTCAGGTGCGTAATTTAACCCTCAAAATGCTCCTTCTTTCAGTAAGCGGCACCAAGTGACTGGTGACAGCTTTGGCAATGCCAGCTCCTTGCCTCAGCAATGGTGGGAACTGGGTCCAGTCTGTTGATTTTGCTGGGAAGCAAGCAGACTGGACACTTCCATGCCGAAAGCGAGTAAAACTGAAAAATGAGCTTGTAGCCCTTCCTGTCCTGAGATCTCGCATAGCTCAGATTGCACATTGATCCTGTTTTTGGTGGGATATCACACTGCATATCGGGATCTCGGTTTTCTGCAGAGGACAGCCGAGGCACAGAGGAGACAGACCAGTTGCCGAAGGTCAGGCACAAGTCTTGCGATGGGTCTGGGGAGGAAATCCAGCTCCACTGTAATGTCTAAGCCATTTCACTATCAAATCCTGCCTTTTGTCTCACTTGCTGCGGGAAAGGTAGAGAGTGGTAAACAACTGCTGGGAATAAATGAGCTTGTCACGCTAAGTGTATTTCTAGAGGGGTGCTGTGTTTCCTCTTTTTTCTTTATAAAAAACAGCTGGCCCACCGTGGCTGCAGGATCTAATCCTATGATAAAAGCAAGACTTGAGCCCCCTTGTCCTAACCGAGCATTTCTCGTTGCCTGCTGTGCGTTGAGAGAACCTGGGGCTCGTTGCAAACAGCACATGAGTTGCTCATTGAGCTCGTTTTCATTAGCAGGTTTTTGCTACATAGGTAGGAGGTGTCTTATCAATCAGCCTCTGTGAGTGTGACTTTACCTTCTCTCGTGTTGTTGGCTCAGGTATGTCACAGGCAAAATAATGCCACAAGCATCAACCAGGAAAGCCAGGCGTGGCCAGCTCATTGGGGTAGGAACAGGGTGATGCTTAGGGAGGAAGCTCAGAGAAGGGCAGTTTAATGCTGGCTATCTCACTGTCCCCTCCACCCTACAGAAGATATCTGCGAAGAAAGAGGTGGTAGCAGTAGACAACCATGCAAGGGGAGAAATAAAAATAGCTGTTGCCAACAGCAAATGAGTTTTTGTTTGCTGAGGGCATTTGTTGTGGCTTGCTTGTTGAATACTGTTGCAGTAATAACGGGTAATTGGAGTAATAGTAGTTGTATTGCATCTTGAAGCAAACAGTCATTAAAAATAATTAGTTCTTATATTTATACACTGCTACATAGAGAGATTTTTAACATATTGTAAAACAGAAGTAGTTTTAACCAGTGGGATATTCTCTATCTAAGCCAGCACAACCTGTTCTACGCTAATATTCCATTTGTTGGATTCTAGGTTTTCTTAGGTACTTGTGACTGGTATTTCAGTGTTGTAGCTGTCCTTCGTCTGTAATCCTTACAGCCTCCTACAAAGCAGCAAACTGTACTTGCCTTCTTTCCCAGCAGAAGAACGGGGACCAGAGCCCAAGCTGGGGATAGGTGCTTTGCCAGCACACCATGGGGTGCCCCATCCAGAATGATGATCCTGAAGCCCTGCTCAGCTGTTACCTAACCCTGAAGATGGCCAAGTCTTATAGTTGACTCAAGTCTCCATTTTCAATTTTTTTCCAGTGCTAAGAGTTCTGCTTGTGCCCGGAGTGCCCCTGCCTCTGCAGAGCTGAGATGGCAGGATCCCAGCTTGCTCCTCAGCAAAACAAGGGTCCAGCAGGTAGGTGCTATACTGTCTCAGACCTTCATGTACTTTTGGCGCGTGCCTGGTACACGTACAACGAACGAGCTCCTTCACCACACTTGTGTTGGCCAGCTCTTGTGCCCTGTGTGCTGCATGGGGAAGGTGGAAAGACAAGCAGGGCTCAGGTGCCATGGCCTCAGGGAAAGGGGGCCCAGCACCTGATTTTAGCTACCAAATTCTTTTATGGCCCTCGTTGTTAGGGACTTGCCTGGAGTCAAAAGGCAAGTCTCTGGACTTGCTGTGGGGTCCCCAGGTCACCAGCCAGGTGACCTAAACAGTAGACCCATTTGTTTTCTACCTCTACGCTATGGTGCTTTGGTTTTCCTGAATTCTGGCTCTGGAAATTTTGCTAGAACCCTGAAAATAAAAACATGTTTTGAGAGAGATGTTATTTATCGATTTATTTTAAATCCTATCTTTAAAAAGGGCATTGGTTTTTCACTTGTGGCAGTCCCTTCCATAATACAACACAAAGCCAGACTTTTTCTCTGCAGTATCGTACTGGCCTTAATCTGCATCCTGCTTATAGACAAAAACCAAAACATGGTCAGTGTGGGGCTCTGTGTGCCCAGCACCACTGTCTGCCCCTCGCCGGATTGTGTCACTCCAAAGAGCCTCTTTCCCATTGAACTCTGTCAGGGCTGACGCCTCTCTCCATGCTCTGCCCTCTGAGCGTGGTGACGCGGGTGTGTTTGGGCTGTGGAGCTGCTGCATTTCTTCCTTCGTTGGCCAGTTACACGTGTGGATACCTCTTACTGCGCTTGTCTGTTTGGCTCTGCTTCTTCACTTTGATAGGTGAGCTTTAGAGCATTGCCTGCCTGCCCGAAGGGAAGGCTTAATTAGACATCCAATCAGCTGCTGCACATACAGTTTGAAAGGTTAAAAAGTACATGTCTGTACTGTTAAAATAAAGTCTTCTGCTAGATAGAATATTATGTTAAGTTCTTCAACCTGTTTTGCTTCCTAAAATACCTTTCAATATGCAAAATTCTGGTATATCTCAGCAGAGAAGCTGTTAATATAACTTGCAAAGATGATGTATCAAAAAACAAACAAAAACCCCCCCAGGCAGCAGCAACTCCTAGCCATTCAGGTCTGCTGTATCCCATTTTCAACTCTACTTTGATATCTTCCCAAACTATCCCAGGTTTGGTATTTTCAATTCTGCTCTGATGTCTACCTAAGAAAATAATTTGAACTGTTGACATTCCTTTTTATCTGTATTAAACTTCTGGGATCAAGGTCTGCCTTCAAATGGCTGTGCAGGAATACAAGAAAGAACAATTTCCTCTCCTTGTGAATCTCTGGTTGCCTCCGTGTCTGGTTGCCTCTGCGTTGAGATGGCAGGAACAGTGTTGAAACCAGAGCTGCATGCTGTTCTTTGAATTATTTGGAAATGGGCAATTCAGCATTTACAAATAAATGCAATTGCAAATAGGACAGGGCAAGACACTCGAATGCTTTTCAGTCCCCACGGTATCTGCCTTGCAAACTTCTGTGTAGTTTATGCCTTGTGAGGTACAGGTAAGGAGGAAAAAAAAGGGGGGGGGGGCCTCGAATACATTTTGCTGAAATCCTTTCCCTCCAGGTTGACTTTTTCCAAAATGCAAACTCCATTCCATATGAAATATTTGTCTGTGAATTTGGATAGTACTTGTGGCGTGCTGGGAGGACGGCAGCATGGAGGCTCCTTGTGCGGCGTGTGACACAGGGAGATGGGCTGTGCGGAGAAGCAGCCAGCCACGGGTGTGCATGTTTTAGGCATTAGGATATGTTGTGACGCTTCAGTATTGTTGCAAAACCTCAGGTTGGTGTGGTGTCTGTGTGTGTGGGGGAAATGCTTCTTATTGATTGAGATAACTGACAGTCTGAGGGGCCCGGATAACTCTATGACATGTGAAGTTAAGTTCACTTTGTGCTGTAACTCTCTAGGCTTTTAGCCCCTTATGTTAAGATCTTCACCAGAAAGCTATCTGCTGTGATCCTTATACTTTTTGCTGATGCTCAGGTGTATGACATCCTGTTTTGTTCCAACTCTGCTGCAATAAGGTCCATCATGGCATGAAATTATTTCCTTATTCAGAGTTGTTTGCTGTATTTGTATGCTGTTGAAATACTTGGGTTATTTCTTCTGATCTGAAAACGCGGAAGAAACAGGGAAGGAGATTAGCTGCAAAAGCTGTGCAAATATTCAAACAAATCAGCCACCTTCCTTGGCAAATATACTCTTGGTGTTATGTGTTGCTTTTAACACTTCAGTCATTACCTTTTTAGTAAAGACAGACTCTTCCGTCTGTGAGGCTCTCGTTTCAGAGAACGTGTCCAGTGGTGTTTACATGTGGTATAATAGTTACTTGAGAGCATAGACTTGAGGAAGGGAGCATCCTGCCATTGCCATGTATTCGAGGTAAGAACCAAACCCTGTGTGCTTGGCAAACAGCCTCTGCTTAGCCTGAAGAAGTGCCATGTGCAGCTTCTTTAAGAAACTGCTAATTACATACCACTACACAACAAGGATGGGACTGCTAATCAGCTGCTGCTCTGTATTCTGCAGCATGTGTTGTTTGCAACTTTTGGAATTACTTTCAGCTGTTTTTATTAACAAGATTGTCTACTATTCCAGTTTGTTTACTTCAGTAAAAAAAAAAGTCATGACTTCCATTTTTATTTCATGAAACTCTTGGGAAACCAGTTTATTTTGCAATGATTTAAATAGTCATCATTAAATTGAGGCTTATATCTTGCTGCATTTTAAGACTCTCAACCACTAAGAGAAGAAGGGGGGTAGGGGGTTTGAACATGTGTTGCTGAAATCCTTCAGCAAAGGGAAATAGGCTCAATGAGAGGCTTATCTTTGGTTACCTTCACAGACTGAATTAGACCTGTAGACCTAAATTTCACCTGGGATTAAGTAGTTCAGGTGAAAAAGATCTGAGAGAAAGTCAGTTACAAAAAGGTCTTGGTTACAGACTATTTAGTGATGGGGGCAGTTTGTTCCTAGCTTGCAAAAGGTTTTGCCTGTTTTTTTTCCCTCACTTAGTGGCGTGTTCTCCTCCTGCACTGTCACCCAGTCTCATGGGTGGTGTGATGTGATGTTGGGGCAGAGATGCCAGCTGCTGTCCGTTGTTTGAACCTTTGCCATGGTCACAGAACGGTCTTTTTGCTTCAGCTTCTGAGTCTCTAATTTGGGAATAACTTTATCTTCCCATCTTTCTCTTGTGGCACTCACAAATGGAGAACTTTCTTGATGAGATGCCTTATTATAGTTTGTATATTAAAATGGTTTGTTTGTGTGTTGTTTTTAGAACAGCTTTACTAGAAAAACTGCTGTAATTTTATCATGCTCACGAGTCCCTCGCAATCAAGGATGGCAGTGCTCGAGCTGCACAGGTCAGCTGTCTGTACAGGAATATGAGCAATAACCATCATGTATTGCACAACTTGCAATTTGCAGGGCCGCTTGGCATGTGAGCGGCTGCCTCACCTGCGTGATGCTGTTAGCACCTCTCTCGCCCCAGGGGTTGGATGCCTTGCCTCGAGGGAGGGCAAGCACGTTTTGTTGGAAGGGGCACCTTGCAAAGCAGGAAAGTACCGCTGGTCACAGCAAAGTGGTTACTGCTCTCTCGGTCCTTCCACTTGTCACCCAGCACTGGAGTATTTGACCACTGAGAATTTACTAGGGGTTTCTGCTGTTTTAGTTCTTGTTACTGCTTATCAAAACTTCCCTGACGAAGAACCTGCACTTCTGTTGGAAATCCTGGCTGTCACTGGCTGCTGTAGAGATGTGTGTTGAGACTGCCACCAAAGCCAGGGAGGAGCTTTGCCAGTCAGACCTGTTCTGTGACAGCTGGGATGGGCCAGGGAGGAGGCAGCCTTGGACAGTCCAAGCAGGTAGGTTTATTTGTTAGCAGCATCGATGTTACCAGTGCCTGAATAAATGTCATGAGATGTCTTTGCATGTTTGTTGAAGGACATCATCTGGAGCAGGCTGAGGTTTTTAGTGCGTACTCTGTTCTAGCACATACTGTGGCTAGGAATATATGCTTGGAAATATGAAAAGTAATTGGAGAAAAGGACCAGTAATTGCATACTCTTCAAAAATACAACCAAGTGTCGCACTGCCAGTGAGCATTTTGTTCTCTGCAGCTCTGCATCTGTAGCCCTATTCCTTCTGAACAGGGTCATGAGAGGGTGAGTGTAACTGCGCAGCCTTCCTCTCCCTTGCTGTAATGTCAAACCGCTGCTAAGCCCCCCCCAGCCCCGCTGCTCCCCGTTTTCCCTCTGCTCCCACCTCGCCTGGCGAGTGCAGCAGCGGGTGCTGGTGCTGCTAAAGGACTCGCCTCTCTGCCGGGCGGCTGCGGTTTCCATGTGATGTTCTCTCTGCAGCTTCCCTGACCACCCGGAGAACTAGGTGACCTGAGCAGGAAAAAAAGGGCAGCTAATTCCCTCTTTTCGACTTGTTAGAGAACACAATTACGCTAACTATCTGTGCTCGTTTGGAGGCACAGGGTGGCAAACAGAAATGCCATGCAGAGACTGCTGTGCAGGAGGCCAGGCAAGCTTGCCACAGTTAATCTCTTCAGGGAAGATGCCAGTCTGAATGCTCATGTAGCATCTTCGTTGGCTGATTCATGGCTGCAATAAGTATCAGCTTTTTCTTCCCCCTCTCTCCTCTGTGGCTCAAGGTAATAATGAGAAGGAAGGGAGACTGGGACTATCAAGAGGGTAAAATGGAGCAAGATTAAATCAACAGTACAGAACGCTGCAGCTTGCAAGATAAATTATTTGGCTCTGATTTCCAATTGTTTCTTACCCTGCTTGGAATATGTAAATAGATAAGATTAATGCTGATTTATTACTGGTGATTGAGTGCATATCTCTGCATTAGCATGTAAAAGTACATGCTTGAGATGAGCTGGTCACTTGCTTTGCACAGGAGTGTGGCCTGTGCAGAGCTGCACCCAGAGCCTCTTGCAAATTAAGTGTGGTAAGTGGCACACATTGGGTGGAGTGGGCTGTCCGTTTTAGTGGCACTTGTGGATTGCTAAAGAGGAGACAGTGTTGGAAGGGGTATTCTAGAGAAAAAAACAGATCTTTAAAGGCTTTCCAAAACATGAGGCAACTAAATTGTTGGGGGGGGGGGGGGAAATGGAGGGGGACATAATAGAGCTTTGCAAATAAAGATATGGCAAAGGAGCTAACTTCTTTTGCTTGTTCTTGTTAATTCATTTGAAGAGAGGATGGATTGCTCTGCCCAAACTGTTAAGCACTGGGAACATGTGGCTGCAGCAGAGACTAGGTGGGCTGCCTCATGCCAGCCGGAAGAGGTGGGCGGTAAGATGTTCCAGCCAACTCTTTAAGGATGATTGCGCGTTTTATTTTCATTCCTCTAAGGTATAAACTTAATAAGAACCCTAGGTGCTCCTCTCAGAAGGTAAATAGTGTTGAATACCTTACTGCACAGCTGCCAGCCTTCCTGCTCCCTCCGCCCTGCTGGGCAGCGAACCAGCCCTCGGGCTGCTGTGCCCCGAAGCCTCTGTCTGCCGGGGAGGTGTCTGGAGACCTCCATGCCCCATGCCACCCTGCAAAGGTGCCAGCCCTCCTCTCGGCGCGATGAGCTCGCGTTGGCATCTCCTCTTTGCCTCCCGTAGCCCACGGAGGCTACGGCGTTGCCCTAAGGCCGGCGCCTTCCCTTGGCGGCACGCTGCCCCGCTGCCACGAGCGTCCCCCGCTCGCTCCCTCGGCAGCCAGGGCCGTGGGGGACAGCCCGAGCTGAAGTGGCAACAGAGGGCTGGAGCAGCGTGAAGCCTTTCCTTAAACTGCCAAATGCTGCACCACTCGACGGTACTTCGTGTCTCCTCAGGTACCTACTTGGTTTTACGAGCACATAATGAGCTGCTATTTAACAAAAGAACAAAAATCCCATTTGACTTGCGTTCCTAAAGATTCAGAAGAGCACTTAGTGCAGTTATTACTCATACACTGCCAATCAGTCCTGAGATGGATTAAAAACAGCTGTAGGGGTTTGGTCAATGTAAGAGATGAAGATGATAAATGTGACAAGGCTTGCCTAGCAAAGTTAGCACTGAACTAACATAATCTTTTTTTTGCCTTAAGAATTGCTTCTGCTGATGGTGAATCTTTGCAGAACAGGAAGCTTTTAAATATCCAGACAGTGGATAATAGATGCAAATTTGTGACCATCATATGCTGTGAAGTAATAAACTTGGTTGATCAGGGAACATGACAAGTGTGACACCTTATCAGGTGGTAAAAGCTGGATTAGTTTGTGCACGTTTGGCTGTCCATATGCCTGGTTACTGGAAAGGTTTTAGACAGTAGTAATAATTGGAATGGATGTGGCTTCATTTCTCCCGCTGTAGGAAAGGGAGGAGAGAAAAGAGAAAGGGCAAAGTATTGATTCTTCACCCTTGGAGTGAAACAGATGGAGCAGAGTAATCCCGAAGGATTCAGGAGAGCTGGATCTCTGGCTGCATCTTTGAGTGGCATAGCTATTTCTCCATGTAGAGGTTTTGGGGTGAATCTGTGAGAAAAGAGGAGATGGGGTTACTGCAGAATTGTCTACAAGAGTCAGTTATGGTAGATGAATGTGATGAGGTTTTTTTCCTCCTCCTCATGACTGATACTGCTATCACATTCATGAATGACATTCATGTTATTTATAGGCAAATACTTAGATACAGAAATAAGCTGTTTTATGGCAAACACCTAAGCCAATTCATGCAGCTTATTACTCTTGAAACAGTCCTTCCTGTGCCATAAAATATCACTTGGGTATGATCAAGGTTGTGCTGTCCTTGCTCATCCTGGGCTGCTTAAGGCAGTTACCTTTTGTGGGCTTTTCATCTTTAAGTCCTGCCCTGTGGAGGGATCTTCGGAGTGGAAAAAAACAAGTAAGATGCTCTCAGCTGACTAAGCAATGTGTATGGTCCCACCAGGTTTTCACAGTTAGAAAAAAGACTCCAGAAGTTCTGAAAATTCACGTAAGGCCTTGGAGAAGGAGCTCTGGAGCAGAAGCAGTGGGGCACCTGGGGAGATGCAGAAAAGCCCTAGTGAGTCTTGGTGGCAGCTGTGACTACCAGCTACGTGAAAAGCAGCCTGCTAGCTCTCACAACAGTTTGGGTTAGGAAATCTCATGTGGGCTTCTGAGGCTCAGTCAAAGCTTGCAACTGGCTGTACACAGTTTAGAGCAAACATCTTATCTAGCTCCTTTGTTATATTTCTGTGTGTGGTGTGTTTTGTTTTTTGGTTTTTTTTTGTCTGACCTGTTACAGATCAGTATGACTCTTGTCAAGGATGGTATTAAGTCTTAGGCTAAGTTTTTGAACACTCATGGATTTTGGCCACCAACCTAAAATTGGATAAAATTGGAGGGTGCAGCTATCACTGTGCTGGTCAATTAATGCTATTGAGAAGGTCAAGAGCAGTGGTTTGCTGTGATTCATGCAGCAATACTTGCTTGCATTTACAGAGGATTTTTAACTTCCATGTTTCCTTTTGACTGACTAACTTGGATGTACTGAATTCAGCTACAGGTGTTGAATGGAAACTACAGCTTAGTGGAGAGGAAGGAGAAGGAGAAGAAACTGGTTTCTTAATTCCCTGAACCTGGAGGAACCTTTAGGAGGGGATAGGAGGACCTTGGATTCTGGCACGGCTGGCTCTACTGTACTTTGAGATAAACAGAGCAAAAGGCACTTTTAAGCACAGATAGGGTCCTGGTTTGCTCCATGAAAATCATAAAGGCCTTACTCAGGGCATGGCCTGAGCATGTCATGGTGCCTCTAAACCTGCTCGGTAATCCTGGGACATCCTTAAAAGCGTTTCTCTTTCAGAAGCCAGCTTCGACTGACTTGGCAGGTTTCTCTGACCAAGTTGCTCTGGCACTGAAGTCACTAGTGCATTCACCCCGGGCTGTGCATGTGCACCTGCGATCTAGTTAGGCATCCTTCACTTGTAATAATCAACATGATTTGAGCAGGAGAGCAGCCTTTTTCCTTCTGAGGCAAGCTGAGAAGTGTTGCATCATGGATGATGGGGCTGGCTCATCAGTAGCGCAGATGGTAAATGTTCTCGACCTCCCTGCAGTGAATGGGGACAAATCGGTTATCCAGTAACACTTCTTTTGTTCAAAGCAGTAGGCTTTGGGGCTTGGGGCTATGCCCTGATGATCCATTTTGTACCTTGTACATATTCCAGCATCTTTTGGATCTTCCTCTGGCAGCACTGACTATGTGGCAGCGGAGGCTGTGCTGGTGCAGAAGTGCTGGCCAGCAGCCTGGACAGAGGAATGAATTCATGGGTCCATTGTGCTGCTCAGAGAACTTTACTTTTTTTTTTAATTCCATGTTTGAAATGCGATGGCTTCACAGCTCTGGATAGTCAATGTTCCCTATATATCCAACAGAAAGGGAGGAGGAGCAGCAGCTATTAATATCCAAAGGCATCTTTTGTCATTTTGCCCCTCATTGTGAGTCTCCACCGCTTCTCAGTGTTTCTTAAACACTGTCAGCAAGGACATCAGGAAGCCACTTATTTTGCTTGTGGGGCTCTTTTTTTTCTGGATTTGATTACCTGTTCAGTATGTACTGGACTAAATCAGATAACTTGTACAGATATCAGATGATAAACTTGAGTACTCCATCAGCAAAGATGAGATTTGACCAGAACTGAGATGTGTTCAGTATTTGTCTAAATATGTGCTGTTACTGATTGACAGCATTCGTAGGACTTTGCTATCAGGGTTTTATTTCAATGGAAAATAGCTTTTTGGTGGTGGGTGGTTGTTGTTTTTCTCTTTACCTCTATAGTGTTCAGATGGTGGTTGTTGTTGAATGAATGTTTGTCAATTCAGCTTTTTGACAAAAAATGCTCAAGTTTTAAAGAATTATCGAAACAAAGACAATTATTTTTGGGAGAAGTCTGCTGCAGCTTAAGGCCACTCCGGGTCATTTTGCTTTTCTGATTTGGCACATCTAGAGTTTTATTTTAACTTCTGCTGAGACCCTTGCAATTTCAGAGTGGTCACAACACATGTTCTAGGAGGACAGATGGATATAAAGATCCATACCAAGGTGTAGCTGCAACGTTTTTAGGGCAAGCATATAAGCTACCATTATACAACAGAACCCCAAAACGCAGGTAGCATCTCACTTTTTATTTATCAAAGGTTATCTCACAATATTTGAAATCCATCTTATTTGTGCTTTTAATCACTAAATCATTGATGTTGCACTCTGGAAAACCTTGAAATAGATTATTTTAACAAAAAGGTTTAAAACACCAATGACTGGATAGCAATTTAAATTTCAGAAAAAAAATTAGATGTGTGGAATGCCAGGTGTGTCAATGACAAGAAAATGTTACGCTTCACATGGGTCTGTTCATACCTAATGGATTTGATTGATGGCCTCTCTTGGGGAAGCTTCTGCAAGCTGAACATTTCAGTCCTCCTTTAATTGCGTCTTTATTTTTACCTTTGGCTGGAGGCAGATTTTAGGCACACCTGTGAGCTGCCATTACTCAGTCTGTAGGTTTTTGTATGGCCTGTGCAATGTAGCTATTTGGGATAATTCAAGTCTTCAAGCATGTAACCTTTTCAAACTGTACAGGTCCAAGTTTCCAGAAACCCTTGGATTGTTTGAAGTATGGGTTTCTTTCCAACTTTACATTTGCCTCAAAATTAGAGATGTGTTTTTCCCACCCACCCTGGTGCTCTGTCTTTTCTAAAAAAAAAAAAAAAAAAAAAAAAAAAAAAAAAAAAAAAAATTGTTTTTATTTTTTTGTTCCCCCCTTTGTTGCTAGATATAACCTCAGCTTGGGGTTGCGGGCTCCGGGGAAGTACGGGCTGGTGCGTGGTGTGACGCATGCAAGGCAGCCGCGGGGTTAGTGGTGGGCTCGGGCAGGCAGAACGGAGCTGCAACGGGAAGGACGAGTGTTTCTGTGGGTGGGACAGGAGGAAATACTGTATGCTGAACCTGGCATTTCTTGATGCTTTTTTCCTTATAAGTGTCTTCTGGAGGTTCATTTTGACTTGTGTTACTCAGGCCAATAGAATAAAAACCCCCGGCTGCCCACCTTGCCGAGGGGGCATGTGTTCCTGTTTGTGAAGCTTGCTGCACGACATAGGAACCTCTAAAGAGGACATGAAATCAAAGTACGTTCAGAGGAAGAAAAATCACTAGTAGGCAAACACATGAGGCTAATTATGGGAAAGAACTGGTCACAGTGACATGTGACTTAAAGTGAGGATTAAAAATAGAAATGATGTATAATGACAGAAAGGAATCTGGAAATGAAGAATTTACAGACAACCAAGGTGGCTCTGGGCAGCAGCTGCTTAGGATGCACAGCTTTCCTTTTCTAGGTGATTGAGATAGATTTGGCTCAGGTATGAAAAGTGACTGATGTTCCCTCGTGCCTGGCAGCTTAATGAAATGTGCTGAAGATTTTTCTAATCTTATTCCTGCTGGATTGTTGTTTTCCATTGTGCTGGTGAGCTTTGGGGCGGGAGGTGGGTAATTAAAAGGATGAAAATGAAGAGCGAGTAAGTGTGGGAGTGAGCACAGCTCCGATTTTGGATGCAGTTCACCTAGGCTCACTCGGAGATGGGTTTGCAAAGACTCGTTACAGGAGCTTTTAATGACATGTCATGTTTTGGCTTTCTGTGAAATGAAATGAAGTCTTTGGGCTCTTCCATCCCAATTCTCTCCTCAAACTTGGAACTCAACCTCCCTTCCCTCAAGGACCTGAAATCTGCAGGAGGCTTGGAAATCTCTGGTAGTGGCATGTCCTGTGAGCCTTTTGGAGTGCCTCTGGCAGTGCTTCACTCGCAAAAAGTCCATAGGTTAGGTGATAATCTGGGGCTGTTGCTGAAGATGCATCTCCCTTTTCCTGAAAGGTTCTTCAATTGGGGCAGCGTTAGGGAATGGCGGATTGCAGTCTGTCTCCCTGCGGACTCTCAGATACCCATTAGCTGCAGAAAATGTCACAGTTTGAGGTCTCCACTACAAGTGCAAAAATGTCCCTTGTGGACAAATAGTGAGTCCCACAGCCCACGTGGGGCTTACAGGCGGCGAGAGTGCCAAGTGGTAGCTTTCATGTGTGTATTTCCCACTTGAACCTGATTCTTCCAAAATGTCCCTGGTTTTGGCTGAAAAATTCCTTTAGTCTCTAAACTGTCCTTGACTAAATGGTGACATTTTCAAATCAGATAAAATCCAAATCTAAAGGCGGACATTTACAGTCTTCTAAATATTTAACCTCCCCTTTCAGATTTCATGTTCTCAGTTTAGGCCATTTGTCGCTGATCATTTATTTTATCCTTATTTCTGTATCATAAAGTTCAAGGCATGTGTGGGGAACAAGGGAGTCCCAGAATGGCACTGAATGGTGCATTTATTACAGACCATTGCCGCAGTTGTTTAAGTCATTGTATTTTAGGGAGCAACGATCAGGCACTTTTATCGCCCTCTTTCCCTATGCGTGAACGTAGCCTGCAGGGACGCTGTCTGTCCTGCGCTCTCGGATTGTGCGTAAGGAGTCCCTCCGCCTCCCGGGCGCGGGAGCTGCGCTGGTTCCCCGGGGTCTCACGGGGTGCTGGAGATGTTGGTTGTGCCCTCGGAGGCTGGTGGGTCTCTGCTGCGTGATGATGATGCAGCCACAGGCCAGTCGAGGGGCTTGAGCCGAGGGCCAAGTGCTGTAAAAGGGAGAGCATGGCTGCTCAGACCCTCTCTGCCAGGGCTCCGCAATGGTCGGTTGTGCTCCCTCTTCTCAACCAAAATTGCCAGATTTACTGAAAGGCCTCTTTGGAGGCTTGGAGAGAGCTGCGGCATGTGTTTTCTGAATAATGAAGGATGAAAAAGAAGGGAGAGAGTGCATGTTGCTGGCAGAGTCCTCCTTAAAAAGCTATTTTAGGGCTGCCAGAAACCCTTGCTTTCAGGCGTGTGCTGTGCCGGTGGTGTGTGACAGCACCCCACACCCGTCAGCCCCTCTGAGCCGGGGCCCTGGGGAGGCCGCACGAGGGGGCCGGTGGCTCAGCCCCTGCTCTGGCCTCCCCCCGGGCTGTCCCCTTGGCCCTTAGCCCTCCCACCAAAGTGTCCTGGTGGGGTGCTGAAGGGTGCTGAAATCTTGGAAGAAAGGTGACTGTACAAGATTACTAGCCATCATGTCCATCTTGGCACAGCAGCCAAAAATAAGAGTTTACTTCTGCCCTGCAGCTTTCCTTGGAGAATCCCAGGGTGCTGAACAAGAGCAGATCCCATGGATAGTGTCCTGCTCTTTGGGAATTGCCAGGCCTGCTAGTGTTACAATTGCTTGCTCAAGGTCAATGTGGACTAAAAATCTGAAATCCCAATTCCGTAATTATTGTTTCATCTCTGGGAATTTGCTACATGTGCTAAGAGTTTGCTCTTAGGAGTCTGTCATGATAATGGAATAGATGCTCAATGGGAGGAAAATAATTAGCATTTGCAGACAATCATGTCACTCTGATTTATACATGAGAATCTGAGTGCAAAAATGTGTAAAAAAAAGCCCTAACCTTTTATCAAATGACAGTGTGATTTATAATTAGATAATAGCTGTTGTCTCCTAAGGGTACTGACAATCTGAAATGATTCTCCCCAGATTATTGTGCGATCAATACTAGCTGAATAATTAAAATCCAATACTGCTATGTCTCTATCAATAGCACTGTAGGAATGATGTATGACAGATTTAATTGAATTTGTCAGACATCACGGCTACGTGCATAGATCACGGGGATGTTTTTAGGGTTTTGTATTTCGTTTCCTGACTACGCTTGCCTTGTACCTCTTAACATTCACGGCTGCTTCCAAGCAATAAGGCCGCTGGCTCGGGGAGCGCCGGCAAACTGTAAACAGTGACCCTGAGATTATGCTGAACTTTTAGTCTAAATGTTAAGAGCTGTCCAGTAATTAATTCAGGGTAAATGTTAAAATATAAAACAATGGCGAAGTGGAGGAAACAGCGTTTGGTTTTTTCCCTTAGTGGCTGGTTTGTTAACGCCTCCGCTGCCGGCGTTTGCCGGGTGGGCGCTGGCGGTGCTCTCCGCCTGGCCGGGGGCACGCGGTGCTCCGCGGCAGCGCTGGGCGCTGGCACCCGGCCGTCGCTCTCCGAGGAGCCGGCTGGGGCCCGGGCGGAGCAGCCAGCCACCTCTTCGTGCCCAGTCCTGACGCACCGCAGAGAAACCGCTTCAGCAAACTGGTTGCCCCTTCCTGGGATGGGGATGGGCGTTTCGTTCCTTGCTCTCGTGCCGATGGACCGTGCTGCAGCGCACTGCGAATTCCAGCCCTGGCTTTAAATAATTAGCAGCGTGCCGGAGCCGAGCGGTTGTCACCGCGGAGAAGCTTGATTGTGGAGGTTTTCTGCTGTTCTGTGTGTGACATTATTAAAAGATTAAGATTTATTTAAAGAGCTGACGGTTATCTTTCCCTGTAGAAAAAAGGGAAGAAAATTAAGCTTAGCTGCACCTGGGTATTAATAATTTTCCCCCTGGTTATTGTCAGTTATAATTTTAGATTTCATCATTGGCCTTGTTAATATTCATGCTGTTAATTAATCAATTTCTATTCACCTGTGCTGCCAGGTTTCACACGTGTGAATGCGACTCGTGTCCTCCTCGGTCGTGCCGGCAGCGCTGCGTGCCCGTGCTCCGTGTGCCGGTCTCGCCGGCACCGCCGCGCCAAGCTTCCCGGGCAAGTCCGCCCTCTGTGACCACGGCACACATCTTCCTATCTTTGTTCAAGGGATTTCTTCTTAAATTTGTTTTCCACACTGAGATCATTTTAGTTACAGTTGCGTCAGTCTTTCACCTGCCAACCCAAGGGCTGAAAATCAAGGGGTTTTATAGACTGAAGCTGATGGCTTTCATGGAATACTAAATGTTGAGACTCTGGGGAAAACTGCAGGTGCTGCCAGCGGCCCCTCGGAGCTGGGGACGCTTCACCTTGGCCAAAGAACGCAGGGACTGAAAGCTCTCCGAGGTGGTGGGTGGTGGTAAGCAATCCTGTGAAATGCTTTGAGCTGGGCCATAAGGAGATGGGCTCAAGTTATAAGAATCAGGTATGAATGCTCCTTTTGCAACTATTGCAGACAAGGTTTTATTCCTCCACCAAACTTCTGATGAAATTAACCCCCCCCCAACCCCCCCCCCCCCCGAAACGTATAGGAAGAAAGCTGAGGCATAATTCTGTTTGCTTGTAGGCTCACCAATGTTGTATATGTGACACTGCCGTTATATACGGGGCTGAAGTCCTGGGCTGGGCATGTTTGCTTGTGCCATGCCCATTTCTTGGACTTCTTTCTCATTGCCTCTTCATGCAATTCCTTGGGTTGAGTCTTGTTCCCTGGAAGTTAATGGGACTTCTCCTTGCCTTCAGGGAGACCAAGTCTTTTTTTGCTCTTCGCCTTTAGTTATTTTTAGGATGTCTTATGAAATGGTGCAACTGAAAGTGCGTGTGGTTTTGTTTTTGTTTTGCAAAAGCAGTTGAGATTCAGGATTCATTTTGCTTAGGACTTTCCTAAGGCAGGTGTACTAAAGCAAGGACTCTTGAGCCGTGGTTATCATTTTTTTTTGGTCATCTTAAACTCCTAGCTGCACTGATGGAAAAAATGATGCCAAAGAATTGGCATGACGGCTATTTTTGCCCCAGCTTAGTGAGAGATGGCTTGCATTTTCAATAGTGGTACATCCTTTTTGGGGATCCCTCTTGAATATAATCTCACTTACAGGGGAGCCAGTGATGCCATATTCCTGGCCTCTCAGCAGAGGTGCACAGACTGCTCATCACCTGTGATCAGGACCTCGAATCTGCATTGGAGCTGCTCTGCTCAGGCACATGCCCAACTCTGGGAATAATAGTGCATTCCCCCCTGCCTCGCTTCTCTCTTTCACTTTTCCTCCAAAAGCAGTCAGCATTTCCCCCTGAGCAGATGGCTTTCATCCTTATAAGTGTGTGGCTTTTATTTTTCCTGATCCCTTTCCGCATGGAAATACTGCACATCAAATAGCACAATCTTGTCTGGCTATATAAGCTCCAGGTTTAGACTGAACATCTCCTGCTTGTATAACAGTGGGCTGTGAAGGACGACTGACCATGTCAATGCCTATTCCTTGGCTACTAAAAGGGTGTATCATGTAGTCTCTTTCTCAAGCTGATCAAGCCCCATTTTTAAAAGGAGAAAATGGTGCTTGCCTCCTTACCTCCCCCACGTTCCTCTCATGGTTCAGAATGTTCTACTAATTTACAGCTTTTTTGCTTATCGGTTCTGGTCTTTAGCATGTATGTGTGAATTTGCTCCTGCTCTGTCTCATTGATATATTGATGGAGAAGTGGTATGTCCTCAGCCGGGACAAATGAGCCAAATTCTTTTATTTTTTTTATAATCGGCCTTCCCTGTTAACTCTTTCCTTTTTGAATTTAGGCAGCTAGAGCTGTACACAAGTTTCTTCAAAGCCTGTTGCAATGGTGTTAGTACTCTTTCTCTCTGGAAACAGCTCTGCTGATATATGGAAGATTTCTGTTGCTTTGATGGCTTGCAGTCAGGTCTTTGCCTTCTAAGCCACTTCCAGTTGGTGAGCCCATTGCTGCAGGTGATGTCAGTCAAAAGGAGACGCTGCTTGTCTTAATGAAGCAATCGGGAAGTAAATGAGCAAAGACAGAGGCAAGGTCAGTTTGGAAAGTGGAAAGAGTAATTTTAAGTAGTTGTAAGGCCATTTATGAGAAGCAAATGGATGCTTATTAGTCTGTAACCTGGAGGAAGAAAAGTTTTAGAATAGAGCAGTAAATATGGGAAGAGACAAAATGTTAATATCTGAAGTGATGATATAAAAAATGTCTTTGCAAAGAAAGAAGCACCTCAAGACATCCAGTGATCAAGGAAAAAACAAACCTGAAAGCAACATTCAAATCACATAGCAGCTGCTTGACCTGGCATCAGCACCTGCTCTGTGGTGGCACTCGGGTAAGGAAAAGGTCCCGCAGAGCCCTGCGATGAAAGGAAGTGCCAAGGGGAGTGGAACACACTTTATTAGGATTCACATTTGCTGAAAATCATATTAATTTGGTTTATTAAAAATGTATCCTATCCAGGATAGGATAAGGGGAAAAATTGAAAGATGCTATTTTCTTTCTGGCCTGGAGTTTATTGTGGTTTTAATTGAGTACAGGCTGTTTGCTGTGGAATAATCAAAACAAGACAGGTTGGAGAATCGGGGAAAGAAAGGCTATTTTAATATTCAGTTGTAAAATCAAGAGGAATAACTACAACATCTATGGATGTTTTCCGAAGTATTTCATGTCTGCAACTTTGCTCCTTATCCAAAGGCTATTCTCAGGCACGCTGAGATTTAAGGCCTTAAAGTGATTCTTGCAAAACCAGTGCTTAGTTCCAGTCTGGGTTCCATCGCCCTTGCTCAGGGTCGGGCTGTTCATGTGTAAATAGTTAAACAAAACGGAGGGAGGGAAGTTTTGACATATGTCAGAACGATCTCCGCTGGCATTCGTGGGCTCTTCATCTAGCCTTGGAGCGTGGCTGAAGCTATCAAAGCTGCTGTTTGGTACAGTAGTTTCATGTCAGTCTGTGCCGCATCAATGACAATACCTCTCTGGTACAGTAAGACTTGATCACATAACTGATCACAAGGGTTTCTGAGGCCCAGCCTCCAGCTGAGGCGACCCCGGTGTCCTGAAGCCATTCTCTCCCTGTGGGCTTGCCCATGTTATGGGAGCTTAAATCTCTCTAAAGATCGTACGCAAACAGTATGTGGAAGAGTTTGCATTCAAAGACTTTGCACATCTTATCTGGGGCTAAAAAGCTTTGTGGTCAGCTGTTAACTTTTGTTTCCTACTGTTGTTTGCTCGTTTGTATGTGTGATAGTCTCACCAGACCAGACCCAAGCTGTGCTGTGCCAGGCACCGCATGCTTCCCCTCTCTCCTCATGCTTAAAAGAAAACTCTGCAGAGAGTCCGAAGGGATAAAACAGGACTGACTTCCTTGTACTTTGGATTTCTGTTAGGTCACGTAGCTCAGGGAACTGGCAATTAATGCGATGTTTACACTGGGGTAATAGGGACAACGACAAAAAAATCTGCCTGATCTTCCTTTTGAGATGAGGGTCATTCAACATGACACGTATTCAAGTCCTTACTTCTGAGTTTCTCCTCGTGTAAGTAACTCGGAAGCGTGATGGACTACAGGGACCTGTCCCTGGACGCCTGGCAGGGCGTGAAATGCGGGTGAGTACCGGTGTGGGGTGGTGTGTGCACAAGCTGCTGCCTGGACAGGCTGGACCTGAAAGAGGCCAAAGGTGCTCTCGAGTCTTATAAAAACCAGAAAGGAGGGGAGCCAGTTGGGACTGATGAGCTATTTGAGATGGTAACGAACTCAGAGACCTGAGGTTAAACGTCAGCCTTCAAGGCATTCAGGTATGAGCTTCTCGGTTGTTTATGGCAATGCTTGAAATATAAAACACAGTCATGATCAAATGTGTTTCATTTGGATGTGGAGCGGTGAAGTTGCTAATTGGATTCAGATAGGAAAGGCAGGATTAAAAGGATGGGAAAATGGTTGATTTGTATTTCCAGGGCTTACAAGCACAGATTTTGAGAGACCATATGGTGTCTTTTCTTTTTGATACAGCACTTAATGCTCCTGCCATGCTAATATCCCTAATCTTTATTCTAATTGTTTTTAAATGGTTTTGTTTATAGAAAAGAGAAAATATTCGGCACACGTAGGAATGCGAAAGGCCCATCTGCCATCCGGAGCGCTCCGTGCAGATGTGCGTTTACGGCGAGGGTGGTGCCTGGCCGGCCGGGCGGCTCGGGTGCTGGACCCTGCTGCGCGGCGGGGTGCTGGGGCCCGCTCCCTTCCCGCCGCATCTACGGTTAGTGCTTCTTGTTTTGCGGTTCAATGTGTCTTAATTTTCTGCTTCCTAATGCCAAACGCTGGGTCACAGGTAGCTCTGCAAAGCCAACTTTCCATTCGGTCACGGATTTCCTCGCTACAGCATTATTGGTGGGAAGCGGCATTTAAACGAAGCCTTGCTTCACCGCGGCTGCGTACAGGCAGGGAAGGATTTGAAATTTATCCGAGTCGTGGAGGAGGCGAGGCCCTGCGCTGCCTGCGGAAGGCAGTGGGGCGCACGCGTGCAGCCCTTGTGCGCCGGCACCGGCGGCCGAAGCCCCTCGGTTTCCGTCGACTTGTCTAGCAAAGGGGCTGTTCCCTACAGCCAAAGAGCCGTTGCTCTGGTGATGTAATGTGAAAACACACTGTGGTTTTTACTGAGAAGTAGGTTACGATGAAATTATTTCTTTAAAAGCAAAGATGTTTTCTGAATGTAACTTTTTGGAGGGATTAATTAAAACCTGTTGATGGATAAACTGTTTATATTTTACACCTGTTATCAAAGGTAATATCAGTCTGTCATTGACAATAGAGTTTATTGGTTTAAAAAAAATTGCTAGTAATTATTCAAATAAAAGTAGCAATTAGTGTCCCAGAAAAAGCAATGCTATTTAAAGAAATGCGGTGCTAACGCATGATGCAGCGGCTCCTTCACCTTTTTAAAAAAAGTAACCGGACTCATAAATCCAGTTTGCTAGCAGCTTGCTGTGCGAGAGTGCCTGCCCTGAGCTCTGTGCTTTACATTAGCTCTACTGCTTGGTGTGTTACCAGTAAATTGTTGAAACTCCCTGTAGTGGTAACATTTAAGGCCTGAATCACTGAAGTTTTTATGCCTCCCTTTGTGCACAGTTTACATTACCAGAACAAGATGTTTGAGGTCTGAAAAAGGATTTATGCAGTAAAACTGGCTGATCACATCTCTTCTGTATTCTCGATGCCTCTTTGTGCATCTTCTCCCAACCCGTGTTACCACTCAGGGTACAAATAACGATTCAGTGGAGCCCACTCCAGGGAACGCCTGTGAAAGGAGTAACTATGCAGCAAAAACGGTTTCTGTGCAGCAAATCATATTCTTGGGGGGGGGGGGGGGAATCCAAAAAAATGCCCAGTGAAGTTGGTAGAAGTTAGCACTAGAGAAAGCAAAACTTGGTTAAAAAGGATATGCTTCACTTTGGGAGGCATGTTGTAAAGGTAATGTAAATGAATGTAAAAGGACGCTGCCCTCCTTGCATGCTGTGCTTCTGTTCGTTATCTAGCCGCCTTGGGGGGGACCCCGAAAAAGTGAAAGAATGTAAATGGAAACCAGCAATGGCTGCTAACAGCACCTGTAATCAACTGTTTTCTTTGAGAGTGAAACACTCTGCAGCTAGGAAAAGCACTCTGGGCTTTCCTTTTATAAAGAAAGTGTCCCCCCGTGATCAGTTGCCCTTAGCCATGGTAAGCAAGCGTCTGTATTAGAAACATGGCGAAGGGAAGGCAAACCTGGGACCTCTTTCTTGAGCAGGAGAAACCAAATTCAAATGGGAAGTAAGAATCCAGAGTCTCAACTATTGTAGGTGGAAGGAGCCATCCTAAATTATTACAAGTGAGAGTCTAGTCCCCCAAAAAAGCACAAACTGAATTCGAATTCATGTTTTCTGGCGAAACAGCAGAGGAGAGGGGTAAGACATGAGCTGTTAATGGCGTGTCAGATGTTTGGTGAAGTGGAACGGATCCTCTGACCTTTGCTGTTCCTTGTCCGCTGGCTTCTGGGGTTTAGTCTGGGAGGGACTGAAAGAATCATTTCCACAGGTGAAAGCCAGGTGATGTGCCTGTAACTAGGCTTTACCGTGTGTAACCTGCTATGTGCTGCGGCCGGGGTTTCCAAGGGAGAGGAAGCAAGCAGAGCAAAGCACGGGTGTTTTGGAGGCTGCTCCCTGCGGTAGTACCTTGCCATCAGCAGCTTCGTTTCTTCCTGGCTTTTTCATAGCATGGGGTTGGAGTTCAAATGTCCTAGTTCAGCATCATCCTACAGTGAAACAAAAAGCAAAGGTTTGTTTTCTGAATTATCAACATGGGATCCAATGGAAAAGTGCATGCGCTGGTAGAATAAATGCCTGTTCGGATAAACTGTGCGGTAATGAAGCTCTATAGCCAGAGTAACTCTGCTATTGGCAACTACCCCAGCTTTGCGCCATCACAGCGAAGAGCTGATCAGGCTGGCTTACTCTTACTTGTACATGATTAACGTATTTTTGGACATTCTGTGTAGGCAGCATGTGTTTTAAATTTTAATAATACACAGACCTTATGCTGCTTGTTAGCCAGCGCTCTCCTTAAAGATTGTGTGTGCCAAAGACGAATTGCGAGGTGTATTGCAAATCAGCAATGCCATTTGTAAGCCTCTGCCTTCAGAAGTTAATTGTTTATACACTGAAGCCTCTGTTACAGCCTCAAAAGTTGTAACAAAGCAAGTGAACTTCACACTGGTAAGAGACCATACAAACGTGCAGTCAAAACAACACTGGCGGAAACGAGCTGCAGATATTCTCATCTCTCAGGCTGTTACACTGAACCTATGCTTGAAAGGTCTATGATGGGCCTGATTTTATTCTAATTTAAAGTAGTTTTGCCCCAGGTTTTTAGGCACTCAGTCTAGCAATGCAACTGAATTTCTGTTATCCCTGTTGCTGTTGCCTGCTGCCTCCCTGCCCTAGCCCTGCAGCTCGTCTGGTCCCTTGAACTGATTCTGTGAACTAAATGGTGAGAAAAGTGGTCTTGGGGAAGGGGAAATGATATCTATATATTTTTTTTCTTCATGTCAATTTAGTTCCCTGCACACAGTCTCTACAGGGTTGGATAAGTGCAACAGGGAGAGGCAGGGCAATGAGATGGACAGCTGGGGAAGAGCATGGGTGGGGAGAAGGATCAACATTTCCTATTGCAGCTGTCTATTAAATTAGCCTAACTCCAGGCCTGAAATCCCCATCATGATAAAGGCAATTTGGAATTTGGACCTACAGTAACATCTTAGAGGCTAGCTGAACCTGGACTTCAAACTTCTGTCACTTTATGCATGCAAACCTGATTGGGATCAGATATTAACTTATCTAATACACAGTACCTGCACAGGAGGGAGCAGAAGTACTGCCCAGATGAAATTGTGCAACAGCAGTAAAAGTCAGACTTGAAAATGCCTTGGAGATGAGACAGGGTATTGTTTAATGTAGAGACTCTACAGGAATGAGTGGGAAAGTTTTGGTTTTATTTTTCCGCCCCAAGCTTTATACCAGCAAATGTCCCCACCATCTGCTTGTTTGCAGACTGGGCTGCCCAGAACATGCAGATGCGCAGAGTCCAGTGCTACAATGGGTGGTCCACAGGGGAAACAGGTCCTCCTTGGGGAGAAGCTTTCCCTGGTGCGTCAGCATGCTCGCCCAGGTTCCCACTGTGAGTTGAGGTGCCGTTCTGCACTCAGTGGGATGCACTACAGCCCTTAACAGTGGTAGCCGATTCAGGAAGTTGATGCATAAGCAGTTCAGCCAGGTTTAGCATTTTGGTTCTGTCAGGTGGCTGAAATTCATGATCCTCCCAAAGGCAGGTGGACTGGCCAGCAAAGAGACAGGGTGTTTTAGGTGTTTTACTTGATTACAGTTTATGCTCTGTCCTAAAGAAGCTGAGGGAAGGTAGCTTAAGACAGTCACTAAAAATGTTACTGCGAATTATATATCTACAAATACATGTAGTTTTGCTGCTAGGTTATGCAAAAGAAATCAAATTTGATTATTAGTCTTAGTCTTTACCTTGTTAAATGTTGTTTATTCTCTTAGCACATCATTGCTTCAGATCTGTAATGTCATGAAAGGGTTATCTTGACCAAAGATAGCATGTTATTTGGATCGTTTCTAAAAGAAAGATGAAAAACTTTTTCTCCCCCAGACCTGCTTTCATATTCTATGTAACTTTTTTTAGAAATACCTTAAATGTCTCCTTATCTTCCAAATGTCAGTTAGACTCCAAGTATTTCATTAATCTATCAGTTTGAAAGTGGAGCAGTCAACTGAAGATCATGTCTTCTCATTAATTTAAAACGTAGAGAGAATTTTGGTATTCATACTAATTCAGAATTTGAAAGGACTGTCTTGTGGTAGACCTCTTGGATCTGGGCTCAGATTCTGCTCAGCTATTGAGGTACTTTCATGACTGTGGCATCATCTCTCTTCCTCTCCTTTCTCCAATTCTACCTTCATGATGGCTTTGCTTATTAGTCAAAGGGAGCCTGATTTCTACATTGACCTGAAAGAGGTTTCAGGGTGGGTTCTCCTGAAAGCACGGTCCGCTGAGGTGTGCAGCTTCCCTGCTCTCTGCTTGTGCTTTGCATTTGACCTCCCTATGAGGAGACCTGTTTACTGTGTCTCGGGCTGCCCCTCTCCACCCATGCCTCGGTGCAGGAGACAGCCCAAGGCCGCGTGGTGCTGTTGGCTCTGTTGCCTGGGTGTGGGTGTGGGTACAGGCCAGCAGGCAGGGGAGTCCGTGGGGCGTCCCTGGTGTCCGTGTGGCCCGGAGAGCAGAGCTCTCCTGCATGCCTGTGCGTGCGCCTTGTAACAGGGCAGCACAAGACGACAGCATGAGCTGAAGTCATGATGCACGTCAAAATGGAAAAACCCAAGTAGGGAGCCCTAGTTCTAGTTCTGCCGAAGAATGAATGTGCAGACATGCCCAGCAGCACAGAAACGGAGGGGGTGGGGCTTGGTGTTCCTGCTCAGGGCGGGGGGTGTGTGTGGGTCCCCCCTGTGAATTGGCTCAGGTACTTACTCCATGGAGAGGGACAGGTTTTCCTTGTCGGTGTGTCAGGCGTAAGCATGAGGGTTGGAAGTCAGAAGGGGATTTGAGTGCTTAAAGATGCCAGTAAGTTCCTGGAATGCGATGGGAAATAGGTGGCTGCCCTGTCTGGGAGCTGATAAATCCCCCTCTGTGTTTATAGCCGCTGGTGGCACGTAGATGTCCTGTTAGCTCTAGCCCTAAATTCACATGCGTGTGTCCAGCTCAAGGCAAACTGTAACGAGAAGGTAGTTTTCACTGACTTGTAGTGTTGCCAAGTTACCTACCACGTAGATTCACGGCAATTGCTATCTTGGTGGTAGTAAGCAGACAAGAGTACAAAGTACACAACAGCAAAGGAAAGGCGAGCGCGCAGCCGTGGCCCCGAGGAAGCATAAAAACTCTTTTTTTTCCTGGATCATATAATCAGATCTGTGTCAGTGGATCATTGAAGCTGCATCACAGAGAGACTTTCTACGTTTATTTAATACAAAACGCAGGATGCCATAGAGTGTGCAGAACCCATTAAAAGAAACATTTGGAAAAATGAGTGTGGTACTATACAGCCTTTGAAATTGCTTTTCATAAGTTATCTCTTGCTAATCAAATTCAACCTGGAAGGGAATAAAAAGAACCAAGCAGGATGTGACAGGTACTTAGCTTAAGAAGAAAATAGACACGTCTGTGTTGTTGTTTTCTACTAAAGTAATAATCGGAAAAAAATCCCTCGGAAGTGATTTTCTGCATTCTGCATTCAAGTGGGAAATCAACAGCTACCATTTTGAGACTTTTCACCCCTCCAAAAATGGAACAACAAGTGCAGCTGCCTCCTCTCTCCCTCTCTCGGGTGCAGCTCTGACATGGCAGTACGTGTTTGGATTTTGGTGGCACTTACTTCGGCTTGTGGCTTGCTGAGAGCTAGAAGGCTGCGTTGCGGCCCTGCGCCAGGAACAGGCAGGGTCGCTTGCGAGGGTTTCGGTAGCTTTTGCAGTGGTTCCTCTGGGTGCAGAGACAGAACTCAGCCAACGTGCCTGGCACTTGCGCGTTCTCCTGGTGCCGGTGGAGACTGGCCTGGACAGACTTGCAGGGTGGTGGCTTGCTGGTGTGAGGGCGGTCGCTGTGGTGCTCAGCAGCCCCAGGGCAGGCTGCAGCTCTTTCCCCAGCGATGCCTTCTGCAGCATAAGGCATTGCATCGGGTCCTTGCTCATCCAGACTTTAAACCAGGCCTGACCAAGGAGTGTGGTAGCTTTAATGCCAGGCTGCAGTGCAGGCTTCTGAAGTAGGCTTGTTTCTTCGTGCTTGTAGGATTAGTTCACCTGCCAGTGCAATTGTTTCCCCATCATTGGGTGCCTACGTCCCAAATGTGGGGTAAACAAACAGGGAGGTAGCCTTGTTCACCACAATGCATGCAAACCCTAAATTTTCCTTGCCCAGAAAGAACCATGCAGAGCATAACTATACCCTTTACTGGGCTTGTAATCTGAATCAAAACTTGCTCGGTGATTGTTTGGTCACTATTTCTGTCTACCTAGAAGATGATGTATCAAAAATGAGCAGAAGCAGTGCTGAAAGCATGCCAGATATGACTAAGATGAATGGCTCTTCAACAGAAAAGCATCCTTAGACCCCTATATAATATATATAATAAAAGTCTAAACAAAACTTTATAGATGACATATTGGCAAAACACTGCCAGAATAAATTTTTATGTGGGTATAAAAATATGCTCAGTGGGTGTAAATTTTATATGCATTTCAAAAATCTAAACTTGACAAATTGATGGGTTTGCAGGGCATAGCTATATTCTTTTTTTCTTTAAGGCGATAAAAAATTCAAGAGGTATAGGCTCAGATAAAAATAAATGTGATCACATAATATATTTGATTTAATTTATGAAGCAGTACCTGTCCTCCTCCTTTAAAAGGCTACTCAAGACATGTTAAAATGTTCAAGTGCTGTGAGCATGTGAGCTTATCGCCTCTGAATGTTAATGCGTTCGTTAATGTTAAGTGCTGTCCTTCGTTATAAGTGTAGATGGCACTTTTGTACTGCTGTTTACCTGTGCTTGCTGTTGTTTGCCATTCTGCTTCCTTCTTGGCTTTGATGCTGTCCAGTTAAGGTGTCTGTACCTTGACAGTTCCCATTAGCAGCTGTTATTGTGCCATTGTGGCGGCATTGTACAGAGCCTTCGAGCATCCTTTCCCTAGTCTTCCCACCGCTTGTACTACACCCTGCTTTTCTTTCTGTTAAAGCCTTGATTCTGTAAAGAAACACGTTGGAGCACTTCAGTGTCTTCAGTAACGGGTAGCGCTCTGCCTGCGTGTTACTGCTACACTTGTCTGGCTTGAGGACGTGTTGTCTACCTGACTAAGCTTTGTACTTTGGGCTGTCCGAGGACAGGTTTCATAGGGAGCCAAAAACTCTCAGAGAAAAGATGTAAATTAGGTTTTTTGGCCTGTCTGAGTTCACGAACTGCCAACTTTCTGATATCAAAAACACATTAAATCCACATTCACCATGGAGTGGCCCTGGGACCAGGTATACCAGAGGGCTTGCCAGGTACTGTATCAGCTGTCTTGTCTTCCCTGATACACTGGAGCTCCATTTCAGTTTGGCTAATGCTCCTGTTTCTTCACCAGACAAGCACTGGTGCACCGGGTTAAACAACAACGTAAGTAAAATGCTCTTGGATCCTGGTAAGTTCTCGTGACCAGTGTCAGCATCTTCAGTACGGACTATAGCATGTCCTGAAAATCGATAGCAAGTGTTTGCTTCTGGCTGTAGACACCTCTGTTCTTACCTGGCAGTGAAAAATGAGAAGGAGACTGCACCAACAGAAGTGTACATGTTGCCGTTAGAGCTGCAGACTTAGTATTAAGTGGATGCACGATTTTTGTAGTATTTCATGGCAATTAATGTATTTTTACGCTCTTGTCCTCTGGTTTGTAGCTACTTCACTGCTAGAACTCTGCATCTTCCATATTGTAAACGTTAGTGATGGGGGTTGTCCGTAATAGCATATCTGATCCTGGAAATACTCATGGTGGCTTGGATGGGAGTTGACTGATGGCTGAGCAGACTTTGGCCTGGAAGCTACCTGCCTGCAGCCTGACAAGGCTCAATTTTGACCCGAGGGGACAGAAACGTGTCAGGTTGTGCCTGGATGCCAAAGGAGGGGTTTGGAAAATGCCATTGTTTGCAGAAAGCACCCGCGGTGTACGGCCCGCTTGGCTGCTGGGAGGACTGACGGTGAGAGCTCGAGAGCAGCGTGAGCACGTCGTGGCTACCGCACGGCTTGGGACGGGAGTCTGCTGGGAAGCGTTTGCCAGATGGGCAGGAACAAATAAATCTGCCTCATCCGGCAGGCGAGGAGGAGACGTGTGAAGCTGGTGGAGGGAGCGAGGGTCAGTAAAAGTTAATTTGGAAAACTTATCTTTGCCAAAAGGAAACAATTCGAGTATCTAGAGAAAGCAGGACTATGTTGGAACAAGAAAATATTCTTGGCAGACACGCAATCATATTCTGCACATTTCTATTTATGAGCAAATACAGAATTTTGCTCTCGGCCTAGTGTGATGTTGAATTATTGAATCCTTTTAGTTTGCTTCTAAACTACAAAGTCTAAAAAAGTGATTGGATGGGATTTAATTTTGCATGGAGTCTGTTTTGAATGGCTTAGCTGTTTGTCTAAAGTGTTACTCTCTTCAATATATTTGCTCTATGATCCCCATCTTAAGCTATTGACATCAGTGGGAATCACAGAACTGATTTCAGGCTATTAGATCAGGCCTTCTGTATTTCTCTTCAAGACATATCTGTAGACTTTGTTAATAAATTACTTTGCACTTGGGTAACCTTAACACTGCAAGCTCAATATAGCTTTGGGAGAGTGAGGTGAGTTCTGTTCTGCTTCATGTACAAATGAAACCATGAGTTAAGTACTAATTCTTTATTATTGATTACTCAGTACTCGTTGCTAGAGATTTTTGTGAAATGGAGTAGAAGTACCACTTCATTTTCAGTTCCCACACTGCAGTTATAGTTAGTAGCTAAACTAAAGCTACTACAACAAAACAGACTTGTAAACTGAACACCTATGTAGCAGTTGCAGAAGGATTTCTTCAAAAACTGGCTCATGAAATGTACCTGTATTTTAAGAAATGGATTAGGTTTTAGTCTGGAAAACCAATATTCAGTATGAGAATATAATCTTGTTAGGACACTTGTTTTTGAAATGAAACATCAAATACCTAATTCTTCAGTGTACATCAACTTGTCTCTGAACGTATCCTTGCAGTTTGGCACCTGTATCTTCTGTGTGTGTGAAGAGCGGAGATGCCTTAGATGGCTTTCTGGAGTACACAGCTAGTTCTATGGTATCATTTGTATTCATGCACTACATATATTAGCAATTTTTTATTTTTATTTATTTTATATTTATTTTTATATAATTCTGCACCCTGAATTCATCTGGAGAATGCCTCATGATGAGAAAATCCTAGAATAGTAACAAAACTCATCACAGGCTAGAAGATTCCAGCTTTTTCCTCTAGCTTGGTCAGGACTCACTTTTTTCCTCTCTCCCTTGAGAGAGAGAAGCAGGAGGGGGAAGGATATGATTAGTGTAAAGTAGCAAGGTCAGTAAGTCACCTATGATAGGTTAGTTCAATACATGCTAAATTTAGAGTTTTAGGGGAAGTGGAAAGAAATGAGCACAGACATTTCCATTCTGTCTGTGCCTATAAAAGGAAAGAGCTGGGACCATTAGAATTTCTCTGGTTGTAGGCCTCTGCGTTGAACCTTTGAATGATAGAGTATTTAATGAGAAACCTAATCCAAAGGCACTTGCATAGGTTAGAGTCCATTATAACACAGAGGAGTAGGAAAGCTGGAAAGGAGGTGTGAGGAATGTGGCTGATGTGACCAGCATGTTCCTTAGATACGCAATATATTGTAGGCTGTTTTCCAAAAAAAAAAAAAAAAAAAAAAAAAAAAAAAAAGACAGAGACTTTCCAGTAGTGGAGGAAATGAGTGCTGCTTTCAAGACTCTACAATACTTTATTTTTGGCATCAGGCTGCAAAAAGTGAAGTTTCCTGAAAGGTAAAACTTTGAGCATGGCTGAGAAAGCTGATCAAAGGAGATGGACACCCATTTAAAACTGGGACAAGGAAATTATTAGTCAGAAGGCCAAGAATGTGTTTTCCTTCCTTTTGACCTGGTACTGCAGAAGAAAGCTCCCAGAAATGTGCAGAGGTGGCTTGCCTATCCTACCTCCAAGAGTAGGATTTCAAAGGACTGCTTGCTTGGGCTTAAAGTGCATTTTTCTTTGTGTATTGAGTTCAAAGCAAGCCTGAAATTGCTAGCGAGACTCGAAGCCGTTGTGGTTTCACCTCGTCTTTACTTGGAGCCCATTGAGGTTTGAGTGACTTAATCCTAAAGCTGTAAATCTGAGTAGGTTCGCATAGAACTTAGTAAAAGGTTATTTGAAAGAACTGCGAACTCCAAAAGGTGTCGGGGAACTTTGGCTAAGCTTGTTACTTGCAAGCAACAGAGCAGGAGGTCAGGGACTTTTCCAGGATTTTCAAAATTGCTGGGAAATTTTTTCATAGATTGTCTATAAATATCTGTGGCCAGCTGCATCATAGGATACTCTGCTAGGTCAAAATATTTGCACTGAATTTATAGTAGGAGACATTCATGAATCTCATTACCTAAAAGTGCCCTTGATTTTTAAGAGAAGAAAGAAAACAAGGCAAAAATGCGAAGCATAGTTACTCTTAATAATTGTAAAATGAAAAGAGGAAGAGAGGATTAAGGGACCAGAGTGAGCTTTTGTACATGAAGCAGTAAGAATTTACCAAGAACCTCCACCCTTTGTTTTTGGCTGAGGCTGTAATGTCGCTACCTTGATACATGTCACCGAGCTCTTTCTGCTAAAATTACCCATATAGCAGCAGCCGCTTGTTCCCCAGCTTATATTGGTGTGATCTGCAAAACATTTTTAAATGGCTGCCCTGCAGTTCCCATGCTTAGCTCCTATTCTAGTTAAGCACAGTCTTCTCCAGTGCTCCAAGGCAGCCATGACAATTCTTGCATTTTCCTCTAGCAAAAAAAAGATTTATTAAAACTGAGTAAGCTATATAAATGACTATTTACCTCTTTAAAATCATAATGGTGTGATTAAGTTAGTTGGTATTAAACACCTTTAAAAGGGGTATGCTTGTTGGAAAATCGGGGAGATATTAAGGAAATATGGCCATAAAGCTGAGTAGTTGGAATCGCTTACTGTTTCTGATTGTCTTGGTCAAACATGTCTCCAAATATAGACATGGAGTCAAGGCACTAAATGCGTGTTTCTTGGGGATTATTTTTGCCTTTAGTGACTAAAATAGCTGTTCCAGAAATAGTCATATATTTTGGATCATTATCTTTTAATCAAGCTCCTGTGCTACACCTCAGAAAATTATCACCTACTGAAACAGAGCTACAGAAATATCTTGGAGGGCTAATTAAGTTCTTCCAGCCTTTTTAAAAAAAAAAAACTTCTAAAAAAAATTGAGATTTTGCTCAGTTGTGCTGGTATCACTCTAGGATAACAGTACCTGTGTTGATACAATTATACCAGCTTGACAGCGGTGTCAGTGATGTCAGAATCTGGCTTATTGTCTAAGCCTTTCTTCTGTAAAAGCCAAATAGATTGTTTCAAGGTCTGGATTATAACTTTGCAGGATCCTGCTTTTCAGAGAAAAGCTTTCATTACCTTTCAAAATCTATGGGACCTTATTATAATAATGGTGAGAGTCTTTCCTTTACACTCATGATCAGTATTGATTATGAGATGAAGAGTCCTCTGACAGAATGATGTTACTGTCTGATTTAATAAGATAATTGCTATCTTTATTCATAAATATTGTGTTTTATTGCTTTCTGTTAGTGTGGCACATGTGGGATTCATAATTTATTTCAGTTACACCAGTCATCAGCAATGCTAGTGAAATGTAATATTAGCAGTGCTGCTTTTACTGTACCACCATAGATTTTCTGGAAATGGACAGGTCCATCCTCAATGAGCCAGGAGCTCTCTTCTTCTGTCTTTTAAAAGCACCTGGTGTATGACAGCTGCTACCAAAGTCTGAATAACAAAGGAAAACTAATTGAGTTGGCTTAGGGCACTTTCAACCTGGGTACCAGGAGTTTCAGCTGAAAGAAAAGGGAGGGATAACATAGGAAGAGAAGAAAGGGGAACTGGGAGAGACTAGGCAGGAGAAAAGAAGCAAGAAAGGTCGGAAGATCCTGGAGTTGAAGAAGAGAACCAAGGTTGGGACAGAAGTGGGGCAGAAAGTTTTACAACAGCAGGAGAACTACAAGTGTATTTTCTGTACACAGGACACTCTTGGCTGGCCAAAAGGACTAGCAGGCAATAATGAAAGGAAGAGAAGAAAGCTGTTTTTTCTTCTGATTCCTCTATTTGTGGACTTGGTGAGAACTTCCTCAGACTTTCATTTCTCAAGACATGTCACGTTCCCAAGCTTTACACAGGTTTGCTGCACACCCTTGTTCAGCAGCCTGTAGGCTCTAAGCCATTCTTTCCTCTCCTCAGAGGTCCGTGGTGAATGAATATGAATAATAATGCACTCACTGGTGCCTTCAGGTCTGTTTTGGGATCCTTTGGATTCTCTGCCTAGATCTTGTTGGGGCATGGACTAGAGCAATTTCCTCTGACTTGGGCTTGTGCCTGGAGCATCAGTGGCAATTGGGAAGCCTCACTAGTGGTTAACTGGGAGTGGCTGTTGGAAGAGGTCAGATATTGAACACTCCAGAGTCTGCAAGAGACTGCTTTAGGGGTTACTGTTGAAGGAAAAGTAGAGGAAAACTGGAGTCTTTTCAAGACAGGAAAAGAGGGATATTGTTGGAAGTGGTATTTCTAACAAATACTTGGTATGTGCTGCAGAAGACCAGGTGCTCCAGTGCTCTCCCCCTCTCCCTTTTTTCTTCCTAAGGCAAAGGCTCTTGGACTCTTAGTGTTCTGGTGGAATATGTGTTGAGACTCCTCCTTTCATTTCCCTCCGCACTCCTTGGCCTGACAACTCTCCTTCTTATTCCTACATGTTGTTTTTAGATGGCAATTATAGTGGTAATAGTAGTGTGCAGGAACAGTAACATTAGGACACATATTTAATGTACTTATGGCTATGCTCTAAAGTAATTCTACAGTTCTGGAATTTCTCTTGTGATCAGCCAGCTCTTCCGAGATCCTGATTAACAGCACCTTGGACCACAAATAGGAAAGAATGTGTAGAAACTCCAGTAACTCTTTGTGAAGCTGTAACAGATTATACTGATAAAGACCTTTTGTGGGGGCTTTGATGCTTTCTTGGTATTAAACAGCTTCTAAGCAGTCTAACATAATGCATGCTATTCTCTTATTATATATAAATGGGTTTTGGTTCTTTTTGTGCTGGAAGAGCCCACTCTGTTACACTCTGGAGTTCAGGCAGGTCGGGAAAGAGTATTGGAAATGGAACTTCTCAACCTGGTGGCCCCTGCTGTCACGGCAGGCAGCAGTCCGACAGGAACACAAGTTCAGCAGTAGCAAGCAATAATGAAAAACGTAGCTTTGCAACTTTTCTCTGTCAATAACAAAGCTCATCTTTTTGTGCCAGCAAGACATTGCATGCAGCACACATTTCAAATTCAGTTAATCTCAAAATAATTCAAAAATCAAAGAGCTTATTCAACCATCAAGACATACTAGATTGACTCACTGTGTATTCATAGAGGGGACAGCAGAGAGAAAAAAGAATTCAATATCAGAATCAGTAAAAGCTGCACAAGTTTTTGTTCAGTCTAAATTGTTTTTAGACCACACAAACATGCTATGAATACTAAAAGAGATACCAAAAGAATATTTTATGGCTGCATTGTTTGCATTAGTTGGCTAAGAATAAAATTCACAGAGGTGGCAGTAGTACATACGTGCACATGCTCTTTCTGCCTCACTTCAAGAACTGATTTATTTTTAATGTTGTTCCAAGGGTGTGTATGCATCTGCTGTCATTAAATATTAGATCGCCAAACACCTGAGATCCAAAAGGTGAGCTGATGTCAAAGTGAACAGAGCATGTGCACACGCAGCTCTTGGGTTGAGGGATGGTATTAATATTTGCTCATCCAGTTTCAATATTTCCTGTTTGGAAAGTTGCATGGAGAATAATTCAAACACCATTAGAAATGGGATTGCCTCTGTCAAATAAATATGTATTTGTGCAAGGGCACCTGATAGATATTGCTTATAGTGACTAAGGGCATCTGAAGGACAGATAGTGTCTCATTAAGTAGAGAATGCCTTTGCATATAAAGCAGTGAGGACCCAGCACTGCACTTCAGCTGGCACTTGCAGATTGTCCCCTACAGATCAGGGGCTACTGTGTCCTGCTCAGCAGAGAGGATGAGGGCATAGCCTCTCCCTTGGCATGGTTCAGCTCACCAGGGTTAGGACGGCTATGAGCTTTAGGGACAAAGTAGAAGGGCCCATCCTTACAGCTGAGCATGGGAAGATGTGGGGGCTCATGTGGCACTCCTGGCTGTGGGACTTGCTGTTGTGCATAGACAAACTGAAGGATCCACTCACTCTTTCTGTTGCACTTCTGAGCAGCAATAGATTGTTTTTTCAGCAATAAATTGCTGTTGTCATTTTGGCTCCAAGTTTGTCATTGCCATTTTTTCTCTTATATGCATCTTAGCAGCTTTCCAGACAGCACTGAACTGCTGCAGACACGCAGCCTAGTTCCACCATTTTCTTGCATGAAGTGTGAAGGACTTCTCTTCTTGGACTTGCAGACAGCTGAATAAACTAATTTCTTCCACCTGTTAGTTATCAAGGCATTGTTTGTCTTTGCACAGCAGAGCGTAATCCAGTACAAGTCAATTACAGATCCCTCTTCTAATTGTCAGTCAAGCGGCAGAGGCGGTAACGGCCCCGAAGGCTTACCTTTATTCACGGGGAAGTGTACCAGCACCAAGGCAGACGGAATGACGTGAGACAACTTGAATTTCCATGGAGATTTCACTAGGGTGATGCTGATAGTTGGGTTCACATCATAACCCTTTAACCAGCGAACAGCTGAATAGTGGAGCCCCCTCCCCAACCCATGATTTCTGAGTAACCTGGGAAGATGATCCATCCTTTCTTGCTTCGCTAGTAATAGCTCATGCAGTATTTCATGACTGAATGGCAGGACTATTATGGGATAAAGACTAAGCCTGTCTTTAGAGCAAGATCTCTTGGGGTCATGCAACTGAATAAACTGCTTCACAACTTTCCACCTTGCTCAGTAGTGGAAAGTTTGGAGATGTGACTTAATGCTATTTCCACGAGGGTCTGAGCTCCTCTTGAGAGTGGGGGCAGCGCTGGGGGCCGCAGCGGGAGCAGGCAGAGGCAGCCCCGGTGCGAGCTGTGCCAGGCGACCTGCCTGGCCGAGGGCAGCTCCTGCGTGCCTGGCTGTCCCCTACTCCTGGCTTTGGTGCCTTTTGGCAAGGGTTAGTTTCAGTCCCTGCCTGAAAGACTTTTTCTTGCCTTGTGATCTATAAAATTACCTGAAATTTTGGCTGCCATGAGACGTCTTCCCAGCCAGCTCTGTTGAAGGTGGCATCACATCCCATCAGCCCGCAGAGCTGGGAAAAATGGGTCTTGCCCAGGAGCAAGAGGTAACGGTACAAGGAGATTACAGGAGCGTGTGTGCTGTTGAACTCTTGCTCTAACTGTTCCCTGTTGAGGTGAGTGCTGGTATATGTTCTTTACATTAACATCAATGGCTTCGTCTACCCCGGCAGCCTGCCACGCTTCCCCTGCCGCCAAGCAATGGCCGTGGTGACGCGATGAGCGACGGCAGGCTGCGCGTGGCCAGGAGGGCAGGAGCAAACGATGCATGCTCCAGCTTTTACATGTACATTTTTCCAGCAATGTGGCTGAATCACTTGCAACGTGTAGCTTTCCACTGCTCCCGAAGGAGAGCTCGCTTTCCTCCCCGCAGAGGTTGTGAGACACGGAGAAGGTAAAGCAAGCGAGGGCCGATGTCCCCGCTCCGCAGTCGCTCGTTGCTGCTTGCCGAGGACTCGCCAGCGAGCGGGCGTGAGGCTGGCTCCTGCACTGCTCGCTCACACCGTAAACAGGGCTCCAGCATGTGTTGCCAGGTTGCCTGACTACCAAGAAAATAAAAATCAGTTAAAAATAATAAAAAAAGTAAAACCAGCAGCCTTCTGCACTGTATCTGGCCATTGATAATGGAGGGTTACAGCTGTTGCCAAACTGAATCAAATTAAAAACCGTTGCTGACCGTGCCCTCTCCCTGGGGAGCTGATGCTTCTCTTGTTTTCCAACAGCAATGTGGGTGAGTAGCCCCAGGAATCGCAGCAAAGTGGTGATGAAAGGGAGAACGGCTCGAGGTTTGTGCTCTTGCGATCAGCTCTGCAAAGTTGCGTCTTTCTTTCCTGCTCTAAGCTCGGAGTTATAGACTTTTTCTGTTTGATACTGTCAGCTACAATTGCTTGCAATCAAACCTTTTAGCTGTCTGGCTGGAACCATTTATTTTTAATGTAAAAGACATAGGCAATTTACAGCAAATAGTAATGGAAATGTATTATAAATGTTAGAGGTTCTGAGCAGGCACTACATTATAAAACTTTATGTATCCATTTTATATATGCACAGCTCCTTTCAATTGTAATGAAAAGGCCTAGTTAACATTATTTTTTACATCTTCATTCTCATTAATGCTTTTTTACATCTCGGCGCACACTAGTTCATCAGCTGCCACGTTAGAAATACATGCACTCTTATATAGCACAAGGCAAAATCTTTAGGCTCTGTGAAGCTTTCTCATTATGAAAGGTTACAGACTACTTTGCAGAAATTAAGTTTGGTATGCCAGCTTACAAAAATGTCAGGGGAAGAGATTCCTACGAAGCCTTGGACGTTTATCCAAATATTTTAATTTGTGCAGTCCCAAAAGAATGACACCTCTACTTAGTATAAATCAGTTAAGTTCTAGATTTTAAAGCTGACTATCTCTTTTGGTTTAGAGGTCATGGTTATTGCTCTGACTTTCTGAAATGTTAGATCAAACATATAAATAACTTCATTTTAAATTTAATGTAGCTTTGTGCTAAATTCCTAGCTAGTGCAAGGACCAGGGCAGCTCACTTACTAGTTGGAAACCCAGTCTCATGCCTCAATGGGGAATACAACCTGTTTTCTCCTGGAAAGAAGGCTCAGCTCAGTTTTGCTAAAAGTTTAAAGTTTTTAACAAAACCCATCATCCTCCCCTTGCTGCTGGGTGTGAGGGAAACCCCTTTGGTTTTGTAATGATCTGTGTAAGTTGGAGTGCACAGGTGCATGTGGTGCTCTTCATTGGCTGTGTGGAAGGAGCAGGCTGGAAGGATCTGCTAATGTTGCTATTCAAGAGTATTCTTCACTGGGATAGGTGATTTTAGGTTTATGTATTTGACTAGAATTATGTGGAGATCTGCAGAATCTGAATTTATTGCATTTCTGATTGCATTTGGACATCTGTACATCTGTTTCACATGTTTTGGGACACGATATCTCCTATCACTCAGCCAAGGAGGCCAAGATGAAGGACCCAGGCAATCCCATATCTGTGTCTCAGCCATGCTGAGCTGTGCTTGACCCTTGTGAGCCTACACCTGGGCTCAGCAGAAGTGAAAATGTGCATGTGTGTGTGAAAAGGCAATAATGAGGGATTTCGAAGTTGAATGCATTTTCTCTTAAGCATACCATCCAGGCCTCCCTCTGCTTGTGCTCCCAGCAGATATTGGCTCCTGGAGGTCTCTGCAGTAGGAGGACGTTCTTACAAGCCTTTCTTCAAGTATGACTGCGGAGTTCAAACAAAATCAAACAAAAATATATCTTATGTTTAGGTATTTCCTGGAGGTAGTTGCTGATCATCTTTGTTCTCCATAACTTTACCGTGTGTTTTCCCCATTTTTTTGTCTCTACGTGGCCAGGGGTCAGCTATGAGTTTTTAGCCCTCTTGATGAGGACCAGTTTGGCACTTCCCCAAACATGTATAATGCAAAAACAAAAGTGCTGGAAGATGATGTTTTGGAAACTCTGGTTAGCATGTGTTTTGTTCTTAAACTCTGTAGACTCGACCTTAGGCTATGGTTCTTCCTCTTTCTGACCTCTGTATTATGCGTTATTGGCCATCACTGCCCACGGCACAATTCCGAGCTGCAGACTAGTGATTAAGAGCTTGATTAGCTCTAAACTTGCATTTAGACACACTGAAGCCGGGTTAAACATGCTCACCTTCTTTCTTGATTGGGGTCTGTACCAGGAACAGCAGAACTATGTTGACTAATCTCAAAGTCTAGAGTTCTTGAACAAAAAAAGCACAAACCTTCGCAGCTTACATGAGAGCTTAGGAAAAACTTTTCTAAAGCTTCTGAGTGAATTAACAACTATGGCCCATCGACTTTCAGTAAGATTTGGGTACATAAGGTTCTTTAGGTTCACGTAGACACTTGATCCTAGTGCTGTGAACAAAAAGATGCATTGTGCCTTGTGTACAGCTTACCTGAATTTGCCTCTGTCCATCTCTTGAAAAGAATGATGATTAACGTGTTGTTAGCGTGGGCAAAAACTACAAAGCTAAAACCTTTAAAAATAGGAAATTTCCTTCTTGTTCCAAATAACCCTTACTTTTGTGATAACATGCGTTGCTTTCCATTAGTACTGTTGGGAAGTAGTTTGAAGGAAAAAGAAATAATTGAAGGGGAGATTATTTTCATTTATACGGAAATGGGAAGATGGGCAGAGGGTGTGTTTGTTTCTGTAGACAAGTAATTGGAATAAATATTTGTGAATCCTTTTCTGCCTAGAAATTATTCCAACTATAAAAACTTCTTATGGGGATGATTTTCTGGTGATTTTCTCATTAAAATGGAGCGAGTTTATAATCACTTACCTGATCCACTTTTTCACTCACAAATTCACCATAAACACATGTTTTGCTTTCCAAAGTTATTTGTCAAATGAGTCAGATAAATAATCCTCAATGTGCTGTTTGCTTGTCAGCCATTTGCTATAAACAGCTTCCTTTGAAAGCTGGAAATTTTGAGTGAATGATCTGGTCCCATAGTATTTTGTTTCTGCTCCTGGACTGGATCTAGTCCTGGGGTTGCCTTTCCATGTGCCAGTGCTTGTCCTGATGTTCCCCTGAATTCAAGGGTAGTGAGGCTGTTCACAAAGTCTTCTGAAACTTTTTAGCAACTAGGCAGTTATGCATAAAATGGTTCCGATGTGGCAGACTGTTAAATGATAAAATACCATTCTAGCAACTACTGAAGATAGGAAACATTGTGTGAAAGGGGTAGGAAGCGTTTCAAAGGGCACTCGATAATAAAGGGTCTGCAAGTGTTACTTGTTAGTGATTTATTGATTTGCTCAGTGTAGCATGCAGGACTGTACTGATTTATATGGAGCACATACAAGAGCCATGTCATTACAAACTGCAAACCAATCTTTAAAATTAGTTACTGTCCAATAGCTTTAGGAAAGATATACCTGTCCTGATGCCACCCAGCACAGAGCACAGCATTTAGTTGAAACGGAAAGTTGATGCAAGTAGATCAAAGCTCAATGTATTAGGTCAAGCTTTTTTAACATAGATTTATGAACCAAGATTCTGGTTCATCCATTTTGTGTACTCTTGGGAAAAGAAATTGAAATCCTCTGAGGATTTTCCTTTTAAATGTCTGGAACTTTCTTCTTTTTCTCATAGGATTTCCCTTTCTCTCTGCCTTCCCTAGTCTACCGACCCTTCTCTATTTTTGTCTCATCTTGGGGTGTCGGTATGCTATAAATTGTATATCGTAGTGGTGTCTTTATCTGTCCCCAGGTATAGGTTTTAGCATTTATTTCAAGATGCAAAACCTGCTTTTTGGTTTTGTATGTCCTGTGTTCAGTCTCAACTGATAACCAAGATGACTGCATTATTATAGATATCTATTTTTCTAATAGTAAATTTTAATCTAAAGTGTATGATGTACATATAATAAACTATCTGAGCATCTATCACTCACAAAAGATGGGAAATTAAGACTTCTGAAGAATTAATTCCCCAGGACACAAAGACCTTCAACTCTAGAAGAAAGTCTGTTGCCCTGGAAATGGTTGCTAGGATGGAGAAGTGCCTTTTGGCACAGGTTTCTGATCTTTAAAAGCAAATCTCTCATGATACGAGGTGAAATCTTGTGGCTTATGTGTTTCTTAAAAGAAGCCCGAGATCTGTGGCATTTCATATTTGTCCAATATAAAAGATTTTACTTGTCAATACCTGATGCTCTGAAAATCCTTTCAGCCACTAGTGCTCAGCAAGGAAACGACAAGCAGCCAGGCTGCACTAGGAGATACCTGGCGTTCCCAGATGTACGTGCCGTGATCTGTGCAACGAACCCAGAGCTGGAGCCCAGCTTCTGAGTGACGCTCTTCAGCGAGCAGCGATAGAGCCAAGTGCAGAGGAAAGACGCTGGCTGTATTCGTTGTTGTTTGTATTTCCTTCCGCAGTGTCCAGAAGCCCCAGGCTTGGGCTACGAAGGACAGCAGCGTGCTGTGCGCTGTGCTAACGCTGAACCGACGTGTTGGTTGTAAGATGAGATAAGTGGTTGCTAGAGGCAGAGGAACACAAGGAAATAGTGTGATGATAGTAGATGGCATGCTAGGTCTCGGCATACAGCTGTCCAAGGCTGGTCAGCTCTGCCTAGCTCTTCACAGCTTGGAGACCATTATGGAGAGCACTGAAGGATGAAGGACAGTGCGAGAAAGGATGAAGCTTTGTTTGCATTTTTGTTACAAGCAGGTGATGAAGGCAGAAGCTGCAGGTTGCAGAGAAGTGACAGCCTGTTTTGGAGAGTGGAATGAGGGACAAGGCAGAGACACTCCAGGAAGGGCTTAGAAAGTGAAGATGTTTTGTTTGATACAGCATAAAAGGAGGAGCCAAAAGAGGGCAGATACAAAGGGTGATGTGGTCAAAATGACAGGAAAATCATCTTTGCAGAAACATCGTGAATGGATATAGGCAAGAATTGCATTCTGTCAAGCCTGGAAAAAAGTCACTGTAATAAAGGCAGAAGGTGTTGGGAGCCTGGAGAGAGCTTTTTCGGTGTGATCTGATAAGAAAAGCGATATCTGAATTTGTTATGTAGAGAGCGTCCGCAAGATTTATGCGTAGCCTGGACCCATGGACACAGCGCGGGGCCGAGTCGGAGGTTATCCCAGGTGACAGACTGCAGCGAGTGGCACCAGACTGTCAGCAGGGACTGAGGCAAGAAAGGGAGAGAGGTTCGAAAAGACTTACTGTGTTAAGCTTAAACTAATGACTAGATATCTCTGAAGAGACTTTAATCCAGACAGGGGGTAGCTTGGAGCAGAGAGATACTCTTGTGAGTTGCCAGGATAGGAAAATGAATTGAATTAATGTTTTCAAATAAGCTTTGGGCAGCTCCAGTCCTCCTCGTGGAGGAGGAGGAGAAGGCATTTGGGATTCACCAGTGGTAGAACTGGAGTTCGAAACGATCCAAACCATTCGTGGCAGGTCACCGGGTGATGGGGTGATGTGATAGGGCTCATGAAATATGGAGAAAGAAAACTACGGAGCAGATGTGGATACCTCCATGTTTTTGCAGTCCCAAAAGGAAGGTAGTTGGTTTGTTGCTTCCTGAGCGAAAATAGATGCTTGTTACAGAAGCAATTCAAAGTCCTGTTTTATCCTCTGGGAGAGCTGAAGGCTTACGTGGCAGTGTGTTTTTCTCACTGTATCACTTCTCACCCACCCTTCGAATATAATTGCTGAGCCCAATATGTATGTTATTTCCTCTTTGGCTTTGTGTATTTTAATTTGTGTCATAGAACCAGGATCTCATCCTCCCTTTGTTTTCCAGCTTATTAATGGGAAACAGGAGGGCAGAGGAAAGCAGAATATCGTTTTCTAGTGCCTACAATTTGGTATCGTGTGCTTCATTAGCTGAAGCTGTTTAACAAAGTGCTGGTTTCTGCTTTGTTTTTTATTAAAGCCTGAGTTCCAGGAAGCGCACGTTATACGCCCACTGGGTGAAATACGTGCTCTCCTTCAGCGGTGCCGGCCGCTGCGCGGGGAAGCTGCTAGTGCCTCCGCCGGGATCCCGTTCCTGCGGCGAGCGAGAGGGCGCGAGCCCAGGCGGGCGCGGGGGCTAGTCAGCTGTAGCGTTCAGCGGGGAGCGCGGGTTGTGTTGTCGGAGCAGGTACCAAGCCGGGGCCGTCCGGGCCCGCGGGAAGGAGCCACGGGGCGGCAGGCCTGGCAGCGCGGCTGGTGGAGAACGAAATGGGGAAAGAGAGGGTAAGGGAAAGGCCGAAGGGACTGTAACTTTGCTATGACACGGATTCTGTGTGTTCATCTCAGCTGGCCTTAGTGAAGCAATTCCTGGCTTGATGGACTAGTGGCTCAGCCCTGAGCCAGGCCTAGCCAGATGCTTTCAGACCTGAAGCATTAGAGAACGGAGCAGATCCCAGATGTAGATCCGAGCGGCGCTTTATTCTTGGCTGTCCTGCCTGCTAGGAGTGCTATACAGCCTGCCAGCAAGGTACATAGCTTTGGGGTCACCACTGATGGCAAACTGTCTTTTGATCAGTGTTTTAGTTGTATCACAAAACCCGCATTCGTTGGTCTCTGGGGCCCTGGAAAACTGCGACCAGTGATGTCTCAGGAGGGTGCCACGGCATTAATTCATTGCTTTGGTATGTGCCAGCAGCATCGTTGGAAGTTTAGGTTTCTTACCTTTTCATGTCACAACTCGCCTGCAATCCCGCTACTGGTATGCAAACTGCGATGTATTATCACCCCGCCAGGAGCATTCACATTGCCTTGCAGTATTTCGGGATGATTTTAGGATGCTGCTAAGCCCCTTGAAGTTCTTGGGCTGGCCCTTGCCATAGTGAAAGTATTTTCATGTGTTACGAGGATGCATCTACATTAATGCTGTAGATCAGAACAGGAGCTGGCTTTTAAAGCAAGTCTCCCCATAATCCCCAGTTAGTGCACTTTGGTGCACGTCACAGAGCAGCCGTGGAGCAAACAGACTAGGTAACTTTCTTGTACAACTGAACTGAAAGATGGCCTCCTGGAGCAAAATGTGCTCCAGCTGCCAGAGGTACTCAGTCCATTGGATCTGATGAGAGATGGTCCAAGCTGCTTCCCCCTTGGCCCCCAGATGCAAATAGTGTGATGTCTATCAGTATCTGCTGTTTTGCTTCACGGATCCTCCACTGTTGCGCTGTGCTGCTTGCTAATGCACACGTAGCCCAAGGTGACTGAGACTCTGCGATACCTGGGCGGTTTGGCGGTCTCTCTTCCAAAGCAATTGCTCCTGTAGGCTTGCTTGCTTTATTCTTTTAAAACAGTGAATGGAGACCTCATACAAAACTATTTTAGCTGCACAGTTTTGCTTAGGGGCCAGTTGGCTATATTGTTTCTGTATCACATTACCAGCTGTAGACTGTCCCATGTCTACTCAGCCACAAGCACAATTTGCCTGTGTTTCATGGACAGTCTCCCAGTTAATGCTTAGACTCCATACTATATTTCTGATACACTATACCTTTGGAAACTGTTAGAGAGTGAGAGAAGGTAATGAAGAACAACTGTCTGACGTATTAAGTCCTGCCTAGGCACTGCAATGTTGGCCCCTATGACTGCGGTCCTGGAGCATCTGACACATGTGTGAGGAAGAAATGGGGATAGCCATTCTTGTGGGGTGGAGAGCAAGGTACTGTGAGACCATGCGACTTGTCCAGGATCCCACAGGAGGCCCACACCAAGGCAGGGAATGAAACCTGAGCCTAAGTTAGTGCCATAATTATTAGACTGTAGGTTTTTCCTTGGTTTCCCCATGGGGGTGAATGAGGAGGAAAGCAAATATTAACTGCTGGTTGTGTTCTTTGTGACAGGGCATTTCAGGTACTCATAGCTTGGTCACACAATTGTCTGTTGTTTCTTTTTCTGTCTGCCTGAACAGTCTGCATGGCATTTAATTATGTAATTTAAAAAGACTTAGTCCATACTAGGCTGAAGGGAAGTGCTCTGGTACCCAATCCATCTGCTTGCTGTACCTCCTTGAGACAGTCTTCCTTGGGGGAAAAGCCCTCTGTCACAGCAATGCTTTCTGAAAGACTTGCACTGCTATTTCTTAAATCTGAGTGGTAACAAGTCATTACCTTAATGTATAGCACCAAAAAAGGCGCTATTTTGGCAAGAAGCCCTTCAATATTAGAGTTGCTCCAACTTTCATTGCATCTGAATAGTTTCTGTGCAAAAGCCTTGTTGCTCTTTTATCATTTGTGGAATGAGATATGTCTTGCATGTCCAGCCACTTTGCTCTTGTTTTGCATAACTGACCTGTGGGGAAAAATGAGGTCCCTAACATGAATTTGCAGAGAAATAATCACTTTCACCTGTGCAGCCTCTAGTGCTGGGGAGCTACAGACCCATTTGAGATTAATAAACATATACTGACCAGTAAGAATGCTAAAACTAACAGAAATTGGGCTCCCAATTATCTGCTGCTTATGAAAAACAAACAATGCAGTCTTGCCCAGTGTTACTACAACCCGTAAGAAACATCGCTATGCATGAAAAGTCCACTCATCAGAATGTTTTCTGACTGGCTCCTCTTTGCAATTAGGCTGATGCTTGCGAAGTTGTTAAGCTTATTTATGTGCTCCTGTTTTCTCGATGTGAATTCAAATAATGGACAGGAAAAATTCCTAATGTAAAGTATAACTTATGATACGTTTCTGGCATTGCAAAGGTTTATTACAGAAAACTTTAAATACTGGGCCTTTGTTTTGTAGTTGTGATGTCTGCTGTGGCAATGAAACTTAACTGCAGGACTTCTCTCCCTTCTGAAAATGCTAATTGGATTTTCAACAGGATGTTCATGGGTAAAAGATGGTGCTACACAGCGAGACTTTTTTTCTTTAAGTAGTTCTGCTTAATGAAATGAATAAAAAGTCTTCTATTGTTCTGTCAAAATAGAAATAATGTGCTTACTCTATTTCCTGCTGTGATCAACCAGTCTGGTAATTTAAATCTAAATGTGCCATAATCTTGAACACCGGCAGGATTAGAAAAAAACCATAAGGAAAGCACCCACATTTATATTTAATAGATGTCCTTTTGAGCTCATTTTCAATTTAGTGCTGTCCGTCCTTGCTGAAAACAAAAACAAATTTCCTGAAAATAATATCAAAACAGAGCAAAAGTGCATCAATTAAGCCACAAGATACACCAAGGCATATTTTAATGGACCATTAGGCCTGGGGCGTATTGTGAAGTACCAAGGTAAAGGACAGATTACTTAAAGTACTCACAAAATAAATTAATGATTCATTAAAACTTGCCATGTAAACAAATGGTCATATTGTAACGAAGTGGCCTGATTGTACGATCAGTTTTAGTGGTGTATTGAAGGAGGAAATCTACTGACAGCAAATTAAGAACTGCAATCAGTCTGTTAAGCTGAAGAATAAAGCTATTTTTAACAAATGAAATACATAATATGTATTTAGATCAACATGGTTTCCATAAACAATTTCCCCAGTAATATCCCTCTATGGCTGAGGGAGGCAAATGTTATGTGTTGAGTGAACTGAATGATCTGCAAAAGCAGTAATTTAGTTAAGTGCCTAGCAATGTGGCTTTTTCAAACCATTTGGGTCTTCAGAGTCGGGTCCTGACCTCAATTACGTGGACCTCGCGCACAAGCGAAACCCTACAACTCCTGGGTCTGACTGCAGAGTCATGGCAGGCTCCAGCTTGCAGGATTTGCTTCTCAGACCATGAGCTTAGGTGGCTTCTCAAGAGGTTATTTTCACCGTCCTCCTGGCTGGGCTGCCATGTCCATGAAGACTAGTTATTTGAAAGTTTCAAAAAATCTTAATGTTTTAGAAATGTCAGCATTTGCAGTTCTTGAGTGGAATCATTATTGTGCAAGGTTGAGGGTAGACTTGCAGGACAGCATCTGACTGCTTTTTTTAAAGGTGGAGCAGCAGGACAGACTTCTAGTGTCCATAAAAACCACCTTTTCTTGGCATAACAAGCAGGGCACTCCATCAGCTAAGCTCCAGGACCCAGTGAGTTAGGCCATCGGACACAAGGTGCTTCTGAAGAAAGACAGGTTGCTTCAGTACCGTGATAATATGTGGTTGGCTTGTTAATGTGACAAATGAGGAGAGACCCCAAAACTGCAGTTCCCTGGAGCTGCATTTGGGCACGTTACGGAGGAGGTCGTGCACCGACGCCTCCCTGTTGCCAGAGCAGGGGCGGGCACCACGGGTGAAGGTGCCCCACCTTTGCAGACCTACCGGAGAATCTTGTGGGCTTCTGTGCGCATGGGTATTTCCAAATACCCCCTTGGCTGTCTTCTCTTACCAGAAAATAAAATGCCTCTTTGGGCCAATTATTCAAGGGGTGGGTCGTATTCATCTCTAACCAGCATCATTCAAACGGTATAAAGGACAACAACTAGTTGGAGCAGGAAAAAATTATGCTGTCCCCAGCTAGTGAATTCATTCAGGTGCAAGTGTCTAAAACTAAACCTAAACTCTAGCATATGTAATTTAGTGGATGGTATTTTCTGATTCCTTCTCTTATGGAAGGACTTGTGATAAACTTTTTCATTTGGCTGTATCAATTCACAGCAAATGGATTGCAGCAAAATTTAGCATTGCAGCAATCTCCTGCATAACACCATCGCTTACACACTGGGAATCAAAAGCTTATAATGGGCATTATACCCATGTCTCTCAAGAAACCATTTTCACTCTGTAGTTGGTCCATCATTTGTATGGATCAAGATGGTGAAAGAGAAAATAATAAAAAAAAACCCCACATTCAAAACAATGTGGGCTGCATGTAATTTCTTCTTGATGGCTTTTAACGTATTACTGATCTTAACATATGGTACAAAGCACTGGTTCATTCTCTTTGGTAGTGTTGCCTCAGTTAAGGCAGTTTTACCCTGTCTTTAAATGGTGTGTGTTCTTAAGCCTCCACCTACTGAATATCTATAATAGAGACGTATAAAGAGAGCTATTTATGTGTGGTACTTACTGTGCATGCTTGGGGTACTCCAGGCTGCAGAGTTGTGAAGCTGTCACTTGTAAAAACAGACTTTATCAAAACTTTGGTTTTGAAACAGTGGGTGCCGCCGAGAGTGACTGAGGCAGCCGGTGGCTGTTACGGAAATGCATTGCTCGTAAAAGCTGGAGCTGAGAAGTGCGTTGGTCTTTTATTTGGTCACCTTTAAAGTATAAGACTCTAGTGAAAAGGAGCTGCATGTGTTCAGTCCCAGTTTCCTTTTGCAAAACCAGAAGCTGCCCAGTACCTTTTTCTTAAAGCGTAACTCCCTCCTCTCCTGGTATTGGCCTTTGTGCAGATGGCTTCCTTTTTTCTACTTTTTTCCTATAGGGGAATGGGAAGTATGTCACAGAAACTTCATTCTGGTTTTCCACAGTTCTGCTGTTTCCTCCCGGCACTGCTGTTTCCCCTGAAGCCTGCGTTTGCAGCCTGCCTCTTAAGCACTTTGCATCTCCAGAGCTCTCCACCAGCCCTTCCTTTCTTTCCAGCACTTCTGCTTCTTTCCCTTTTGTATCACCTCGTTCCTATTCCTGAATTCATCAGTGACATTCCCCGTGACTCCTCTCGGAGCAGGGCAGACGCTGCCGGAGAGGTTTTGCGGTAGGACACGACTGCCTCCTCCTTGAGGACCATCAGTAGGGTCTCGCGCTTTGCTGCTCCGAGCAGCCTCTCTGCTGACCTTGGAGCGCGTGGGAAAGGTTGCGTGCAGCCTGCGACAGTCTCACCTGCAAAGTAAGCAGAGTCGTCGTTATCCGGCCTCGGGGCTGTGCAGGGTCAGCGAGAGGTGGCTGTTACCGCCTGTGCGTGAGGGTGATGGTGGAGAGCTCTGTTACCTCCGTGAAATAGTGGGAAAATAAACACTTTGGGCAGCAGCAGTGTGTCTCTTCTAAAACAGAAATGTGTGTACTGGAGCAAAGCGCAGCAGCACAGCACTAGTGTTATCCAGCCTTTACAAACAGCTGGTTTTGCAGCAATTGCCAAGTGCTCCGCGGCTGCTGAATCGCTGCTGGGCGTTTTGGGGGCGAGCGCTGCTCCCCGTTGCCGACTGAGAAGATGGCCCCTGCTGGCAGCTGCCCCGCGGCTCTGGCTCAAACCATCACGTATTCTTCAGTAGCTCTTCTTCTCCTTTACCCTTCTGTGTAAATTCAAATGACTGATGTTTTGGATCCATCTTGGCTACTAGACTTCTTGGTCTTTTAAAAAGCTGTTTCTTCAGTTCATTAGAAAATAGTTAGTGGTGAAACACAAGAGATTCTTTGGGAGGGACAGGGAATAGTCAAAGAACAGCCCCAAGATGAAGCTGATTTATATTTTCTGTAAAAAAAAAAGGTGATAACTTTGCTCCAAGCATCTGTAAGGTTTTCTCATGGCTCCTCATCTAAGAAATGTTGCTCAGAAAATCTCTCTATTTCAGAATCGACCTATTGTGCCCTCTTTTGAAATTTGTATAAACTATGTCAACCATGTAAATAGCCAAAATACAGGGACTGTGGTCTTTGAGAAGAGTTAGCTCCTTCCCACTCTTCTTTGCCTATCTTCTTCCTTGGGGCATGCAGACTTCCCTTCCACCGAAACCACGGGCTGGAGGCACTGAGAGTGATGGAGCTCCAGTACCTCATCCTGGCACACCCAGGCGCACTGCAACTGCAGCAGCTTTTCAATGTAACTTGTACCTCCCACCGCCACCAGCCAGTTCAGGCCAACTTCTGCACCTGGCAGGCATAAACAGTCCTCTTGGAGAACAGCCTTTGGCCAAGCCTTTTGGCTTGGGAGGTGCTCAAGCAATCCCACTGTTTCAGACCGGTGACGGTAGGAATACAGGAGATGGTAGTCTGGGTGCTGTCTCGAATGTGATGCTTGTGCCAATATTAGAGGAAGGAGAAGATTTGGGAAACTACTGCAGTTTCAAGTTCTTAGTGCCCCCACCGCTATTGTAGTTTCCTGAGCCAGATAAGCCTATGAGGCTTTTTGAATCTGAGACAGCTGCTGGTATTATAAGTACTTCTTAATTGCATATTTTGGAGAGGCTACAATGGCCCAGTGATTGCCTAGATTTGCAGGCCAGAAGGCATCACTGTGATCATCTACTTTGACCTCCTCCAGAGATGTAGGAATCATGGGGTGAAACTTTATTAAATGGATTAAGCAGCAAGTGTAAAATTAAAATGATAAAGTTCATATTTTCTTCTTGGTGCTGGTCCAGGACTTAAGGTAGTGAGGTAGTGCAGTGCAGAACCACCTGATTTTCATGTTTTCTTCCTATACTATATTACAGAACCCCCCCCCCCCCCTCTCTTATACCATTTAGCAAGCATGGGCTTTTTTCTTAAAGGCTTCTACTTTGATAGGGAAATGTAATGATGCTGGTGGATGGTAGGCTATCCACGCACCTGTAACCGGAGTCTGGGAGATTGTCCCTGTTGTGACCCTTGTAGCCTGAGAACTCACGGGGATGTGACGTGTCACTTAGTGATGAAGAGGACATGTACGAGATCCTCTGGGTCCAGGAAAATATTTGATGTCTACATTGTATCTGTCAGCTCGTGTAAAACTGATATGGATCTTAGTGCAAAACTAGCACTAGCACCCCGATCTGAGGGTCAGGACCACTTTTGCTCTCTGTTGCCAAAAACAGAGCAGACCTGGAGGCAGTTTGCTGTATCAATTGGACTGACCACTGTTCCTGAGCTGTGTGGTTCTCTTTGCCTACTATTTATTTCAGAAAAGATCAGATGCGATCACTCTTTCCATTACCTTTACCTTTGATTTTTAGCAGTGCAATAGCTTATGTACAGCAGCCTATGTGTAGCTGTTAATCAGGTTGCCTTAAAGGAAATCACGCTAATATTGTATTATGATAGTAACACTAATGAGGTAAAAGTAACTCTTAGTCTAATGTAGTCTGAATTCCAGTAAAGATGAAGTCAATACCAAGGCAACTTAAAGTGTAGTATTTGCTTCTCTTGCGATTGATTGTGCAAGTGTTTCCTGTTTCTCCTGACTTAACATACGTGATTTACAGTCTGTAGAGGGGAAAAGTAGCATCTGTTATAATTCAGCAAGCAGGTTCTTCAGTAAAGATCTGTCACATTGGGTCTTGAACGTCCTTTTACAAGTAGCTAGCTAGGTAGCTACACGCTTGACAAAAATCCTGATGTCTTTACCCTTTGGAAGTAAAGAAAGCCTGGAAACATTTGCCCATCTCTCTGCAGTAGCGCAGCAGCCGGAGGGTGCACTGAGTTATTTAGAGCTGGCATGTTTCTGTGCTGCTCTGGGCAATTACACGTCAAATCTGGCGCAGCCTTGGGGCACGCAGACAGCCCCGCGCTCCAGAAGGGCCCTCGGAGGGAGAAGGTGGCCGAGCTCCTTCACAGCAACCTCCTCCTCTTGTCAGTCAGGAAGATTGCTGGTCTCAGGCTGATTCCCTGCAGGGAAGAATAAGTCTTCAGAGGACAGTAAATTTCCTCAGTGTGTAAAAAAGCATGCAGCATCATTTGTTACTTAAAAGAAGGCTAGACTGGGCTTAATCGAGTGGTAAGGCTATAGCAAAATATATCTCAATTGATTTAATTCCCATACCCACCTTTACTGAAAACCAGACAAGTCTTGCTGAGTGAGAAAGAAACTTTGGGTGTTTCCAGTCTGGGAAACCTGATGTCTGTAGCACAGGGGTAAGAAGAAGGAAAAAAAGAAACAGTCCGTGACTGTGCACCCAGCCGGTCAGCAAAGCCCCCTCCCAGAGGGCCAAAGAGCAGCTCTGATTTGCCCTCTGAAAGCCCTGGCTGATGGAGCAGTCAGCAAATTGGTGCTGTAAGTGTTTGAGCTGTGCTGGTTTCCCCTCAGGTGGTGGTTTCTGAAGTGTTCATGGACCTCATGGGTTGCTTGTAGTGCCGATTGACGTGACAGATTTCCTTCAGCAACCTCGATGTTGCGCGTGTACCTGCCCAGAGACGCAAACCATGCTGGAACTGCGAGTGGTGTTCACTTGAACAATCATTTAGGCTAATGCAAAAAGGGGTTATGAATTAACAGGCTGGAACAGTAAAACAGATTAGCTCTAAGTGCTTTTGGGGGCTGTGTTAAAAAAAAAAAAAATATATATATATATAATGTGTGTGTGTATCTATATGCATTATATAGTCAAGGGCTAATCCCAAAGGATTGGGTGAGGCAAGCTCATAAATCAAAGGGTGAGACTGCAAAAAGGGAGGTTGGGCAGTAAGACAGTCAGGTAAAACAAGCAGTGAAGCAAAGGAGAGGACAAAAAAGACAGTGGATATTTTGGGAGGTAGAAAGCTCACAAAAGCATAGAGTAGAGATTAAATAGGGGGTACTGTGAAGAGCATCTCATAAGATAGAATATAAAAAGTAGATAAAATAGCATGTAGGATAAAAGAGTTAAGAATAAAAGATTATACTGGGTAGGCAAGAGATCAGAAAGGCAAAGAAATTGATGACACAATATTTGAAGTTGAAAATTAATATCTACTGTAATATTCAAGGAAGAATAGGGGAGAAAATTAAAATGGAAGATACTTGTGAATGAGTGAGAAGAGAAAATACAGGAGAAAAATGATTACCCTACTGTGTAAACTGAAGGAAAGAAGCTTTTGTGTTTTGTAGGGGCTGAAGTCTAGAAAGCAGGACTCCTTTCAAGGTCCTTAAATAGTTTGAGAGTGCCTTTCAGCAGTCACCGTTCCTCAGATGCAAACTGTATCGCAGAAGAAACAAAATATTTTCCAACAGCAGCCTGAGCATCCCTTCTTATGCATCTGTGTTTTCTAACTGGGGGCATAAGTCACCACCACTGTCATTTTTGTAGCCTCCATTGTACTAAAAAACTGTAAGTCACAAAGTGGCAAGCCATAAAACAGCTGAAAACCAATGCAGTATGAACTCTGCAATGTAAGTATATATATTACCTTGCATAGTGCATTTCATCCAGTTGTGTCAGGCTGCATTTCTGATACCAATGAGTTTAGTATCATCACACTGCCTGGAAAAAGGAGGCAAAAGCCAAGGAACACAGACTAAGGATATTCAAGCTATTGCTTTCAATTGCAAATGCCTTTTTGGAAAGCCTTGGTTTTGTAAGGTATAGGGGGTCTGGTTTCTGAAGCTGTCAAAATCAGCTCTTCCAAGTGAAGGTCATGGATGACAACAGCACTTCCTCAGCACATTTGAGAATTAGATTGCAAATGTCCCAGGTGCAGCACCCCAAATATGAAGAAGCTGAAATGAGAAGTCAAAAGTCATACATTTGTTTGTAATTTGATCAAGAAGACCAGCCACATACAGATATGACTTCATCTGAAGAACCTGAACCCCACTTTTTTTAACTAGTTTCTGGACACCTGCCACTGTTAGACTTATTACTGATATGAAAAGGGAGTAGGGAAAGAAATCCACCAATAAAACTAGAGCAGGAGAAGTACGTCTTACGAGTCTGCAACAGCTAAAATGGAGATGCGTGCCAAGACTTGTGGGCTCTTGCTTCTGCTTCCCCATGGCTTTTGCTGGCATCCCACGGCCTGCATGCGATGCTGGGCCATGGGAGAGGCACAGGAGGAGGATTTCACAGTGTGTTTCTGCTCAGGGAGTATGGGATGGTGCTTCTGAGCCAGCCCCGTGCAAAAGCGGTCTAGGTGTAGCAGAATCACAGTTCTTGCCTCTCAGTCTACCGCAGCCTAACCTTGGAGGTCAAGAGGAAATGGCTGATTATAAACATTAAAGCACTAGAAAATGTGCTTTATGTACTGCTGCGAAGCACAAAAGAGATCTTTATATTGAGACAACTTAAAAAAAAATATTGTCCCTTCTCCTTTTTCTTGCCCCTCCCTTTTCCTCTTCTCCCTACTCTTCCCTGCACAAGCTGGAGCAGGTAGAGGGTGCCTAAACAAATGCTAGGTGTGGTGAGCGAATACGGGGCTCTGCTGACTTTGGGCCATAGACAATAAACAGACCAGCCTGAACAGCTGTAAGCTTAATAGTGGACATTATGCAAGCGCACAGAACTGCTGTTGACTGAGCAAGTATCAAAACCTATTGATTAGTTGCTACATGGGCCATAATAAAACTATCATTATTAATTATGATGAAAAAGCATATGTGTCTCCAGGCAGCAAGTTACCATTTTTTCCCCCTCAATTTATTGCCGAGGTGCAGTAGATGATTTGTAAGGCATCTCTGCATTTTGAGAGAGAAGGGCGTAAGATGCCAGCAGTATTTCAGGCTGAAGGGGATGGCTTATTGTCTTCCCAATTTCCCCTGTGAGAAATCGTTACTTGTGTTTGTGAGCTGTTTTCCACATAAAAATCACTGATTTTATAACCTCTATAATAGAAGAGAGCAGTAATCTGTTTTTCAATATTAGGTCAAGTTGCTCTCATCTAATCTTGTGTGTTCCTTTCTTACCGTTTCTATGATAGGAATCATAAAAGGAAGTGCTCTTAGAAAAAACGTGTTTATTGAGGGAAGATTTGTTGTTTGTCATTATTGACAGTGCTGGCGATATGAAAGATGTTTTCTAAAGCTGTTGGATAGAGCTGCGCCTTTCTTTATGGCTATAGGTTTAAAATACAGAATATATTATTGTATTTTGTATATTATGCATAAGATTAAATACTTATCTTCAACTTCTAGCGCAGTTATTCTCTGTAAGGTGAACTATATATGGTTTCTATTATAACAAACCTATGAGCTTAGGCTGCTTTTCTCTACGTTGTATAAATGTAGTTAAAGCACTGGTATGTGAATAAAATAAGAACTGGCACCAAATAAAATATTGAGAGGGAAAAAAATTGTTTTCCACTCTTAAAGCGGACAAACTGCAACACTCATCTGTAACCTACCCACAAGCACTTTTTGGTCACTCGTTATACAAGCGAGCTTCCACATCAGTCGTGCCCTTGCCTCGTGCTCTTGGGAGCAGCCGCAGGAGAGCGGTTTTGGGAGGTTCAGCCACCTTCTAAACCTTGAGCTCCAGATTCAAGATCTTCTTAGCCTCTCTCCCCTCCCTCCCTCCTGGCGTTGGGGGCGGCGTTGGGAGGAGGAGCTGTCCCTGAGGAACGGTACAGCTGCTGTCCGCGGTGGCCGTGCGGTGGAGGGGCTGCAGAGGTCTTTGCTCCCCGCAGCGGAGCTGCAGCGCAGGAGCAGCCTATCAGCGCGCCCTTAGGCCGGCGGCATCGCGTGGCTTGGCCTTGGCTTTGGGAGAGGTCTGTAGCCCGAGTCAACCCACGGCTCCCTTGGGGTGCGCGTGGTTGCGCCAGCCCGCAGCGGGGATCCTGCCTTAACCATCTGTCTGCCCGGGGTTCGAGGGCTGGCGGGATGCAGAGGTGCTGGCGGCTCCCCACACCGCACCGTACCCCGCGCGCGAGGCTCGGTCCTGCTCCTGGGGTCTCTCCGCCTCCAGCTGTTGTCTCTGGATGGAGGAAAAGACACTGCTGTGGAGGCGGCTGAAGTGGTTTCACCTTATCTGTAGAGGCCAAATTTGAGCTCAGAGCCTGAATTAGCCCAAATTGTCATTTTTTAAATGCAAATTTGAAGCCAGCTTTATTGCTACTCCTGCTCCATGGAGAATTTTTTCCCCCCTGAGCCTGGGTGTGCTCCTCTGACCCCGAGAAGTGCAGAAATGGAGCAATGATATTGTAGCCACATTTTTTTTTAACCTTGTGAATTTGGCAGTGGAAAATGATGGTTTTGGGGCCTCACACTCTCCTCTTAGTAATGATAGGAGAGCTAGGCTAATATGGTGATTAAATAAGCAAGTTCTTGTAAAATACAACCTTTTCTTTAGAGCCTGAGCTTCAATAATGATAAGAAAATTCAAAGAAACTCTGTATGAATGCAACTCTCTAGATTTTCTTTCTTCTGCAAAGTCTACCTAGAGATGATTTACCTGCCTTATATTCAGAGCAGAGTCTAATAAGCTGTGCTTGCTCCAGTGACTTGCCAGTAATTAGCTTGGCGGCTTCGCGCGGGTCCTGTTTCTGCTCGCTGCGAGAAGCCTGGCCTCTCGTCTTCCTCTCCTCCTCTCTTTCCTGCTGCATGTATTCCTCCCACCCTCAATATGTGTTTTGTTGCTCTTTTATCTTGTGTAATTCCAGCTACTTTACAAATGTGTATCCTTCCAATTTGTATTCTTCAGCTTATTTTTAATGAAATTCTTTAGTAAATAACAAAATCAAATGACTAGAGTAGAAAATGGAGGGTGGCTGAAGTTTAATTTCATTTTTTCCCCTCTGCTGTAGCTCAGTTACAGAAACAATTTTACAAGCCAGCATTTGATTGCATCATCTCAGCTCTCCTTTTTGCTTTTGACTGGCCAGTATCACTTTTTATGGCTTTGTTGCAAACTTCTCATTTCAATTGTGCATTAAATGGCTTTAAAAAGATAACCTTAATGATAAGCCCAGATGATCAAAGCTGCGCTGGCACAGGGTTTATTTGCCCTTGAAGGGATATGGAGAGAAGTGATGGAGACGGAGGTGTCTCAGCTTTCGCCCGGGCCCTGTTACCTGCCGCTGTGGCCGGCCGGGCTGAGCCTGCGGCAAGGAGCTTTTGCTCGTCCTGTTTTCTGTGGAGATGTGGCTTTCCCTGCCCCGTGCCTTCAGGTGGCAGCGACAGCACAGAGCCTGTGGGATAAGGGGAAGGAGAGGAGGGTGCACGCGTGCAGTAATTCTGTATTGTGCTTTGGGGAGGAAACTGCTCATTTAATTACTCTCTCAGATATTAGTGCTGTAATAAAAATCGTGATGCTGATGCACATCCTGATGCAGGTGACGGTGGGAGAGGTGTGCGTTCGGGAGAACGCGCTGCTTGCAGCGCTCAGGCTGCCACTGGCAAGTAGATTTTTTTTTATTATTATTATTTTCTTTTAAGGAGAAGAAAGCACTCAGCTTTTTGTTCTCATCTTAGGTAGACTCTAAGCTCCCAATTCCGTACCTACTTTACATTGCTTTTATCATGTCCTCCCTGAAGAAAAAGATCACTAAGGTAAACCATCTCAATTTTTTCCATCTCCATTTGTGTAAGAGCTCTGCTCTGCTCCTCAGGAGCTTTTCGGAGGTGTATTAAGAGCCACGGTGGGGAGCTGCAGGGAGTGAAGGAAAGTTGTTAGTCTGGTGAGTAGCTGGTACTTTGATTTTGATGGAGGTTTTGTGTTTAAATTGCACAGCGAGCTTTCAGGGCATAGCTATATCATTGCTGTAGGATCCTTCGGTTAGGACTACTTCTGTGAGCAAAGGGCTTTTGAAATTATCCCCTAATAGAAACATTTAGAAAGTGGACTTGTATCTACATTTGAGATGTGTGTAATGTCATTAGTATGTATGTGGATGTATTAAAGATATGTGTTAAAGAAGTCAGACTCTCGATTGCAAGGTCAAGAATTGGAGAACTAGGAAAATCTGTAGTTGTTCGTGCAATCTTAATTCTATGCATGCTGGTTGTTTTCCAGCCCTTATCTTCCAACACTGAGCTCTTATCTTGCTCAAAGCCCAGTATTTGGAAAAGTATATTAGACTACGGAATTAAAAAAAAAAGTGTTATAATCCTGAAAGGGCAGAAGAAAGACTGCATGGCAGCCATAAAAATCTGCCAGCTCTTAAGCTTAAACGTGTGATTTGCGATGTGAATATCCTAATGCAGTTTACTGTGTGTGACTTCACGTTGGCTTGGTTAAAGGCGAGGAGAAAACCGGCGCTGCCCTGTGCGACGGCCGAAGCCCTTACGACGGCGTGCAGCGCCCGGGCCGGAGTGCCTCCCCGCAGCGCTGCCGCGTCGCCCGGGCCGGGGCCGGCAGCCGCCAGGCGTTGGTGCTGCTCAGCTCCCGGGCTCTGAAACCGGGCAAGCAAAGGCGCCCCAGCAAGCCCAGTTTTCTCAGTTTTTGCGGTGTAGGCCATCTCCTGCCTCCACGGTGCTGCTGGAGAAGGGGAAGGCAAGCGGCGGGGCGCAGCGCCGGGCGGTCTGGGCTGCGCTCGCGGCCGTGCCGGCCCCTGGGTCACCGCACGCGGCCGGCTCGCTGCTGGCTGGAGACCGCCGCCACGAGAGGACAACCGGCCTCCCCGAACTTCTTCCTCACCATCGTAGCTTTTTTAAATTGACGTAATTCAGAGCAAATGAGATCACTGGTATGGAACATGCTAGTTTTTTATTTAGATATCATTGAACTTACCTATCCTCTCTTATGCAAGTGTGAGCTATCACGATTTCTTTCATATAACTTTTTTTTGATATAATTAACAACTTAATTTCCTAGAATTGAAGGTATTTGTTTTCTTATGTCCCCAAACAAAATATCACTTTTTGAACAAAATGTTATTTGTGCTCCCACCTGTCACCGGTAATTGTTATTGATGGAATCTGTGTCGTTCTTCCTCGCAGACCTGACGAGCCCAAGAATAAAAGTCTAAGGAAACGGATTTAATAACTCTGTTGCAATGCATCATACAGATAAGCCAGTAATTGCAAGGTCAGATGGGCATACGTAGATAGATGGTTAACGGGTTATGCTATAATGAAAGCACAGACCTTTTACATATGCTTATGAATAATGTTTCTCATAAAGACACTAGATTGATTGTCTACAGAGACATCTTCTGAACCAGGAATGATCAACAATCATGGCAATGAAATATTAAAGATAAATTTGTGGGTCCAATATTAGAAGTAAATTTTGAGACCTTTTAACTTGCTACTAGGTCATTTCTTATTCCAGCAATGAGATAAATGAAATATTCACATAGGAGTGTTCCATCTTTTTCCCTTAACGTATTTACCAATACCTTCATAACTGATGTGCCTTTCCTTTAGCCTAAATGAATCAAAAGAAAGCTTCAAATCACTGACAAAAGGGGGTGTTGAGAAATACATAGCATGAGTTTCTCTAAGAGAATCACTATATAATTATATTTTTGTGTTATAAGAGCCACAGGAATTAGATTTGTTGGTTTCCTAGCAACGAAAGGTCTCAGGGTTTTGAAGCTGAAGATCAAACTTCTATCACCTACTTGGAAGCACAGACAGATGTGTATTAATAAAAACAGTTTCTGAAATAATTTCAACATAAGCCACTGGAGTACTTTATAGTAGTCTAAAAATAGTAATATCTGGCTTTCTAGATCAATATCAATCCTAATCACAGACTGGCAATAACTAACATTTTTCTTATGTTATTCAAGATATTTATCAAACTCTGTTAAATATGTCCTTCGAGCCTTTTCGGGGGAAAATATGATCAACTATTGGGAGAAAGGAAGTTGGGACTTCAGAAAGAGCTGATTCCATTTTTATTAAAAGTGTGCATCTGACTGCATCATTTAAAATATCAGCTTGTGGTTTTAGCCTGTTCTCATGTTAGTCCTTTTTTGTGCTTTGAAATTGAGATTCCAGTTTGGCTTCTTTTTCTGAAATAACTTGCAGCATTAGCACATAGTGTTGCACAGCTCCTGAGTCCCATCTCCCTGACCGATGTGTTTCACTGGTTAAATGCAGAATACTTCTCCAGGTGGGAAGATGCTCCTCAGCCACTGCTGCCGTCGTGAAGGCAGTGTGACCGTGCCGGTGTTCACGTTGCGCATCCATGCCACACGTTTCACGCTTGGGCTCAGGGGGGTGTTAGTGCTTCCAGCTGTGGAAGGAGGAACTGGGTTTTCTGTGGTGCAATACGGGCACTTTACAGAGCATCCCCGGATTCGGACAAGGGAGCGCAGAGGTTTACCGGCCCTCTCTGCTTGCAACGTGGCAAATGTAGTGTCACCTAATGTTTTTGGAAGTGGAGTTCTAGGTGGTTCATAAAGGTGGACATCACCCTTGGCGCTTTATTCCTGCTAATTCTGAAATACGAATTGCCGTATTCTCAAATAGCAAAGAATAAGTGGGCTGAAAACTTTCACAGGAAACAACGAGACAATGTGAAATGCCTGGGAATTCTGACACTTATAGATAGAGGAGATAGCTAAATTTGATGCTTTTGCCATAAATAACTTTTTTTGAAATCTAATCGTGGGGTGGATGGTTGTTATTTAAGGTACATTCTGTAACTAATTGTTTCCCTAGATGCTTAATGGGATTTTAGCAAGCATCAAAAGGGCCTGGACATTTTGCATGAACAGTAGTAATACCCAGATGTAAATAGTGCTAATATGTTTTCGGATCAATACTAAACCACGTTAGCAATTGTTTTCAGCTTTCAGTGTACTCTGAACTGGGGCAAACGATTCCACAGTTATTTGTTGCAGAGTTGTTGTCCCTACTACTTCTGAAAACAGACGTAGGGTGCTGAGCATGGGACTTCAGATCTGATCTATTTGAAATACCTTTCTGTTCTCAGTGGTGCAGGTCCTGCTTCTTTTTCTGGTTGTTGCTTTTTGTACAGTGTCTTTTCATCCGAATCCAAATGTGTTTCCAGCCTGATCAAAGCTGTTTTCCCTACCAGGAGAACCCATCCAGTTTTCACAGGGAGTGTGATGCTTTTGGCACTGCACGAGTATGTGTGACTTGTGTGTGATGGGGAAGCGATTAGCAGCCTGAGTTTAGGTAGGCAGGACATCCATTTCCAGCCCCGATGAAATGCCCCAGGATATGTTCATTCTCTGTAGCGACACCCTCCCGACTGTGCGCAGTGCTGTCTAGTGTCCCACAACGTGGTGTGGACAAGGCAAACTTATTTTCACAGATGATGTGCTAGCAGCCTCAGAGCAATTTCAGCAATCTGAGCAATCATCAAACATGGTAAGCACTGAGGAAGCGTGGACATCAGTTGACTGTGACTCACTTGTTGAAATTCCCAGCAGCTCTATGCACTGCCACAGAGTCCTAGCAGCAGGAGAAACTCTGCAGTGTGCCAGCAGGTCAAAATACAGGGTCTGCAGCACGGGAAGCATGAGCGTCTCAAACACTCCCTCCAGTCATAGCAAAGATACTCAGGGCTGTACTATCATGTCTTGGTCCTCAGAGCAGCCCCCCTTCTTTCTGCAACTCTCTTCCTAGCTAGGAAGCAGAGAGGATCAGGTTCACCTACTGCTACCATCAGCCCCCCTTTGGTTTAGCTTACACTCTGGGAGCTGATAGTTTATCCCACTTAGGACCACTACACTGACCCACTTCAGGCTCACTTCTCTGTTTGGTAGTTTCCTTCAATTCCTTGCCATTCAACATATACCTTTTTTTTTTTTTTTTTTATTATGGGCAAGTAACAGCACTGAAAGCTCTTGCAGAAAAAGGTTTTATCAATGCAAGGCTGGCAAAGTCCGTATCTTAACTTAATGCTAGCTGGACTAGTGCAGTATTAATAGAGGCTGTTTTTATTCAGAAGTGCAGGCACTGTGTGGCCAAAGCGTAGCTTGCCTTTGCTCATTTACCTCTGGCCATGCATAAATACAGCCGAGAATTTTCTTGACTTCTAGTCTAGCTGAGAAACCATTGTTTTGCCCAAACAATAAGGTTTTTACCAAGCTGCGGCTGCAGTTATGCTGCCCTTGAAACTTCTAAAAACCTGGGTGCCAGGAACTTGGCCTAAGGATGCAACACTCCCTACGCAGTAATGTGAACTATTAAGCAAATGGCACAGAGTAATGTTCTTTCGCTGAGCAAAAATGCTCTCATTTAGGTAAAATTTCAGCCTGCTGTTGCCTGTTACAAGCCAGAATGGCAAAGAGGAATAAAATGTAGAAGCAATATGAGTTTGAATCAAATTATGATAAGAGTCAGATGGTGCCATTACCCAGCTATCCCCATAGGCGAGCATTAGTAAAGCTCACCATAATAATGTGCTGAAATATAATTCTCTGGTGGGAAGGACACTCAGATTCTGGAATCAACTTAACTCCTTCATAAACCTTGAAATCAAAGCTGGACACCTAAGCACAGAGGAACCCCACCAAAATTGGTGCGTATGTGCTCTGCTATGTTGCATCTATAAGGTTGGATCTATAAACGAGCTGATCACATTTCCATAGAACCAGTTGCACTGAAACTGATAGCATTTTAGAAAGACATGATACACGCAATTTTATTACTATTCGTTATTTGTGAAATGCCACCAGGATACTTCATGCTAGATACCTGCAAGAAGAGGCAGTTCTCGCCCTAGCAAGCTTTCAGCGGGAATGGCAAGCACTTGATGCACCAGAGAACATGGAGGAGGGACCTAGCATGGCGATCGTGGTTGAAGCTTGTGTTCAGAAAGTGTAAAGACAGTTTTCACTGGAACCAGCCTTAAAATGGGACATGGTAAAAAGCCAGAATTATAGCAGTAACTTGACTAAGGAGAAAAGTTTGGCTAGTCATACTAGCCAAGAGGGACATGGCAACAAACAGAACACAGCCCTAGCAAAAGCAAAGAGTGAACCACTTATGCTGTTGAGCTCTTACTGATGCAAACAGCCCAGTTAAAAGCAATCAGATTTCTTGCTTGAGTGTCTTTGAAAATGAGGAGCTCGCAGTCTGAACCATAAACATGCACAGTACTTTGTACTGCAGGAATAGGTAGAGTCAAATGAGTGTGACTAATTCAAGTATGCCAGAGTAGGATATTTTCTATATTTCTCTGGGCTTTTTGGTGTCCTTTTCAACTCTTTTAAAGGATTTAGAAACGCATGCTGTCTACCCCTGCATGTTTTACTCAGAGCACAAGTGTTTGGTTGAATTAGATGAATTTTCAGAGAGGATGAAATTATGTAGGTTTATCCAAAGGGTCTAGTTCAGGACAGTCCTGTAGGAAGGGCAAGGACTTGAGGAAGCAACAAAATCTGGAGTGCTGGTCACTGGGCAGAGACTTGAGAGGTTTGAGCTGTGCTGCTTAGTTGCTCCATGAGCCAGGGGATGTCTTTGAGCCTCTGTTCCTGCATTTGCCATCTGTCTTCTCTAATTACAGCCTCACCTCTCTGGGGCAAATACCATTTTCCTCTTCTGTTTGTGCAGTGCCTTGCACAATGAGACCTTGTTCCCAGCCATGTCCCTATAGTGTTTAAGGAAGAAAAAGAAAAATAAAAAAAAGAAAAGTATAAATTGTATGGGATAAAGTCACCAGCTTGCACAAGTCACAAACCTTACTCAGGTTAACTACTTTTTAGGTTATTCATTCTTCTCTGTTGATATTTGATTTCACTGTTTTATATTTTTGCATTGTTTCTGCTATTCAGGGGAATCATAAAGAAACTTTTTTCCCCAATTTTAAAGTTATGGTTACTCATCAGCTGCTAGCAAATCATCTGGGAGCTCCTGAAGCTCTTGACATTGTCTATCAAACTTTATTGAACAGGGAGAGAAAAGATTTAAGAAACACTCATTGTCTCTATAAAGAAAATGGTGAACCCCATAAAATAAAGCAGAAGACAGCCCATAGCAAAAGTGCCCCTTGGTTTTTACCTCTCTGACGGCTTCTGCCATCTCACCTCTGTTTTGTGAGAGACAGAGACCACAGCCTTTCATACTTCAAATTTCTGCTCGCCCTCAGCCTAGGGTGGGCTACAGACTGACTGAAAATGGGGCATCTGGGCTGTGTCAGTCTGGGAGGAGTTTTAGTGTCTGTTTGCTTTTCTCATTTGTAACAGGCCAAATGGTCTTTCCTGGTTCTGTGCTCCTTGAGGAGCCACTTCATGTGGTATATAAGCAAAGCAGGCCATTAAGTTTATCTTCTTCAGTAACGACATACATCCAAGCATTTCAGAGTGGCCTGGACGGGAAGGCATTGCATTTAGCAGGCTCTGCTCAGCCTGTCCCGGCACCATGGTTTTGCGGTGCATGTGGTTTTGCGGTGCATGGGTTGTCCTCCCAGCATGATCTTCTCACTGGATACCCTGCAAATTTGGGATCTGACAAAATGTTGTTGACTAACTGATGTACCAGAAAGGGGCAAACTACCTCCCCTGACGGAGATGGCTCGCAAGGGCGTGAAGAAGCAGCACCAGAGAGATCTGCTTCCTTTCCAGGAAGAGAAGCCCGCGGCACTGCCCCGTTGCACACCCTTCACGCGTGCGGGGCTCCCTGGAGTTCAGGTCTGCTTGTTGTTTCCGAGCATCACGCTGCATGGCAGATCCCTATTCTTCTGCCAAAGCAAAGGATTTCCATTAATCCACAGTATCTGACATGGTGATAGGACTCGGAGGATTTGCCCCTTTCCCACGCTCCAGACAGGCGCTTTGGGAAATGCTTCCTTTCAGTTGACCCTGCTGAAGTTTCATTTTTCAAAGCGAAGCGAGAGAATTTTGGTCTGCCTGCTGGGGTTACGTTCCCATGGACAGAATGCAAATCCCGATGCCCTTACCTGCCTGGGTGACTCGGGAAACCCCACGCTAGGTGCTGAGGTCACCTTGAAAGCAGAAAATCAAATTCCATCTCTAATCTTCATGTTTTGATATTCTGTTTGAGTTGGGTAATGATTACAGCTGTCACTTGCTCAAGCGTTCCTCCCAAGAAGTTGCGCAAAGTAGTTCAGGAAAAACATTCAGCTCTGGGTGGAATTTGCAAAAAAGCACATGGCCAAGGCTCGCTGTTTTGTGGGATCATACAGAGTTTAGGGAAAAGCTTCCAAGGAAAAGGTAGTTCTGTATTTGGGCAGCTTAACCCACGTGTTTTTTTCACCTTGAAGAGAGGGACTGGTGTGTGAGCAAGCCAAGCCTGGGTGCCCTCCCTATCGGAATAATTCATGCCAACTGCGCAAAAAATCTGCATGTTAGGAGGGTTAATAGTAACAGAGTGATGGAGGCACGCTTTGAAATGCAGCATGTGTTAATAAAGGAATTCATTGGTGTCAAGCTAAATGCCTCTGTTTTTATGGAATGTTTATTCTGAAACGCAAGGAAAGTAATTTCCAATTGTATTTTTTTTCCTAGAGTATCTATCAAATTAGGTTGAGTATTTGCAGAGCAATAACTCAGCATTGACTGGTGGAAATCTTATAATCCAGGAACGTGAGCCAGCACAATATCATCCTAATTTCCTCCACGAGGATTAATCTGCTGTTTTGTTTCTCCATGACAGGGAATAGCGTATGCGGCCGGTGGTGCACGGTAAACATGTTCTGATCTCCCCTAATCTTTGCAAACACTTTCAGGTGACCTTTCTGTTGGATGTCCTTTAAAAGATTCCAGGATATTATCAAAAACAGCCAAAGAAATCACTGGCAAAGCAGGCAGGGCTCCGTCTCTTCCCGGGCTATGCTGTACAGTGTGCATCTCTGCTATGGGAAGCTTATTCATCTGCTTTGCTGACTCAGCTCATTTTTGTTTTCTCTGGATTAATCAAGCATTTGCTGTTTTTAACTATAATCACGCTGAATGAGCGCTAAAGGAAGGGCTTCTCACCGCGCCGGGGCGGCCTCTCCAGACTGCCTGGGCACCGGTGCAACCCGAGTGCGAAGCGCCGTCCTTCCAATACGGGCGCTTTCCTGGCCTTTTCACCTGTATGCGTGGACTTTGTTTTTGCCTGACTAGAAGCACATTTTTGCCCAATCGGGGCATTTACCAGAGCGCCCCAGCTGCTTTTGGCGTTTCAAATACGTTGGGGCGTGCTGGTGTGCGCGAGGCCCTGCACGGCTGTGCAGCGAGGACACGTGCAGCAAGAAAACACTTCATCATGCTCTTAAACACCTGCGACGCTGCCTAATAACACCTCCGCAGTGCCGAGCGTTTATAGCGGGGTTAATGAGGCTTCAAGGCAGCGTGTTGGGTCTGGGCTGTGGCTGAAGCTGCTGCCATCAATCGCACGTCCGCTGCCGTGTCCCGGCGTTGACCATCCGTCCCTCCGCTGCCCTGGGCTCGCCCATCGCTTGCCAGCAGTTGCCGTCTTCCCAAAACCTCCATCAAAACCCCGTTTCGCGCTTGTTTTTGTGCGGGGGCTGGGTTTGCTCTGTCACGGGGGCATCGCACCGCGGCTTCACCGGTTGTGCGGCTCCGGCGGGGGGACGCGGAGGGTGGCCGAGCCTTCGCCACGGCTGTCAGGGCGTAGACGCCTCCGTGCTGGGCGCTGCCAACCCGTGCTGGAGGTGCTTCACAGTCAGCAAATCGCTTTTGGGTTGTAGATGTGGGAAGTGGTGAGGCCGGGGGGAACGGACGCAGCAGGTTTACAGACCGTCCCCTGCTCCCCGCCGGCTGCCTAGGAGAGGAGGCAGCTCCACCTTCCCCCCGAACACTTCTGTCCACAGGTTTCCTATTTCTGGAAGGACTATAACGTGGCTGTGACCAAAAGACCACGCTCGGGTGCGTTACAGCGATGCCCAGGAGGCGCGGTGGGGACGGGGCCTGGCTGCGGCAGGGCCGCGCGCCTGCGGTGTGAGACGATCTAACCCCAGGTTGCTCACGCCTGCGGGACGAAGCAAAGCCGTGACGACCTCGCTACTTCTGCTGCCTGGACGAGAACGCGCGGCCCTGGGAGATGAGGGAGGTGGCTGAGCAGCGTCTCCAGCAGCAGCCGGCGTGAGCAGCAGGGCTGCTCCCCGATCCCCCGGGTTTGCTTGGTGCCCTCACCAAGGGCCGCTCCTCCTCCCGCTTCTCCTAAGCAGTCGTTCAACATGCGGTCTCCGCTCTGGGCTTCCTGGTGCAATTGCTGCAGTGTTCGGGGCACCGCTGTTCGGCACCTTGTCTGGGCAGGCAGGATAACCGGCTTTTCAGCGGGTTTCTAATCAGCATCATCTCTCTTAGAGGTGAGCGGTGGTTGAAAGCGTGGAAAGGCCTCTTCTTTCCTCGTCCAGTCGTTACACGCTGGCCTGGGTTATATAAACATGTAATGCAGTTTTCTGAAATGATGTTGTAAAATGCTGCTCTGCCTATAGCGTCCAATGTACAGTCTGTCCTTTGGGCTACGCGAGCCCCAGATACTTGCAGGGAGGTTTCCTTGACTTTGGCTTTTCTTTCTTTTCTTTCTCTCTTTGGTTCACTTTGTAAGGGAAAGGAGGGCACATCTTTCATGTTTTTCTTGGTCATTTCAAATCCCATCAATACCTTTCTGCCAAGCAGAGGCTTGAGGTGGTCCTGAGCAATTTTCTATTCATCTTCCCTTCCTGTCCGAGCAGTTATTGACCTTCTTTCAATCCTTCTCTTTGATGATGTTTAACCTTGTCCCTTGCATGTTTCTCTCTCTGATTTCTGGCTTTTTAATAGGCACTTAGTTCTGCAGTCTCTCAAGCGCGCGCTTGGCACTTCCCTTCATCGGAGCAGCTTTCATCTTCCTCCTGATTGCAGACTGTAACAACTGCCCATTTTGAAGGCAGGAATATTCTCTGATTTTGCCGTGCCAAGTCTCTGTGCTTCACGGTCCTCGCAGCCCGTCCCGGCTCTTTCCTTAGAAATAGCTTTCTCTTCGCTGGCCTGGTGCCTCCCCGCGCCCTGGGGCTGCGCGGCTCCCTCTCGCCTCCCGAAACAGCACCGGAGTTCTATGAAACTCCTACAAGCTGTCAGTAAAACTGCTGCCGAAGGAAGGGTGACGAACACCTGCTTATCTGAACAGGGGTCCCGATGGTTGCTTGTTGTTTTCACATGGTCTCCTACTGATTCTAAGTGGCCAAAAGGTGGCTGCTTTGCGCCCGGTTCTCGGCTTCACCGGAGGCGACTTTTCAGCTAAGAGGAGGTGAGCTTTGAGCATCGCTTTTACATGAGAGGTGTGTGTTTGTTCTGCCTGGTGGAATCAAGTGGGACGTTTCCCTGCAGCTGAGGGAGCAAGTCGCTGGCTGTGGCCTGCTCCATAATCCGGGTGTTGTTAAGATAACGGAGACTTCTCTGGGGGTCTGCATACGTGCTGCCACCGTCTCTGCAGGCCTTTTCGGCTTGGTATCTCCAGCAGTCGCATCTCTTACGTGGCTTCCAGAGACTGAAGGCTAACTTGGTTTTGATGAGACAGTTTTTGTTGTTTAATAGCAAAACTACTTCTAGACCCTGTACCTTAATCCATCTGAGCGTTGGCTTTTAAAATGAAGTCTCTTGTTTCTAAATTCACATTTGTTCATGCAGTGGTGACTTTCAAAAAACTTTTTTTTTTTTTTTTTTTAACCCTAGAGCTTTCCTCAGAGCTCAGCAAAGAGAGAACTTCAGGCTCAGGCAGAAAGGTTACCATTTTGTTTGACTTAATCTATATATCTGGCTCCTTTAATGCAGACTAACACATGGGCCTCCTACAGAGCTATTTTATTAGACACTTCCAAAATATAATGGGCTCGTTATCATGCAGAATGAAAATCCCTCTTCTTTTCATGTGGCGTGTTTTGGCATTTGTGTGCCACAGAGCGCCACCAGTTCCAGGGTAATTTGCAGTCAGCGAGGAAAATCTCTGTGTGTTCAGATGGTGCGTTCAGGAGGTAAAGTTTGCTCGGCAGGTTGCTTTTAACTATCTTGCCTATTTATCTGGCAATAGGATAACAGCAGATTGATGTTCATAGAAAGGAGTCAGGGTGAAGAACCCAGTCCAAATAACGGGGAATGAATATTTTTATACATTTGGTTTCTTATCTTTTTCTTCCCACCTGCTACAGTTAATTATAAAAGAAGTCACCAACCCTGGGACTCATGAAAGAATCCCTTACTGTGCTTCATGCTTTTTTCTGAAATAAGCTTTATAAGTCAGGCCAGAAAGAAAGGGAAAACTGCTAGTGTAACCTAGGCTCCCTTCCACCCGTCATAAACAGATGAGTTTTGTTTCTGCCGGTGGTAAGAGTGGGCCTTGTCCTACAGAACAGGTCACCCGCTCCATTGCTAAGTCTTCTCTTTAAAAAGCGCATTTGTATTGCAAGTTGCGTTGAATGTGCACAGCAGCATCACCCGAGATTCCTACACCACCATCCCCTAGAAGAGAACAGGGATTTTAATAATGCAGATCTCTTATGCAAGCATAACGAGGCTGTATATCAAGAGTAAGGAAACGCATTTGCTTACTCCCTGAGACCATGGCTCTCACAAAGGTGCTTGACTGTCCCTTAGTAACGGCTTACCTCCTAAGCGCCTGTACCAGCCAGATGGAACGGAGACCTTGGTGGGGAAACCCACCTGGTGCATAGACTGCTTTGAAGTTTCCTGAACATCTGCCATGCTCACAAAGGTTGAGAGATTAAAGCAAAACAGGAAAGTCCTGGAGTTAGTACAGTGCGACAGCAGGACTGGATGTGTTGTCTAAAACAACAGGACTAAAGAAAATCTTGTTCTTTGTGGTTGACTAAAGATCCTCATCTCCTCCATCTTTTACAGAGCTTCTGCCTTTGCCAGAAGCTTGAAACCCCGCAATCTGGTTTACAAATCGATCAATTTATAGATTGATTCCTCAGCCGTAGCCATTTCAGACCAATGACAGATTTTCCCAGAGCTGCCGGGTTTTTGGCACGCAGGTATCAGGCCATTTAGAGGGACCTGTTGATATGGCAGTGCTGAAGCCAACTGAAATATGATGCCATATGCCAGATGAAAATGTAATGTCTTTGGCTCAAGCTGAGAAATGGATGTCAGTTTTGGTTGGTTTCCAAAATAACGTCAGCAGGCTGCAGAACGTGGGAACTGGCCGAAGCACGGAGGAAGCGTCCGTCCGATTCAGTGCGAAAACAGAAGAGGGCTTGTCACAGTCTCTTATCGTCTCGGGGACAAAATTGTTCATCGTGTTTCAACAGTGAGTTCTGCAAGGCAAAATACTTTGCTTCAGTACTTAAAGACAAATCCTTCAGTCCTCCAGTGGGCAAATGTCCGACTGGGTCGATCCAAGTGCTGGATTCGGGACCACACGATGTGGTTCTGGGCTGGCTCAAATGAGTGGCTATGGCCAGGATATAATTTTCATTCATCCCCCACAGGACCGGCTCTCTTTCCTTCCAGGCCACAGGGTGCACGTGCTTTTCAGCCATCGTGAAGGTCTCTCTGCATTCAGAGGTTCAGAGGACCTGAATTACATAGCATAGGTCGTTGCCCAGGGAGCAGGAGTGCCAATGAATACGGATGGTAAAGCCATCGCAGGAGTCTAAATATTGTTCTGAAAATATAAAAATTCTACACCACCATATTTGGAGGGAAATCTTACTGTATGCCTCTCTCAACAGCTAAACCTAATTACTGTTGTGCTGTTGTCTTTGGGGGTAAGAGACTGAGCCGGTATTTTTTTCAGAAGATCAATAAAAGAGTTTGCTTGAAATGTTTGATTTTCATAAGAGGTACCTACACAGCTGTTTGACTCGGCAAATGCCACCGAGCACACTGGGAACGCAGGAAACTGCCTCTCTTTCCTGTCACCTTTCTCTTGAAGAGTTAATGTACACCACTGTTTAGTGCTTTCTACTTCGTGCCATCAACATTTTGAATTCAAGAGACTGAGTTTCACAGCAGGTTTGGTGTAAGCCTTTAATCTTAATAACGGTGCCTTGGTCTAGCATGGTCCGTCCAATTCGGAGGTCGCTAGAGGTCCCTTCTGGGAACTTTCCAGCTGCTTCTGTTCAGTTCATGTATATTTATTTACATGGCTTTTTAACCCCATTTGATAACACAAAAATACGATGCAGTTTAGCTGCGACTCTCGTTGATCATTTTCCAGAGGACTAAGTGGAGCAGGGGAAAAGCAGCATATGGCAGCCTTTTCCTTGCGGAGGGTTTGCTGTGTAGTGGTGCGACCTCATCAGCGCCTGCGACTGTAGTGCTACAGGTTAAAGAAAAAGGCGTGTGTATTTTTCCCCTTAAGCTTTCAGACAAAAGCAAATGTGACCTGAAGGTGATTTGCACATGCGGCCTACCATACTGAAAAAAGCATAATTTTTGCCTGGGAAAAATTAAATAGATTGTTTTTAGTACTGTGTTTCTAATTGATTTTAATTTCTTTTGCATTTTTACCAAGCTGTGACTCATCTTGCTGCCTTGCTATTACATTTGTGATGGGAACTCCCCTTTTCATTGTCACAAAAGTATTCAATTCAGCTAGCAGCCTTTGCTTTTAATAATAATATTTTGTCTCTAGCACCTTGCAAGGATCCTAAGTCATTTCTAAGCATTGTAAATGCGTTAGAGTGTCAGGACTGCCTGTTTTTTAAGAATGCAGATAAATACAGCTGAAACTTGAACAGCCCAGAATTCCTGTATGGTGGTAGAACTGAACTGGTTAAAAACCGACCTGCCCCCGTTTTGCTGCCTGTGACGCTCCCCACCGTGGAAGTAGTTTTGGTATTGAAATTGTACTGCCAGGTTCCTGCCAGCTCTTGTCAATGCCACTTACCAACGGAAACTGAACACCGGCATTACAGCTTCAGGGCCTGAAGAAAACAGGAGAGACAGAAGTGGTAGAGGAAAACCCTCGGGAGTGGAAACCGCTGACTCGACAGACCTAGAGGCTGCGATGCCCAAAGGTCTCCTCTCCGAACAGGGGAAAGGACAGTGGCCATCGCCGATGCCAGCCGAGGGTGGCTGGCAGTTGGACGGCGGTTCAGCATGAGCTTGAATGACTGATTCTTAAACCAATGAAAAATCATAAATTATAATTATTTATGCCCCAAAAGTGGAGGAAATGAGGGGAAATGAAGAAGGCGCAGCGGATACAAGGGCAGTCCTCCCCCTGGTTATGCCGGGGTGGCTTCATTGTCTTCCCAGCCCAACGGCGCAGCACTGCTGATCCGGGAGGCATGCTCTGTCCCCCCAAGATTAAGGAGCTGGGAGAACAGAGCAAGCTAGTTGGGTTTATTTTTTTTGGACTGCCTAATTCAGCCTATTCCTGCACAGAATTTGGAAGGTACTGGGCCAGCACTCCCAGAGAAAGTGTCATGGGCATTTTGAGGTAATTAGTGACTGCACGTATGAAAATTTTAAAATGCTCCGATATGATAAACACATTAATTTCTGTGCTATTGATCACAAAAGCACTATGTAGCCAAAAGGTCATGGCCCTGTTATGTGGTCGCATCCTGAGTTGTTCCAGGAAAAACCATAAAAAGCCGTAAAGGAACATTAATTCTGGTGGCGTGAGGAGAACCAAACGTGGGGTTTAGCTGCTGGTGTTAGGTGGCCTGGAGGGGGGACGCGCGGCGCATCTGCCCGGCTTCGCTTCCGCCCTCCTCGGCCGGAGCCGCGGTGCAATTCCCCGTTGATTTATTAGAAACCCGCCGCGTCGCGGGTAGAGACTGCGTTGCATGCCTGATCCCGACACCGGTTCTTATCCACTGACATCTAGGCAGTGATGTATATACACACGTCCATACTCTTACTGACAAAAAAGATTTTTTTTTTCCTGGCTTATCCTGGAAATAGAGAACTATTGTCAGCATAAAACGAATCAGAAAAGAGGCAAGGAATACCTAGGCAGGCTGTCCAGAGAAAAAGGTTTTTACTTCTTCGCTCTCCGGCTTGGTCTTCCGCGGGCTGCTGGCCTTTCCTGCGTTACGAGGGACGCCCTGAGCAGCGCTGCGGAGCGTCGCCGGCAGCCGTGGGCGGCAGCGTGCTCCCCGGCCTCTCGCCGCGGAGGGCTGGCAGCGCTGGCGCGGGGGAGCTCCCGGGGCTGGCTTTGACACGTGTCGCCGGGATGAGGCGTCCTGTGTGCTCGGCCGTAAGCACAAAGGAGGAATTTAAATATGAGAAGTAAAGAGAGTCTTGTAAAAAGCCCCCCACAGTGTACAGAAGGCTATGGAAATAATATTAAAGAAAAACTGATACTGTGCTAATTACTTCCGTGCTGTTAGCCACACGTTCAATACCCTTACAAAAATAAACAGAACTGGATAGATTGAAAATATGCTGCTGCTCTCGCCCTCTTTTTTTTCTTTTTTTTCCCTCTCCGTGTGATTATGGGTATTTACCTGTAACACTAGCAGGTGGTATGGATGCCCAGGACAGGAAAAAATGGAACTCGGATGCAAACTGAAGATGAGACTTTGAGGCTAGGATTTAATTGCATTCAAGTCTCAGAAGCTTTTTTTCTTGAGGTTTATGACTAAAGTAGTTTATCTGTGATATTTCTGCCATTTAAAATCTGAATATAACAAGAACGTGAATTCTGACGAGATCTCGTTTGCTAGTTGTGGCTACAATCCAGAATGTGCTTTTAGGGAACAGATTTAAAGAAGGGGTATTACATGCCTTGAAGCCTTTGAGATTTGAGTTTGAGCTTCTTTGCCCTAAAACCCTCTGGTTCTAGAGAAAGCACTATTTCCAGTCTAGCAGGAGAGGCTGGTGCCAAAACAAGTCTGTTAAAATAGAGGATAAATGTGGTGGGTAGCTCTATCTGCCCTCTGTAAAGGGTTGGTTTAAAAGTCCGGCTGCAGTGGTGATCTAGAGAATCCAGCGCGCTGGCAGGGCCAAAGGATCTGCTAAAGAACAGCTGCTTTAAAAGGTACTAAAAAATGTATGCTGGAAAGGCAGTTCGCTTGGGCTTGGAAAAAGCATCAAGAGCTACAACAGGGTAAGTCCTGCAATACGGTACGTGTGGTAGAGGGATTAAAGCTGTGCTGCAGAGGCCTGAGAATAAAAGGCTCTGCAGGTGAGCAGCTTAACGGGGCGTTAATTGGATAGTGGGTGAGCATAAATGGGAAACGCGGAGAATGCGGGTTAGGGATATTGTTGCTAAAGGAACAGTGTGAATGCTCTTGCCGAGCTCGGTAATAAAGACTGGCTGAACTTTACGGTTCCCTCTTGCAGATGTGGTTGCCGCTTTCTTGTTCTACATATATAATTTTACAGATGAAAATGTGAGTGCGGGTGGATAAGTGGCGTGTTAATATTCCACCTCAAATCATGCAAATGAGCACTGAAAAACTGGTAGTAAGCTTCACCAATTTGAATCTTGGATAATTAATAATAAATGCAGTTAGCTATGACAGAGTGATGAATCTCTTTTGTAGCACGCTCGCAAAACAGTTTAGGCTGTTTATCCGAGTTTATTACGGTGCCACGGTACTGTGCGTGTTCTGGCAGCGCGAAGCCCTACAGCGTGAGGGATGTTATAATCCCTTACTTATACCCTGGCAGATCCTGCCATAGGTGTCCGTGGTTTGTGGAAATAGCTGTGGCTTTCAGTGCGACTGACTTAGCAGGTGCACTTACCATATGTCAGAGCCCTGTAACTCATCAGAGATATGTGCAAAAATTAGCGATAAAGCAATGCTAAGGCTGTAGTTCAATACCCCCGCAGTGACTATAGTTGAGATTTAATCCTCTACTGTGCTGTGCTTAACTGTCCCTGCTGTACCAAAGCATCTGAATGTGTGTTTAACTTCAAGCCTGTCTTCAGTCCTAAAGAAGTCGGTGCAAAAATCGGGCCTTAAATATCCTGGACAATAAACATTAGGCGTTGGGAAGGAAATAGTATGTTCACAGCCAGGTCTTTTGTTGCAGTGTGCTCCGCCACCTCGTCCACCCTATGTACTGCCCCTGCTTTTTATATCCCGTCTGGGCACAAAGACATCTGTCCCGCTGTGCGGAGCAGCATCTAAAGATGATGATGGAGTCCTTGCCCTGAAATACTTTAGGCTAAAGAAGACTTGAACTTGCAGCTCACCCCCTTTTCAATTCTGTTGGCTGAACTGGCTGCATGCGCCACACCTGACCCTTGCAGCCTTATCCTCCCTTCTAACTTCAGGGGCTTTTGGGTACTGCTTTTCATGTCCTCTGCCATAGGAGCTGAGCAGCACAGCCTTTTTCTCCTCCTCTTCCCATGCTTTCCATTCCACAGTTCTGTTTTCTGGACTCTGACGTCTCATTCCTTCTTCTGTTCCACGCCATCCCCTGTCGAGGACCCTCCATGTGCCTCTGCCTTCCCCAACTACTATTGTTTCTGCTCGTTCTGCTTTGGAGACAACCCCTGGGAGTGCCCAGAGTTTGTTTTACAGGAAGATGGGCAAAGACGCGATGGCAGTCTCGTTACGCCGGTTATATCAAGTGCTTCTTTGATGTGCAGGCCAGTGATAGGGTGGTTGTCACTGTGGCTCTGCTTACTAAGGTGTTTGCAGGGTTACCGTGTCTCCCCGACTTAAACTACTTCAGGCTTTTTCTTTTTCTTTCCTGAGTTTTCTGTAAAATCAAATTGATTCTTCTCTGCCATGCTTAGAACATTCCCAGAAAATGTGGGGTTTCGTCAGGTGCAGGATATGAAATTTCTACTTTACATCTGAACAGAGATGTGCAGTGAAAGTAAGCATAAGACCTCGCAAGTTCTGCAATACAAATGGAGCAGTAATGTGACTGGTGACAAGGGTAAGGACCATTTGTTTCAGTCTGTCACTTAATTTCCTTTCAGAGCTCTCCTGGAGTATCCAGAGGGGAAAAAAGGAGGAAATCCAAGTGAAACCAGTTTTACTGCTCCTTAGCAAAGTCTGTAAAACCTGCTGAGTTTGTCGGTAAGATGATTGTGATATGCAGAAAGGTAGAAACTTCAAGTTGAAGGTGGTGAGATAAGGCTTGGTTTTATCCTCTTGCTGCTGGGAGACCTAATGCTGAGGCCAGGAAGTTTGTCCACTTAAGTTCAAGGGGTTTTGTGTTCAGCCTCTAATTCATAACTGACTGAACCAATTAAAAGAGTCTTTTTAAACAAACCAGCCAAAAAAGACCATGCCACTGGAGTCCAATACCAGCTATTTTAATCCGAGTTTGAACCAATAAAAACGGCAAGCAAAAAGAAGTAGTGGGAATGAAAACCACGGGCCTCACTGCTACCTCAAGCAGACATTTCAGAGGACTTTGGTAACTCTGAGCAGGAGATGCTCGATGTGAAGTGAACTGAATGGGTGCTGAGTTTCCATCACGGGGAACAATAGTGTTTTCAAAAGGCGGCTCTTAGTTATTTGGTAATTTTTCAGCCTAGATGACATGGACGGCCGGGGTGCATTGTTAAAAGCCTGTGCAATTATGGATGCTAAAAATGCTTTGGTCAGATCATTGTCCTCTTAATTAAACATGCATGATGGCAATCAATGAGTAATGATACTGTGTAAAAGCCAACAGAAAGACTATTAGGGCTTTTTAATTTGCTGTTTGCATGTGTGTGTGTGGGGGGAAGGGTGTTAGGGTGATATCTCATTAAGGAAAATGGTGTCCTATTATTTAAGCCATTTTACCAGGTCATCTCTGTTTGATGTTAATTGCACTTGGCATAAATGATAAAAGCAGTATTGTGCTGTTAGATGATTAATTAATTTATCAGTTCTAAGATAATTTGTAGGCTTTATTTCCTTTTTCAGTTTAATGGGAGAGCAGAGGATATATTTTCTCCCCAGGTTACCAAAGTTCATGTTCCTCCTTAGCCTCTGATGACAGGTAAACCTTGAAATCAAAATGTTTTTCAAAATTAGTGTTCTCAGTGCTTCTGCCTCTGTTCCAAGCTATGTAATTTCATTTCTAATTGTCAAACACATCTCAGGAATATTTGATTCACAAAGACTTGGGATCAGAACAAAATTTCATCTTTGCATCCACAAAATATTTGATGTAATTCTCACTCGAAAAGGCTTTTCGAAAGGTGGAGCTCTTCCTCCTGTTCCGAGCTGCAGGACTCTCAGCACCTGTGGTACGGGGTCATTTCTGTTTCTGCCCAGAAACGGGGAGGAGATGTGGCTGCCATCTCGGGACGGGGGGGCGGAGGAGGGAAGGACCCAAGCACTGGCAGGTTTTGCGGGGGAACGGGTGCCAGTCTGGGTGCAGGGAACCCCCCTTGGCAGGAGCAGGGCCTGCTGCCTGGGAGCGAGAGCTGGTCACTGCTGACGTCCAGTGACAATGGTGTTAGTGGGGTGTCTCTAATCCAGCGTCACCGAAGCCGTTGGGAAACATGCCGTAAGACATCCGTGGGTGCTGGAGCCAGCCTTCGGTCTGTGCTGCCAGGTGCAGCCTGCGCCCGTTGGCAGCTTCCACGTCGACACCGTGAGCCTCCCAGGCCGTCCGGCTGCGAGGAGCCCCGCGGCGGGCGGGTGCGGGTGGCTAGGCGTCACTTCTGCGCCCATCGGCAGAGATGGTTATCTGAAACCTGGCTTTGTGCAGTCTCTCTGTGTCTTTAAGGTGCATTTTGGGGGGGGGGGGGGGACCTAAAAAACCTAAAATGCACACGTGAGTTCCCACAATTGTGTGTTACGGTGCACAGAAATGAATGAGAAGTATTTAGGTTTTTTTGACTCTTCCGGTAAGTTTTTGCTAGTAAAGTGAGATTGTATCCAAGTAATGAGCACAATTAACCTGACAGCATGTGTAACGTTCCAGCTGTGGCCTGAAAACGCCTGGGCTGTGCTATTTCTTATCTCCTGCCGTAAAAAGGAAGACCTCCGTAGGATTCTTCTGATATTTAAATACTGCAGGGAAAAAGAGCAAGTGAAACAGAACATGAAAACGTTTGTGGATAAAATCTTGTGAATGTGATGGAGTGACTAGTGTGTGTATTCAGTAACTGGTCATTCGAAAACTATTGCTTATGGGTTAGTGATCTCATAAACTGAGAAAATGGGAACATAATTTGTAAAATGACCAGCCAGTCAACTACTGAATGTCAAAGGGTCAAATTGGACCTCCACCTCCTCTATAATTTGCTAGCCAATGCATATGAAATGTTAGAATATAGCCTCTCTTGTAGCATTGATTTTGAGTGAGAGATGCAAATGGTACATCAATCAATTCTTCTGTCAAGAAGAGCGAAAAATCTTACAAGGGCAAATTTTGCCCGCTTGAGTGGTAAAGAGCTGTGGAGGCTGGGCTTTGCCCACAAGACCAGAATGGTGAATTCTGAGCTCTGATCCACGCTCTGTTCGTATTTCCATGCCCCAGGGATCGTCATTTATCAGAGAAGCATACTGAACAGATTTAGGCAAGGCACAAGAATCTCTCTCGCTGTCTTATAGGAGCTGTGTATCGATTAATTATTTAGTGGACTGTGTACAGTGGAGTAGCTCTGCTGATTTCCACGATGCTTTGCTGCCTTTACTTCCTGAGGACGTGACCTAAAGTTCTTACAGTGTTTTGAAAATATGAAGTTTGAGATGTCAAAGTAACTTTTTATTTTCCTTATGACCTCTGGATAGTGTCCTGTTATTGTGATTTTTCTTTAGCCAGGTATTTGAAGGAAGAAAGATTTACTTGGATGGGGGAATGGGAGAGAAGAGAACCCCTGGGGTACTGGTAGGAGGACTCAGAAGGCAAATATAGGCCAGAAGCTGGAAGAGATGTGTGGCTTTGTGGAGTCTGCTGTGAGCTCCTTGGGTTCCGGGCTACAGATTGTAGATGTTTTCTGATTCGGTGACTGAAAAAGTGTATTTTTCAAGATGAACACACTGCCAGAAATCTAGAAGTGATGAATTGTCTTGGAGCTGGGGGTCTGAGAGCCACAGCAGCTTAACTGGAAAGGTTGCAGATCTCTTGATGTTTCTCTGTCCTGGACCTGTGAAAAGCAGTTTGTGGAAACTGTGCGACTGACAAAACAGCACAAATTTCAGTCAGTAGCTTCTGGTATCTGGACAATTTTGGAAATAGTATTTTTTGAAGCAACAGAGTATCTATTAGATGTTTCTTGAAGGAGGAAAATGGTCAGTTTGGCCTGGAAGGGGAGTTAAACAAACTTTGCAATGTCAGTATTACAGGTAAACTGAAATTCTAATTTTTGACCAGATCTACTTTGCATCTTAGATTTTTTTTTTTTTTTTTCCCCCACAGCAAAGACTGCCTTTCAGGGAATTATGAGAAGTACTCAGAAAAATCCGGTAATATTCTTGGATGGGAGATTCTTAATGACAACAAAGTAGGAGAAATACTTCCTTTTCATGCTTGTTTCTAGAACATTTTTCCATTTTCCATGCTGATCAGGACTGTAGTTGGTCATAAAAGGAATGTTCCCTTTTTTAATGCGATATAACCCTTTTCTTATTTCTTTGCTTTTCATTCTATAGCAAGTGTAGATCAATTTTTCAAGGGAGAAACATCCTTTTTAAAGCAAGTGCTAGAAAGTTTCATTTTGAGAAAGTTGAAATGGTTTAACTTTTTTGGCAAATTTGCTATTATTCACAAAATATTTAAGCAGTTTAAATCACAACTTATCCATAGTAGCAAAACTACTTTGGGGGATTCAGTCTGCACCTCCTCCGTAGCTAGAGAGGGGACTTCTTCCTTTGGAAGGTTTCTCAAGTACTTACATGCTACCAACTGCTCGGGAGTGATATGCCTGCCTACGGCAACTTCAGATTTAGCTCAGAAATCTGCACTAAACATTTTACACTTCTTCAAGGGAAAATGAAACCATGTGTAAAACCAGTTGAAGAACAAGAAGAAAATCTTCTGGAACAGGTAACTGATAGATATTTGAAGGGATGTTATGGGTGTCGTTAGCTAAAATGCTTGAGATTCAGTATTGAAATAAATATGGTTTGTTAGAAGAATAGAAAGCAAGGGCTCAGTCAAGGAGAGTGTTAGAGTATAACAGTAAAATGAAAAGCAGGATCAAATGGGATAGTGGAAGTCTCGAAGTATTAAATTAATTTCTTAATGGATTTACAAAAAAAATATACTAACAACATACTGGCTGTCATCTGCTATTTACACATTATCATATGTGACTTCAAAGTCGGTAAGGCAGAGGGTTTATGTAAACTAAGGAGACTCAAACCCAGCAATCTCTGGAACCAGATGGCATTAATCCTCAATTCTCATGCAAGGCCATAACACCTTTATGAGCCCATGCCAAGCACTGTGTTACATGAAGTGGCAATATTTCTTGGATATGCGCTGCTTCCATGCACGTATCATCTAGAAATTGGCTGTCTGGAAAAGAGCAAATGCAATAGGAACAGTAAGCTTGTGATAAAACAAATCAGGAAAAGAGCAGGTCACCTCCTTAAATTGCATTACATACATTTCTGCATGATGGATTGGTGAAAAAACAAGAAGTGGCAGGGGCTACAGGGGAGTGGGAGAGGAAGAGTGTGAGAGAGAGAAACTTCCTGGGGATTAATAGAGACAAGAAGCGAAAGAAAACAAAGCCAAAAAGGTGCAGGAGATGGTGAGATAAGAAAGGCAGCACGGGGGAAAAAAATCACACAAGCCAGGGACTTTTCTTGGATTTAAAACAGTGCTTAAAGCCATGGATTATGTAAATGTTCTACAGTAAGCAAGCGACTTTGGACCAGCTAAAACATTTGTTGATGACAAACCTGGAAGGCACAACGGAAAGATGGCATGCCAAAAGCAAAATACCGAAAGTCTTAGTTCTGCAATATAAACTGATTGGATTACATTGGCATAAAGTGAATGAAATCTCGTCAAACAAATATAAAATAATGTACACTGACTGCAGAAAACTATGTGCGACTCTGTGGAGATAGATGAGTTAGAATAGGCAAGTATGGGAAAGCATTCCTGTGCTAATTCTCAGCATCAGCCCTGAACGGGGGCAACACAAAGAGCAACAAGATGAAGGAGCTGGAGGTCCCGTGCTGCAACACACACGGGCTGTCAGAGCAAAAGAGGAAGGGTGTCAGCACTGCCTCCTGCAATATCCCTGCCGAGGTTGGTCCTGCTAGGGTTTTCTCTATGGAGCTGAAGAGATGCAGCATGTGAGAAGTCAAAGCAAAAGCTGGTACTAAGATTTAATATAAGCAGCTATACAAGCCAGTTGAAAAAGCATAGGCAGCTTTGCTGTTGTACAGACATGCCATTTTTTGTATGTATAGATTGCTTTTCCATTCTCGCTGATATGGAGAATTGTTAAAGTGAGAAATGCAAAAACAAGGCATATAACAAATACCAGGGGAAGCTGACTGCTATTAACTCTGTTTGGGGGAGATTTCCACAGGGCTTGCCAGGGAGAGGTCTGCCTCCAGATCCTAGGGTTTTCAAATTTAAGTCTTGTCTGCAACAAGTTACAAAGCATCTAGGGCAAATGAAGTTGTGGGACAGCATTCCCAGGGATGGATAAATTGAAGCGGGTATGTCTGTGCTGCCATTTTGTGATGGTTCCTGCTTCAACATTGGATCTTGGTTGTCCACACCTTAAATGTGCTCCTTTGCTCCTGCTTTCTAGCAAGGACAGATCCACAGCTCAAAGGTGTTTTTCTCCGTGAGTTCCTCACTACAGGCCACGAGAATGCCTGTGCAGTTCATGTCCCTCTGTCCTCTGCAAATCCCAGTGTTTCCTGGCATCCTGAATTCCCTGGAGCCCCCATGCCTTGTGAGAAATAGGCAGCACAGTAGAAAGGCCCAAGCCTTGCAAGCTATTCATGTCAATGCTGGGCCTTTAGCCTTGCTGAGTGTTTTGGTGTTACACCTTTCTGTTCCTTTTCCCTCTTGCGATTCCTTCTCTGAGAAGGAATGAGGAGAAAAGGAGGCTGTTTGGCGCTTAATCTCAGCGGCCCAGAGGAGCAACTTGGAGAAGGCTGCCATGTGGCACACCAAAACCATTGGCTTTTAGATTTTTTTTAATTATTATTTTTAAAAGGACTTCTTTATACCATCGAGCAGCTTCGCGCCTTGGGAAATGTCTGGACTTCCTGCACTGGAATTGATTTATGGGAAGCCACCTTGAGAGGGAGATCTTAAGACATCAATAAACTATTCTGTATTCACTGTGGTCGTCCCAGATGCCAGTCCTGATGAGTTAGTGCTAGTCTCTAAATCTTGACCCAAACCTTCTTGACTCAGGAGATAGAGATGTCTCCAGAGTCCACTTTATTCTTTCCGAGCTACAAGCAGCAGTTTCTCTTTATCGTTCTCCACCCATAGTATGGCAGTCCATAGAGACATCCGTATTTAGGCAATGTGAAAAAGCCGCTGCCACAGATGTAGCAAATAGATGGTTTCAGAAGGAGAGTGAAGCAGCAAGTTCAGAGAGCTTTTAGAGCAAAACTCTTGTGTTGTAGGCGCTAGGGTGGTACGTTGGTTGCACAGGGCAGACTACTGGAGAGTATATTGCTGTATGTGGTAGAGACACAGTGCAACGTGGATGCAAAGGCTTGCGGGGTAGCGATCAAGCCATCGAGTCTATCTGCATCAGGGATTTGGACAATACGCGATAGATGGCATTTCAGAGTGTAGCGACCCTCAACAAATAACAAACGCTTCAGCAACAGCAGGCTCAAGCCATGGGTTTGATTTACAGCATTAAACAATGTTATAGCATAGACATAGCCCGATGGTTTCTGACTCTCTTTTGTCAGATGTATCCCATGATACATTTTTCCATGAAAAGGAAAGGTAGAAACTATAGGAAAAACAGCATAGAAAGAAGTTTGTTAGAAAGACATGGGGGCCATAGTTCTGGATCTCTTCACCATTCATTTTCCCTGTCCTATCGCATGTTTTGGTGGACTGAAAATGGAAGAGAGCAGGGATAGAAGGCTGTCCTCTTTTTAGACTGCTGATTGAAGGCAAGAAAATGCTGGAAATTTGCCCTTAAGAGATGGCCAGATTTCAGCACTGGAAATATCAGTTTGCACAAAAGTATGTTGATATTGTGCGATATTAAATTTACAGAATCCATCGTTCTTGGGAGAGGTACATTTCTTACATGTGCACCTCTGTTCTAGCTTCTGGCTTCTATTAGCAGGCGTGATAATGAATGCAGAGCTCAGGTCTTCTAAACTGCGGGCAGAATAACTATATACTCACTCTCTGAGAGTTTAACTCAGAGTTTTATCTGCTAACTAATTTGTATTAATGTTGCATTCAAACCCAGAGTGAGCAAACTAGGAGTGCAACCCCTTATTTTTATGCATGTCCAGAAACAGAGAAGTAGAGAATGGTCTTCATACAAATAAGAAAATAAAGAGATTGCCACAGTGAGAAAATGCCGCAGGAACTGGAATGGCTGTGTCATTGAAGCTAGCATTGATCTAACCCTTTTTATTTTTTTCTAAAGCACTAACTGAAAGTGAGTTGCAAAAGAAAATCAATTCTCAGAATCATTAGGGTTGGAAGGAACCTCTCCTGGGTCACACAGTCCATCACTCCTATGATTGTTCCTAAACCAGCTCTAACAACTGGGTATCTACTTGCATCTTTTTCGGTGGCTCCACATTTTTCTTTAGCTGGTTCCAACAGTAATCCTAAAACATATATTCCTTAAAAAAGAAGCATTGCAAAGCAAACCCTTGGGTGCATTTTAGCTGACAGATAATTTTCAAGGCTCATTTTCCTTTAAAAAGTTACAGCACTCAGATGTAGATGTGTATTTATCTCTGCAGGTGCCAGAAAAATTAGAAATATTACTGCCCCTTTTCTTGGCTGTGAGTGGGTCTCTCTCAGGCTCTTCTAATGTTCTGATTTGTGAAATAAATGTGTAAATGTCCAGTTTTCTTGAGAGAGTTAGATTATAAACCAGTGGCTATGGTCCTTGTCAAGGACAGGAAAACATTGCTTTCCAGTAAGAACTGTAAACTAATAAAACCAATACACACTAACACAAAATGGGCAGTTCTGGGAAGGTGGCCACTAGCCTGTTTTGCAGGATATCCAGTTTAATTCTTGTAGCAGATCCAGGTTAATTGTTGCATAATGGCACTCTGAGCCCCTGGGCTGCTTGGTCTCGTTGGCTGTGCGTCTCCAGCCTCGTCCCTCACCTTAGCGGTATTTCGTTTTCACTTGAGGGAGAGGTAGTCAGCAAATCACATAAAAATGCTTCTCTAGTGTGGAAGGAGAAGGTCCTTTATATGTTTGGGTGAGGTAAACCCATCTGTCCAGCCTTTCCCTTGCTTTGGTTGTATGGCATTCTTCTACCACAAGTACAACATATAACAGCATAACGTTACAGTAGTGTAACATAATAGTATAACTTCTACTGTTATTTTCCAAAGACCTCTTCTGAATATAGTCAGGATTATCATGTCCGCACAAGAGCTATTGACTTTTGGTTCATGGGTATCTCACTAGCAGTGAAGTCAGTTTACTTTCTCTTTTGCAAGTGGGGCTGTCTATGTTTTCGTATCTTATTACTTGTACAAAGAAAAGAGTCTATATAATCCAAAATGATGTTTTAATGGCCAGGTTGAAAGAGTTTAGTATAGACTTGGCTGAGAAGAAATTTCTTTTGGAGAAATGCTTCTTCCTGCCTGCTTATGGAGAACAGAGTAAACGTCAGTACTGCGTAACCTGCTGAGGCTGATGACTCCACGGGTTCCTTCAGAGTCCCCACATACTCTGAGTTACGGGAGACATGGCACACAGCTTTGGGGGTTTCCCGAGTTGCAGATAAGTGCCTATTAACTTTTCTAACAACAGTATGCTTGAATTATTCCCGTCCATCCATGCAGGAACTGCATCCTTATAAGTAGCCTTCCTTGTTGGGGAGCAGGTTAAAGAGAGCGGCCGGCTTGAACTTTTCCCAGCTTGGATGTCACCATTTTAGAGCGGTGAGATGGTGAACCCAGGGAGAGGCATCACGCTGTTTTAGGATTTTTGGGGGGGATGCCAGGCAGCACTGCACCCAGCACTGTGGATTTATCCCTTTTCTCACAGTTTACTTCCAGAGATAAAACATGAAATAATTCAGTAATAACCTAATGCTTTGCCCTAATCTGGCATCTCACACTTTTATGATTTAGAAAAGAGGCAGTTAAATTATAATATCAAGAAAACTGCAGCATAAAGCTTTACTTCGGTTGCATAATTTTGCAACAGCAATTACCTCAGCTACAAATTTAATTTAAAAACTCTTTGAAAGCACAGTCTGTGTTATCGCAGAATATACTTGAAATCAATGAAGGATGATTTCATTCCAGGACTGATGATACTATTTAATAGCCAGGAAAGGAACCTGCACACACACATCTTCTTACTTATTAATAAATTCTGCTGTAGCAATTACAAATCTTGACTTTCACAAATTCAATTACTCTTGGCAAAATATGAATTATAAACAATGTTTGCCAACTTAATGCCACTGCATTTTTGCACCTAGTTGGAAAATAGACGGGAATTCTTGAAAATGATCCTAATCATGATGCTATTAAGAAAGATGCAGAGAACATGTTCTGCTAAACATCACAGTGTCTGTCTACCATTATCTTATATTTTCCTTCATGATTCATGGTATCTTAGCAACCATATAAGCCTGATAACCTTTAATGGCTTTAAAAATGATGCACTTGGAAATCTATCACTTAAGGCCTGGTGCTCAAAGTAATGACACTCTTTTCTTTGATGGCAGATCTCAAGCCAAATAAATACACAAGGATTGGAGCAGCTTTCTTTGTCTGGATTTTCATATTTGTTTGGTTATTCAAACTGGCCATGCAAGGGAAAGGCTTCTGTAATCCATGCTGAATCTAAATGGATTTTGGATATGCGTGCATGCTTTAATTAACTCTATGAATTCAAAGGAATGTCAAAAGAGCATTGGGTTATTGACTGATAGAGAGCGGTGATTGTGTGTTGATGGCAGGGGATAAGATGAGTTTCCTATTAGGCTAAGTGAAAAATTACACATTCGTCATCCATGCATGGGAATCTGGCCATTGTCGGGTTTGCTGCAGTGTTTGACTGCTTGATTGCTCCTGAACAGTCCTGGGACATTCTGACGGAAGGTGTTCAACAGCAAGAGATAATGTATTAAGACTATGTTAATGCCCCTGTGGCATCAAGGGCACAGCCAGAAATGACTGGTGCACCAGCTAGTGACAGGCAAAGCGGCATGCTGTTGGTCAGCACAGGTAAACTTCTGCCAGTAGTCTGCTTGTTCTTAAAATGAAAGAAATTAGAGGAAATTAAGTTTGAAATCTCTGAGCCTCAGAAACAGAACATACTGTGTTTTAGAGTAGCTTTCTGTTTGCACAGTGAATATTATCCCAATAAAAAGTGCAGAATCAGAGGTATTTTAATGCTTCAAAATAGGGAACTCAATGTCAATGGCATTTGCGAACCACTACAGTCATAATTCTATTAGATGCTGACCAGATAATATTAACATTTAAGAATACAGGTAATCAGTATATGTTAATTTATGTACCCCATGTGTTTCGCACTGAAGCATTTTACTGGTCACTTGTAAAGACCATGCTATTGTAGCGAAAAACCTTTCAGAAACTTGTTCAGCAATTTAGGCTTTCAGGTTTTGAAAAAAATCTTTTATTTTTGTTGGTATTTACAGATTTTCTATGTCAAATGCCACCCTCTGCTTAACACCAGTGAATATTGTGGAAACCACTTTAACTTTGCACTTGAAGGGCTTAGCCTCTCTTTGCAAGGCATGTGTCAATAGTGTCTGTAGAAAAAGGCGGCGAGAGTGGTACCCACAGAAGCGCAGCGTGCTGTCCATCATGCTGTTCTGCGTACGTTCACTACTGGGAACGTACCCATCCTTATCTCTAACCTTTGGGAGTGCTTACATTTTGTAAATAAGATTATAAAAATGCTGATGAAGAGCTCGCTATCATAATTCCAAATTAAAGTGACACCTGCCACCATCCTGTTAGTAAAATCTGACATACATCCGTGTTACTGTCAGGTGCACGGGCAGATGATTGCATTACTGCGGGAGAAGGGAGGGCATCATTTTGCAGGAGCTCACAGTAGCTGTTTGCGCGCAGGCTTTTGCCTCGTAGTGAGTGTGAAGTAAAAGCAAAGCACTGAAATGATTATTCTAGGAAAGGTGTGTGAACTACGTCACATCTACCCTGGGGACTGGGGTACCAGTATGCACGTGGAGATGATCTGTGGGTCACTAGCAGCCCATGGCACAGTGTGCTCTGGAGCTGCTGTGGGAGCCCTCATTCCATGAAAACTATGAAACTCAAAATTCAGTAATACATCACATGAAGCAAATTACTATGGGTTGCCTTTTACTTCACTGTTGCCTCCAAATGGTTGCCCAGTACCTTGACTGTTCCTGTCCCTGTCCGAGCTTGGCAGCGCGTTGCTGATGGATAGTGCCCTGTTCTTCCTTGGTGAGAAATTCGCAGGCCCTCTCCAAGGAGAAAGTGCTGGGAGTTCGAACCTAGGGCCAAAACCTGCCCCGTTACATGATCCCACTTAACGTGGTGTTTGCTTTCTGACGGGCTGGTGACAGCATCTCTCCTTTACGTTGAGGTCTGTGTGGATCGGAACTGAGTGATCCTTCCAAAAAACAGATTTTTGATAAAACTTTCAAAAAATTTCTCCCTCCTTTTGAAGAGCTGCAGAGTGGTCTTGGCAGTCCTACAGCCCTGTAAGTGGGTGTTGAGGTTTGACAGTGTCTCGGTTTTTACATGCAGTTTATAGTATCTCACTAAAATGCTTGGAATGGGCCAAAGCCAGGCCTTGAGTCAGCCCTTTGCATCTGGACTTCTCGAGTTCCTGCAGTTTTGTGAGAAAACTACTGCTTTCTTCTCAGAAACTCTGTTGGCAAAAATACCTTTGTTGAGCAGTTATGTACTGACAACCAGCGAATTTTGAGAAACTTTGTTTCTGGATTGCACTTGAAAGGTGGCTAATCTTGCATGTGATTCCTGGAATATTTCAGCTACCGTGCACTTACATAAAAGTTTGGAGACTATGTTACAAGGTGCCTTTTAAAACAACAAAAGCCAGACATACTGTCAAAAATTCATCAGCAATTCCTCCTGTGTAATGTAGTTTTCTAGAGACAAGGGAAAAAATGTCAAAACCAAATAAAGAATACTTACATTACAACAGCTATTCAAGATCCAATTTAGCCTTTCTTATAAGTTCCCCTTCCAGTAAACCACTCTTCTCATGTTTTCTTCCAGTAAATGAGATGTGCATAATCCAGTCTTATTAGAGAATTGATCCCTTTAAAGAATAACTACTTTCGAATGCTAGGGGAGAAGAAGAAACCAATTGTACCAATTTCATGATATATTGGCTCACATTCATAGCTTTCCCAGGCTGAGTTTCTGCAGGAGGACCATAGCGTTTGTAAGAATGCAAATACTGCGTCGCAATGGTCTACATTAGATTAATCAATACATTCTTCTTTCTGCACACTGGATACAAATACCTGACTTAAAAGCTACAGCTCTACTATTTTTCATTTCTAAATAGATCATTTGGGGTGATTTTCCTCTTTCTTATGCTGACATATATTTGGAGTGACTTCCTTCAAGCAAATAGTATTGTGCCAGCAATTATTATACCGGCAGGAGGAAAAACAAAGCAGAGATTGAGTTATGTGATGCATTGTATTCAAATATTATATAATTGTCTGTATATGGTGTGACTGAAATGTAGATTAGAGACTCTATAGAAATATATATTAAAAAAAAAAAAAAGTGAGTATTTCTGCAACAAATCTTCTCTTGGTGTAGGTAGATGAAGCACTCCTGATTTCAACAGCCCCCGAGCTCTGACCTGAGGTTTTTATTTCTAATGCGTTTTGGGCTTGATGCCCTTGCTTGGTTTGGTCACCTGTTACACACGTTCCTCGCAGGCTGGGGATTTTCTGGTCGGTGCAAGGCCAGGCTTAGGCAGGGCAGCCAACGTGCTGCCAACTGGTGCCCTCTACCTAAGAGCAGGAGGGAAGGCACGGTTCCTGTATGATACTGTCCATCGCCGTCTCGCCTGGGGTTAAGAGGGCAGGTACAGGCCAAGTCATATAACTCTGGAAAACTAATGTATTTGTGGGAATCTCTAAGCGTTAGGGTAGAGTTTAGCATGAACAGCGTGGTGCAAAGTGCCCAGGGGCGGGAGGAGCAGGGAGAGGAGTTAAGGATGTCTTCTGAGGCGCTTTGGGAATCTGACAGCGTTTTTGGTTGGTATCTAAAACATTTGCACCAGTGAGCTCTTTAATTTCATTTACATTAGGAATGGGTGTTTTGACGTTAAAGAACCGAAAACGTAGCAGTGACTTTACGGCTTTGTGCAAAGAGCTTCAGTGCTTGCAAGAACAAGAGAAACAGGGTTTCCCGGGACGAGAAGGCCTCTCTCTTCTAAGGCCGGCTGATGTTGTAGGGACTAAGGTGACTGAAGTGCCCTCCTGGCTCTTGCGGGGAATGGGGCAGGCGAGAGCCGGGGCAGCGAGGTGGCATGGGCTGCGGGGCGGGCGGGGGGACAGCCCCAGTGGCTCCTCAGGAGCCCTGGAGCCTTATTGTCACTGCTGCAAAGCTTCCCGGCTCCTTGCCGAGGAGACTGGTATTTACAGAGATGCCTAGAAGTGGCTGTTACTAATACGAGTGGCTTCTGCCCCATCCAGCCGTCTGCTAGAGCTACTGAGGGCAGAGCGTTTTCCTCCTTGCGTCAGGTGCTGCAGGCTCAGGACCGTGCTCACGTAAGCTGTGCCTCAGGGAGCTCCGTGGTCTTTAATGAAAAACAGATAACGGAAGCAGCAACAACAGAAATGGTGAAAGTTCTTCGCAAAACATGTCTTTCGTCTATACCTCTGCTGGGCTAGATGTATGCTTTTACTCTGACCTTACCCTTTTTCTTCTTTTTGGTTAAGTGACAGCACAAAGCACTGCAGAGAAACTCTTCTAATTAAACCAGGTTGATTTATGGAATTGAGGACAATGGGAGGAAGCTGTCCTTGATGATTAAAATACTAGCTGAATGATGACACATGTTAATTTAAGAGATCCATTACTGAGCCCTTTCCGGGATATGATATCGTCTGCGCTTTTGGTAACTGTTGTTTGTTCGATGGGTTGTTTTTTTTCTCATCTTTGGAAATTACGCTGGCTGAATATCTCAGCCTTAGCAAAGATCAGATCAAGCTTTCCAGATGATTGAGTAAGTTACCTGATTTGTCAACAGTTTCTCTTTTTATTTCTTTTTCCTGAAGGAAAAAGACCTTTCTGCCTGGTGATTTGTGATTCTCTAGCAATTCACTTCTTTATTGAGTAGGAAGAAGAAATATAATGAAAAATATTGGAATTTTTTTTTTCTTGTTGTCAAAATGTTTTCTGGTGTTGCATCCATGGTTTCAAGTTTTTTGCAGGCCGCTCTTGGTCCATCCTAAATGTCTTCTGTGGTGGAAGCCCTGGCTTCCCACTGCCTGCCTGACTGGAGCCAAGTGGCTCCACCACTTTTTGAATCCTGTTCTGGACTGGTGTCCTCATTCCCAACACAGGCCTTCAATTTTGGTACCTATGTGAGTTTATAGTGACATGAAAAAAGCATCTTGAAACCATCCTAATATATAAAACACTGTCCTTAAGCTACCAAGCGAGTAAAGGAATGGGGTCAAAGCCTAGTCTTACACTTCCATGTCTCTTGCCGGCCTCTGTAAATTTGCCTTGATTATAGGTACTCTGTCTTGGGCAGGAAAAGCAAAGCCTTGCCCCAGCGTGCTTCCTCTCTCTCAGTGGGACTCTCTGCTGACCTCTTGGCTACTCCTGACTCACCCTGACTAACCTGGAGCCTTTCGCCTCCCTTTTTCTCTATTTTCTAGCATCTCTGAGATTTAAGATTTTCATCCTGAGCATAGCTTGGAAGTTGTGCAGGGTTTATTTCCCATCTGACATGGCCCTTCCTCCCACCCTTCACCTTTCCATTATTTCCTGAGAGCACCTTATTTTTGGCCTTGCTCTCTAGGCTGTGACTTCCCTGCTTAGCAGCTTCCCCACGTTTAGCTCCTGGTGTTCAGGCAGGTTAATGTCAAAGGGATATCCTGAAGGGCAAATGGTAGTTATAACACCATGTCCGACTCCCTCATTCTCCACTGCAAATAGTATGCATACGTGTGTGTGTACACATATATATATACACACACACGCACATACAATACAACCAAGGTACAAAGCGTTTTTAACACTTTCAGTGCAAGCACCCTTTTTTAAAGATTATAGCCTCTTTCATAGTTATGTCGTGTATTTATATCACACATATAACCTATCCGTTACATAGTCTGCACTTTAAAAATATTGTTCCTTCAAATGGCTTATCCCAAATCAAAGATGGGAACAAAGTGACTATAGGGGGATAAAAGGAGAAAACTATGGGGAAATAGGAGGCAAGGGAACTGTTGAAGGAGATGAGGTTCTGGCGTTAAAATTGCCTTGATGCATTTAGTGCACTTATAAACATGCTGCAGCTGAATAGGAATATTTTTATGTGTAACCTGAAAGTTATATTCATGAAAATACAGAAAATGTACAGTGTTAGTATGCTGTATAAGTCAGTATGGGCACAAACTGGAGTTCAGCAGGAAAATTCAGTATTAAGGATCAAATTCTAAATTAAAAAGGCAAATAACTGTCTAGCACAAATGCAAGAGTGATGAATACCTTCCAGAAAATTTCATTCATCTCTAATGTAAAAGAGAGTCTTACATCACATTTGTCAACAGCAGGTCAATAAACATTTATACTACAGGAGACACAAAGTGGATTTAAGCTCAATGTTTTAAATAATGGCAGTTTTTTATGGATATGGGTGAAGTTGCCTTGTTGCTCTCATGGATCTCTGCTACATTAAAGTTTCTGCTCAGCCCTTGAAAACTCCTGTGTGTGAACAAAACTTAGACTTTTCATGAAATATAGACACTTCATGTTCTAAGTGCTGATGTTTTTGTTGCAGGTGCTTCCCAAGCTATAGTCACGTTTCTGGCCGATAAGTTGCTTTAGGAAATTCTTGCTCTTCCTCCTTCATTCCTGCCCTTTGCTGAAGGTTGTTACCCCACCTGTTCTGCTGTTGCAAAAGTTTGCAGGTCCATTGAAATGATCTGGATTAAAAAAGCTCACAGTTTTATTATTACTACTATTTCTTTTTATCCCAGGGCATTTACTGATGGTAGCTTGGTAACTTCTTTCCAAGGTTATCCTTGGAAATGTCCACAGGACATTTGTGTTTTTCCTCATATTTGCTCATATTTCCTCATATTTGTGGTCAGCTGTGACACGTTACTGTACATGAAATCTCCTGAAATGTCACCTGCAGTGCGAGGCAGAGACCGCCTGAACCAACGGCGGGGAGTGTGCTCGGCTCCCTGTGAAACAGCGATACTTGTCATGCCAAGCGGTGGCATCCCTGTGGGTGGAAAATGCATATACACCTGCGTGCAAAGGTGTAAAAGGGGAAATTTGCTGAACTAGCCTTGGAGTCAGTACCCTCGGTGGGGTATCCCCAAATAGCACAGGCTTTTGCTGCAGGGAATCAGCGGCAGCCTGGGAACTGATAATGGAGCTGAGTTCGGCAAGCGGCGCTAGTCCCTTCATGAATTTCCCAGCTAGGTTGCTGCTTCATTGGCAGATTGCAGATGCTGGAGGATGCCTCTCCGCGCGTAGAAGAAACCTGGACGCCTTGACTCAGGCGCGTGCTCCTTGCTTCTCCGTTGGCTTATTCAGGAACTCCAGAGGAACAGCACTTAGGTTACACTACTACTAATTTGGATGAAATCCATTGATGACCCCAGAAATTTCTGGATACACTGTTTTCTCATCATTTGGAAGGCCTTTCGTTGCTGCTCAGCATAAGCAGTATACATTAGTTATGCTGCAGTTGTGATGCTGGTAGAAACTCTTCTGGTCTCTCTGGCTAGGTTGTTTCTGATACTTGCTCTCTGTGGATTTAGTCAGACCCATCGCACTCTCCTCTTAGCAATTGGCCCAGATTTGGGAGGGATTTTGGGCACTATCCTACATTGGCTTCTTCGGGACAGAGAAGTATGGTTCTGCCACAGCTGGGGGGCAAAAGGAGAGATGAGATTAAAGTGCTGTAATCGACGCTACTTCCTCACAGCGGCAGCGACCTCGCTGCAGAAGTCTCCGCTTGCCTTTACGGAAGGCGATGGCTGGGGATGGCGTTAGCAGAAGGTGCTAAATGAAACGGTGCCCGCTGCCGGGGAGGAGAGCACGCTTCCCCAACGACATTGCTTTCCTTCCGTGCCGTTTTCAAAGTTATATTGCCGGAGTGAATCCGAAACGCTTGACTGTGCTCTTCCTGGTGTTCGTCGCTGCGGGAAGCGGCTCCGGGCTGGCGAGCCCGGACATCGGCGTGACTGCTGGCAGCTGGGCAGGACCTCAGCACCATCCAGCGTACGGCTCTGCTGTTACGGAGGCTTGCTAAGTCACTCCTGAGGATCCCGCGAGCGCATGGAGAAAAATCACCTGGCTTCAGCGTTACCTTTGTTCTGAGAGTGCCTCCTCCTGCTGCAGCCTCCGCGTCCTGGAGCTCCACTGTGGCCTGCTGGGTCACCAAAGCCCTTGGAAGTTTGCCTAAACCGCACCGCTAGGCCCAGCCCAGCGGCTTTGGCAAAGGTAGTGACACGTTTTATTCTTCACTCTTATTTTCAGGAATTTCCCCCCTGCTTTTTATTCTCACTGAATATACTTTTTAAAGAAACGATGCAATTTAAAGCACAGCATTTAATTTCCCATCTACTCAGTCCTCAGACAATGGTATTTTTCAGTGCTGTTACTATGTGAATGGTTACCAAGTGAATAGCTGCTATCATCCATAGTCACAGGGAGAAATTACTTTAGCTTAGTACGCTAATAGATAGTGGGTCTTATTAGTTGGGCTTATTAATTGGTTTGGTATCTTATTTAATTAAATTGGTGTGCTAGTGAGTGGAAGAATAAATCCTTATTAGGCCAATGGGTTCCTTATTATATGTTATATGTCAGTACTTTTCATGTTCAGGAAACTTTAGAAGCAGTGACTGAGGCGCAAGCGTTGCTGTGAGGCTCCACACACACCATATTAGACATTTTATACAGTAAAAAAGAGAAGGTGGAACCAACACTGGGGATTTGGATTCAAATTGGGGAAATAACTGGCTTCCAATTTCCTAAATAAATAACATTTCTGAGTTGCATTTGATAATGAGGCCCTTAACTGCCACTCCAAAACCCTCATGTTTCCTGGGTTTAGTGTTTTATGTTAAGGGGAAACATAGTGGTCACGTCAGCACTGTGAGTTGTTCGGAAGCAGCTCGTGGTTCGCCAGCTTAAGTGTGTTTTGCCTGCAGGTTGTTTCTGAACAATATTGCGTTCCGGTGAAAATGTCACCACAGTTCCCCACCAATGGTAAGTTTTCATGGATAAAAACTGTTATGTATCTATCTGATCATACATGTTCCCTCTGTGAGTTAAGATGTCCCTAGCATCTGGAGTTATCTCATCCCTTATAGATTGGATTTGACGTGTTATTATATTCTTTCTTTTCTTTTTCTCTTCCCCTCCTTTAAAAAACAAAATGCAAAATGCACTGTTCTGCTGGAATGTAAGGCAAAAGCGTAAATCTCTGCTGCATGCATATAATTTGATTTTAAAAGGCTATCCGTGGTGCTGGCAAAACTTGAGTGAGCCAGGCTGCATTCAGGTGCAAAATTCCTACATTCAACGTATCAGAGGTGTTTGGATCAAGTCAGCCTTCACCTTTCCATGCCAGTTCCTGCTTTTTTTTCACGGGGAAAAGTTGCACCCCCGCCCCATTTTTTAAAACCGACCACAGTAAACAAATTTATTTTTTAAATGTAAAAATATTTTCCTCTTACTTCTTATTATAGCATTGATGTTTCTGTATTTTCCTCCTTTCATACTCAGCTCCCACGGGCCTCAGTGGAAGGTGTGCAAACAGAGAAGGGAGTCTCAAAGCTGAATCCCGCACGCAGATGGAAGAGGAGGACCTTCTCCTCCTCCTCTCCTCTGGATCCAGACAGCGGGGTCACTAAAGATGGTATTTAATAAACTGACATTTGGGAGTACCCTTTATTACAGGGACTGCACAAAGGTGGAACGTTCTTAGTGCTGAAAGGTTTGCAGCCTGGCCAAGGTCTTTGCTAACTGCCTGTCACTGGGTTGGGATGCAACTGCAAACACGGGAACTGGCTGAACTTCACCGAGTGAAAGCCCAACGAGGCAGACGTATTCTGGACGATTTCTTATAGTCAGCACTTGATTCCTGATTAAAATGAAGTGGCGAGATCCTAATGGATATGAAATTTTTGGTCTCTTTCACTCTCCGCCATTCACTTTATGGTGAAGTTTGAAAGAAATCTCATTTGTCAGTTTTCAAATCTGCAGCTTGCAGCTGTAGCAAAACATTTGGATAGAAAACCTGTTTTCTAAAATCTACTTAGGGTAAAATGGCCTTTTTTTATTGTTTACTTCCTGCGTTTAAAAGAACTTCTGTTAAAGCCCAGCTTCTGCACCTGCGTTCCTCCAGAAAACTGTCTCTTCAAATTTGCCAGACTGATTTGTCATTTTCTTATGTGCCAGAAGCAGTTGTATCTCTCATTGCACTACGGCGCTGACATAACGTAATGCCTCACGACAGATGCAGCTGCACATCGCCGCGCTTAGAAACCAGGGGAGAAGCAGAGGCCCCGATCTGGAGAAGGGCTGATAGCTCCAACGCGCAGCTTTTCCTCGCAGAACTTTGACAGGTGGTCTTGTTGGGCTATCCTTTTTTTTCAAGGGTGAAGAAGGGTCAAAGTCTGGAGAAGGCTGAGTTATGGGAATCTTTCTACTTTTCTTTTCCATCTGCACTCGTATCTACCTCGTATCTTGGCTTGCTATTGCGGAGGGTTGAACAGAAGGTCTCCTTGAAATCCACTTTGAGTGCCGACCAGAAGTGGGCTTTACCATTCATTCAGAGTCGCTGTCTCCCCTTACTAGCCTGATTTAATAAAATCAAAGAGCTCCTACTACAATTGCCAGATGAGACAGACAGAAAAATTACTCTGGATAAAAAGGGCCACATGTCATCCCAAATTCTCTCACTTTGTATTTTTGGGACTTGCACTCTTTTTCTTAAAAAAAAAAAAAATGGGTAAAGCGATACTTGTACTTTATGATCCAATCTGATCATAGAATAGAGGGGATGGAATTTCATCTAGCGATTTCAGGCCAAACAGTGTTCTTGGCCCGATACCAAAATAATTGTGGTTCAATGGGAGAACGTCTTTTACTAAAGCATTGGTATTCATTTAAAAACTCCATGTGATGGGCAATGTTACAATATCACTGTCCCTTTATAAGCTAGTCAGTGGGCAAATTCCCTTGTACTGAACAGTTCTTTAGTTTGGTTTGGCCTTAACAGATTTCCATTTACACTCTCTGGACCTAGTGTCTGTAAAGAGCTTATAGCAGAAGTTCCCTTTTAAGTTGTTATGAGCAAAATTCTGAATTACATGGACTGCGTTACCATTTACATTCCTGTTTTTCTGTCTTCTGCATTATGAGTTAAACGAGAAGCAAAAGATGTGTATCCTCCCAAATGCAGAAATGCATATGTCTCTGTCACCCTTTACAGGCTCCTAGCTCAACCCTAAAGTTCCTTTAAGTGACAGGCAGAATCCCCTCTTGTATGGGGGCTTGCTCTGCATCCGTGTCTTGCACACCACTGAACCTCTGCCAGGTAAATTAGGACTTTTCTTTTAAATGTTATACAGGAACTGATATAAGCTTTTCTGACCTGAACAATTCTCTGCAATCTGTTTTGCTTAAGCCCTCAGACCTTCATTCCCTGCCGAATAAGGGCCTCGTGGATTAGTCGTGGGCGGAGGAGGTCCAGGAGTGCAGGCCTAGCTGTATTTCTGGGAAGCAAGTGAAATTTTTCTTTGCAGTCAAGGTTGTAGTAGGTTTTAACTTCTGTTGGAAGTACTGCATTTGAACGCCGTATGGCATGGGCCTGCTGCTCTGTGGTAAAAGCTGGCACAGACGAAGGCTACAGGTAGTAACGGTGAACACTTGCAGGGGGCAAAAACAGGAACCGCCAGCTCTCCAGCTAATGGCACCAGGGTTGAGGGGTTCAGCACTGTCACGGCGAGATGGTTCTCAGAAAGGGGTTTTTTGGCCATTTGGTTGTTTATCCCAAGGCTAGCTTTTGGGGTAGCCTCGAAAGCACTCGTTGCCGTAGCAGATGAAGTGTTGCGTTTTAGGGCAAAAGCTTGTTAGGTTTTTCATAAAACATCTCCATGCCGTCACTGCTCCTGCTTGGCTCCGGCTGGTGCAGGCGAGGTTGGGGTGGCCCCGAGGGCAGCTCGCAGCACCCCAGGGCACCTCACAGCCGTTTCCCGCGGCTGCAGCACGTCCCTGGCCGAGCAGTGAAACGCAGAAGCAAGCAAAGGGCGAATAAGAGGCTGCTGGGATGAGTTGGGGCTGCCCGTCGCTGTGTGCGCCCTGAGCCAAGGCCACGTGCTCACGCTAGTGCAGCGCTGCGCCGCAGCTTCTGAAGACTGCTGAAAAGACAAGGAGCATATAGCTGGGTACGGTGCTGTGATAATGCAGTCGCGCAGTGTTGGATCAGAGCAAGTTCATGTCCCGCGGACCTGAAGCGTGAGCAGAGCTTGCTTGCAGCACACCGTGTAGACCGGAGCCAGTCACATGCTGAAACAACGTCCTGAAATAGCGATGGCGCTAATTTTCCATCTCAGCAAAAAACTGAATATGCTGCCTGAATATGTCAGCCTTCGTCTTGCAAAGAAGCTTGAAAAAATAAATAGGACTGTGAACCTTAAAAATCGACATGTTCGGACAGAGCTGGAACACGAGCCTAAGCTCTGGGGTGGCTGTTCACCCTGTTTCCCAAACGCGTTCATTGATAATGTTTCCAGCTTCAACAGCTGCTCCTGCGTGTGGCAAGGCACTGCTCAGAGCGAGCAGAGCTCGTCCCCATCCTTTCTGTTCCTGCGACTATCCTCTCACTTCAGCTTCTCTCTCGGTTTGTCTTAGTTCATCGTTCCACAATACATTAAGTAACTTTAATGGCTTGACATACTGGGGTTGAGTTACCTTTTGTCATTCCTCATCCTCATTAGGATATGTAATACCCCAGAAGGATAATTGTTGCTGTGTTTCCATTCCTTACGTTGTTGTCTTTGCCTAATTTATGTCCCTCCTGTTGCTGCAATAATATTCTTAGCTGGCTCCTAGCTTAGAAAACAATCTGTAATTGCTTTGATTTCATAGCACATAAAGGATACTAGTGTACTTGGAAAAAACCACAACAAAACCTGGTTCACTCCAAACACACACCTATTTACCTTCCAAGGGAGTTTTTTAGGCTTGCACAGGCTTGGAGGGAGACCTACAGAGCTGTTTGGCATGGCTAACGGAAAGCTCCGGCACTAACTAAAGGGTTACTTTAAGCTCAGCAACATATTATACATGGGTTTTATTATGTTGTGTTCTGCAACACACAGTTCTCTTATAGCTAAAAATTGTTTTGAGATTTGATGAGGGCTGAAGTAGCTTTCTGTTTTCCTGTAGAGCCTGAAGTTTGTATCAGAGAGAGAGAGAGAACTGAGAGCAAAACGCTTGTTTGTACCCTTCTGCCTGATGGATATGTCTGAGCTAGAGCTGCAGTAGCTTTACAAATAGCTATTTGCTTGGACTTTTTCCTTCATATTTCAGACATACATTTCTTCTTTTGCATTTGATTTTCTCGACCCGTTGTGTCACTGCATGAGAGAGAGGACAGTGTTTTTCCAAACTGTCTTGTAATGAATTGGTGGAAATGCTGCTCATCAGATCGATGGTCAGTCGCACACCTTCTCTCCCGTGCCCTCCTGGTGTGGTCCAGTCACTGTAAAGAATAAATTAGTATACTGAGTTCAGGGCCACTGACTCAATAAGTGCTTTAATGCCAGAGCAAATGGCAGTCTTGCCTTTCCTGCTGATGTTAGTGATTATTCTATTTACACTTAAATATACAGTGCTCTTATTGCTTCCAGAGAGCCTATTATGACTTACCTTTTACTTCTTAGGAAAAAAAAAAAGTCTTTAACTGTCAGCATTGTGTTTTTTCTCTTGGCCTTCCAAAATGTGCATGTGGCAAATCACGTGCTATAGAAATCGAGAGTGAGACTTGTGCAAAGTCAAATCTGGAGCCCCAGGATGCAGTCTAGCAAAATGCCGAGCACTCGAGCAGCACAGGTGCACAGAGAGGACAGGCCGGGACTCTAGCTTTCAAAATCTAGCTTTTTAATAATAACCTCATTTTTGTATTTCAGTACTGCTGGGGTAAATATTAGTCTGTACTCATGGGCTGGATAGCACAAAGAAACTTTTTGGAGGAGAAGTAATATGCACAGGCAAATTAATAGCTGTGACTTCTAACATGGGAGACAACTGTGAATAAACCACCGGTTGGGAGCAAATTTTTAGAAAAGTGTCAAAAGAGTGCACTAGTTTTACTTATGTAAAAGGGGAAGTGTCTGTCTTAAGACATCTGAAAGAGCCTCACTTGTCACCATTTTTAAATAAGCCCACTTTTATTTACGTGCGTGCTTGTTTGTCTGTAGGAACACGCACAACTCGGTGGTCTGCGCACACGGTTTTGGTAGTCTTATCGTCAGGCTGGAATAAAACAACCTGCTTCATCCTTTGCGATGGAGCCAACAGATAAAATACCACCTCTGTTACCTGGAAGGGTAGAAGCGGGCATCCTACCTGCTGAGGACAGCAGAGCAAATGGACTTTTAGGAGAAGGGACTCGTTGGGCAGTACGCTGCCCTGCGCGCTGGACCTCACTGAGGTTGAGCAGGGGCAGCACGGAAGAGGGGTGCACCGGTTGGTAATTTGGGTATTTGGCCACATCTTGATGCTTGGCCACGTGCTAAATGGAAAGTTTCTTGCCTTCTTTACCGATAGAGCGTGTGTGTCCGTCTCCAGCGAGCAGCGTGCATTATGTGTAAGGGCGGTGGGTAGCACTTGCAGGAGAAAAACCCAAGGCAAATCATTACAATTAGCTCAACAGGCCCAAGTGCAAAGTGGCGCTTGGAGGATATTAGGAGCCGTGAGCAACCTGCAGTTCAGGATTGCTGAATTTTCCTGCCCTGAGCGTTGGCCGCAGCTGCCGGGAGGGACGAGGAGCCCGTGGCGTGCCACCACACGCGATCAGCCAGGTCTTTCCTTGGGTAGCACTGCAAAGAGTGGGTAAGGGGGAGAGGCAGCGGCGAAAACACCTTGTCAGTACGGGAGGTCTGAAGTATATATGCGCTTAATGGGAGCTTCATCCCCCAAAACCCTCCCGGGCCTTGCGGGGTGGTGGCAAGTCCGCTGCTGTCACAGCTGCGAAGAAAAGGGCTTCGTCTGCGCTTTCATCCCAGCTTGGGGGTAAAAATTTACCTTGCAGGAGTACTTTCAAACCTTTGCTGTGTACGGCTGTGTTTGCAACCAAGTTTAACTTAAATTTCCAAGTCTAACCGTGCAAGTTGGCAGGACCCCTGTAGGGCTGCGGGCAGCTATTTGGGAAGCGAGCAGCTTACGAGGTTGTGCGCGAAGCAGCACTAACAAGACGCTGAGAAATAACAGTCTCGTAAGGGACAGGTCTCAGGTTGTACAGTGTATTGCACAGAGATTTAACACAGTTTATGCGTACTTGAAAATCATCACCTTTTTTCTTTTTTTTCTCCAGTCAGTGTTTTTCCTGATCTTGAAAATACCTTATGAGTGGCACACAGATAAAAACCTCAACATCAGTGTAATTGGAAAGAAAAATACACACGGAGGCCCTATTTTTCATCATATTTCATCCCCCTGACTTCACCACATTTGAGGTCTTGTGTGATTTCAGTGATAGGCATAGAGCATTAGCACAACAGATTTTTGAAAGAGATTAGATGAGACCTGGGCTGCCTTTATAGAGCATTTTTCTTTACTTTTCCCCCCTCTTCTTTTTTAAGATATCTTTTTATCAAGTGTGAATACTAACAATGTTGACATGGGGTGACAGTTTGACCAAAGAACCATAGCAACAGTAGCTGTTTTCCTTGTGATAACAGCTAAGCTAAAGGTTATGCGTATTGCTGCATCTCTCAATCTATGTGCTCCACAGCACATTGCTAGGCAAAAATAAGAATATAGAATGTTTTAGCCAAAATATCTATTTGTTTAGACCAGGCATGAGCTGCAGAATACTGGTTAAATGATAAAAGTGCATAATATTTCTCTGGTAATGCATTATTTCTCAAAAGCAATATTATAAAATCTATATTAAATAACATTCTGCTGCACAAATATTTAATTTGAAAACTTACTGAATAATATCTGCCTAAGCATGTTTGCTTATGAAAGGGAATAATAAAAGCCTGGATGCTTTAATGCTGCAAGGAAGGCACTTGTTTGTTTTTCTCTCTTCAGGAGCAATGGTGAACTAGTACAGTTGACCTAGGCAATATTTAGTGCTGACTTCAATGTTCAACATGTGTCCCCAAAGCTCAGATGACTTGAAGGACACAAACAAATAAATATCTTTGGACTGTGGGAGCTTCTGATTGTTCCCTACACAGAATAGTATGAGTTACATGTGTGACATAGATATTATTCTTTGTTTTTTTGTAGTTTATTTCCAAGGGCGATATTCATACTGAGCTGGATCTGTAATAATATTCATGGTAGTGCCTCACATCTGATAATCTATTTTTTGTTTTCCGTTCTTTGTTTATCAGGGTGATTATATTCAGAATTATTCACATTTTGATAAATGGGAAAGTCATCTTATCTCTCAGGCAGTAGGTTTTTGTATGTGAATGAACCTGCTCTAACAGTTACCACAGTGGCAGTGCTGGACTATTTTATAACTAAGGCTTATCAGTGCTACAAATAATATATAGTGATGATAATTCACTAAAGCAGGCTGAATTTTTGACTGGACAGACACATTGCGCTGTATTTTAGCTGAGTTTATGCTGATTAGATTTTGTCTTACAGGGTGACTAAGCCGCTGGGTTTCACTGCGTTGTATCAGCCAACCAGAGGGTTTTTGTGCTTTGGTGCAAAGCCCATCCCAGGAGGAAGGGTGGAAAAGAAAGTTTCAGATGCAGAGCATTTTTAAAATAATAGCTTAATTAAACAGTTCTGGAACCCTGTAGTTTTTGAAGGCTTTTGAGGGCAGATTTCTTTTCAGTTAGCATTATCCTCCCCTAAAGGAATAAAGGCAAGCGGTGGAGGGAAGGGAAGAAGGGTAGTAAATCCATGACAGCTCCCGGGTGGGTTTGTCCAGCGCTGAGTGAAGCTCAGTGCCTTGGATTTGCTCTTTGAATGAGTTCTGTTTTGGAGGAACTTGGATTTTAGAGTGACTTAGTCCTTGCTTTGGAAGGCTTGCACTTTTCTTACTAGGATCTTTTAGCTTTTCAGGTCACCAAATTGAATCCTAGTAATGTTGAGGAAAGGGAAAAAAAAACCCCAGCTTTTGGTTAGTCCTGAGTTGTGTGGGTAAAGGGAAAAGAGACTACGGCATGGCTCTGCCAGTGGCATACTGGTTTTGAGAGTAAATGCCTAGCTTTAAATCTCGTGGTAATAAGTCAAAATGTTCACTAGAAAGCCATTTGCTAGAAATAAAGCAAAACTAATGGGAGTGAGACTGTGGAAATTTTGAATCCCTTGTGCCTATGATGCTGATTTTCAGAGTTTTTAATTAATCCTGTCACGCAGTTTTAAAACTTTTTCTTTTCTCGGAAGAAGAGTAAAATACATGGATCCTCAAAAGGAGCCTTCGTTATTCAATTTAGCTGCTGTTACTTTATTCAATAGTGCAACACGGATGTCAAAGCCAAAAGAATTGTGCAGCTTTCACACTCCCAGAATGAACTTTTTTTTTTGTCTTATCTATAATTTCCTTTTCAGTTTAAATAGCATGCTGTTCTCCTTTACACAGTGTTCCCAGTGTTTCCGTGGTGGCAGGGGTGCTGGCTGCATTCATTAACACTCGTTATTTAAAGCATTTTAGGAGAGTCCTCGTTGTACTTCTACCTGAAGCCACTAGCAAGTTCTGCTTCCAGAGTACGGATTTAGCTCAAATAAGGATGTGTCCATTTTGTTGATGGAAATGGTTATTATATGCTCCACTATGCTGCAAACTGAAGCTTACTTTTCATTAAATCTATCTTGTGCAACATGCGATAAGCAGGCATGTCTCCTTATTAATGAATTTGTTCTCTGTTTGTTATTAGGTCCAATCTAAACAAGTTATTTTAGCAAGGGCGGCAAAATCCTACTCACAGTTGCACCTTTTTCCCTCTTCTGATTTTTGTGGCATTTAGCAAAAGGGTCTGAGTTCAGAATTATCTTCTACTCTGTTATATGTATTTTGGATAAGGCACTTTGCCAAAAAACTGGCTTAGGATCCATTTTAGTGATGGAAAGTGACTGGAGTGTGTACCGGCAGGTAAAATGTGGGCTGCATGTTTTGGGGGAAGATTGCACTGTGTAAGATTAATTCTTGCGATAACAAAATGCAAAACCCAGCTCGGATTTGCACAGCTGCACCTCTGTCGCAGCCGAATTTGGGTCGGGGTCACCGACCTCCAGTGGTCTCAAATAGCAAATGGTTTCTGCTGGGACAGAAACTTGTGGTTCCTAAAAACCTGTCATTTTGTCTCTTTTCAAGTGAAACTTTGAATAACAAAGAACCACTTCCAGCATTTCATAACTCTCTATAATTACAGTAGTGATTATGAGAATGATAGATATCTAATTAAAATCTGTGAAAACTGCAGTCAGCGAGAAATGAGAATTAGCTCCCCAAGTTGCAATTTTCTCCTGAGTTTAAGCACATTTCGGAGCTGCTTTTTGACAATGTGGCATTTTCTCTTGTCTGTCACAGTGACTCACCTCGGTAGGTCACGGCTAATTTTAACAGGTATCTGAAAGAACATGGCAGAATTTTGGTTTAGGATTAGGGGGAGGGAGGAGTTTCTTTTTCGTTAGTCTTCTTTCACTTTAGCGATACTGGTGTTAATCAACTTTCACTGGTTTCCAATGCAGTATTTCAAGCAGTAAAACAGAGAATGGAGGTTGCTGAGCTTTTACCAACTTCAGATTTTTTTGTCAAAGACGTTTTTGAAGGTTGTGTCGAGCGACGGTGGTGCATCTGCTGGATAAGGCTGGTGCCCCTGGCCGGTTGCACCGGTTGCTGCGAGCGGTTCTAGGGATGCCCCACGCGGGTGACACGCTCTGTGATGAAATATTCCCGATATTTTTTTTTTATTTTTCTGTTATAACCCTAGCCTGGTCTTTCAATAATGCAGAAAGAAGGGTCTCTCTTAATCTTAATTACCATCAGTAGAGCTCATCTGACTTCTATTCTTTTAAGAGCAGGTTAACTAGGTTTTACTATGTTTTTCTTTTATGGAAAACTCACTAACAATGTAACTCATTTTATTTCCTTTTTCAGTTATTCTCTTCTCTTTGAAACACGCTAAGTGGCTGTTATGTCGGGGCAGCATGAGAGGGCACCAAAGGGTGTTTGCTGTGGACGAGTGCTGGAGTCAGCGGTGAGCCTCCAAACAAGCCCACGCGCCCCTGCTTACGGCCCAACATATTTCCTTCCTGAAGACGTGTTTATTTTTTCTGTACTGTAATGAAACCGCTGTCTTTCTGGGAACTGTTTTTACTTCTCATTTGTGACAACACACTTTCATGTCTTTCCATTATTTGAAAACCATTTCATACTGCGGTGGAGGCATCACGTTTTAGCCTGTTATTTCATTTAAAGCACAAGAGAAGGTGCTTGAATGTTTCTTTTTTTCTCTCCGTAATTTTTTTCTTGCGGGGAGGGGCAGAATGAGCACAGGTTTAAGCTTTCGAGCTGTTTTATGAAGAACACGGTAGAGTCGTTTGGTTGTTCACGAGGCGAGAACAGCACTCGAGCCCTGAAACCCAGCACTCACCCACCGCCTAACCACAGCAGCAGCCGCGACTCGGCAAGCGGGAGCCAAACACCCGTCGTTTCACAGGTACCGGCCGAAGCAGAGAGGGCGCTGACTGTGTGTGCAAGCCCAGCCCAGCTGCGTGTGCAAGCGTGCGCCATTTCTGGCATCGCTTTGTCTGGGAAAAAGTCAGTGCTTCTGCTTGGATAAACAGCCAGAAATACGGCTTCTTGCTGCGTTTTTGGGGTGTTAATAGTGAGGCTGGTGGTGGTTCCTGAGGCTTTCTCCCACCCCAGCGCCTACGTGAGAGCCAATGCCGTGTTTCCCACTGGTGTACTGGGAGAGGAGCTGCCTCCTTCCAGCACTACAATGGCCATTTCGGGGTCTGCCAGAAACATATCACCAGTGCTTCTGTGCGACTTGTGCTGGATCCACGTCAGGTGAAGGGGTCTGAATGCCTGGGACTGCAGGGGGAAGGGGGAGAGACCTGAAGCTGTCCAGACTTCACAGAATATTTTCTTAGAAGTAGGTGAAATGCTGATCGGCGTTTAAGATCAACTCATGATTTATATTAAGAGGTTCCATTTTCTAGCTTGTAGTTCAGAAAATGTTTGGCTGAACAACTTGATAGTGGTTGTTAACATTTTCTTCCTCCTTTTTCCTATTCAGTTTCTAGCTTTAACTTGCATCCAGATTTGCTTTTACTTTGAAGAAGTTGTGACTTGAGGATGGATGTCTTGGCTTGAATCTGTCTCTACCGATTCAGAGGAATTTTAAATTTCAGGCTTCCTAGCAACAGCTTTTATCGTGACCACAACCTGCTGATTAAAATGAGGGCAACATAAATGCCATGGGCGTGATTTTGACATTATATCAGTTTCATATTTTCAAGGCTTTGCTGTTGCATTCACTTTAATTAACTTGTTTGTGATTTGTACATATATGAGTGATGTCTGTACTGGGATTCCTTTTTTGGATGCACACCACATCTTTAAAATTACCCCCCCCCCCAATATTAACATGCTGCAATTTTACTAAGTCATTCCGAACAATATGAGGGTTATAATACCAAAAATTTGTTATTACTCGTACTGCTCCGTTAGTCTAAAATGCCTTCAGAGTTATAGTGAGAGCTAGGAAGTACCGGGAAATAGGAAGGAACCATCCAGGGCATACCTATGTTATAGCGGTGAAAAGTCCCTAATAATCAGACAATAGATCATTCATTTTGCTTACGTTGTATTCTCTTTTTTCAGCCTCACAGTCAAATCAGAATTTCAGTCAGTACATCACCAACGGTGAGGATGTAAAGATAAGCACTGAAAAAGAAGAGATTGTATTTTCATGTGTGTTACCTGTGGTTTACATGTCTTGATTCCCCCCTCCACGCACACAACCTGCCATTGAGCGATACTGGCAGTCATACATACAGGCTGGTAACTGAAGGGGAATTTTATTCCTCTATTTCCTCTCTCGGATCGGCTGCCTGACAGGCAGCCCAGTTGCTGCCATAAGCTACATTTTCATGTATGTAATCAATACAGTGGTTGTTTAAGAACTCATTCATGAAGAACAACAGTTTAAAAGAAAAGGAGGGGAGTTACTTGAGTTACTGTTTGTAGGCATGTAAATGCAGTGCTTTTTGTGGTACTGAGTAAGAGCTTTTTTTCTTTTTTTAATCTGTTGGACCAGGCTCTGTATTTCAATTTAAAGGACTAAGTATGTCTCAACTAAAAAGAAGAGGATAAAAGTGCTCCCAAAGAAGGGAACATCTGGAATTTCCTTTCTTGGGGAGGCTCTTTCAGAGTTCAGAAACCAGCACTAATTTGTAGGCACCTGACCCAGTCTCTCGGTACCGTTCCTGGTTCATCTGATGTCGAATGAAGGAGCCTGTTGCTCTCTGTTGGTTCTTGGAAGAAGGGCAGATGACAAAGGACCTGGTGGGCTGTGATGGACTGCCCAGGAGTTGGTTGGGATGAATATGCCTCTTCAGTTCATCACTTCAAATACTTCATAGAGCAAATGAAAGTTAGTATTTTTTTGTTGCTCATAAAGCCATTGCAAAATGTTATCTCTTAGTCTAGATCAGAGTCCATGCTGAGGTTGGCCTCCTTTGTCACTGCCCACTTCCATGGGTTTTGAATTCGGTGGCTCTCGGAAGTTGGACCTTTTGTGCACTAAGTTAAGAACCAAAGCCAAATTAGCTTGGAGGAGGAGAAGAGACTTCAGCAAGTGATCTTTGGAGTTTGGCAGTTTGTTTTCAGTTTATATTTTTGACTTTGTTCCAGTTAGCAACTTGCTTAAAATGCTCACTTTGTTGCTTCCTTCTCTGAAGAACAAGGCTTGAAATGAGGAATGATGGGCTGCTACAGGCTGCCCTCAGCTCAGGTTCTTGCCTGTGGCTCCTTAGAGCTTTCCATCCTTGCTGTGTCGAAGCTGGGGCTCAGATAGGCTGAAGCTCAGGAAGCCCGAGGCTCTTGTGAGTCTCTCGGATTGAGTGACCGCACTGTCCGGATGCCGACAGCCTGACTGTGGACAGAGCTTTGCTCCTTGAGGGAAAAGTCCCAGCACATGAACAGAAACCCAGCGGTGGAGAGGAGTGTTTGGATGGCTGATGTGCAGAAACCCAAATCCAGTCAAATTTGGGGGCCTTCATTTTAGGTATTAATATTCTTTAGGGCTCTATTAAGGCTTGCCATGGGCAAGGGGCCAGCATGCATTCATTTATCAAAGCCTAACACTGCAAGCCAAAGAAGGTGCATTTTACAGTGCAAATCTAGCAGAGTGGTTGATTCTTCCACTATCGCAGCCCTAATCGTAAGCTATAGTGGGAAGGTTTCTAATGACTAGCCAGATAAGACCTGGCTATGGAAGGGTTAACTTTTTGTAGAGCTCAGCCTCAATTTCTGGAAGCTTTAAACAGAGACTTGACATTTCTAATTAGGAAATTTTACATACAGGCAAGTGAATTTACCCCCAGCTGGGAAAACATGGCTTAGCAAGAGTTTTACATCCGCCCTCATTGATCTACAGATTATCTCACATTTGAGACTGTGGAGCCATTGGGATTTGCGAAGATGAGAAATAAATGTGGGAAAGTGCATAGAATTTCTTTCACCTCAGGGTTAGATAAAATAAACCTGATAAGTTAGAAATGGAAAGGTAAGTTTATTTTCTTTTCTTCATGCATTATCATTGAAGAGCGCAAAAAAAAAAAAAAATCCCCAGAAAAGCCAATAACTTCCTGGCAGTGGCAAGCAGCTGTCGTCTTGGTCAAACTCTCAAAGCAATATATTGGAAATTAGTCTTAAGGAAGCAAGCAACTATTTTTTTCTGCCCTGTTAAACACTTGAGGAACAAAATGTCTGAATGTGAGCTCACTTATCATGTGTCGGATGCTGCAGTGTCTGACTCTTAAGACAATCCCTCAGGTTTCCTGCATTGTTATGTATGTAAGTTTTATGTATTTTAGAACCCATTTGGTCTCTAGGTAGAAATAACTATAGAAGTGCAAAACATCAATGACCTGGACATTATAGTAGTTTAAAATGCTGTATTAATATAAGGTGGTTGTAGGTTTCTGCAGTGGAAATCAGGATGTAAAAGTCAGATGCAGCAGGGCTAAGTAGAGCTTTTACCGATTTCTTTTGATATGAAAGTGTTGTACAGCTCATTTCACTTTTGTGTTGAGATGGATTTTATTGTGAAGAGGAGATGCTGCAGACCTCTAAGAATGTGGTTTAAATGAAATAAAAATGAAATAGTTTTTTTTCTATATATGTTTTCTTGCATTCGAAATTGTTCTAATGAAGTAGAAGTTATTTCTGTGTTGGTAGAAAAAGAGTTAAGCACACAAATCATGAATTACAGGTATTATGAAAATACACACGTGCATATTGCTTACTGTGGTTATATTACGTTCATCCTTTGGAAGGTGTATACATCACTGTTATGTGAAAAGAATGGAAAAATAGGTGATCAAAATAAGCATAGGAGTACAAACTACACACAGCTAAAAGATGACAATAAAATGAGTTTAAAGAAGTTCCAGTTGACCCATGATGAAGCCATGGATTTTAAGGACTTCGATATTAATAAGAGGTGATAGAAAAGATTCAATACCATTGAGTCCTCTTCTCTTTCAGTGTCAAGCATAGACTCTAGAGAGAACGTATCTCAGCTATTGAACTGATACTGCCCTTGATCTTAGCTAAAGGGCCAGGGATTATCAAAGAAAATAGAAGTACAGTTTAGGCTTCTTTTAAAACTGTGTGGGTGTCCAAAAAATACTGCAGGAATTTATAGTCTTAGACTTAGTCATAAAAAAAGACGTAAAACAAAATTCCAGATATTAGATTAGATGTGCTACTTGGAAAGAATATGGCTAGATCGTAGGATCCATATAAAAATGTAGCTTATCATGTGATATATTCTCTCTACATACCTGGTTTACAAGCAAATTGTATAAGAAGCCTATATATTTGGTACTACATTTTTCAGAGCCATTTGTTATATAGCTTTAGAAGATACCTTAGTGTCATTATATGCTTAAAGCTTATATAGTTTATTTAAGGATTAACCCACAAAGACAGGAGAAATTCTGAAAGTTCCAATTTTCTTTTATCTCTGCTTTATTCAGGGTGTACGCACACACAACCTGTAAATTCCTTGGGCTAGGATAATGTGAAGCTCTTAACCCGTTGTTCTAGCTGGAATTCATACAGTTTGAAAGAGCTATACTTCAAAATACAGGAAGTTAGAAAAATGAAGAAAAAAAAAGGCATTTTACTTTTCTGCCTATATCAGCTTTCATGTTCTTGATATGCTGGCTCTGTTTGTTATTTCTGCTTTTATTTTTATAACTTTGGAGTTGTTATGGATAACTAGTCAAGAAAGCCCTATAATCTGTCTTTTACTTACAATATTAAGTATTCGTTTCTCCACTGACAATTGTCCAATTGTCTAAACACTTTGGTTACTTACTTTCATAATGGATTTGACAGAGAGTCACTGATGCAGGGTCCATCTGTTTCATAGGAAGAAATTTAATAGATTTTAAGACAAATACTAGCAAAATATGACAGGTTGACCTTTTTCCGCTTGGTCACTTCTTTTTCCTCATGCACTGAGCAGAATATGTATTCCATATACATCACCTACATGTCTTAGCAGAACTGAGAAGGTTTTTGTTATGAATATTGCTTGAGGTGAGTGATTCTATAACGTACAATTCGATGAGGAGATTGTAATACTGATGGTGCTCTATTTCCATTCTTAGTGAAGACATAAAAAGGTCACTTTTCCATTGTGATCTCCCCATGTTGTTGCTGGCTAGTGTTAATCATTTAATTAAAAGGTCAGATCACTCATCCTCTTCTTCTTAGACCTAGTGTGACTTTAATTATTTTCTTTGCAAATGAGCTGATTTAGTATTATTTAATAATAGTTGGTTTAAATCATAATCCTCAGAAGAAGTGGAAATTCTCTTTGAAGGTATGTGAGCTTTGAAGGTTAGAATAAATTGAAAATAGCTGGATATTTTAAAAGTATTTTCCCTATTAAATATTGTTAAAATCATAGCAAGATTTTAATGAGAGCATTCAAGTGCTTGCCTATCATGTCTTTTGCTGATTGGGTATCAAGACTGCTGAGGAGGAGAATTGCTGCACCCAGCAAGAAAAGGTATTTTTTCATTAATGTATTAGGATTTAAAGTGCTCCCACTACCTGGAAAAGTGGGGTGGTGCTAATCTTGGAAACGGGGAGGTAGAAGCAGTGATGTCTCCCACCATGGGGGCCTCATTTGCTGAGCCCAGTGGGGATTGCTTCGGCACAGGCGCCCTGAACTGCAAAATCCCTCCAGCCGCCTGAAGAGGCTCCTGCTGACATCCTCCTCCTCCTCCTTTCCTTCAAAAGTAGCCACATGCTTTTTAAGTAGAGTACTGCTGGGGCATGCTATTGCTTACATCTCCACCCTGGTCATAGAGTGAGGAGTTTTCTCATCTACTCTATTTACCCTTCTGAGCAACCATATTTCCATCTCACAGCCATAATGTTCCATCTGGTTTAAAATTTCAATGGAAGATACCTTCTGTTCATTCGTATCTCCTGAAAGTAGAGAGGCAGAATAGCATTCTGTAGTGCAACTGCATTATTCACTTTTGGGGACAAAGCTACTCTGAATGGTGTTGTACTATGGAAGCTTGTATTGTGTGATGTTTGCAGAAGAAGGCTAGATGGTAGCTTGAGCTTTGGTCGTGGTCAATCTGCCTTGTAAGTTCAGCAATTGACAGTAATACTTGGCTGTTAGATCCTACTCAATCAAAGTAAATAATCAGGTCCATAATTTTAGTTAATACATCTAACCCAGATCCTTTGTAAATCGAGAATATTCTGTAGAGTGTATAGGTATTTATCGGTCTTATGCTGTGAGCGGCTAAATTCTGGTGTACTATTTTTAGGTGATGCGCCCAAAAATTAGTGTCAGAAAAACGGATGTGTTCCCTGATCTACCTTTATAACACTGTGATGCTTTTCAAATCAACACCAAGTTGCAAATAAAACTTTTAACCCAAAACATTGATGTCTAGTGAGCAATTTGGAGACTGTATGCGAGTTTTTAGAAACTTTATATGCCAAATTATGACACTGTTTTTAATGAATTATGATATATTTCTAGAAAGCAGTACAAAGTTGAGGAACAAGCTGCCATTTGGGGCGTTTGAATATTAGGCTGTGTTGAACTTTGCAAGAATCCCCAAATGTAATACTGTCTGGGTTTAGCTGAAAGAGCTGATGTGATTAAGTGCAGGGTTTTGATTAGCTGGACTTTGACAAGATGTATTTGATTGTGTCAGACTGGGGTTTTCTGAGGAATTGCCTCTGTCTCAGAACTGAACCGCAACCTGACATGTCAGGGAACTTGGGATTTCCATGCCGTGAATCTTAAAGAATTAATTTTAATTGGTAAAAATTAAAGACTGGGAAATGCAGAGCATGATCACCAAGAGGCTGAGCTGATGCATTCATTTGTTTTTCAATAGCAGCCTCTAATTTTGATAACATGAACTGGGTATGCAGTGTTTCTCAGGCATTTTACAAGCATACATTCACGCCAGTGCAGAGCGGTTGAGAAACGCCGGGCAATCTGAGCTGTCATGAACTGAGCATAGGGATGAACTGATTATTAGTCAAGCATCCCTGAATGGCTACTAAGCAGGCGCCTGTGACAAGAAAGGTCGGGGGAAGCTTGCTATTTCCTGAGCATGCAGCTAATTATTCCTTTCACTGAATACAGAAATATCGTACCCTTCATGCGATTAAAAAAAAAAAAAAATCTCTTGGTCCTGGAGTTAGAGTTCAGCAAGTACTTAATAACTGCAAAATTGCATCACATTAGGTTCTGCTGTATTTTAATTTAACGTGATTCTGCATGTTGTCTGTGTTGTAAACTAGAATTTCTTTGTTGCAGCAGGAAGAATAGCAAACACATTTCTTGTCTTTAAAAACTATCCCAACACCTTGTAAAAGGGAAGGAGAACTAGACTCAGAACTTGTGGTTTTGCATCTTTTGTTTTTCAAAACCCCCTCTTCATCTCTGGAAAAGCTGTGTGCTGCATATGGCCCATGAGATTCTTCTTGAATTTCTTCTGCCAGTGACAAAGTGGGAGTGTTGTTTGGAGAAAATGGGAACTTCTTCCAGATCTGCCTCCTTGTATTCAGAGATTTACAGCAGTACCTTGTTTCTACTGCCTTTTCATCCTGCTCGCATTATTCAGACAGTAACCAGACAGACTTTATTCTTTCTTTTGCATAATCAACAAAGGTTGTTAAGAACCTTTAGTTTAGAAGACAGGCGACTTGAACGTGCTCATGAGAGCAGCAGGAGGACTCTGGAATCTGCTGGGGCATGGTGGGATCGGGTGAATTGTCAGCCGTGCCGCAGCACAGCCGTATCGCAGTGATAGGGGTGTAAGCCTGGGTATTCAGGCCTGCTGTAGAAAAACGGTTCTTTTTTGAATACTGAACTCACTGAAATCAATACATAAGGTGCAACCATCCTTCTCCCTTTTGCTGGTAGTGCATCGAAGAATAGCCGAGGACCGCCAGCTCCAGCAGCTCCAGCATTTCCCCCACCCAGGGAAAAGGAGGAAGGCAGGAAGCAGACATAAGGTTGTGCTGAGATTTGCCGCTGCGTAAGAGGGATTTCTTGCTATTTTTCCACACTTCGCAGCAAGTCCTCTGCCTCACCTCTGAGAATTGCTTGGAGCTTTATATACTTTTCACCTAGATCTTGGGGGAAATCCTGCTGGAAAGGTGCCACTTCTGTAGAGGCAGCCGCTGACTGGCCTCTCCTGTCGTTTGCTGCCTGAGCCCTGCGAGCGCGGGGCTGCTGCCGCCATGGGGTCTCTGGGAGGACCGAGGGCAGGGTCCGGGACGCCGGTTTGTCCGACGCTGCATCTCACCACCCCTCCATGAGCACTGAAACTTCTGCGGCGTCGGCGGGCGGTGCCGCGTGGGCTGTTTCACTCGTGGTCACTCACCCCGAGCTCCCGGCGTTTGTGGGGTTTCTCCCCTCGGTGAGGCAGCCGCCTCGGGCCGGGCCCTGGGGCGCCGCTGCCGTCCTCATCGCTGTGTTTCACTTGCTGCGACCCAGTTTCCAGAGGCAAGTTCTGCACGGAAATGAAGAGAAATCTAAAAAATGAGCTGGTAACGAGAGCAATTAATCAGCGGAGCCCCCAGGCCGTGCCCTGCGCTTGCCAGCGTGCGGGGGGCAGAGCGAGGGGCGGGGCGGTGGCGCCCGGCCGGGAATCACTGGCGCCCCGTGGGGCACCCTGCGCTGAGGCGCGGAGGCCGGGTGGTAAAGGCCCTCCTCCTCCTCCTCCTCCCAGGGATACACAGCACGTGCTCCCCTCAGTGCCCGGGTGGGTCGGATGTGTCCTGTTGGTGTACCCACACATGAGAAAAAGCTTCTCGAACCCCTCCAGCATCCCACGGCGTCTTAGCGGAGCACCGGCAGCCCGTTATCCCTCGAGACCAGGCCCATCCCGCGACGGAGGCGCAGCCTCGGGCGTGCTCCAGACGTGTCTGTGGGATGCTGTCGCGCCACGCTCGCTGCCAAAGAGCCAGGCCAAGCCCAACCCGTCAGGCCAGGCTCTCCTCTCCGAGTTAGGAGCAGCCAAGATTAACGAGAGCCGAAGTGTTTCTGGCTGCATGGCTCGCGGGATGGCTGCTGCCGTGTGAGCCGTCACCACGCCACTGGTCCACGATTCATTGCTCTGCCAACAGTTTCAGATACAGCCCATGAAAATGCTTTTTAAATGCAAATATAAATGCAAACGCTGAATTGTCCCTGTCGGCAAGTGATAAGGTGCTCATCCAGATGACACACTGCGATCTGCCGGTGGGAGTCATGTTGGGAGGGAGGGGGAAGGGAACCCCCATGGTTGTTCTTAAAGTACACTTTCCTTTCCTTAAGTAAGCTTTAATGGAAAACGAAAAAGCAGCTCTGGCCTCCCCTTTGGCTACCCGTGGGGCAGAGTGAGATATTCCCAATTAACGAAATCGGCGCGCGGGTGAACTGTGGGGCAGGGGTGGGAAGCGGCGTGGTGGGGTGTGGGTGGCAGGGAGGGGTGCGCGGGCACGGAGGCTGCGGGAAGCAGAGCGCTCTCCTGGTGGCACAGCGGGTACGTCGCGTCGGAAATGCTCGCTCTAACCTCTCGGTACGTGTCCTTAAGGGAAAAATAGTTCCGGCTGGATGGCGTTTTGTCTTGGAGGACCTGTGTAAGCTGGTCAATCCTACTTATGTCCCTCGTGTTACAAGGATTGGTGGCATACACTTTGTAATTTTCTGTGTTATTGCATTAACGCCACTGTGGGTTATAAAGTTCTCGCCCAAATAGAAAAATCTGGTTTCTGGACCAGCAATGGTGCAGATTTGAGAGGGAGGAGGGTTTTCAGCCTGAGGCTGACATGTTTTGTCCTGGTGCTTTGCCACGGCAGGAGGAGAGGTGCAAGATGGGGTTTGTTTTCCTGTTGGTGCTGGGAGATTTTATTCACTGAGCTGTGTGCGGCCTTGGGAACGGGAATTTGGTGGGGTCTGGCATGTGCTGCTATACCTCAAGAAGCAGTGGGACCCTGATAAATATGCCTCGATGTTAAACTCTGGGTTTCCTGACTAGAGTTAGTTGCATCATCATTAGAAGTCTCTACTAGTAGTTTCATCTTGCTTTTCCTTTAAGTTCTTGCTGGCATGAAGTATGAGGTTGTCATCATTCATCTTTGTGAGAGCCTATTCTTTAAACGTGTATAGCAACCATTATCATTATTTTAAATGTTAACTCATTTTTACATGTTTATCACCAGCCATATGTTACTTGCGTTAATAAGACTGTCATTTTCCTGAACCACATCCAGTCTCTGCAATATGAAGATATTGGAAGGGCAACAAACACAGTGAAGGACACTGGATGTCTAGCTAATTCCACCGTACTGTGGACCTGGTATCTTTTTCATGTTTTCTAAGAAGAAGAAAAATTGGAAATTTCGGGCCATTCTTCTAATTCGTCTAGATCCCCAAAGAATCCAAGGGCTTTGCTCATCATTTCAAACTCTTCTCTGAAAGCAAAATTAGGACTTCTGTATCTGTTGTAAGAAGGTATTTAAGGGTGGTGTTACAAAGACTGAACAAATAGTGGGGTTGGGTAATGAACGGCGGTACCAGGACAGAAGGTTGCATGGGAGGAGATAAGAGGGATGGTAGCAGGGAGAGGATGGAGTACTACAGGGGAGACATAAGATTGGGAGTGAGTAGAAAGCTGTAGAGCCAGCTGGTAGATGGAAAGCGGTAGGCTGGTACAGTTCAGAAGGCTGCAAGAGCAAGAAGTTTGAGTTGTGTTTGGATTGAGCAGTGCAGAGCATTGTAGAAGCAGCAGGGATGCTTTTATTGGCAGCATTTTGAATAGACTGACGTAGGGAAGAGAGAATGAGGTGATTAGTCAATGCAAAAGATGATAGAGACTCTTACACCGGTGTTGGCATCAGCAATATGCTTAGTATACTTTATTTTGTCTGGTAGAAATAAATCCAGACCATTTGGAAAATTGGGTATTTCTTCTTTGTTATCTGAGTCGAGACATATAGATGGACGGCATAGCATTTATCTTGCCATTTTTGATGTGATTCCCTGCCTTCCTGATTTAATTGAGCTGTTCACTGACTCTAAGTGTTATGCACTGTTAAATATAACTTGGGACAAAAACAAAGCTCCTTCATCACTACCTGCCTTGTTTACTGTGTTAGATACCTAAATTTCTCTAGCTGGGCAACCCTTTTATTATTTTCCCCTAGCAATTCAATGGCAGGTCTGCCCTGAATGATGCTCTGACTTCCCACTTAATTTATGTGCCAAATATTCCCTCACTGTCTGCTGCTGCTGCTGCTATTCTTCCCCTCTCTACGTGAACCACGAAGCTCAAGGTGTTTGTCTCCTCAGCAACCTAACTGGGGGCGGGGGGGGGGGGGGCTGAGATTTTAAATGCAGTCATCTCTAGATGTGTTACAATACAATATTTGCATGCTCTCTTTAGAAAACAAGCTTTTAGGGGATTTTCATAACTGTTTTCCCTCGCTCTCTATTTGCCCTACAGCTTATTTACGTTGATCATTCCTTCTCTGAGTTCCTGATTTCATTACCTAGACTGTTGTTAATGGTAAAATATGATAACGTAAGATCATGTAGAGGCACTTCTGTTTGATGGTGAGTACATGGTGAATGCAGCAGTTGACTCCATAATGAACTATGGCATTTGTTAACTGTCTAATGGAATTATAAAGAGTAACTTGGTGAACTGAAACTGGACAGCAAATTTCACTACTGAACTGGTCGTACCAGCTCGTAACTAAGCCAGCATTGTCACTAGAAATGTAAGGTCCACTTTTCATCTCAAATTGGTTTTAGATTGTTACAACTTCACTAACTTGAAATGAGTCCTAATTTACCCTAGTGCATATTGGAAAAAGATCATGTCTGTGGTGTGTAGGTGAATGGAAGGCACAGTCAGAAAAGGAAATAGGACTCTCTTAGCTGAATAAACATTGATTGTGTTGCACTTTTAGACTAAGATAAATAACATTGTAGTGGGGACAGCTCGTGCCCTGGAAAATGCCATCTGGGTGAAAAAACGAATCATTTGGTGACACTGAGAGTATTTAGAACTGAAAAGACTAAAAAATGAAGAAAATTGCTAAACCTGGCTTGAATCAAGGCTCTGCTGTGGTGGATGTGCCCTCTGATCCGCCATTCATTATCATCAGCTGAGTATTGTCATTGCGATTTCCTCCCTGGAGCGAGCGAGTGGCAATAGGTTGTGACTAGTGGACCTGACATGGTTAATATTTAGCTGTATACATAAAAGACGGTGTTTTCAACAGTGTTTAATTCTGTTTTAGCTTTGCTCCCACTGACACTGCCTCCTTCAGAGGGTATATAGGTGCCTTAGCTGCTGATACAACCCTTACAATTCATTAGTGGCACTAGGACACCAGATTGAGGGGAGGATTCCTTTTCCTTTATCTTTGTTAGGCTCCTAATGTGAGAGCAATTTATTGTGCCCTTGGACTGGATGGCAGGGATTGGAGCCATATTTCATCATGAGTCCTTGCTTACTCAAAATCCCCATTCAAACTCAAGAGGTTTTCTTGAGTAAAAGACTGCAGGATCAGGTCTATTGTCTTTAGTGGCAGAAACAGTGGAAGCTGAGGGCTTGAACTTTATTTTTGAAAGGTTAGATGCCTTCTGTTTCATCTTTAAAATGAACTTTATAATTGTGTTACAAAAAAGTTCTCCAAGTTTAGTGAGGCTGCAAATTGAGGTTATATTATACAGTGTTAATGAGGAAAGGAGATCTAGCAACTCTGTTGGAGGGAGAAAAAGTAGTTTATTTTATTAACTTTCTATTTTACCTGTAAGCAATGGAAGAACTAGGCAGAAAAACCATACATGGTGTAAAAAGAGAATTTTGCTATGAATAGATGACATTATAGGAATGACAAGGACCATGAGAAAACAAATAAGAAAATATAGGAGAGCAATCTGAAAATCTCCTCAAGAGAGACAAATTGTAGTCTGTCACCCCTGTTGAATAGCATAGAAATTCTTCAAGGCTTCAGCCATCTTTATCTGAGGGGCATCCACAGACTTGTGGCCAGTCACCAAGAGATCCTGCAAAGCAGACAGTTACTGTTTTAAATTCCCAGGGCTTGGACCTACTGAGGGCCCCTTTGAGTAAGGGACAGGCATGAATTTTGCATTGCAATTAGCTAGTCTTGAGCTTGCTGCATGAGTCTTGCCTACCAACTAATTTCATACCTGGCCCAAATGCAAAAACTTGCGTATGTTGAACCTGATATTGTATGAGTAACATCACATCAATAGACTGGTGGGAAATGAGCCAGAGTTCAGAAGGACTAAAATTACTCATCACAAAACAGCTGAAAGGAATGCATAACTGCAGTGTGTGAACCTTTTTTCCCTGCAGAGAAGAAAAGCTTCATACAAAATATAAATGTTGGCAGAATTTGATCATTGCCCACCACCTTCTAGGTGAACTCAGCTACTCCCCCTCTTCTCTCCCTGTCTCCTGACTGTAAATCTCACATTTTTGTGAATGGAGCACTTCTCTGCAGCCCTCCTCCTGGCCCTCAAGATCCTCTTGAGTCCCTCCCCTGTACATTGGGAAATGCCGTCTGCAGTGCGGCACAGATGTGTGTGCACCTTAACATAGAGAGATACAAGCTCGGGTATAGAGAGCAGTCTAGCTCAGTGCAGAGTGCTTTACCATGCTGCTCTACCTGATGCAGGTATTGCTACATGGCCGTCGCAGAAATGAAGACAGATCTTTCAAGGTTGGTAGATTTCAGGCATTTGTATATGCCAAAGACCGAAGCAACTATTTATCAGTCCGTGTACAGGAACACAAGCTGCTTATTCTTCAGTAAGTAATTTGAATCAGATGAGAATAAAATGGATTTTTGCAAAATAAGTATAAGAGAAAAATGCTCATTAGATAGGGTAAGATGCATATGAAGAACATAAATATATCTTCTCTTCCTTTAATTTGATCTACTTGTCTCCTCCTCTTTCTTGTCTCTATAATCTTTTTTTCCCCTATTTGTTGAATCATGTTATCTAGTAATGTTTTCCGCTGCCCTATGGAGGAAGCTTCCAGCAGGTGCTGAAGATGCAACAATCTCATTTGTAGTGTGTGGAGCAGTTCCCTGGTGGGTTGGTGAACACTGGTGTCCGCCTGGAGTTTTCTTGGACTGAGCAGAACAAGAACTGGGAAATTTTGCCTGCACTAAAGGCCTGTTAGTCAGGGCTTAATTACATCCAACTCCTGAGGCTCTGGGTTCAAAATAAAGCAAGACTCATGTGCATCAGTGAAGAAAAAGAAGATCAGCTGGCTGTGGTACAGCACGCGGATGGCTGTAGTAGAGAAGCCACCTGCCAAGACGGGCTGGACTGACTTTGGCTGCCTCCTTTTTTATCACCAACATCAAAGACGCAAGTGTGGGGGAGAAAGAAGCAGCTATCAAGGAGTGGATGTAATGAGCAGTGAGAGGCAGGATTGCCCTGGGGAAAATGTGTGTTTTGAGGGAAAAGTGCTTTGGAAGAATCTGTGTTTTTAATGGCTCTTGATATTATAATGAATCCATTTTCAGTGTATTTTAAATCTACTCTTGGCTGCTTCTGTCTACCAGACCTCAAGAGACTGAGGATCCAGTTCTGGACCAGTGAAACACTAGGTAAATTCTCAGATTAATAGAAAGAAATCATAGTAGAAAACAAAATTATTAAAATCTATGCAGCAATGATGTTTTGCATTCACTAAGCATTAGATGAGCAAGATCCAAGGCAAGAATATGCTTTGAAGTCTTTGGACTGAACAAGGTTGGGACCCACAAGAAAGAAAGAACAGACATGAACTAGAAATAATATAATTCCAAGGTGTGGAGAGGCAGAAGTTTTAGGGGTAAACTACTGCAGTCACCAAGGTTGCCAGCACATAGCTGCTGCATTGAATGCTACTGCAAAGCACAAGCAGACTCCACAAGGGCAAAAACTGATCAGGAGGGTCCGAATATTACAGAAATATTATTTGCAAAGGAAATTGTTTAGATTCAGAGACTGTGATTTTCAACTCCGTTGAAGTCTGTTTAGAGCAGTTTGAGGTGACAGAAGAACATAAAATCCAAAAGGAATGGCCTCCAAGGGTGAGGATGAACCTGAACTGTGTGGGAGAATAAGGAGATGTGTCAGGATGTGTCCACTCTGACTTCTTGGAAGCTTCTTGTCCTTTCCTGTGAATAACTATGGGAAAAGATGGAGAACGCCTGAGACAATGACTGCAGCCTAAGCCAGTGAATCAGAAAAAGCTGAGATGGTGCACAAAGGTTTTTCTGTCCAGATGATCGTACGGAAAGAAAAGAAGACTGAGACTGACAAAACCCACTGCCTGCTCTGTGCCGCTCCTTTCTCGTGCGAGTCCCTTGCTAGGCGATGGGGAAATGGACTACCTGAGTATCTGCACAAAGCAGCTGGATGGAGAAACATTGCGAGAGGCCACAGACCGTGGGCTTGGTATACTTTCTCTAGCGATGAGATTTTTTTCACTAAATGGGGTGAGAAGAGTGATTTCTTTTTCCCTTTCTGTAGATACTGCTATATAACCTCCTGACACAGAGGTAATTTTCCTCCATGTTTGTGTAATACTGCTGAAGAGCACCGGTGTTCTCAGAAGAGAACCAGATGTTCTCAGGAAATATTCCAAAACCTGTAAAAGCTTTAAAAATCCATCTTGTACTGAGCACTTGGCTTTGTGGTCTCCGGTGTGTCCGTCCAGCTCAGCGGGGAACCTCCAAGGGCTGGAGGCATCCAGCTTCACACTCTACATCCAGGCGAAATGCAATTGTTCCTGCCAAATATTTTAGGATTTCTATGATAGCGATTACAATTGGCTGTGGAGGAAGGTGTTAACAGTGCCTGAAGAAATTGCTAATAAACTCTCCTGCAGCTCCAGGCTAGGTCTGGCCAGTCCCCAGGGAGGGAACACAAGATGAGCAAGTGCTTTTCCCTGGGGTCTTAACCAGACAGGCCGTAGGTCCCTTCCAAACCAGTCAAGTAGGACTTTTTTTACAGGTCATATTTTAAAAAAAATCAGGTGAAAGTGCAGTGGGACCTGGTAGAGGGTCAGGAATGGAAAGAGCACTGTATTTTGTGCCCTAAACATAATAGCTGCTTGAAAGAAAAATCTAGAGATGACCTCAGGACAGGAGAATAAACTGCAGGAGCAATGTGAAACCCAGACTGAATTTCCACAAGCAGGATGCAGGAAAATATAACAGTCCTTAAATACATACAAGGCTGCTTGTCACGGTCAGGTGATTTCCTCCGCTGTCAGGGTGAGAGCTCGAGGGGTGCAGGAGGACGGTGACACCCCAGCACAGCAGCCCTGGAACACCCGGGGAGCATTGCCCAGGCAAAACCCTTGGCGTACAGGTCCACAGCTGGCAGAAAGCAACACCGAAATAAGTTACCTATGTCATGAGCTGTCTGTTGGTCTGGTTCGCATCTGTGTCTTCCTCAAGCCCTTGGCTGCTGGAATTGAGTGGATTTTATAAATGTTGTACGTGGTTACAACTAGAAGGGGCTGCAAATGCTTTGGTGACAAGGATCAGAATTCTTGATAAATGTGGGAACTGTTTGGCAACCAACAAGATTAAGGTTTTAAATACTAGTGCAAGGTACCACACTTAGGATGGAAAAATCCCAAAGTATGGTGATTAAAAAGGGAATAATTAGTGAGGCATTATTAGTGGAAAGTCTGTGGGTTTGGCCAGTCAGAAAACGAATATGAGTTGAGTTATCTTTCTGTTGCAAAGAAGGCAAACGTAATTCTGAGAAGAATTAAAGAGTTGCATTTAAGACACAGGATTTGTACATGCCATTTTGTGTGGTGCTTGTGGGGCTTATCTTACCTTTGTGTCTAAGACTAGTAATGGATCTCAGCTGGGGAGTCCAGATGAGAATGACGGACTTTGTTTTGTTTACAAAATGTAAAAGACTGGATGAACTAGTATAGTTTAGGGAAGAAGATACTGAAGCTTTACAACCATCTTGAGTATATGGAAAGGTGAAAAGAAGAGAGAAAAATATTTCTGTATCCCCTGGACTATGGAAAGTTATAATGGACTTAAGCCGCAGCAAGGGATACTTAGATTAGACCTCAGAAAACTCTTCTAGCGGCAAGTGTAGTTAAGCACTATGCTTGCCTCAGGAGGTTATGAAGTCTTCATTACCGGATTTTAAGGATGGCTTAGATAAATATCTGTTAAAAGCAGTTTATGTATAGCTCACCCTGCTTTGGGATAGGGGATGAACCAAAGAACATCTTGAGGTCTCTGCCAAACAGATCTTTTATAAGTGACCTGGCAAAAAGCAGTCTTGTCAGTAAGAGAGCCTGAAGAGGTCCAAGGCACAACCTGCTGTATAGCCATGTCACCTCGTTTGCATGGCTGGAGAGAAGTGCTTTTGAGACAGACCCGTGATTTCATGCTGTAACGCGTCCTGTGGTGGAAAGGAAGCAGAATATAACATGGAACAAACAGGGAGGCTTCAAAAATAATGCGCTGTGATGGCAGAATTCCCTCTGCAGGTGTTTGAATACCGCAGGATTACAATTAAGGAAGCGACAACACGTGTGGATGCCTGGCTAAGGCCATGGCTCGATGCCTGAGGAAGCAGCAGATGAAATGAGGTGCCTAACGTTCAAACCAGTGTGTGGGAGGGACTTTCATAAATCCTGGCAACAAATAATAGGATTTGAAAGTGTGTGGCCGTATCTCCTGAGCACTACTTTAAACCCCCTCCTGTATTTTCTGACAGAGGAATTTACAGCACCTGCATAAAACCTGAGTATGCGGCTTGCATGCACTAGGCTCGGGGTGACTAAACCCAGGCTCCCACAATCCTCCTCTCCGGGGGAGTCTAAGCCATGGCTCTTGGATGCCTGTCAATATTTTTAGAAGAACCTGAATAAGAAATCAAAGGCAAGGCCTGTAGTCTTTGAGAGCGGTACAGTGACCCCGTGTCTGAAGCGTGCTGTTATCTGAATTTACAGGCTGGTGCGTATTCCTTTCCCAGTCTTCACCGTATTTATTAAAATACCTGTAGGCCCTGTTTATCCTATGCATTTTCTTCCCAGTTTAGAGGATTTAGCTAGCATCATGTAAATAAAGGACTGCTCCTGGATAGATAGATGCTCTTGCTGCCTCAGGGCTGTCCTGCCCCGGTGGGCAGCGCTGCCCCTCTGCAGCCCCAGCCGCGTGAGACCACCCCAGCACCTGGCTGGCGAAGGGTGGTGTTCTTTGCATCTACGCTTCATCCCCAAATTTTTGATTTTAGTCGTTTTTGCATGTTTAAGTCTTCAGCTTTTATATGAACTGCTTACAAAGGCTGAACCAGTTCTTTTGAATCATTCTCCGGTTACAATTTTTCACCTTTATACGCTCTTTCAAGGATTCGTCTTACCGTAGTGACTCAAGTCACCCGAGTTCAGCCGAGAGCAGAGTTCCTCTGGCCTTTCTATCTTATTGAGACGGGGGGAGAGATTTTCTGAGTGTGGCTGGGGTGCTAGAGCTACTGAATCATCCAGAAGCAGCTCCTTTCAATCCTGTAAATATATGTAGCTTACTCAACAGCAGTGGGATGCCTGAAATTAGTTGGGATGAAGCTGATGCTGTGGTAGAAAAGCAAGGAGGAGTCCTAAAAATTAGAAGCAAAACTTTGCTCCATTGAAATTGATGGAAATTTTGTCAATGACTCTGAGGGGGCCACAGTTTCACAATAATCCTTAAGTTTTGTCACAAACTAGCAAAGGTGCATTAACTTCACGAGGGCTGTGTCAGTGTACAGGAGAACACCCTTTAGTAAATCTAGGGATTCATAAAACAGATGTGTTTCAATGTATGGGTTAGTAAGTTGTTAACTGAAACGTACTGCAAATGTAATCCGTCAAGCTAATCTGAAGTAACCAAGCTAACGTGCTTTTAGCCCAAACTGAAGATTTTATGTCAATGCAATTCTTGACAGATCAGCTTGTGCCCCTCTGATTTTGATAGATTTAAAATAGTAAATAGAAGCTTACTGCCTGGGACCTGGGCTCAGCTTATCTGCCCTTTTCACGTTCGCACCACGGAGCCAGCAGCACGTTGTGATAACGGCCTTTTCGTGGGGTTCACTACTGTGCATAGGTAGATGTGAGCTGAAGACTCGGAGAGTGATAAGACCGATAAACCATTAGCAAACCTTTATACTGCCGCGCTGTTTTCTCTTCTTCATTGTTTTCTTTCTCCTTTTCTAGTCGGACATCGCTGCTGAGAGAAACAGGCTTTAGTAAGAAAACCGCAGAAAGGGCCGCGCGCGTGCGTGCAAGGGCAACGGACGGCTTTGCCGCTGCGGCGCCTGGGGTTTGGTTGAGAGGGTGCCTCGAGTGGTCGTATCGAACCAGCTCGTTTTTTCTTGGGCCTGTTTTCTTTTGCCTCTTTCTATTCTGCTTAGGTTTTGTTTTCATTTTGTTTTACATGTGGACTGTCTGCACTCCACCTCTGTTCATGGGGCAGTTAAAAAGGGAAAAAAGCAAATTAATGGGTTGGGTTGCAGTAAAAGGTTGGATATAATGTCTAGAAAAACATTTCCTTAGGCTTTTTTGTCTTTGTTTTTTCTTTTTTGACTAGCTGTGAAAGCTCCTGGATCCTTTTCCCTTATGTTATAGGGATACTGAATTATCCCATATGTTGAACTGAGTCCATTCCAGTAAAATCCATCTGTGATGAAAGTTTAGACTTCTAAACCAATTCAGTCAGACTGCGTTCAGTTTGTGTGGGGTGGGCGTGTGTGTGCGCAGTCTGTGGACAACTGCTTAGAAAAGAGTGCTTGCTATGATATCTAATTTAAAAGAGTGTTTTAGAGTGAACAAAGAAAGCAAATTTAAAATTAAAAATTGTGAAGTTTCTTTTGGAGACAGCAAATTACCATGTGAGCAATAGATCATAGTGTTATTGTTTATTGATAGAGCTCTGCTGCATTTGCAAGGAGCTCAATACGCACTAAGTAAACACAGAGCAAGTAATTAGCATGTGCAAATGCTAATGTTGTAGCAAGAAGAGGGATATTTGACAAATTATTCACAGTCTAGGTAAGACGGATTCAATTTTTTTTTTATCGTTGTGATTTTTTTAGTCTGACCTCCTTTATAACACAGAAGATAGGACTTAGATTAATTAATTCTTAATTGAAGCAGAGCGCAGCTTTTGGAAAGATGTCATGTCCTGCTTTCAAAATGAACATGATGGAGATGCCAGCACGAAAGGCAGCACAGGTCTCGGTGGTTATTTGTCATCTCCGTTAGACCTGGACCTTATTTCTAACTTGAATTTCTCTGGCTTTGGTGCTATATCTTTGTATCTTGTATGTTTGTTGGTTACATCGAAGAAGCTATTTTAGCAGTTTTTCCATCCTGTAGGTATTCAGCACATTTCACTGTTTTGCTGTCTCTTCGTTTTGCAAACAGAGCAGATGCCAGCATGACTAAGATTCTGATAGATTATTTTTATATTCATTGTTAAAGCTAATTTATTAAGGAGGAATCTTTCTAATAATTTGTAACTGCTTAATACATCCTACATTTTTGCGTTTAAAAGAAATAAAGACGTTAGAACTCATAAACAGAGGAAGACAGCATAAAGGCACAATTGTCTCTAACCTATAGGAAGTATGAAAGCACGCAAAATAAGCAGTCAGCTGAACAAGGTCAAATACATTTTGGAAGAAGAAAGAAGGTAGCATGAAATGCACTGGTTGCAGAACACATTAATCTGGAGTAATCTGGACTTTCTGAAGTCGGTCACCCTTTTGCTTGCTTTCATCTCCAAGGACAGTTTTCTGTCCCAGCTCCTTCCCCGTGAACCCGAGAGAGGTGGCAGTGCCAGTCTGGGGCGGGAGGGTGTCCCTGAGGCACTGGCACGGGCAGGTCCGCCTTGGGGCAGGGTCTCCCTGATCCCAGTGGAGCCTCCCAGGAGCCATCTCGCACGTCCCAGTTAGGAGCTGAGCTCTCTCTTGGTTTTGTCCAAAAGCTGATGGCCCTAACTTAACATCTGAGTCAGGTGGTTAAAGACAGAGAGTGAATGCCCCTGTTGAGCGACCACATGGTAGTTCACATGCCTATAGCCAGTTGCTAAGCTGTATTAGCTTTCCAGTTGATTTATTAGGCAATTCTTTGTCATACCAAATTGTCTTTACGATGGATCCAAGCCTTTAGTTTTTACTTTGGATATGCATTAGTGTGATGAACAACTTCCCCCCATTCTTCCCCCCGAAAGGATAGTGCATATTGTTTTAATTTAAAAAAAAATTACAATCTCTTTTCAATGGTTTCAGTCTTTTGTAGGCCATATCCTGCATCTTTTCCACAAATTTGGAACATACTAGTGGAGAAAAAAAGCTTTACTGTTGCTTTCTTAATTTTACCCATGAATATTAAGCTCAATTTGAAATCCAAACTTGGGAAGTTACATTATAATGTTCTGAATTATTTTTTTCACTAACAAGATTAATCTAGCAATCTTTTTTCTAAGTTATGTTAGAACAAAAAATATGATCTTTTTTGTCTACTTTGCATTGAAATCAAATATTCCGATATTCACCTCCAGTGCAGCTGAAAGCTTTCACCCTTGTTTACACATTGTGTACTGCCTTTAGGTGATTCCCATTTTCTTCCCTTAGATGGTGCTAATAGGGTACAAAAAGCACGACCAGATTACGGTGTTTCAGAAGGGACAGGAGGTACAATAGGGGCTTGTTTGGATTCTCTGAGCAATTTGTCTTTCCTCCTCTCTGTGCTGCAGTTCTGCCTTATTTGCTCTTATTCAAGCTCCAGAATGACACCATATAAAAGTAGCAAATTTGGTAAACAATTGCATCTGATGACTATATGCTCATTCTGGAAAAATAGAGAAGCAATTGTCTGTATCTGAGCTGCAAAATGAACAGGCTTTTCCTCGGCTTGGTACTCCCAAAGGGAAGGCCTGCTGCCGGTATCGGAAGTGTGGGAAAAGGGACTCATTTTACTGGAATCCAGTGCTATTCCCTATGAATTAAGGGCCACTGCAAACAGCTTTAGCATATAGTAATTATCCCTGTGAACACAAGCATAGAGGAATTTGCTCAGTAAAAAAATGAGGTGAAAGAGACTCTAGCTCTCCTCCCTCTCATTTATACAAGCAAGCGTCGAGGAGGGTGTTGACCATCTCGGGTAAGCATGCAGACGTTTTTTTCCTGGGCGTAATCCTGAGCGTCTAGCAGGAGAAGAGCACTTGCTTTATGAAATTTCAAATTTGGTTGAAGGTCTGGGATGAAATTTTATTGCTTGAGGATTTGAGTCTTTCTCAAGGGAATTGAAAATACAAGCCATTCGTCCACGCTTTGCATTTACAATTTGAAGCCCAAGTCTTTCAGAAGTGCATTTGTACCCTACAGACTGGCATCAACAGCATCCGCCGGACACATGGTGGTTCCTCGGAGGCATCTTGGCCTGCCCATGTGTTTGGCAGCAGACATATCCCTTCCTTCTATCTCCCTCCACTCCCACCCCTCCCGGTTCACGGCTGCGTCGCTCTTATGGGCGATGGGAGTTTCCAGGGAGCCTGGGTGGCTGTGGATGGCTGCTCGGTGCAGACTCGACCCTGACTGCCCACCACAGCTCAGGAAGAGACACGGGGCTTTGGAGAGCCGGAGCGCGATGGGTCGAGCTCTCCACCCCTGCATAGCTGTGTTATCCGCAGAGGAAACCTGCACTGTGTCTGTCTGCGTTTCGTTACGTTACGCCTGGGGATTTGTCAGAATGTAATTAGCACTTCGCTCTTGGGAGCAGCATAATTAACTAAGTTCACCTGAAATAGAGGGAGGAGAGAGGCTTCACTGTTTATCAAATCCAGTTAGGTTGATTTAAACCCTCTAGGTCAGCCCAGGAGTGGATCTGTTTCTTTCTTGACCCTTCACTCATATTCATTATTGATTTTTCCTGAAGGATGTCAAGGCAATTACTGCATGCCACTTTATTTTAGCCTCTCCCGGAGAACCTTGGACGAAGTTTTAGGATGCTGTGAAATCAGGGAATGCTCAATCAGGCGCAGCCTACACTCGGTATTGCCTTTGGAGATAAAAGATGGGAGTGCAGTCCTGATTAGAGTGCCTCTGTGATTGCTAATGTGCTGCGGGTCCCACATTTCTATAGCCCGGCTGCCTCACATGGCTCACTTTGACAGGCCAAAGTACATTTATATTGGTTTCTTCAAGTTTAGGCATCTTGTTCGGGGATGAATCCATTGTCTGTCTTCACCTTTTTCTATTGAAGAACCAATTTACAGTGCTTGGAGGAACTAGACCTAAAATCTAAGCATCAAAGCTTTACGTTACCCTTCCATTACCTAATCTTAGCTTTTAGATGAAATCAGTGACATGGATGGTTTTATAGAAAGATGTAAAATTCAGCTTTTCTCTGGTGAAAAGTTGTGACATTCAAGCTTGGCAACATTCATTTTTGCTACTTTTCCAGCTCAGGCCCCCTACTATAGCACAAGATTTGGCATATAATAATTACATACAAAAACAAATTAAAAGAACTTTGCTAGTTTTTCAAAGACGAGCACACAAATTTTAAAAACGAGAGAACCGGGTGCTTGTGCAATATTAACTTCTCTCTCCTATGATGGGATTTTAATTAAGTATATCATATTTTGACACCATGCCCCAGTCTCATTCAGTGCACAAGATGGACAGGGATCAGTTAATGAGCAGATGTTCAGTTTTATTTGTTTTTCCTCAGTGTGTGGCCCTGGTACTTGTTTGTCATGTTTCCCACATTCACGTCTGCAGAAAGTTTCCAATTTTTCTCTGGAGTTTTTACGTGGTGCTTGTCATAGCACTAGGGAAAATCCCAGTTACAACTCTGGCAAGTGAACTCCTGGGGTCCTTGTTTGGTTTATTGGACCGTAACATGTTTAATTCAGATATGCTTGGAATTTTACCCAGTTTCTAATGTTGCCACTTATTTATCAACTCTTCCCTAAAAATCTTTTTCAGAAATTTTATTAAATTCTCCTCTTTTTGTTCCTTAGTAGCACTATTATATGTTAATGTTCTTTGCGTGATAAACCATATTTGCCTGTTTTCGAGCTCTCATTTAACAGAACAGGCTGTCTACTGCAAAGTTGTCTGGATTAAAACCTTGCCTTCAGATCATAATTTGGGTGACGATGTTATAATTTAACTGTAAAGGTTATTGTTATCCCCTGTAAATACTCTTAAGTCGCTGCTTTCACGTTTGTTCAGCCATTTAGGGAAGCTACGCTTTGCTGGGGTGCTGGATTTCGCGGTTGCGCCTGTTGTAAGGCTCAAGGGGAGAAATCCCCCTTCCGCCTCTGGGGGAGCGGGTGAAGCGGAAGGGCTGGGAGGCCACGTCCCGGCCAGGGGAAGGTGGACCCCAGCGTCATCTCTATACGTCGTATTTCCTGCTGGTGCGCTTGCTGACTGACATTTCTTGGCATAAATTAGCTGAGCTGATGGTACTAGGTAATTATAAACGGGATTAGCATTGCCACTTGTTGATGTTGCTGGGTGCAACCTATTCTGAGTTTCCATTTTAGTTTTATTCATTTTGCTCAGGAAAATACTGCGATCCAGCAAATGTTGCAGGCATTGGACAAGAAGGCTGTAGCTGGGAGTCAATAGCAAAACCAGTGGCATTTCCAGCTTTTGGGTGCTCACCTCGCAGCCGCGGTTCCTAACGTAGTGGTCTTCATGGCGCCGTCCTGCGTTTGCACGGGTTGTCGAGAGTCGCTTGCCATGTGAGAGAGGAACCCACAAAATGAGCATCAGCAGGGTGAAGAGGTTACACTGAGAAAGATTCCTTCAAAAAGGAAATTGTCCTCGTTTCAGGGTCTGTGTGATAGCTCTTTTGAGTGAAGCTTTGCACACATACTGCTAACAATAGTTTCTTGTAATGGCGTTAATTCCCAATAGTGTTTGTGTAGAGACTAAATATAAATAATTTTAAGTGTTTTCATTTGCTTCCTTCACAAGGTTTAACAGCACTGTTGTTAAATTATACAAAATGGCAATCCTCTTGTGAAGCCCTTGTAATAACCAGTGAAGAAGAGCTATTTCTGCAAAGGCTCATTAGTGTATTTTTAAGTGCTGTGAACTATTTCCAAATTTTGCTTTCCACGTAAGTTTTTTTTGCATTTGAAACAACAGCTGCCACACTTAAAAGAACATTGTGTGATGTGAGGCACAATATTTTTTTTTAAACAATACTCAAAAGCAATGACTTGAGAATACTTTCACAAACAAAAATGATTTTGTTCATTGTGATTTGTGAGGCCATACTAATTATGACTTGGTAATTGTTTGTCTCCTGCTATCTCTGTGAGTCAAAAATTTTGACAGAAGTGTTTTTTCACTTTGTAAGTGTCACTTTGATTCTTTATTTGTTACACTATTCTTATTAGGATTCATTATTCTCCTGTTTAAAACATTTGTTGTCCAATAAAAATGCAGAAACAGTAATATATACCCCTGGTGACCAGTCATACAACATCAGTAATGAATGGGAAATATTCATAGCTATCAATTGTTTACAACTAGCAGGTTGAAAATTATTCATTGAAACTAATTGAGGAATATTTACAAACAACAAATAAATCCATAGTAATCACGGTTGATTCACAAATGACTTGCCAACCCAAAAAGAGGTGAAGTTTGTCAAGAATACTATTCTGTGCAATTTGATTTACTGTCATTAGCTGTAAATATACCTTGAAACATGCCACTGGAGTAGATTACATGCATTCTGCATTGAGCATAATTATCTGCATCTCTGCTGGGCTAGAAAAGCATGAAATTCAGTGTAAACAACATGCAGTGTGCACTGTCCGGGGCTACAAAATGAAACTTGACCTTCCTTAATGTAGCAAGATAGGACCATTCAGGTTTTGAATGTTAAAAATAAAATCAAGGTCAATCTCTAATTAAGTGCCAACTTGTGTGAATATAAATAATATAAATATGAGTAAGTTTACACGTACAATAGCGTGACCTACTTGGGAGTAACAGGCACAGAAAGGTGTTTTCATGACTTAGATGCATCCCCCAGCGTGAGCTGGTCCTGAGGTGGTGCAGACCTTTTGAAGGTAGAGCAGCTTCAGATTTGCTTTAATTCTGCCTGGTCTGAGCCCATAGGGAAACAGCGACAATGTTTCTTCCTCGGATATACCTGCCATGCTAGATTTACTCCCTTTGGGGAGCTTAAGCTGCCTTCAGCCAGGTAGTTACGCTGTTTTCATCAGTGTTTAATGCTTCCAGAAAAATACAAGTTGCACGGTGACGAGGACAGAAGTCAGGCAACCGTTTTGACGGTCTCGGGCAAGAGGCAGGTTGTCACAGAGTACCTCTGAAAGCACCACACCAAGTCCACGCAGTAGCACACTCCGTCTAGGTATTTAGTAAAGTAGGCTTTAAAAAAGAAAAAATCTACCTTATCTTCTTTCTCTGTTGATTCACAAAATCTGTTCAGGGTCAGGACTCTAACAAACCTGTCCTATGGGAAGAACAAGCTCGGAAAAGGTAAGACTCGTTCAGACTCGCAGCTAGGGAAACTCTGGCTGCCTTTCCTAAAGGGGACAGGTTGGCAGGAGGGACGGGGGCTTGGCGCTCTCAAGTTCCTGTGTTTCCCCTTGAAATTTGTAGAGATTTCTTGTTATCCACATGAATCAGGTGATTGCCCTTAGTATTCTTTGGAAACCAGGGCAGCAAATCTCACAACGGTTTCAAGAGAGCAAAGTGCCTGGGTCAGAGCGCACTGCTTCAAGGAGCAACGTTACCAGGTGAGCCAGACTGTAACGCTACAGAGCTCGCGTTCATTTTACATCAGAAAGGAAAGAAAAGTCTCCCCACACCACCAAGTGCTGGTGCCAAATGGCGGTGCGTATGGCTGATTTGTCATCATCTCTGTTGTGCAAAGGTACCACTGAGAATAATCCTGTGGATCCAGCCACTCAAAGAAAAACATCAGACTAGCTTTCTCAATACCCACGGTCCACCAGGACCTACCAGCCTGCAGTGGCAGCTCGTGTGTGCTGCCTTCTTCTGAGGTTTTGGCCAAGCTCTCTAGTGTTCTGCCTCCGTTCTCAAGACCAGGGCCCCTGAAATTTCTGGCCCTAAAGATGTATAGGATACAATGGTGGTTTTCCTTTATAAAAAGGAAACTAGAAAGAAATGCTAGGAAACTAGGTGAGAGAAGCAAACCTGCTGTGGTGCTGTGCTTTATGGCAGGGAATATCAAAAGAGGAAGATATTGCAGGTACGCAGCATCTTTAGCAGGGGCGGGCAAAGCCCCGAGGTTCATGTTGTTAAGCACTTTGCAAAAGCAGTAGCTATTGAAAGAGCTCTGGGCAGTAGGAGATATTTGTAGATAAAAATGGCCAAAAGCCTTATTTAAAATCAACCTTTCTCCCATTTGGATGAGGGAGAGCAGCCAGTTTATGATTATTCTGTAGCTGACAGACTTGCGTTTGTTGCTTAAGACAGGTTTTACAAACACCCTTTTGTTGGCTAATGTGTAAATGTGAATAGCCAAAGACGAAGTAATAATGTAAGGGGACATCAGCCAGGCAGGGCAGCTACTCCCTCAGATGAAGAGACAGGACGGGGTCAAACAGGCACGTTTTTAATTTGATGCTTTCCCAGTGAGAAAAATCCCTTGCCTGCTAACGGGGGAAAAACGCACAGAAACAAGTGGAAGCAGCCACAGGGGGCCCCTGAAAGTAGCTATATAATGATTATTTGACAAGGCTTCCTGGATGCTAACAAACCCATTAAAAATAAGTTGGCAAAAGCATTAGGATCCTGAACTGACTGAAAATGAAACAGGAGAAATGAGGAGGGATTAAAGTAAAGCTCAGAAATAAAGAACAACCACTGAGTGTGTCCACTGTGGGAGTCTGTCAAGCTGATGGGGCAGCTTTTGGTAATTAGCCAGCATTGACTTCTTTCTTCTGTTCTGAGGGGCACTTTTGCATTGTACGTTCATATCCTTAGAGACAACTCCTGTCCAAGGAACTTTAAATCTGAGCTTACAAGGCAGAGAAGGGAAATGGTGGTAGCACAAATTTATAACCGAGGAACTGAGGCACAGAGCAGTGAAGATGTGGTTTCAGAGATGTTCATTTTCCACCCAGACTCCAGTGGCAGTTGGGCTTTTCCAAAAATCCTGTCTCCCCTGGTTATTTGGTTGGTCAAAGCAGGGAGGCTGCGGAGGAGCTGGGGCAGTGTCCCAGGAGAGAGCCTTGCCTTTAAGATCTCCAGTCCTCAGCTGTCTCTGGGCACCAGTCCTGCTCCCAAAGGGCTGCTCCCTGCATGCCTGCGTGCACGCTAGGTACTGGGCCAGGGTAGCGCAGTGTCTTCTCTCCTGACCTACATTTTATAATTACCTTTCGCTGGTTCTCTTTGAAGTATACGGGAAGGCATATGATGTACACAGCTCCTTCTTAGTCTAATTGATAGAAAAAGCAAGGACAACTTTTGTGGTGACTACAACAAAAATAATTGGAAACATAGATTGTTATATAATGAACATGCAGCTACTTGTTAAAAATAAATCACTTTCAGTTACGTAACAGCCATTATCAAAGGATGCGTGAGCAGTTTTGAGTTTGGCTCGCCTTTTCAGTGCCAGCCGCCGGGCGGGCAGCAGCGAGCGAGGGCTGTGCCCAGGGAGGGGAGCTGGGGACGGCGGGGCTGTCACCTCCACCGAGCCCGTCCCACGGCGCCCGGGGAGGCGAAGGGCAGCCCAGCGTCCCCACTGCCAGGCAAGTCAGTGAGGCGGGGCGGCTGGGCCCTCTGGGCCCCGACAGCAACCCCCCGAGCTGGCTGTCGGGACGGGTCTGAATTATCCCTCCTTACAGATCAGTACGCTTCTGGCAGCCTGATGCGGGCCACCCGGCTTCCAAGGCAGTCACCTGGGACCCACTGACTTCAGCAGGAATCAGATGTGAACTTAGGCAATTTAGCGATATATTTACAGACAAGCGTAGAGCTGGAAACATGGAGAGAGTTGTAACTACTGGGCAATTGCAGCTCTCGCTGTAGCTTCTCTCCCCATGAAGGACAAGTCGTGTGTGTTTGAACATACTGGTAGGGCTTTGCAATTGCCTGCAACTAGAAGAAGGTATGACTCTGCACTTTGTTTTCTCCTGAAAATTTTCATGAAAATAAACAATTTTCATATGAGGAGAGGAGAAGAATTACTTGCTCAAGGAAAACCCCTTATGATATACTGAAGAACAACTTCTAGCTTTAAGTGAGCTGTTAAGTCAATGATAATGTGTACCTTTCTTTTCTTAGTAAGAAAAATTTAAATCTTGACTGCACTGTTACAAATAATTCACATTAAGTGGCATAACTGCAAGGTTTTTTTTTGAAAAACAAATCAGATTCTGGCTTCTTGTCTTTGCTTATTTCCTTTCTAGCTCCAGATCTTTTTTGGTGTTTCTTGAACATTGAATCTTGTGGAATATTTGCATCGGTTTTAGGGAGACTGATAAAACAAAAGACCTAAACTACATATTGATGTTGTGCTTTAAAAAGACATTGTGATAGCTTCTATGAAGCTATTGTGTGTCCACTTTTCAATTTGTTGTTGAGTGTTCTATAGAAAAAGTCATTTGAAAGGAAAAAAAAAGTACAAAATAGACCAGCTGTTTTGCCAAGAATGTGTCCAGGCCTTGAGTAAGGCTTGACAAGGCTCTGATATAAGTTGATTCTGCTTTTAGAGGGGAGTTGGACCAGATAACCTCCACAGGTCCCTTCCAACATAAATTATTCCATGATTCTATGATTAACTGTAATTTTGTTCCCAAGACCCACAATCCTGAAATATTGCAGTTTTTCTTCAAAATTTATGACTCAGGGAAAAAAGGCTTTTCATCTTAGCTATTGTCATGTTTCTCACATGACTAACCACAAAAGAAAAATGGGCCGTTGCATCTGATTTGTTACTTCATTCTGTATCGAAGGGTTGCTTTGTAGGAAACCAGCAGGAGTTCTGTAATTAAAAGAGAAACAGAGTATTTTAGAGGCTATCAATCCAGCCAGAGACCTAATTCAGGAGGTTGCGTGTAGCGTGGTTGGCAGTCCCGTGTGCCGCAGCCAGGGACGGCGATGGCCCCCCGTAAGGATAGCTTGGCCTGCTATTGCCGCAGACCCACAGGGTCGGGGGGTGCCCCGCAAAAGGCACTTCCTAGAGCAAACTCGGTGTCTTGCAAAGAATGATCCTCCTGGGCAAAAATGAAGCTGTACTGGCAGCACTGATGAGTCGTGCTCTGCAAGCCCTTGCGTGTGCCTTTGCAGGAACAGCTTCCATCTGTAGCCGTCCCTGAAGTAAACCAAGCTCCCTTTGGAGCATGGGAACGAAAGACCAGTGTTTAAAGTGTCAAGCAGACGTGGAAGGAAACAGGTATGTCTTAGTTATGCTTATCAGTCCAACCAAAGTACTGAGAGGAGCTGAGATTTATTGCCACTTCTTCACGAGGTGGCAAATTAGTGAATAACAGCAAGAGAAGTGGGTAGATATAAGGTCAAATTCAGCTCCAAGCTCTGGCCGTGTAGCCCCAGTGAAGTGCAGCAGAGCTGAACAGAACAAGTGATGGTGAAATTTGATATTTGGTCTCCAGATGCCCATTCCCTGACAGAAAATGTTCTCTGTAGCAATTTTCCCGTTAGAAAGGTAAAATAAAATGGTAGCAAAGGGGAACACTGTGGCTTATTAGAAAGAGCATTGCACTAAGGATCAGAATAGCAAATTCTAGTTCTTGTTCCGTCTCTAATTTCCTTTGCCACCTTGGGACCCCCTGCACCATTTCTCTATACCTAATTTCTGAAATGAAAGATGGATAATTATCCATCAATATCAAAATGTGTTATGTGCTGAGGGGCTTAATAAACAAACTCCTTTATAGACCAACCTTGCCTAATTTTTGAGGCCTTTCCCATGGGTGTACACACAAATTCTCTGTTTTTATAAATCCTCTAGTTTAATATAAGCAGAACTTCCTTCTAATTAAAGTGACATTAAAGTTAAAGATTTGTTTCACAGCAGCGTTAGCTTTGTTGTACTCACGTGGTCAGGAAGCTGGTGCTGCCTACCGAAGCTGGTATTTAGTGGGGGCAGGTGAGTGGGGAACTGTGATTCCCCCAGTCAAATAATAGGAGATTTTCTCTAGAAGAAGGTGGTACACTTGTTTGTATCTCAAGTTATGTAACCATTAAATCTCTCTCCTTGTCTCTCTCATCATGCTCCCTCCAGAAATCTGTTATTGAAAGGAAGGAAAAGGGAAAATGCTTTTAAATGGGCAAATTGAGAAATTCACAGTGTTGCAAATAGTCTGTGAGCAGGACAGAGTCGCCTAGGGCTCTTTTAGGAGTCTCACATGGGGCTGTAAATCAATTCAGAATTACAGAAGTAAGGCATAAACCAGAAAACTGTGTGTGTGTGTGTGTGTACAGATGGCTAATATTGTATATAGTGTTTATTGCAAATCCTGTTGTGACCCATTTTCTAACGTAACTTGGTCAATTTTTCTTGTGACACAAAAAACCAGAATAAGGTCCAGTGTCTGCTGCCATTTACAAAGTGTCATTCCATGGTTGTTTTGAACATTGAACACATCACTGAGTACCTCCAAGCAGAACTATGTTTAATCAAAAGCAATTTAAAACCAGAACAATATTTTTCCTTAATAAAAAACGTGTAATTTCAAGAACTTCTGGTATTTCTCCTATACAAATAACTACAAAGTACTGAGGCTTACACCTTTGTTCCTCCAACATACCAGATTGTGCATTGAGAACAATTTTCCAAGGCATTTTTAGACGAAGATGGGACTTCTGACCCCTGTGTTTTAGGGAGGATTTGGGCTGCTGCCTGCTGAGGAGTTAAGCATCCAAAGAGACCTTGGCATTCTAGAGAGTCTTCTTATCTTTTTTACCCTTTTCTGCTTGAATAGGAAAACTAGGAGTAATTGTCACGTTTAGTCTAAAAAAGCCCCTAAGCTTAGACCAGAATATTATTTGTATGAGGAGCTTCCACTTAAGAAGCCAACTTCAGAGTGCTCTTCCCTGAAACAGGTCTGAGGAATGACGTCCTTAAGCGTAGTGGGAGCGTGGATCTAGTTGCGCCCTTTCCCTTTGCTTTCCTCCCGCAGAGCGGTTCGGGGTGTGGGTAAACCAGACTGTTTCACCAATACATATCTGTCACATTCAGTGTATAACCAAGCCGTGGAGCTGTCCAAGTCCACAATAGCAGGGAAAGGACAGCAGTGGAGAAACACCAGAATTTGGGATCGTGAAATGCCAGAAATGGTTTGTTGCATTTTGAACAGTTTTAAGATATCTCAGTGTGTGTGTCTTGTCTGCCCATGGCCACCAAAGCTAAGATGTTGCAACGCTGGGGAAGGGAGTTTCCTCAGTGCAGAATTTTGACAAGAGCAGGAATCCTGAAACACAGTCAAACTGAAATAGAGGCCATAATAGTATACAGTAATTAATACCTCAGGGAATTTCTCCTCATAAGGCTGGGGAGAAGGACCAAAACTGCAGTCTGTGCAGTAGGGGCCATCCACAGTGACCGCTCTGGGAGGAGCTGGCAGCAGCTCTTCCCATTTTGAAGGCAGGGGAGCATCGGCCCAGCCCTGATGTCCTGGGGTCCCAGGAGGGGCTAGGGCTCCTCATGCAGGAAGGGAACGATTTGTTACAGTGATGGGCATTCATAAGGGCAGGGATTTCATAGACTGCCCCTTGCTGTGGCCACCTTCTGCTGGTGTTGACCACAGCTGTGTGAGCGCAGACATGGGAGCCTGCATTAATCATACTTTGCACTGAAAGCTTAATTTAATGGGCTTTGAAGCAAAATATTTCAAGCAGCTCTATGTGTTTCTCTGTCTTAGGAGGAAGTTGGAGTGCACCTTTCCCCCCTCCTGGAGAGCGCTTTCTCTTTTCCAGCTGTCAGAGCACAAGGGTCATTTGAGTATTCTTGTCAAGTTTTCCAGATGCTTGTTTTGAATTGATGGGTTTGAACAGGAGCAATTTGTTACGCTGGCACTTCCCCCTCCAACTGTACAAAGAGTCAGCTCTTGCAGATACATTATCATCTCTTTCCCTGAAAAAGCTGCTTTTGTTAAGATAGAGTGAATGGGTTGGGAGATTTTAGGTCTGAACCAAAGGTCAAAACTGACTGATAGCTGCAAACGGGACCGGGGATGTGCAGGCTGTTGCCTGGGTGGTAGATATTTCTTGCATGCGTATGTGTGCAGATAAGGCTAGATAGATTATTCAGTACTTTCTCTGATGTATACTTCTTCCTCTGTTTTGGAAATATTTTTTCACTACTGCAAGGAAGCTTTAATATCAAAGTGTAAGCAATACAGTGAAGCATAAAAGCATTTGTTCAAGTCTCCTATTATTTTTACTTAAAACTTGCAAAAATCCTGGCCTGTAAAATGCAAGTTGTAAATCGGTTTTGCACATATGCTTTTGTTCAGCATCTTATGGCAGCACTCCCTAGTATGGATATATGTCTGGAGTTTAAATATGCTGTTCCCAGAGAAGAGAAGCAAATGATGTGTCCACTCCGTGGTGCGTCCTGGCCCTGCTCGTGGCGGGGAAGGCACGGCCGCAGCAGCTGGAGAGGAGGGAGTGGGAAGTGACGGGGTGCCCTGCGGGCTGAAACGTCTCTGATGTTAATCTTGGCAAGTCGAGTGGACATGGGGAGAAAAAGGTAGTATGGAAGCCTGTGTACAGATATAAAAACATGTATACTGCAGTTGTACTAGAGTTACTGTTTATTTCAAAAGCAAATAAACAGGCAAAAGAGATTAGGCCTCATTTGGAAGAGTTGTGCCATGAGGTGCATGGTCTGTGTTCGAACCAAACCTCCGTGCAGGCCCATATAAGCGATGCTCTCACTAGCTGAGGAGGAGTCTGCAAAGCCCTGCTGAGAACCCTGGTGTCAGATTTGTTGGGTGATTATACAAATAATTACAAGATTAGATGAATGTTTCAAGTGATTATCAGGTCAGCTCTACAGCAGGAAGTTTCTCAGCAGCTGAGGGTAAAAGTGAATAGTGTATATGGCATTTCCATCCTGCTTCACCTTTGTATGACCAGAGATTTATGACTAATGTCAAGTACATTCATGTAGAAACAATTTTACAGGCATAACAGTAGAATAAAAACTTGAAAATGAATCTTATGCTTGCATTCCAAAAATTGTTACAGGTCACATCACTTTAGGAGGAGTCAGAGCCTCTGTCACTCAAAGGAGTGACAAATTCAATTGCATCTCTATCTTCATAGGCTCACGCTTGCTGACTACCAGTATTAAATACGATTTTGATCTGCTCCTGGCATTTCATCGGTTTGTGCTATTTTCCATGTGAGGACAGTGTGTTGTGTATTTACAAATAAATAGATAAGAGTAGAAAGGTCAAAGTGGATTGTCTAGGAGTTTTGAATTCACTGTAGTAACTCTTCAGAGACATAGCAAAGCTTTAGTACAAAGCAGGTGCACCAGTGCTGAAGCTTTTTGGTTTAGTTCCCTTTTTTGTAAAGCCCCACTATCACTATTATACTGTAAAACCCACCATGGTGAGCTGTGGAAGACCCACAGGAAGACAAGAAGTTGGCCCCCAAGTAGTAATCGTAAGGTAGTACTGCAGCAGCATGTGAGGTCGAACCAAAAGTTTCCGGCTTAACTAGGAGGCAACCTCAGCATTTTTATTTGTTTTCCTTAGCTCTTGTACTTAACTCCACGCCTGGTACAAAGTCTGAGTCAAAACCTGTGCGAGCCTTTCTACTGATTGCGGTGACCTTAGATTAGACGTTATTTGCACGTGTCCATCAGAAAACGTCATCTGAAGGTTAAACTAGTGCCAGGATTAGCTGACCTGGTTTCAGCCCAGGGTTTTCAGAGACATCTCAAATTACCTGTACAGAATTTAAACAAGGAACAAGTGAGCACAATTCCTAACACATTTTGGAAAGGAGTGCATATCTGGCTATGCTTCCTCTGTATCAGGACCTGTCTAGTCCAGTGCCACCTTAACACTAGTCCATGTTGTTAATCACGTTTGCTTTGCAGTCTTGTCTTATAGTAACTAATTTTTGAGCTGCGTTTGAAACGAGGTAACTGCCCTCTCAGGCTCAGCAGTGCCTGTGGACCTGAGAAGGATTGCTTTTCCAAACAGTCCTGACCGAACGGACTTAACCTCGCTGCAAGGAATGTGACAGCCCTCTAACTCTGCTGCTTGTAATGAGCTGGCTCAGTGACAGCTACTCAATTGGGTAGATATACTAAAAAATGGAAGTAACTTTCCTTAGGTCATGGTGATGTAGTTAAAAATGATTGCACTAAGAAGGCTGTAAAAGTGGCCTGAGAAGCGATAACATTAGCGCTTCTGGGCTACTGCACAGCCTCATTTATACGTTTAATGATTCTTGTGTTTTCTAAACCTGTATGCAATTAATATTACTTAACCGATATGGGAGTGCTCATTGGACATTTGTTCAGCAAATGAAATATTTTTAATAGCCATGATATAAAACTTTAAGCAAATGAGTTTCCCTGATAACATTCTCTTCATCAAAGTAGATATTCTCAAATGGTGCACATTAAATTTTTGACTGCAGATATCACCTTTAATGTATGCTTCGGTGGCTGCTGGGGGCTGAAAAAAATCATTACTAATTGATATGCCTTAATGGCCTGAGAGCTTTCAGAGTTGGATGAGCCCAAGAGAAACGCTGAGAGGTAGATATTTGATTCTAATTATGCCTGAGTAGGTACAAGCAAAAAGTAGAACCATCATGACAGCTATATCATTGTCAAATTGCTATACCTCAGGTTTTCTACTAATTTGACACTATTACAAAACAGTGCTTCAATGAACCCATGAAAGGCAAAGTTAGATAAAGAATAGACGCATAGGAAAGGAAGTCTGTGCTGGTATCTGTGTTTGCTAAGGCAGTCACTGGAGAAAAAAGGGGTCTGGGATTTGTAAATGATCTGCTAATTAACTCACACTATCATTTTATTCCATTCCACGTCTTGAATATCTAAATGTTTTTAAGAATATTCAGTTATGAAATTTTCATTTGAAGACAATTGTGTAGCATGTCTGGTTTATTCCTCTACTGACGTCTCTCTCTGTTGTCACCTTAAGCTGGGCTCTTGATGCCTTGCGCAGAATCTGAGAGAATGCAAACATTTAAGATATTTCTGGTTATTTTTAAAATGTGAATTACATGAAATGGATTGTTCCCCTGTAAAAAAGACAAAAAAATACTGTGTTATTTTTTGCCTAAACCGGATACCTAGTTTTCACATTTATCTACTGATAAGTTTCTAGTACAGTTACCAAAGGCAGGTTCTGCTTTTTGCCCCGTACTGAGAGGGGAGCAAGACTGGTGTTTTGAATGGGAACTGGGTTTTAACTGGGAGTCTGTTTTAGAATCAGGATCCAGGACCTATTGCTTTAGTCTTATTTTTTCCACCTTCAGTAACATCTTTGACTATCCTTACAGGAAAAAAGTACCATTTCTAGTAGACGCATGCCACTGTTTGTGAGAGAAGCACAAGGATCAGTATGTAACACTCTTCCCAGTTTAGATTTATTATTTTACAATATGTTTGTATTTTTGTTCAGCAGTGAGCAGTGCTTTTCCTTATGACTCTCTTTTGGTGACTTGGAGAATCGCATTCTTAAAGCAGTAATTTTTAACTGTGGGACAAATCCAGATTGAAGGAAGCTGGCTTGAGGGAGTGAGACAGAAATGAACATTGAGAACAGCATCATGGACCCTCTGGAGGATTATCTGAACACAGGACAAGAAAAATAGAGATTATTTTTGTCTGCATCTAGTAATACTCACGCTACCTAAATCCAGAGGTTTATGTAACTATCTAAACCCAGATTAATTGTGCTTAGAAATCCTCATGAAAAACGATGTCTGTTTTGCTTCTCTCTGCTAAGAACAGAGATTTTTATCTTTTGAAACATATAGTTGAGGGATACAATCAATAGGTTAGTTTTGTAAATGTAAATTTGATTTATGCACACCCACAAGAAAGCTTAGAAGGCCAAATTCCTCATACGTTTAGGAAGCCACACTAAGAGAAACTGTGAAATTTGAAGTTTGCCTTGAAACTGAGGAGGTTGCAACTTATGCAGGAACTGCCATTTTCCCCAGCCCATTGAGAAAAAGGAGATTTTTGGAATTTTAATGTGTTTCTCCTTTGCCTTGCCTTGGATGTGCAGGTATTGCAAAAAATAGGAAGCTGCCACTAAAAGTGACTTTATGGGTTGTTGCAATGAAATCGTGCACCTCAAAAAGGGGAAAAAAACAAGCAGCTAGAGATTGCTGGTGCTTACCTGTGGTTACCTGTGTACAGGCTTACCTGGTACCTGTGTGTTCAGGGAGCAAGAAAAATTGAGCACTTGGGTGGGCTGACATTGTCTTGGTGTCTCATCATGACAGAAAGCTCCATTTACAAGGAAGATATCACTTAATGAGCATCTGGACTTGTATGCCTTAAAAAGCACCTGCAAGGGATCCAAAATTGGGTACGTGAAAGTTTAATGCCACTGCAGTAAACATGGTAGCTGTGAATTTTAAAGCACTCCATACATTTTTGCAACAAACTTACTGTTTTCCTGTTAAATTCCATATAATAGATGACCAAAATATGTATCTCTGTTAAATTAACGATCTAATGGTGATGGATCACAAACGTATCAGCTTCTTTGTGGAAGAAGATCAGACAAGATGGGCAGGCAATATTCCCCACAGGGTAGCGTATTCTATTAGCATATGCCTTGGTGATGAGGAATTGAAATAAATTATGCAAAAAGGTGTGTACTAGTAGAAGTGTTTTAAGTCTGCCAGTACAAACCAGGCTGCTAAATAAACAAACCATAGCGCTGCTTGGACATGCTGGTGCAGAATGGCATACCTAGCACATCCTCCTTGGCACGCTTGGCCGGGTTGTCCCCTGCCCCTGGTATTTCTCCTCAGTGCTGGCATCTTTGGGTCTCTCCTTCCCAAGAGGAAGGTAGTTTGGACATGAGATTTGCCTGTGGTGCATGCCACTTTTCTTCTAATCCTCTCCTTTTTCTCCATTCCCTGTTGGCCCTCCTTCAGCATCCTTATGCCGCTTCCTTCGTGCTGCCACTTCTGCTGCGCTCCCACCTTTCTATTCTCTGAGCCGAACTGCTGGGAAGGATAGTTTTCTTAGGCAAGAAATGAGTAGGGATAGGGTTCTCTGCTGCTGTGTAGCATCTCTGCTCCTGAAAAGCTGATGTTAAGTGGGCATTGTTTGATTTAATGCTGTTTACACTTGCTTTGGACAAGTGCAAACATAGACAAAAAATATATGAATGTGCAAAGTCAGGGTCACCGCCTTTTGGTTAAGATACTTTGCCATGATTTTTAATGTTTTGGTGTGAATTCACTGGTATCTTGTCTGGTTTCTGGCATTTATTGACTTGCTTGTGCTTGCTAAATCCAATTTATAGCCCTTTGCACGGCCAGAACATACTAGTAAATCTAGCGCATTAAATCCGTGAGCTGGATTCTGTTCTTTATTAAATCCAACAAATCTGGATTAATTCTGGTCATTGAAGGTGTTTCTGTTAAACATAAGACTAGTTGGCTTGGCATCTAAAAAACATCTTCTTGTTTGTTTGAACAGAGCCCTTTAAACCTCTCTCTGCCAAAGCCCAGATACACTGTCTCTTCTCAGAATATGTATATATTTTCTTTTTTTTTTAAGATGGATACTTATATGAAATGTTTTTGCCAAAGTCTTTCAGAAACTCCTTTTTATATGGTTATGGCTCTGTAAATTGTTGTTATGGTCTGGGTGGATTAGAAAGAGATGGAAAGCCCCATTTTTGTAGCACCACGTTGATATGTGGCCATTGCTAGATTTTTCATACGACGTATTCATTTTCTTTTCTTTTCAAGGACAGTCTAGTTTGAGGTATAGCCCATAGACCAAAAAAAAAAAAAAAAAAAAGAAGATATTCGATTAAGACTCATTGAGGGTAGAAGTTTGTGCTTGATTGTGTGGGTGGAGGTGTTTGAAGTGCTAATTTTTTTTCCAGGATGCTGGTGTGACAGAGAAGGTGTCAAGTTTTGATAACTGGCAACTGCAAAGCGAACACGCGCTTCAGTCTGTGTTTTGGTTGATTGTAACGTTCTCACTGTCACCCCAGATTCTTGTCTTTCTCTCTTCGTTCTGGTGTGCAGACAGCTTGCCAACAACTTACACTACATGCTCGCTTGGGAGGGTGTCAATTTTTGTTAGGAGAGCTGCAGAGTGCGTCTGTAACATGCTGATTTTGCTCTTTAAATTAAATACCCACTACAAAATAAATTTCTTTATTGGAGGCTATTTTTCAGTTGCAGTTTATTTTCGTAATGTAGGGAGAAACAAAACCTGTTTTCCATGACTTGAAAAGCGCTTTGTATTTGTCAAATGTTGCTCTGTCACATATTTGCTCTGTCAAATGTTGTGTGTGTATGTCTATTCTGTTTACAACAATCTTCTAAATCACTTCTCAATGTTCAGCCCATGTTGATCTTAATTCCCAAAATATTTGCTAAATGAAACAAACTGTTTATAGAGAGTAGCTCCAGAACATGTGGATTCAATTTATTTCTAGGAAATTCCGGCTTTTGTTGCCTTCAGGAAGTGTAGAGTATAACGCTCCTGAAGACTGGGTGCGGACCAGCTTTTCCTAAAGTCCCAGTCAGTACCGGTAGGGCGTGTTGTAAAAGCAGCTACTAAAAGGTGGATTTGTGTGATCTTTACTAACAAGCTATATGTAGAAAACCCTGTTCCCAATAGTTAGTAAGCTGGATATTATCACAGCTATAGATACAGAGGTTGGCTCAAAGGGACTGCAAAGTCTGCCTTACAGGACTGTTTCTAAGGGAGTCGGAGTGAGCCGTTCTTGGAAATGTCTTGCAGACCATCTTGAAAAGATTGTTACCCCTAATCTAACCTGCTGCGGATGACTGTGTTGTGTGACGGAGAAGAAAAACGCAGACCAGAACCATGGGAAAAGCCTTTGGAGAATCTTAAGAATCTGCCTTATAGTCTAACCAGGCATCTGCTTTCGTGTTTTGAGTCATGTTGCTTGACTCTCTGGAAAACTAGATTGTGCCTGATGTGCCAGCGGCGTGCATTTGGCTAGCTGTAGTTCGCTAACCTCTCCCAGGCCCAAGGAGGAACGGGGGCAGAGGAGCCTGCTAGTCTCTTTAAACATGAGCTCTCACAAGGCATACCTGAATAGGTGTTGGCCGTTGGGCAATATGCTGACTTCTCCCAGGTCACCAAAGAAATTCAACTATGACAACAAATAAAGTTGCCTTGCCGAGGTGCAGTCTCCTTCCATAGAAGAGTAACTGCTAGACTGGGCGTTATTCATGAGAATATGGGAAGCACAGGAATTGTGCTACTGTCAAGGACAGCATGACAAGCAGAAGCCCCCGATCAGATCAGTCAACGCACTGTTTTCCTGGTTAGAAGCACGTTAGTTACTGCGTGGGCTGGGTTATGAAATCCATGTCAAATAGTGACATTGAAAAATTGCACGAGTAATGTATGTATTGGCTTGTGGAGAGCAGCTAGTAGATTGAGGTCGCTGGTGGGATTAGCCAGGTGACGTCCTGGCAGGCAGATCTTGGCAAGTGGTGGCCAACCTTTGCCAGACCATTGCAGGCTGGCTGGTATCTCCGCCTAATGCACAATTAACCTACGGACCTAATGCAGATGTGTCTGTGGGTTGCTCATCTGCTGGGTGAGCTGCTTTCTCTCTCTCTCCTATAAAATAGAGGCAATAATGACAAGTAACTAAATATACGTATGTATGTTAATGGGTAAATAAAGTGCTCTGAGCCATACAGATAGAAAGAACTATTCTAGTGGATTTTCCAACGTTTTCAACAGAGGATGTTGAAACAGTATTATTGTGTGAATTTTCCTGCTATTACATTTTTCATAATTGGCTATTAAAGCCTACATAAAGATGTTTATCTCTGCATACAGCAAATACATGTAACAAGTCACAAATGTCATCACCCAGTTTCTTGCTTTAAGGTACTTATTTTCTGGACATGTCTGCAGAGTGCCCACTAATTAGGACAGAAGATGTTAAATTGATTATCATCATTATAGGTGAAGATGTCTTCTGTCAGCTGCAGAAAAGATTAACTCCTTTTTAACAAATTTATTAAGGTTCTGTGCAATTTCTTGTGCTATTTACTTAATTATACATCACAATTAGGTAATTGCATGTTGTAACGATGTGATTATGTGTATTTGCTCAAAATGTACAATTAGATGCAATTACACTCTAAGAAAAAGGAAAAAATTTAAGGGCTAAGTTAGTTAATTCACAAAATTTGGAGCACATTAACTCTGAAACATTTGCTCCAGCTTGCCAAACAGGGCGCACAGAGACGCAGATGGCTCTGAGTCAAGGTGCTCCTCACTGACATGAATTGACATGAAAATGTCTTGGCAAAAAAGTACCATTTACAAAGATATTCTGGAGGCCATGATTTGATTGTTTCATTATCTGTGTGTGAAATTTTAGGTACAATTTAAACAAGTCTCATCTTGCCCATAAAGAAGCAAATATCACAATGTGCTCACGGTGTTGGCAACATCATGCGGCGTCGAGCTTGCAGAAATCAGGTGATAGCTTTTAAACGATGTTAGATTTTTCTTTGCTTTGTTTCTCTTACGTTACCCTAACAGCTCCAAGTCCAACTGAGTCACGTTTTCCACAGACCTCTGCAGTTGTGAGGAGTAGAAATGTACTTCGTTGTTTCATACACTGAAGCCTGAGATTCCCTCGTGGGCACGTGCCTTCAGCTACTGGACGTTTGAGAAAAACTTCCAGTACTGCATGACTTGCACCAAAGTTGCAAGATTTGGCTACTCTGTAGTTGTATTGATAAATCATATAAGTGGAACTTGTTTTTATTTTTTCCTTTGTGTAATCCCTTGTATTCCCATTCAGTTTTCTTACTGCATTTTTCTCACTTTGTGACAGCAGCTCTGAGGACAGAAGACCTCTTCTTCAGCTGTAGAATATATAAAATGGTATTCATGTCACTCTGTCTCCGCCTGCAACTCTTCTAACCACTCTCTTTTCACCAATATGCTTTAACCTGGCCACAGAAGGACCCACTGTAGAGCCTGGATGATAGCTATTCAAACCTTGCTTTTCCGGCAAACGTACCATTTGTGCAATGAAATGTAGGGAGGCCTAGTGCTTTTATACACAGCATGTGGTCTTAATCATAGAAGAAGTGGAGGAGGAGGAGGAGTTGTTTTTTAAATGCTCGGCTGTAACTTTGCATCCACCTCCTGGTTCTTCTGTGGGTCCCCCACCTAGAGAGTTTGCAGCATGAACTTCTCTGGGAGAAATCTAAAGCATATCTTCATGCTGTGCTTGCTATAATTAAACAGAGACAAGAAATGCAAAGTTCAGCCACAGACTTTGTTTGCCTTCTCCTGTAAATCTCTCTTCTTCCATAAATCCAGGTACTTTCACTCATCTTAACTTTTATTTCATACTGAGGAAATGTGAAACAAGAAAAACAATAGCAAATAGTAGATGATGGTGATAACTTATATTTTGTAAAATGGCTGCTGAACCCTGTATCCAGGGGACATGCTTGGAAATGTAAAGGTAGTATGCACAGGGTGAAGGCACTCTTACTTTACGGTTGCATGCAGCACCCATTCAGACTTCCAAAGATTTCGTGGAGCTTGGGTGCATCTCGGTAGATAGACTATGGTCTCTTTAAGCCATATGCTACTGTCCTCAGACTTTTCTCAGATTTCCTTTAAGGCCAGGAGTTTCTACTGATCACAATTATTTTTCCCAGTCACCTTAATATTTTGGTAGCTTACGCTTTGGTGTCCCAAGAAGTCCACTTTGAATCTCTGGCATTATTTGAAAGTGATAGTCACTTATTTAATCTCAACTCTTAAGGAAAGAAACACTATGGAAGTGCATTTGTAGTACTAAAAGTTCATGATGGCTGGTTTGCCACTAGATGAGGTAGGAGATCTAATATCTAAAAGACCGCGGCTCTGCTTGGGCTCCTGTTGCTAGAGTCAGGCCATGCTTTTATGACCTCTTTGATCAGGGAGACTGCTTCAATCTTTGTCTGTCTGTGGGCTCTCTGGCATGTGTCTGAGACCTGGTGGGGAAGCGAGCCCCTGTTGCCCACGGGGCCCTGGGCAATGTCCCTGGTGTCCTGTGTCTAGCCCCTTCCTCCCGCAATCCCCCCCCACAGGCCAGGCACGCTGGTTCGGGGTCTTCATCATTCAGCTGCAGGTGAAAGCTACATCAGATAGAGCCAGACTTTGCAGAGGGTTTCTAAATCCATTCCCAGGACTTTCAGAAATATTCAAGAAAAGCGGAAGGCCAAGAAAGCAATAGACCCTCAGGCCTCTGGTTTTTTTCCTACCTCTTGAGTGTTCTGTATCCTTTGAGGGTTATAGGCCACTTTGTTTCTCTATGAGTCTGTAGTCTGTGGCTTTTTCTTTCAATTTAATGGGCTCTTCCTTCCAATTTGCTTCCAAATCTCAACAGGTCTCTCTCTTCTCAGGAAACCACTCCTTCTTTGTTATTCTCTCTCTGTCATGATCTTTTTCTTTTTCTCTTCCCTTCTCTGAGCCCCACAGTTATGAGTTATATCGGTATATTTTTTATCCATTTTTTTCCTATGCCTCTTTTTTGTTGCCCAAGAGCTGATTTTTCGGAGCTTGTCTCTGTGTCCAGAGAATAGGCCTAGAATAGACAGGATACTAGTCCTTGGAATAGATACCTAATTCCTCATACAACAGAATTAAAACAATTTCTTGTTTTTAGTCAGCATTCACAATCTGTATGTACTCCCAACTTAACGCTACAGCTGTCTATTTATTATGAATAAGTGGTAGAAAATATTCTCCAAAAATTTCTATATTCATTTAATTATTTTCTAGGTTTGTTTTGACTGTATTTGACCAGTGCTATCTGATTTGTAGTTAAATAATGTATTCCACAATTACATCCTCATTTTCTGTTCTCTAAAGAACTGAAATTGCCTTTTAAATTAACAGGAGCCTAGCGTGGACAAAGAATAAAGGATTGAACCCCCCACCTGGAAAATTTTCTGGTATCTTGCTTTCATAAATGGAAAGTTCAGTTCCATGTTCTGCTGTTGGTTCCCATGGTGAACACATCAATGTTTGTATCAAGCAGATCATCAACAGTTTTGAGCTGATGGATGTTTGAAACTTCACTAGTTCAAAGCCTACCCAAACTTACTAGATATGTCACAGCAGAAAACCTGCACACAAAGTAACAGGCATTAAAGAGCTTCCTCAAGCCAGTTTTTATTGTTTTTTGACAAGAAAGGTCTTAGAATGCACTAGGATTTGCCAGTCATGTTCTGATATCAAATAGAGATTTTATTAATACCCTTGGGTCCCCCAAAACGAATTCCAGCTGCTGTATCTGCGCAGCCAAAGCAAGGAGGAGCTTGAGAATGTGCCTGACACTTGGTTAAATCCTGGATGAATGAGGTGGCTGCCTGAGTCCTTAAAATGACTTTGAATGGCTATTGAAAGAAGACACCCTTGGTATTGCATTGAAGGGGAAGTGCAGCCTGGGAAATGGGTAAATATAGCATTTAACAATATTTTGCACAAACTGAACATGTGGTGCTGCTTATGACTCAAATTTGTATGTACGCTTAGTATATGGATAAAGGAAATAACTGCCTAAAAAGTGCATCATAAGTACATGGTAGAAGATGATTGCCAGTAGGAAAATGAATGATTTAATGCAGGAGGAACTATCTGAATATTTATAAAAGAGAGTTGTAGCTTGGATTCTTCCAGTTCAAGCTGCTGAAGCCATTCTGGACTCTCTGATGCACAACACGATGCATTTACTGTATGCACAATGGTGCTTCCCAGAATAAAGACACTTGTGTAGGAAATCCAGTGCAAAGTTGTGCTTTCCGGCTGAGCAAAGCCGGGTGCGTGTGTCCCCCAGGAGGGGAAGCAGGCTTTGGTATGAGGTAGGTATGGCAAGCTGGCTGGCACTCATACCTTGTGTGGGACAGGATCTTTAGCCCCAACACGCCACTGGGACAGAGAAACTCTGGTGAGGTGCAGGGAAGCAGCTAATAACAGGCAAAAAAGCATGTCATTTAAAAAGAAAATTGTTTTATACATGGACACATTGGGGGAATAGAGCACTTCTGGCTTTTGAGATCAGGCTTACTCATTTTACCCCTTGCTTAACAGTTTTGCTTACCTTCTGAACAACAGTCTTTTTCCCTGTTTATCTCCCAACTTCCTTAGCTCCTCACTTGTGCTGGCTGCCAACGTGTTTCTATCGTCAGAAGTGTGGACAATGAGACAATCTCTTTAGGAGAACATTGTCGGGGCGCTCTGGCCTTGCTCCTTCTCCAGAATAAGTCACAGGCTAGACAAATTTCCAGCACTAGAGTGAAAGGGAAGCTATTCTTAGCCAAGTACATTTCCATTTCATATGGACTGGAAGATGAAGCAATTCACCATTTCCTTTCCTCTTCAGTGTTCTTCAAAGAGCTTGGAAGACTGATTTCTTGAACCTTTAAATTTGAGACAAAGACATCTTGTCCACAACATGTTTAAAGTCTTCTTTTCATCTCTGACAATTATTATTGTTATTATTATTTTACATCTATTCCTTTCTTTGGATCTGAGAAACTAACACTTAGCTAAGAGAGGTATATTCTTGTCTGAGCAAATGTGTGTCTCTCTGTCTGCTTGTTCTCTGTTCTAGGGCAAAAGAAGTTAGGTCTATTTATTTTAAACATGGTCTCTAGTTTTTAAAGTTTTGGATTTTGGGTGCCCTACTTAAGATATTTTAGACTTGCAGGTACTAGTGTGGCCCCAGATCCCCAAAACCTAGATGAGGTCATGATCATCTGTGAAAAGTCAGATGTCAAGATCAGCAGTCACTAAGAATTTTGACTTTCTGACTCCCTGATGTGTATTGAGAAGGAAAATAAAAGCTTGAAAAAATAATTTTAAAAAAATCTTAGATTTTAGTGATTCTAAATAAACCTACAATGTTTTCTATGAGGTAGATGTTCATTAATCACTTTATGTATTACAGAAATACCAGCAGTAGACATCACAATGATATTTATCCTAGTACTAGCTTACAATAATACTATGAGTTGTATCAGTTTCATCCTGTAAATGGCTGCATTTGTGTAGATGGCACCAGTATAATATGCAAGGAAAAAAGAAAATGACTGTTGCATTATTATAGAGCTCTAGCTGAAAATCTCTTTTCTTGAGAGCTGGTAAAGTACTTTTGAACAATCTATGCACAAGTACTGTGAGTCAATCAAAAAATGTTACGTTGTCCTGCTAAGTCCTTGGACAACAAGATTTGTGCATCCTTAAGTCTAAATCAAAGGTTAATCTATACTTGGTTATTTGAGAGAGCTAAAACACAGTAATTCATTTTCATTATGGATTAAACATGCTGAGCAGAGTAGCAAATATGTTACTGAAATTTGGTTTTCATTTCCCATTAGCCCTGACAACACAAGGACCAGTGGGAGGTGTCTGATGTTTTCAGCGCATTCTGGGTTGTGACATAAATGTTTAACGTGGCTTGGTGAGTACCTACTTATTATAATCACAGAGCCTGTCTTTAAGAACAGTAGGGTCTGTACCTAATGCGTTTACACGGGAATATTAAGGATATACTTCATGTCAATTTGACTTCCTCTTTTTTCCCCAGTAACAAATCTCCGTTATGCGTTTAACACTTGTCTATAGGTGGCAGCAACTTCAATGCTTTTGCAGACTGAAATTAAGCCAGGAAAGTTGAGCAAGGAAAGTTTAGTGATTTCTGCATGCTGTGATGTCATTGTACAGCCTTGGAGAGCTGTACAATGCAGAGGCAGGGAAGATTTGTGAAAATGTAGTTGGAGAGCTGTACAATGCAGAGGCAGGGAAGATTTGTGAAAATGTAGTTATCTCTCAAATACCTGGAAAGCTTTTAAATTCTTAGTCAGAAGGTAACAGCTTATCTATCTTTCATGATTTCTGATTAACCTCAGTTGATAGCAGCATGTAAGTGTCTATTTATGACATATTCCTGGTTGAGTTTGGACATAAATGATAAAACTTTCAGTATAATAGCCTTAAGAGAGTACTGTTCAAATCTTAATTTTGTTATACCTGAGTATTCATGAAACAAATGATCTGTATTGACTTTAGTTTCAACTAATAGCTAAGTATCAAAGAGCAAAGATTAGTGATTGCCCACTGCCTTAAGTAGGATCATGGAAAGTCTGTTGTAATGAGGTTTTGAGAAGCGGCTGCTGCTAGGAGGTAACTGAGTGTGTGCAGCCATAAAGCATAAGAGGAAATGAGACACAGTGCCTTTTTGCTTTTGAAACATATATATAGAAAGTATTGAAAGCTGAAAGAAACTTTTGGGGATTGTGGATGCTGTCATCTTCATTGTCTAAAGAATTGAATTTCGCATCCGGACTCCGCTGTGCTTGGCACTGGACAAACGAAGGCATTTTCAAGCTTAGAAGTTTTGTGCTCAGATGTTGGTGACCCAGTTCTGGTTGCTTCAGTCCCTTGAGTCTGGTCCTTCACGCCTCCTGCTCCATTCCAGGAGCAGTTATTTCATTGCTTTCAGTGGGCTTAAGGCTGTTTTCTGTGGGGAGTATTCTTGCTACTCAGCTTTAGGTAGCTAACTTGGCTGGCTGTTGTAGGGACTTGCCTATGTATTCAATGAAAAGAGAGGCTATGGTTGTTTAGATAACTTGTTCTTGAACTCCCCAAAACATCTTAACCTCTTCCCTACCCTCTCTACCTTCCCACTGGCCCACAGCAACCGAACCTCCTAGCGTTGGTCCTAGAGGCTTTCCAGAAGTGATCCTTGTCTAGTGTTTGTCTACTTTTACCTGTATGTCAACTGATAACTATCTTCTCATTTGCCTGTTCAAAGGCACTTAACCTTCTCTTGGCAGTGGATCTCCAAGACGTCTGATGGTGAACAGCAGCTCAGCATTAGCATTGCCCAGGGCCATCTGGGAAACCAGGAATTTGCTTTTGCTGTTGGCTGGAGACATTTTGCTAGCTAATATTTGTGATACTGATGTTCTTCAAGAAGGCAACATGAAAAATAGTCTAGTGCATGTTGTGAAGGACAGGAGACAAGAATGCATTTTTGTATAAATTTATTTAAAATTCCTTGCAGTTGCCTGAAGTAGCTGGGAAAGCAGATGGATAATGATAGCCCTGGGGACTTCTTTCCTGATTTTTTATGAGACATTTTTGACTGAAAGAGTTTAATATAGCATAGAAAATGTCGCTTAATTACAAATTGTTGTTCACACCCAGTGAAATGAATCCAGGCTCTTAAATTAGCCAGTGAAAGTAGATGCCTAAAGCTGACTGCGTGAATGCCCAATTGAATGGGAGATGGACGTGAGGTGCAGGCTGTGGCTGAAGAGCCCGGCTCCCCGCCCGGCCAGGGCTGCCCCTCGCGGGCTCGCAGCGTGTCATGGGCTGCTCCTTCCCCTGGCTCCCAGGCTGTGTCCACGTCCACATCCACGTCCACCCGGGGCACCGCGAGCTGTGCGGGCAGGACAGCCCGTGCCCTGCGCTCCTCGCAGCCTCGCGTCCCCGTGGAGCTCACCCCGCCGCTCGGGTTTGCTTTGACGTTGTGTCTTTCATGCGAGCGTCTCCTTCTACGCGGAAGGATTTTACCCGGAGCCTTTCACGGCATAGGCAGTTCTTGGTCTTATGTTATTTTTTGTCTAGTCTGAACTGCACTGGAATGATATTCTGCTTGTCTCTGTGAAATCACACCTCAGAATGAATAATGTTTCTTCCCACTTCCACTTTCCCAAACTCTAGCTTTAAATGCTGGACCAAGAGAGACAGTTCTCATGTTTTCAACTGAGCCCGAAAGATCTGGTCCCTTTCTGTCTTGTTATGCAAATCCTCTGTTTGTGCCTCTGCTTGCAAAGTCAAATATACTCAGCTTCTGATTTTGGCCCAAAACACTGGAATTCCGATACTTTTCAGCACGTTGTATTTCCGCTTTCCCAAAGAAGAGCAGAGCTGTGCACAGGCCAGCATCGCTTCGGGGCAAGGGGCAGCTAACAGAGTCAACCCTCCCGGGCCAGGCAGCAGCGTCGTCGAAGCTGCTTTGCGCCGTGCACGGGGCCCGGGGGCCGGGGAAAGGCCGGAGCGCTCCGCGCGGGCAGCACGGGCTGGCGGCTAGCGGCAGGCTGCGACGGGCAGCAGCAGGCCTTGCCGTTGCGGCAGATGTGCCAGGGCGGCGCCGCATCCCGGACGATCGGCTCTGGGCGTCTGCTGCCTGGCGGGGGGACAAGCCAGGCACGGAAAGCCACACGGGGCTTTGTCTGAAGCTCCCACCACTAACCCCTCATTAATGCATCTGGATGGCGGCGACAGGGATGCCTAGTCCTCCAAATTACCTAATTAAAAGCCAGCACAGATATTAGACCTGAAAAATTCCCGGCATTATCAGTGTGACAGCAGAAGAGTGAGTTCAAATGCTTAAAACGATCTGTAAAGCATAATGGACGAAGCTGGTCGGGCTTCAGGTAACGCGACGGTGCCATGGCTGCAGAGACCTCGTGGGGCAGGAGAGCGCAGCCGTCCTTCCTGGCAGATCAGACCGTGGTTCGCTCGGCCCTGCGCGGCCGGCACGGCGGGACAGACTTACCTCCTGCCCTGGGGCGGTCAGGAGACGGGGCCAAAGGGTGGGAGAAGAGACTCCCTGGGCTCTGCACTGGACGGTGCATTGCAAGAGCACTGCTAAGTGTGACTGAAAGGGAAACGTGCAGCCCAGGAGGGGAGGGGAGGAACGAGAGGCTCCGAAAGGCAGCTGAGTGCAGCTGGCCTGAGGAAGGAGCTTGGTGACAGAGAGCCGAAAGCTGGGACCTGGCGGGGAAGGCAAATGGGGACTGTCACAGGACCTCCAGTCCCCGTGCAGGCTGCCTCGAAAGCAGAAATCGTGTGGGTGGGTCTGCACAAAACCACGGAGGTTGAATCCTAAAAGGATTGAACTCTTCCTAGAAAAGGTGTAACATAACAAATAACATAACAAATAATTTTAATTTGTCCTTAGAGAGAGTGGAGACTTGAGACTACTGTTGCTGTTGCTAGCTAGAAAGTCACAAGTACTTGGACTGGGACTTCCTTCAGTGATGGGTTAGGAGCTGCTGTGATAATTTGTCATCACCCTTAAAATTGTTTTGCTAGTGTAATCTGCAAATGGTTTTTAATGTCAAGTAGACATAGTGAACTAATAATTTTGCAAGACTTCTGCTGAGCAGTGATAGATGTCTAGCCTGGCAGGTGAGCTAGCTTCCAAGTAAATCTGTTTGGGTAGAACAAAATACAATTTGTTTTACCAGGCTTGATCCACATGAGTTCAGGCAAAGATTCTTAAGGATTTTTAGCATACAATTAGTGACTTATTGTTAGGAAGCAACTTTTGTTCCAGCCTCTTATGTAGTATAGACATTATAATCAATCAAATTTTTCTGCTCCTGTACACCTCACTACTTAACATTTTGTATAACAGAAGTATTCCCTAAAAGCATCCTTCCACAAGGCTCATCACTTGTTTGCAAGAAATTTTGCTAGAAATGCAGTTTTGAGGATTAGCTGTAATGGTGTTTCTTTGTAAGAGTGCAAACTTGATGCCAAAGTGGGGGTCTTTGTGTCCCACGGTGCTGGGGCAGCCAGCGCGCTGCCAACTGTCTGAACTGAAATTGCAGGGACAGACTTAACTAAAATATTTGGTGCAACAGCCTCAATGAGCAAGGCAAACTGTAGCGTTAAATACAAGCTTACGTAGTCTGAGAGATACTGAATGGCTCTGCAGAAACCGTTGTGTGTCTGACCAATGGCCCATTCTTACTTATGCCATGCTGGACCTTTTCTTTGTACTTTACCAGGCAATAAAGCATTAACAGTTTCCATAACTTGGGAGACTGTTTCAGTTTTCACTTCTTCTTGACTAAGGCCGAATCAAGAGGTTATGCTTTTCTTCCTACTTTTGAAAAATGCACACTGGGTAACAGTGCAAACGCCGAACCTCTGCTGCTACCTTGCCGTTCGTGCCAGGCTGGGGCTCCCGAGCTCAGGAGGACGGCCGCAAACCATGTCCTCACCTCGCACATGCCTGCTTTCTTCCTTGCCATCAAGGGCAGGGCGGGCTGTAATGAGATCTCGCTTTTCCTGACTAAAGTGCAGCTTTCGAAGGGTATGAGCAACCAGTGTGCACCGTCTCTCTTCCTAGGCTGCTCTAACAACTCATCCTGGTCTCAGGGACTACAACTTTCCCAGTTGTACCTTGAGAACCTTGGGAACTGCTAGAGAAAAAAACAAAAGTAGGTGAGGAGAAAGCACAGGCTGGATGATATTTCTGAATGTCTATTTTGGAGGCTAGTGTAGCCTTTAAAAAAATTTCTTTTCCTGACTTTAGTAAACTGGCCTTTGGTTTGCAAGCATGATGACCCTGAAGAAAAGGATTTTGTTCTCTGAAGTGAGCTTGTCCAGCCAGACTGTCACCTTCCTCCCCTGGTTTTTATCTATCTCAGCTCTATCACACCAAATGTTTGGCGAGGCAGAATCCCTTTAGCCAAGATCTTGGGGGACTGTTTTGGATAGCCACAAGAAGTTTGTTAAGTCATGTGCTGTGCTAATACATATTTCAAATACAACATGGGGTGGGGGTGGGATTGTGTGTGTGTGTGTGTACATATATGTATACACACACATAAAAAGAACACAATTATACATATATATATATATATCTTGTTTTTTTTTCAAGGGGGTCCTGAAAATCTGTTTTGTTAAAGGTTGATGATGGGAACTTTCTGAAGATAAAAAGAGGTCAGGATTGGAATTTGGTTGACAGAATCGTACAGTCCAAAGAGAATTTAACAGTGGAGTTTCTTTATCTCTGTGTTACAGTACTAAAGCCAGGTGCCTTAGAGAGGTTGCAGTTTAGCCTATCTCTCTTCTGGTTAGTGTGAAAACTCATATTCAGGTGGACACATCAGATGGTGGTGGTGCAAAGGACAAATTCTCCAGGCCAAGTGCTGCATGTGGTAGGAAAAGGGGTAAAGGGCAGAAAGAGCATGGCTGTGTTTGATGCTCAGTGGATGGCCATCTTCAGACCAATAGCCTGGAATTTCTCAATAAATCCCTTTTATTAATTCAGGTCAATTTTAAAGCAAGCATTGAAAATACACCAGGCTGTCTCTAGAAAATGTGTGTGGTCATCTTATCTAAGATGCATTTGTGTGCCAAGAGAACAGCCAGATGAATGTATACTTCAGAGTGGTGACTAAGTGTTTTTCAAGCATAAGATGGGTGTTTCTGAACTGGTCTCTTTTCTTCTTTATGGGTGGCTCAGGAACAGTATTATCTTTAAATTAGCATACTGCATTGATGCCACAGTGATGTAATCCTGTGATATTTTGATAAGATTTTTGTGCAAATATTTTGAGTGCTTTTCTTTCCTTGCACAAGTGGCTGAAGCTGAACAGATGTTGTCTGTTAATGCAAGGGACTGAGCTCTGAAACGCCCCTGGGAAGGGACACGGTTTGTCCTTCTGCAGAGACGCGCCGTGGACTTCCCCCTTCCTTTTCAATGCTGCATTTTAAGTCTAAGCAAAGAGGAGTAAGTGGGAACCGCCATACATAGGAAATGCAGGGTGGGGAGTGCCATTTCCTACTCATGGTCCATTTTCTCCTTTCTTCTCCGTAGGTTTAGTTATAAAAGTTTGTGTCAGGATTTCCAGCTTGTAAAAACTGCAAGGATTAGTAACATCCTTTTCTACCCATAAACAACAGTCACTGTCTTTCAGAGAAGGAACAAACATTTTCTTCTGGAGCAGAATAGTTACAGGCTGTGTTTCTGGAGGTATTAAAGCACAGCTGGGAATGGTACATAGCATAGCAGTGTGTGAACAGAGGATTGTCCTGACTATGCGTGAAAACCATCAATTCACCAGACCGGCGGCTTGCTCGCCACATAAAACGCACTTGCATGGTCCTAGAAAATACTTCCCTAGGGCTTGTTAATGGGACTTCTACACTTGGTGAGACAGTCCAATTTTCATTCATTTGCTTACCTGCTTGTGGAAACACAAACTAGAAATGCCAGAGTTTTTCCTCCAGGGTTGTCACTCTTACCGTCATTCTCCAGGGGATGCCTTTCTGATTCAGTGGTTAGGTCAATTAATGTTCATATTGCCACTAATTGCATTGCTCGAAGAGTTGCAAGAAAAATCAAAGAGGGCAGAGCAACAATTATTCTAAGAGCTCTGTGTGACCAAGACAATTTGGAGTATCACAACAGATTCGGTTGCCTATTAGTCTTCCTGTTTACTAATCCCTCAGACCGAACAATTTTGCTCAGAATAAGAGTCATTTCAGGGACCATATCTTGCATATAGTGGCATGACATTTTCATAAACATCTAACCTAGAGAAATCACATTCATTAGCAGTGCAGTCAGCCCCAAGTAACAATAAGGAAGAATTTACATGCCAGAATGGTCAAAATGGGAAGCATAGAAAGAGTGGCACCAGCTAACTCTGCTGCCATCCTGGTTATTAGCTATATTAAGACTGCAATCATTAAAACATTGGGCTTCTCCTTCCTATTAGCTCAGAGTGCACTGGGCCTCATTAGTGCCCATGTCCAATAGATAATTGAGCTGTTTTCTTGCACCCAATCACATAATGTAGGAAAACCAAAGGAGAGTTATGAAAGTAGGATGAGTGCTCAGCATGTGAGATTTTTATTTTTATAGAGAGGAGTAATAGCTTCAGTTTTATTTTCCAGTTCAATGCTCGGGGGGAATGTACAGAAATACAGAGTGAACATCAGGAAAATAGTGCAGGGAGCAGAAAGCCCTGGCTATGGGTAATAACCTGTGTTTTTTTAAAATGGTGAAATATCAGGACAGTCTAGTCAAAACTGGCTTTCTGATAATGCCCAGTTACGAGATAATAACACCTATTGATGAACAGTAGCCAAGGGCCTAGGACAACTTCTCTCCAGCAGAAATGATTTCTCTGAGGCATCCATGTAGTCTGATATAAAAAGGATAATTAGAATAAAGTATGAAAGAACTGCAATGAAAATCCAAAAAACAGGGGCAATAAAGGCCAAGAACAAAGAAACTATCTTGGTAGAAAAACAAATGAGCAGTTTTTTTCTTCCTTGTCTAAGATCAGTTAATCTTGATTTGCAGTGTTGCAAAGCAAGGAGTTGTCATTTACATGGCAAAGGTTTATGAGGATCTGAATCAGGACAAATCTCTGTGGGGACAAACAGATGTAAAAGAATACAAAGTAGAAGTAAATGTTTTCACACTTTCCTATGAATAAAAACTTCTTTCTTAAAATGCCGAGAATATTGTAAGGACTTCCAAAATCTTCTGCTATTTGTAATTTCACCTTTAAATTACCCATTGAAAGGTTTTTAGTAGATGTATAGAACTGTTTCTGTCTCTCATACACTCTCTCTCTCTCTCTCTTTTCCAATGCATGTAAGTAACTCAGACTTATTTCCCAGCTCCTTCTCCTGAGAAGTAAATGTAAAAACAATGGAAGGATATTTATCATCACTGTCATAATTAGACCCAGTTGGGAAAGTGAAATACCTTCAGTGAATTACAAACCCAAAGATGTAAGTTGCAGACATTGTTTTGCTGGACAAGTCTAATAACCTGCAGTCATTCACCCCTATTCCCAAATGCCAAGATCACTAGCGTAAAGGCAGGCGTTTGTGCATTTCAATTCATTCAATTAAAATGATCACAGTCATTTCCCTAATATTAAAAGGCACAAATGTGGACTCATGATGATCATTTTGAAAAGAGGGTATTTTTGAAAAACAAGAAATAAACTTCAACCTAACTGATGATCACTAAGATAAAGATTTGTCTACTATAAAAGATCTACACAGTCATCAGCTCAGGAAAGTATGAATTACTCGTCCAGTTCAGCATCGCTTATTCCTCACAACAGGACTACAAGGAAAATATTCAGTCTGGGTGGGCTCTGGTATATGTTTTTAAGCCAAGGGCCGGGGACCTCTGCGCTGTCTGTAAAGGTGTCTCCCAATGACGTGGCAAGTGAAGGGCACTCCAGGGGGAGGTTTTGGCAGTGGAGGGACTGCCTGGAGAGCGGCGGACTTGGGAGAGGGGCACTGCAGGTCCATCTGCTACAGAAAGACCACTAAAAAGGTGTCTCCAGCCTTTCACAGAGTGGGCCGATGCACTGCAGAAGCGTCTTTGGAGGCCTTTAACACGTTATGGCTGAAGATACACACTTGAAACGTGATGTGAGCAAAAACAACCAAATGTGGTCCAAAAAGTGTGTCCCTCCTGATCCAAAACAAAGCAGATGGCCCAGATGCTTCTTGAAAGGGGAGTTGGGAGACAGAAATATGCTAGAAGATTTGTTTGTCCTAAATTGCAGATGAGTTTGGGAGCTGTAACCAGCCTTGCAGCTCCAGCTATTCTCTGGACTGCAGGACCACTGCTGGGGTCCTGTGCAGAGACCAGGCTATACTGTAGAATTATTTATTTGCAGATGGGGTTTAAGTGAGGGTCTTGCTACATCCTGAGTAGGTTTACTGTTTTTTTTTTTAATTATACTGTTTCCTTTTATTTTCAAGTGGGAAACATATTTATATTCTATTTTTGAAAATTCTAGATGAAATTGTGCAAATGGTTCCTCATACTTGACAAAAGACCTGCAGGGTAATGCAGTAAAGCTTAGTATTAAAAAAATTACCACAAATTGTGTTAAGAGCATCACACTTCAACTAATGTAAAAATAAGTGAAGGATTTCTGAAAAGCAGTACACCCATTTAATGCTTAACTGGAAAAGCTAAATGCACTGAATATATAAGGAAATAAAAAACAAAGGGCTGCTTCTGACATTGTCATCCCATCCTTTTTCTTTGACATGATTTTATTATGCTTTACAAATTGGAAAGGTCTTTGTATTCTAGTGTGCAGGCTGTTTTTTAAAAATTCAAGTGAATAAAATAAATGTTAGCATGGTGCAAACACCTGTTATCTTTTTTATCCTTGTAGATTGTTTACTTCTCTTTTTAAGGCTTTCTGTGAGCTTCTGCTTAATAGAAATTGAAAGTCTAGGAGGTAAGTTCATGCTAAGACTGACTTTTCCCATTTGATAGTGGATGGGAAAAGGAAAGAGAAACCTTAAAATCTGTTATAGCAAGGTAAATCTAGAGGACTTTGAGTGACTTCAGTAATATTTCTCAGGGCTTAAACTGCCTAAGTAAGAGCGGAATTTCCCCCCTTGCTGTCACACATGAGTGAAACAGAAGTCCAGCCAGGAGTCTTTACTGATTCCTCCCTTATGTCTTAAAAGCTCCTAATTAGTTAGCAGTCATGGTGGTAGCTCATTTAATGACTCTTACTGCCCCTTTACTAGATCTGCATAAAACAAAATGGAAAAAAATAGGTAGCACTTTGTTGCAATGACATCAGCATAACTCTCATACATCTATTCCCTTTGTTAATGAAGGCAGCATTCTGTATGGTTTGTATAAGTTCATTGAAGCATTTCGTTTCAATCAGTCCTAAAAAAGAGGAAAACCCAAATATTCCAAAACAAATTTAAAGGTGGTTGAAACTGCACTGTGGGCTAAAAAAAAAAGCCACTTACCAATCTCTTCTTACTTTAATGTTCCTGAGTTAAAAATTAATTACTAATCTTTAAATTTGAGAACTGTTTACTTCATTACACAAATGAGTCGAACCGCTAATTTGAGTTAGGAGGCATACTTAAAGCATAAGAAGAACTCAATAATGTTAAAGAAAAATAAAGGAAAGATAGGAAAAGCTTTTGGATATGTTAGTCATTAAGGTAAGAGAGCAGCTGTTTCTCAGATTGTGTGAGGGACTTGGTGAGGGACTCACTGGAGACACGTTGCAGGTAAAATGAGACTTTTCCTTGGCCTCAGGGCATTTCAGGAGAAGACACTGTGCGTTGGCTGCTGGTGCCTTTGACCCTGGCACTAGGTATTCCAGAAGTCGAAGAAAAACGTAGACAGATGTTTTGTCTGGTGATAACTTGCCATCTTTTTTATGCCATGCAATGCACGTACATTTTATGTTAGCAGTTCAAATAGGAATTGGCTGTTACGTTAGAGGCAAGTGCTGGCATATAAGAGAAGCGAATATGCATTTTCTTAGAAATGGATATGCAGCATTTTTTGAAGGCGGTAGCTCTGGAAATGTTATGCCTGCATCTGAGTGGCCCTGAAACTCTAGAATTGTACTCTCTAGAGAAATTTATCATTGTTATGGGCAACATTCATCTAAATATCCTAGATTTTGAAGCCTGTAGCTCTGAATCCAAACAGAAAGGCTAGCTACGGACCATCGTTGCAACAAACCATTCAATATTCAGTTTTTAAGACCCAAAACAAGCATTTTCTTCTGCACTGTTAAGTCTCATATTTTTAAACCAAGATGGACCTCACTTCAATAAAAGGATGTGTTTGGATTACCAGACAAATGTATTTATTAATACTACTTAACAGTAATGGGGAGGCGAAGGCACACTGATAACTGCAAATTCAAAGGCTCTCTGTTTTGAAAAGCCATTCCTGACAGACAAGGCAGCTGAAAAACATCCGTCAATGAATTAGGACTGTCCCAGGAATTTATAAGTTTTACAGAAACTGTTATTTCTGCCTAATTATATTATGAATAAACAGCAGCAATAGAGAGAGAGATTCAATCTTCTGAATAAGTACGTAAGTATATTTTGCACTATTTTCTGGTCTTTGACAGCTGAGTGGTTGAACTAGATGAACACGGGGTGTAGTACATGAAAATAGATTAGAAAGAAATTGATAATGTAGCACATTTTCTCCACTTCCTTCTAAAATGCTTAGCGAGAAACAATCAGCTCTACGAAACTCTGTCGGTGTATTGGTTAATCAATATGAGTGTTCAGCCTGCTCCGAGGTGCTTTAACACCCGTCAGAGCTAACGCGACGGCTCAGGGCTCACGTGGAAGCAGAAACCGCGGCAGAAAACCTTCCCCGTCTCCCGGGGGTTCACTCTAGGGAGGAAAAGAGAGAGATTATGATTGCTAGAAAAGACAGGGGGAAAAAAGACCCAATTCTCAGCTGATCCATTTATTAGAAAAACTATGTAGAAACCAGAGCTGGGAGAGTGAGGGAGCGCACGGTGACTGCTAGTGCTGCTTCTTGGCAGGGCTGAGCGGAGCTGCGTGCCCGCTCGCGGCCTGGGGCGCTGCTGCCGCCCGGACGTCGCCTGAGAAAGGGTTTTGTTTGTATTAGTAGACCTCCACCGCCATGTGCACATGTCCATCTGTGTTTCTCGATATCTCCCCGCGGGAGAGCGCGTTGGCCGGGGCCGAAGGGGGCGAGTGCGGCCGTGGCCCGGGGCCTCGCTGCCCTGCTGACGGCGCAGCCGCTCTGCTAGCTCGTGCGCCGCCTCCCGTCTGGGGAGTTGTTTCTCATTCAATCCATCACGAAATTTGTGTATCGGTTGCTCTGGGGTTATAAATGGACTGCATGGTGATGAAAAATGCCGTACGGACGCTGCTGGAGGCGGATGTCCATCTATCCTCCCCTGCCAGGCACCAGTCACGCAGGCAGCCGCGCGGCCGGCGCTCTGGTGAAGCCCAAGCTTTGCTTACAGGCCCAGAGAGGGGTTTTCCTGGCCAGGATGAGACAGCGCGGGCTGTGAGCAGCGGAAACCGGGAGGGTTTCCCTCTGCGGCACGGCACTGACCCCGACGTCGCCGCCGGGGCCCCGCTCCTCCCCCCCGCTGCAAGTCTGCCGGCCCGGCCTGGAGCCCCGAGGAAACCAGGCCACACCAAGCCCCGGAGAAACCTGTGGTGGCTCTTCCCTCAAGTGGAATAACCTGATGGCTGGTTTTGAGAAAGAGAGCAGAGCCACCTGTATCGTGACACGGCCGTGTACATCTGTGGCGAAGGCGCGTGCTGTACGTGATCCCGCTCGCCCTCTCCGCGCGGCTGTGCGAGGCCTCCACGAGCAGCGAGAAGGCCACGAGAGCCACCGTCGATGCGGGGCGGCTCTTGCCTGTAGAAAACCCTGAGGGGACCAGGGCGTGGAGCCGGAAAGACTATAGCAGGAGCCTGTAACATTATAAATGTGACGGAGAAGCGAATCGGGAGTGAGGCGTTGTTTGCTGCCTCTCCAAGCGGAGATTTTAGGAGGTGCTGACCTGCAGAAATACATTTCCCAGTGAAAATATTAGGCAACAGTTTCTGCAAGGAGATGCTGTTTACCACAACAGGTGACCAAATTGCAGAATGACTTGGCCCAAGGTTATTGTGCTGAAAAACATAAAAATGGTTTCCAGAGGGAGCTGGTTCATGCCGGGGAGCGCAGGGGTAGGGACATGGCCTGCTGGTGGGAATTTGCCGAAGTCTTGGGAGCGCGCACGGGAAGGATCGCCTGTCGACGCTTTCCCTGGACAAAAGGCCCCTGCACAGCTCTGCACCCTCCGCAGCGGGTCAGCCACCGCGGCCTGCCCGCTCTGTGCTGTGCTAAAACACCGACGGTAGTTATGAAATTTTGCAAGTGGGTTTTAGCATAGGAAAAAAGCCATGCTGTGAACACCCGAATGCCGAACAGGGACGACGCGCCCTGCCGCCACCGCTGTTTCGGCTCTCCGGCGCTGAGCCCGAAGCGCTGCGGCTGCCGTCGGCCTCGGCTCCTCCTCGCCGCGTGCCCGGTGCTGCCAGCCGAGGCGGCCGGTGAGAACGAGCGGCAGGGCTGGCAGCAGGCGTCTGGCCAGGGCTCCCCTCCCGGCGCTGGCACGCGCCGTCCCGCTGCCTCTGCGCGTTAAATTTTGGATACCTTCTGCCATTCACACTTCTGTGGAGAATTTGGGAAGGTGTGTGTTCAAATTATCCTTTCTTCACTCTTGCCTTGTTCAGGAGGCAAATATTACACCAGGACAGGTTTGGCACAAGACTTTCTAAACATATTATTACCTCGTATTAGCAAGCATGAAAGAGTGCAAATGTTGCATAAGAACATGCCTTGGTTTTGGGTTTTTTTTTTTCTTTTGATTTGTTTTCCCCCCCCCACTTTTCTGGCTTTGGCAGCATCTAATCTTGTTTAGGAAGGCAGCTTTCTCCAGGCTTCTCCGTCCAAACTGCTGAAAATACCCAAGGGTAAATAAAGATGGTTTTCAGGTCCTGCCCTTCTTGTCGTGGACATGCGAGTCCCCGACCCTTACAGCATGATCTGATGGTGAGATCAGTTGCCTCTTGCTTACGCAGTCTGTGTTTGAACAGTGGAACGTCTTAGTGGCCAGGTGTGTCCTTCCGGCTTGCGGGGCCTCGAGCCAGCAGGGCAGTAAAAAACATCACAGAAAAGGCTGAAACAAAAAAACCCGTTCATGTTGGAAGTGGAAACTTGGTAAAGAGGCCTAGAGTGAGCTCGTAACAGCACACAAAAAGCACGCACTGTGTGAACAGTTCCCCCAGATTTTCACTTCCTTCCTCTTTCCCCATCATTGATGTCATTGCAAAGTCAGCGTGCACCGGTGCTCTGCGAGGACAGTAGCGTGTCGTGCCGGGGGCAGGTCCCGGTCCCAATCCCGGTCGTAGCAGGGGCTTGCTGCCCACGCAGCCTTGCCGGGCGCACGGCAGCGAACCAGCCCCGCCAGGGGCACAGAGCTCCTCTGCTTAGTGAGAGCAGTGAGGGAAGTGTGGGGCAATGGGGAACTTGAAATTAGTCTTGTGCTTCAGGCGTCAACTCAGCCGACTTTGAGCAGGTCTCGTCTGCCTTGCGTCTGCTGCAGGGGTCCATCCACCCTGCAATGGGGCGGAGGGGCTCGGAAAAAGCCACACCGAACTTTCAGTGCTAAACATGGTTGCAAAACTCTGAGGAATAAACTGGTGATGATGCCTTAGCACAAACTGATGCTGCTGCAAGCTGCTGCTAACTGGCTGCTAACCTGCTGCTGTGTTTATTGCTGTTGAAAAGTCTCCTCTTTGGGGCATTTTTTTACTTAGAGATATGCCAGTTAATGCAGCTCACTTGAGGAGGTGACCTGGGCTTGGAAGTTGCTTTGATAACAAATATTCACCTAAAACATGCTGACTTGTGATATTCTGACTTGTGAAACTTCTGGTTTTGAGCAAATTTTGCATATTTGGATATTATCAAACATAAACTTGGTATTTAGCTTTTAATGTAATTATCCTAGTTTCTTACACTATAATGATCTTCAGGACACGCTGTAATTAAGTAACCATTCATAAACATTCCCATGACTATTGCATTAGAGCAGGCCATTATGAAGTCAAGTTAGGCAGGTGTAGAAATCTCAAAATAAGCAAACAAATCTGTTAGCAAATAAATAAGCAGGCTATTCCATGTATTTCTTTTCTCAGTTCTTAGGAGAGTGCTTTATAATTGAGCTACATATCAATATTAGAATGCAATTACCTGTAATTGCCACCTTTAAAAGCAAGCCTTTGTTTAGAAAACAATATATAGATGAATTCTGTTTAGGTGCACAAGTCAGGAATTGGCTTTAGTTTTGGTGGTCTGAACAGTCACTTGAAAAATATCTTTCATCATTTACATCTTCAAGATGGAGAGGCCCAACTGTGCTCAGCTACACCAGTGTGAGGCAAGAGAAGTCCACCAAGATCCATTAAGTTGTTCTGGATTTCCATAGCTGCAATTCATCACAGAATTTGCCATATAGCAGATAATGGATAATAACAATTATTTTGTTTAAAAAACAAATGGAAAGTGGGGCTCTTAATTGGTTTAGATACTAAAAGCTTGAAAGCTCTTCAGAGAATTAACCTGGATTTACATAGCATTTTTGTGAGAGGGGAATCAGATCCTCCTTATTTATCGATGCAACAAAACTTTACTTAGTGATGGCTAGGGCTGCCATATTACATACCTCACCTGTGAAGCCAAGGGGAAAGCCTTCATCAATAACCATCAGCTTAATATCATCTATTTCACAGTCTATAATGCACTCTGAGTTTTCAGCTTTATAGAGACCATGTATAACATTATAATACATTAATACCACTGGGTCACTATTAAAGTTTTACAATAAATTGCAGCTTTATTAGAATGTATTTGAGAATAACAGTAAATAACAGAAAAGGAAATAAGGAAATGCAAGTCAGCAGATTTTTTTATGTAGATAAAGAAACTATTTGAACTGCCATGCATATGCAGAATATATATCTTTACATTTCCCGGCCAGAAAAAAAGAGTGTTCAGATTAAGCTTCCACTGTAAATGCTTTTATTATTTTTACAAAAGTTACAAGCAGCTAAAATTAGTAGTTGATAATGAAATGGCTGACAGGACTTAACCATAGCACAGGAATGCAACACTATAATACAGTTGTGCCAAGCTGCATTATGTTTCTGCAGTGATTAATTCACTTGCTGGTTCTGCTGAAGCTGTGCTCTGCAGAAACATCCCTGCTTCTAGATAATCCACACCTGAGAGCATGAGAGCAGATATAAACTGAATAAGCACTGTGCAGAATTGCAGTGCAGTGCAGCAAGTCTTTTGTAACGTAGGATCATTGCACTTAATAATATAAATAGAAATGGAAGTCATTAGGAGGCTCTTATATACTTAATTACAGGCCAAAGGTGAATGGTTCCTGCTAAGGCTCATTTTGGCAGCTCCAGAAGTGCTCTAACCCACCAGTCGGGGTTTTCTTGCCAGCAGGTAATCCTGAGTCAACAGAGCCAGCTCGAAACACTCTCTTCTTTACTTCAGTTATTGGGGTACCAGTTACAACAAAAGCACTGAGCTATGAAATGATTTACTGGTGCAAAAGCACATTAGACTGGACCAGAGACCGCTCTCTGCCTGAAAACCCAAGGTGATCCGAGATAGCTGTGGAGCACAAGGGGTCAAAAGGCATCTTAGCTCTGCCTCCTGGCCACCCAGCCTCCTAAGAGCGAGGAGTTTGGTAGCCAGGGGTTTATCTTACAGCCTGTACAGTGTTCACACCTCTTAAAAATAGTGTATTTACTTATTTGTGACCTAATGAGATTAGAGAATATTATTACTGGTGCTAGCCAAAACCTAATCCTTTGGAAAAAGTCTTTCACCTTTTTTTATCATTGTCATTTGTTTCCATTATTTGTTCTAATGTACATTTTTCATGTGGCCTGTTTCAGTATCGTGTCATGTATATATTTAGCTATATCTCCATTTTTGAAAAGTTTTGAGATTTTTGACTTTCATTCAGCTTCAGGACAAGACCAAATTTCCTAATTATCCCAGAAAGGTTTTGGTATCAGACCTAGCAATATTACCTTGCTCTTTATGTGAACTAGTGCCGTTAGCAAAAGTCCAAAGGAGCTGGGTCTTTGTAACACGTGTGCCTGGAATAACTATGTGTGAGTAGAATAACTGTGACGCTTGACGCAATTATGCTTAATTAAAATTAATTAGCACATATTTATGCAAGGTAGAAAGGCCATGGCAATGGGAGAATACAGTGGAGACCCAAGAAGCAAAGTTCAGATCCTTAGCTTGCGTAAACTGCTGTAGCTTCCTAGCAGTTACTGGAGTTATGCAGATTAATGCCAGCTGAGGCTTAGGTTTGTATCTATTATAGAAGAACTTGGAGTGTTTGATTCCCTTTTCATTAATATCTGTGTAATGAGTTTATTAATCTTTCATATATGAGGATTTCTCTGTGTGAGAATGAGATAGTTATTTGTTCAGTATTCTGCTATTCTAAAAAGTTTTATTCCTGCAATTAAAATGTAAATAATGTCATATGGCTATCTGACCAATTATAAACAGCTAGTAAACAGCCAAGTGAAAGGCTTGCAGCAAATGTATCCTTCATCCATACCCTTCATCAGACAGTTACAAATGGGAATACATATGTCAAAACTGGGATCAGCTCTGTGTAATTTAGAAAAAGAAAAGTACAATACATTTACAGGAAAGAGTCTGTAAAAGTAGCTGCATAAAACTAACATGTATGAATATATATGATGGAATCTTTTTCTTGGTGTTGGCAAATGAAAGTACATTTGATTTGAAGATTCCAAAATGGAGGAATTTTAAGAGATTCCTTCAATTTATAAAGGATTTGTGCACACATGCGCAGGCATAAGCACGTTCACACACGCACACAGAGGCACAGACTTTTTGGCACGTTCTCCTGAGCTGTCTCCATATTCCATCTGGCAGGTTCAAGCCACGATCCTTTTCTTTTTTTGTCCTGCCGTATTGTGGTTTGTTAACTCAAACTTTGAAAAAAACTCCAGTAATGATGCCAACACAGGCGATGTCCTGCCAGCTTTTTGCAATTTTCCTTCACCCCTATGATGCAAGCCATGTGCGAGAGGTGGATATGCATCAAGACACTCCCATGAAACACTGGGAAATCTGCTCCTTAATGAAGTGATTTTCTATAGCTGAGTGTGATTATAATAAGGCAGCACAGTATAGCAAGCAACTGTCCTATGTGCATTTTCAGCAAATACCTTGAAAATACACTGAGCATGTGAAAGAGCAAGTATTTGCCTGAGGAGAGGTGCTGCATGAATTGGAGAGCCTCCGAGAAAAATCAATTTAGAGCATCTGACATGTCATACCACCTTGCCCATTCCACCAGCAAAGCATTTTTCTTGGACTATATTTATGACCCTTGTTTTTTTCTGACAAAAATTAATTTAATGACAGGGTCCAGAGAAGTAAATGTAGCTGCTTACAGGTAACCAGAAGTCTGAGAAGGGAACAGAAATCTGCAGAACCTCTCCTGGGCCATTACAGAAATGAATTCACACATGTATCTCAGTATAAAGTGTTGTGCAGTCGTCTTTTGCAGGCGCTGACAATGTGAATAAAATTAGCATTTGCTGGCACTGTACGCTTAATTACTAGAACACAAAGATGCTACAGTTTGATCCTTGGATCATCATGGGCTTGCCATGGGAAACTGAAGATACTAGATGTGACTCTGCCTTGTCGACTTTTAACACACTTTCTCAATTAATCTGTGCATGCCCCCAAATTAAATAGCAATTTATAGTTACTGCAAATTGATTTCTACCCAGGTTGCGGTTAGGGCTGCCAAATGAAATGTCAGAGAGGAATGGCTTCTTAATTTAGAATATTATACTGATTTTTTTTAAATTGTCTTAGCCTTTATAAACATTTGGTAAATAAGCTTCAGACCTTTATCCAATCTTTTTTTTATGAAATATGGAAGAACCTCAGTGATGTATCATTCTTTGAATTTTATTGTACTGCCTTTTTTGTGTATTTAGGAACAGTTAATATGATTCATACAGCAGACTAGTGGGTAATTTAAATTTTAATATATTGCAGTCAAGTCATGTCAGTGTATTACTTTTGTTTGTGGAAAGGTACCAGATCTCTGTTTGACTGATTATGGCAAAGAGGAAAAATCATATCCCTAAGATGCATCACAAAAAGACATAAAAATGTACATAAATATGTCAGTGTATTAGGACATCACAGGCACTAACGTGATTTGCCAAATGTCCGTGTGTCACAGGTATCTTCAAAGATTAGTGATTGTAGGTTAGTCACTTAGAAATAGTGCTGAAAGATGTGATTTGGTTTCCGAAGTCTGTGCATTTATTGTGCAGAGCACCCCAGCCTGATGTGTAAATCCCTAGCTGTTCAGAAAGGAAATAGAGGGACACAAGGGTGTCCTTACCCCAATATCCTGAATTATAAGCTAAAAGTTCTTCACTCCGCCACAGGCTCCCCCGGTCGCCTGCCCCGTCTGGCGCCTTCCCCTGCACGGGTCGCCCGCTTCGATGCCGGCCCACGAAAGCAGCGCGGTCTCCTGCTGCGACCATGCAGCGCGTTGGACAGCGGAGCTCCGATCTCTGCCTAGCATTCCAGGTACACCAGTAATACTGTTAATATTTACTAATCATAATATCAGAAGCTTAAGTGACAAAAGCAGGCAGAGAAAGCGTCAGGTCTCCTGAAGGCTGCTAGGCAGCTGGTCTTCACCTCTATCCAGATCGCAGTTAATGAAGAGCCTCCCAGCTGGCTCCCAGCATGATGTATGCAGTCGATTAAGCTGTTTTACAGCAGTGAGTGGCGTGTTCATAAAGGTGGTTAAGGAAGGCACAAGCATCAGAAAAGCAACATTTTGTGGTATGCTTCATTAGCACTCACGCAACATATTTGAAAGTGCAAGTGGACCCTTTGAATCAATGCGTAGGAGTAAAGAGGAATGAGGACAAGGACATTGCTCAAAGTGAATCTTGAGGTTATAAAAATAGACCAACTGGTAAGTAGATAAACTTACCAGTGATTGACTATTAGCCCATCTTATTAAAGATATAAAAAGCAGTATATGCAATGTAAAGAGTAATGCGGTCTGGATTTTCCTTCTCTATTGAGTTACCCAGCAACTGTAACTTAAGTTGACTTTTGTTTTCCCTTACACAATGAAGTTCAGACTTAGATGACTTACAATAAATCATCATAAGGTTTTTTTTTCTCTTCTTTTGAGCACATACCATTCAAGAGCGAGATTTGTTTGTAGGGATGGAGTTTCTGGAATAAATGATAAATATAATGAAGCTGGTAAAGTTTTACTGATTTATAGCAACTGGAGATATGACTCTGCTTTTCTGAATAAAAGGCAAATGGCTTAATGACAGCTCTGTTACTACCTGTTAATACCAAATCTGGCCCTGATTCAAAATCCTCTTCTAAACCAAGTGCAAATGCAATCTTTTCAAATATATTCCCATTTTAGATGTTGAGTAGAGCAGAGTCTGGAACCAGCATTACAGTTTTGATAGTCATTAATTATATAGAGTATTTGGGACATTTCTGCTTAAATTCCATGTATCATATATTGGTATTTACACCATTTGAACAAAATATTCAAGGAAACAGAACTTGCTGTACTAGAATAGATCATTTATTCATGAAGTCCAGTTGCCATCTGCAGAAGTGAGCAATAACTGAGGAGAAGGCAATCATCTTTCATAATTACAGCTAAGCAAGTGTACCTCTGTGCATGCTATTTGTTGTAAAGTTCTCAGTTTATTGTCACAAATAAACTCAGGGGTCAAACCCTGCATTAAAGGCATGAGTAAAGTGGATTTGAAGCTTACGTTACCGGGAGCTGCAAGCTTCCAGCACAAACATAAAATTCTAGCCTATAAAAAATATCTGATTCACTTGCTAAGTGACTCAGCATGATGCTGACTGCACATGCACCAGTACTGAACAAAGTATCTAGGGAAAATGAGAGAAAAATATAATCAGGTACATGATGTGGCTGACCATAGTAGTAGTAAATTATGTTATTATTATATAATAAAAATCTCTGTGCAAAAAAATTACTGCACCTTAGCAACATGTTTTAGGGAAAATGTATATAATGTAATTGTTATAAAATGGACTAGGTACCGGGGATATTTCATGTCAAATGACCTATTTTAGCTTCTTGATTGGTTAGATTACACCAGAGAGAGAAATCGAAATTAAGAATTGTCTACAATTATTAGACCTTAAGTTGCAGAGTATGAATCCATGCAAGGCTACTCTGGCTGCAGGATAAAGCTGGCGTCCATTGACACTAAACCCGTGAGACAGGTACTGTGCCTTCAATCAGGCATTTGCCAAACACCCTGTCAGTTCCTTTTTAGAGGTATCCGTATTTCAGAGATCTGAATATGTAAAGGAAAGAGATCAGACCGCCTGCATTTCCTTTTTACCATGTTATTGATGTTCTGGCTCTAAAACGAGTGTAGCCGGAGGTGAGGGAATGTCAAAATGCAGTAGGATCTTCCCACCATGCCTGGGATCCCAGCATACTACTGAACACGTCCTCGGCCTAAGGCAGGGCAGCACACACAAAGCATCGCTCTGCAAATAATACCTCAGCCGCCTCGTCTTGCCTCGCCTCCGGCGTAGCGACAGAGCTCAGCTCGGGCTGCCCTGGCTGCAACTGGAAGGCAATGGGGCGGGGGATGGGAATTTAAGTCCTAATTTCATATTATTAAGTACAGTGAATTAAGTACCCTAGGAGACAATGTCCATGCAATGTCCCTTGACATTGCATGGGAATGTTCTGTACAATTAAAAACCCGTAATAGCATATGGTGCATAGACTTAAAGTAAAAATTCAAATGGATGACTCTGAGTTTTTTGAAAGGCCAGTATCCATAATCTTTGAATATTTAACATCTCTAAATTTCTAGAAAAATTTGTAGTGCATACACTATGTCGCTGTGTGACTGCAAAGCTCAAAAAACTTAGCAATAGGAGATGTGTTATCATATCTGATAGAGCTGCATATGCCAAGGTGCTTTGCTTCTGCAGTGTTGGACGAAATGTGGTCATCTTGGAAATGGTATTCTGTAGTGTTTAGAAGAGAACTAAACAGGAGATAACTGTCCTTCTGAGGGTGTTATTTGGACTAGCTACAAGGGAGAAGTTAGCCTTCTCCTGGCACCTTTTGCTGCTGTGTGACTTCTGCAAGGAGTTATGGAAGCCACGACTTGTGTGGGATGGTGCACATCTGGATGTCTCTATAGGGATGCGATAGCACATCATGGTGACTGTGTCTAAAAAAAAGAACATAAGAATAAAACCTGCCATTACTGTGAGTCCCAAGCCTGTAAGTTCCTCTGTACTGAAAAGTGATTCTGCTTCAGCCGCCCAGTGCAGGAGCGGTAAATCCCCTGCTGGGCCGGGTGCACAGGGGAGGACAGCACCATTCGGGGCGGCGTAGTTGGAAAGGAGGGTTAAGTGCTCTGTAGTTTCTTTAGGTGATGTTTACTTTTGGTTCCATCTGGCAGTGACTTTCAGGCAAAAGCTAGTCTTGCTGCCAGATATCCTAAAGCTCTTTGGGAAAAATGTAGTGCCTCAGTGCTGCTTTGCTCCCTGACGGTTTTCATGGCTGATTAGGCTCCTTTTTTCACTTCACTTAGTGGCTTCCTGGCCCAGACCTCTCTCTCTCAGTCTTTAAATCCAAAAGAAAGTCAGATGGAAGAAATTTCTTCCAGGGCTAACTTGAAAAACAATTAGTTCCTTTAAACTGTTGCCTTCAAGATGGCTGCGTAGTCCTTATCGCATCTGGCCGTCTTCAGACCTAGTTACCTCCCTTGAAAGCAAGCAACTGATCCAAGCAGATGTTTTCTTATCAAGAATTCATACCAGACCTATTTATTTTAAATTAGCATATCTCATTAACTGTCTCAAGGACACTGGCTGAATTCATCTTTTAATGAGTATCGCCAAAAATCTAGCTTTTTCAAATGGAAATGTAGCTGCAAATAGGTGCACTGTTAATGCTCTCGTTTCCAGCAGGTGGTTCAATGAGCAGCCAGTGACCGCCGGGATCCACGCCTGAGTTTTTGGGGGGCTGCTGCGGGGCAGCAACGCTGGGACCGACGCACTCAGCCTCCCTCTGTCTCTGGACTTCACCTTGTGCTGGATGAGCCACGCTGGCCGCGCTAGCCCGGTGGGTAACCCCACCAAAATAGCGGTGAGGTATGTCCTCCTGCCCTTTTTTCTAACAGTGAAGGAAGGGACTGAATAAAATGGGCAGTTGCTTTATCAACATTTTTCCTTAATATATTAAAGGCAGGGAGGGCTGGGAGGTCACCGGCAGGAATGCTGGAAAGCCGACATCTAAGGCTTGCATTTAGTGCAGAAGTGGGGACGCCTGGGAGCTCAGTGGGGGTGCCTGCTGGGATACACCAGCCCTGGAGCAGAAACGGGACTGATATGTGCATTCTGCCTGGTTCTTCAATTGTATTTTTCCCCTAAATAGCAGCACTGAAGTTATTTTAGTACAATATTTCATCATTCAGAAGGAAACTACTGGTTGATGAGTTATGTCAATTGGATGAAATAAAAAAGCCATGTTTATTCGTTCTAATTTATGAGTATTAGTGAAGCCAAGATGCCTCTGAGGCTTCAAGGATTGCATTATTTTTGTACTTAAAGAAAAAAAAAGGCCTCAGAAAGTGTGCATGATGCACTAAGTTGTTTTTATGTTTTTTTATGTTTTCTCCGTAGAAATTCATTCTGGTATACTGTTTATTAACTGGAACACAACTGCACTAGAAACACTAAAATATTACAATGACTATAAGGTCTACAGAATTGGGCTCTTCTGAAGGCCCAGGCACACAAAGAAACTCTTTTTGTGTGTTTGTGAGACTTGTAGCAAGGAGCTACCCTGCAGTGGCTGCTCCAGTGGCTGCTTTTCCATGGGATGGTTACCCCAGGGTGGGGTAACGCCGGGCAGGCGGGGGCAGCTCCTGCCACCTCCATGGCCTGCTGTAAGGTTTTTTTTTTTGTCTCCTAGTTATGCAAAATTCAAAAAAACTCCTGCTACTTGACTCCCAACAGGAGATAACTGTGGAGACAAAACTAAAAACGTGCATCTAGAGGGGCCTCGGTACAATGCATTTCTGAAAAACTCATTGAGGGAGGCACGACTGTAAAATAGAACGGAATAAAGGGATTATGGGGAATGAGTGAATATTGAGAAAAGAAGAAAGACTCAAGGGCAAGGAAGTTACAAATAAAAAGAGATTTCAACTTCAAAGAAAGCTGCAAAAATAAAATATGTAGGAAGCCAACCTGGAAATTCTGTTCACACCTTGGATGATTGATTTCTGAGACATTTCCAGCTGTAGTTATCTGTTCCAATGGCTCATTTGAATTTCATAGAATTTATTTTGAATCCAAGCAGAGTATCACCACATAACAGCGTTGCCGAAATTATATTTCAAGCTGTTTGAACGTTCAATTCTGTGGGGGTCAGTGTGGCTCAATACATTTAGTGCAGCATCACGGCTCATGACAACGTAGCTAAGGATGTGCCAGCACTTCCATTATAAACCCCATTTTCAAGGTTTTAAACTTGTTGAGTCATTTAACAATATACTATACCAATCAGCAGCACTGGGGGAAAAATCAATATTATAATTCAAAAAGTAAGTAAAAAGTACCCTTTGCTAATGAAAGCAAGGACAGCTGTGCTTTCTGGAACTGCAATGTGAAGAAAATGAATAGTGCCTAAGCAACAGGCAAAACATATACTTATTCAAACGTATTCATATTTATAAATAGCACACCTAAATTTAACAGAATTGAAGCAGATGGAGATAATACATAAAAAAACATTTCTGCACCCAAAGCAACAGGCTCAGAGATCTCGCCTTCTTGCTTCAAGTTCCTTTAACTGCTAATGGAAACTGTATGTATGCACTTGGAGGAGAACAGACCCTCTCAGAATTCTGAATCTCCAAAGGAATTGTATTATGTACTTAAATATATATATATATTAGAAGAATTTTCTCAAGAGAGAGCTGCTTAGATCTGCTTCTACAGAAAAACAACCAATGCCTTAAGATAGGCTGTTTTATTATGCAGAACACACTGCTGTGTTTAAGTCATAATCCCATTAGGTATTGAAGCACCTAGCCCCCTAGAGATTTCAGAAGAATGAAATCATAGACATAGAAGAATTTGCATGAGACACATTGTGTTGGTGGGCAGGGAAAACTTGGTATGAAATAGCTTAGTGTTAAAAACAATGTGGCTACCTGTACATATATGTGGTCCTAAGGATGTTAATTCTCCAGCAGGGAAAGGTGTATGGCAAGGGAAATAACAGTGCAAACTCCCATGGGAGTACTAATCCCAGGTCCAAATAGCAGTCTGCTTTGTTTTTTCATTTACTAGTTAGGTGATGTGATGAATTACAGTAATGTAGTTATATGCCATTTTGTTGCCACTTTTTCTCTTGCATTTTCTAGTCCAGAGAGGATGGCTCTGAGCTGAAAACACAAGCTCTTGTCATGGAGTCCCATCCAAACTCCCCAGAAGTAAAGGCTTTGGCCATCGTTGCCCAGGTCTGACTGCAGTCACGTATTTAGCACTCCTTCAGCCAGAGTTGTCCCTTGAAAAATCTTGCTGCGTAATTGCAGCTGCAGCTTTTCTGTGAAAGGCAAATTCCCACGCATAGGTAAATACAGGACATCAGGGGTCGGCACAGTAATGTCTGTGAGAGCAGGATTTGATTTGCTTTCGCTGCCTCTGTACTAGCAATGTATATAAACCTAGATGCAACATCTCTCCAAAGCATGCATAGCATCTCGAGTGCAGCGCTTCTCTCTCCCTAAAATGGTATCTCTCATTGTCCCTGAAGAGAATTACAAGTTACAAACATCACTTTTCTGATCATGGACCTCCTGCAATAAGTTTTAATTTAAGGGTTTGAATGCAATCCACATTCCAGCAAGGATGACAAAGCAAACCGAATTCTTTTCCGAATTCCACTTTTACCTGCTCTCAGTCAACAGCATGTGGCTGTGGAGGATGTGATGCACATCATTATTATTCTCCTCTCTGACAAATTATTGGAGATGAAAAGGGAATTTACAAATTGTTTCTTTAAAGGGAACCTAACATTTCTCTGTTTACTAGGAGTTAATTAGCTGAAGTTCACATTTAAATAGAATTTTATTTAATGCTACAAAAGCGAAGAAAAATATGCAAATCAGTCCTAACAAAGTGCAGTTTGAAAATGGAAGAAATATCCACCTGCCACCAATTAAGTCTGTATTTTTTCATAAGAAAGTGATGGTTGATTATACTAATTTTACCCTCGTGGTAATTGTCACTAATCTTCAGCATATTGTATGTGTCTTGCTCTTATGAATCCCATATCCCCTTCTGCCATAAATATTTCATAAAATATTCAAAGCTAGTCCACAGCCAAGTAATAACAAACGTCAAATGACACATTAGGAAGATTCATAGCTATTTTAAGTACAAATTTTATATAAAAGCCTAACTCATTTATTGTGGTCACTGTTAAGGATTGATTTTAGCAAAGAAATGCTCAGCAATTAGTATCAGCACCTTTACTGCCAGCATGTTATTAAAGTGGAATTAATAGGAATTGCTTGGAGTACTTTGGAGAAGACTGTGTACATGATGGTCTATTTGGCTATGTGTGTGAGCTTAACTTCCAAAGGCCCAATCCAAGACTGCTGCAGGATATGGAGAGATTTCTGTGGATTTTCATGGGCTTTCCATCCTCCTATGCCTTTAATGAATTATTCCTCAGTAAATTAAAATGCACTAACAACTATCCCAAGTCGTGATAAATAGCATTAGGTGTACATACTATGCTTCATATTTTCTCCATATTTAGCATAAGCATTTTCAAAGTTGTCTGGTTCCTGAAGGTTAGAATAATTTTTGTTGGTGTTCCCTCAATTGCCGTTAGCTCAAAGCCTTTCTTTCTTGCTCTCTCTCTCTGTGAACGTTTCAGGTTTTGTTGGGTGAGACAGTTCCAGGCTTCCTTTTCTTTTTTAATAAGTAAAAAATGAAGCAGCAGGAAGAATTGGGCTCCTATTTTCCCAAATGAGAAAGTTTATTCAACTTAAAATGTGGTGGCCAGCCCAAGAAAAGGTGGATGTCTATGAGCAGGTGTAGACAAATAACTAGATGAGGATCATTTGCAAGACATAAATACAAATGACATGCCTGAAGAGTGGTGGAGAGGATTAGCCTGTAAAGGATTTTCTCCTTTGCCCTGGAGCAGAGGGCAGTGTGGATGGGTTGGCTGAAGCAAGGTGGGGCTGCTGCAGAAGTTGTGTGCTGCCTTAGTGGTGAGTTTGTGCGGGCAAGTTCTTGGATGTACCCTGGGAAGTGAAGCTCAAGGTTAGTTTCTTTGGTGATCACTGACCATGGACTTAACAGATGAGTTAACTGATAGATGCTAATTCTGAGTCTATGTTTTAGTCTGTGTTTTCCTGCTCTGTGTTTTATGTAGATCAGCCACAGTACTGGAGTGGTACTCGCCAGCATTTCTTCTAAGGCAGGTGGTGGTAGGTGTTGTCATCCCCAAAGCAATGAGCAACCACTTTAAGTTTTGTCATCTCTAGGCATTAAAAATGGTAACCTCAGGAAGATGAAATGATGGCTTCTTTCATGATGCCTGTGAACAGTCAATGCAAGCAACTGCCCCACCAAAAGAGGTATTAGGCGTAACACCTTCTTTGAGGTGTGTGCTGAGGACATAGGCAGCAAGGGTAGGGAAGTTTGCCCTGGGACTGATCAGTCATGCAGAGCAGCTTTTCCAAACCTGTTAAGAGAGCTAATCTGGTGAGCAGGCTGTGAATGTGTCCGCTCCTCTTCTGAAAACTGAGCAGAACTACCAGGTCTACCGCAGTGGCTGTTTGGGCTATTTTGATATTGAGAGTATTGCATGGGGAAGGGTCTGTCCCAATGTTTTTATAAGCCACTTTGGTTTACACTGAGATGTGTGCTTACCTTATGTTTCAAATCTGAAATGTGTATTCTTGGGATAGAGAAGAAGCCTTTGATTTGAGAACAATACAAATGTTGGTTAAAGTTACGTTTGTGATTATAAAAATTAATCAGAAAGAATAGCCTTAATGAGGTCATGGTGACAGGAAAAAGAGATACTGCTTTGCGTAGTGGGCAGAATGACTTGTTCCTGCATTATGACCTCTTCTCTGACTCTCCTTTTCCTAAAGCTCTCGGTTTAGGATTTCAGTTGCTTTTTTTTAAAGGCTAAATAAAAGTAAACACACAGGGAGTATTTTGAAGTTTCTGTTTTGTTTTATCTTATCTAAATATTCATATATTGTATTTTTGAACTTTTTTCTATCTTCCTTTATAAAAAGATATGTATCCTGAACAGGGCTTGGCTCCTGTGCCTCTATTATTTTATCATCATGTCTGTCACTTTACTCTTCTCACTACCTTGAAAATACATAGTGAGTATCTAAAGGTATGCAAAGACTTGTGCGTAATTGCTTTGGCTTGTTTACACATTGTATCTCAGATTCTTCATGTAATTAATAACGCATCAAACAACTTGCTAGGATAACAGAAAACATTCTAATCTGAGTTATCTATTACTATTACAAAAATGAGGCGATGCTGTCGTTTTAGAAACCTCCCTGCATTCACTTGGGTTAGGATTTACCCCAAGAGTTGGAGAGACAGGGTGAGCTGAGCAGGAGATTAGGAGCCAGAATAATTGCTTATGCTATTGAAGGGTCTGGTAAATGAGCCCTGTCAATTAACCCTAGAGTGGCACGGGGGGGTCAGGGCCTTCAGTCCCCTACCCTGTCCTGTCTAGGGTTACCACCTGCATTGCAGGCTTGGCAGAAGTGAATGTGTACCGGCTCAGACTGAGGTGTATTAATTTAAACTGCCATTAATTACAGGGTGGAGTCAGGCGAACAGACAGGGGCAGTAACCTCTTAGATTTCCCCATCATGAATCAGTAGAGCTCATCTAATGAACTCCTTCTGTCAACCCGGACAAATTAATTCAGCTCTCTGGGCTAGCAGGAGATGGTATAATTCAGCACAGCTCCCCGGCAGTCGATGGAGTCCTTTGTTTTCACCAGCCTTGGAGACAGACCTCGCACTTCCCGGTAGTCTGGAGAGGGTTCATTATTAATGGAAAGCACTTCAGAGGCTGAAGAACTGAATGGTCAGTAAAAACTTAGGTTAAATTATCAGGAAATTGGTAAAATTGAGTAGAAAAGTGGGGCCTATGTGCAGCTCTCAAGAAAATAAGAAACACTGCACAGTGCACCAACTGAAGTTGGCAAAGACTTCTCTTCTTTAGGAATCTGTTTTAAGGAGCTCTGTAGAATAATGCTTAAGGCACATATGAAAATGTCTTGAAGAGTTCTGTTAACCCTGAACTAAACAGATGCACACTTTCACAAAATACATTCCTATTTTTAAATGTAACAAAATACTTGGGCCTGTAATTCTGTATAGTTGTTTCTCCAAATGTTTACTATTTAGTGAATATGAAGGGGTAATGATTATGAAAATACAGCCAACTTTTCCAAGTACTTGGTCTCCAACCTCCTCCTTTCTGGTTGGCTCTGCAGGTGGTAACACGAGTGTCCAGAGACGTACTGAAACTATTCTGGAAGAGCGTGGTAGTCTGGGGCAGTGGATGGGCGCACACCTTGTGCAGCTAAGGGCTGCGTGAGGAGCTGGTTTCCATGGGATGTAAATATGGTACTGTTACAGCCTTGTCATCCTATAATTCCAACTACAGCACATCTTTTTAATGTTGCCTTTTAACTACGTGCTTCTCCCAGATATACTATTATTTGTACATGGATATCAGGCTGATCTGGCAGAAGTATCAATCTCCATTTTTTTGTATTCATTTGTTTAGATACTGTAATTTTTTCCTCACATGAGCTATACTGTTTTGTGTTGCAGTTTGAATATTCCTAGTAGTTGTTTAATGCAGTGAAAATGTTTTTGCTGCTACATAATCTACACCACTAATAAGGCTTCTTAATGAGTATTATGGTAGAATGGTGTATGGCATATTAAGCACCTTTATCATGGGGGTGCAAGCTTTAAGTGATCGTGATGCCTGGCCTCTGCTACCCGAGCTTTACAGCACAGATATATCTCTGAAACATGTACGCATGGCTCTTTAAGAGAGAACTGTATTCATGCATTGAGCTGACTCATAGGAGAAAAGCAAGACTCATTTACTGATCAGGCTTTTTAGTTTGTAAAGGAGGTATCTACAATTGTTCAAGCTCAGGCAATAGGCAATACAGGTGGCACGGTTACAGCTGAGGTTGTCTAACACTTCCTACTTCAAGGTCCCACTTTTGGTCCCTGATAGCTTTGCCAGATATGGTTGACTTTCGCTCTGCTGGATATTTGCTGCACCCATATTTTCATTTTAGGAGTATTTAATAATATTTCAACCATTCCTGGGAATGAATTTAGGACAAAACTGCGGTTTGGTCTGTGTTAAATAAATATGCAGTTGGGAAATGCTGGTTTTCTGCATCCTTTGGAGGAGAGATTGGAGTGTGGCAGTTAAATGTTACCTGTACCAGCAGTGTGCTTTTGTGCTCTCTGATGAACATGCTGGATTGGGTTTCCGAAGAAAGTTGCAGTCCACATGAGATTTGACAATTTAGTAGCTAAGTTCTTTTGCTGATCCCATGGTATTTCCTGATCTGACTAGAGAAATAGCCTTTCTGGAAGGGTAAATGATAAACTAAGCTTGCTTATATGATAACACAGTGTTGTATGTCCCAGGAGGGATGAGTTAAGATCATAGAGCCAACCTCCAACATTTCTTGGGGTCCTTTCTTTTGAGTTTACTGCTTCTAGTGCTATTAGCTCTTTCTTTTAATACAATAGAGATTACTGTCATAGATTACATCTGAATGATAGAGGCAGTTTGTTTATTAAAATTTATACGTAGAATATGACAGGAGAGAAAATAGCTGGAAAACTCAGACTCATGCAGCTACTTTCTTGCCCCTCTGAGAACAGGGTCTGCAGCGATACAAGGTTTGAGGAGAAGGGGCAACGCTGTATTCCTGGGGAACCTGAGGATCCCGTCAGAAAACAAATCTATTGTTTTGGATCTAGAAGGGATCAGAGAGTGGTTTTGATGAGGGCATGATGGGACGGTAGGGCTTTTTGGATGCATGCTTGTTATTTGGCAAAACTGTTTTCCAACAGAAATTCAAGTTCTTTGAAAATTTCTTGGGTAAAGAGGTCCTGCTTTCTGTTTCTGTGATAAATCAGCAGTTTGTTTACTTAAACTATGACAGCCAACATGTTTCTCAATGTAGTAAAGTTCAGCTTGCCTTATAGAGTAGCTTTTAGATTTAAAATACTTTAGTGACATTTCAGAGGGGCAAAGTGTTCTAGTTTTCTTTTTTTTTCTTTTCCCCCAGCAAAATCTTAGGAATTTTTTTTTCTAACAGAAAGCATCTCCATTTCTGGCTATTTCTGGAACTTGCCTCTCAGCTCCTATTCTCTGCCCCCCAACAGTGTGATTTTTCTGACTTTTCTGCTGCTTTTGATTCACCTATTGTTCCAGCTTCCTGCAAGGCAAGAGATGTTCAATAGATAGTATTCTGGGAGGCATGAATTTCAAGCAGGTTTTTTTGAGTTATATGCCTGAAGCTGCATTGCAAAGGAAAGTATGTGGTAGAAAGTTACTGCTTTTGCTGTCCTTTCCTCGTGTGGACAGGTTTTTACTGCACGACATCTCAAATTTGCCAGGATCTGAACCACCATTTCCTTACGTGAAAGGCAAATGAAGGCTTTGGTCCAAGGCAGCTCACTGAAGAACTTGTGCTCACTGCCTTAGTTCAGTGTGTTTTAAAATAGAGAAGAGGCTGTGAAGGTTTTTCTTTTCCCCTTTTGCTACCATGCTTTATAACGGGACTAAACAAGGGGCTGCTGTGTAGGGAAGGGTGGCCGGCGCCTTAGGGGGGCGAATGCGGACTTGCACGTTCTCGCAGAGCATCCCGGTCTAGAGCCACGGCTGCCTTTGGAGAGACGCTGAACCCCCCAGCTGCTAGTAATACCACAGGCATTATTAGCATGTACTCAGCATCTCTGGAAATCAGTCTCCCGTCTCCTGACAAAGTGTGATTAGCAGCACAAACTTTTTTTATCGTCAGTGGTTGCAGCTCTCCTGTTTAATCATGGGCTATAACAATTAGCTATTTCAATCTTCTGCTTAATTTAAGCATTAGACTAATTTCCAGTTTAAAGCACTATTCAAAACCAAATTTATAATTAAATTCTTTGGATACTTCTGGGGAAAAATATATCTAAAGGTATAGCAGATTTGTTCCGGGGATTAACGTTGTTGCTGGTAAACGTCAGGCATACAGATGATATTACAACCTACTTGCTTTCTTCAGACATGTGTGATATTGATTGTTTCATCGATGACTGGTTTCTAGCTGCGTTTCATTACAGTGCACAGCAGAACTGTTTGTGGGCTTTTTGGTATCCTCGACCTGTGATTGCCCAATGATAAACATGGAGAAGCTGATTTAAAATTCTTTTAAATCCTTAAAATTTCCTCCTCTGCCACTCTTCGGAATATGCATATGTGAATATACATACTTTGCTCTTGTATGGGCTTGTTAACCTGTATTGCATTAAAGGCTAGATAAATTTGAAAGACTTGATTCTTTTCTTTAATCAATTTGGATAAATTAAGGAATTCAAGAGAATGAGAAGCAGACAGCATCGGAAACCATGAATACTGGGATACTGAGCCTGCCATCCCTCTCTTTAGCTTGTCTGGTCAATAGTGCACTAGCCAAATATTAGCACTTCTGGCTGGCTATGCTCCACGTATCGGACGGGCCTCGCTGCAACCCATGCGTTTCGTCGGGATCAGCTGCCCTGTCTGCCTGTGGAGGAAACAACCTGGAGAATACGCTGCCTTTCCTCAACACGGCCTCCTGATTCGAATCTGAGCGTTGGGCAGAAAAGTTTGTATGGCCTTTTTTTTTTTTTTTAATCCTTTGAACTTGTTTAGAGGTTATTGGATAGGAGTATATCTCTAACAGTCACACAATTTTCAGAAGCGTGTATGATTTGGATGTAATCATTTATATCCTTACACTTATTTTCTTCTAAACAGCTGCGATAATTCTTATAGCAAGACAAGTAAAGCAGTAGTCTTTCTTTCATTACAATAAATGAAAACATTGTCAGTATGGCAGTATTTTGAGTGATGCCGTGTTATCTGGCTTTTTACTTAGTCTTAAAATGTCAGGGGAATAGCTTTCAGAGAATTTCTTTACTACATTTTAGCCTCTCATCTTGAAGTGACATAAGTGACATTATAGACCAGTGAACAAGAAATTTATCCATACAAGTAGGCACTATTTTCTGAAAGTATTGTACCTACTGTTAGCTTGCAAATTTTTAGTCGTTCATCTCCCGCACTCAAGGTTACTATCACGAAGTTAGAAACCTCCCCAGTGCCGCTGCTGCCTCAGTGGTTCTCGAGTACATGCTGGAAGAAGGGCGGCTTTGATGCTCGATAACTCTACTGGAAGACGGCAGGCTGCGATGCTCACTTCAGGAAGCGTTTGAGGTCCTTCTCGTGCAGCCGGCAGCGTAGCGTTACCCGGCGCTCCCGCGGGGCTGCTGTTGTGCTGTGGAAGGAGGCACCGGCAATGTTACACAGCAGCGCTTCTCTGCGGGGAGAGCGGGAGCAGCGCTAGTTTAATTATCGCCCCAAGCCACCATTTAGAGGAAGAGCTGTGGGTGTTGGTGGGGAGAGCTGTATGCCGAGGAAAGGGGTGACTGCTGCGGGCTGCTTCCTCCCCTTGCAGTCGCTGCTCATCCTCCATGGCTTGAACTCGCGCTGGAGCATCAGAAGGACAGGGTCTCCTGCATGCACTGCTCTGCCTTGTGTGTTTTTTCTTTTTTTTAATGTATTTGTGGCCTCGTGATTACAGTGGTGTTACAGGATTACATGTTCTCATGTAGCAAAGACTGAAAAAAACCCAAAAGTGGTAATGAAATCCCACTGAAGCTAATGCAGCACCCTGAATCAGCGGTGCGTTCTGCAGCTGGTGCTGCCATTTGGGGAGCTTCGGCGGTTGCCCAGCTCGGGGCTCTGCCAGCGCGGGAGCCGGAGGAGAGGGCAGGGCTGGGCCCTGCGCTGCCGGTTTCGGAGGGGGCCTGGGTGCCCCTGTCGGCTGAGGTATTGCCACGAGAGTACCAGAAAAGCTTTCACTGGACTCCTCCGAACTGCAGCTCTCCAGACCTCTCTTAGCTGAATAACGTAGCGCTCCCTTGGCTGGCAGAGAGCAGGGTGGACCCGTTATAGGGGAAACCTTGGAAGATCTTTGTCCTGCTGCAGTTTAAAGACTATGTCACCTTCCAGCGCATTAATTTTCAGTATGTTGAACTGGTTCTGTATTTAAAATCTATTGTTCCATTCATAACCTTAATTCCATTTTAGCATAACTATTAGATTAGGTGACTTTCCCCGAGCTTACCTGCTACAATATGTAAAATACTTCTTATTGCAAACTTTTTCCCTTTGGTGCAATGATTACACTTAAAAATTGCTGCTTAAGAAACAGTGGTGATAAGTTTGAAGCAAGTTAGGGTATGGACACTGTCCAGATGGGAACTAAAGAAGGCCTATTAACTGGTAACGGTGGAACAGTTGGTGGTTCCCAAAGAATTATTTCTCCTCTCGTTAGTGGAATGCTAATTCCACTAATGTCATGTGTAGTAATGCTCATGCTGAACTACAAATTATCCAAGATAAATCTTTTTTCTGCTTTTGGGTTGTATACTGAACCACAGTATCTTTTCTGAAGTGAAAATGTCATTTTTACTGTATCTCCTAGACCGCTTTGTCTTCTCTTGGGGAATTAAACTGTTTTGCTCTTTCTATCCTGGTTTTGAGGCCAGCTTAGACTCAGGTTTTCAAAGTACTATGAAAAGGGTTGGTTGAGGTTGCTGTAGGTTGAGGCACTTGCACCAATTCTGTGTCTGTTTTTGTTTTTTTTTTTTACTACTTTACTACCTTCCTATCTGGAACTTTACATCTTGATGTCTGTAAAAAGAAAACAAAATCCAAAAAGCCCACTTGTTCCAAAGTTGCTGGAGTGTCTCCACTTGGCTGTTCTTGAAGTTCACTCTCTCAGTCTCCTAGGGCCTTCTGTTTCAATCTATAATGCGAAGCACCCTAATTGGTTTCAGTTTTGTTCTATTATTTTTCTTTGGTTACTTTGTTCCCACAACTGGGCCATTAATATCTCCTTGGAGACTGCTGTGGTTGTTTTATGTGACCCATTGTGGGTTGGCTTTGTAATTTGTGTTCTTAACTTCAGTAGAATAGTATCTAATCACTAAGAGTATAGGCAATATATAAATCATTAAATGAAATCAGTGAAAACATCTAATAAAATCAAAAAGCCTGGCATACTGAAGATGAAGTGAGGCTCCATGCAGTCTTGCAGGGCGGTTAGCAGGAGAGGGAATCCAGACAGAAAGCTTACAGTCTGTGTCACTCCTTTCAGTGGAGGGCACCAGGGGGGTCTGGGACTTGCTTCTGATAAATCTCTAATGTCAAGTATTATTTCTTCCTCTCTGCTTTAAGCAAAGCTGCATAAATACAACCTAACAACACGTTTAGGTGCAGTAGAGCATCAGCCCAACTGAAAGCTCCAGGAGACGTGCACAGAGCATCTTGAACTCTACAAGAGATGCTAAAATTGTGCTTATAAAGTTGTGTAATGAGCCCGTCTCCTGCCCAGGTCTCTTGCTGTATCAAAGTCCTGCTCTGCTTGTATCTTCTTGGGATCCCAGTCACCTGGATGACAGACATGCCAAATGAGGCAATGGTAAGGAGGAAAGGAGGAAAACAAAACAAACAAAAGTTGTTTAATACAAAATATCCTCAGATCCAAACTGACTGAAGTAGCCTTTGTACTGGCATGAAACTCTGAGTGCTGTTGATTTTGATTTATTTGCCACTGGCCTTTTTAGGCCATTTTGTTTCTTCTGCTGAAGGCATCTGGAAAAACTCTGAACATAATCCTTAAACTGAGATATGAACAGCAACAAAAAGGAGCATGCTTTACTGAACCTCAAAGGAAAATTTGTCATTGCATTATTTGGCTTGTTGTTGAGGTGTTGTATCCCCCCTCCCCCCAATTCTTCTTTGAGCTGACTTGCCTCTTCCTAAATTCAGGTCTTATTTTTGGAACTTACCATATTTATCCTTGAATGCAAAGGGACTATTTGCAAGTGTTAAGCTTACTTTTTAAGCTTTCTGCATTATGATGTTATGATTTGGGTGTGCAAAAGTTGAAGGCTTGATCTCTGCTTTTTTTTTTGTTTTCTTTTTTTCCCTCTCATCATAGCAGAGGTGATTAGAACTAATATTACTAATGACTATGACACTGCCTTGGTATAAAACCAGGACAGGGAGAAAACAAATGCAACCCTTTTCTTTTAAGGGATGATACTCTGTCCCTCTCCTTACTCTACATTTTTGATTAGTGTATTCACAGTCATCTCGTGTTTCGGTGCAGCTTGGGCTTGGATATTAGCCAAGCTCAGACTGAACCTCTTTCGGCTTTGGGAAAATATAAAGCGAGCTTACGCATTCATTAAGAAAGAACAGCCTTTCCTTAGGGAGAGATGGAACTGGACCATGTAGTGTTAAATCGGTCTGACCTGAATAATGTGAATGTCAAGTCTACTTCATGTTCACCTAAAGTCAAAAGTTTAATGCAAGGTGATGCCATTTATAGATTTTTTTTTAATTGAATCACTATTGTATATAGCTGTCATTAAGTGCATGGATAGTATATCCTTGACTTGACAGCAAGTATAGAATAGCATTTTAGGGGAGGATTATTTGGGCATTTTTGTGAGGGAGCAGCGAGAGTGGGGCTGCTCTACAAAGGGAAGCAATCCAGGAGCCAAGGGTGACCACGCATAGATAGGAGCAGTGACCTTGCTAACAGGGGTGCAGTCCCACAGCACCAAGTCAGGCAAGCAGAACAGGGTTGGTGACAGTGACAGGTTCTGTTGACAGTCCAGTGATCATCGGAGAAATGAGAGGTGACAAGTCGAGTCTGTGGTCAGTCTGGGAAGCTCTGTCAACAAGTCAGGAAGAGCAGGGGACAGGGCTGAGCACAGGTTCAGGACTGCCCATGACCTAGCTGTTGTGGCGGTGCATGGGTGGAGGTCCTGGGCAAGGCTGCTCAGGGTAGGTGAGGACTACTGGAGCACTTGAGGCTGTGTCGCTTTTCTTTAAAAGTCTGAAGTAGAGAAGACATCAAGGAATTTTTCAGGTTTGTCACATGCATTGGTAGAAGTTCTAGCTCCTCTGAGGGAAACACTTTAGGCAGTGTTCGTGCATACTCTGCATGTTTAATCTGATGGCAACTGCATGCAAGAAAGAAGGGGCAGCTGGTCATCTAGCACTTGTTCAATTACGTAATGGAGGTAAAGTGTTAAATTCTAATTGAGGTAAAACCCATAGATGACACTAATACAAGAAGAGTAAACTCCAGAGGTTTATTATGCTAACGTATACATGTTGTGGAGCCTCTAGTGCTTTTTTATGTGGTGATGATCTCAACAGAAAATTTTGTGGAAGGCATGAGTGAGCACGCATGCTTGCATCTGTAACGCAGTGACAATGAAAAGAACAGTATCATAAAAGATACTGGTTATTCATTATCAAGCTAATACTAAGATGAAATGACTTTGTAATTATGCACTGAAAAACAGAAAACATGGCCCTTAGTTGGTACAGGGCCGACTTCCTCAGCCCAGCTTGCCAAATGCTCATTTCTGTGAATTCAGAGGTAGCCAGCGACGTCTCCACGGGGGCCCCTGTGCAGGTGCGGTGCGTCGCTGCTGTGATGTATTATTCCTCTCCCACTGCAGTCATCCTCTTCCAGCGTGGTGCGATTTCTGCGCTTTGTGCAGGAGGGAAGAAAGGCTGTACTGAGGGTTACAGGTTCTGGTGGGGCTAGATGCCTTTTTCCCCAAAGTAAGAGTGGCCCCTATATATATGTTTCAACCTTAGGTGCAGGAACAGCTTCATTAAGTTTGGCATCACCGCTTGTGTGATGAAGTTTCAATGTGACTGCAATGGTTTGTGATATAAAAGGCTTGAACTGTAGTTCGTTAGTTCACTTTGCTCAGCATAGCTCTTCTGTTCTGGTGAGAGATAAGAACATATATGACACACAGTTAAAAGAAGAGGAAGAACTGCAGAATGTCCTAGCTCACGTGAGTTCTACTCCGTGTAGCTCCTTTAACAATTGTCAGAGAAAAATATTTCAAATATAACAGCTGAGTTCATGAGTGTGAATTAAACCAGAAAGCTTCAACATCAGAAGCCAGAGCCTGAACAGACTAAATTGCAGGAAAAATCTTTATTTCCTGGTGGTGAAAATTTCTTTCAGACTCAGCCATCAGAGGAAGATGCGTGAGGAACAGTGGGCTAAAGAATCGTCTTCATCTCATATCTTACATGCTTGTCATCCATTTCGTATTATGCTACACATGTACGACAGTCACAGAATGGCTGCAGGGACTGTCTCTTGGACCTGGGCTGTGGAATAACACCATGGCATCAGTTTTGCTTCGGTTAGCATCAGAATAGCTGATGTGTGGGATGGAAGGATTGATGCTTATGAGAAATACTTGTGGCAATTGATTAAGTGTATTTAATAAATGAAATGATAAATAATTAAAATGAATGCATGTGATACAGTAGTTTAGTCTGAGAGACCTTAAATATTGTTCAGAGTAAGCAGGATTTTTTAAAGCCAGTCTGTTTTGTTGCTTTTGTTTTAAAGTCTACTAACTGGAAAAAATTCAAGATTGATAGTTTGATCATCATACGAAGTAAATGGGTAGAATTACTCACCAGGAAGCAACATTTCTTTTGCTTTTCCTGAGTAACTAGAAACATTGGGCTTGCTGTAGCTCTGATTTGACTTGTGCAATACAGATCAACTTCCTAGTATGTTTCCTAATTTGCATTTTCTTAAGCTGTGGGTTATCAATTGAGTGTGCATTTACCTACTATCAGCAAATGGTACTTTCTGTTGTATTTTTTACAAAATTGAGGCACTGTAACGTGCTTCCTCTTAACTTTTGGTTGCTTTGTGGGAGTTTCCCATCTCTTCTCCATTAGCTGGTGGGGAAGTAGGCAAAATGCAGATCGATTAAATCAGTCGGTAGTGTTGGGGGAGATGCATCCGTTGAATAGTGTTGGTTCTTGGTATAGTATGTCAAGCCTCGAGACCATGTCCTGGTGGAGGCTGTTCCTTCCTTGGACCAATTCTAAAGAATGATGGGTCTGAAATCCCCAGCATTCGTATTTCCACTCTGTACGTCTGTAGTGTGTGGGCTTAAGGCACCTCTCTTCCAGTGCCGCAGCTCCCCTCACCAGGTGCCGCTTCAGGTAGAAGTGACGTCCCTTGAGCTTCTGTCAGCTGCCTCTTTGCTGGGGAGCTGTGGGCCCAGGAGTCCCCAGTACTTCCATGTGGCACCGCTTTAAGCCAGGCGGTGCCTGTTCTGCCAGGGCGCAGCGCTGAAGTCAATAATGTTGTGCTCTTTCTCTTCTTTTATGCATATCTAAAATTCCCTGCAGTCAGAAAAGAAGAGGAGATGATGTGCCCTGTGGTTAACAGCTGAATTCAAGCTGCTGCTTTGGAGTTGCGATGGCTCGTCTCCAAAACACAATAAAATCGAAGGACAGAAAAGAATAGGCAGATAACATATTCCTTAAGCATCTTTCACATCATTTTCACCTTTGTCTTCAAATGTTGCTTTCCCTTTCAACCTCGGATGAACATATTTTTCTTTCTTAGAGAGATAAAGGCAAAAGCACTTTTTACTTTTTCCAGTTATGAATATAATTTATGAATATCCCAGTCTTTACTGTAAAGAAATTACTGAATCAAGGTTATCTAATCTAAAATTAAAACAAATTATCTACACATGAATGATGCACTCAGTTCAGACTGATTTCATCACCTTTAATAAAATGACCCTCATTCAGCTTCTGCACATACAGTATTAGACTGGAGCAGCAATGCAGCACTGAGAAATGTGTTCAGTATTCTGGTGACTTTTAGAAACTACTGGGAAACTTTGAGCCGTAGTTTTTCTGAAGAGGAGAATCTTCGTACTATATATAAAACTCTTAAAACTCTGTCTAATGAAATTTGAAATTTTAAACAGCTGGCTATCAAATAATCACCCAGTCTTTAGAAAAGGTAGCATTGTATTATTTTTCAGAAAACTAAACTTCAGAAGATCACGCATCTGCTTGGAGCTATTGCTCACTGTTTGGCTATTCCAAGAGAGCGAGGAGCTTGCTGGGTAGAGATTTTCCCAGATACTTCCAGTGTGACAGGCCAAACTGGTGACGGAAGCAACTGGATGCGCTGCTGCTTGGAAGCTTTGAAAACCGTCTCTACAGTCTCTGCCCTTTCTTTATGATGTTCCAATATATATTAGCTTTTAGGCTATAGCAAACTGCCTACCTTAAAAAAAAAAAAGAAGAGAAAAGAAAAAAAAAACACCCTCCATGCTGACAGTAATGTTCAGAAAAGTTTAAATTCTTGATGAAATAGAAAAGGCTTTCTGTTGGCTACTTCATATAAAGCTTTCTCCTTCTGATTTTGGTTTAGTTCCTGACTACCCAAGATGAAAGTGTTTCCCATATCAAATCTTTATTTTCGTGTGATACAGAATGGGTTTTGAACCTGTTCCTTTGATGCCGAATCCACAAACTCTTTCTCAGCTCAAGCAGCAAAGAAAATTGTGTACAATCTATCCATAGGAAAGTAATTCCTCTCTGATGTCAGATATCTGTGGAAGATGGATACGGCATTGACGCAGGCGTCACCAGGGAAAAGGAGCCCGGGTACGACGGGGCTGGTGGGAATTGCAGCGCTGGGGCAGTGGCCCTGGCGAGAGGGGGCCGGCTCGGCCCCTGGGCAGGCGAAAGGCGGCAGCGAGGGAGGCGAGTGGCGCGGGGGCCACGCACATGGTGCAGCCCGGCAGGCTGGTGATGTCCACGGGGTCTGCTGCCCCAGGAGCCGAAATCCCTCTCAGTCAGCAAAGTGCCATTGCTCTGAAATGCACCTCACATGGAGAGAGCTCTCAGCTTCTGTCTCTTCTCCCTTTTATTCTTGATCCAGGTGCATTTATCTGCATATTTGCATAGTCTGCAGGAAATGAGGAGACATGATATAATTTAAAAGTACAAATTATTCTGTCCCCTTGTTTTTCTGAATGGTTCTCTTTGCTTATTTGTCCTTTGGAAAAGATCAGGTTCTGCCTTTATATATTTTATATTACAAGGAATTTTTAGTGCCAACTAAATAGGCATCACAACACATCTTGAAGATCACAAGTTACTGGTGAAATAAATAGTGTGTGGTTAGCATGCAGCCAGAGAAGCAGGAGAGGAGCAACCAGCTCTAGTTAGTTGCTCTAATTGCATGGAAGTTTAATCATATTTTGGTACCCCTGCAGTATAGCAGTGAATAACTGGTGCCCTTTTTTCCAGTAGACTCTATAGCTGACAAAGTTCTCGTATTTTAGCATTCACACTGAAGGGAAATCAATATCTGAAGAAAAAGTGCTTAGTATATTCTGTTAAGGTTGTCCCTAGCTTTGATCAAAGAAGATCCCTAATTATTAGGAAAGCCTACCACTTAAAAATAAGATTTATTCTCTATAAGCTTTCCATTTTGCTTGTCTTAATAGGTAAAATAGATAGGGCTTTCATTTTCCTTGTTTTACCTATTAGGAGAGATTTTTTGCTCTGACAGAGGCCTCTGAACTTGCTGTCATTATTTAACAGTGGGAGCTGGCCTCCAGCAACTCGTCAGGAAATATCCTGGGACCCCTAGTTAGTCCTCAAGCAATGGATAGTTTTGAGGAGGAAATAACATGCTGGTTTTCAGTTATAATTGAGGAAAATTGCTCAAGAGGATTCTGACAGTACAGAAAATAGGCCAATTAGTTACCCAGCTCTGATCCTCCTATGATTCATGATTGCTTCTATTTAATTTTGCTGTCACTTATGAAGCAAGGTTAAGAATAGATTAGCTTCTTTTAGCCACCTCTGAGTTTATTCCTGCCTGGATTTTGTGGGGGGAGGGAGAAACGAGGGATTTCTTTTTTCTGCCCCCTCCATCCCCATGATTGTGTGATTTGATTCTAAAATCAAACTTTCTCAGTGTGGCACTTAACACTTATTCATCATGGAGCTATAGCTGGTGATTAAAACCTTCACACATAAACTTTTTTTTTCAAAGATAAAATGTACCCTACCAGTAAGTTAATCACACTTTCATGCTGTTACCTTAGAGCACTCTACAATAATCAATATTGAATAAAAAGGACTTCAAGCAAAAAATCACAGCTCGATAAATCAGTCAAGGAGAAGATCCTATAGCTCACCCTCGTGCAGTACCCAAAGGCGACGATGCAAATCTGGAGACTTTAAAATGTCAGCAAAGCCCCCGCCGGGGGCTGCCTCTCCCTGTGCATCCTGGTGCACGCCTCTCCGGCGGCTCAGCTCCCTCTTCTCTTCAGGGTGGCAGTTTTGTACAGGCATGGCAAAACCATGGCAAGCTGCGCAGTCCGTTGCAGCTGCTGCGTGCAAATAGAGCGGGATAATATAGGGTACTATAAGCTTTTCCTTAATTTGGCACCAACCCGTTCCAGAAGCCCTGGCAACTGGCCCAGCTTGGGCTGTTGCTGCCTCTTGCAGCACGCCAGAGGCTGCCTGCTATCTTGCTCGCCCTGTTGACTACCAGCTCCTTTGAGCTGCCTCTTAGTTTCCTCCTGATTCCCGGGTTGTTTTTATCCCCTCTGGAGGCACACACCAGCCAAGGGTGGTCAGACATTCACAGGCATCTCTGCTGCGTAAGCGCTGGGAGCCAAGCTGAGCCGCGGTCTGAGCATCTGCCTCTGCCGCCATCGGTGGTAATGCCAGCTGGAGACCAAAATCCTCGTGACTGCATCCAGACGTCTGTTCCCTGCAGTGCCTCATCAGCCGCGTATTGCCCTGATCTGTACCTCAACCTGTAGCTGGGGCTTAGATGTCACCTCTTCCAAAACTGTGTATTATTCATCGCTTGCATTGGTGTGTTGTCATTCATAAGCACATAGCAGCTGGAATGGTTGTCATTCCATTTATTACACGAAACTTTTTAGCACAAATTAGGCATCTCCTGAGGAGAATAATGAACCCCCCAACTATTTGTTAGACAGAACGGTACCGTCACAATAACTTTTTTTTTTGTTATGGGAATTGAATGTATCAGAACAACCAGGCCAGCCTTTCTCTTTGCTTTCTAAACCTGCCTTGTAAACTGAACATACAAATGTCTAAGCAATATGATGTTTGTCATGAACACTGGCCAAGCAGATCCATGGAAGGAATGAATATACCTTATATTCAATAAGGATGCTTGTGAGGTACATCTAACACTCAAAGCCACTTCCCAACAAATGCAAAACCAGAGCAACTATCTCACAAAACTGAATGATTGTTTGTTTTTTCTTCCCACAAGAGATATAATGCATGGTTTCTTCCTGCAATGGGTCAGGCTCACTTAAACTGTTTGCTAACTGCACTTGATAGACAGGAGACTGCTAAATTGGCAGAAGCCTGTATTTTATACCCCTGGCAGATAAAATGCAGCTCTTGTTCTGGGTAGCAACACAGCACTTCCATACACAGGCAGTTGTTCTTAAATTTCAAGAGCATTTCTAGAGTTTTATTGTGGTAGTATATTGAAACATATATATTTCTCCATGAGAAAATACCATTACTTATTTAAAAGTATGCATGTTTTGATTACTGATGTCAGAGAGCTGTACCTATGCGAAGCTTTTATCACAAGGAGAGAAGGGTTTAATTCCAACTGAGCCAGACTTTCTGCACAAACGCCCCAAATGCTGTTTCCCCGGGAGAAGTTGTGGTGTCCTCCTTCAGGGGGAACACAGAACTGGATCGAACACGTGCAAATAAATGTACATGCAGTAAAAGCAGAAATGGAAGAAAAAACACCACTTGGAGCCTTATATATTTGAAAAAATATTTTGATCTGACGATATTAGTTTTCTGTAACAAGTACCGTTGGTGTTTATATAGCTTACGTGATTTCCATTGACTTATTCTATATGCTATATAGTAAAAGTTAAAGAGTAGAACAAAAACAACTTGCAGTTTGGAGCAAGCTAATGGTATTTCATTAACAAACTGTAAATAGTAACAGCATAAGCTAGATGTGGAACTGCTTTCACAGGCCATAAATGCTTAATGTTTATTACCAATAAAAGTCAAAGGAGCATTTAGTAAAGCAGTTTACCAAACAAACATTAAATACTTTAATGCATTAGATTCAGTGGACAGAATCAGGTTATTTAATTAACAATGAGTAATCCGTTAGGGCTTTATTCACCACAAATGATCTGCAGCTTTGCACATTAAAAAAGCTCGTGAGAGCTGTGTCGAGGTGGAGAAACAACTCAGAGGTGCCAGCTGTAGAAAGCCCTGACAGGTGAAGAGTTCACACTGGCTGTTTCCAAGCAAGTATAGCATTGAGTTCAAGTGACCTTTGCATGTGCAAGCCCGGATTTCAAACCTCTTTTTGGTAGCGTAGGAGTTCTGGATAAATCATTGTAAAAATATTCTAGAAACTGGTTATCTCAAGTGCAGTGTTCTCAGCCACGTTCTTTTGCCGCATGGCAACAAAAGACTAATGAGAATAACTTCACATTTAAGATGGTAACATCAGTGATGGGATTTCCCTAAAAAGAAACAGTGACTTTAACAAAATGAGCATCTGGGATGAAACCATGCTGCCATTAGAGTCAAAGATGATAGTCGCTTTGTACTCAGTGACCTTTCACCTTTGCATTGAAGCAAATACAATAATTTTCTATGGTTTTTTACCTTGGTTGTACATTGATACTATGGGACAAAAATGATGCTGTCTGGAACTTTTGTATATCGCAATTAGGGAGTCCAAGGATGAATGTCTGACCCAGTGAAGGCAATGAGCATTTAGCCATTAGCTTCACAAATATACAAATTTCACTGCAGGTCTCTGAAGAAATGAAACTTATGTTCTTAGAGATTTGTCTCGCCCTCGTTTCAGTTGTTAGAAGGACAAGGATCCGGTCAAAATTATGCAGTAGAAATGCTTCCAAAGAGGATCCTCCCCAAGGATCTTGAACACCTCTCTTGAAATATGATGCATTGTTCCCAGGAAATGCCTTGTTCTCTCTGCTGACTGCTGATGGGAACTGCATGTCTGTCTTAGACTAGATGTCCAACTCATTGACAGCTGAAGTTAGGTCAGATGAATCCCACTAGATCTGTGGGGGAGACTCTAGCTTGAAAATCATGTAGGCATCTGCTCAATGTTACTTGAGAAGGTAGTCTCATTCAAATAAATATCTCAAGATTTTTGCAGAGTTGGGAATTTGGCATATTTAGCAAGTAGGAGGAACTACACAAGTTGCATTGAAAGTTAAAGCATATGTAGTATGGAGTAGTTTCCAGTTTTTCCAGTTCTCCATTGGTTGTGCGTGAAAAAAGGTAGCAATGCGACAGGAATTAAACAAGTCAGTCTAAGGAGTAGGATAGGTATAGCTTGGTAAGAACTTCATAACTTTGTGTTTTATTTCATAGTCTTCCATTTGATAGCAGTTTATGATCATAATAATCGTGTGGCTAATGTTCTGTAATTCAATTACTGCACTGTTGTGAACATTAACAATTATGTAGCAGATCTGAAACACAGTGGGACAAACTGGCAGTATTCATATTTCAGTTAGTTACAGCCTATTGCATAATTACTACAGACAAGTTAGCGTTTAATCCACAGCAACATAAGGAATGAATTACAACAATAATTATATGGCTAATACTGCTGCTTGAAATGAATAAAAGATACAAAACCAAAATTATAGCATGGTTAGAGAAGATCTACTCTTCCAAGGAAGGTGTGCTGTTTGTTCAAAAGAATTGCAGTTGTTGGAAATTCTAGATTCACATAATTTTCTATTCTGGATCTCATTTTTGTTCAAGTTGTTATTAAAATTCCTTTGAAATATTTGAAACTTTTTACCTTCTCCATCATATGTATTTCCCATTTAAAATAGCAATGATTTAAAATGCCTGCCATGTTTTTTGTTAGCACTAAATAGTAACATTGGTACACTAATGTAATCCAGCTCATGACCTTATGTAGTGTTTTCATCACTGTTGACCATTATTTTTGGCTGACAATGAAAGCAGCACTGGTTTGGGCTAGGTTGCCCACTGCTTGATGCATACACTGTGGTGTATCATATGGCCTTAATCAACAAGGTACCACCTTCAGAAATGCCCACTTTTTTTTTCATCCTACAAATATTCTTATCTCGCTCAATGTCAGAGTAAATTGCATGATTGATGTTCTAGTCTTTTTATCAAGGAATTCATACATTCCCTTTTAAAAATCAATATTTAAGAATAAAATAGTCCTACAATAATTTATTTTATCAGTGTAAGTAAAAATATTGTCTAATGTTTCACCTAGAGAATTAACTTTTTAAAAATTAAATAAATGGTAAAATTGATGTACCTGACTAGCGGCTTGGCTGGCTCAGCATTCCCCATATTGACTGGCTGCCTTCATGCAAGAAATAGGACAAAAGTGAAGCTGTTAACTCCAGGTGAGCAGCGTGCAAAAAAGGAACGTTATTGTATGTTCCAAGGCAAGGGTGCTAAATTACAGCAGAGACCATGGAAAGTAAATGTTTCACTTGCTTCTCCAACCTGTCTAATGATTTGAGCCATAGAAGTGTATCTTCTTCTTCTTTTTAGAGAGAGGAGCTAAAATGTACTTAAAAACTGGCCTTAATGCTAAAGGAAGAAGATGAAACACTGATTAAAGTTCACGCTGCGGTGTGCTGAGTAAGATTCGAGTTTATATTTGGACATATGTTCCATCAGCCCTCCAATACTGAAAAGGGCCAAGTACATCAGAACCATTATAGCTCGTTCGTCGACCAAAAGAATCAGCCACTCTAATCCCCTTTGCTACATTTATTTCTATTTCTGGTGGACCTTTCTTTCTGAAAATACAGATTCCGTGTAAGTGTACATAAATTTACAGTGGCAGGTAAAGATCTGTTGGAGTAGCTGGCGGATTTCACTGTTCACTTGCTCATGTTTATTCTGCCCTTGGATTTGTGCAGAGCGCCAACGCAATGTTTCTGTATCTGAGAAGTTTATACAATTCCATTGATGTAATAAGCTCTTCCTGATACAAGTTCATTATCTGTGATGCACTTTTTCTCTTTTTCTGGATTTAATGAAAAACTGAAACCTTCTAATGATGTTACAATAACCTCATTTTAAGTAAGGTATCATTTTGTTAGGACTCATTATTACTGTATTTGTTTTTTAATTCCTGCCTGAATGCTGGAAATTGAAAGCTCTGTCTTCTAATTTGCTTCCAGTTACAGGAAAGCTCCCGGGTGACTTACATGTAATAGTAACTGATGAAGACACCAGCTCATTTTTAGCCCCAGTGTGAACACTTTGACATAGAAGAGTAGCAGTACTCCCTTTACACATAAATGTTTTAGGTTCTTATATTTTCTTCACTGTGGCACCCTCAGCTTCTTCCCATCCTCATTTTTAGTTCTGGTAAAGTCTTCCATCCAATCCCATTTTGAAAATGCAACCTTTTGTTCAAGGCTGCTTCAAAGTCATACCAAAACTCATCACTTAGTGTCAAAAGAAATGGAAACAGCTCCTTTGATCATGCACTGAGTTATAATTTTGATTGCTAGGTTGACTTTACTTTTTTCAAAAGTTATTTTAGACTTTAGAGTTGTTAGCTCTCAAAATACAGCCAAAATATGTCTGATTCTCCTAATGCCACCCACAGTGTATTTCCATGTAGGTTTGTGTATACAGAAATAAATCCTTTTATGGAGATATTTAAGAAACTAAGTCCATATCTTCCTGTGGAAAAAATCATTCAAGTTCCAGGAAAGCTGCCTGATCCCTGATGGAGGTATCATCAAATGTTCATATCTCATATACATTACACCAATGTGCCTATTACATCTCTGTCTCCTGTCTGGGAACAGAAATGCACGTTTTTTCCTATTCTTAGACCTGTACTGGGGGGGTCCTCTGGTGCTGTCTGTAATTGCACCAAATGGCCAGATTTAAGTTCTGACCTGCACTTCTGTTATATGTCATGCAATAGTTAATGGCAGTAATCAGTCACTAGGTAGGTTCCTGGATAAAAAAGAAAATTTTTAAGGAAAATGTACCTTAAAGCAAATGACACTCAAGCTAAAAGATACCAGCTTCCCATGTATCTAGCTATGGTCCACGTGGAAACGTTTGTACATTGTAGGTGGAAATATTTTCAGACTTTCACGTATTTCAATTTCTGTTGACTTATGTACATAGTGGTTTACCTTTGTGTTAGAGTTTGTGCTGGCTCCTGGGAGGTGCCTGAGAGTTATATTGTCTTCTAGCTCACTCTTCTCTGAATTTCAGTGTATAGGCACACAGTTAAGATATAGATTATATACTTGTATTGCTAAGCATTTTGACTGTAGATCAGCACGTTCATGCAGAACATTTTAATAACCCACCACAGTTCTACAGTAACTTTACCTCACTCATTGGGTGAGATGACCGGCAGTTCATAGTTTTTGAGTCAATCTGTGACAAAGTTAAAAAGAGACTTTTTATCAGACAAAGCCTTTGAAAGTCTAATGTGAGAAGCTAGACAACTTCTTATGACCTTCTTTGAAGTGCAGGATTTAATTCTCTTATGTACGTGTGACTGCCATGAGACTTCATCACTAGCTCCTCAGGTGAAAAGCCTGGCGATACAGGTCCCCCAGCTGGAGAAAGAACCTATTCCAGGAAGGGAACCCCTCCTGCCCCCACCCCGCAAACTTTTTTTTTTCTGTTTAAAAAAAAAAAGGCAGTTACTGTGCAGAGTTTGGCTTAAGGTCGTTGTGATGATCGCAGTGTGCTTACCTCCCACACTGAGCGTATGGCAGTGGTGTCAGCTCTTCAGGCACACTTGTATTTGACACAGCACTGTAATTTTCATGCTGATAAGAAGAATGTTCCATAACGAAGCAACTCACTCTGCCTCTATTTTTACAGATAACATAGCTTTAAATCTGACCTTTGACTAATATTATTAAGGTTGTAATATTGTCTTTCATTAAGTCTAGTCGATAGTGTTAAATTGTGGTCAGAAAACAACTATGCATCATTTACAAACAACATTTTGTAGAAAGCTCAGGGTAGGTCTGTTAGTATGTTGCTTCTCTCTTCAGAGATGTCTTTATTTGGGATCCATTTTTGACAAAAATTTTTAAATGGACTTTACTCATGAGTGCTCAGATAAGCTTTATGTTCAATTTGCATGCAAAATCTCGGATCAGCCTGTAAAATGCTTTGTTAGAAAATACTAGATACCCACAAATGTAGATATGCAAAATTTTAGAATGAGCGTTCAGATTCTTTGAAATCTTAGCCTTGTTATTACAACTTGCAAAGAGTAGTTAAATACTTATGTCAGTCACCAAACCAAAATCATCAAAGTTTGACATGCAATCAGGATTATGTTGTTAAAAGCTTATTTAGTATGCTAGGAAGAATTATTTTACTATTTTCTTTGTTAGGACCTGTCTGATTAAACGTTGGATGCACATACATTGTTCCTCTGGCAATGTGTGCAGTGCTTCCTGAGCAACAGATTAAAGAATCTCTGTATTTTAAATACATTTTTTTCTTGACAACGTGAATCACATAATCCCCCTCTTATCCATTTTAATAAGCCATGCTTTATGCTGATCTAGTGACTGAACATTTGATAAGGATTATAAAAATGTGTTACATTTATGTTAAATTACCAACATTGCTCTTTGAATCAGACTTCAATAAAGTATATGGAGATAGATGTATTTCTTTTCCCCGGCCATTTTAGAAAGCGCTGATCCCGCATCTAAGACTATTGTACCGTAGCTTCCAATTATATTTTAACTTGTTATGATTGTGCCTATTATGGCTGCTTCCTTGGCTAAGTGCTCCAAATGTTTGGCTTCATAGTTATGATGGGAGGACAGAGAGTATTTGCATGCTGGCTGGTTGCTGTTGGCAATAGGATCATCTTTTGCAGGTAGTGCTAATGATGAACCTTCAAATAATTTGCAGAGCAGAATGAACGTGCCCTCCTCCCTCTTTCTTTTCAGCTCGAATGCTTTCAGCTTGTCAAAATCTGTCTGCAAATTTTTGATTTTGGTGCTTTGGAAATGTGAAAAATTCCCTTTTCGTTATTTCAGCAGCGGGTGTGGACTCGTGTTCAGATGTGTCTGTGGAGGTAGCATTGCCTTCTCTAAGGTTTGGAAGACCATGTGCTGAGACTTAGGATTAAGAGTAGGTCAGTCATTGTTTGGCTTCAGCTAGGTTCTTTCCTAAATTTGGAAGAATCAGACTCAGCCCTTCTTTATTGAAGATTAACCAGGAGGCAGAGAACATCTGAGTTTATGAGACTGGATGCAGAAGTCTGTTACGCAGGAAACTGAAAATAGGATAAAACTGAAGCTGTGCAAACTCCTTTAGTCTTATTAAGGGTCTTTTCTCAGTGCTGTGCTTTATGTGTGGCTATGATTTATTATTGAAACTGCCAACCAACTAAGAGCAACTTTGGTTTGCCTGTTCCCCTCTGCCTTGCTCCCCTTCACCCTCCCCACCGGTGCTTGTGAAGGAGCTAGTCGTGTACCACCTGCTCCAGGGATGCTGCAGGATGCTGCTTTAAATACTCACCTACTGCTCAATAGATCGGACAAGAAAAGCTGCTCGAGGAGCAGCTGTCTCAGCACAGCTCTCGCCGTCCTGGAGGAGTTCTCCTCCAACGCGACTTGCACGCTTGGCCGCCTTTGCTCCCCTCTGGAGAGATGGCCCACGCGCAGCCGCTCTTGCTGCAGGCAACCTGTCTGTGCTGCTGCATTTGTCCCTCCTGGGTTGTGCTGTGTTGAAGCTGGAAGTGTCGCTCTGGGCTGGATCTTACTGCCATTTTAGACTCCAGTGGGAATGCAAAATAAATCCCATAGTATTCTTCTCCATGATAGGGAATATATTTATTATGTATAAGTGGCATCATCTCTGTGATCTCTCAGTATGTTCCCTATCAGACCTCCACTCCATGGCCACCTGAGTAAGGCATGATGCTGTCATATGTATATAGGATAAACTATTCCACAGTAGGTTTGGATTTTTATGACCCTTCATGTGTTGCTGTTTGATCATGTAACCTTTATATGGCTTTACAAATAATAAGAGGGGATCTGTAGCCTCGCAACCTCAATAGACCAGATGTGTTAGTGCAGTAAGGCAGCTGGAGCACACCAAATATACAGTGGTATGCAAGTGTCTGGTAGGAATCTGTGCAGAGCTGCTGTATTTCTTACCTTCGTATAGGGCATGAATCAGTCTATACTGATCCCTCTGTGATCTTATGTTGGTGGTGCAAGTCATGCAACGAGCAGCTCTGACTTGTGCCCTGGGCAGGCATTTGGGACTGGGGAACTCTCCGGTAGCTCCTTCCTACACCATGTCCTAAACCTTTTCTCATTGACAAATGCTCTATTTCTACCTCCTGATATTCTCCATGCTTTCTAGAAAATCTCATTATAGCCATCTGGGATGAACTTGGATGAGAGATTAAAGAAATTTTTCTGCCATAGCCACCCGCTTTGTTCACTTCCCTTCCTCAGTCCGGTGGGCATGGAGTGCTCTCGCAGGGCTGAGATTTCTCTAGGGTTCAATTTACAAGTTTATTTCCAGGTTTCTTGTGGATGCTTTGTGCTGCTGTTCTTCAAGTGGAGAGTTAAAAGGGAAGCTTGAAGAAGCCACAAATGTCTTCCAAGTGAATCTGCACAGTGACAGGGAGGGAATTCGCACATGGTAGATCCAAATAATCCATCGCTTTCAGTGACAGCAATCCCAATACTCCTGAAGCTGTTCCCAGAATAATAGCATGTTGTAACACCATCCCTTATACAAAAAGATTATAAATAGACAAGCTATAAAGCTATATATTTAACGGCAAATAACCACAAGTCCACATAAATAAAATATGAAAGAATGAAAAGGGTCTGGCTCTGCATTCTTCGGTTCATGGATGTAGCCTTCGCTCAAGTACATTGGCCCGTCACAGTCAGCAAAGAAAAGCAAGTGATTGACATGTGCGAGTAAAGGCTTTGCTACGAGATTATGAGCCCATTTAAAGAATGTATTTATTTCACAAAGAACTGCATGGCACCAGTATTTAGAGTGAAGACCTATGTAACCTGTAACTAATAATGAATAAATCAGCCAAATAACCCTTGCCAGTCAGTCAAAAATAATGATTATTAGGTCTTTTTAATTTGTATGCAATTGCTCAGTAAGACTGAGCACTTAATTCTGTTAAAGAGATAAAGCTGTTGCAGGAATATAGGACCCAAAGGATATGTATTAAAAGATGTTTCTACTGTAATGCAGTAAGCAAATCTACTGCATCCAAAGCAGCCCTGTCGCGCAGTCTCTTGCCCCTGGGGAAATTGCTGGCTCCTTTTCACCTTGGTGTTTATAAGCTGTGATGTTATATTCTCCTAGGGCTCAAGTCAGTCAGGAAAAACACACAGCCTCGCTGTTATTCAGGAAGCAGAGAACGAAACGAGAGCTTAATTCTAATTCACTGCCCGGCAGAGCTGAAAGCTGCTGGACCTTTTACACACACACGCACACACGCACACACGCACACACGCACACACGCACATGCTTGGTAAAAAGTCTCTGGGCTTTGCCTAACACTCAGGCAACATATCAACTTTAACCTTTCACGGGAAGGTCTGAGCAAGTCCATCAGGTCCTTCTGCTACTCATTAGCAGGCGTGTGATGGCTGATTACCATGTTGATAAGGAGAGGGCAGCGAAACAGTGAGAGTGCAGAGGATGGAGTCGAAGATTCTTGCTTAGGAAATGTGCGTGGTTTGAATTTGTGTCACAGCTTTGGGTAGTGTAAGGTCACCGAGTCCGATCATCCGGCCACGGTTTCAGTTGTGCTACAGCAGTGACGCTTCTTGCGAGGCCTGGCCGGCACTGAGACGAAGATCATCAGCTGCAAATGACTCCTGTACGTCCCTGTCACTAAGCTTGATTCATTAGAGTTTGCTTGTTCTGGTCTTGCGTTTCTATTAGGTCTTTATTAGGATTTAGGTCTTTCTTAATCCATTAGGTCTTTATTTAATCCAGGTTTCGTAATGGGAAACATCATTCTGAAATGCTGGCCCCAAATGGTGTGGGTTTGTTATATATAGGAAAACTAATTTAAGTAACTTTATCAGTTTCGTGACTAGTATTAGTAGTATTTTTCTTGTCCCTACAGACCATGTGAAATTGGATTTAAGGTTACTAAAGGCACTTGTCTGATACAAAAGATGGCGTCATTAACATTTTAAAGCACTCACAAGCACTCCTGAGTTTTTATTATAAATTATAAAGTATATACAGTACACCTGATGGCATGGTGTAAACATGCCATAAACAAGCACTGTCAGCACTCAGCTGGAATGACTTCACTGCTGTCAAATTCAAGCAGTTGATAATCCACTTTTGGAGCCTTAAAAGCTCTGAGTTTGCTTTAAAAATAACAAGGTTTTGTTAATATTACAGTCTTCTCTTTTTGACTTTTCTGCAAATGATCTATAGCTGTGAATGCATTGTGTTTGAGTGCACGCATGGCGTGTGAACGTTGATGTATGTGCGTGAGTACAGAAGAACAGGCTGGATGGGTGCGCACCTTGGCTGTACAGCCAAGAATGTAAGAACGTTGGCGGTGCAATTAATAATGAAACAATCGTGCGAAGGACATCCGTATTTCACCGACTCTCTCCGTGAATAGTGCTTTGCTTTCTCTTCTGCTAGCAGAATTATCCTAAGTCTCTTGCTGATTTTTCCTAGTAATGTTGCTGAGGTTTTTCTTCTGCAGTGACTAATAAAAGACATCCTTGAAGTTCATGGAAGACCAAAAAAACCAAAATGGGGCTGTTACTGCCTGAGAAGTCATTTTGCAATGGATAAAAGGTCAGAGTAGTTTTTTGTCAGTGGATTTTTCTGTTGGGAATATTTATCATCTTATAAACTGCTGCATCTGCAGCCTTTGTGAGTATTTTATCAATAACAAAGAAGTGAATAATTCTACCATTTTTGAAAAACCACTCATCTATATTTAAACAGTATGGAAGAGAAAATCTTTGTGCTGAGAGCTTTAGAGGCAAGTTGCATACAGTAAATGTCGTCTCTCTCGGCTGTTAATGACTTATTTGCAGCATTTGGTCAAAGAGGCAACACGATGCAAATAATCTCCAGGTTTTATGCAGTGGTAATTCTTTCAGTTGTATTCAGATTTACATTCTTTTGAATGTCTGTCAGTCATTAGCACCAGTGACCATGATACTCTCCGTTGGTGCCGGGACGGAGGAAGGTGTTGTATGGGCTGTGTGGTGGCGTGGGGAGCACCGGATCCAGCTCGGCGCAGTCCCCGCTTGCCCTCATCGGGCCCACGAGACACCCGAAACGCTGCGTCCCCCTGCAACCCGCCCTGGGAAGACGTGAGGGGGCCTTAATCCAAACTAGCGTAGGATCCTCCCCACAAAGCCAGGCCCAAGACTGCTTCTAGTCCTCTGTGTTTGTGAGATGGATCCTTTCCACACAAGGGTGTTGGGCTTTTTGTTTGTGTTTTCTTATTAATTCAATGCCGTTTGTTCAGTTGAGTGATATATTTACAATGTTCAGCGTTCCCCTCTCGGACATGAAGGCGTTTGAAGTTGGATGGAAAGCTTGAGTGTTTTTGAATGTACGATTAAGCCATTGCATAGCACACCAGAGCTGAATTTTCACAAACGGGAAGGAAATCTGCTGAGAAACCGGGCCAGTGTGGAGGATCTCTAGGCTCTTTTAGGTGTATTCGGCCTGATTAAATTTGAGAAATTTTACTAGCTACAGCAGGCAACAGGGTTACTTAAAACTTATTTGGGAGGGAAATAACTTGATCTTAACCAAGTGTGTTTTGAAAGTCAAAACATGTTTGCATAGAGGGAGGAATACACCAGAATAATAATTAAAAGACTGCTTGTATTATTAATAATCTGATTATAGCAAAGTGAACACTCAACTAGTTTCTAATTCTAAGATTAATTGCACTGGGTTAGCCAATTAGCAGGCATTGAATAAACCTGCAAGAATGACTCACTTTTTGAAGCTTTTATCAGAGGCAAAGCTGGGGTTGAATCCCAGGCTCATTAGCCATGTAAATAGCTACAGCCACTCTGGTTCAAACAGCCGAGCAGCAACACTCAGCCCCTCTTCGGTTATCAGGGGAGTCGCCATCAGCGTAAGAGCAGCCTGTTTGTTGTAATGAGATGCTGCAGTCTGACACTCGGCGCGGTGGCATTAAATGGTGAATCAGGGAGGTGCGAGAGCATGACTTAATGGAGCCGTTGTCTGGAGATATCAACACAGCTTGGGAGGCTTCTCTCTTTGCGAGTACTTGGATGTAACCTTGATCTGTAGAACTGGCAAAACTAAGGGAAGAGATGGGCTGTTTATTTAAAATACCCACTTCTCAGTCTACCAAGCCATGCTGAGGGGAAGCTGTGAGTATTTTGTGGGCTCACTAGTAGTGCTCAGGTAACAAGGCTGCATTTTGCAGCAGCTGCTCAATAGCAAGATTGCGTACGACCAGATTTTTTTTTTTTTTTGAAGTTCCTGTAAAAATGTTTTTAAACATTTTGGTGAAAGTCTAGTGTTTGAATTTAGAGACATCTAATAATTTGCATTGGTGGAAAAATGAACATATCCCATGTTTTCTCAGAGAAGTGATACCTTTGAATAATTAAAATTTATTTCTTTTTCTGTTCAGGTAATATTACCTCCTTTCCTCAATTTTGTACATGTGTCATGTCATATTATATTTGATATTAGGTTATTTTCATCCTTTTCATCTTTCTAAGAAGAGCATTATGAGTGCACTAGACAGAACATTAATGAGCATAAATTTCCTGCCACCCACTAGGCACTTGTAGAGAATTATAATGTTTTATAGGCAATATTAAGTTAGGGGTGCCAAAATTACATTAAAGTGGCTTATTGCTAATGTTTGAATTTAACAGTCAGGGTTGGGGCTGATGCAGTGACCAGCTGCAAATGTTATCCACATGTATGTTTTCAGCTGGTAAAATCTTAGCATAAAAAGCTCTTAAGAAAAACTGCAAGAACAGAATTCAATAAAAAGGTAATTTGGGGGGAAATGATGATTGCTTCCTAACATGCAGCTGTGTTCCACTTCTGTATTTTTGAGTTAGAAAGAAAAATCAAATCTTCAAAGCACATATCCCTTCAAAAATGTTAAGACTGTTTCTTAATGAACAAAACAGCTCAGAAGATATAAAGGGGACTGAGGGTTAGATTTAAATCTGAACAAACTTGATAAAAACTAAAATGTTCTGGTTAAGTTTGGCCTTCTATTATTTTTCATGTGCTAAATGAGAAAAATAGAGCAAAAATACTATCAGAAGAGTTTCAAAAATTTTTATGCTGCCTTTAGCAGAAGGTATTAAACCCCCTGCAAGTTTTCACATTTAGCTTTTTGCTAAAGGTATCAGAATAAATGCCAAAACACTTTTGGTGAGGTTGTGTTAATTGGTCTTTCTATAGCAATAGCATATGAAGTCACTGACTGGTGGATTCAGAATAACTGGAAATGAAAGCCCAGGTTATGTGAACCCTGCTGTGCTGACTGTCGTATGGTGGCTTCTAAATTGTATAGCTCAGTAAATTCTGCAAAATTATTCACAAATTACTGAAAGGGATTCTGTGTCATTCCTATGCAACCAAACAGATCCTCAAATCTTTTAGATATTTGCTTAGGGCTGAGAAAATAGAACAAAAAACCCTTCAGCACATGTGCTGAAGTGTGTGTGGGGGGGGAAGCGAGTAAGCTTCTGCTGTGTCTGTTTTTATGTTCCTCTAGCAGTTTTGTGATTGAGTTATAATTGATGAACATTCTCAGAAAATGAATTCCAAGGTTATGTGAATGAGCAGCATGCTCGTGGCAACATCTGCAGGAGCATTATTCTTTCTGGTGGAGTGCGTATCTGGGTATATTTAAGCAGGCTAGTAGCCTAATGTATGTACACAAGACTATTGCATGCAACCTTCATTCATTATGTGCACCTCCTGCTTGTTGAGCTTTTTCTTGAATTTAATTTTAAGCTCTTCATGAAAGGAACTGTCAGCAACCCTGATTTTGCAGATGCTAAAGCCCCAGAGCTCTGGTTTGGGGGCACAGATGTATCACTGTGAAACAAATATCACTGTTGTGCTGGAAATGCTTGCCCCTCATTTGGGAACACAAACACTGTCGTGTGATTTATGGATAATAACGCTTAATCTGTTTTACATGCTTAATGTTTGATATTAAATTTTGTTTTGTTTCTCTGAGCTACTTTAAAACAGTGTGATTCAAACAAGTTCAAGGATGACCTAGGAGTCAAGCTGCACCAAACAGACATGTGAAATGCACAGCCTGGAAAAGTGTGTAAAAGTGGGTGAATCTGAATCATCCCTCTAACTGTCATTGAATTGACCCTGTTATACAAAATTATAAATAACCCTGTGTCATCTGGGGTCTAGCTGGGTGGATCTAGGCGCAGTGAGAAAGCTAGTCCAGACAGCTTGCCTGGAACAGCTGTAGAACGAGAAATAATGAAATAAAATACCTGTAGTCACAGAAAAGACACGTTTCCTAATGTTCCACTGATAGCAGAATGCAAACGAGGACAAAAAAACTGAGCAATTTGAGACCAAATGTCAGAAATTGAAAGTGCAAGAATGACCCTCCCAAACCCGTTTAATACTGTTTGACACAACCTATTGTTTGATCTCGCTTGTCAGTGTTGCAAAACACATTTTCAGACATCTAGAGGCTCTTGTCATCTTGAAGTAGCATCTCTCCTGCAATATTTGCTGGCAAATGAATCACAGGAATAACTTAAAAAATGAGTCAGTGCTCCTGCTAGCCAAACAGCAAACTGTCAAGGAATCTATGAATGTAAACTTTTAAGAAGTAATTTCAGAATTCTAGGGCTGTGTTAGGAGCCCCATCCATCTGACTACTTTTTGCTTGTAGTGATAATATAGCTCCCTCCTGCATTGGAGAGCTTTTCATTAAGTGTCTGACAGTTTCCATGTGTCTAAAATCAATCCAGAAAACTCAGAGAGGTGGCTACTGCACACAGTTAATCTACACAGGCCAGAAGTGCCCCAATTTTTTTTCTTTTTCCTATCATCTGACCAGTGACAGTAATCATGGTTCATGCAGCAGATACTTACCTGTCTGGAGTGTGGCATAATATACTACTATTTTCCTAAAGTTATTTTATTTTATGTTATCTTATTATGAATACTGAGTAAAAGGGGAGTCAAATTCTTTTTCCCATTGTATCCATTTCAACTTGTTAACTTTACCAAGGACTTGGAGTGCTTGTAGCAGAGCATGTCATTTGGTTAAGTATAACATTTCTGCGATGTTTGTATGATGCTATACTAAATGCAGCAGTGTTTGTGCAGTGTTTTGAGATGTTGTCATGATAGGTGCCTCTGTGCCAAGCATTCTGAACCAGAGAAGAGTTGGCTGATTTTTTGTCCATGTTTTTAGAGCCAAACTCAGACGAGCTCAGTCTGACTCACTGCAAAGTTCTTGCCTGGCTTTTCCATTCTCACTCTCAAAACATGAAAGATGTGATCCAAAAGCCATTTAGACAGTGGCTGTGCTTGGCTGGGTAAGTAGGAGATCTGTTCCCCACTACCCGCATCTTCCAAGATTTCCTCTTTCTTCTCTACTGCACAGGACTGAACCTCCTGTTTCATGAATCATTTTCTCTTTTTTCAGCTCCCTGACCTTTTTTTCTTTTTCTCACATATCCATGCAGTACAAGACCTCCTTCAGGTTAGGCAATGCTTGATGTTTTATTGGATGCATCTGAGTCTTACAGCTCTTCATTTCCATCCAAGTCTAGATGGAAAAAGGGATGGCAAAATTTAGACTGAAAAACAGTTGCTGCTATGTATTTGTTGCTGTATATCTTCAAAATTCTTTGCATTCACAGACTCAAGAAGTCTGGATAGATGGGTATGTTAAAATAATTTAGGACAAAATGATTTTCATTGCACCTAACCACAGCGTCAAGTGTTTTGAATGCATATTGGATTGTAGTGTTGTTTACATGAAAACTCTGGAAACAGCCTAGATACAGGAAGATACTTAAATTCCCTACTCTCTTCTCCCCCAGGGATTATTTAGTGCTTAGTGTCTCTGAAGCTTAATACAATCTTCCTTACCATAAATTTTAATAGGGCAGTACTGCAAAATATCAAAATGCCGGTATATATTTTCTAAATATTTAACAAGATCCTATCGCTCAATTATTTAGATCACATCCAGAGTTCCCTTGAAAGAGATTTAAAGTTTTGCATGAATTTATACAAACTACAATGTAAAGTAAACTATACAAATAACGTTTGTGTACTGACATCAATGAATGTAGCAAAGATTTCAGTCAGACTTCCAAATTAAGATTCAAGGAATTTTTTGTCTGCTGAATCAGTTAAAAGTACTAGAAATTACAAAGTGGAACTGGAAATGTTTTATTAATGTTTTGGCTTTTCTTTACCAATGATGTTTTACTTGTTTTCTTTTTTTCTTCTATCAAACATTATTCTGTATACATTCTTCTGCTTTTGCAGTTTTCTTGACAGCAAATAAAATTAAAAAAGAAAATTTAATCTGGGCCTGTGTACACTGGAAATTTTAGGTCACAGACTTTAATCTCAGAATATTTTATCCAGTGTAAAACACTTCTTTATATGGGAGCCAACCTATGGCTTCTATGTAACAGAGCAGTTAAATAAGAGATTGGTAGGAGAAAGCAGGTGGGAGTTCAGGTCTTCTCCGCAGCCAGGTAAGAAGAGTTCAGGCACCATGAGGAGCATGAAAAATGCAGCTTTGTCTGCTGATAAACCACAGTTGTCACTACTGTGCTGTGTACCTGTCTGGCCAGGTTTGCACTGGTTCGTTGCTCTGCAGCTCCCATGAAGGAGAGCTCCGTTTAGGACCATCTGGTTAATGAATCTAAGGTCTATGCTCATTTTTGCTGGTTTTACCTGGTATGTTAAACCACCAGCATGAAGTGAAATGCCAAACAGATTCTCTAACTCTAGGTTTTCTCCAAAAACTACGCTAATCACTAACCGTTCACAGAGGTTATTACTTATATCCTTCCCCAAGGTAATAAAATCTACCAATGTGTGTTGCTAACCCTGTGAGTATTGCATTAATTACATAAATAAACACAGGCCTGATTGACTGCCCTTATTTATTCAGTAGTACTCACTGGGGGATAGGGTTATCATGTGGTAATGAGCCCTGGTCCTGGTACCTCATTCACCAGATAGACCAATCCCTTGAATTCAGAATCAAAATAACAAGAACCACCCTGGGATTGGGCTGAAACAAAATGCCCCTGGGAGACCCCGGCTTTGTTTTTGGGGTTGCCCCCCATGTTATAGTATATCATTTATAGCAATAGCATACTTAAATAAGCATGCTTATATTCCCCCCCTTCCCTCATCATGGCAAGAACATCAGTGAGTTCAGTACGTAGCCTATTTATTTTAAGCTTTCATTTATAATTTTGTCTGGACGTCTAGTACAAAAAACTCTCCCCACCAAAGAGATCGCAAGAGTGTTGAGTCAGGTTTTAAAATAGCAAGGAACAAAACTCTGTCTAAATTGCTTTCCTTTTTAGTCTCTTTCCTTACAATTCTAGCCATTCTGCTTTATTCTGGCAGCAAAACAGACCTGCAAAAAGCAGCATTTCCTCCAGTGCAGTTTTATTTTATGGTACATAAACTGCGGAATTCCAGAATGTCCCCATTTGGCTACGCTGATCTCTCCAAACCATTACTGGTGTTGGAAGTTTTTAGCAGTGTGTTCTGCACCGCAACTCTGCATGACCAGCTAGGATGCTTCCTTACTCCTCTGTGACACAGTTTGCAAATTCATTGGTAAATTTGACTTAATAGCAAACAGTAATCCAAGACCTTAAAAATACATTGCATCTGAATTTTTTAGTATTTTAAAGACAAGTTTTTACACTAGACTTGTTTAGTATTCATAAACTGCTGCTCAAGGTTTACTTATTATTTATTATGCACTTTCTTATTTATTCTCCTGTTTTATTTTTAAAAGAAACATTTTAAAAAAATTGAATCACTACCTATTGACAAATGTTTTAGCTTGTTAATAAATAGATTTTCTCCCTCTAGCCACCCAGCCCTTACAAGAAGTCTGGGAAGATGCACGTCCCTTGAACATCAGCAAGTCCAGGCTTTCTTCAGCCTGGGACGGGAGGATAGCAGCAATGAAAATTCCTCCCCCATCAAGCCCAAAGCTGTCCAGAGGAGCCCCTCATCTATGCTCAGTGCCAAGGAGAGCCACAGATGGGGTTCCCCTGAGAGATATGCTCCCTGTGACCAATATCAGCTAGAAAGCAGGTCTAAGTGGTCCCAATGTGAACTCCATGTTTTGCAGGGTAAGACCTAAATTGTCCTGCCGCCATTATTCCTTCTTCTCTCCTCCAACACGGAGGCAAATAAGGCTCAGATGCTCCCTATTTTTACTTTCTCCCTTGCACTCTATTGCAGCCCTGAAGAGCAGAGTTTAATGGCAATCTTTATAACCCCTGTCAAAACTCATACTTTTAAAACAATACAAGGAGAATTACCAGGGGACTGCATGTCTGGCATGGGGCAATTTCACTTGCTAGCTAGAAGGAAAATCCAGGACACTTAAAAATATAAACCAATTTCTACCGGTTATTTTTCACTTTAAGACAGTAAGGCAGCTTGTAAAGCCCATCAAATGCCTGATGTGCGCTCTAATGAGTTTTAACCTTGCTTTTTGCACAAAAAGCTTTGCAGACTTCCTGTGCTCTTTGAAAAATGTGGCATTTACTGATGCACAGATTGCTTCAAAACCACTCTATAAAATCCCTATGGACACAAGCACTGCTAATATTCATGTGCTAGCATTTGACTCTTCCTAGAAATGCAGTTTTTAGCTCCAGTTTTTGCTTCCTACTGCATCCAGGACGTGAGTTGATCGGTGGCTGTATCAACACAAGGCTACCATCACGAGGATGTCGCTTTTTCCTGAGTGCCTCACAGTTTTCCAACATCCTCTCTGAATTCAGATAAGAGGAATTGTTTTATTCTCCTTGATCAGGTATTCTAGAAGGAGACATAGACCTGAACACAATGTCATATGTTTAAAATGCTGACAGGCTGATGTAGTACTTATTGACAACTTAGGTACACACTGTAATCACGCTTCAAACACTGTCTAGATTAGTGCTATAGAAATAGTGCTCAAGAAGTCATTCTTTCAGCAGTCTCGGTGACAAACTTCAGGATTAAACTCATAAATAGTGCGATAAGGTTCTTAAAAAAAAATGTGGGAGATATCAGTATAAGCTCTGCGTATGTCCTTTTTTTTATTTCATAAGTAGTGGGTATGTGATATTACATAGTAAATTATGTAGTAAATAACACGTAATACTGAATGTTGAATGTAGAGTAGGAATGTCCCTAGTCTATGTGTAGAAAAGGCTATGGGCTCTGCCCAGAAGCCTGGTTTACTGGAGAGGGGAGAGGGAAACCCATCCTGCCTCCAGCTCCCAGCTCTCCTTTAGCTGGAAGGGCAGGGGAGCTTCCTGCAGTAGAAGAGAAATTTTGAAAATAGCTTAGGGAAATCTGTCACAGGATGGATTTAGTGATAGAAGGAAGGAAGAGAATATGTATCTCATACCAACCCCTTCAATTCCCCTTTCTGTCTTGAGAGAGATTTTAACAGCTGTGGCTTGTCGTCATTTAAGCTGGTGCCCTGGTGAGGTGGTGGTTCTCCCTGAAGGACATGGGAACCTTCTCCTGCCGTTTCTTCTGTACTGCAGCCCTGGTAATGATCATCTCTAGATTCATGTTCTCAATATGGAAGCTCATATCTTGAGTTAGACAGACCAGATCACCTTCCTTAAAGCCATATTATCTTTCACTACGCTAGGATTATTTATACAGTTTTAATTGTAGCTTTTAAGTTCCAGCATAGTATAATGCCAACTTTTTTTTTTTTTAATGAACTCTTCTCTGCACAATTTTCTGTTTTCTGGCCATCTGGCCATTTGCCTTCATGTTTGCCTCTGTTAATTTAAAGATATAGAAGAAGAGAAAACAACATCTGGACCAAACCAGACTGACCAGAATTGTTAAGTGTCTGAATAGGCGAGTGGCAAACTGAGCCCACTTTATGCATACTTGGGCATTGCCTTATATTTACATGGTGAAGGCTGTTTGGTATGGACTTTTGCAAAGTGTCCTAGGAAGACTTCTCCTTGTTGTTGGGTCTGACTTTCCCTTCTCGTTTCTGCTGTCTGCTAGTCCGAGGCGAAGGTGGGGTGAGGTGAGGCTGGACAAACTCCCGGAGGAGAGGACCCCTCCGGGTCACGAAACGCAGGATGTCCCTCAGCCCCCAGTGTTGGTGGTGCTCTTCCTAGCTGTTCGTGTACGCCTGTTCCCCTCCCTTGGCATCTGCTTTTTGTCCACAGCCGGGACAGAACCAGGGACCCGGGCAGACCTTCTGTTTTACATGTATATCAAAGAGCAGTCTGACCGCTTTTATATTACCTAAATAAGCTTCTTCCCTCTTCTAGCCGTCTGTTTTGGATGCGTTTACACAAGCCGTCCAGCCGTGACCTCTCTCCTTTACTCTTGGTTGAATTTGTATGGAGACAGCCCATGCAAAGAGATGTGGAAATACCAGCACATGCCTCAAATACAGGTCAGCTCATGGCTGAACCCGTGCTGATGCATATGCTTGCTTGTTTTCTGTGTGCTTACACAGACATTACCGATGAGAATAGCAAAGGCTGCTGTGTAGGAACAAATAAAATACACAGCGCTCTGTTTCTGCAGCCTTGGCTCTGCCATGGGAGGAAAAGAGCAGGAGTTGCACACGTTTTCTCTGTTGGTGCCGCTCCGCACAGGACACGGAGGCTTTCCGCAGCAGAGTCAGACTGGGGGGGTCTTCTCGTATAAGGCTTGGGGGCTCGTGCCTTGCCGCGACTGACTTACTACGCTGAAGGGGGTCCCAAAGGCGGACCCACGCTCGCTGCCGCACTGCCCGGCTCCTTGTGGGTCTTACGATCCCGTGCCTCGGCCAGGCAATTTGAGCACTGCGCTCGCTGGGGCAGTTGTGTGTGTCCCAGGCTGTCACGGCTTCGCTCTGAGATCCTGGGATGGCCTCCTCCATTCTCAGTGCCCCGCGGGCGGTCGCGAGAAGTTCCCGCTGAACAAGCAGCTGAGCGCGATGCTGGACGACCAGAAATGTAGCACCTCACCCCCAGGCCACTTTATTTAGGCTTTTTGCCAGTATCTACGCTGCATTAACAGCTGAATACAACTTAAAATGGCACAAAGTGCTGACCCCCCACGGACCCAGGTGTCATGCAGCTTGCTCAGCTGCGCCTGGGGCGCGAGGGAGCCCTTGGCCGTCCGTGGGGCCGGCGCCTTTGCGGGACGCCTTGTCCGGCGCGGAGCAGCACGGAGCAGCACGGAAGCCCGTGCCGTGGCATCAGCGGGCGGCAGGACCCCGGCTGAGTGCCCCCCGGCACCGGTTCAGCATCCACCTCTGGGACACGGCGTTTACCTGGCCTACGGGTTCGGAGGCCGAATTTAGTAATGATTATCACCTGCGGCCGCGAGATGTCACGTTCCGTTTCAAGCATTTGAAAAATATTAAGATGTTTGAGCTTTATAAACACTAAAGTATAAAGCACCAGTTAAAAGAACAAGTATAGCATTAAAAATTTCTTCAGCTGGGGAAAAAAGTGGCTGTCTAGTCTACCTTTCTCTTTTTTTCTCTTTCCCTTTTAATTATTGTTTATTCATGTTAATTATTTTAGTTATTACTAAAACACTGGGATTTTTTTATTCTTCCTTGTCAGAGTGAGAAAAATTTCTTCCACTCGGCAAGCAATGAGAGCTATATGGTGTTTATTCAAAGAAGCATAGAGACTAAAGAGAGAGAAAGAAAAATCGAGAACATGACAACCAGACAAAAAGAGAGCTATGAGGCTTACCATTAACAGTAGGATTTTAGTTGGTATACAAAAGTGCATGTATGTGTGTCTCAGGCCAAACTCAGCTCGCCCTTTGTGCTTTATTAGTTCCTTTGATGTCAAAGGGACTAAGTCTAGCTGTTGTAAATAAAGTAAAAATTACTTACCTCTTCATGCAATGCAATTTAATTTATTGTTTCCAGAAGATCCATCAGTTCTGTATGTCCTTGGGCAAGTTAGATATTTTGAGACATTTGGAAGACCAACAAGCAACTTAGATTTTCACTGCTGGCCTATCTGAGTCTATAACCTACACAAACTATATTCAAGGACTCCTGTTGAATATCCGTTCTGCTCTGTTGCTATTTACCTCTGATTACTTGTAATATTATAGATTTATTCTGCATGTGAGTGCAAGTTGCAAGACAAAATATTGATTCAGAATACCTGGTAATAGAACAGTAATTGCTTTGCTTTAAAATTAAGTGACCATAGTCATTTTAGAATCTATAGTATTTTATCATTTCTAGTAGTATCTCATGATATGAACTAGAAGAGAATCCACACCCAATTACCCTCACAGAAACAATAGTTCACGTTGTATTTCACAAACAAATGACAATTATGAAAGCTCTTCTTACGAGAAATGCATGTGGTTTGAACATTCCCTTTCTAGGGGAGAAAAAAAATATTTGTATATACTTATACATAGATATTAACAGAACCTATTTTTACTTTTTGTCATATAAGAATGCTTCCATGTTATACCAAGCTGATAACTTGGAATTAGATATACTGTATAGGTTTTTATGAATACAAATGCAATACAAAAGCAATATTCTTCAGTAAATAATAGTTTTTTTCTCTCCATTACCATATTTAACAAGTAGAGAGGGTGAAAAAAAGCTTTGCTTCCAGTACTGATTTACTGTGTTATGTTGGAAATGGGGTCTGATGCATCTTTCTGCTTTCAAAGATGAAATTCCCTGTGGCACATGAACTGCATATTTTCTGAATTGTGAAGTCATTTGCATTTTTAAAAACATCTGTTTATGAATATCTTTGTGATAATAATTACTATTTACAAAGTTTTAATCAGAAGAGTGAAATTGTAAATGAAGAACACTGGAGGGAACAGATTTTTACCTTCTGGTCATTATTGCCACAATCTATTCTTCTACAGTCTGTCAATTCACTTCTTTCCCTGGTTATTTTATCCCCATTTTAAGTGCATATTTCCCTTCTCATTTGTGTTTTTTTTTGCTTATAAGAGGCATGAACAACCAAGAATGAGGCTGCTGTTTTACTCAATAAGCAAGGCCTTGCTTGAGAGGGGGCAAGAGGAGGGATTGTTTAGTGTGGGGTTTTTCCTTTAAAAAAGATCAACTCAGTCTTTCATAAATTTGGAAGAACGTGGGAACCTGATGTGCCTGCTACATAGGCTGGGGCTGGGTAAGGACTCGCCACCAAAAACATAGCAGTTTGCAGTGCATTTGGTCAGAATCCTACTGGCAGGTCTAAAGCATCTAAAGCATGAGGAAAAACATGTGAGATGGCTGCATCCATCTGCAAAAAGATCTGGTAATTGGCTTGTCATTCAAAGAAAGGAACAATAACTAAGCACCTTCAAGGGCTTTTCCTCTGCAGCTCCGCGTAGGCAGCCAGCAGAGCTGAGGAGCACCTTACCTACAGCGCCCTGGGCCAACTGCGCACGAGCAACTGGAAAATCTCATTAGATTTTAACACCTTGGAGGAGCTGCGCTTTCTACAGTACAACCATTTTCTTTTCAGACCCTCCAGGTTCTTAATCAATTAAACACGATAGTCCTGACACTGATGCATACAAAGTTTCCTTTAAAGTGAATGCAAAGGGATTTTTATCTACCTGAGACTCAGCCCCACTGTTATCAGATGACAGTTCTCTGACCTGTTGTGCATTTTTCTGCTTTGCATTTTTCTGCTTTGCAAACACCAGACCTGAGATTTTGGAAGTCACAGTAAGATAAATAGGAGTCAGCTTTGTTATTCCTGGTGGGCAGAAAAACGTCTTTGCCTTAACCACTCCCCTCCCGCATTGGCTAATACTGGCTAATTAACATAAGGTGAAATTTTATTGTAGTCACAGCAGTTGTAGATTTAACATGTTGCTTAGCTGAGAAAAATACGCTATAGGTCTGTCCTAATTGCAAAAAAGTGGATTCTTTCCTTTGAGCTGGCTAATTCAAGATGGGAAACTTGGATAGAAAATTCAAGTAAAGACAAGACAGATGAGGTCAAATCTCTGTTCTTGACTCAGAGGTTGTATCAGATTCTTTTCACACAAAGGCAAAAGTGATAAGCCTTGTCTCTGCTAGCTGGTACATTGGTACAACTCATTCAAATGAGTCCCCTGGCTGGAAAGACTCTCCTCTCTTTGCAGTTAAGACAGCCTGCATAAAACATTTTGAGATGGATCGAGGCATAGCGTGTATTCACAACACTCTCTCTAACTATATTAAATATCTGGCATCATTTAGCTATCTATTTACTTGAAGTAGAACACTTAGAAAGACAATCCTTTTATGACTGCAATGAAATAAGGTGCTGTAATGCTGAGCCATTATATTACCATAAGGTTTTGGCTAAACAGAAATAACCCAGAAAAGAGTAAAACTTCTGTACTGTTTAGTTTTTACATCACATGGTATGGTTTTTACACCACACCTGTCATGATAATAGTTAAATATCCCCTAGTAGTTCATTGAACAACACGATTAATGTCAAGGCTGCGTGATTCTGTCTCTCTCATTTCTTTTTCAGTTGGTCAGAATGATGCATGAAATGTTTTGCTTTCTTCTTAGATGTTCTTGTTTCTCAACTTCTTCTAGAAAAAGGAAGCTTAAAGAAGTGTACTTTTTACTCAGAAGAAAGTAAGGAACTGTTTTGATTCTCCTTTCCACCTATGAGAGTTTATTTCATGGTCTTGGACTCCAGCCTCAATAGCATTTCAGTTTAAAAAGTAATTCAGAAATAGAGATGGTCAAGAACTTCTTTCCAAGAGGACTTTAATATAGGGATTGAGTGTTCCTGGAAATTTCCTACTTTTGTAGGAAATTTCTTCACTTTCCCAGTGAAGAAATTTTACTAGAATTGAAATATTTCACCTGCTTAAGACAGCCGAAGTATTTTGTTTTGTGTTGATTATGCATTTATTTGCATACACCTAAGCCGGGAGATGTAGCATGGGAATTGAAATTTGGGTACTCTATTCCTCTCTCTTCTCCAGTGGGCCAAAGTCTCAACACTCTCTCTTAAAACTGTGTCCAGTGGTTTCCAACATCGCAGGCCCTTTTCTGAGCTGCCCAGCGCCTTACGGGGCTGCAGAAAGTCTGATTCGGTGCTGTTTGGTCAGCCAGAAGGAGGGCAGAAACCCCCAAAGCCGCTGCGCCCTGGCACTGAAGAGTGGCGGTGCCTGAATGTTCCTTTGAAAGGAAATGAGCAGTTTCAGAATTTCCAAACTTAAAACTGCCAGGGGCCCTGCAGATAATGTTGATTGCTTCAGTTTTTATTCCTGATTTAAGAAAGCAAACATCAAAATATTGGCATTTTTATTAGCATTGATGTTTGGCTTTTGCATAGCTCCCAAAGAGAAGGAATAGCAGTCGCTGTAAAGCCCTTGTGAGAGGACTCATTACTTGTAGGTATTGCTTCATATCCACTTTACAGACTGTGCCATTTTTCTGCAGAAAAGAACTACTTGAAAAGCTCAGCAGCATTATTAGTCTCTTAGATTTCCTCCTCCTGGTATTCCGTATTTCACGGTGTTTCAGCATCAGTAACTCTGCTTCCTCCCTTTTTTCTGGCTGCTGCAGCTGTGATAGCAGCAAGCCCCAGGCTAAGCATCGCTAGCAGCAAGAACACTTCTAAGGCCTCTCCAGGAGTAGGCAAGTCCCCAACATGGCATATCTATACGTTATCCCCTCTTCAGACCTTTTGTTTTTCATTCTGCTGCTTCTGGAGGAGAGTTTCGCTCCCGGCAACCTTCCTCTGCAATCTCACGCGCTGCCTTTCAGCTCCTCTTGGCCTGCGACGACGGGGAGTCCTGTCAACGCCGGCAGAATCAAGCATTTCTGGATAAAGTGAGAAAACCCCTGACAATAAAAAGAAGATCTAGCAGGAGAAATGAATTGAGATAGTAGCGGAAAGAGGAGGAGGAGCAAGAACAGAAAGGATAAAGGCAAAAGAACAGACAGGATCAAAAGGGAGGGGAGATGAAAAGCAGGAGCAGAAGTGTAAGGGAGAGAACATGGAAATATTACAACAGCAGCAACATCCTCAGAGACTTTTTTAAAAGTTTGTATTGGTACGTTCAGAGACCGACTTTTCTTTATGCTGGTGGGGGGACCAGTATGTCCAAGCTCAGTTTCAGCGTTTACAGAGCTGCAGAGCAGCAACCCTATCCATTACCTTAACGTCAAGGTGACAGTGGGACCTTGCCCTATGCGATGGCAGGTGCCCTGTCCCTTGGGGTGGGGGGAAGGCTGTGTTTTCTTTCGCCATGCACTTGCATCTTGTAGCTCCTCCACACCTCGCGGAGATAATGCAGGGCCAGCGGTGTAAGCTGCAGGCAATTCCTGCCCACTCACATTTGCCCAAGAGAAGATAAGTACTCCTTTGAAAGCAACAGGCAGGTTGGGTAGCTGCCTTTTTGTATTACCTTTAAGATTAAGAAGATAAGTGGTGCTTTATTTTTTGCCTTTTAAGGTACCATTTAACTTTCCCAAGCAGCTGTTTACATATTAGGGATGGGAGGATAGGAGGGTGTTTTTTGTCTTATCTCTGTGATTTATTGTTGAACTCTCAAACCGTCGGATTCACCCACCTGAAACCCTCACTCATCTCGCCAGAACTAAAGAGAAAAGTGCTTCTGTTTTTGATTTATTCTGGAAATACATATTTTTTTTATTATGGAACACAAATTCACCATAATGGCTTTCAGATCCCTAAGGAGAAGCTTTTCCAGGCTGATTCACATATTGATAATGTAATACAATATATTTTCGCTTATGGTCTTAAAGTGCAGGTCTCAAAGGCTCAGCTTAAAAAATCTATGTGGAGGTAGCGAGTTAGTCTGGAGAGGTGCTGTGTGTAAGGTGCCGAGACGGACGCCGGCAGACCGCGGTCTCTGTGTTGGCTGGAAAGCGGCCCTCCGTATCGGCACCGCTGAGGAGCCTACGCCCGGTGTTTCGTTTTACGCGTTTCTTTCCTTTTTTAGCAGCATTTGTTTTATATCTGCTTCCATAAGGTGACCAGCATGGCACTGTGTGACTCCTCGCAATATGACATGACAAGAAAAACATCTCAAAGATAAAATACGGTTATCAGAAAAATATGGGCCCTTTTTGGCATTAAAAACATTTAAGAGCACATTCTCTAGATGTAAACGCATGCGGCTCCTGCTGGGACGAAATGTCAGTCCTGCGTGGATGTGAAGGGGAGCGTGTGAGATCTTCAAACTGCCAGCAGAAGAAAACACTTCTGCCATAGCAGGCTAGTATCCCGTGACAAGATTTACCAGGGTCTGCTGACCGAAATCGCCCCCCTAAATCCGTGGGTAGTGTTTAACCATCAGCGTGAACTAATATAGGGCCAGATCCTGCTCTGCATGTCCCATGGGTGGGGGAGGAGCACCCCACGGGGCAGCGGGGCTGGTCCAGAGGGGCTCACATCCTGACAGCACTCGGGGGGGGTTACGGGTGCTCACACGCGTTTGAGCTGCTGCCATTGACTAAACGAAAGCATTGCGTCTCTGCTTCAGCGCTGCTCTGCTGCTAGCAGAGATCCTCTTTTGGCTAAGCAGGAGCTGCTTCGCTCTTGCCAATTCCTTCTGTTTTCAGGGACATCAGCACTGGTACTCCCCATAGGTAATTCAGCGTATCTTCATCCTTGCAAAAATGTCCACATTCTGGGGTGAGTTGCCTGACGTGGGTCCTGGGCCCCTCTCTGCAGCTGAGTGGGTCCCCACGGTCTGAAACCCTCCTGTCCTGCCCCCAGCCTTGTCCACCCCATGGCCACCTTTGGTAGCGCGAGGGTGGCACATGCTCTAGGGCAACCTGGAGACTCAACGAGTGACCATCAAACTGACATCAGTAAGCAACCTGTGGACCTGTTCAGCTTTAGTGGCCCCTAACGAGAAGGGCAGAGCTGTGCCGTGTTCAGCCGACAGTCCCGAGACCGCCGGACCGGTCCCCAGGTCGGACGATGCCTTTCCTTGTGCCGTCTGGGCAGGAAGTCCTGCAACGGCGTGTGAAATTCCTACCCCAGCCTGTTTTCTTTCCACTGCGTGATGGGTCCAGAGGCACGAAGCAGTTGCCAGGCCGGTCTCTGAGGACTGCTGTGCACTCTGCAATACAAGAAGTGAGTCGGAGATTGCCTGGAGAAAGGTGGGATCTGCCCAGCAGCCAGCAAGAGCGCCTGAAGCTTGGCCAGGTGGAGCCCACCGGCAGGAGCAGGCTCCACATCAGACCATCCCGGCCTCCTTCAGACTTGCTGGAAACCCTCTTGGCTTCCGGAACAGAAGCAGTTTCCAGCAGAGTAAACTTGCTTTGCTTTCACTGGGGTTACTAGAAAGGAGACATAAGAAGCTGGCTAACCTTCAAGATACTCCAGGAAATACAGCACACTTCTAATTCATATCATTTAAGCATCCTAGAAGCTTGAAAGCATGATAATAGCAATTCCATCCCTAATGCAGCCATTTTTTGAGCCTTTTGAAGGTACAGACTATGATTTTAACCTCGGTTTCTGCTGTAAGTTTGCAATCATCTTTTTCTGAATGTTCTCTAAATATATGCTTAAACTGTGCAGGCTCAGGGCATGTTCTAAAGCCTGCTAAGTCGCTGGCAATGTTGATCTTTCTTATATCAGGCATTTTTATTAGATCCTCTGTAAACATTCCCTCCAATAAGCATGTTTTCAAGAATGTGTTTGGAAAATAGACAAAAAAGGACCTGAATATGAGTATATGTAGAAATTCTTTCTGCAGTATTCACGCGGGGCCAGTGACTAGGAGGATTTTAACTGGCCAAGGATTTATTAGAATAGCAATCCCATTTCTACTGCCGAAAGCAGGTATAAAACCCTTGGGACGGGACTGTTGTTAAAATAAGTCAGTCTAGAAAAATAGAAGCATTCCTGAAACTTAACCCAAACTGGGATTCATTGCAGTCCTTTGTAAATTCAAACTATTCAGATTTTTTTTTAATAAACTCTTTCATGCTGCTCTCTTTCTACAAGTGTAAGAGGATACTTGGAAGGAGGGAGATCCAGACACCCTACTAGGCTCCAGAAGAACTTCCACCGCAGGCGCATGACCAGCCCTGCGAGACAGCCTGGTGCTGGCCAGGGGCTGGACCCCTCCCTGGCCACGCGATTTTCACACAGGCAGCGGTTACCTGGCTGAATGCTCAATGCACCTGAACGTTTCTCTCTTCCTTCCTTATACTTATTTCTGCTCTTGACTGTGGCTATTAGAGGCATCAGGGCCTTCACAGTCTCCGAAGTGCCCATCCCAAAGTAGAAGTGCTCCGAACGGGAGCTCTCTGAAGCGGAGCAGACAGCTTCATATGTGCAGCCGGCTGCTGTGGGAATACCGTAGTTGGTGGAAGTGGTTAATCTGAACTGTTTTAAAGAAAGCTGATGCTGAAGTTGCACTTGCTGGATCTGAGCAGCTACACAGTGGTTAGAGAAGTTACAGTAGCAGCCACTGGTGAAGTCGCCATTTCCCAGCAGCTGCCACATACTGGTATCAGAGATACCGCTGCTATTTCCTGTGCCGCAGGTGGGAAATCCTGGCATCTGAGCTGCGATACTGCGGTGCTTCCCTGGAGTGAGAGCAGGACGTAAATGCAGTGCGGTGACTGCTGGTAAATGCTGCCTTTGAGATCAGATATACAGAAGCCAAATGCTGTTCTTATTCCGTGCAGCAAATCATTGACATTAAAAGGGAAGGAGTTCAAGGAAGGGTGGAAGGTTAATAAGCTTAATTTGCCTTTTAAGAACAGCAATCTTCAGAATTAACTTGCAAAATGGGGCTGTGGCCCACACAATAGTTTCTGAATGCTGCTCCCTTACAATAGATGCAGAAATAGTACAATAACCACACAATGAGCGATCTATTTTACATTCTGTCTCTCTGGGTTTAGTATTTCAATACAAAACAGTATTAATCATAGTGTCAGAGCTGGAGTACCTTGTGCTTTAAAACGTTGCGCAGACTGAAGGTTTCCATGGCTGCAGAGGCTGTCACGTAAATCTGCTTTTGGGGCAGAGCAGCTCCAGCCTCTGCAAGGGCCCTTGGTTACCCCCAGGAGCTTTTCCAAACTGAAAGATGTCTTGTGGTCAAAAGGAACAGGAGATAACATGCAGCTCACATTTTGCTCTGTAGGACTGAGGACCTGGCCTCAGCCCCAGAAAAATCAACTAATCCTTCCAATAATTTCAAGGCGCTTGGGAGTTCTAGGGCTAAATAAATTGAACCAGAAACTACGGAAAAGATCACAGAGGGCAGGCCCTGAACACAACACTGCTGGGGAAGTAGTCTGCAAAACTGAGCCCTGATATATGTTGAGACTGCTGATGATCTGGCTCTTTTTCAAAATTATATACGTCATTTTATTAATAAAACACAATATTCCTCTCCAGCACTGACTGAGGAAGGAGAAGAGAGGTGGAGGAAGGAGAAGATAACCATGTGCAAAGTGCACGCTATTTGAGTGTGCACTGATTTTGATGAGAAGGACAAAGAGGGGGAAAACACCGTTGTTTTGCTATTTTGGCTGAAAAGCCAGGGTCAGCCTTACTCTGTGTTTGCCGCTTTTGGCCACCTGCACTGTGAAGCTCAACTCTACATCACGTGTGCAGTGAATCCAGCCTGCTCCTACTGCATGTGTAAATCAATAGCATCTACTGCAGGGATAACGGCTATGGCAGCAGGACTGGTGTACTCCCAGCACTGTATCAAGGCTCTTTCCAAAGAGCTAATGCATCCCTGCAGCCCATTCATTCAGATTATACCGGTGAAACGTAAGGAAATGCTGCTCTGACAGCCTGATGTTTTGCTTATAGAAATAGTGAGCTTCTAAATAAGAATAGTTTGAGATCCTGCCAAAGTGAAAACTGTTATAATATAAAAAGCTATTTTGCATCAAGAATGGTGGCTTATTCTCCTGGAGAAATACACAAAGCATTATATCTTGAGCTTTCTTGTGTGAAAATCAGGAAAATAAAAATGTTGTGTTTCATGCAGCTTCAATCCCACCTTCCAGGCCAGCTGGCAGCCCTGGAGTTTGCAGATTGTAGTTGCTTCTTTAATTGTTTTCCAATTATTCATTTTAAGATTTTTAAACATAATCCCAGGCCATTCAATTAACATCACTTCACAGTGCACACACTCTGCCATCCATCTGCTCAAGTTGTCTTTAAATGACACCGTCTTGTATCTGGTGTTCATAACTATCAAACATACCTCCAACATAATCCACCTTCTGTTCCCAGCTAGAAAACAGATTTCACCATTTTTTATTCTAACACCTGTGCAGCTATCAGCATTTTTGCTCTGGAGATTTGTCGTTGGTGAATGTACATGATGGGCACGGAAGTTACTTTAATAGATTCCAGACTGATATATTTTAAGGCCAGAAGGGATTATTGTCCGTGCTGGCCTCTCATATAATACAGACCATAAAATTTTGCTGCTCTAGTTCCTGATTCTGGTTCAATAACAATACTTGAACCAAAGTCTGTCTGTTAAAAAAAAAAAAAATCCATCTATTTAACATTTCCAGTGGTAATAAATCTACTCAGTTATCCTGGGAATTATGTACACTCATTGATATAAATTTGCACACTATTTCTCACTCTGAATATGTTGAATTTTGACTGCAAACCATTTATTCTTTTTAGAATGAAAACCCTTCCCATCCACACGCTGGTTTTTGCATAGATTCTTAAACCTGAACTTGTCACATCTAAATCTTCTCTTTGACTAAATAGATTTACATCCTTAATTTTTTACCATATAGTATATTTCTAGCCACTGGTTATGCTTGTAGCTGTAAATCCTAAGTAATTAATCAGCACTTTTCATCTGAAATGTGACTACAGAAAGAAGAGAGTGTACTTGGTACCAGGTGCATCGCTTGTGAATATAAAATAATACAGCTTGCCTAGTCTGACCTTAATCTCAAGAGAAAGAGCAAGAAATCATTCCCTATTCACCTCCTTTGCCCTGCACTATGATTTTATAATCTTTTATTACACGCCTGTCGGTTGCTGCCTTCCTGGCAGGAGCGTGCGGTGGCAGCTCTGCACGGACGAGCCACCTCAGCTCTCCAGCCCTTCTCCGGGCTTGTTCAAGCTCTGCCCTGTCGCTTCTGGTTTTCATAACACCAGGAACAGGGGACCTGCTGGGCTTGTCAGGTGGGCAGCTCAAAGAGATTTAGGAGAAAGTGATTTTTCAAAAAGTGTAATTCAAGTGTGGAGCTCCTTGCTAATGGATCTTGTAGAAGCCAAAAGTTTATAGGAGCTTAAGAAGTAAACGGACAAATCCATCCAGGTCAGTTAAACACACCACAGCTGAGTTCAGTAAGTCCCTCGCTGCAGATTAAGGGGTGCTGTGATGCTTTGCTAGGGAAAAGAGCAGCACCTGTGTCTCACTAGGGAAGGAGCAGCACCTGTGTCTCAGTCCTTATTTGCTTGCTTGGAGTGGCTGCAGCTGCCCTAGAGGAGTTCTGGTGCAGGGGTGCTTGTGGGTTTTGTAGCATGCTCCCAGTGGTAGGAGCCTGGGATAGTTAATCTGTGTGATTCTGGCTGTATGCTGGTTCTTGTGGAGTGTCCTGCTGTTGGAGGATGGAGGGTAATGCCAGCTGCAGGAGTATGAAAGATTTGGGGCATTTTCAGCTTTCCTTTCATGAGGATTTACTGATCATTGAGAATCCCTTCAGCCTTTGAAGTACCATCCCTTAGGGTAGCCTGCAAAAGGTATGTGAGGTTTCCTACCCTAAATTGTGCCTTGCAGCATCTTTGCTGGATGATAGTGATTCTTTTCTTCTTGTTTTTGTCACTGTTGTACCTGGGTTTGGGGAAGTTTGATGGAGGAGTGTGTTACACTATGGCTGGGTTTAATGATGACTCCATTTGTGCTGGTGGCCTGTGTTCCTGTAATATCCTGGAAGTGGACTGGGTCTCTGTTTCCTGTGTGTATTTGATGTGCAGCTTGTGATTGAGGTTTTTACAGCCTTTCTATGTATAGCTGTCTGTGGTCTTGGTGTCTTAGTAATACTACAGATGATATCCTGTCTTTATTGCTCTAAGGACTTTCTAAAAAGAAGTGTCATAATTATGTAGAGCATCTGACTGTGACACAGGTTGAGTTGATATCTATAAGGTACTTGTTTTATGTAAGGTTTTAGTCTTATAAAAATAGTTGTTACTTAATGAAGTATTCAAATTCCTCCAAAATATCACTTTTTTGATGCTGTTAGAAATGGCAGTGAATGAGGTATGGTATTCCTCCTTATGTAACTGCCTTAACCTTAGGGAAAAGGGTAGGTTCCCACTAAGGGAAACAAGTATATTCTTATGTTGCTGTCCTTTCTAATAGGGATGTACAAAACAGCTTTACTAAGCATGTGCACAATGGAGAAGTGTTCCCTAGTCCATCCCTGCTCTGTTCTTCATCTGTTCCTCCTGCTTCTGCCAGTTGGGAAGTACACAGGTGCTGACTTCTTGTGGCTACTGCTGCCCATGCCTAGTAGATAGTGATAGCTTCACTGTTGCTGCTGCTGACATCTTATGGCATCATCAGTTGTGAAGCAGGATCCTGCTATATGTTGAAAACCAAAGCTACTTTGAAGTAAATATATGTAAGACATTAGAATTATATAGAAAAACTCTTAAAATAATGTTATGAAGCCAAACAAAAGCTAGGGGAAGCTGGGCCAAATGTCTTGTTCGTACGTGTGTGTTATGCTACAGACCTGACTTCACCATTGCATGCTACTACTGCGCACATAGATCTGCCTGAGACTTGCATAAAACTTTTATGGCTGACATGTATAAAGGGGCAGAGAGATGGAGCTGTGGGTAAGGAAAAGCAGTATGTCTGGGGGGGGAAAAGAGGAAGCGACTGGGATATGAATGTTAGACCAGGTTTATTTGCCTATTGCAGTGGGTTGCAGCTGTGTTTGCTGCTGGTTTGTTTGGTGCTGTAGCAGTTTATGGGGAGCTGATGTCTTCAGATTGCACCCACAGCAGCCTGAGTCCTGGCAGCTGTGAAATGCGGTGCCAGTGCCCCACACTAATGGTTTTAGCTCTTGTGCTTGGCAGGTATGTGGTAAATACATATGGGGCTGAGACAGAAACATAGTGGGAGCTCTTGACATAGGGTATTACTTCAGGATGCTAAATTGCATGTTAGGTACTGAAACAAAGCTGAAATCATCTCATGTGCTCTCATATTTGTGCATGCTGTTTCCTTTAATGTAGCTGTTGTGTATTTATTATGTCTGCTATAATTAAAGCTAGCTGATAGCACAGGGAGCTCTGTGTTGTTCCTGTACTCCGGCCAAGCTCTGCTGTTGTCCTTTTGCCTAGGCTGTATGTCGCTCCCTGATGAAAGCATCCCTGTTTTCAATGCCTTATAGCCATAGGGTGCCGGTCTGCAAACCTGAAGCCATGTGAGCGATTCCTTGTCCACCAAAATCTTTAGTCCCTTGCGTGAATAAAGATTATGCTAGTGGATAAAGGGTTTTGCTAATGAAAAAGGGTTTCCAGACCAGGGCCTTAACTTTTTTAAATTAACTTTCTAAGAATTTATATGGGAAAACTGAGTGGTGAACAGTCAATAAACTGTCTCTGTAGTTTCTTCCTTTCTTCCTTGATGGGACTTTGAGAGGCTCAAGTGAAATGGGTCCCACTATCTATATTCCTTCCTTACTTCCCTCCTGCCTAAGTCAGGCACTTCATGTCATAGCTTCTCTCCATCATCTCCTTTTTGGTTATATTTGCTTGTCTCATTCAGTGTCTGCTAGTTTAACTATTTTTTTTATTGAGGAAAAAAGTGTAGACAAAATGGACTGAAATGTCAGGAAGAGGAGCTTCATCCTATTTTATTGTTTGTGGATTAAAATATGAACGTTTATGTTAATGATCCAGTAAGCCCTTTTCTACTTTTCCTGTTTTTGCTACATGGAAGTTTCTACTTCCTATGCTTAATATTACAGATCTGTCTTAAACAAGAAGTTCTAGGATTTGAAGGATTAGTATTAAAATAACCTGAAGTCATTTTTGGTCTTCAGGTTCACCTCAATGCCTTAAATATCACAATTATTGTTTGACCTTACAGATTAACCATGGTGGCCCAGAAGCACAATCAGCAAATGACATAAAATAGAACAAATACACATGCATATTTAGCTGAAGAGCTTTCTGGTAAAATTTTGGGCTGGAGTCACAAGTGTCAGGATATGGCAGAGAGAATATAAAGATCTCCACAGGTCTCAGTGGATAAGAGCAAATCTTGCTGCATACTCCTACTTAAGAGGTTTCTGATCACTGCAAATAATATAATACTGTTCTCTCAGTGGAGTGGAATATTCTGTCTTGTTCTAGTCAACAGAAATATCCTATTCTTTCTATTTTCTGATTACCCCCAAGCAGTTTTTATTTTCTGAAAGTATTTGCAGTTACTGGAAATTGTAGATGCTCCCTCCATCATATGCCAGGTGCTTGGTTTGCCTGTAGCTACCAGGTTGGACTGCTTCCCTTGGTGTGATGGTCTTTCTGCTTTCTAATTGGATAATTGCTAGTCAATAGTGATGTTTCCTAGTGAACACAGACATGTTAGTTTTTGGGTAAATAACTGCAAGTCAGGTGGCAGAATGACTTATGAGGAAAAAAATTTCCATTTGCATGAAACTGTGTAAGCACACGGACAGAAAGGTCTCAAAGACAGCACCAGGATAAAATGTTGGTTATTTTTCTGCTACTGGTCCAAGCCTTGGCACTTTTGATCTCTATGAAGATGTCTGATTAGCTGATAAGTGGTTTAGTTGATACACTGGGAAGCAATGTCAGTGTGACACGGACACTTCTCTTAATGTAAAGAATAAGAAAGATGTCAATTAGTGCTCACACTGGCCTCATCCCAGCTCTTCTCAAAGGACACCTTGCACTGTCCTCACTTCTTGTTCCTCTGATCCTTCTTGAATATGTTCCCTCTTATCTTCTCTTGGCTTGTTCTGCTTGAAAGTATCTGTTTGGTTCTGTGAAGATATAGTGCTGTAATGATAAAGTCCTCCCCCCACCTTTCATCCTGAGTGTTATGAATAGAGGTTTCCTCTTAAACGAGGACACAAGTACAAAGACAGAGCGAACATCTTCTGAAAGCCTAACTGTGGAGGAGCCTCCCTTTAGAGAGGTGTTCAGCAGAGCATCTCCTTTTTAAAAATCCTCATTGAACCCAATATTTTTCCCCTTCAGGTGCATTGGACAAAGATGGTAGGTTTATGCTTTATTTTCCTGGATGTTCTACAGCTGTGCCTTGCCAGGAAAATGTTTGTCTTGCGGTGTTTCTGGGTACCTCTTCTTTGGAGGAAATAAACCACTTCCACAGTTGCTGACTGTGTGAGTGATTTAGATGTATTCAGCTCTTTCTGTCAACAACTTGCGCTATACAGCCAGGGATTTATTGACGTAGGACCTCAGGAAATTTTCATTTTTGGCTCCTCTAAAGCCAGGGAGAAACATGGCAGTGTTGCACAGCGGCTGTGAGCACACCCCCAAGTTCATGCCCTGGCTCCTTCGTCACGCTGAGTGCTGGTGTTGCCCTCCTGCCGCTGCGTGCCCTGGAAATGTGGTGTGATGGGGATGGGGGTAGGCACCCTCTGTTAAAAAGGAATCATTATATATTATTTCAATTTCTTACTATTCTCCTGATACTCAAGCTGTGTTGAGGGAGCTATTACATAGCATCTAACATAACTAGGTGTTTTCTCTGTATTTCCAACCAATTTTGTCATGGTATTCCCTGGCCTTTGCTTTCCCCTGTCCTCTAATGCTGCTTTCCCAGACCTTCAATGAAATGTTTCATTTCTGCTATCTCATATAAGCTGTTGCCTAATCTCAAAATTTCCCTCTTCCTCTAACTTGTATTTCACTTGAGTAGTTTATTGCATCATATTCGCAAATCCTGGGCTAATGTTCTCTGTGCTTCCTAGCCTTTATCTCTTGGTCTTAGAAATGAATTAATAATCCTTTTGGCAACTTCATCCATTTAGCCTTTCACCCGAATTTCTTTTCAGATGCATTTTTACAGGCCTGAAGTCTCCTGGAATTAAGTTGCATATCAGGGCTTTAAACTCATTTTTTGCCTTCCTTGACCTATCATCTTAAGTAGCCCCAAATGTACAGACTATTACTTGCAGCGCTTGTTTGCTCAGCCAGCAAATCTCAAGTTTTAAAAATAAACCCAGTATTACTGCTATTTAAAAATCTCATGTATTTTCTAGGAGTAACACTTTTCAAAATCAGAGAACCTTTAAAACCCATGTAAATACAATTTTCTGAGAATTGCAACTTATCTGATTCTTTCAAAGGAGATGCTTTTAAACTGCTGAATTAGTATTTTAGATTTCTAAGTGTTCCTATGTCTTGATTTTTTTCAAAAAAAGCTGAGCACTAAGATTCTCTGAAGGCAATACTTTTGAGTGTTTTAATTAAGCCATTTATTTATTGACATAAAAATCCTAATTTTAAGCTCTGTGCCTATTTTGACTATAAAAAGTTTAAAGTTTATTTTAGGGGATGGGGAAATGAGTCACTTCTAATAAAGCTGATCAGTGCTCCATGTTTCAGCAAACTGTCCATTAGTTTTCTAGACAGTCTGAGGAAAGATCATTATGGGTGACTTGCACAGCTGGAAGAAAGACTTTCATAAACAGTTTTTTTTTTCTTGGTAATTTCTTCATTGATAAACAGTGGTAAGTACCTTCTCTAGCCTTCTGCCAAGTTCATCTACTGTATAATTAAAGCAGTTCAGAAAGGCTGGACCTTTCTCAGTAAACTTTTCCCATTGCTGATAAGTCTTGACAATTCAAAGCTTTAGTTCTCACTTTCCAAGTGAGCTTTTGCCAAAGGTAATCTATCTGTTTTTCTCAGGATATGTAGTCTGTCTCAGATACAGTGCTCTTAAATACGATCCTGTTTGTCAGGGTAATTACAGATACTGAAAGAAACTCAATTTGCAATTATAGAATGATCTTTGTTTCTTTTAAGTCCAGTCAAGCTCTTTTTTAGCACCCCTTTAAGTAACTTATAGATTTCTAATAGTTTTATTTTCTTGAGAGAAGACAGCATATTCTTAAGGAGTATCTCTGTGCTCTACGTTTGTCTAGAAATGTGAAAAACTGGTTTTGGAATCCAATTGTCTCCATGGTTGTTTCTTAATGTGAAGTGGAGAGATGAAAGAAGGATGCTAACCCAGGAGTGCGGAGGACAGAGGGATCAGGGCGAGCGTGCGGCTTGCAACGCGGGCATGGCGAGCAATCTGCACAGGCGGAAAGTTGTTCACAATGCCCAGAGAAAAGTGCATTTGTTTGATAGCTCAATAGACAGCTCGCCTATGTCAGGAGATTGGAACAATGTATTATAACTAATGATGTCAGTGATGAGAAAAAGGTGGCAGTTTTACTGAGTGTAATGAGGGCTAAAACCTATAACTTGCTGTGTAGCTTAATGGCTGGTATTAAATCAGCAGACAAAACACTTGCTGAGACTGTGGAAAGTCGACAAAATTACCTTTCTGGTAACTGCAGAATGTATCTGCTTTTACAAAGAGGATCAAAAGAGAAAATGAGATAATTCTTGAATTTGTCAGTTCAGAAGGAGTTTAAATGATGTGTTAAGAGACTGGATAGCGTATTATATGCAAAAATGAAACAGGCCAAAAATGGTTATTGACTGCAGTGATTGATCCAGAACAGAGCACAGGAAAATGGTAGGGCAGCAGAGGAAGCTGAAACAGTCCTGGCGATCTGTGTCTCACTAAACTGGTTTGAGTAGAAAAAGCAAAACAGACAAGCAAATCAGTTTGTTACTGCCTTATCATGCAAATGAGTACAGAGTCGAGACGAGGTCCTGAAGTAACTATGAGGAATTGGGGCGCACAAAATGTGCGAGTCACTGCAAAACCTATTCTGCTTTATGAGAACACTAAAATGAGCCTGCAGAGGACAATGTCTGTGGTCTATTGTAAAAGCACTAGTATCTCTATAGCTATTTAAGTTAGAATACAATAACCAAAATGTTATTGGATTTTGTTACAAGTGGAAGGAGCAGGATCTGAAGTGTATTTTTGACAGAATTATCAAGAGACCGGAGGTGAAGTAGCAGCAAGATTTGATGTCTTAAATGTACAGGAAAAAGTGCATCCCATAAGCATTATCACAATGGAGATGGAGGTAATGTATAGCTATAAACAGTGTATTCTTCTCTAGTATGTCATGAAGGGAGGAGGTTATTTAGGATATAAGAGACAGTGGTTGAGAATGTAATTGGGATGGGTTGCTGGAGCTTAACATTTCTCCAGGCTGTGGGGGCAGGGAGGGGGCACATACAATCCACAGGTTAAAAATGAGCTGTGCTCTTGGACATGGTGTCCCACAGGCTTCAGGATAATATTAGGGCTGTAGAATTTATGCAAAGCTGCTGTTCAGCAGTGACTGGCTGTACAGTTTGGTTGGCTTCAGTACCTGAATAGCCAAAGCTGGAGGCAGGATGTGGGTCCTTCAAAGGTGCCATGACACATCAGCGAGGATGAAGCACTACAGCGTGTTTCCCCTGGCTGTGACGAAAACTAATACTTGCAGTTCACTAACTTCTGACTAGACTAATGGATGCACTTGTGCCACGAGTGGTGGTAAGTGCTGCTCCCAAGGCAATCTCCCTGGAGAAGTATGTATATGTAATGGGAGACTTAAGCTGATGGCAAGAGATACCTCTTTGAACCATTAGCTAGTGATATTAAAATGTGCCTACAGACACTATTGGTACACCATCACACAGTACAGCACACAACACCATCATTTTTTTTGGCAGTGAACTGCAAAATGGGTATTTTGGGACAATCCTGGCTTGGTGTTATGTGGAAGTCAGTGATAAAGGGCACCTTAAATAGTTCTGCTGAGAAATTGTTGAGAATTTAAAGCAAAGGAAGGAAAACTTGGAATTTTGGAAGGTTCAGTTGTGTATTATGCTTGACGGTGTTTCAACTTAGCCTTGTGATTTTATCTTTAGAAACCTTAACCTTCAAATGTTCCTCATGTGGACCCCTGTTTGCAGATAGCTATTTCTGTAAGTGTTTGCCCATGGCAGTAACAGCATTTGATCTGCAGGATGAACTGTTATAGAATGAATAGAAATGCATTGATTCACATGGCATTTGGGGACTTTTCATGAGTAATGGTTCTCATATTGGGTGAGAGAGTCTTTGCACACCTTTATCTATAAAGTTACCTTGCAGTGCTTCCCTAAGTGGAATAGGAGCAGTAATTTCACATCTGATGGAAGATTCAAGTGAAAGGTCCATTGCCTTTGGTCCAGATTTTTCACCTTGGAAAAATGGAGCTGTGTGAAAATTGAGAGAGAATCTCTGAGCTATTCTGAGCAGTTAAAATTTTTCACTAGTATTAGTACAGGTAATGATTTATGCTGGTTGAAGATCATCAACTTCTAGTTTCAGTTTTAAACCCACAAAAAGGAGCTCCAGCAATAACTGCTACAAAGCTCTCAAGAAAGGAAGATAGCTCACTGTGCTGATATCGATTTCAAAACTATCAACAGCCTCTTGAGTGCAGATTGTTTGGCACTCTTTGCACTGAAAAATCACACAGAAGGGTACTGAAATGGAGTCAGCAGCAGTCAAATTAAAGCTCTCAACAAATACATGCAAATCCAAAAGTGATCTGTGAAGGTTAAAATTTGTACAAAGTGCACAGGCTTGTGTACAAAGAATGAGCTATTGCATGAGCTGCAGAACTAATGAATAAACCTCCTCCAAATTTGCATTTCCTACCTCATCTCTCCTGGACCTTGGAAAAACTCTGCTCCTCCCTGGCTTCTATGTCCTCGTGCTTCCCACAGTAGTTCCAGTCCTGTTCTGCATCCCCTAATTTCCATCAGATTAGTTTTTGTTCTCTCCTGTATCCTAGAGAATGTGACAAGCAGCTTGTGCTTTGGCTCCAATCTATGTGTGCCCTGATGGGAGTCACTAACTTGCAAGTTTCTGCTGTACCCTTGTTATTTTTTAACATAATTTTTAAGAGACGAAAATCTGAGCACTTTGCCTGTAAGGCGGGTTTGGTTGAAGTTGGTCAGTGGGTTCAAAATTTGTAGGAAAACTGAATGGGTGAAATGGGTGTATTTAACCTGAGGATATGCATGGTGTGCTGCTAAGTGCTTGCATCTGGCCTTTGCTCTTGACTGTAGTGGAGAAGCTACAAGATAAGCCTGGCAAAACTTGATTGCTTCTCTCAGGCTACAGTTTTTCTTTCATGACAGTGATCAGCTAGAAGTCAGCCTTGAAAAAAAATCTCAGTTTTTAATTGTATTTTAATAAAATAATCTGTCAGGTTTTCATTAGAGTCATTAGTATGTTTGAGTGGTTAAATTTTCCAAATTCCAGGTCATGAGAACTCCCAATAATGGAGGAAATACAAAACTAAAATCCCAGGTTAACTTTGTCTCCCTCCCCTATCCTGGTGGATAAAGATTTCTACAGAAATGGAGGTTAAACCATAATACTATCAAGGGTTTTAGTAAATGCATCTCATGCCTAAGTTTTTCCATTTGCACCTGAACTTTACATGGTAGTGTGTTGTTTAGACTCCTGGACCATTCATCAGTTGTGTATAGCTATGCTTTCCCCTTCCTGCCCCTTCACAAGGTGCTCAGTCTAATGCTGAGGACATTGCAGTGCAGGGTCTGGAAAGAATAAAACTCCTTTTGGAAGAAAAGAGTTGCTTGATAAATCGGAGGCAAGAGTAGAATGTAATGCCCCCTGTTGAAGAGCCCTAATTGTTTTTCAAAATAAGTAGGATACAAAATGTCACAGCAGCTCCTTACTGCTCTGACAGTGTATCACTGAAAAGATTTATTCACATGTTCAGGAAAGAAGTGATTCATGCTTTAACCATGGCCAAAGATGACTTACAACGAAAGATGGGATTTCTGTTGGTCAGCTGGAACACAGCAGACTATTACAAATCAGATGCCAGCTATTGCACTGAAGAGGTACGTTTTGAGGTCTCAAGGCTTTTTAAGCCCAATATAGACAGGGAAATTGGAAAGAAACAGAGTAATTGGGTGGTTCAGAGTATTGTTTTTACATAGCAGGAAAATGAAGCAGCAAGATACAGCAGAGATAATTTATGGAAACTTGGGCTGATAATGTCACAGCTCTGTCCTTTGTCTTGTTAGGCAGAAGTGGTATTGAATGTGCCATGGGAAGGCAGGATGTGGAGCTGGATGTCCTGCAGGAGGGACACTTACCGAAAATACAGAGCGTGCATTGCTGTCTGGCCGTATTGCGTGCTAGCACTAGTGAGCTTCATATTCCTCTTCTCTTTAAGTAATTCTCCTGGGGAGATATTTGCTGCAAAGCAAGGAAGTGTAGCTAGGAAAAATACCCTTGACAGTTCCAAAATATTTGCTGTAGTGTCTGTTCACTGTACCCAAAGGCACATTATACCTACCAGCCTGCCTGTGCAATGTGTTGTCTGCTGTGATTTTTGACAGGTAAGGCTGGAGAAGTATTTAAGCACCAGGTTTCTCAGGGTGCTCACCTTGCCCAGTGGGAGAGCCTGCTAATGAGCATGGAGCAGCAGCTGGGACCCCATGGAGCGGCTGGGCTAGCTCAGGCAGCTGTAGAGGGCAGGAGCAGGGTGAGCTTGTTTCAGTCCAGAGTGCTGGTTATCTTCCCCACAAATCACATATTTGGAGAAATCTAGATGTATAATAATTGTGCAGTGATCTTGCTATGGCAAATGATTACAGATCAGCTCTGTGTATGTAAAACACCTAATTCAGCTTTTTATATTTGAACATACAGTTACTAAGTGCAAGGCTTACCTGTTTGGGATGTATAGATGCAGTGTGTGGTGTCTTTTGTTTTTTTGGTAACCTGGCTCTTAAGGGAAGAGCTCTAACATTCATCCAGGTTAGGTGACAGTTTTGGATTGTAATGGAGCCTTTGTCTCCTCCATTTACTATCAGTAGAAGCGGTTATCATCTTCCATGTCCAAGGCAAACTCTTTTCTTTGGGGAGGGCAGGGGCTCTTTACTATGTCTTAATTTCCTAAGTGGCTGTTGGCATTTTGAAGTGAATGATAAGGTAAGAATGTCAAGCAAACAGTCAAACCAGTCTGACAATACAGTGAAGTGGGACTGTCACAGCAGCTCCTTATACTTGTGCCCATTCAGTGTTTGCATCTTTGTTAAGTTGCCCCTGTTCTACTGTTCTTCAGAAAGGCTGCCAGATGCTGCTCTTGGTTAAATCATATGAGCTGCCTTTCTTACAGATTTACCATGATTTACTTACTAGCTGACAAACTAGTTCCTCTTTACTTCTGGAAAATACATACAAGCATAAATAAAAGTTTAACATAAAGTAGGTCCACAAGATGGCCCTTGTGTCTTAGCAAGGCTTGGGTCATGGGTGGGCTCAGAGACTAACACTGAGCCATTGGTTTTCTGTCCTGAAATCCTGTATTTAGAAGCACACGCTTGCTTGCTTCATTAACAGTTGTTTCTTCTTCATGATAATATCCTGTTTGTGTCTTGCTCAAAAGTAGACATAGATTAATGCAATGTTGACAGCAAAATCACCAAGGAAGGAAACTGCTGTGCCAGATAAACTTTATAGGTCATGTTCCTCAAGTTTCACAGACACTCCAAGATGACTATTTGTGTAATAAGGCATGACAGGGATTGTGATTATCATAAAATAATCAAACCCTGGAGTATTTTAAAGGTACAAAGCATAACCACCGGTGTTTAATTTCCTAGAAATAGGATTATGTGGTAACACCCACCATCATCTGGCTTGAGATGCCATTTCTGCCCAATTAGTATGTATATACATGCTAAAGTGTGTGCGTATACACATGCAGAAACTTGCAGGCACAAAGCTGTGCATGGTTTTTACTGAAAGGGTAACATGAACAAATTGGAACTAGAAAAATGCATAGCATTTCCATGCTGAAGAGCCAAGATTTGCATCTTGCTTCTTATCTCAGTAATAAGAATTTATATTCCATTTGTGATGCAGGTGTAGAGATGCATTTTACTTTAGCGCAATATATCAGTGCTGATTCTGAGGGGTTTCTGAACATGCTGGAGGCAAGGGGTTAGGGCAGCAGAGTCTAACTCAAGAATTTGAAATTGGGGAAATTGAGCAATGTATCAGTTAAAAATAAACATCTGGATATCGGTAGGAATTTCCACTTAACCATTGATAGCATGATCTGGTCTTTTTGATAGATTCTCTGCACTCCTTATTCAGAATCTGAGTGGGTGATGCTGGTTATTGGATAGGCTGATTTGTGCACAGCAAAGTAAGCTGAACTAGAATGGCAGCTTTCCTTCTCAATGTGTGTTATGTGTGTGCTTGTCAGCCTCAGTCAGGCCTATCCCTTTCTTCTTCTGCAGCACTGATTTAACCACTTTCTCATACACAGAAATGTGAATTTTTGGGGAACGTAGAATGGCCAGATGCTTCATATCTGTGTTCTTCACATCTGCCCCCTCAGAAATGTGAGGTCAGTGTGAAAATGTAAACCCACTTTCATGAGATAAAGCATGAAGCGTGGTGTCTCTTGAGCTTGGCAGTCCTTTAGAACATTGTACCAAATCACAGGGACCCTTGATAATGTCTTGGAGGAAACTTTTCCTTACAGCAAAAGTCTACAGGAACTTGGAATGCAACTGGCAGCATATAAAAATTCCCAATGAAGAGGGAATCTCCGGGGGAAGAATTTGGCTGCTGAACAGAATGTGTTAATGGTACTCTTCAATGGTTCTCCTAGATAAGCTTTCTAATAATGTATTTCTTACTTGATATAACTTTTTACTTCCTAAGACTTCCCCTTTTCAAATAAATCATTCCAAAATTTTTCTTAGCATCCCTTTGGCAGTACCTATACTCAGATGACATATATGCCCCTCTAAGCACTGGACTGAGCCACAAAACTTAATTTTTGAGTTCAAGTATTCACTAGCTTCAGGGAAGCTTAAAATTGTACTTCTAATTCAGCTGCAGCTTTTTGTGCAATCTTCCCAATGAGAAGTGTGTGTTGCTGCGGGTCTTTACACTGAATTTTCACTGGTATAAATCTGTTGAATTCAGTGGAGGTTTATCAGGTGGATATCAGCATAAGATTCAAATCATCCTGGTCTTATAATATAAAAATCTAAATACTTGGATGTGAGCATCATTTTAGGCTCCCAATTCTCTCAACTGCCATAGGGTTGAACGCTTCCAACTTTGATAGCTAGACAGCATGTGTGGGTTGACTGGATGCTCATTTAGGATGCAATGCTAGCTTATTTGCATAAGCTGCTGCTTTACTGATGGTTGCAAGAGCAGATACTGTGTTTTAGAGCACATTAGCAAAGCTGTAGATGTATCATACTTGTCATTAAGACAAATGTTCTCTCTCCATGGAAGAAAGGTCACACCTGTGGAGGAGCAAATCCTCTATGAGACAACTTACATCTCACCTGAGTAGATGATTCACAGGTTTATTCATGTACCAAGGTTAGAAATGCCTGAGATACTAGATTTCTGACACTGTTTTTGGTTAGCTGGTGATGTGTGCAGTTAAGTGTACAAACAAATGCACACAGCAGACTTCTTCCTAACATCAGACTGACTCCTGGAGACAGTGATCCTCAGGAGTTTTATATTTAAAAATATGCTGTTGTCCTACAGTACTTACTCAGTAATCAGGTTTTTTTAGATGGATCATCAGATTTTCAACATTATGAAGTGCATACTGTCCACAGAGCAGCTGCAGACCACTTGCTATGGCCTTGAAAACTGCACAGCAGTGCTTCAGGACATCTGATAAGAATATTTAAGGCTTGAAAGCCTGAAAGTATCATTTTTTTGCATCTCTTCCTCCAGCTGTGATATCATGCTTATTATTCAGCAGTATGACCCAGTGCATGACTAACTACCATTAGTAGTACAATTATATATGTAATGCCAGTAGATTTCTGGATAGTTTATAAACAAATGTAAACACAAAGATGATGTAAATGAATTAGGGCAGGTTAAACCTAATGCCAGAAAAAGCAAGTTGATGCACATTGCTAGGTTACAGATTAATTGCATCTATTTTCTACAGAACATAAAACAATCTATAGAACTCATTGCCACAAAATAGTGAGCTCTGAGAGGAACTCATTGACCAGATGCTTTTATGGATATAAAATGTCCACAGGTGTGAGTGTGATAGTGTATCTTCATGCTTCTCACTGCTGGCTGGTCTGCTCAGTGCCTGGGATGAACAGGAAACCGCCTCCAGAGAGAGTTATTCCATAATTGTCTGTGGTGGGATGTCCATGATTGTCTGTGGTGGGGTGTCCCATGCTTCCATGTCAAGCAGCTGACTGGCTGCTCTGGGAGACAAAATCCTGCCTGATACAAAATAGGTGTTCTGAAGTTCAAATTACTTTTATCAGGGATTTAATGACGATGTAGCTGTTGATCAGTGTTTGGTCAGACTTGTCTGCCCTGGACAGCAGCGAAGTCTTGCCAGGTGCTTGCAGCAGCAGCTCTGCTGGAGTGGGCTCTAGCTGCAGGCAGCTGGAAAGCTGCACGAGAGGCTGTTGGCAACACTGATAGTGGCTTACTGAATGCTTTGGTCTCAGTGCTGTGTATGGAAGTGGTTTTATTAAGTGGCTCAGGATTCTCACTGAGTTTTTTTGGTGTTTGGGTTTTGTTTTTTCTTGTGATCGGGTTGTGTGTTGTTGCGGCCAATATCAAACCAATCTGACATTCTAGAAGACTAGAAGCCACCGAGTTCCTCCAGGGAGTAGTGAGAAACCCAGATGAACCTCTGCTGAAAGGGAGGCTGAAGCTTCTCTAGACCCAATGTCAGCGAGGCTGTGTGAGCACTGGTGCTTGTGGGGTGACTTGCTATTCTAAAAGGCAGGGATCCTCTGTTAAAGTCCTTGTGATCTCCACTACAACCAGAAACTTTATCTTCTGTCAATTGAGTCTGGCTTACATGACTCCATGTAGCCTGTTCTTCAGGTTACTCTTAAGGCAAAATTATTCTAGTTTTGACAGTGTATTTCTTAAGCAGAAATTGTGCTGCATTGGAAGAAATTGGGTTAACCATCTTGTGCAAATGAACTTCAAAAGCAATTTCGATATGTATTCCTGATATCCCTTCTTGGAAGGTGAGCTGATGTTTACACCAGAGCAAGTCCTTATATCTGGATAAACAGAAGACCTTTAGTTTGTGCTGTGTAGCTTCTAAAGATTTAAAATGAAAAGGTAACTTAAATACATAGCTATTTGAATATTCATATTTAAGTAATGCTCTTCAATAAAGAGCATTGCTATAATGTATAATAAACAATGCTAAATGGTAAGGATGACTTTACTGTCACTTATCATTCATGCCTTTTGTAATCAGAACAGCACTCTTGGTAAGAGGCAGTGGACGAAGCTGCATCTTAAACTGACAGTTCCAGTGGAGAAGAGCATGTTGAATTGCTGGGGAGGTTGACATCCATTACTACCTGTGGTGGTGACAGTGTCAAGCCACTGATGTGAAGGATACTTTAGAGGACCTTATCCTTTGGCTGTCTGCAGGCTGAGCTGAATGGTTAAACACAGGACTTCAGCCTCCAGGGCCATTGGATACCTATCAGTGTGCTGGTTTTAAGTGTACTATGGTGTAAGCTTGCAGCCTGAGATATTTAGGGTTCTGATGCCACTTTTTCTGTTTCAGGAGCTTTGTTCTCTTGTAACTATAATAGTTTCTCAAAAGTTATTGTTCCACTATACAACTGTAAATGAGGTACTCCTCAAAGGAGTGTTAATATAAGCCTCATAGGCTTGTATTTATACAAGCATAGTATGAGTAGTATTTATAATATTTATACTATACAAGTGTAGTATAAATACAAGCCTCATAGGCTGGTGTTCTATCAAGAGCACATTAAGAATTGTGGTACAAGGCTTCTTTGTCTCTGAACTTGCAAGTTTTTCCCCCCTGCAAAGACCTGCTCTGGGCTGCTAAAGTGAGTTAACGAAGCCTGTCCTCTTTATACCAATCTTGTTCACTGATTAAAACCTCTCACCCCCTAAATACAGAATTGTTGCCTCTGTGCTATTAATGCTCAGTAAAGATGACATTGACTGCAAATTAATACTTTCCTCTCTCCCTTTGTCACTGGCTGGACTATTGATGTAGAAGGCAAAGCAGTGAAGTGAAATACAGGGTGGTGTGTAAGTGGGTCAACACATCCCAGCACCTTTGGTTCAGCACCTTTGCCAGGAATCGTGAAGTGTGTGGAGCATCTATTTAAGTTTATATTTGGCTGCATCTCACTTAGTCTATCAAATTCCTCATTAAAATTCTTGAGCATTTAGACCTACATAATCAAAATACCATTACACTTGGTGGAGGAGGAAAAAAAAAAAAATCCTTTAAAGTGCTCTGTATCATTAAAAAAATTTCCTGTCAAGATGTGATATTGCATTAGTATTCATTACTATTAAAACATGTTGAAAGTGAAGAGGACAAAAACAATTCATTTTATAGTGTCAACTCCAGGAATGAACTAAGGCTTCAACTTTATATTGATTCCTTAGTTTTCTGGTTTCTATGACTACTGTGTACACACAAGATTTGATTGAGGAAAGACATTTCAGCTGGGCTCCAACTGTTCAATATTGATCTGTGCATGACTATATCACTGATTTCAGTACTGATTCTGGCACTTTTTTGAAGTGACTTTTGCTTACAGGAGTGGTTAGCAATACAGTTGTATGAATAGTACCTGTTTTTCTCAGTGATTCGGGACCCTAGGGTATAATATAAAAGTATAAAATGGAAATCTAACAACCTCTCAGTCCAGCAGGGGAACTACTCCAGAACTGGACATGGTGCCTAAGCTGGGATTTAAGCAAGGCAACTTGTGTCCTTGAATAGTGCCATGGACTTTCCCCTGAAAATCTGCTACACTATTGACATGGTAGGTAGCTAATCTTTTGCTTTGATTTTGTTCTTTTTAATACAAGGGGCAAGAATAAAAAGCCAGACAAGGGCAGTAGGCATTCAGTTGACCCATAGTATTGTGTAAGCTGACCCCATTGATGGGGATGAGCAACTTGTTAAAAAAAAACTAGCTACAGTTAGAGGTTGCAAGTTCTGGGTTGGCCAGCATGGTGCTTGGGTCCTCGTTATGAGTTACCTCTAGGCTTCAGCTTGATGCTCTGTTTTGCTGAAAAACTGTGTGATAAAGCATATTAATTCTCACTCCTGTCTCTTCAAAGACAGAAGTGGAATCCTGTGTATAATTCCATGTCAGTGTAACACTTAAGTGTCTATTATAAATATCTCATTTTTGTTTCAGAAGTTAATAAGAAACAGGATACGATAAATTTGGAAAAATGCTAATTTTAATATTCTGGCCTCACATAGAATCAACTGTAGGAAAACTCAATTTGCTTTTCCTTTCATTTTACTGCCTTTTAAAAATAGTGTCCTTAGGATTTATAGTAATTGGGTCTATTGCATTTATAGTTAATTATGTATTTTTGATTAATGCATTCTATTTTGGAATCATTTGCTTAGAATATCTGATTATGATTTAATTTTCAGGTTATTGCTCTTAGCAACCTGAGGAATTGGCTTCTAGATAGTGATGTTAATAGGTTTTGGTGATAAGTGTTATGGTTCACAATAAATATCTGTATTGCAGTTAGCTTTATATTGTCAAATCATATCAAATACTACTACTTAATTAAAACAAAAACAAAATCAGGTAAATTTGGTGTTCATAAACCATGGCAAGAGACTAGCTTAGACAGCTTTTAAAGGAAAAGTAGATGAAAATGTTCCCAGCAATGCCAAAGACATTTGGGTTCTGTGTCTAGTAGAGGTAGCTGCAAAGCAAGATGTGGAGTTCAGGCTTTGCGCCTATGCTGAATCTGGTCTTATTTGGGAAGGAAACAATCAAACAAGTTGAACTGTTTTATTTCACACCTTCTTCTATTTTGCCAAATTTCCACTCAGATTTTTACATGGAGCCTTCAGAGCCTAAAGGTGGCTAGGTTCTGAGGTCATTTTAATTTCTTCAGGTTTGAAATAATTAAGTGGCTTAAACATTTAGGCAAATGGTAGGGAGGAAAAGTGTCTTTTTTTCTGAAGAAAACATGAAACAGCAAAAGTACCCATGTCTTCAAATCTTAGCAGATGTTTCTTTACAGTAGCTTCACAGTATTGTAACTCTGAAGCTATATATTTTTAAGATGACTGGGCAGAGATGTCTAGATATCTAATGATGTCTACCATATCATGAGAAACTTCAGCCTTTGAACGTAAACCTTGTGATGGCCATGATGAGTAGGAAAGTACTGATATCCACCTTGTAGAAGAAAGGGTGGTAGAGAGCAGAGAAAGCCCTCAGGTACCATGTTCCTATAGACTTTAGCTGGTGACTAACTTGTGCACTGACTTGTCTAACATCACCTGTGAGACCTCTGAGAGGAAGGGAGCCTTGGGTCCCTGCTGCCAGCGGCTGGCCGAGCTCTGCTGTCCTTGGCAGTTTCTTGCGCGCACTCAACTTCCCTGAGTTTGTGGCCATGGAGAGCAGCAGTGTGAGCCCAGAATGGGCAGACAGTCCAGAAGGCTGGTCAAAGAGCACTTGCAGCCCAGAGAAAATGCAGCTGCATTTTAGGGAGGTTTCCAGAAGCTTGAGCTGTTTGCTGGTTTGCATGTTCTTGCCTCTGGACTTTGGGAGTTCAGCCAACAGTAGCTGAAACACTGCTGGAAAGCCCGTGTTTGCATTTTACTCACAGAACACTTTTGAGGATCTTTTTGCAGGAGACTTCTGGTCCAATTTTTCAGGCATTGGCAACTTAGACACTTAAAAGGCATTGATATGCCAACTGTTTGGTTTTAAAAACTAAACCTCTGAAAGTTGAGATGCTTATTGCAACTCAAGTTTCATGTTTTAACAATATTTGCCACCTTTGAAGGTTGATAAATATCTTTCAGTCTTCAGATAACCGTGGTGTTATCTGTGTGGTAGTCTGCTAATGATTATGCTGTCTGTTTTCACTCATGTAACTGCCTCCTCTCTTCAGATTTGTTCTTTAGTAAAAGACTTTTCTCCAAAACCCTGGCTGGCTTCTGAGAGCAACATCAAAATGTCTCACCTGAGCAAAATGCATGCATGTGTATAGATACAGAATTAAAAAAATCTCAAGAAAAATGTGGATTCTTGTTAGTGCTTTTTAAACACACAACCTGCTACTCCTGAATGACCTAAGGTGCAAGGAAAGCTTCAGACAGTTCCATGCTTGCAATGCAATTTTTAGTGCTTGCAGGTACTAATTAAGGTCCCAGACATGGTCACTGGGTATTTTAAGTAATTAACATGGCTCTGCTGTGTAGTTAAAGAACAGGCAAGGTCCAAATAATAAAAAAGAAAAATCAAAGATGATAATTGAAACTGAGGGCTACACTTGCCTTTGCATCAAGTTTCCTTTAAAACTCACCTTTACATAAATCTAATGAACTGGAACAATTTAAATGCTCTTCAATATCTAACCAATCACATCCTGATTTTTTTTAATGGTGCTGAGAAATCACAGCTCCAATTGCAGTTAATGGAAATTGTGGTAGCTCAGCACTCTTGAAAACTGGCTTCAAGAAAGTGTCAGGATCTAGCAATGATCTGTTTAAAGCCTCAGAGTAAAGCTGGTCAACTGGCTGTTTTAGTTGGAACAGAACTTTCCATAATAATCAACCCCAAACTGTAAATCTTGATTAACTTATGAAGAGCCTTGATGAACCTCAGTATTTTTCCCCTTGGGAACTTGGGAAAATAAACATTATTAACCACCTCAGTCTGAAATTTTGACATAACCTGTTTTTTTCCAGTCACAAATGAACTTCTCTAACATGTCTGATAAGCTGTGAGAATATACCAAAACTGCTTTTGATGTGCAGCTATCTGCATGAGGAAAATAACTTAGTGCATACAACTGGTGCCTTAAATGGACCAATAAATGCAAGACATCAGTCTTATTTTGTCATTCTTGTTTTATAATTGAACAGGCACTATAGATAATTAGATTCCTTTATGAATTTTATTAGGTTTTTAAATCAGTTAATGGTTTTAGTGTGAGGCATCTAGAAAGCTGAAGCTGTTAGACTTCCTATATCTTTCCTATCTGCTAATACATTTAATTCTAAACTATTCTCTGGGTGGGATGTGATGGCAGCACTTTCATTCAAATTTTCTTATCCATTTGCTCCCTAGTGACCTGCTGCTGAGGAGCATGAGCAGGGAGACAGCAGCAGAGCATGGTCCCTGCTTGGTGCTGTGCTGCCTATTGCCCTGGCAAGTAACAGCAGCCTGCCCAAATCACAGCAGCCTTCAGGCTCTCTAGACCCAGTGTCTCTTAATAGCATCCCTAGAAACAAAACTCAATATAAATACAATTGAATTGGGGCAGGTGAATCATTTGACCTTTTCTTTAAAACTGCAAGATGTTGGGTACAGCAAAATGACACGTTTGAAGTCTCTCAGTAAGAACTGAATGGAAAGGGAGTCTGTCCCTCCCAGGCTGGGGAGGTGCATGTTTGCAGCCAAAAGCATGCATTTTGGCTGTGGGGAGAGGCTGTGAGTTGGGGTTGCAGTGGGAGCTCTCACCATGCCAGGTATGGTGCTGCCCCAGTGTGACAGTGCCCTTGATGCCAATCCTTGTCACACTGACTGTATTGTGAGCTGTAATGCATGCATCCATATCATGCTGGTTACATGTGAAGGGGAGTTTTTCTAGCTGTCTTGTGTCTCTTTTGGGATTTGCAGTGGAGCAGAGCTGGAGGATGCAGAAGGGCTGATGGCACTGTGAGAAGCTGTAGGACTTTGAGGGGTTTAACTCCCTCCAGGTAAAGCTCTAAAGCTTTATAACATAGATTACTACTTTGAATTACTGAAGTTTAGCCTTAGGATAATGTTTTTAGGCAATCTAAACTATCAGTAATAGACCCTGAAGCAGTTATCTGTCTCACTTGGTGTTTGGGTCTGAACTCCAACATCTTGCCTTGGACTAGAAACCCTTCTTCAAGCTCTGGAGCCACAGCTGAGACCAGAAACTTGATCAAGTCTCTCTGAAGAAATTAGGCAGTAATGGTGCTGGTCCTCTGTGCTGTCTAGCTGCTCCTCACTGAGGGCACAGACTGCCTGGAGCATCACCATGTGCCCTGGGCTTCCCCTGCAGCTTGAGCTGGGTGAGGTCTGCTAGCATCTGCTTGCCTGGCCACAGGGCTGAGACAGTGCAGGCACCCCAGCTATTGCAGCCCTTCCGGCATTTGCTGGCAGGGGCTTCTCGCTAGCATCTTGCAAACTATTTGAGCTAGCTCTCAAAATATATTTGGTGTGAGCAGAGTCTGGTGTAACACATCTGAAGCAAAAACAAGGTCTGAAGTATGTGGAAGAAGCATCCGGGCTTATGGTTCAATTTTGTCCATCTCCAGTTAGTGTTATTGATCTTTCATATTTTCTGTAGCTAGTTCTACTCATTTTCCTGCTCTTTCTCCCTGGTACTTTTTTCAACTGATTTTCCTGCTCTAAATCCCTGCAACCAGTTAACTGCTATTTGAGGTGCATCAGAGTAGCAGCATATTGGTAGCTGCATTGCTGTGTGCAAAATTCAGGCTTTATTCAAACTTCCAGCACGGAGCTGGTGAAGGAGCGCAGTGCTGAATGGGTGCCGGGCTGTCTGCCCCGAGCCCTGGCTGACAGAGGTGCGAAGGTGGCTGCATCTGTCCAAGGGCCCAACCCTCCTGAGACACGCAGCTTTTTCTGCATATTAAAGTTACCAAGTAAATTGTCTTATTCAGTAAGGGATTGGAACTGGGCAGCTCTCTTATCCATTCCCTGGGGTCTCTCTTTATCCCAGAAAGAGATTTGCTGCAATTAAGCTAATGCCTAGGTGTAACCTGGTCAGAGTTAACCCTTGGGCAGACTGACCTAGTAGTCTGAGGTTGTCAGTCCTCACCAGACACTGTATTGCTTGAATATTAAGAGGCCAAATACTAGTTGCAGTTTAAAATCTATATTTTAAAGGCTAGGAGAGCCAGTTTCTTATGATTAAAAAAACACAGTTCAGCGCAAGTGCACAGTGTCTTTCAGGCCTATGCTGTTAAAATACGCTTTATTGCAAAATGTCCTGTTTTTCAATCTATAATCTGGCAGACAGCACAGGCTTTGGGATTTATGGAAATCTTCAGCTGTACAATATTCAGTATTAGCTTTTGTAGGATTTATGGCCACATTTGTTCTCAAAGAAGAAAAAATGTTTCAGACTAGAAAATTTAAGCCCCATATATTTATAAATTTATGAAAGGGGAGTTATCCAAATTAGGATTAACTTTTGGCCTATTTGAATTATAAAATGTATGAATGCAAAATACGCATGGGATGAGGGACAGGTATATGTGTGCAGAGACATTTTAGCATCTAATAAACCATCGGAGACAGGTTCCTTGTCCAAGAGTAAAGGCTCCCCCATAGCTACCAAAATTGCAGTACTTAATAGCTGTAATTAATGGCTAGCTCCAGGCATATTATCCTTTTCTGGATATGGCAATTTTTTCTAAGGCTCTTTACATCACTGCACAATCCTGTTGGTTTCTGGATCAATGTCTGAGTTGGGATGGCAATTTTCTTATGGTTTAAGCTGTCATTATTGCAGAGCAGGTGGTTTAATTTAGGATCATATAAAATATGTATTTAACTGTATATAGAAAAGTCTTCTATGGTACATCAATAACTTTTACAATAATGGCATTTTTACAGATGAATTTTTGGCTGGATGTGGATTTTTGCTAGACTTTGAATGATGCAGAAATGGCCCATGCACAATTAGCATGAAGCTGTACAAGCTTTTCCATAATCAGTTCAGTGATAAGTGAGCAGCTAAAAATTGAAAATACAGTGTTTTTATGTATATTTCCATGAGATTATTCATACCAGCCTGGTCATTAAAGAGCTGCTTCTATCAGTATCTAAGACTGGAGAACAAAAGGTGCGTTATCATTCAGGAAGGCTCAGCAGCTCTAAGGGCTTCCTGCAGAGCCCGGGCGCTTTCAGCTGGGATCCCTGCTCTGGTCCCTCACAGCTCTCCTAATAGACCTAGAGGAAGAAAAATGTTCATCTCTCTTACAACCAAAGGATGAAATTGGATATGTGGCTGTGCTTTGCAAAGAATGTAGTAGGGATTTCCAGCAGTTGTCCCTTACAATTAGTTTTTTTCCCATATTTACTCTGCAGCCCTCATGGGCTGGCTGTGTGTTCGTGGTAGGCTGCTGCGTCGCCTCCTTCGGAGCTGCTGTTCGTGGCCTCTGAGCAACCTGACGCGAGTGTTCAAAGGCTTCTTGGGATGTCACCAAAACTGCTGCCTTTTGGTCAGATGCTCTTGCAAAAACTATCAATTTCCATGCCTTCTGTGTTAGCAGTACCAACTTACTGTCATCAAAAATTTAATGTTCCCCTGAAAAAACTACTACTGTGTGATGTTTTTTTGCTGGGTCTATATTGCTCATTTTACTGTTTGGTACTTACTATCATTTTCTGTTGCTATTTTTTATCTTTTAATAAAAATGCATGAGTATTGCATTCAGCATTTTTTTCTGCTTAAACTTTCATAGGACAGAAAATGATTTGTAGAAGAATGAAGTACCTATTATGTGGCTGGTGAACAACCCAAAAAGTGGTACAGTACTATCAGAAATCAGTACTGAGGATATATGTAGAAAAACAATGGCAATATAAGATGCACTTAAAATTCCACTTTCAGTGTATTCTCCCCCAGAAATATTCATCTAATTTATATTTTATCTATTTATTTTTCTTTTCATCTATTCATCTATTTTTCATATATTTACCCCTGTCTGCAAAATATGTAAGTGACTTTGTTCTTACTTTTTTCTCATCGCAATAATATCACCTAAGAAACAATCTTCTTGCATGTCCTCAAACTGTGGCAGAGATTCTGGTAACATTTATTGAAGTTTTCAGGGTAATTGAGCTTTGATGGAGCATAGACATAGAAATAAGCTGGGCAACTGCCAGCAGCCATTTCTTAAGTGCAAAGAGGTATTTGCAGTTTGAGGAAGTAATACACACTGAACACACATGGTATAGCAAGAGCTGACACGATTAAGCCTGGCTATAGGTCGCCAGTATTATCTTCATAGGGGGTTGAAATTGGGATTTTGTATAAAGCAGTTCTAAATGACTTTCAAAGAAATTAAAGAATGAAACATTGACTGGTTTCTTTATTACTCAAGAATTTGAGCTTATTATAGTCTTCCAGCTATAAATGTAGCGCTGTCCTTGATATCTTACTTTACTGGGGCCTCTGTTATCTGAATTTCTTCTTTCTATCAAAGGAAGACTGATCTTCTGTTAAGATACAAGTCTGGAAGTGAAGGAAAAAAGTGCTATTATCATTTAACTACCTGTCCGGCTTGTAAGGACAAAGCTGGAAGCCCAAGTAATTATGGGGAAATCTGCTAGCCACATCTTTCATGGTTGGCCATAAATTGTTGCTGTGTTATTGCAGAAGTGTGGCATGAATGGGCAAACTGTTCTGGGCTGAAAGTGTGTGAGTGTTGTGGCTATGTGTAACACTCACATTTGCATCAGTTAATGATTAGCATAAACCACCTGTTTCTGGGCACTTAAATGTTGTAGCTGGGAAGGGATAGGTGCTTGGCAGTGAGTGCGGCCTGTGCTGAGGAGCTCAGGTTGGGCATGGCCTTTGCTGTTCTCCTGTTTTTCAGGATTGCAGGGATTTGTAGGGGATCCATTCCTTAAGCTCGAGCATTGCTGTGCAAAGTCCCATGGGAAAAACTGAGGCTGGGTCATGAAACCATGGAAGTACATAGTCATGTAAGCCTGTAGGTTAGAAGAACCAAAATCCCCTTTTGGGCTCAGATGCCAGTGAGATGTGGCCCCAGCAGGTCAGAGGTGGCTCCAGGCAGCTCAAACTGATAAGAGAAGATGGAGGAAAGCACTCTTGTGCTGCTGTGTTGCCTCTCTGCAGTGTTTGTAGGACGAAGGCCTGACAAGCGTGCCGGGGTACTTCTCATTCATGGGGCATTCTCCACTGGCAATTTGTGGCTGGATTAAGGCCCCTTTGAGCCACTTAGGTGGTATAAAGGGGATGAATCTCAAAATGAGCACAAACTCTTAAGAATATTGATTATGCTCACCAGGCACATTCCTTCTCCCCCCCCCCCCCCCCGGCATACACACGCAAATCCAGCTCTTATGACTCGGTTTGTAATAGCTGATGGATAATCTTCTGTTTTGCTAATGTGCTTTGCCACTTAAATCTGAGTTGGGAGGAACTGGCAGGAATGCACTATGTGCTCAATCCTGAATTAGTGGAGCTGCTCATGGCATAGTCACTTAGTAACCCCCTTTTTTTAATCTTGTGTCTTTTGTTCCTCTGCAGAAACAGGGAATTTGATTAAAATATATATATATAATTAGGATAACTGCTGGTCTTAGTAAAGATGTGTTAAGCACTGTTGTGGCACAAAAGCTCTTTAAGAGCAGTTGCTGGTCTTGGGGTGAGCTCACTTGGGTGCACAGGAGGAGGTGTAGCCTGTTGGCTGTGCCTGCACCCAACTGAGCCGTGCCTGCCGCGCTGCGTGCATGGGGCAGCTCCCTGCATGCGTCCTGCCCCGGGGCTTCCCTTGAGCCCACCTGCGCTGGGGAGGCTGCCCTGGGAGGTCTGGGGGCTCCCGGTTTTTGTCTCTACTTGCTGCCTCTCCCCTGAGCTCTCTTGAGAAAAGAAGCATCTTGTTGTTGTTGTTGCAGTTACCAGTTTGTTGGGCTGCAGGGACAGCCAGCTTCCCATCCTGTGACCACAGCTCATGCACGCCATTCAAGTACAGATAAATAAGTATATTCCAGAAGGAATGATGGGGTTACCATAAAGCACTGTGAGTTCCTCTTAGGCAAGCTCGGAGGCATTTCTGTACCACCGTTGTCGGTTGTAGGAGCAAATAAACACTCCTAAGAACAAACCTAATGAAACTCCATTATTTAAATAGGCTGATTTTTTCTTCCAATTTTGTTGTATTGACATAATTTCAAAAGTCTGCTGGGAATGTGTCAGTGATTTGGGTCTGAAGTATGTCTAGTTTATCGAAGTGAACCCAAATGGAATATACTTCATAATGTTTGCTGCATAATAACATAGAGGGCTTTTTCTCTTTTGTGTGTGTAGATATGGGGGGGAAGGGGAGATTTGGTGTCATCTGAGCAATTTCAACACATCTAGCAAGCAAGGACAAAAAACCCTAGGCCTATTTTCAATATGTACCTGGCTTTCACACTGATTTGCTTTAATGGTAGATGCTAGTCTGCGTGATACGCTACTACTTAGTCTTTTATGCACACAATTTTAGGCAGCAGACAAAAGGTTTACTTTGGAACTGCCTCTCGGCTTAGAGTTATGCAGGGTTTTTCTATGCAACTTGCATAAAAATCAGGCTGAGCTCAAAAATCAGTGTTTGCATTCAGTAAACTCTCCCTACATACGAATTTCTCACCTTCCAAAGAGTCGGGTGAGAAAAGCCCCACCATGGTAGGGTGGGAAGCAATGAAACACTATTGCAGTGCCAGTGTAACCTGTTCCGTCTGTACTGGGCCTCTGTAGCATGGTAACTTCTGCATTAGTTCACATACCTTTATTTAACATTAGTGTACAGTGTCTTACTGTATAACAATGATATTGCTGTTTGAGGAGATGGAGACAGCATTTGCATGCTAACAATAAAGAAGGAATAAACACCATTTCTCTGAAAGGCAGAATTAGGACCTGAAATGGCAAGTGTAAATCAAATAATTAGAATCATTACTTCCACCCCAAGAAATTTAGGATTTCTTTTCATCAGCAGGAGCGGCTAACCCACTGCAGCAAGGAGGAGTGCACTTCTCCTGTGCAGCAGGTTGTTTCCCCCCACCTCCTGAGAGGTGCCTCGTGGGCATTTTATGAAACTTGGTTGGGATCCTGAGGTATGAGCTATTGCTTGCTACGTGGGGAAAACACAAAATCTACTGTGCTAGCCAGAGGCAGAGGAAAGGATGAAAGGTGTCTGGAAGGGTGTCTGATCCTGTCTTTCACAACATGGTACAGTCCTGTGCTTTCTGTTGGACTAGCTCATCTGTCCTTTTTTCTCCCTTTAGGTTTTTTGTTCCGATGAAAAGATCAGGCCTCTTAATTTGGGAGAGGTAATCAGATGGTATGTCTCTATATTACAATTGGACACAGGCTTCCTTTATCTTGTTACATGCAGGGTTTTTTTGCATCAAAGTATCTGCTTACAATTTCAGTGCTTTCCTTCTGCAAACATCTTCATTTGCTAGAGGGCTATGGACGTCAAACATAAAAGCCCACAAAGACAAAGCAAACTCAGCACTCTGAAGGTTTACAGAACTTTTTTAAATGGATATCTACTATTTTCTAAGCCTCTGTCAATGGTGACTCTGGGAAACAACGTGTGTGCGTTCAAAATTAATGAGTCACCGTGGCATGAACACCAAACTTGCCGACGGCAGGAGGTTGCGCAGGTCCTCTGGAAATGGAGGTGGGAGTCTGGGCCTCTGCGCCAGCGCTGCCCTGCCGCCTGGACCTCAGCATAACAAGTACTCTTGTTACCTGCATCATCAGCCGAGCAGTTCCCAAGAGCTGGAGGACCACAGAGTGCAGTGGGTCTCAACCACCACCCATGGTTTTTTAGACTCAGGAGAGTGAAAAGGCTGTGCTTTATCTAGAGGTCGTACTACCACAAAGATGCACAGAGTGAGCTGTTGCTGCCAGAGACTGTTCTTAGGGCTTTGCTTTAGGTCTTTGCAGGTTTTGTTGTGGTGTTACAGGTTGTCCCAGCATCTGCACAGAGGGCAGAAAGACCGTGAAGGGGGTTCTTTATTTCCCCCTGTTAGCATGTGCACGTTGTCAGTTGTGATATGGAAGTGTGAGATGAACTATTTCTTTTGGTGCACAAAGAAGTGCAAGTTTGGGTCTCTTCCTTTCCCCAGGAGGACAGCTCTTTGGGGTCTACTGCAAGTTGCCAGTCCAGCCTGTGCCGGTGCTGGCTTGAACCTCCAATGGGTGAGTACTTGGCCAAGCAGATAGATACTAGGACCTCCCAAGGCATCTGTTTCTTGACTTTTCTGCAAATAGACTGATATGTGCAGGGAGGATCGTGTTGCCAGTCAAACACATTGGCAAATATATTTCATTATTCCCCCAATATCAGTAGCTCCTATGATCTCTTCATTGATTCATTCTCGCTGTCTGGGGCTGTGTGTAATCTTTAGTCTGTTAGAAAGAAGCTAGGTTTTGGGGGAGAGGGTTTTTGTTATAAACTATTGGCCAGCTCAAGACTTTTGCTGAGCTTCTGAAAGAGTATTTGAGGTGTCTGCTACAGTCAGCCTTGCTCCTATTGAGCCATCTCATGATTCTCTTCTACAGATAATTCTTTACCCATGAGAATTTGTTTTCATTGTGTTCTGAAATGAAAACAAGTAGCAAAGGAGTTGATTTGGATTATATTGATTAAAGTTTATTTTTCTTCAATAAAGTAAAACAGTTTTCTTGCAGTATTAATTCTATGATACTGAGCCTTCATGCAGGAGGACCACAAGAGAAAATAGTACAAACAGATACAATATTAAATCCAGTATGCTTAAACAAATTTCTCTATTCCACTAATTCCTAAGTATATGGAGACACTTTTTTTTTACTTTCCGACTATCTGAGTTACTGCATGTCTACGGAAAATAGAACCAACTAAATCTGTAAGGGGCATTCTGCGTTTCTTCCTCATGTATTTGGAATGAGGGATGAATTTTTGTTTCCAAAATCTAGTCTAAAAAATTCTAAAGTTTGCAATGGCTTTCTGGTAAGCTTCCACTACTTGGCACTCGTGTGCTTTCCTGTGTTCAAATTAGTATAAAAAGGTGAGAAGACGAGGGAAAGAGAAAAGTTAAACCGACCGGTAGTGTAAGAATAAAATACTTGGTATACCAGGGATATTGAAATAAGTCTGAAGTATAATTTAATTTCACTTTCCTCTATGTTTTATGACTTACTTTTGCATTACTGATGATATCCAAGTTATAAATTCTTATCTTTGCAAAGGTCACTGAGCCAGGACTTTTGCACAAGGTCACCCTAATATTACTTGTGGAGCAACCTGAAATAAGGAATCACATTAAAATGTTGATGTTTTCTCAAACATAAAATTAAAATACAGGTCTTTCTACAACGATGTGTAGAGAAATTATTTCCAATTACCTACACAGCACAAGCTTGCATCAGTAAAACATCAGGTGGCCTTCCTGTGTATCCTTTTACAGGCCTCAGGTTCAGGATTATTCCCCCTGAAGTCACTGGAGGGGAAGATCTGAGTAATTCTGTGGAGCTTTGCTTTAACGGCCTGCCAGGTGGGACGTGAGGAGCTTCATGGGCTGTATCCCGATCCCATCTTCCTGCTTTACCCAGGCACTTTTGCACGTTTCCCCATAAATTTCAACTGTTGCACCATCTCTGTGAATTAAACCAGCAGCTGTTATTAGCTCTTGTTTGGTGCCTGGATTTGTTCTGCAAATGAATCTGAGAAATACTATAGTGAAGTCTTGAACTGGTTCCACTGTGATCTTTCAGGATGTGATTTTGGCATGGGATACCAAAAGTGAACTTTCCTCTTAGCTGGAAATTTAAATTTCCCTGGCAGAAGTCACCGTTTGCTAACCTGGTGTGCTGAGCTGATGTCCAAGGAACAAACACCACCCTTGGCAAAATGGTGTGTGTTAAATGTGCAGAAATATGCCCTCTGCTTTCTAAAACAGGTGCACAAACAGGATTTCGGGGTTAGTCCGAAATTCTTTTCCAAAACATTATCAATTTCACAGATATAATTTTTGATGCACTTGTTAAAATGAGTTCAAAATACAGAATTGTGGACATGTGTGGGTATATATATTTATGGAGTGGGATGCTTTAACAAAGTACTATAGAGCCACTGGTGGCAGAATTGCTGGAAAAGTAATAATGTCTCCTGATTAGATGCTGCTTTTCTCCAGCTGTGCTGTTTTCACCACACTGCTAGAAGTAGATGCTTTGTTTCCTCTGGGGTGATACAACCTGATTTAAAAAGGAAGTCATAAAGTATAACATATGATACTGGGAAATAAGTGTTATTAAAGGAATTAGCAGACACTAGGCTGCTGAAGGCTGTCAGGCTCTATAAAATTAGAGTGGAAATGGCAGTTTGTTTTATGTATTTGATTTATTTTCAGTGGCTGAGGACAGGAAATCCAAATAGAGCGTAAAGTTGTAGGGCTCTGGTGGCTGTAAGAAAATAGGAGTTGTCTTAAAAAGATGCATTTTTGATTTAAAAAAAAAAGAAAAAAAATGATACTGAGGCTGTCTGCAACCTGTTTTCAAGGTTAGTAACGAGTCTGCAGATAGTTAAGACTGAAACTTTGGAAGTGCTGCCTGTTAACCGCTCCCCTGCCAAAGGGGAGCTCCGACGGCTGCACGGCGCTGCTGGTACTTCGCGGCTGCTGTTGCCGTCTTCGGTAAAAGGCTGTTAATATCTCTTGGCCGGGCTTTGGCTGAGCAGATGCACATGAGGGAAGCTGGCACACTCCCTGCGTGCCTCCCGGGTTACGGATATCCCATCATCTCCGCTCGTAATGGCTTTGTAAGGAGGGCAATAAAACACTTGTTCACAGGCTTTGAGGTTTTTTTAAATAGTAGGAAGCGACTTCAATTTGCAGGATGCAAACGGGTAGGAAGAAAAGACGCCCAGAAAACACTGCTTCTGACACATTTGAAAATATGGCTCTTCTCCACCCATTTTGCCTTGGGAATTGAGGGAGCAACTGTGCCTCCCTGGTCGTGGGGCAGCATTGAGCAGTGTTGGATCTGCTCTGGTTTTTGCCCAGCTGCTCATGGCTCAGAGGGATTCTCTAGAGCAAAATTTCTGTGTTTTGGCCATACCTGTGTCTTTACACCTCGAGCCCCCTCAGGGCTGAGGAAGCATGGTAAGCCAGCTCCCCTCTGCCGTCCCTTCATATCACTACATACATAGTTGGACCATTACATATGCTGCGAATGTTGTTGTTTTTATTTCATCAAAAGTGCTCATACTATCCAAACTGTTCATTTTGGTTTGGAGGACAAATACATGGCTGAAGCTTTTTTGTTTACTTTCCCTCCATGTTGTTGAATAAGCAGTGTGCCTCCCCTCTGGGGACACACGAGGGGATTAATGGACTGTATTGTACCTCTCTGCATAAATCTCTATGGGAAGTCAAAATTGATTCACTACAATTGCATTTATGCCCTGAAATTTCATTGGAAAGTACTGTAGTTCCTAATCTTGCTGTCCACATTCACTATTCTGAAAGAGTGAAATAAGATAATATCATCTCATTGGGACCAATTTTCTTCTGTTATATTTAAGCAGTACAGAGGTTTCAACAATTTAATAGCCATATTTCACTGCTTAACAAGGGAAACACCATAATATTTCTTAGCCTGTTACCAGTGTCCCTTTCTTGGTGCTCCATTATTAAATACAGATTTGCTTTCCTAGGAAGAAAAAGAAGGTACCTTGTTCCAATGCATTAGATCTTTCCTATTGGCCTTCTAAACTAGTTTGTGCAACTTCCTCTCCCTCTCTCAGCTACGATATTAGCATAGCTAGTTGGAATATTTAAATACTAAATAATGCTATTAAATAACTTCTTGATCAATGAAGCAATGAGTCTGTAGAAAGTTTCCCACCCTCTCCTAACGGCTCGCACCCAAGTCGATGGGAGCTGGGTACTGTGCTCTTCCAGGTCCCAGGGAAAGCGCCTGTCCAGAGCATCAGACTGGGTTGCTCTCCTGGAGTGGAGTTTGAGAAAATGCTAATTTTAGCAGTTGCACTGAATTAGGTTGGTTAGTGTGTATGATCATTTCCTTTTAATGATGTTCTTCATGTAGAACAGAGAATGAGAGCTAATCATATGGAGCACTTTTTTTGGCCTTTAGCCTTTTTATGCTTAAGCAGTGTCAGGTAATGAGCAGGAACATTCTTTTCAAATATAACCAATGTTTAATGAAGACACATGAAATCTTGCCTATTGCAAAAGCAAATTCACTATGGGAGGCAAAAAGTGGCATTTTTCCCATCTCCTTTTTTTAATTCATGAATAGTAATCACTTCAGGCTGGTCATGTGCCAGTTGCTAAGCGAATTTCTATAGCGTACCTTTTAAAGCTTTTCTTGAAAAACTGTATGTCAAGAGAAGTTGTTCACTTGCAATATAAACAGTCCCAGACTTGCCTCGCTGGGCCAGAGTGCTGTCCTTGTTGAAAGCATCTCTCGTACTTCTGAGAGAGATCAGCTTCATGTTCTAGCCCCGTTCCCAGTTTTCTGTTCGCAGTGAAATGTGACACTTGTCTTGTTATGCAGTGAAATTATGGTCTTTAATGGCTTCCGTTTGTCACCGTGCGATGGGTGATATTACCAGTCTGACAATAAGACTTTGGACAGTGAGATGTGGAGAGGTAAAGAGGCTTTTTTTGCCTGTGACACCTGCCAGCAGTAATAAGAAAAGAAACCCCAGGCTGGGATATTTGAAATGTGCCTGTTGGTAGACAATGATTAAGGCCCAGCTGTGTAAGATAGTAATAGCAAGATTTCTATGAATAATACATCTTTTTGTTTCAGAATTAACCTTTCAATTCAAACTTCTCTGGAGTTTTTTGATGCTTTTATTTTCATTGTGAATGTGCTTTTTGTGCCTTCTTTCTGATGAGGCAGAAAACGCCCTTTGAAAATCTTTCACTGGTTTTGTTGACCTATGCAGCTGTGTAGCCTGCAGCTTTAGATAGTTTGGATGAATGTTTGACCTTTTGGTTTCAATGGAAGCTGGACTTTTGGAATGGCTTTTTAAAAACACTGTTGTTTGATTTCGGTAGGAATTGACTGTATTGTAAATATTCTAGTCAACTTTGAAAGTGCAAGCTAAAGTTTAGTGGAAAGTCATAACTGATGTTTAGAAAACTGTAGAGTGCATAGTGCTTTGTGTCCATCCTGGAAAGTGTGAGGATGACAGGTATATTTTATACTTTATTTCAATATCTGTATTTCTCAATTGGTTGCGACTGCCAGCTGTTTCCCCAACAACCTGTTCAGGAACAGGAGGACTTTACTGGTCCATAAAAATATGCTTCTGCTGTTGCCACTAAACTTTATGTAAGCCATAAAATATCTTTTGGCTCTGACTTGAAACACAAGGAGCATGTTTGCACAATGAACATCAGACATCCTCAATGTTAATGTGGGATGTCTGTTGGCAGAGTTGTCTGCAAAGATTTTTTTTGTCAGCCAAATGTTCCTTCTATATCACTCAGCCCTCGTGGCTGTCGTGGGATAGGAACAATAGCAGGTATTAAAATTGGCTAGGGGCCATTTCATTTTTTTGTGTTGTTAGCCTTTTGAGTAACTCGTGGCAGCAATTACATATCAAACACTACTTTTGAGCCTTCCTTATTTGACTGCGGATAGTGGGGAGCTCTACCAAAAGTCTTAGGGCAATCAAAGTATTAGTGTGTGAATATATGTGCACATGTATATCTGTGATATCTGCAGTGTGATATGGTAGGTGTTTAACAAAAATTCATGCAAGAAAATGTCAAGAGCTGCAATTAATTTCACCAGTTTCTGACTTACCATTGATATCCAAGGTGACAATACCTGAATCAATTTGTGCTATACTTGGAATAGAGATATCAAAAGAGTTTCACAGTTGATAGTGTGCTGAAATAATCTCTTATTAATAGTTATCAAAACTACACATAGGAAGAGAGGAAACAAGATTCAATAACATTTTTTGTGCCTTTTGTCATCTTTTATCTCACTGTGCTAATGAGGGAGGCTACAATAGTTGCTACTGTGAATAATGTAGACTTTGTGCCTCTGTGTGTGTATGATTTCTGATGTATAGCTGGTGTGAATGCTTTGTCTAACTACTTCAGAATTTTAATACAGAACTATAAAAACAGCTTGTCTATTCTCAGGTAGTGGCAGGAATTCGTGTGTGAAGTGGTGTGGTGGGTTGTTTTGCTTGTTTTTAAACAAGATGTTGCAGGACTTGTACGAGAAACTTCACCCAAGACATTCAAATGAAGAGGAAGTTCATTATGTAGCTGTCCAGGTATAAAGGGAGTCATGACACTATGCAGCAGAATATTGAACAGAGATTTTTGCAGTAGGCTTTTCTGGATCTGTATCTAAATGCTTTTTCCAGGCTTGAAGAACATTTACAAAACATGTGGAAATAATAGATTGGAAGTACTAGTGTAGTTCATAATCAGTCTTGGAACCAGTTAAAAATATATTTTTCAAGAGTGATCCTTGTATAGATATTATGTGGTGCTGATGAAGTCTGTGCATAAAGATAAGAGGCATTGTCAGTGCGAAGGAGAACTAGAATATCATACACAAAATAGAGCATGGCTGTAAGGACTGTAGGAATAAAAGTAAATAAGTTGCCAGTGTGAAAAGCAGAACTATGCATATGAGAAATTCTAACACTAACTTCTGCTGTGAGGAGAGAATTCATGTGGTGGAAAGGGTTGAAGCATACAAGTTGATAATAAGGTGACTATGGTTGCCAGAGTGAAGAGGAGGCACAAAAAGGCAAACAAGATCTTTCAAGGCACTGAAAGCTCTTTAAAATGGAGAAGAAAATATTCTAATATTGTAACTGCACAAAGCTGCCTTTTAGCTGTCTTTAGAACCCCATGTAGTCTCCTGGCTGGTCATGCTCAAGGAAAAGCAATTCATACTGATGCTGGAGCAGAGAAGGGCTGCCAGGCAGGTAAGGGTTTGAGAGCCTTCCTCATAAGAGAAAGCTGGTGGTGGTAGGCTTCCTGGGACCAGTTGTCCAACACTGAGACCCCTTTATAAATATGCCAGGGTGGTAAACAGCATGGAGGGGAAAAAAAAATTCAAGAGAAGTTGAGGTTTAGCCAAAGAATAAATAGCCATGGAATTCCTGTGGGTACCCTGGTAGTTGAGCAGTTCCTCACCTCCGTGGTGGTCGGGCTGGGCAGTGAGAAGGCACAGCTACTGGTGCCAGACTCGAGGCTCTTTTCTGTTGTGCCTAAGAGTGAACAGCTTCGTCTGAGGAGAGAAAAAGAGCCCGTAATGGTTAGCAAGATGCACAGCAATCAGGTTTTACTTAACAAGTGCCTCTGGAAATGATGCCAAATGGGTATGGCTAAGGGGGAAAACATGCTTGTGTATACCTTGTAGCAGCTGGCAGGTAGGTCAGTAGATAGCTGCAGAGGTCCAGGTTTGCGTTTGGAAATAGCGGCTGTTGGGTTGCACTGTTTTAAAGCACGGAGAAGGCCATGTCTTCACATGCAAGCCATGTGGTGTGCAACTTCTTTTAACCATGGTACAAAGTTGTTTGTGTGAAGGATGCTGACTGTTTTTCCTAGTGTTCTATGAATGTACAGGAACCCTCTCCCTGGTCTTTTGTGTGGTCTTCACCATTGCTGTATCTAACATTTCATGGTATGAATGAACTCTCATGATGTTTTTGCAAGATTGCTGCACTAAGTATTTGCCAACATTTTGCAATTGAGTGACCACAGTGAAGGATAAATCATTTTACCTGTTGTCACCCATGGCGCAAAGCCAAGAATTTGAACCACGTTTCTGAATCCTTGCTTAGCATCCTACACAGAAAGCCATTCCTTCTTGTTTGAAGGGTGTTTACTATGTCAGGGAGAAATTAGCAACTGAAGGCCAGTACATGTGTTATAAGTAGGAGGTAAATTTTTTACATGTTTTCCTACAAGCTGGGATGGGAGATATCAGCCAAAGTCCCACAGATCTACCTGAGCAGGAAGAAAGGCGTTTGACTGTATTCACTATGGTTTAAATAAAATTGAAATTTGTAGATATATTTAAAATATATATCTTTAAGGAACTTTAAAATTCTGTATGATGTTTTTGATGATGATTAATGCAAGATGTTCAAAGTTTTTACATCTGTTCTCATTGTTAAGTGTGGGTTTGTTTGTTGGAAGGCTATTGAGAAGCGGGCAGCAACATCACCAGCGTATGGGAATGGAGTGGTATTGACTGAAGCTTCCCTCCACCCTCAGGAGAGAAGCAAAACCAAGAAAATCAAAGTAAAATGCAGGAAAGGAACATGCTGTGAACATGCTGAATAATAGAGTCAGTTTGTGTAAAGAATCAGCACTGCATGTCCAAGTAAGCATCCAGGTGCCAGCTAGCACACTATGCATAAGTGAAAAATTGGGCCTAAAAGTTATGATCCGTCTTGAGCTCCTCCACTGCAGTCAACAAATGAGCAAATATTTTAAAAATTTGTAACTAGACTGAATCACTGATTTAAGCAGTATAAACATCTCTCACTTCAGTGCTGCTGTACTCTGCTCCGCTCTCCCTGTGCAAGCACTGGATTTTTCCCGTGCTCCCACACACTTTCATGGTTTCACCTGCGCGGTTGCACAGGCAGCAAGGCCCTGGCCAAATCCCCAGGTCGGAGTGCTCCTGAGCTGTGGAGTGTCCAAAACCCAGATCACTCCTACAGCTTGAGCCCTTCTCTAATATTTATTCAGATTTATGAGAAATGCAATACTTGAGAACTAATTGCTGTTCATAATACAGCTAATCATTCAGGGATGACACTACAGTGCATAGAAATCACGTGCTTATCTTGGAGCCCGCAGACATTTAAGCCTCTCTTCTTCAGGGCTTTATTTACTCCTTTGCTTGTGTGATAGATGGCAGCGGATAACTGCTCCCTAACTGGGGAGGTCTCGTTAGTTTTTGCTTTTGTATCATCTGTCATGCAACAGCAAATAGGGATTTTTCCCAAGTTTGTGGCACTGTATGGTGTTTTCCCTCACGGCTCCTTTTATGCTTTCACAGGTGAGCTGATGTATAAATACAGCCCTTCTGGAGGCTGCTGCCTCCGGAGGCAAGGCGGGGAGCCCGGCGCTCCCGAGGAGCGGGCTGGCTCGCGGGGGAGCCGGCTGGCAGAGCCCTGCCTGCCGCCAGCTGCTTTGTATGCGCAGCGCATCGCCCGCCGCGCTGCGGGAGCCGGCCGCGGTCCGCCGGCGAGCATCTCGGAGCTGGAGAGACGCGCCGGGGCTCTCCCTCCACCCTGCTCCGCGGGGAGGGAGAGGAAATAAATAGGGAGGGAGAGAGGCGCTTGAAGTCACCTTTTTAAGGAGGAGGCGGCAGCCAATAGAACCTTTCTTTTTTTTCCTCTTTTTTCCTCCTCTCCCCACTTCTTGCTAGAGAAATTCGTGTTATCTCAGCAATTAAGGAGAAGCGCCAGCGCCTAGGGCTCCAGGCTGAGAGGGGGAGTAGCAACTTGTACCAGGTAGGAAGCCCTTTCGCCATCCTCTTTAATGCACGCAGCGCAGTGCCTGCTTGCGATGCGACCGTGCCGGGGCTGAGCGCTGGAGCCCGGGTGTCCGCTGGCCACTGCTGCCCGCGGGAGACCTTGGGGAGCCCTAATTGCCGATGACCTTCAGGGCGCTCCTCGGAAAGGCACCGGCACGGGGGCTGCAAAGCGAGGCCGCGTGTGCTCCCCTCCGCCTGCTCGGAGGTGTGCATTTAGCATCAGGATGCAGCTGGGTGAAACTGCAGCTGTTTCCCATCTCTGAAACTGTGTCACAAATGAGTAAAAATTAGCCATTTTATAATAACTGAGGCAGCTGCTCTGGTGTTTTTAGCAGCACTGCTGTATTACTTTCCAAAACTTATTACCATAAATTCTGTGTGCTGTAAAGTAAGCAGATATGCTTTAGTGTATTCAAAGTTATTCTGACAGTTATGTACCATTATATTTTCATAGTCACTTATGCATATTTTATCAAGACTTTTTTAAACTTTCCTCTGGCAGCCATGTCTTCTGTGGTAGCTTAAAATTCCTGCTAGCAAATGAGGAGTGTAGTAACTGTTGTGAGCTGGTTACAACATCTGCTTTACGGTGTTGCCTATGGAGGGCCTGTTAAAACGCAGGCACCTCCTGCAATGTTTGAGGGATGGAGTGGGATGGAGCCCGAGGTCTCCGTATGCTGCTCTTCCACTTCAGTAGCAGAGAAGGACAGAGGGGAAAGTGAAGAGGAGCAGAAATCTCCACTGCTCCTTCTGTGCAGTGTTTTCTTCCTAGCACTTTGTATTTCCGATCGTTTGTATGAATGAACCTTTTGGTGACTTTTAACCTTTTTGTATCATGATAGTCGTGTGATTTAATAAGCTTATTAAAAACCAGAGTAGCAGTTGCGTGCAATGAAGGAAAGTTGAGAGCTCAGGAGTCCACCCTGCGGGGGTCACCGGGGCGGGACGTCTGTGGGACTCCCCCAAAGTTGCACTGTTTGAGCAGTTTAAGTTGCTGCCTCCTGGGGAGGAGCAGAGCCTGAGGGGGGCTGTCGCCAGGCTTGGCAACCTTCTCTTCCGTAAAACTAGTGACTAGTGAATTCTTATGGGTAAAAAATAGAAGAGATATATCTTTAAAGTGTAAGCTCTGTGAGCGAAGAGGCCATGTCCAAGGGCTCTGCTTGCAAGGGAACCAGAAGGCAATGTCTAAAACAGAGCTTAGGACCACTGCTTTAATAAAGGCAGAGTTCTGTCCCCAGACAAGTGTGCAGCTGCACAACCCCTTCCTGTATGTAATTATTCAGTGCAGAAATAGCTCCGTATATATTTCTTAGCTATATATTGCCCTGTGAGTCTTATCTGTAGAAAAACTATTGAGAAGTAGTAAATAGTCTGCTGATAAGCATGATGAGAAAACAATGTTCAGAAAGTGGGAAGTATATATGATAGTAACTATCCAAAGGAGTTCAAAGGGGTGGGGAGGGAAGCTGAGAGATTTACAGCCACCGTGAGCCTGAGGTGAGACCTGGTGAGTGGCCAGACCTGGATACGGACCTGGCAGCAGCTTGCAGCTTGGTGTCCTCTGCTTCGTCCCTTCTGAACGTGTCCTGAGAAGTTCAGCCCTTGAGAGAACTTGCAATTAAAAAGCACCAAGGTCCAAAGAGCAACTGAAATAGGAGGGAAAAGTGGAAAGTGATGTCTTGACTCTTATTTCTCTATGTAAGAAGAGTGGGGTGAGGAAAATGATACCTGCCCTTCTGTTTTTTTAACAGGTACATGTTTGATGTAATGCTGAAATTGTCAGTTATTGTCAGGGAGAACAGGGGAATTGAGCTGAAAGTTTTAATAGATTTCATTAGGATCTCATAAAATACAGATTTCAGAGAAACTTAAGGCAAAGTGTAATTGGCTGGTGGGTTTTGTATGTTGTTCTTGTTTTGTTTCAACCTCCAATCCTAATGTTCTCCGTAAGATGATGTCAAATCCTCACCTGTTCCCAGTAAAATCAGTGAATTAACTCAGGCCTTACGTTTTGGCTTTCACTTCTGTGTTACAGTTCATTAATTCCTTGTCATGCTTTGCCCTAGATCTCCCTTGGTGGGGGAGTGGAAATCACCAGAGGACTCTACTGGGACAAATTATATGGGTTTCTTCTCGGCTTTTCAGGTCTCCTGACCTTTCCATGCCTCAGTTTATGTAGTGCATGTCAACACTAACCTATTTTGAAACCTGTTGCAGATGTGTGTGACTTCAGGTCAACCTCATCCACACAAGTGGGGCTTTATGTAGAGCTGCAGTCTTGTCTCTTGCTCCATCTCCTAGCTTATGGATCCTTCTTCAAAACTCTTTATTCTTACATTACCTGTAGCTTGCCCTGCTAAAAGCCTGCTGAAGGAGTGCTGTTTTTGTGGTGATTGGTTCTCTCCATTTATAAAACAGGTAGCAAAAACCCACTCATGCTTCAGGCATGCCTGGAGGAGCCAGCCTCCACTGCAGGCAGCTGAGCCCTGCCGTGGCGCTTGCAGGCTTGGCATGGCCCTGCGCTGCTGGGAACTCTCCTGCCTTCACTGAGCCTTCTCGGGAGTCGCTGCATGGCCAAGCGTCCAGTAGGATAAAGCGGCCTTGTTGTCCCATCAAACTGATGGGACATCAGTTCATCAAAATGATTTCCAAGCAGCAAGTGGTGCTGTTGGTGATGTTGAGGTTTGCTAAATAGAAAATTAGACTAGTGTGACTACCGGAGCAATCACTAGCTTTAGTTTGTCACGTGGCGAAGCTGCAGGTGCCCTGTTACGGAGCTGGCACTGATCAAGGCCCTTTCCCCCTCTAGCTGTGCCCAGAGCTGTGCAGAGATGCTCCTCTCGGCATCCGGTGGTGCAGGGCTGGGCTGCCAAAAGACGGTGAGGAAGCATCAACTTTTTTGCAAGGGTCCCATTTGCTGGTGTATAAAACATAAGGCCCATCTCTAAAAGTAGAAGTAAGTAATTCATATTTCGTGGTGCTTTCTGATACTTTACTGTGGTATTGTTCTCTGTTATCAAGAAATTAGCATGGAGAGTATGTTGTTAGTAAAAGGACCATCAAAATGCAGAGTATGCAGTTCCAGGTGTTATATCAGTCAGCGTTATCATGGGTCCCCAGCATGGCAATTATCTTTTGATCTAACTTTGTTTAGATTTTAATAAGCTATTTGCTTTTTGGAAGCAAAACCATAAACATACTGTCCTGATAATGTATGACTCTGCAAATTCCTAAATGAGGATTTCCTAAGGGCCTCACGCCCCGACTCCGAGGGGGAAAGGCTGCGCAGCGGCACCGAGCAGCAGGCGTGCCGCGCTCAGCCCTGCGGCCCCTCTGCTGTGCACCTGAAACCGAGCATCGGACGAGCTTTTCCTTTTCCACTGTCGACATCTTTGGTAATGCTTTTTCAAATGAACGCTCACAGACGATCAGGGACTTCGGTGCTGTTTTCTATGTGCACAGGGGACCAGAATTAATGGTAGGGCTGACTTGCATTGACTACCATGACTACCGCTGGACTTCATTGCCAACTTTAAGTAAATAGTAAGTTACTTAACAGCACACAACTTTTGAGATTTATTTTAGCAATAATCTCCAAGAAACCAATAATTACTTAGCAATTAACTGCTGGTTTGTTAGTTCACTATGGATCATTACTGCTCTAACAAACTGACTGTTAACTAAAGTAACAGCAATAGCAAATTTGGAGGTGGCTATTTGCTCCTCCTGTGTGCTCTGCGTGGTGTGTCGTCTTTATCTACGCTGCACTTCTCAGCACTTGGGGACTTGGTAACTAATTTCTTCTCCGTTGGTGGCTTTTGATAGTACATGAAAAAGCTGTGATGTTGGAGCTGGCTTTGTAACTTGTGTGAGTACGGTTTAGACGAAGACATGGATGTCTTGCCTCTGGATTGCCTCTCCTGCCTCTGCTAACACGTTTTATGTGAGATACAGTTACTCAAAAGAGATTTCTGACCATGTTTTGTCCAAATGAAATTCTAACTTTGGATGCCAGTGTGTTCACGTGCTGATTCAAGCAGTCCCAGGAGCGGTGGTAAGCCCGGGGCTGTTGTGCTGCTGTAGGCCACCCTTAGGATAGGCAGAATTAGGAAAATAAAGTCTTCAGATGTTTTGGTCATCTTATCCTCAGCCAGGTTCAGAGTTCAAAACTGTTCTGAAAAAGTGAAAGCGGAACTGAATGGAGAGAGACCTAGAAAATAAATTGAGCAGCTGCTGTTTTAATAGGCTTATCTAATACTGCAAATTTATTTAATGTTTTTCTATTATAATTCAGTTTTACTTTTCAGTGTCCAAAAAGAGACAGATATAAGGTAAATGATGTTAAAGTATCACAGCTTCTCTTTCTGTGGACTTTGCTCGTTTGATCCAGAAATAGCGGATAGCCGAGGGTGTAAGCGGGCAGGCATTGACTCTTAGTTAAGGGAACTGAGGGGGGCAGCTCCGTGTGCCCGACCAGAACTATTGCAAAATCTGCTGTGCTATGTGGAAATGAAGGGCGATGGATTTAGGTCAGGGTCTAATGAGCCCCGCATACAATGTTTGCAGGAAGAAAAAGGCCCTCAAAAGTTAAATATATAATCTGGGTGACTTGGAATGAAGGGGGAAAAAAAGATGTTGTTTAATTATGAGTCTTACCTATTCTATTACCTTATCTGAATCTCATTATAGAATGATACTGGCTTTCTAAATAACAATGAAATATCGTAGGAGTATTTCTACCATAGAGGGTTTAAAAAAAAAAGCATGGAAAAAACCAAAATATTGCTAGCAATTAGTATGTGCTTTATGAAAACAATCCCATTTTGTACAGGTCACAAGCTCTTATTTTTTATATTTATTTTAAACACAGGCAGTGGTCAAGGTGGTTGGCTTTTTCCAGAGCTTGTAACACTTGTGCGGATTGAGCTTGCTTATTGGAGAGCTGCAAGGGAGGCGGAGAGAAGGGAGAGGGATTTTTATTATATTGTAGTGCATTAATTTAGTATGATAAATGCTGCTCCGAAGTACCTCTTTGGATAAAGTGACTTGTTGCAGATGCGGGGAGTGGGGAGGAGGAGGATCACTGCTCAGCACCCTACATGGCAAGATGTATAGCAGTTTGAAGTTATCAGTAAAGAAGCAAATGTAAGCAATTGAAATTCTGAGAAAGAAATGACCTTTGTGAAGTGGCCATGCTGTTAGGTGTATTTTCCTTCTGTGCTTGTTCCTTCCTTCAGTGTCAATCGGAGATGGGTGTAAACTCGTGGAGGAGAAAAACATCATTAGAGAGAAGCAGTAAAGGTTAAAAAAAAAATCATTATGGTAAATGTTTTTATTTTGTGACTTTCTTAAAGTCACAGGTATTTAAATGAAGGGGCTTTTCCTAGTTAAAAAGAAAAAAAAATTACATCCATCAAACTATTGCCGTTAGTGGTTTGAACATGAGAAACAAAGCCACATGTTCTGGAGTGACTGGTACCTTTATTTAGCTGTGCCTAAGAACACCTGCCAGGCTTAATGCCAAACTGGATTCAGCAGCTGGTGCATAACATAATTAGATGCTTTGGTCTGTGGAAATGAATGACAGGCTTCTGTTTTCAGGGAGAAAGAAAAATACTAGTATAGATTACTTAACAGAGATTTTTTGCATTGGACAGAATTCATGTGGGTTTATTAATAGTTTGTGTAAGTCTTCCTGTAGAAGCTAGAGTAGATGCTATATATAGGAAAAGGATAGGAAAGGAGATCAGTGTGACTTTTTCAAATTATATCACCTCTAAGTGCTCAAATGCTTTCAATAAATTGTTTCTTAGGTAAATCAATGCAAAATAACCACCTCGGATTAACACTTTTCATAAGCGTGCATAACTCAGGCAGAATGACAGGGGAATTACATGTTACGCTGACATGAAATCCAAACAGTTCAGTGTGGTTTTATTGCAACAGAAACCAAAGGTCAATTGCCTGGAGCTGAATTATCAGCTTCGCTGGAGTTCTCACCCAGTATTTACCATTGGATGCCTCTGTAGCTCTGCAGAAAAACAGATGCACTTGAATCTTTCTGCCTGTTAACCAGGAAAATCCCCCCAAGTTATTTAGTCTTTCTTAAAAGCTGCATCTGATGGATGTCCCCTCGCCAGCAGGCCAGCGCTGCCCCTGCCCCGCACGGGGTGCAGCATCAGGCTCCCGAAGCAGCCTGGCTGCTGCAGCGTTCACTTAGCTTCATAAGGCACTAACCTCTCCTCAGGTGCTTTTGGGATATTATTCAAAATATGCTTATACCTCCCACCAACTGGACCTTGAAAGGGACTTTGATTGGAATTTATAGACCTGCAGAAGGGACTGCTGCTATTTCCATGTATTGTGTGGCCACCAGGACCTGGTGGGATGGCACGTGAGTGCCATCCTCCTTGTGTGGTGTGTCCTTGGGTAATGTCTGCTTGCTTAAGTAGTGTGGGGATGTCCTTGGTGCACTGGGTGATGTACAGCACATGCAGTTATTGTAGGGTGAGGTTACTTCTGTCCTACCTGGTGCCTCAACAGCTCCTGGCACACCTGTATTTGCTGTATAAGTACTGACAAAAGTTATAACCGAAGTGTTGTCTTGGTTGCGGAGGAAACTTAGTGGTGGTCTCCTGGTGTGGGAGAGGGAGAGCTGGGGTCCAGCACTGGGCAGCTCAGGCAGCAGTTGGTAGCCCTATGAACTGATCCCATGTGCAATGGGAAAGATGAAGTCTTTTACTTGTGCTTAAGCTGGTGTCACCAAGGTCTGCCTCCCGCTTCTGTTTCCACTTCTTGATAATGGCTACCTCCTCACCACAACAATTCTGTAAGGTGTTGAAATTTCTGGATTCGTGCAAGAGGTATTTGGGCCTCTCCAGCAATGATAGCATTAGAGAGAACCTTTCTACGTTGCCTTGCAAGTAAGCCAGTGTCCCGTCCTGTCTTTAGCAGTTTGTCCACAACGCTGCTCCATGCGAGTTACTTCTGAGCAGAGTGGGTGTATATGGAAACCTGTCACTTTGGCTGGTTGTGGGAAGAGACATGAAACCTGGCTTTCACGCACGGGCTCAGTGAGGTATGAGGAGGTGAAGAACATCGGATGAGGCTCAGTCAAGCTTACAAGAGAGGGAGAGAAGCTGTGTGTGAATTTTGTAAACTTTGCCTAAGAATGAGTTTGAGACAACTGTAGGAATATCTCCTAATTTCTGAAGATATTCTGCTTGATTAGTTTATGCTTAATCTTTTGAAGCCATCAGACAAGTTTGTTTTCTCTCATATCTCTGGTTTTCCATCAGAAAAAACAGGTTTAGTTAATAAAATTTCTTGATCACTTAGGTTGAATTAAAAATACCTAAAGGAAATTATGAGTGATTATCTTCAGAATATCAAACTTGTATGTAATTTATCATTAAGAGTAGAAAGAATATCAATGGAAATGTTTGAAATAACGAGTATTTGGAATATTTCCTTTGGGATGATTTTAATTGCATGTGATTCTGAAAATTCTGACACTTGTCATGAGACAAATTGCAACTTCTGACCAGCCCAGTTCATTGATTTTTTTTTAAGCATATTTGCATATTTATGCTAGTAGATTTACTATCTTTATATACTGCGTTCTCATGACTTGGAGAATTATCCTTTTTTTTTTGCCTGAGCTGAGTACAGCTAACTATTGGTTGGTGTGTCACTACATGTCCCACAAAACTTTCCTTCATGACTAACATGAGTGATTACTAGTTGATGTCTTCCTTGGGAATGTAAATTTTTCTCAAGATGCCTCAGTTTTTATCCACATTTGTTAAACTATATACTTATAAAAAAAAGAAAGGGGGGGGGAGAAGATTCATGTACCAGGATGCACTTGGGAGAAAAAAATTATTGTTCGTTCTTTTCATCTCTTGGGGTGGGCAATGACAGATGTGTTATACGCAAATTATTTCTTTTGGTTACTCAGCATAAAATACCGAAGTCCCTGATATTGTCATTCGTGGTCAGGGTTTCATTTTTCTTCATTAACCACAGCTTTAAAAACTAAGTGTCCTAGAGAACGAGTTGACAGGAACTAGCTTGAGTAGCCCAAGACATTAAACATTTTTACTGCTCTGACTCTTGCAGTTCTTAAGAGATTTACAGTAGGATACACACTTCTAGAGTCTGTTTCTCTTTCTGCCATAGCAGTCTGAATAGTCTTTCTTCATGTGAGTGTTTCCTTAAATTAGACAATTTGACAGGGAGCTGAAATATTTCACTATTCAAAAACTAAATACATGGTATTATGCACAGAAATAAAAATGAGGGGTTTTTAGGACTCGAGTTGTTTGAAGGTGATTGTTCATAGAGATAACTGGAAGAATTTTTAAATTTCCTCTCTATTTTCATGAGATCATCCTTGGCTGTAAGTCTATTTAAATCTGTAGAAAATGTGTTCACATTACAATCCTCAGAACCGGCTTGTTTGGCGTTTGTTGTGACACTGGAAGAGGTTTGCTATTAGACTCAGGTGAATCCTCCGGGAGGCTCTGGGAAAAGCACCAATTTTTCTACTTTGTTATCAATTAATTACACTTCTACTTCAAGTTCATGAAGTTTGCATAATTATTCTGAAATGCTTTGAAGCTTCATTTACATTTTGAGGAGAAACGGTGTGCGAGAATAGAGTCCAGCAAATGTCATGTGTCCAGGGACTGAGATTCTAAATGTTCTGTAACCTTTTAGGGAAAAAGTATGAAGACTTAGTGTCTATGTCTGCATGGTGTACGCACTGCAGCTTGGCAAAGCACTAAGCAGGGTGCCCTGGGTGAATCCACGCCGCCATTACAAGAAAGACTGGTGTAGCCATATCCTGTATCCTCCCACAAAGACAACACGTGGTCAGAAGAAGCATCGAAGGGGACACCTAAGGCTGTGGAACATGGTTGTGTCCTTCATGCATGTTCGTAGAGGTAGATGAATGCTGGGAGGGAGAAGGGCAAGAAGAAGCAATTCTCATGAGATGTTGGTTTCTCACTATGCACCAGATCAGCAGTCCTTGCTTTTATGATCATTATTTTTGAACTGTGTTACAGGTGATGATTGGTTTCACTTCCATATTTTCCTGTAGAATAGAAATGGACTTCTGAATTTCAAAATGTTGCTTTATGGCTGCTTAAATCAAGGGCAAAAGGGACAAGTAGTTACAGTGGTTTTGGTGTCTCAATTAAGGAATAAAAAGACCCTTCTCCACTCTTCAGCCTTGCTGTCGTTATTGCTGGTAACACGACTAACCTAACATTTCTGAAACACATTTCTGAATTATGTGTAATAATTACACCTGTCTCAAAATATTTCCAAACTGTCCTGTGAGATGCTATGAAACCAGTTATCCTCAGGATATGCCATCATTCAACACCTCAGAGGTGGAAACAGGAAATACAAGGGCAAGGGAAAAAAAAAACTAGAAGAAACAATTCTTGGGAACACATTCATTACCAGGAATGGGCAAAGACATCATTTCCAAGGGATAGTTGCACTGGTTTGTTCATCCCTCAGACTTACACTTCAGTTTTCCAGTGTCCTTAAGCTAGATAACCATGCTGCTTTACTCAAAAGCTGAGAGTAAGAGGAAGCTTCAGGTGCTCAAAAAAGACTGCTACATAAAGGCCCTTTCCAAATTGCTCCTGGTATGTCTTATTTGATCATGTAAATAATTCATTTGACAAAAGAAATGAGCAAAAGCAATTTTTTGATGTCCACAAATTTTGGGGGCCCTGTCACACAGGGAGAGTTTGAAATATCCTACAGGAAGAATCAGATGACCTTGAGGACCAGAGTAATAGTAGCTGAATGAAATTCAATAGGACAAAGTGCAAGAACATGCACAAAAACAATACATTTCTGTTATAAGCTAGGAGCTTGTTAATTGGAAGTGACAGAGGAGGAGACGGTCACAGAATGACTGCAAGCCACCAATGCAGCACATCAATGAACAGGGCAAATACAATCTTAGGCTATGCTGGGGGAGCTATTTGCATTAGCACAGGAAAAATAACAGATATCTTTGTACAAGGCCCTGTAGAAATAATCATCTAGGATGCTTTTAATAGTTCTTCCCTGTTTTTAAATAAGGAGAGTTCAAACTGGAACAGGTGCAAAGAAAGATAACTGGGATGTTCAGAAGAATGGAAAGCCTTTCATAAGAGGAGAGGGGGAGACTGTCTTGTTTAGTCCAACCAAATAACTACCAGAAGATGAACACTAAAGGGCAATGTAAATATATCTGAGATGGAAATAAATAGGTGCCTGGTTCTCAGGTGTGACCTCTGGAGCAGATTTTAATGAGGGTCAAAACCTAACATGTCTTCCAGCTAGAGAAGTATCCTCTTTTTCAAAGGGGCAATCTAATGTGCCTGCCTGTGATAGAAGGGAGCTAGCCTCAAGAGAAATCGCCTCCTGTTCTTGCTTCTAAGGATTTAAGAGGACAACAATTGAAATAAGATCTATAATTCAGATAGGTTCATGTGTGGTTTAATCTTGATTTGCTTGGACAGTAATGAAGACATGAGAAACTAATCATGAAGCAATATTTTTACTTTAATTATTAGAATGGTGTTTGGCTGGGAAGAGTTCATGTTTTAATTGCGTTGATAATGCAGCTTATGCTCACTGATAACTTCCTTATTCTCATTGTAAAGACATTTTGCAAACATCATCTTGGATGTTTGTTTGGCTAAAATCTTTAGTGCCAGTCTACTTTTAAGCTGATTTTTTTTCCCCAAATCCCATGGTTATGCAGGCCTTTTATATCCAAGTGGGTCATGTGTTAATCGTAAATAGAACAAAACCAAGCTTGAACTCCTCTGACATGTAAACTATCTCTTACCTGAGAATTTTGCCTTAATGTATATCCATACATCATATGTTGCTAGACTCCTGTAAAATTGCTGCCTCTCTCCCATCTTGCTGAACCTGAATTTTTAGCTTTCAGGGTTTTTTAAATTGCAATAAACTGACACTAATTTCCTGCTGCTGTTGGTCTCAGGTGCTTCCCCCTTGCTGAGCTGAACTGGTACTTTGGGAAACAGCATCTCTTCTCTAGTGAGTGAAATCAGTAGGCAGGTAACAGGAGGAGGTGCTTTGTCTGAATAGTCCATTCAGTACAGCAGGGGAGAGCTGGCTGCAAAGAAAAGAGAAAAAGACTGAAAATTGAGTGACAAAGGCATAGGAGAAACTAGGGTGAGGGCAGAAAGAGCTGGAATACAAAAAAATTGATGAGGAAAACAGGGAGGGGGAGAAAATGAGAGAATGTAAGAGCACCGTAAGCAAGAGATCATCCCTTTTAAATATTCATTTAGACTGAATAGAATTGCTACAGCATAAAGGTGTATAAATTAGAGTCTTGACTTAAAATTTGCACTAGGGTTAAATACTACTGTATACTGACCTGCTGAGAAGTACTCAGTGCTGTTGCTGCATTGAAGCAGGCTTAAAATCCCACTCGTGTTTAAGACCATCTTTAAACCCAGCTGTTTAAAGCAGCCTGAAGATCTTTGCTTCACTGGTGAAGACTGCGGTCTCCCCAGGTTGCCTTGCTGTCTCAGATGTTCAGTCTCACTGTAGCTGTCCCCAGTTTTTCCCTGGTGATTCCACATCCCCTGGTTTAGGGTGGCAGTGGCCACCCTGCCAGGAGATGCTGAAGGAGACTCCTTCTGTGGTTGACTTGCTCTTTTTTATGGGAGCGTTATGCAGCAGGGGTAGTGAAGGATTAGGGATCCCTGATGAACAAATCTTCCAGCTTCACTTAGTTCTTGTGTGATGCTCTGAGTTTGTACTGCTGCTGAAACTACAGGCTTTGCTTGAGGATCCCCATCAATTTAAGCTCAATCTTGGGAGAATGTCTCTTATTCCTTCACTTCAAGAATGCTTGAGGCGCAGTGTATCTAGTTCTGATCCCTGTCTGCATATATCCAGGAGATAACAGTAGAAACGTATCCTTTTATTCCATGGTGCCTGAGGATACTGGAGTAGCTCTGAGAGTAAGATAGATAATAACTGAAGTTGCTCAAATGCTATAAAATTGTGATTGTGAGCTTAAATTCTGGTTTTGTTGTCACTGGGTAGTATTGCTGAGAGGGACTGCTCAGAAACACCATACCCAAGTACAGGTCTTCATTTTGCTTTTTGCAGCTCGGGTTTTTACTGGTTGGTTTTTCCTTCATCTTCAGTATCAGGAGTTGTTTGAGTTTGCTGACAAGTTGTTGGTTGTACTTAGTCAATGGACTAAGGTAGGACTTAGGCAGGCAATGGTCAGGAGCAAAGAAGCCTTCTTGTAGGAGGTATGAGAAGTTCCTTCTTCATTACCTTCAATCATAAGAAATAGTCTTATTTCTGACTGACATTTCATTTTATTTTGCTAGATTTGTTCTTATGTTGTCTCTACAAATTTTCCTCTTAAAATGGAGGCTGCAGCAGGGAGTAATGTTTATGCATATTTTTGAAGCCAGTCAAGTAAAAAGGTAAGATGATGACTCCTTTAATGCAAAGCAGCAGTGTTTGTTGCTCTCAGAAAATAAATACAAGAGTATCTCTGCAGCAGTATCAAAGGCCTATTCAAAAATAAAAAGCCTTTTCAAAAAAAAATTATGGCTGAAAATTGACTTGATTCCTTCATCAGCTTGAATGTTTGACAAGAAATATTAATTAAGGGGGGACTGTGGTTTTCAGAGAAATATCCTGGAAAAAAAACTTTGCGCTCCTTCAGTATTCTTCCTTGAATCTTGAAAAATGCTACTTTTTACAGCATTATGTAGAGGATGACTGTATCACATGTAGGAAAAACTAAGCAGTGTAACTGATTAGGAAATATATACTTTTAGCATGCTCAGTATCAGGAAAAAGCATGATTAAAGACAATGACTAAAGGAATAGAAATGACTCTTCATACCTGCCACCTCTCCTCATGCTTTTTCAAAATCTCTGCCTGTGCCTGAGTTTCAGTTCTTCTCTATTAAGAATCTAGAGGTTGAATCACAACTGGCAAACTTCCATATAAATTTATCTTGCCAAGTATTCCTTGAACTGATTTAGGGTAGTGTCTTGCTTCAGAGAGATGCAGGTCTTAACCCATGCTTTTCAAGGTAAATATTTTTGGCGCAGATGTGAAGAATACATAGTTGTGTTAAAACATGATGTTTCCATGAGCCACAATGATGGTGAACGGGCAAAAAGTTAAGTCTGATGGCAAGGTCGAGCAATATTGTTGAGGATATCCAGAAGTGCGTTAGCTCTGGGGTTAGTCTTACTGGTGCTGGGGGTATGCAGTTGTTGGGAGACGTTGGTCATAGTCCCAGCTTAACTCCTGGAAAATGCCTGTGTCGGATTTGCACCAGGCTCCCCAGCCGCGGGGCCAGCCAGACCTCCCGGGACAGGCTGCTGCTCGGCCACAGGGAAGAAATAGCCAAGGGGAAGCGTGTTAAAGACCTGGAGGCAAAGAGAAGCAGCAAGTTACTACAAGAATAGCAGCCAAATGCTGATATACTTCATAATTACATTTAATCTTTTTATAGATATTAAAACTACTTTCAGTGGAGTCAGTTTCTTGTCTTTTTTTTTTGCTGAGGTATTTGAACTTGTTAGTGGGGATGAAATGCAGAAAGGAGATGAATGCAGATGAAGAGAGAGAATGAATGCTGTGACAATAATGAAGGTGTCTCTTGGGCTTTTCAAAGAGAACTTTCCTTGACCTCCCTGAAGCACATCATTTGTTACTGAAAGCACCTAAGAGATGAAAAGTGAACTCCGCTCTGCAGCGCGGTGCAGCTGCCTGTGTGCGGGCGCCTGGGAGGGCTGCTCTTCCCGCCGCGCGTGGCTTGGGCTCCTTCAGGGTGGCGAGAAGAAGGCGCCGTAGCCCCAGTGCAGTGTGTTATGGCTGGTTGTCCCCTGCCCTTGGGGAGCAGTGGCTTTGGTGCTGCCCCCAAAGGGGAAGGGAGCGGGGTAATGCTTGCTGCAGCAACCGTTTTGCATGGGTTGCTCTTGAACTCCATGTGCTGCTCCCTCCTACCGCTGCGTGTGTTCCCGCTATGCTCACGGTTGCGGCATCTGCTCCTGTTGCTCCGACTCATTTACCTTAGAGATAAAACCAAGCAGAAGTGCACGTCGGCAGTGGCAGAGAGAAGAGTCGTGGTTCTCGGCTCTGTTGCTCTTCGCTTCTCGTTGAGCCCTTTTCCTCGTTTGTTAATTCCACCAAGCGTTCTCCATATGCGTTCAGGATTTTCACATATGTTTCTGTGTATATTTAATTGTCTACAGTAGGCTGTTTCTGTCTTTTCTTCCTGCTTGTGTCAACTGTCTGCTTCGGTTTCAAGCTGCTCGGAAAGCCAGCCATTTCCCCGTGTGCTCTCCTGTGCAGCACCCGGTAAGCTGCAGCCCTGCCGTTAATTGGAGGCGCTGCATAATCATGCGGTGTAACAGCATAATTGCTGATAACATTTGTTTTTTAAAATGCCGCTTTTGATTTGGGGAAAATCACAGCGAGTAACCCATTTCTTATCAACAGCCACTTTCCTTAATGTGCCTGCATAGATTTGTACAAGCCCTGGAGAAGAAATCTGCCAGCAGAGAGCGGTGTAACTGTAGTGTCTCTTTAGCTGACGCTTTAACGATGCCCTAATTTTTGTGCTAGTTGTAAAATCGCATTGTTCACCCTGTTGGGAAGATTTTAGGCTATTCTATGTAGAGATGTCAGAATTTCTGAAGGTAAAAGGACAAAAATAGCAATGCTGCTTTTCCAAAGCGTACTCTGCAAAGGCATCTTCTACCTGAAAGCTGTTGTCCAAAATTCAATATGAAAGATTTACTGGTGAATGCTGTGTCTTTGTGGTAATACTCTAACATTTTAGAATACTCAGTTTAGCCTCAGCTACTGCTTGTTACTTAGTGGATTTTTACTATGATACTTTGTTTTCTTAAAGACTTTGGTCTTTGGTTTTGTTAAAGACTTTGTCAGCAAGTGGATGAAGTAAACCCTGATTTAATCTCACTTGGTTCTATTTTGGTACCATTTACTACTTTTTTGAATTTGGAAACAGTGATTTTCTTATAAGGATTTCTGTCTTTCAGTTTTGCCTCAATATCTAAATCTTCAGTGGTTGCACTTCTGGTATCTGCACTTCTCACACTAAGAATGGAAACACCAAAAATACCATAGCCAATGCCAAGTTTTCTTAGCAAGTTTGTACTTAATAAAAGTGGCTCGTTCCACAGTTAGCACCTGCTATCTTCGCAGTGCGTTAGTGCTAGACACTTCTCAGCGATAGATGTACTTTCCCTGAGATTTGCTGCTCTGAAGTGTTTAAGATAAATGCGAATCTGTCTTCCTGTCCTTTCTCATGACAGGAGCTATAGGAAAGCGCCAATCAGGTGGTTAATGAATCCGTGTGATAACTTCATGACTCTTCATTTTCTCCAACTCTGTCTGTGCTCTCGGCAGTTGCAGAGATGTTAATCTCTGAACACTTGCACAGGAGAGGTCTGCGCTCGAGAGAGGTCTTTACATGCTCTACGTACAAAAGATCAGTGTGTCAAAAGGCCCCACGATGGATCTGATCTGTCTGATTAATTCCACTGAAGCCATTTGAGTGTCCTGGGGAGCTGTCACCCTCGCCCCTGAGGGCACAAGCCAGATGTCACTTTGGGTATGACGAAGGCTCCATCATCCTCATCTCTGAGCTGCTCTGCGCGCATCTTCTGTGCCAGGTAACAGTTGGAGAGTTGGCTGTCTGAGGCGGTCTTTGGGCAGTCCGGCATTCGCTGGTGTCCGTGCTGGACGGGAAGACCGGTCACTTCACCTGAACACTTGCATTTGGGCGACATTTGTACCCTGGCTTGTAACTCTCCAGCTTTGCCTGTTTCATTTCCAGTTTCAGATGTTCATCATAAGATGGCAATAATGTGACATGAAAACACAAATATTGAACTCGTCAGCTCTGTACTTCAGGATTTTAGAAAGCAGTATAATATGGTGAAAGAGCTTCTATCTTGCCAGTTTGTGGCATTATGTCCACATGGAAATGCCTTTTTTTTTTTAGTGTGTTCTTGTCCAGGGTGTGACAGACCTGCTTTTTGTATTTGCTTATCCTATACAGTGATCCTTAGCTCATGGAGTTGGGGGATTTTTCCTTGTTGGTAACCCTGCCTGTGTGATGCTAGGTAGTCTTTCGCTCTCCACTTGTGGACTGGTGGAGCAATCCTTCTGTGAGCTGTGCTTGAAAAATATACTGATGCTTACTAAGGTATCAATGATAATGTGATTTATGATAGCTGGAAAAACTGCCTAACAGTGATGCGAGTGGTGAACTACCCCCTTGTGCCTACGTATGCTATAATTGTGCTCTGTATTTCCTAATGTTATCATCCATGGAAGAGTGAAGAGGATGGCTCTTCCAAACAATATAGGAAGCCCTTGCAGGAGGGTGGCAGCTGTAAATGCCAATATGAAGCAGCAAAACCAAAACAACCAAAAGGAAGTCCTTTTCACTGACATTTTTAAACTGTGGGTTCCACTGCTATGTGAAACTGGATGCAATGGATGGATCTGAGAGGCGATTGTTTAATTGTTGAAGTTCATGAAGAAAAATCTGTTAAAGCTTATGATACCAAAGGTTTAATTTCTAGTTTAGTTTAATCACACAGCTATGATCTGGAAGGTTACAAGGGAGATATCCCCAAACGCTTCAGGTTCTTTCACCCTTTCTTTTCACTCTTTGGCAATGCTTCCTGTGAACAGTGGTACTGTATTGCTTAGCAAATGATTTTGAACAGGACAACTTTACTATCTTGAGACTAAGTACCTGGAAAAAAATCACACTTTTTATTCTTCATAAAAATCAGTCGTTTTGGATGCTTCTGCATATGGAATTGAGCGTTTAATGGCATTAGGGAGTACACAAGTATTGAGCTTTCAAAACAGCTTTCATGGTTTGGTTTGATTTTTCTTTATCATGATTCTTCATAGGCCATGATCATGATTCTTTATAGGCCTTGATTTTCATAACAAGTGCTCTAGCATTACTAAGTCAAAAATGCCTGTTGAGCATAGATACAATACATGCATGCTCTTAAAAAATGACAACAACAAAAAACCTTTAACTTTTGCTTTATTAATGATCTTGCTGATATTTTCTTTTTTTTAAAAAAATAGGTAAATTATCATCATTTTAGTTAATTCCCTTGAATTAACAACACAGGTAATATTTTTAGCTTATGATGCTTTTCAACTAAAACCAGAGTAAAAACCATTACTGTCTTTCTACTTGATATTACCATCAATCTTATGGGAAGGAACTTGCCCTGCACTATCAGGAATCAGAAATGTTTATTATTTTTGCTAGGCTATTGCATAAATGCAAAATACATCGCTGTCTTTATATCACAGTGCATATTTCACTGATCAAGGTGGAACGGTTGCAGCAGCAGTGATCTTACTGTAGCACTGTGAAATGAATAAGTGAGGGCTGACAAGCGGCAATGCAATCGATATGTGCTCTTTTAAGGTAGTGCTCATTATTGCAGGACACAGTAGACCAGAACTCGCTGTTAGTATCCGGAGACTGTTTCAAATGCTGTCAAGGTCAAAAACAATACACTGGCTAGTAATTTAGCCTCCTTGTATGGGTGAGAAAGCTCAAATGCAATGCAATCATGCTAAAGTATGCCAGATCATTTCCAGTTCTCACATGAGCGAGTGCTTGCAGGCGTGTGAAGCTGCTGGCGGGAGCGTTTTGGAGCATCGGCCTCTGCTGCCCATCCAGGGCGCTGCTCTGAGGACTCGGGATGCCTCCGTGAGTCCAGACGGCCTCCGCGGAGGGCAAGCGGGTACTAGCAAGGCTGAGCACCTCTTCTTCTATCTCGTCCGGCACCTGGGTGCGTCGACCCCTTCGCAGCTCGCCTCTCTCCTAAGCAGGAAATCTTGGGTTTGCGAGATCTGGGGTCCCTCCCTGGAAGATGCCTGCTTGTTGCTCGGGAGGAGGCTGGAGATGTTGGAGGTGACTGACTGCCATGGGCAGGGCAAGGCTTGCTGGGCTCAGCAGCCGTAGAGAGCGCCCTGAGCCGGGAAGGGAGAACAGCGGCGTAAAACCTCGGAGTATTAAATAAGTGCAGGACTCTCTCAGTCCGGTCCTGATGACAGCACTGACGCTGCTCTGTTTACCGTGACCAGCAAGGCTAACAGCAGTCTGGGGCTAAATCTACAAAAATGCGTGAAATGCACGGCTTGATGAAATATTACATGATTCATTAGATAGTGTCTTGAAAGGACTTTGGAGGTATATACTACGGAGGCACTACATCTAAAATAGGATCACTTCAGAGTTACACCTAAACAGCTTCGAGCAAAAAAAAAAAAAAAAAAAAAAAAGTAATTTTACTTGAAAATGCATTGCAATTTTCATAGTTCAGAGTATAAACAGAGCATTGACTACAATAGCAGTAGACGTGTAGAACAGTTGAAATTATTTCAGGTTCAACATCTGCCAGCAAATGATGTAACCCAATATATAAAAACCAAAGCACTATGCCAAGTAATAAATAAAATAGAACAAAACAGCTTACAAGAGCAAGGAGATTATGTTCTTAATGCCATAAGAATGGATAAATGTACTATTTTCTGCATTTGTTGCACTCTTTGACACAAGAATGAAAGCATACTTAAAGCAGTCCAAGCATTCAAAATCAGTGATAACTTATACATAATATAAATACTAAATACAAATGGAAAATGATCGAAATTCAATTCATTGTTGTTGGTAAATATCGCAATGCAAACACAAATACTGTGACCTAGCTTCTGACAGTCTTACCTCCTGATTCTTTATCTAGGATTATTTGCTGCAAGATGGTTGAAACATGATTTAGTGAAGCAAGTTGTTCTGGTTTTATACGGGTCTGTGTTCTTGAAATTACTTTATCTTTGAGTGAAATGTTAATGCTGTGGAACACATGTTTCTTCAGCTAAATGCTAGGAATATGTGGATCATCTAATTGTTTCTCTTATATAGTTACTCCTTACTTTTGGTCAAGAAATTACTTTTTCAGGCACTGGAGAGCAACAGTTCTTTATTCTTGTTATCTGTAATTTCTGCTCTTTCTGACTTTTTCAAACAGCAGTTATCAATGACCAAATGGCACCTATTTTCTGATATTCTGCAGCTTGTGCTGCTTGCATGGCTAGCATGCCTGGGAGGCTTGCCGTAATATTTTTGTTGTTGTTTTCAGGATCTTCATAGTTGCTCTTTAACAGTAACTAAAAAATGTCTTTTTCTGGGAGTGGAAAAAGGAGAAGTAAAACAATCAGATGATGCAACTAATGACTTTGCATGTTTGAGCCAGGTGCTTAATGTCTCTTATTCCTGACAAATCCGTGAATCTTATAGATGCTATTAAGGCCAGTGCCATTCCTTCCAGTCTTCTGTACTAACAACTCTAAGCTATTTAACTGATATGTGCCAGGATTATGTATGTTATGCTTGCAACCATCCTGATGGGGTGGAAAGATCACCAGAAAACTTAAAAAGATAGACCTTATCATTGTCAAAGAATTTCAAAATACATATTTTTTAATTTTTCAAGGGAGGTGCTCTGAAGGTGCTTCAGGTCTCCTAAACTAAGCTGCAAGCTGAGTGAAGGAGGGTAATCATGTTTTGAGTAGGAACACCGTCAGTTTTGATTCCTGCTGTGTTACTGGTAACAAACTGGGTCTGTGGTCCTCATTAGGCTGAGCTTAGAGTATTTTGGAGATGTGGTAAAAATTGTTTTTTGGGACTTTCTCTGTCTCAAGAATTTTAGAAGTGCTCCAAAATAACTCCTGAAATGGAACATTTGTGAGGAAGTTATCTAAAATGTCTGATTGGAGCCTGATCTCTGGGCTACCCCTCGTGCCCTCCCTGCTCTTGTCCTTTTCTCCACACTGTTGGCCATCAGCTCGAAGGCAGCTTAGGTACCCTCCTCTGGGAGCTCTCTTTACCCACAGAATGAAATGGTTGTCGGTGCTCTGGCCGGTTTATCTTAGGACCACAAATGCTTAGAGGTCTTCTGAGCATTAAATAATGTGCAGTCAGGTGGCTTGTCAGGCATCATCATTACTGTATTTGTAACCTGCTCCACAAAGCAAGAACCATGCAATTGTATAGCTGTTCAAGGAAATAGTTAATAGGGTCATTGCCTCATTTATCTGGAAGGGAGAGTAGAGCTGATGGGTAAGTCATTGCCCTATTATGGATGTTAAAAAAGTAAGTTGAAGTGTCTGTCCATTGAAGGTGTGCTAGACCACTAGGTAATCCACAGCAATGGATAACAGATTTGTAATTACTTTGAAGTATTTCACTAGAAGAGCTACATTCCTTTAAACTATTTCCCTGTTGTCTATGCAATGTCTTTTGACAAAATATTCAGTCTAGAGTACTGTGTGGACAACTTGACGTATTGCTTTCAAACTCTCGCTACTTTCGGTACATTTATGCTGGCAGCGTACAACTTGGTTTCTGGATTTTAATGCCAAATAGCAGATCTCTTTGATTCATGGCTGTCAGAAATGCACATTAGAAAATGCTTCGAGAAGTCATATCTGGAAGTGTGAGATGACAGCATGTTGGTTATTTTTAAGCTTTATATTGGTTTATATATAGTGGAAGTGATTAGGAATACTTCTGCTTTTTCTCGTCTCCTTGCTTCCATATTCCTTTATTCTTCCAAAGTTTGTCAGGGGTTGTCACTCAACCAGGTTTTTAGCACTTTCACTTTGTCATCCTTGTTATTCAGTGCTGTAACCTCTAACTTGTGCATATTATTATTGGGCATTTTTCCTAATTTACATCCAAAATTGCAGATGGAAAGAGGTGTACATAATATTGAACCAGTATCTATCAGCTATAATTGCATACATGAATTAAGCATTCTGACTATATATGCAAATGTAAAGAAATTGTAGATGAAATGGTTTTACTTAACATTGACTCTTAATACAACTTATTTCACATTTCTTACTTCTACTGTATGACATATATATATTGTATGACATATTCTATTCTGCCTTTGCCTGCCTGCACATGTCTCTACTCAGACTTCCAGAAACGGCACACTGCAATTATAGGCAAATGAGATTTAGCCTTACCTTAGATAGTGATACTGATTTTTGAGAATGTCTTTTTCAAAATGAATTCTTGGTTTTAAGAAGCAATGAGTAAACCTGATATTTTAAAATGTACTAGAACTTTCACCTAGTTATTTTTCTGAGTCAGAAATACAATTAATTAAGATGAAATAACATGATAGTTGCCCATGTTTGTGCTATGTCTAGCCCTCTTAGGGCTCAGTCTCCTGAGGGGCTGAGAACCTTAAGAGATAGCTGGGTGTTATAATTTATTAATTCCTACTCAATTATATTGCATTGCTAGTCTGTCTTTGATTCAGAGTCAATTTAAACATAGTCATTTGGCTCACTGAGGTTAATGGACCGTAGCTGAGGTCCCTGTTCGGGAGGTCATAAGCTCCTTGCGGACTACATCCCAGTCCTTATCATGTGATGTTTTCACTTTCTCTTTGTTGGTCAAATGACTTTACAACCCAAATGATCGTGATTCATTTGAAAATATTGCCTTACATGTGAATTCATTAAAGCTTTAATGCTAAAGTAATCTGAGGTAAATTAAGCAAATTTATAATTGCTTTTGAGTTATATAAAAACTCATGACCTCCATGACCTGCGCTTTTAATTCTTGTTACTGAGAGGTGGTGTTTTCCTAATAACTACCAAGTGTAAATCACTTAGAAACTCTCTATGAGTAGCTATCAGGTTAAGGTATGAATGCAGAGAGGGGCTTTGCTCCTATATAAGTGTATGCTTGTCAGAATATCTTTGCACTGAATTTCTTGATCTTTAAGAAACATCAGAGTATATGTCATTTACACATTTGAGAAATAACTGCTAGACTAAACTATAGTCAAATGCAGCTCCAACGGATTTTTCCAAGGTGTAGTTCATGATATAACTTGTACTGCTTGACCAATATGATTTTGTACAGACTGATTACATTTTTAAAAAGCTTTTTACAGGCCAAGACCATTATACAGCTGAAATGTTATTAGGTAAAAGAAATGCGGAAGCAGGCAATGGCATGTAGGCATTCTGTAGATATGCACTTAAGCCATGTCTTCCTGTATTGCCACTGGGTCTAGTAATTATTTTGTTTTAATCTGAGAGTTTAAATTAAAAATCTGTTAGAAAAGCATTGTGCTGTATTTGTATCAAAGCTTCAAAGTCTGCCTCGTTATCAAGGCCTCCTTCTGATGTTTTTTTATCCTCTTTTATCTTCTCTCTTTGAAACAAAGCTATTTTGAAGTATAAAACAGGTAAGGTATCTTTTGTAATGGTCTCATGAAAAGGAAGCTGAGAGAGAAAAGATCTATAAGGCAGATGAAATGCAGACAGAGGAGCATTTGAAAGAATGAAATGGAAAATGATAATGGAATTTTGCCAGATTACAGGCACAAACAAATTCTCTTGCTTGGCTTACACATCAGAAATCAACATCAGGTACCATATTTAAAAGTACATTTTTAACACATTATGTTAAAACACAGTTCATCCCTTCAAGTCTTTTGAATGCAAAGCCATAAACTCATATGTGAGAAGGAACTGTGCTGATGCAGAACTTTCCTTTATGCTTCATAGCAGTCAAGAGTTTTAGACTTGTGGAGCATCTTTCATTGAATAACTAGTTTAGAGATGGAAGTATTCCATTAATCTCATTAAGAGCTATTATAAATGTTGAAAATCTCCATATATGAGTATGGCAATAAAGATTTTTTTTTTTTACCACTGAAGTCACTGTCCTTATATACCACCCTTTATTAAAATCTTCCATTAGTGCAGTTATCTTCAAGCATATGAAGACCCTGCAGCTACATTTTGTAGCAAGTGAGGGATAGTTCTGGGCTCATGTTATCTCAAAGTAGGGACAACAGATTTTGCCATTTTGATTATTCGTAGCTCTACTTTTGTTTTTTTATTAAGAAAATGAGAGATTGTTTCATACTTTATTCTTGTCTTTTTGCTATATGCTTCCTTAGATAATCTAAGGACAGAGGACAGCTTCTATAATTGAATTCACTACCAGCTGTGAAGAGTTGAGCTTGCTTGTTTATAAATTTGGAACAAGCTATTTATTTTATGACTATATGGTACTGAACAGATCATCTGAAATAACATAAATTTGAGGCAGTATTCCACCACAACTTTCTTAGTTTTTCAGAATTCGCTTACTCCTTAAGCCTTGCGAAATCCAGTGGATCAGTAGATGTATGACCAAGGCTGGCAGTTGTGTAGCTTCTCATACAAAGGAGAAAATATAATGGGAACTGCTGCTTCAGCAGCAAAAGTAGGGCTCAAAGCCTGTAACATTCATATGCGAGTTAGTTCTTGTCCTCATGAGTCTTTGTGTCTGAGGGCAGCAACAGTTTGTTGGAAGGCACGAAGCATCAGGCTATCGTCCGTGCTGTCAGGACAGCAGCGCTTTGGTAGTATGCTGGGTAGCGCAACTTCTCTTACTGCATGGATGAGATGGTGTAGAAACACACTGTACAGGTGATTAGGTTTAGTTGTGGACTTTGCATGGTCCAAAAGTTGACTTTTGGCCTTGATTATGTTAAACTGTTAAGGTAACAAATGGTGAGCTGTGAGGAAGACTGTAACCGGTGACATTTTTAAAGCAGGACAATTGTCACTTCAGGTCATCAGGATGTGAGCAAAAGAATACAGACTTGCTGGTATGGCATGTAGGGGTGTTTTTTCATTGACTGAATTCCCATAGGTCACTCTAACAGCTTTGACTGAAATTCAGTGCTGGTCCCTAGGATCCTCATGGCACAGGGCATCTGGGGAAGGAAAATGGAAGACTGTTGCTGTGCTGAGGGCTGCATTGAACCTGTGCCTGCCTTAGTTCTCTACTAATACCATGGCTTAAAAAAAGTCTTTTTAATGGCAGGTGTTTAAGCTTTGACACCTGTGTAGGCAACTAGAAATTGCTGTGCTTGTTGAGGTGGTTTTGTTCTGATTTTGCTAGCACAGATCACTTACAAAAGAAGCTGGGGGAGAGTCTACCTTCATGACTGGAATCAGTTTTATATACACAAATGGTCGGTCAGAATGAGAACAAGCTGAATTGTGTCTTTACCTGGTTTTCTTTTTGCATTGTATCATGTGAAAGACTGAATGTAACTCTAAAAGCTAGTGCAACGTCTTGTAACCTACGGGATAATAATTCAGGGATTTAAAAGCAGCTTTAAAATAATCCAATGTCATGTTGGCAGAAAGCTTTCAGGAGAAAATTGTATTCTAAGATCCAACCAGCATGGAGCACGTGTTAGCTAACAAGCCCTATATTCAGAGCTGTGCTGACGTCTTTAATTACACCATCAATTATGCTAATTTTAATGCATACTTGAGAATGTGATAAAAATAAACCAAAGGAGACTATTCGTTAGCTGCAGTTTCATGGCTGAAATTGAGCTGAACATTAAAATGAGGCTGGAGGAAACACTACATAATGTGCCGTAGGGAACAATTCTACGTAGGCAGCAAGTAGAGCAAGGTGGGAACTAATAATTCTTCTGTCTTAGTTCTGTTTTATGACTCTTTGGCAAGAAATACCAGATTTCTGCCCCCACCCTGGTGCTCTAAGTTCTTAGCTGAAGCCTGGAAGAAATGAGCACCTTCTAAAGGAAGAGCTTTGCTTTTTTAAAAAACACTCATTGTTTTGGGGCTAACCCAAGATATGTTTGGTATTGACAATAGGTTGTTTTAATGATCCTATCAGCTGGACAAACTGAGGTCCATCTGTTATTCCTGTGCATCTCTGTCATCAAAAACTGGTTGTCCAGGTCTGGTTTACTAATATTGTCAGTTGTACCTGTATTTTCATAGTTAGATTTCTTTTGGAGTACATTGTATTTTATCTAAATGGGCAGATCACTGGAATCAGAAGCTTTGTTTAGATGCTTCTCTAAAGCAGCTGAATCTGTGACTTGCAAATGTAGAAACTGGAATTTTGAATAATTCCCTGAAAAGGGAAAAAGTGCAAAAGCAATGTTTTTTTAGATAAATTAAGCTTATGATTTGCATCTCACCAAATAGCTTGCTATCTTGATGCAGGATCTGTATTTGGGTTGATTCTGACTATAGTATCTGCAGTTTTTATCTTCCACAAACTCAGAAGTCCATTCTTCTACAGCACCTCTGAACAATAAAACCTATTGATTTTACACAACATGCTCTAAAGCCATATATAATTTTCACACTAGACCTCCCAATTTTTTTAAGCCAGCATATAGCCTTTCTACCTCATAACTAGGGGAGCTGTAATATCTAGATTTTTTTTAGAAATAAATTATCTAATATTTATTTTCCTAGGGCATAAATGGATTAACAGAGTTTTTCAGTGGCAAAGGGGCTAAGCAAGCAAACAGCTGAATGCAGCACAACAGCTCTCCCTCATGTTTAACAAGTTTTGCTTTAATAAAATTCTTTTCATTATGATACAGTGAAAGTCAGCATAAAACATATAATGCTAATACTGGGGATTTTCGGGAGACTGCAGAGCAATATATTTGGTTGTGCTATGCTCTGCAGTAGCCTTACTGTAAAGTATTCCTACCGCTTCTCCAGGCTCTTCCACACACACCAGAAAGAACCCTATGGAGACCAAGACGGTGACTGAGAAAAACTTTCAATCCCAGCTTGCCAATAAATGTATTCTTAAATTATGTGTTTTCTCACAAAAAAAGAATAAATGCAGAATCTATTACTGCCATTTGATCCTATGAGTCTTGCACACACACATGCATGTTTCATATGTAGCATATGGACTTGTGCATAATGTAAACAGTTTTCTCATGTCTGTATCAATAAAAGGGATAGCATCTACAAAAACAGACATTGGAATAACAGTTTTAAATTCTGTATGAATGAACAGCATGTGTGGTCATGATAGTATGTTTGAATAAACTGCATCATGAAGAGAGCTAGGAATATGCCAAGGTGAAGCACTTTAAATCCTTTGGATTTTTCTTGCCCATTTTATAACTGAATTCAATAACAGCTAACACTTTGGTACAAGAGTCAGCTTTATATTCCCTTGAGAGTATCTGAAAAGTGGTGTTTGAATATATTTGTTCTCTCTTCCCTCCTGTACAATGTCTGTGGTCACCACATTTGCTGGTTGCCTCGTAGCCCTAGGTTGCTCCTTTAAAAAAGACCCCATTTTAAGGGATTGCATGGGTGAAGTTTCTGCTGTATCTTCACTCCAGTTCTTTTTCTTCTGGGCTCCTTCTTGCAAGAACCTGGTGGGCCACAGAGGAAAGACAACCAGCCAGGTGCATAGCCTCACTCTGTCAGCAGCTCGTGATCTGAAGCTACCTAAATACACAACTAGAGGCTAAAAGCTGTGTAGAAATCCTCTATGTGTGTGTATGTTGTAAATACTTAGTTTTGCAGTGGGCAAAAATGCTTCTGGAAGAAGAAATCTTCAGAATCTTCCCACCTCCTAAGCTTTTGTATTTGAAAGACCTGACTTAAATGTGAAGCTTTCATAATACATAAAATACAGTTTATCCTAACTACTGCTAGAAAGAAACCCTCTATCACAATATTTGTAGCTGAGTCTTAGCTATTCAGCAATGCATCTCACCTATGCTAGCTTGAGTTCACCAAATATTCTGTACTGCTTGCTTTTCAGTAAATCCTTCAATTCATTCTTACAGCTAGATGTTTTGAGGTATTCTATCTGTACTGACTTTTAGTAAAATGAATTTCTATCTCCAATGATGAATTCTGCAGAAACTTCTTTAGTACTTTCATATCCCTAAGGATTTAACTGTGGGATTTGCTACTGCTGTTGAGCAGAAGGTGAAGTAGTGGTGTGCTTGCCCAGAAGCAGACCAGGAGCCGTGTAGGGCTTTATAAACAATGTAATTCCTGTATTCGAGAAACAACCTGCTACTCCTATTTAGATATTCCAGGTGCATAGTATCAATATGTTCTTCCAAAGCTTTAATAGCCTGAAGCATGGTATAAAATGAAATTGCTGGTGCCAAAGTAAAATTAGACTAAACAACTTTAGCATCTAGGCTCATGGGTAAAGATAAAGAGCAGAAGACTGTCTATCTATGGCTTGTCCCCCAGATGGTTCACTGCTCCTTACTTGAGGTGCATATCAAACAATTCAATGTCTCACTTTCTTAGCCTGGTGCTTGACATGTCCAGGTATGTTTATACTTTGAGGACACTAATGCACATGTAGACTAAAACTGCACAGCCTTAGGCAAGATGCAGAGATGAGAGAAATAGAACTTCTTACAATAAAACACTGACTCTGCTAAAATCCTAATGCTTTTCCTTGCTGTTTTGTTTATTTTTCCCACATACAACCCCCCCCAACCCAACAAATTCTGAATTCAAGAATATCTGTCATCTGATAGAGCAGTGATATGGGCTGCATAAAAAAAAAAATATGGGGGTATGTGCTGCTGTGTGGGAGGGTGGGGAAAAGGGAGTGTAGGGAACTTGAGAGAAAGATGAAAAGGTCTGAACTGGAAGAATGAGACACCCCTGAGCAAGTGGAAGCTACTGAGAGAGGAAATTGTTTGTAATGGAAGGAGAGATGGAAAAGTTGACTCCTGTTTTTGCAGCTGTAGTGTTTTTAATGACCATTATCCAGCAGTGATTTCCTGAGTAAATAAACTTAATCGTAAATGCCATCAAAATCACTGACTGTTTATCACTTGCTATTTGTCGGTTGCTATTAAAATTCTGTGTGATCACCTCTTCCTCAGCTTCAAAACAGTCATAAGGGAAATGACTGCAGGAGACAGGGATTTTACAGATATGTTGCTGCATTAAGGTGTTCTTGTCTTTAAGCTTTCAAAAAGTCTTTCTCGTTGAGAGGGAGACCTTCAGGTTAGAAAGGGGAAGATAGCTCAAACATGTCTCTGTGACTGGGACTAGTCTGTGGGTAGAGCTAACAGGAGGGGGGTGATAGCAGGCTTTCTTTGTCCTGCTGTGTAAAATAAAGCTGTTCTGTTTTGCACGTGGCTGTAAATAATACCTTGGGGATATACACAGAGAACAACCATCACTGCAAGATTATAAAGTGCTGCTGAATCTTGTTCAGACTAAAACGTATATAAGAACACGGGATGAATTGGGACTTTTCAACCTACTCGTGCTTTATTTAGGCTCATCCATTGGAATTTAACTTCTTCCTGGAGAGAATTTTTTTAACCTCTTGTTTAGATTTAGTGGCAGAGTCCCCTTGTATTTGGAAGCAGGTGGATGTGTTGCTTCATTGTTTGGCTGCATAAGGTGGGGAGCGAGGGCTGAAGGAGGCCGAGTTATTGTCTTTCCCTCTGAAGAGACAGCTATTGAGGCAGGAGTTTGTTTCCTGAACAATAGAGGAGATGATGAAAAAAACTTGTGTGGAGAAGGTGAAGAATTAACGTTACCCTTGAGTGGGTGCTTGACAGTATTTGTTTACACATGAATTGCTGCCTGAAAACTTGTGCACTCTGTGAAAAACAAGATTTAAGGATGAGATACAGTTGGCAGCAGACACTGAAAACATGAGGGAAAAGGAGCATTTCATAACTAATGTTTGTAACTAACAATTTCGTAAGATACAGAGTCAGAGTTTAGACAGAGGACCTAAAGACTGACCTCTAGACAAGCAGCACGACCCATCTAGGTGTGTGGTCTTAAGGCTATGGCGAAGGCAAGTGAAAGAAATAAAGGACAAGGTTAATGTTGTAGAGGATGAAGAAAAAAGGCCCTTGAGCTGACAGATATAGAATTTGAGTAGTTCTAGAAATCGAAGGAAGGACAGAGTCGCAGCCCAGCGCCCAGGGTGTGAGGAGGATGGTCTGTAGGAGAGTGAGGAATCAAAAGACTGCCTGAAGGGGCCAGGAGGAAGGGGAAAGCAGATTCGTTTAATAGACCATAGAGTTGTTTTGCATGTTTAAAAGGAAGGATGGAGGATTTTTCTCTGACCAGCACATGTATTTGTGTGGTGTGGTACTGTGCTATGTTTTAAAGAAAGACTCAAGGTTTTTGGGGGTACTAATGCATGGTTTTTTAAAGCTTAGTATTGATATTGCAACTTCCAAATTTTCACAGATAAATTCTTTCACTCTTAAAGCCTTCAGTAGCAGTGGGAATGGACAAATTCAAATCATCTGGCAGTCTGACAAAAACCATCTAGCAGTCTCAATTTACCTGGATCTCTTGGATGTAACTAGCTGCAGAACTGTGCAGAGGAGGCCACTGTTTTGGCTTCAATCTTAAAAATTTAGTCAAAGACACTTCTTCTTGAGACTTGAGAAATATGAATTCATATTTTACGTTGCTAGTTTAGTATACTGTTTTGCCAACAGTTGTCTCATCATTCCACAGGAATTCTTAAAGGAAATTTTTTTTTGGATGTATGTTATTAATCCTTATGCACTCTGTAAAGGAATTATATAGCCTACTAGCAGCTGTGCAAGATATGCCAAGAGCTGTTATGGGAAACAATTTGCCATGAAGGCATCCTGGAGCGCCGGGAGACTCTGCTCTGGCTGCCGGGGTTGCTGCTGTCCTCATGAGGGAACCAACAGTCGCTTCTAGACTTGAATATGTGGTCGTGGTACTCGGCTCTTGGCAATAACGTTCATGCACTGGGTGGTGGTGAAGGCTGAGATGTGCTCACCCTGAAAAGCCAACTGATTTTTAACATATTTGAAGGATTAGTTCCCTCTTTCTGACTTAATGCACAAGTCAGTGTGTTTTGACAGAAAGCTTGAAAGCCAGTGGCAATAAGCATGATGGTAGAAAGTTGGTGTCTCTTCCACGCGGGGAGACACGTGTGCGCACACAGTGATGTGCAAGGATAATGAAAAGGTCAGCTTTGCAAAGGTTACTGAACGGCAGCTTGGGGGACAGCGAGCAGCTCGCAGAGCCCCAGACTGCACCGTTATTCGGTGGCAGGCAGGCCGGCGGAGGGGTGACCGAGCGCGTCCACAGCAAGGCACAAACAGCCTGCGGGCTCCCCCAGGCTGCAGGGGCCACCAAAATAACGCTGCTGCTTGGGCTGCATTTTTTTGTCATTGCCCCATCATGTTTCTCCTTTTTGTATTCATATTTATTTGCAAGGAAATGAGATCCTCTACAAGCTCTAGTGCTAGCGTGTACATTTATTTCTTCAAGACACAGCTGCACATCAGTCATCTTATTACTGAAACTCACTCTAATGCTGAGTTTCAGAAAATGCATATTTTGCCTAGGAAGTATACTAAACAACGAGATTTGTATTAATTTCCTAAACCAAATAGTCAATAGCAAGTAGTTCACAATTCCCCCCTCCAATATGATCATTTTTATACATTAGCATAATTTTTGTACTAATAAATTATTTGCCCTGACCTCTGAGAGCTTCCTTGCTCTCCACCATGAAGCTGCAGTCCAGCCCTCGGCTAGGTTGTGGCCCTCGGGCAGCAGGTGCCGAGAAGGGAGGGAGGGAGTGGTGAAAAACTACAGCAATTGTTGCTCCTTTAGTTCACATGTTAGCGTGGCGGTGTAAATGCAAACCTCATTCATCGTCACAGCGGCAATAGGTTCACTGCCATATTTCTTTATTTATGGGCTTTAAAAGCAGACTATTGAATCTAGGAGAAACTTAGAAGTTTTATATGTAGCAGCTAATAGTTGTAATCCTCATGGCTCGAGGAAAACAGAAACAGGGCAGTTGTGTTAGGAGTACAGAAACAAAACTACGCTCCAGGAGCCTGGGGCTGTCTGCAGGGACGTGTTGTTCTGGCTCTGCGCCACCCAGGAGAAGCAGAGAAGGTCCAAAGAGGTGGTTTGAGAGGCTCCGTTCAGGCTTCCTTCAGCAACTCTCTTTCGTAATTTTCTAATCGTAATGGTTTGGTTATTCTGTAATGTAAATTATGCAAAATGTGAATCCTAGCATTTTTCCCCTGGAAATTATTTTGACTCCTTTTGATGAAGCTGTGATTTGCACAGATGGCTATATGCATTACCAGGCCACATCGCTGTTAGCTGTATAGAGGAAGTCCCCTTGGTAGCAGATATGCCTCTGGGGGCGTCGCGGCCGCCCGCTAGCACGAGCTGTGTGTGCCCGAGGGCTCCTCTCGCCCCTCTGCCGGTTCCCCCAGCCTGCCCCGTTGCCCCTCGCGTGCTCGTTCGAGTGGCAGCAGCCTCCCCTCGAGCAGCGCAGGGGGAGCACACGGGAAAGGTGGCCGTCTTCCACAGTGCGCGCAGCTTCAAAATGGAAGGAAAGAAATAAGTAAACACTTAGGTCTCTTGAGGTGAAAACAATCCTTCCCCCTCCTCTCCCCTGGAGACTTAAATTTTAGGGCCATGTCTTCCTGTTCCTGAAGCCTTAGGCTGGGGAAGGAGAAACTGGGCGAGCAGGATGAAGCCCGTGGCTAAGTGGTGGTGCGAGCTGATTACTCGGTTGCTTTTGTTTGGCAAATTCCTGGGATCCAATCTAGAGAAGTGCAGGGAAAGCGTTCGGCCTCCTGGCTGCCCAGGTCGTTCTTTCCTGTCCTCTGTTTTTGTAGAGTTGATTTGCTGCTTTAGTTCAGGAAATAAGACACACTTAAAGCTTTGGGGCCGTTTTTAAAAGGGTGAACAGAGAATTCTCTGCCGGCAGTTCAGCCTGCGCAAGCGCTGGGTCGGTAACACGGTGTGCCTGCTGCTGCTCCTGCCGGGGGAAGGAAACGCTCTTACATCTCCACGGTTATCGTGGTTCAGTTTTAGGCAACAGCATCTAAAAGCCAAGCCTGATGATGCACAAAACAAAGACCCTCCCCAGTTGATTGGGTGGGTTTTTATTCAGTTTGTTTCCGAAGTGTTTTCTGGTTTGTTTATTTCTAGTCTTTTTTTGCAATCACGAGCACTAGTACATTTGCTTTAGTGAAAACGAAGGTTCACATCGCTTCAGCAGTTTTAGTGTTTCTCTGAAAACCTTGTGTCTTGGAACTTGGTAAGATTACAGAAGTGAAATGTGAAATATCTTTACTTAGGGCTGTTTTTTGGGGGGTGGGTGGGGTAGTTGTATTTCTGTTGCTTTCTCTTTACTGTGAGAAGTTAATGAAGACACCAGGTATCGTAGCAAACCCCATGCTCAAAATCAATATGCTCCTAATAGATATGTGTGTGTATATATGTGCGTGTGTGCATATATATTTTCTTAATCTTTTTTTTTAAAGTCACCAGGAGACCTGCCAACACTTAAGCTAGGAGATAAGGCATGAAATTTCCATCCTCAAATTTTCCAAACTGGGTTGCCTCAGCATTTACCTGCCCATCATGAAGCCTAAATTCAAAAAAAACAACAAACAAATGGACAACTTATCCCAGTTTTGGAATCAGGTTGCTTTCAAACCTCATTTCAGTTGAGTACATCAGAACATAGGGACTTCCAGGTTGCACGTTGGCCCAGTTCCATGATTTCATTAACTTCATTCTACATAGGATGTGTTCCTAAAAAAATTAATCTTTCACATCATTTTCTCTGCATTGATCATTCTGTGCACATGTAATAAATTGCTGAACACTTAGATGTGGACAAATACTGTGTTTTCTAAATTCAAAATTTTAAGATAATTGATTATCAAGTCGAACATGTGCTAGGTATAACTAGATTATTGTAAAGTTGCTGAAATTAAAACTTCATGAGCTTTTTCATAAGTCTCAAATGCAACTTATTTGCTTTGTAGTGAGAACATAACATTTTAACTTAGATTTAGGTGATTTTCAGATTGGATTGAAAACACTTTAGACTTGTCTTTTTGTGCAGCATGCTCTCTCTACTTTTCCAGTATAATAGTAAATTTAGTGTACTCTAGCAGTGCAGAACTTTCTTCTTTAAAGTGTGGTGGCTCCTGAAAGTAATTGCAGTCTACCGTGTGCACAGCATTCATAGTGTTGGCAAATTAATAAAGCTGTTCTAAGTCTTGTAGCCCATCAACACCATGCATGGCTTTCTGCCCTCTTTATTAAACAGACAACATACTTTTATCCGCAGTGCAGTTTTTGCCTGGAAATGTTACTTACCAACAGGAAGGTAGTACACTTATTTTAAAAAAAACTTCTTTTTTTTTTTTTTTTTTTTTTTAAAGCAATCTGGGAGGCTTTGAATCCTGACTCCAAAACTGGTGTGTGTGTGTGAAAAGGGACTTTTCTGACCCAGTGGCAATATATATGTTTCTATATGAATAAAAATGCTACTGTTTGCAATGGGGGCTTGTCTGCATAAGGATGGAATTGCTGGGACTTTATTTTTCAGGAGAAAGAGCATGAAAATAGTACACATACTAAAATATTTTCACACACGAAGGCATTCACTGAAAAGCTTAGAGCATTAGCAACTTCTGGCTTTCAAAAAGAATTGAAAATAATCAGTTAAGTTCCTAATCACAATCCTTCAGGATTTGTTTTTTTAAAAATTAAATGATAAAACTCTCCACCGTCACCAACAATTTTTTGTAAAGGGGACTGTCAGCAAAATTCATGTGCCAAATGTGCCCTTGGCCTTACAGTCCAGCCAGGGCCCCTTGCGATGTGTTTTCTGTGCAGCTCTGTCCAGAGCACTATCCTCACTTAACCACTTTGAGCGCGAGCTTGCAATGTTTTTCTTCTACTCTCTCACCTTGATTCTGAATGTGCCATGAGGCTTTTTGACCAATTTTCAGCATAACATAAATGAATGTGTAGGTGTCACATCCTAAGATAAAATGAGGACATCTAAATCAGAGTGACTTATGGAGAATACAAGAAAGTGACTTATGTTTGCAAAGAAGTGATGATGTAGGCTCCTTTCTTTCAGTTATGATATATACCTGCATAATACATAGATATCTATACTGTGCTGAATATCATCTTTGGGATTGACCCCTAAACTGTTTCTGGCTAATCAGCATAGTAGACCCCTTACTGAGCTGACTTAGGCTGTATTTCATTATGTTCCTGCCATTCGTAGCTGGAGCGACATTTTGAGAATCGCCTGTAAGCTTAAAGTGAAACTGTGTGGTAGGAATTTAGGTTGTGGGTATATGTTAGGAAAAAAAAAAAATATTTCCAACCTTATAGAACTCCTGAAAGTGCATAACAAGGAGAAAAAAAAAAGAGTTGGCTAATTTTGGGCTAAAAGGCCCTTTTTCCATTTCTGGTGTATGTTTGCATGTATATGACTCTGGACTCCTCCACCTGTCCAAAAATTCATAGAAATCAAATTCTTAGCAAAACAGAAACCATAATGAAATACCCACAAACGCTACTACTATGTTATGAGTGGAAGGTTACTGAATTTCATCCGTATTTTCCGGGAAGAGCTACCTGCTCTTTGTTTAACCACAGCGGGGTAACCCAATAGACTGTGATCATTCACATGTCCCAGAAGAAATATACAGAAACAATTGTAATCACTTAACCGGATGTTTTTTTCTGTTATATAATCTCAATATAATAAGCAGAAATTAGACAAGTGGGAGTACTGTTGGTAATAGCATAGAAAGGATTTCCATGAAAGATTTCATACACAATTACACAGGAAAAAACAACAGGCGTTGTTTTGAAGATGCTCCTCTGAAGACTGCTGGTTAGCATGTGAGCAAAGGGAAGAACAGCAAGAGCTCACAAATGCAAGACTATTACTTGATCCTTTTTTAAACTGATGATAACTGTAGCTTGCTTATAAGCTTTACAAGATCCAAATACTAGCAAGAACCTCTACTGCTGTAATTCCAAGATCAGGCATAAATAGGTTTAGGAATGTATATGTAATGGTGTGGATAAGTGAAACATGGAAACATTAATGCACGCTTTCTGGGTTTGACCATGTGAATCATCATAGCTGGCGTTTTGAAAACTGCTAGGCTGTGGGTGAAGTACTCAGTTTTAGTCTGTGACATGACTATTACTGTCTCAAAATCTGAGATCCAATTCAAAAGGTGAAGGTAAATTCTTTCCTTTGACTGTATTTCGAGAGTTTTTCTGTTGGAGGTCTATTTATTAGGATGAATTGTTTAATTAGTTACCAGTATGGGATTAACACATTTCATTATGCAATTATTGTTTCTAATGAAATTTGATTCATAAAAAAAAATGAGACTATACCAGGCTTATTTTATAAGATAATTGGAAATCACTTGCTGAAATTTCAGCAAAGATAGACGGTTATATAAGATGAATTCCCAATGTATTGAGAAAGACTGGAAAATACAGAGCTCAAGTTGTGTCAAATTCTGTTAAACTATGAATTTTGGAACTTGATTAGTGGTTTGTGAAACACAACATATATGATCTCTGTTCTTATTAGCTATCTGTTTAATAAAAATCTAGATATACCTACTCTTTTCTAAGTTGTTTTACTTCATATGCACGAAGTACTCCCTAAAATGGTATTTCTGAATAATCTGAAATAGGGGCATTTTATCATATGAACCAACATAGTCCAGTTTTGCTTTTGAAATAAGAATAAGTAAATGACTTCTCTTGTTTGAGTTTTACAATATCGGACATCTTCTTTGATTAAACTCCTTAATCTGACATGGATTGACTACATACAGCGAGAGGAAGGGTCATTTGATAAAGAGCAATTGTGTCAGTGTGAGTCACCTTTCCCAACCTTATTTAAAATCTAGACTCTCTTTAAAATCCCATCTTCAGCTGTGATCTCTGAATGATATATCCTGATCCACAGTGGGTGATGATCACTAATGAAAGATTGTTATCTGCAGTAATGTATTATTTTTATCCTTCTTCCTCAGTTGTCCTCCAAAGATAATAAGAATCTTCATAGTTAGTTTTCTTTCCCATACCATTGATCAAATATTAGATAACAAAGCAGACTGTTTTAAAATTCTAACTATAATGCCTCCTGGCTTCTTTAGTGCTGCAGTTTTCAGTTCTTTGTAAAGATTATCCAAGCTATTGATATAGAGACACTTTTAGTAGATGCAGGACACTCTCATCTACAGAAGAAGGCTTCAATGTCCCACAAAAATATTTCACAAAGGAGTTAAAGCTAACAGGAAACAAAATTTAATGATTCAAACTGACAGAGCTCTGGAAAAAAAATCATCTCTAATATAGCTCTTGGAAGTTCTTTCTTTTCCCATTACTCAGAGTTGTTTGCCATAAGAATATCATGTTCTGTAGTTTACTCCTCTTTGGAGGTGATCCAAAGGGGAAGAAATGTTAGGACCAGAGTGAATGTTCTACCAAGAACCCAAATTAGTTTTCTCTTTGATATGAAGTATCTGGCTGAGAAAATATCAGCTTTTAGTAAGTGAGGTAACGGATTCTGAAGGCTAGAAATATAGGAGAAGTGCTGTAACAATATTTCTAAAAGATTAAAGGTAGCCAGCCCTGGTACTCATGGGAATGCCAGACTGCTGCTGGCATTAAAGCAATGGAACAATTCAGACTTGATTAAATAACTTGAGTGACCACATAAGCAACACTTAGTATTTGGGGCTTATAGAAGGCCATAGTTTTTATGATACTAATTTTACTGTCTAAATAATAGTGTAGATGTGTACATAGAACCATATAAGTTGCTTTACTTGATGCTGTAAAGCATTTTGACTAGGACAGTAGAATTATACAAATTAGTGATGGCAAATGTTTTCTAATCAATTCAACATGGGTATCAGGAGAGGTATATGATTAATGAGGCTTCACAAGTATGTATATTTGGCCCTTTGCTATTTAACATTTCTGCATTTGTTGCCTGGAATAAAACATAAAATCACCTCTGCTAATGTTTGCAAATTACAGAGAAATCAGAAATGATAAATGAGAAAAGGGGAGAGAACATTAAAAGAGATTAAAAGATCATAATAGACTCTGTTTTTATAATTTATTCTTGTGTTTATTTTCCTTTAGTGCATACATACTATCTGCATGATTCGGTCTTAATACATGCACAGAAAATCCTTTGCAAAGCTTAGCAATGGAAGATACATTAAGCAAAGTATCAACCATTACAGTAGGATGTTGTGAAAGTTTGGATAGTGTTTTTATGTGTGCTTGTTTCTCTGGTATTTTAAAAGTGTATAAAAGAGTGTAGGAAAGTTATCAGATACCATGATACCACTATTTTCCCTGACTTCCATGGAAGGTTGTTAAATATGCCTAGCACTGTGTGTATTCTTTAAAACATCTGTATTTTCATTTGAAAGATTTATTCTTCATGTGTTATTCTAAAAAAGCTGTGACTTAAAGGAAGTGATTTGCAGGATCAAGTTATACAAGGAAGATAAGCCCTGGCACTGAAGAAAAACTTTTTGGTAAATGTAGCAACGTAGCCTGGATTAGGCTGCTACAGGGAAGTACTTGTGTACTTTATGTAGGGTATTTAATTAATGCATGAACGGAAAAAATATGATCTTCATTAACTTTGTATTCTTTGTGGTCAAAGTAGAATTACTGTTAGATTTCTGCTAGATGTAGATTTCAAAAAAAAATTGGTGAGTGAATGTCGTCTTTTTTGTGGGAAGCCAATTAACCACTTTATACTGAATCTTTTCAAGCATTCTTGCAATTAATGTACCCTGCTTAGGAAGCCACACTGCCCATGGAGTTGCTTGCACACACAGTATCTATCCACTCTATCAGTGCAGCTAAAAAGTATTCAGCATTTTATTTCGTGATCGGTACTGAGATGCCAAACATTCCAAATAGAATTAAAAAAAAAAAAAAAAAAAAAAAAAGCATTGCTAAGGCAGATCAGCTTGTGTTCAGTCTTTTCACTGCTAGTTAAACTGAGCTCTGCTGATAAACACATTTTCGAGGTGATAACCTTGCAGTTGTCTGACTCCTTCATTGTAAATATTCTGTTTTAATATGAGGGGAAAATGAGAAGTCTTAAGCCAGACAGAGTAAAATCTATTTTATAAAATGAGAGAAGAAGCTTCTTGTCCCCCCCGGTAGAAGAGCAAAGCAGAATCTTGTTGTTCTAACAGCAAAGACAATACATGCTTCCGCTTACTGTTCTCAGTTTTGTCAAGAATCTAGGTACTTTCCCAATTTTTCTCTTTCTGTTGACTGTGTGTTCTCTTTGCTTTTATTGGGAGTACTATAAATGTATGAAGTGAAAGGACTTTCTGGGTTAAGTCCTGGTCTCCTATTATTTCAGGCAGCAATATCATATCTTGCCATCTAAAATCAGTTAGGTGTCTTTGCCTTGCTCGCCTCTCCTTTGGAGGGCAACTCCAAGCTCTTGAGCACGGGAGTTAGAAAGCGCTTCTCTTAAGTAAATCCTATTGGTGGTCTGTTTGTATCCATTTGCTTGTGTGCCAAAATTGTTCTTTAGCTGAAATACTTCTTTTTCTTTTCTGGTCTTTACTTCAGATGAAAGTGCTTTATGAGAGCAGTCCTAACTCCACTTCATTCTACAAGCTGAAAGAGCCAGGTTGTCCAAGCGGTCTGTGACAGGCACTTCCACTTCTCTGATTCACATTTCTAGTTCTTCCCTAACTGTCGTAATTTTTTTCCATTTTTGCTAAGACAAATGACCAGAATTGTTCACAGCGTTTCATATATTACCATGATTAACAAATACATTGAAACCATAAACTTTTCCTTTGGATGGCTGCAACAGTTCTGGCAAATCTAAAGATTTTACGTCAAGCTACTATTAAGATTATATTGTTACACATCTTCTGAAACATTTCCTACTCTAAGCATGCTTCCTCCACACTGCAAATGTCCATAGCTTTACTCCTCTGTAATATTCTCACCTTGACCACTAACTACAGTGTCATCTTTAACTTGTTTTCCATATTGCATGTTATGTATGAATTTTAAAGTACATGTTCTTTTTCAAATAATATTTTCCTCATGACACTTCATTCTTGAGCTTAATCTTTAACTGATCTTCAGTGTGAATGGATCAAAAGCCTGATTATTATACATTCTCTGTAAGGTGATAATTAGTAACGTCCTCATGAACTACAGTACTTTCCCTTATGAGGTGTTGAATTTTGTTAGTGAGATGGTAGACTGGAATACTGAGGAATGTACTAATCTGTGAACATAACTTTAATCTTATGTCCTGCCTCAGCAAACCCCTTTCCCGTTGGACTTGAGCACTGTTTGCATAATTAAAATAGAGACAGCTAAAATAAATGTCTTTTTATTTTCTTAGAGGAAATTACATTTCAGGTGAGTTGGGGGATATTGTGTTGTAAGGAAATGTGCCCTACTGTGAACCTGTAAACCTGGTATACATTCATGGGCTCAGTGTGATTCTCAAAAACAATTTTCCAGCCTTCTCCCAATTCACATGCATCCCTCTTTGTACAGTGAATAAAATCATGTTTATGATGAAGGCAAAATAGGTCCTCGCCAGAGCATTTTACAATACAAGGAAGCAGGTTGCTTGAGTGTATAACGCGTTTGATTAAAACTCATGACAGCAGTCAGCCCAAATTGTGAAACTGCTATACTTTTCAGCATATGGCTGATCACATGATAAATGAAATGGCATTTATAGATTTGGATTCTGCTGCAGGCTGCAACAGATGCTTGTGCAATGTTTATTTGACTGTCTTAATGTAAAAATAACACTAATCTAATGGTTAAATAATTAACCTCATTAATATGCTGTCAAAGGGAAGTTCCAGGAAAGGTAGCTGATGCTGCGGGTCGATACGCATGCAGACAGTTCTTCTGGGGTCACCTATGAGATTCTGTAGTCTCTGGGGTGATTTTTCCCATGGTAACTTTAGAACACTACATAAATACACCCCTAGCAGAAAGAAATGTATTTCATTATGCTTGATACCTTCACCCAATCTATGCCACTAAATTGCTGAAAGCTTCCTTTTTTTTTATGCACTTTCTGCACTTTCTCAGAGCAGTGACTACACCACTCTAATGCCACCTGCTTTCTCACTGGCCTTAGTATAAAGGTTGTGAAATGTCATTCTTCTACCTCTTGAAATATTATCAAAGGCTGAAGTAGTGCTTCAGCAATCAATGCATCTATTTCTCTTCTTCAAACTACTCTTAGGCAAAGTTCATGTGTTTGTAGGGCAAAAATCTTTAAAAGAGTTGTGAAATGTTTCCAGGAAATTGTGGGTCACCACTGTTATGATCACCCCTTCCTCACAGTATTACTTACCTCCTTTTTTGTCTTTTCTTTTGTACCATGTGTATATGTGTTTGCATGTGATGTATATGATGAGCTCTTAAAATATTGAGTGGTATTGTCTAGTAATCTAAATACAGGGTTGTAAGGAGATCCAAGAGCCCAGCGGTTCTGTTGCTAGCTTGATGCAGGCTTCCTGTATTGCCTCATGTAAGTCAATTAAGTTCTCTGGCATCCATCCAAATAACATGGAGCAAAAAAGACAAGTTATGACAGGAAATAAGTAAGATCAATAAGGTATTATTGACAAAATTAGTCCCATATTAATATTAAGCACTGCACTAAAGGAAAACACGTCTATCTGTACCTGTACATTGGTAGGTGGTAGCAAACAGTGGTACCCATCGAGACTCCTGAGTTTGCCAGGATATATGACTCAGAATTAGTTGCTTATGCTTTTCAAAAATGTTTGTTCTGAAATTATCCATACGGAACCTCTACCTTTGATTAAAGTGGGGATCTTTTCTCTTCAGGATCCCTTTTTAAAAAAAATAAGGGGAGAGGCAGTGCAGGGAGGGGAGGAAACAAGCAGAGAGACCCATGCAGGAAGGATATTAAAAGAACATCATTAAAGGGGTTAAGGGGTCAGAAATTAAGGTGTTAAAGAATAGCAGGGACTGGTATGCCTGGAATTTGTGGTTTAGTGCGCTCTGTTATAGCCCTTGCTTACAAGACAATCTGCCTATTTGCCCATAGTGCTATGACGGAGCTTCTGAGACAGTCCAAGCCCTGAGGTGGAGCTGTGAGAACCTTCTTTGAAGCAAACATGTCAGAATATACCAGAAGGCTCCTGCTCTTTGAAGCTGTATTTTATTAGAACACAATGTAAATTGGTTAGAGGTAGATTACAAACTCTGATCTCCTGGACAAGACAGGTTAAATAAGAAGGCTTTAAAATAAACTTATCCCTTTCTCATTGCAATGTCTATTACAGATGTATTATTCTAAGAAATTTGGAAGGAGTTTGTAAAATGTTTACTCCTCAAACTACGTGCTAGCCAGGCATTTGTGAGAGTCCTCCATGGCTCAGCAGAGCCAAGAATCTTTAAACGTGCCCTCAAACAGCTTATCTGTATCACATCTTTGCACTTCTGTGTATCTAATATTTTAGGTTTTTCTAGGACTGAGAGTGACTGCTTGTGCCAGGTAGGTAGAAATCTCCTTTGAAGGGATAAAGGATTCATATTTAGCAACTTAAAGCCACTAGATACTAACTTTATGGTGCTTGCATGCGTATATGTGATGGAAAAGTGCCTTCAGGCATGTGTGATTTTTTTTTTTGGGGGGGGGTGGATTCCATTTACAGACAAGAATTAAACATCTCTGACAAAGCAATTTCTTTTTCTAAAGTATGTTAAAGATGTTCTGGGATTTGGAAGATTAGAATGAGTCATTGGGGAGATAGATCAGCAGTTAGGCAATGGACTTAGATGGGGTGCTAAGTTTATGTCATGATATGCAGTTCAATACATAGATTTATATCCTCTTACATATAAGGGATGCGTGTGTGTTCTGGTAAATATTAAGCTGATACTTAGCATATGACTTCCTATCCCTGAAATGATTACACATGCATTGTTGAATCATTAAGTGAAGAAACCATCGTAATGTAGTCGTATGTGTATTTTTAGAGCATGATCACATAGCTAAGGGGTTTCTTTCAAGACTACTTTCCAAGATGAAAGAAACTGAGAAGCTGTTGTGAAACCATTTTTGTGCATAACCTTCAGTTTTTATTAAAGCATTTTTTTTTGCTGCGTTTACAAGCTAAACCAGCTGTGAAAGGTGCAAGCACATAGTTTGTATTCAGCAAAGATCTGTCATTTTGTGCTTACTGCAAGGCAAATGGCTCTGCCAGTTGGGGCTACAATTTATCAAGCTGGCAGAGTGACAATTTTCATTGCTCTTGAAAATTTATCATGGATAGTCATTTTTGAAGGGTTGACTCTTTTTGTTTGAGCAGGCTTCTTACATTTAGACTTATCAAAATGGCAATTATTAATGCCATTAACCCATGAGGCAAAGATCAGTTTTGTCCCTGGAACCTTGGGTATGTCTCCCTGACAGAGAGATTTATCTGCTCTTGCTACTTCCAGGGTTTGTGGGTTTAAAGAACAGATGTAATATAACAAAACATTGTCTCCCTAAAGAACAACGAAAGTCATTTTTGTCCCAGCTGTTTTAGCAGGAAGGCAGGGGTGGAGTGGAGAAAAAGGTAAAATATTAATGGTCAAAATTATTTTTATATTCTTTGTTCCGACTTCCTCGTTTGTCCTCAGGGGCTTAGAGAATAACTCACATAGAGAGGGTGGTTAGTAGCGTCTCTATAACCACAACTCATCAATAAGACTTTCTTCCACGTTGCGTTGTGGACAGTAATTCTTCTGTACCAGCAGTGGGTGAATTTAGACATGGTCCTGTGAAGCAGTAAGCGAGCGGCTCCTTGGAGACTCCGAGCATCCTCAGCTCTTGTGGTCTCGTTGGCAGGAGAGCGCTATGCGCCTCGCAGGCTCGGGATCGCAGCGAGGCTGCTTGGGTGGCGCGGAAAAACCTAAACCTGATGTCCACCTCAGACCTGTCTGCTGTGATGTAACTTGTTGGCAGTACTGCTGTGTCACAACGTCATACTGATGTAGCTATGTTTGCATTTCCCTATTTCAGATTTAAAGTGCTACCGATGTGAGTTAAAGGCAGCTAGTTCTATAGCAAAAAAAAAAAAAAAAAAAAAAGTTTTAACATTCCCACCACTATTATACTGAGCAGAAGCGTCTTAATTCAGAGCAGAAAACTTCCTGTATCTGCAATTCTCTTGCCATCCTGGGTTGCCTTATGAAAAATGATGTGCTAATTTAATGTAGAGTCAATACAGCATTTTAACAGATGTTTTCACTGGGTATTTTCCTATAAACCAGCTACGTGTGTGTGCGGGGAGCAGTACGGCTCGCTGGGACCAACAGCCCAGCAGAATCCAATTTTCTCTTTCTGCCTGCCATCAGAAACTTGGGGGAGAGGAAGCACCAAACAGAAAAAGAACTTCTTTCAACAACGTGAATTGTTTTGACAGTCCCAAATTTCAAAATAATTTAGTTTTGATTTTTTTCCCCCTACAAAAACTCCCATTTCGCAAACCGCTCTGCGTGAGTACGTGCTCTGCGGCTGCCAAGATGGAGGCGCTGCCGCAGGGGCTCTCAGTGTGCTGCGGGTGCCACGAGGCGCCTCCCTGCCCTTCTCCTGATTATTACTATTTTTTTCCCCTCTCCCTCTGAGGTCCCCTCCATTAAGGTTTTTATAATTACTGCCACGCCTGACTTCTTGGTTCCCCCCCGCTTCCCTGTCGGGGCCCGGGGAAGAGCGCTGTGGACTGTGGTGCAGCTTCTGGCCGACGGGGCTGGCGCTGGGCGTGATGGCGGCTGCGGAGGCGGGGAGGGTGGGAGCTCCGCTGTGAGGGCGGCGGCGGGCGCTGGGCGGCAGGGCCTGGCCTGGCCTCGCTGTGCTGCGAGGAGGCAGGGTGGGAGCGCGCCCCGGAGGGCTTTGCGCTTCGCAAGGAGGAGAGAATTGGTGAGCAGGAGCGCCTAAAGCTGCGGTGCGAGCTGAAGGCGGGATTTATTTGATGTCTGATGACCAACAAGCTTAAAGAGATGAAAGCTGGGTGTAAAAACAAGCTGTGTCTGGAAAGTAAACCTCAAAAAAACCAAAAAAACAAACAAAAAAAACCCCCAAACCCACCTTTTCTCCTTAAAAGAGAAAAATCTTTCCTGTGATTTATTAATTAAAAAAAAAAAAGTCAGGGTAGGTTGTCAGTTGAGCTGCAGTGGGAGGACGGTGCTGCATCTCCAGGCAGGGCAGGCAGTCCCGTGCTGGCCGCAGGGAGATGCTGTGGCAGGGATGGGGTGTTTCACTATCAAACAGGAGCGACTTGGAAGAGCTGGCCCAAAGCAGTGAGGCGACGGCACAAAGATTTCCCTGATGCTGCCTGCAGCCAGAAGAACGGTGTCAGCGGGACAGGGCCGCGGTGGCCCGGCCTTCCCCCGTGCGCACACCTCCGCACCCGCAGCGTGCACGCTGCTTTTCTTCTCCAGCGCAAAGCATTTGTAACGAGATAGTTGTCTGTTGTCTGCATGGGGCGAGCTTTTCTCAAAGTGGCGTGAAGACAAGCAGATGTCTACTCTGCTTTAAACTACCCAAGGTAGCCTACCAAGTATGCCCCAAAGTGAATAGGCCGGGGAAGAGCTCCGCGCTGCTGTGGGTGCTTTAAGTACCTAAATATCTCTCCTGAAAGCTAACTTCAGTATCTCTTCAGAGCATGATACGTGTATACCAGGTTTCTTCCCTTAGTGAGTTCAGAGTCTGAACTGACGCGTGCAGAAATTAGTTGCGATGAGAACTGGAATGGATCTCGTGTCCTGTGAATTGGCTTTGTTTCTGCTTGCTTAGGTGGATCCTGGGCTCATCCTTTTCTCTCGTCGTTCTGTCCTTCCCTAGGCGTTGTGTGCGAGGTGGTGGAGGGAGGCTAAGGAAGGCACACTTACTGAACTGCTCTGTTCCCCATGTCTGTGATTTTTTTATATTGATTATTTGAAAATATTTACATAATACAAACCATCTTCTCTGTTGTAACATACAAATAATTCTTTCCATACAATCATACTTGTATGAGAAATACCATATATAGAGAGATTTTTGTCTAGATTTTAAAATACAATATCTTTGACAGGAAAGAACATAAAGATATCAATTTGCTTTACAGGATATCACTTCACACCAGAAACCTACTCGATTCCCTTTTCTCTCAGAGTAGCAAAGACTTGAAGTGATCGCACTAAAGGTAACTTCCATAAAATCAATATTAAGAAAGAACAGTCAAGCTTGGCAAGAGGAGGAGTAATATACTCAGTGGTATTTGACTCCCTTGCTGCCATACAAAATTATAAGGCTTGACACCTTGAGTGCTTAAAGAGCCTCTGGCTAATCTGACCAATATACATCTTCCATTTTGTACAAGGCAGCATGAATATTGCTGAAGGAGCAGCCTTGAAATAATTGCTGTGGAAGTATTTATGTGATACTTGCCAGCCCTTGAAAAAAGTATCCAAAGGAAGGTATTAGGCAGGTTAACTGGCACAACAAAACTGGTGTTAAGTAGTTGATAAAGCTTTAGCATAAGAAGAGGATAAGTACTCTGAGTAAACACAGGGAAGTCAAGAATTATTTCCATGTAAGCTGAATTGTACTATGCATGTGGAAGATGGATGGGAGGTGTTCATTTAAGGGGCCTTGGAAATGTGACATAGGAAAAAATAAAAATCGTAGTCTGTGTTATTCTTATGTCAAATACATCACTGACCTTGGCAACTCAGCAAAAGAACTAGCAATGGAGGGAAGAAAAAAGGTTAAAAAAAGAATTTTTTTTTTCTGAGACATGTGGTTAAAGTTTTCAGATTATGCCTGTGAACTGTTGTTTTGTTTCCTCTTTAATATACAGGAAAAAAAAAAAGTCGTATTGAAGTCAAGTAGTCTGAGGTGAAATGAACGTAGGTGAAGTAACAGATCTTGTGCATCTACAACATAGGATACTAAGGCACCATAAAACTCTAGTATTCTGTATGTATATTTAATTTTCTAAAAGTAAATTTTGGTAATCATAGAAGTAATTTTAAGTCTGTCAACTATGACCCTAAGAGCAGTGTGGAAGAAAAGTCACCTATTATCGGTCTATTTGTCCACATTACCACTGGAATACCTAAGGTTCTGTAAATGAAAATTGCTGTCTTATCGGAGGCTCTAATTATTCAGAAAAGCCTGTCATACTTAAAAAAAAAAAAAAAAAAAAAAAAAAAAAAAAGGGGGGGGGGGGAGGGGAGGGGGGCACATTTTCCCCCCATTAGATCATAAAACATACCAACTGTTTCTAAACAATAGAAGTCCCAAAAAAGGAAGTTTTAATAATGTGTTTTTGACCAAATAAGAATATAATGTCTGTAAATATAAACATTGTATTTTCAAAATCTTATATGTAACCAAATCTAATCACAAGTTTGAAACATTAACATTCATATGAAGTTAGGAGAATTGCAACACTGTTTTTTTATGCCCTTTGGATGGAGTATTTAATCCAGTTAAAAGAAATGCCCATAATCCCTCCATCCCTAGAGAAATCAGCACATTAGCAAACAGGAAATCACACTAAGTATCTGAGGAACAAAATTCAGCTTTCCTTGTGGGAGCTAGAGACAGCATTATTATCTGCACTAACTAGCAGGTTTGCCTTGACCTGCTAGTCCTGAGTTCTCTCTCCTCTGCCAAACAGAAATTGCCTTCTCCTAAGTCGGCAATGACTTCTCTTGGTTAACTTGTCTTCTCCACGCTTATTTTGTTGCCTTCTTCTTTCTGTAAATAATAGACTGCTTTCTGACATAGAAGTTACGTGGATGCTTGTGATGTGTGTTTTAGAGACCTCTAGAAAGAACAAAAGCATGTAGAAGAGTTGGGATAGACAGAGGTAGTTTGTGCTACTTTATCCCTGGGCGTTGCATTCTTAAATCAACTTTAGGCCAATTTTAATCTATTAATTATGATGTATTTATTAAATAATTCAAACAGTTTTGATGCTTGCTTTATTTTGGAGAATCTTTCTGTCATGGTCATTTCAAACCTGTATACTGTATATTTACTTATTTAAGAGCTTTTTCATGTTATATTTCTTTGCATCTTACTCATTAAAGATTCTCACTGGGAGTATGATAGAGCAAGGTTTCAGTTATTGCAACATAACTCATTTCAGAACTCCCCAGAGGAACTGAGCCATCAGTTCAAACAACACACTATTTGTGAATTACTGTGCAATTTTTCAGTCTTTTTCTGCTTCTTTCTTAATTTTGTCATTTATGAATATTTTAAACATCTTTTCTGGTGCTCGGTGCAATGATGATCTATTGTTCCTTTTCTGTCTATTCCTTCTTTTTCTTCTTGGAGGATATTTGGATGTTTGGATTTGTTTGCTTCCTCCTTTTTTTCCATTGCTGTATGGACCCCACACATTCAGCAAGATCTGCATCAGTTTAGGGGTCTCACAGTTCACATGAACAAAGCTAACAGAATTTAGCTTTAAAAGTCAGATCATAAAGCAAAACATCAGTAACTAATAGCGCTGAAACCTGTGGGAAAAGGGAGCTTGTAAAATCCACAGGGAATTAATTTATCAGATATGTCTAACCTTGCATTTCTGAGAATGTCATTTGAGAATAATGCTCATCTAAACTAGAATTTGAACAAAAGTTAACAATCAATCGAATTAAAACAGGCACAGATTCAAAGAGAAGATCTTATCCTTTGCAAAAGATATGACACTATTGCCCTTGATTGTCTCTGAAAAGCTTTCAAAGTTCATAATGATAAGGACTTGTTAGGAACTCTGATACTGAAGTGAAGATTTAGATTCACGTTTGGTTCCCTTCTCTGGAATGTGTTGAAGCAAAATACCATAAAACCTGAAGACCCTGAAGACTTGGGAATAATTTTGTATTCAGCATCCATTTTTGTGGCTTATGATCTATCTTTACTGAAAGCTGACATGAGTACAACGGTCTTAGATCTCATAGAGTTAGAAGAAAATAGGGTTCTGTGAGATCTTTCAGCAGTTGCAAAGTTAATGTAGAGGCAAGTTCTGACACTGTGGATAGGAGTTTCACCCTGCGTGATGCTTTGGGATTTAGTGCCAAATGACAACTACTTTCTATCTGGTGTCTCTTCTAGAATCAATAGTAGGGGTTGTCTATTGTTGATGAACAGCCTGTTAGATAAAAAGAAAAAAAACAATGCTTTTTCTTCATATTAATTGTGATTATGGGTTCTCATATAGCTATAAAGTCTAATGTTTGCATGGAATGCCTTTTCCACACACAGGACAGAAAATGTCAGATTGACTTAAGGGTTGTTCTTTACTGAATTTCCTTTGGGCTCTCCTTTAAGTGAGATAGATGTGAGTTGTTTCAAATGGTGCTAGATCTTCATAAATCATTTTCTGCCTTTTTTTCTTGTCAAAAGCATCATGTTCCCACATGTCAATGGGAAATTCCCACTTTTGAATTAGCCTCTAACCTTGAGAGGGAGAGAGGCAGCCTTTAACAAGGGAGAAGTGCAGGTATGACTGCAATATGGGATGCAGGTAAACAGTGGTAATTTTAGAATAGGCTTAGCTTTTTCCGCTAGGTATGTGACTGGAATTTACATCTCTTGAAGTCATCACCACAGAAGTATCTGCCAATAACTTTGTTTTACCATGGAATACCTCCAGACATTTGTCCTAGATAGCTAACAGTTGTTGAAGGTACATTGGCAATCCATTGTCCCTAAGCCTTCCACAGTTGCTTGTTTTGAAAACGAAATTGGCTTGTATCTTGAGTCATTAGCAAATTTTCCTTATATTCCATGTCCAGACTGAGCTGGAATTACTGCATTTCTTAATATGGCAGTTGTCACACACATGCAATACTGATACTATAGCTGTTGTCTTATAGCCTGTCTTCACTCTTCATCCTTTCTCAATGTCTTGCTGGATTTAGAAAGTCTGTAGTTTTTTTTTCCATTCAGAAACATGTCCTGTGACACCGCTTTCCAAGCATATGAATGTATTCATTGCAGGCAGCAAGTACTGATCAGTAGTGATGGTGTGTGGTATATCTGGTGCTGGAGGACAAGCCATCAGCATGATTTTCCTCCTCTTGATGGTATTGGTAAAAAGAATGCACTGTAGGCATAACTTTAGAGTTGATTTCCAAGGGTCATTTCACAATCCTTGTTGTAGGAGTGGATGGAACATGCATTTCGGCAGGCAAAAAGGGGATGTGTGAGAGAACCTCCAGCCTTATGGGAAGAACTGTCCATTCAGAGAAAACCCGAAGGGATAACTAATGGCCTTGGGGCATTTGACTGTCAAAGAAGGAAAGGAAATGTTTCACTCCAGTGCATCTGCATTAGCTTCCAGTTGTTAAAATGGTGATGCTTTCCTATTTCACAGCATGGGGTTTTTTTTTTTTTTTTTTTTTTTTTTTTTTTTTTTTAGGAGGCTGTGACTCACTAATAATATTCTCTGATCACAAAATATAATAAAATATCTCAATATTAGAGGATATTTCAGGGACCTGAATTTTCAGGGGATAATACTTTTCGGGTTTTTTTTCCCCCCCCACTGTGGCTACATTTTCACTTATTGATTATTAAAAGCAAAATAGTTTGAGAAATACAGAGTATGGTAAGAGCTAAGGCATTACACCTTTTCCCTACATAAAATAGTCTTCTATTTTTAAAATGACAAAGAGGGAGCTTCAGAACACACTGATTTACAGGTGTTTCAACTCCAGTCTGTGCACCTCTGTAAATTTCATTAGAAATCTGATAGAAATGTGTGTACATCTATTATTCAAAAATAAAATAGAACTGTATTCTTTAAAATGGAAATCTTGTTTGTTTTCCCCTTGAGATTGTAGAGAATCCCATGTTGAGTCAACTGGAAAAGATGACTGATTTTTTCCTACAATTTTTAAGTTATTAATTGGCAAAATCATAAGGGTGTTAGTGTCGAAGTATTTGAACTAAATCATTTTGTGGAAACTGCAAAGTTCATTTGGTAACTGATTTTTGCTCTTGCAGAACTGCAATAAATAATTTTATATGTAATGTTTTTAAAGAGCAGGAGAGTTTTAAGATATTATATAGCTTTCTCATTACAGTTTAAAGATGTATAGTTTTACCTGTGGGCATACAGTTTTAATGAACACATCAATTAAGTCTGGATATTTACCGTGATGTTTTCTTAAATGTATACTAATGGTCAACAAATGAAATACTAATTTCATAAATTGAAATGAGGATGCTCTGTAGACTTATCCAGCACTCATTAAATTTAAGATAATTTCTCTATAGTCTTTGGAGAGTGTTCAAGATGATTGCTGTTTCTCAAATGACCCATTCTGATTAACAAACAAACAAAATTAAGTTCAATGTTTAGACAGTTACTGTAATGGGATTTCAGCTACTAATGTCTATGACTGGACTGGAAAAAAGGAGATTTTCAAATTTTCTGATGTCTGTCTCAGTTGATATCCTTAAGGGCTAGATCTAAAATGTGCTGTAGGAGAAAAGTAGAGGCCAGAATTATAAACCTTAATAGCCCCACTTAGTTGCCACTCAGCATTCTGCCTATCCTTCTTGGAAATCTCCCCATGAAGAGCTGTGTCTCTGGACTAAAGATCTAATTACATGAATTATATAAAGACTATTATCTGCCTACCCTTAATACTAATAGCAGTCTTCTAAAAGAAAAGTGCCAGTCTGCTCAGCTCTGTAAAAGAAAGAATATGGATACCACTCTTAGGAGACTGTTTGCAACTATTGCCCAGCAGACAGAAGTGTCCCTGGGCAGCTCTAAGTTAAACATCTAGTAGATCAAATTTAAGACTTATCCTCAGTAAAGTGGCTTCTGATAAGAGAAAGCTCCCATTTCTGAAGCTTTGACTACATTTTGAAGGATCTGAGCTCTCTCCTGTGTGTGGCATGGGATGCCTGTGCACCTAGCACAGGGTTGTGGACTCCACCTAAAGGGCTAGAAATCTGAAGCTCCGGTACCTCAGTGCTAAAACTCTTTTATTAGATCTGGCTCTAGAAGCCAACTGGAACTAACATTATTAAATGTACTAAATTCAGTGAGCTTTTTAAACAAAGATGTATAGCTATTCCTGTTCAGCTTTAATCAAATGACCTCTTAGATGTGTTCCATAATGAAGGGTCTGAAAAGCTGAGTCTGCTTCATAATGTATTATTCCAATTTTGCTTGTTAGCAGAGATAACTTTATTTAACTTTTCTCATTGGCTAGTCGCATTTACCATGAAAAATTTTGATCATTATCTAGCAGACCAGTCACAAAACCAAATAAATATCACTGTTCGATTTGGCTTCTAGCTCTATTCACTTAGAAGTGAATATATGTGGAAGAGAGTGTCTGATCTGAAAAGCAATGCAGTTCTGTATATTTGTTTGGAACCCAAAGCAAACAGTGGCAAAAATAATAGCTAGTCACCTAATGGTTTTCTTAACACTGGTGGAGAAAGAAGGGCTATGATTATATCCCCACTTATAGTGAATTGTAGTGAATAAATTCTGCTAGATAGCTGCACCATCATGTCTACTGGTGGGCTAGTTTCATTTGACCATCATGACATATGTATTTCTTGTAGTTAGATATGAGAATAAGACAATACAGGTCAGTTCAGGAGGAATTGTTTTGTATGGAAGGAACATAGGTATGCTTGCAGGAATAATCAGAAAGGCTTTCAAAACTGGAATAATTCATGAAGAGAAGGTGATAGAGGAGTTCCTTCATTTTAATTGGTAGATAAAAGTGGTATAGCGACAAGAAGTAATTTTCTGTATTTGAGTTGGCTGTATTTTTTCCTTTCTTTGCTTAGCTCTTTCTATTGAATACTCCATATCATTTTTTTATGTTCTCTTTCCTCTGGTACTGCCATCAGGTGCAAAATCCCCAAGTATATTGCATGGAAAGACTTTACTATTCCTCAAACTGATTAGTATTTTGTTCTTAAGGCAATTGTGCTGTATTCCAGGGAGTAGAGCAGTAATGTGCTACTTGGTTTGGCTGACTGAAAGTATTGTCTGGCACTAGCAATTTAACTATACTTCTTTTATTTTTCAGTTGAGACTTGGATATAAAGACGTGCTTTCCTGTTAGCTTGCTTTTTTCCAGCTTTTTTTTGTTTTGTTTTATGCTAAATTGGCTCCAATTTACTTGATTAACATGACAACTTACAATTCATGACAAGGTGAGAATGGGCCTGGCAACAGCTCTTGTTAAATGCACCTTGTTGCCCCTTCCTTTCCCTTAATCTGGTGCTTGTGAAGGTTTTTTTTTTTTTCCTTGAAAATGCCAATATTGTTGTACGAACGTGTAAACCATGATAAAAGAGGCTTGCTTTCTGCTCATGAATAACAGCTATGGCAGGGCCCCCTCCGCTGCATCTTGTGGGGGTAGCTGCCCCAGTTTGCCTGGGATGTTCTTGCCTCCAGCTACCTGCCACTTCTCAGTGGGTGCTGCCTCCCTAGTAATGATGGCAGAAGAAATTATGTGCCTCAGATATGCCACTCACAGCCCTGGTACTCTAGTGCAAAATCACCTATATCAGCAATTTAAACTAATATGCCACGCTCGGACTTGGGACTGCTGAGTTGTGGGCAGATGTCCTGTTCTGCTTTAAGCAGTCCCACACAGATTTGTGGTGGGGGAATTGCTGTTTAAACACCTAGAGATATCAATTACATGAACGATCAGTAAGGGAAATAATACCACTTGACTTATTTGACCAATTGATAGTAAGAAACAGTTCAATTTTTTATGATTGTGAAGATGTAGGAAGTAAATGAACATGAAGTAGATCTTTATCAGATTACACAAATTTTTCTGTAAGACAGCCACAGACTGTGGCTGTGTGTTGATGGAAAGGCAAAATAAAAAATTACCTGTTATAAGTATTTGTTACAAATTATTCAGTGCAGTCTTCTCATAATCTGTGGACCCAAAGCTTACTCCTCGTAAAATTAGTCACTGCACACTCTGCCTTTGTGTTGGACCTGGTGATGCGGGCGAGGGCTTTGTTACGGGTTTGAGGTGAGTGACTTTGGTAACCTTCTGAGTTGTGACAAACTCCGTTTCGTTCCCTCTGGCCTTTAGAAAGTCCTTTCCATCACCTTTGAGGCTTGATGCTCCCTGGGGGATTCCTGCCCCTTGCCGTGACCGTCTCCCCTCGTTTCTCTGCCAAGCCCACGCGGCAGCCCCTGGATTGGTCTCCCTCAGTCTATCAGTTGCTCAGGACAATTTCCATGTCTTTCCGGGGAGCTCTCTGATCCAGCTGTATTTAAAGAAATATGACATACAAAGTGAGAACAAGCAAAATCAATTACAGTTCATCACTTATTTTTAAGTCTGTGATAATTTCACTTTGAATATATCACCAATAAAATAAAATTGGTAACTTCTTTACCCCAATTGTAATTAAAAATGAAAATTTCAGGTAGTAGCGATACGTGATGTTGTGATATGTGATGAAATTGTGTGATGTTTTGATATTTCTCAGCATGCCAATTTTCAGAAGGGATTTTTGGGTAGATCAAATGATTTCCTCTTTCTCAAAGAGGTTTTGAAAAAATAAAATTGCTGCCCTTTAGGACTTTTTCCAAAGTTGCTACCAATTCTTTCTGCCTTCCTAACAAATTCTAATCCCTTTCAAGGTATTCATCTCACTTGGTTTCCCCTAGGACACTGAAACATTCCCTCTCAATTTGATCTGAGGAAGCACCTAAATCACTAGCTATTGCAAGCTCGCCAGCTCTAATTTAATGAATTAAACAGGACAAAAATTAATGCCCAAGATGGAAACCATAATACAAAGAACCAGCCAGGGCTGCAGTTAAGTAATAATCAGAACTGAAAGAAAAACAGCATGAGCTGTTCTTTTATTGTGACGAGACAAATCATTTCATCTATTTTCTGACATGAAAGACAAGAAAGGTAAAGGAGAGTCTAACAAATAACACAAAGAGGAGAAAGAGAACAGAATGGAGTGAAAATTTTCCAAATGTCAGAGGAAATTAAATAGTGAACTTTAAAGGAAGCAGCACCCTTTTGCTCAGTAGCACCTTCTGAAAGCTGTCATGTTGGGAAAAATGGAAAAGCTCAGAAATGCATTTTAAACCTGTTTGTGTTAAAGCTTGGATTTCTTAGACCTGATGGCAGCAGATGTCATCTTTTCTTACTATTCATTATTCATGCAGCCTCAAAATGCATTTCAATGTATAAATGAAGAGGTATATGGACCCTTTTCCATTGGACTAAATAGATAAAAATGTATTACTGCGTTTGAGCTCACACAGCCATAGCAGTAGCTGGAAAGTTATTTGCCTGATAGAGCTGATAGATGTCCGGGTTGCAAATAAGTTTTATTTTGATGAGTATATACTGTTGAGCAGAGTTCTCCAAAATATAGTCTTCATATTTTAATGAATTGTAATGTGCTTTCTTATGTTATTCTGAAATGCTAGGTCTTTTCTTCAAACCTGAAACATCAGTCAAACAGAAACATTTTATTTTCTCTCGGCATCATTTTTTGCCTAATGTAATCTGTAAGGCCTAATCCTGTTCGGTACAGAGAAATTCAGAGCACATTAGGCTGGATCTTGAGGTCCTTAATCTTTGTTCAAGCCAGTTCCCACTGACTTTGGTGCAAAACCTGCAAGAGCCAGGCCTGAGGTAAAACCAAACTTCCAATCCTGTTTGACTGAAAACTGCAAATTTTTTGTTGTTCATCTCAGTGGGAGCTGAAGCAGGACTAAACTGTAACCTTAGAATTTTGCCTATTAACATTAGTGGGATTGGAAGGTACAGCAACTTGTAAAATCCATTATTAAAAAATAAAGCCAAACCCAGTAAGTCATTTCTCAGTGTGAAGTGCTGCATTTTAAAGGGGCTGACTCCTTCTGGACCTGAGCTGCTGTGGTTCACATGCTGAGAGGTCTCCCCATGACCAAGGATTGCTCAAGATGAAAGGCTGAAGAATCTTTGCCAGATGAGTTTTATTTACATACTTATGTCTCGATCCCGTAATGCTCTGATAAGCCATAATGGGTAATAATAGGAAAGACAAGTGGCTCCAGACTTTTAAATAGATTCAGTTCTTAGTGATTCTTGTTGTCTTTTGAACAAGTGAACAGGGAGCATCTTCCTAAACTGTGAGCTTTAATACAACCATCTTCACGGGACAGATTCTCAGAGCTGCTGCAGTAGTTCTGAGCATACTGTACTGTTTAGCCTCTTCTCTTACTAATTTGCATGGGAGTGTGGTAACATGAGGAATAGGCTTCCTGCGTTACCCAAAGACTTCAGTGAGAATAATAGATTAAAAGAGAGCTGGAGCAAATAGTCAGAATAGACATGAATTACTGTGCTGTTTCATGATGGGTTTATGCCAATCTAAGGCTGTGCTAGGTTTTTTTCTCTGGCTATATGTTCCTGTGTGCCTACCTGAGCAATTGTGAGGTTACATGTAGAGTCAGTTTGGTTCCCTGAGCTATACAGACCTTAAACCTACTAAAAATGTGATTCATTTTCATCCAGGCTTTCTCCTGTCACTGGATGAGTAACAGTAATGATGGAAGAAAGATGTGAGAAATGTCGTTTGTCACTCTTTTTCTGCTAATTGTGAATGAACATAATTGAATTCATTAGCTGACTTTTCAATATTTGTTCTTTTCCTACAAAACACTGAACAGAAAACGTAGAGAAGCAAGCTTCTGAATTCTTCGTGTTTGGTTTTGCATGCTTTTTCCATGGCTGAATTTGTACAATACTTATATGCCTATAGTCTCTGGGCATGATGCATTTAAGTGCAGAGCAACTGTATGTTGCGTTCACAGTCACTGTGGATGCAGTGACAGAGTTGCTCTGTACATGGATGTGAGATAATTCTATACAAATGCTCTAATTTGTTATAGCTTAGTTTATTGAGAAATATGTCAGACTCTTCACATCTGCTGGATGTTCATGAAATAGCTCAGTAGGTGTAGTCCACAGGCTGTTTAGTTTCAAACTGGGATACCAAAGCACTGCTGGAGAAATATTCAAGTACCAAACAGCTGAAGTTTCAGTAAACCCTTGAACATGTGCTAACATTGCTTTCATATGTATTGCTCTGGGTCCTGTGAGTTTATCCTCATGAGCAAAATTGCCTGTGTTCAAGTGGTTGCAAGAAGTGAGTCTTTAAATGGGATAATCTTCTCTAAGTGTATGCAGTTGTGATGTGATTAATGACTATAGGTTTCTTACAGTGCCTTGGAATATCTGTATTAGGCTAAATTAAGCTTTCCCATCATGTTGGTGCAAAAAATACGATTCCTGAAATGTTAAGGTTTCATTTTAATTAAAATTACTCCTTGAAGTGGCTGGAACTGGAAAATTTATTTTGTGAGAGGTACTGAAATAAAAGAGAAGACGACTGTTGCTTAACAATGCTTTCTTTTAAGCCTAACAAAATGGGGATTTCAAGACATTATTGTCAGAAAGCTGGAATAACATTTAATCTTAAGCTTCAAAATAGCCTTACATCTCTCCAGGCTCTTTGGACCATGCTGCTTCTGGACCCTGAAGTGGCTAGGCACTGTTGCAGGTGGACTGTTGCAGGCCTGGGTGTGCCTGGGCCCTTGGATGCTGAGTGGCCTCTCCAGACCTGAGGCAAGCTTTTATTGGAATTAATCAAATAGTTACGTTCTTGTAGAAATTTACAGGTGATGAACCATTGCATTAAAACAATGCTGATCAATTCTGATCTTGAGATTGCTGCAATGACAGTAATGCTGGCTGAAGTCACTGTGGTACGCATACAATTGTTCTGCTACTGAGCCGTGTTGGAGTCTGACCTTTTTTAACATGTTCTCTTTACATGATGGGATTATGCGATATCAACCACAGAATAATATATTTTTTTCCTAGTTGGAACAGGTTACATGGATTCCTTGAATTAGAACTGAAAGTGACATTTTCATTTCACAAGTTTGCTTTGTTCAGTTACAATTAGGGTATTGTAAGGTACATGGTATTTACTCCGGGTGTGTGATCAAGGTTGCAGTGGCAAGAGTTGTAAGGCTATTCAGTAAGCTAAGCACATGGAGAACTAGTGCATTTTATAATAAAATTCCATTCATATTACCTTTCTTGAGTGTCTGGTGTAAAACTTAATGACAGCTTAATGTGTTTGAGAGTACATCTTCCAGTGAGCTGTACAGAAATATTAAAATGTATTTTTCTAATGTTTTTCTTAGCTTTATTAAGAAACAGTTCTAAGTGGGCTTTGCTGTATATCAAATCATACAGGTTTTCCACCTTGTTGCAGAATAACAAAACAATTGTTGTTATGCAAATCACGTGATTCGGGCATGGGCGGTTAGGACTGTTACATGCCATAGCTGGGTAGCGTATACAGCCTTGGGGAGAGTATGGAATAGCTTGTAAGATCTGAAAGAGCAGAGAAGTGTGTGCATTCTGGTGCAGTGAATTTTTATGTTTAAGAAAACAATGCCATAGTTGTTTGCAAGGTTATGACTGTCTTTGCTCAAGCATGAGCGAAATCTGTTGAGCTGCAGTACAGCTGACATCTTTGATTCTATAAATCTTCTGGATCTCAGAAAAAAGAGGCTGAGAGCGGAACTGGCGAGGGTGCTAATTTAGTCTGTTCATGGTGACGTAGGGGATAGAGCGTAAATAGAAATATGTGATGTTCCCTAGCAGCGGCATTTTGGGTTGATTAGAAGAATTTAAGGATCTCTGTGTATTTGCTGTTTGTATTAAAAAGATTTTTTTTTAATAAAATTGCAGGTTTACCACCTTTCTAGTAGCTTCTAAAAAACTGGCTTTTATTCTCTCCAGACGGTTTCTATAAACAGAAAAGTTTAAGCAACAAAAGGAACTGCTAAACCTCATTCATAACACTGTGAAGAAAAAATAATTAGCTTTTGGTTAGAAGACAGAAGAAGATTAATTAGTTTGTAAAGTCATGATTTTGGAGAACAAATTACTATGGAGAGTGTGTGCGCAACCGTTCAGTTCAAGAAGACACAGCTTATATATTGTGCCTGTGAAGCCCAGTAAATAGTGTTGCTTTAGGTATCTCAAAACATGCAGAGAACTCAGTGACCCGTAGTCAGTGCAGATATTTGTCGGCAGTGAAGTGATTCTGCTTTCAAAGGCTCAGTGTGAGTCTCGTTGAGAGCTCCTGTCTCCATCAGAACTGCGCAGGGGCATCTGCAGAGGGGGCACAACTTTACCGGAGCTCGTTGCTGGTGTAACAGTCTTTTGCTGTGAATCTCTTGATCAAGGTTAAGAATCGCTACTGCTATATCAAAGCAAAGAAAAATAATTATTCATCACCAACAAAATCACAAAGAATCTGATGTAATTCACTTCATGCTGGAAGAATATTAAAAATTAAGTCAGGTTTTTATACAGAACCTTTGTATGAAACGCTGTTTACGAGCAATAAAATGAATGTGAATTAAAGGACTTTGAGTAAAGAATAATTTTAAGAGGTAGAATTTCAGCTAGTCCATACTATTCTGACTAGGCAAGAGGAAATATTATGATAAAGCTAACCCCAGGCATGGGCCAGGCTGGGTTTATTGAACTCTAGGTAGTTGGCATTTGTTTAGTCAGCATGCTTCCTTTTTAACTCATTTGAAAATTAAGTTCTTTAGCTTGGCTTTTATTTAAAAGAAAGCTTTTGACCTTTTGACTTGTTCATAAACATCTTTTTTTTTTTTTTCTTCAGCAGGAGGGAGGGAGATGTTTCCTCCCACCTCCAGATACCAGAGTTCTTTTGATAGCCATGTCTCAATTTAATCTTTAAAAATGATATTGATTTTGTCTGTGTGCCAGGTTTCTTGCCAGTTATCACTTCAGATACTCATATCCCTTGGTGGAGAACGCATTGTAATGTTAGGAAAAGGAAGAGGCAAAGGCAGTAACAAAGGCAGCCTTCAAGGAGGGGTTCCTTTGATAGGACAAGTCAAATACATGAAACAAAAATCTAACACCTCTTCTCTTTATTTTTAACAAGTCCCTAGATAAATATGGGGGGAGCTTAAGAGAGAAATCTTCAAGTGTCAGCTTGTCTGAAATAGCACCCTGAACACTTGATCTCTTTTAGAAATAAAATGGTCCCTGCAGGGCAAGTAAAGGAAAGCCCTCCATCACCAATGGCTTGCCCTCTAGCAAGCAAAGAGCTAACCCAAGTAATAGGTATAGATATACATTATACAGCATGTGTTAATATAGCCCATAAATAGCGGCGTGTGGCAATCGAGTGTTGATGGAGGAGAGGTTAGCCCCAGGTACAGAGCCTGGAGTCGTTAGCTGTGAGCAGTGCGTTTGTGTTCAGGTCTGGAGGTTCTTCATTCGCCCCTCAGTAAGCGTGGCTGCCCTGTGCTCGGTTCAGAGACAGGCACAGCACTGGTGAAAGCCTGTGGTAATACAAGGGTTAAAAATGGTAAAATATTAAGGTGGTAGCTCCCATGATGAAGAAAGACGTGTTTGATGTCATCAAAAAGATGACATCAGACAAGCTTTTCTGTGACCATTCTCAGAGATAAATGAACCCAAAGAAAAGAATTGCAAAAATAGTGAGGGTTAATTTTTTTTACACTGTACACAGATCAGTCCTTTGAATAGTGTTTGTGACAAAGCAATATAAAGGTTCTTCCTGGTCCTTCATCTGGCTCCCTGCTCTGTCCCACCCCGATGCTGGGCTGGCCTGATGAGAACGTGGCTAGAAAATGGGCTCTGTGTGCACCGTTCATCACTTCTACAGTGTCTTGTCCAAACAAGCAAAACAAGCTCAGTTCTGTGTGTATCTGTTCATTTAGATGTATTCAAAGTCCTGTTTTCGAAATTGATTATCTCCTAAATTCATTAAACTTAAGGCTCCTTTTCCTGAGTATAAATGTCACTTTTGCTTATTAGACTAGAACTTCTAAATAGCTTGAAATATTTAGTCCTTGTGTCTGTTCTTTAACAATACTTGTGTATATTGTAGCAGGACAAATAATAAAAGCAAATTTACACACCTGTTTTTATGCTAAGTTCTTCCAGCTGTACTATCAGGGAATCATAGAAATTATCTTCCTAATAATCTACCTTTGTGACCTAAAGGAGTTAATCCTGCAGATGAACGTTTGGTCCCGAATCCAGCCAATTAGTCATTTTGTGGATTTTCTGGTGGCTATGCACCATGCGAAAGCTGGCCGAGGCAACCAACTAACTTTAAATAGACTCTGTGTTTGCGAAGAGCACTCAGAAGGTAATTACTTTCTTTGAAGTGTCCAGCTCAAAGCAAGCTTTGATACTTAATGTGTCATGTCATTTATTAAGGTGATAAAGCTGATATTAGTAATTGGCTAAGTCCTGTTTGAAGTTCTATGCTGGCTTAAGGTACCAACCAACAGTTAAATGGATATGAGCTCTTTCACTGCACCTGACCTTACATTAAAAAAAAAAAGATAGCCTAGACCTCTCAAACTTTTTTTCTATAACATAAGGGACTGAGACTGTGTGTATTTCACTATCTCGTACAGTACCTTGTCTTATGCTGGCTATTCTCAGTAAGGATTAATAGTCCAAAATGTTATATGTATTTAGCATATTGAAGTTAGTGTAGTATCCAGTAGAGAAATAATCCCCAATTTGGTAAACACCTAAATATGTACCTAAATGCATGTATGGGTTTTCCATCTGGCTTTATTGGGGCTGTTTTATATAAAAGTATACATATGTGTTTGTGTATGTACATCTTTGCAGGCTGAATTAATACAAGCTACCTCTGTTGTGCAGAGAGCTCAGTGATTTCAGACTCTGTGTGTATGTGCATGTTTAAACTGTTTTCAGACACCTTGAATTTTACATAGTGAATCTTCTTCCATCAATGGAACTCCATGAAATTAAAATATGTGTATATAGCAATGCTAATGTAGTGTGTATATATTTTTTCCTGAATATTGTTGTTTTGCTTCAGCACCAGTGCTCAAGCACAGCTGATATCTTGGGCTAGCTGTAAAATCGAGTATCTCTGCCATTTATATTGGAATGTAGTATTGGAAAGTAAAGAAAATAGGAAGAGAGAAAGATGTGTTGAAGCATTTATATTGCTAATGATAAAAGAATGTGTCAACAGCTTTCTGCTCCTTGAAGATCTTCACATACAAGAGTTTTTCAGGGCTTTTTCAGGACAAATATCAAATGGGGTAAACACTTCACAAAGAACAGCAACCAAAATGAATCATTTTTCATGGTAGGATAATTGAAAGAAAGAAAAGAAGCAAGTAGTGGTAGAGTGTATCCATCTAATCTAGTTCTCCAGAGCTAAACAGTCATGCAGCTGGGGCACCAAGTGCTGTTACACTGAGAGAGAAGAGCATAACTAGGGTCTGATGTTTGAGGAATACCTTGGAATAGGAAGCAGGGGAAACACTCCAGAAGAGACTTGGGTCTGTACACAAAGCGCTCAGTGCTGGCATGGGCAGCTTGCCTGTCCCCACTCAGATACGCCACTACACAAGGCATTGCTACTAGACACCTTTGTTCTGGCCTGAAAGCTCCTGCGGTGACCTGTGCTGCACGTGTACCCACAGCCGGCCCCATCTGAGCAGTTTGGTCTTTGGGCATGTCCTGCCATCCAGGAGGGCATGCAGAGTCCGACGTTCCAGTCCCTGTTCCCAGGGTTGTTTATGGATTGTACATCAAAGAATTACGTGAGGGACCACAGCGTGGGATGGCCTCTTTCTACTGAGTCCTTCTGGTTTCTTCCTCCTTGGCTGTATGAATCTGGCACACCTTTGGATCCACTGCTACAACCTTGATAGGAGTCATAAAGGGCATGGGAATACCTACAGCCCCAGAAAATCCCGCAGTCTAATGATTAGGCTACTTCTAGGGGAGCAAAGAGATAAGGGTTTGAATCCCCTTGGGCTGTGAGGAAGGATTTGAACTAAAGTCTCTAGCTTCTTTTGTGAATACTCCAGTTATTAGGCTATGATAGAGAAGGTGCCATCACTGACTGCCTGGAGTGTCTAGGCAGGAGCCTGAGTGCTGGAGGTGGGCGAGCCTGTGCATGCTTTGGTGTGTGGCTCCAGGCTGCTCTGTTCTCAGCATACAGGGTTTTTCCATGTCTCCTTTCTTAGAGGCCTTTCTAAGGACAGAAGAGCTAACCCAGGAGGGTCTAATTTTGGTCTCTAGATTCTAGTCCTGAGGTCAGTAAACTAAACATCCAGGGATTACTGCATCTATTGCACTGGAGGCTATGGGGTTTTTTTTTGTTTGTTTCTAGCCTTTTCCAACAGTTAGTGAAAGACGCTTGTTGGTAGAGGTGTGGATCAGAGACACTGGCCTTCTTAAAATAAAAAATTGCTGATATGTTTATAAGCTCATTAGAGGGAGAGGATTTGAAGTCAGGAGAATGTGCTAGACAGAAGGGCTCTGTTGGAAAGGGTTTGGTTTGGTGAGGCAAAGCAGAAGTTTTAAGTAGGGGAAGATTCTTAAAGGAATCTGAAAGCTGTGGGGATGAGCATCGGCTCGCTGGGGCTTCGTGAAGATGACAGTCATGGGAAGACGGCAGCTGTTAACAGCATGCCCCAGAGACCCTCGTGAGCAAGGAACAATGTTTGGCACTAGACGGTTAGGGAGCAACACTGACTGAAACAAACAGCAGGACGGATGTGCCTGAGAGAACCCTATGACAGACTTTTTTTTAATCTGTCAATTCATACTTGATATGTTGTAGAAATGATGGTAAAAGTCATCTGTGTAAAACAGGCAAATGAAGTGACTTTATAGGCAGCTTGTTTTTAAATTAGATTTCTGCAGAAAGAAACAATTGACATGCAAACTAGGTTTTAGTCACCTTGACACTTAACGCTGTCTAAGATGCAGGTCAGATCAAATTGGCTTTTTGAAATGCAGGCATGCAAGCAAGGGAAGTGGGAAAACAATTTCAAATGTAGACTGTGTGGAGGGAATGGGAACAGATAGCAGATATAAAGGACAGTAGTCACTGTATAAAGAAAACAGCACAGAATTCACTTGCCTATACTTAACCTTCAGTGACAATTTAGGCAATGTGGGGTAGCCCCGCCTTGCCTCCAGCTGCCTCCCCAGAAGGGCACAGGTCACTGTCTCGTCTGGCTTTGACTTCTTTTAGTATTTGCAGGCTGGAAGCTTTGCATCTGGTTCCTCTTATCTCCGCTTGTAGACAAGCAACCCGTGGAACCGATGCCCAGTGTCTGTCACCGCGCGTCCACAGGTAGAGGCAGAACCTCTTCCTGGCTCCTGCATTCGCTGCTGCAGCCGGGCTGGGGATCCAGGTTCTCCGTGCGCCAGCTAAAGGCGGTTTCTATAGCACTGGTTGTGTATATATTTCAGTTTCGGTTACTTTATCTAAGGAATCTTTTTGCTGAGTTGTTTTTTCCTCCTTTTGAAATTGCACTTGACCTGTGCTATAAAATATTAAATAATTAGTCTGTTGGGATGAAAGAAAATTATAAAGAAGCTCCAGAGATCAGAATAAAGTGAATCACGTTTTCATGACTTGCACTGCCTTTATCTGGTCACCTTCTTAGCATTTTATATCTCGTGTTTTGAGTTTCATTATTTTTATTTTGTTGTTATTTTTAATAGCCTGAATGGAAAAGGTATACCTTTCTTGTTTAACTTAGCAGTTGAAGATGTTTACTGTAATCATATAATATCATTTTTTCCTGCTCTTTTTTTCAGAATAATGTCATGTTTCTATTTTATTCTAGGTCAGCACTATCAGCTCTTATTCTGGAATCAATGGTGTCTGCAACACATATCTTTAACTGTTTCAGAAGCTTAGTGTGGTGTGTTAAGTGAAAATTAACCTACAGAACCCCCATAAATACTAAAAGTAATGGTAGGACCAGACTGTGCTGTCTGGATCTGAATTTTAGAGAAATTATGGCATATTGGAATCCAGAGTTTGCATTTGGGAACACCCTTGTTGACCATGTAATACACGTATTGCAGGTTAATGAAGTGTTGAGAAAGCTTTTATTCGATAAAGACTGCCAGAAAAAATGGCAGCAGGAGCATTGCTTTTTAGGTTTTAGATCCATAAAATATGTCAGCAAGAGATTATAAAAATCTGAAAATGTGATGAACTGGTGCACAGAATGTCTAATCAATGTGTTTTATCTAGAGTTTGGCATACTGCATAGACTGAGATGAAGCAATGCTGATGAGTTCAGCAGCCATCCTGCAGCATCCTTTGTAAAGGCTAAGGGAAGCTGTTCTTTGCACTTTTTTGCATCCAAAAATGGATGTTAGCTGGTTTTAAGAAGTTCTCATGGTGTATGGTTTATGATAGGAGATTAGGATTTTTAATGACTTTTCCAGACTACTACAATTAATACTTGCTTTGTTGAGCTTCAGGATACATGTCAGTAATGCCCTAGACGAAGGGAGAAGGAGGTCTGTGTGCATGTGCGTGTGTGGTAGCGCACAGGGATTCAAATGGATTTGAAAAAGACCACAGTGCAAGAGACGCTCGTCTGTGAAATACGAGCGCCTCTGTGGACCTGCTCTGTAACGCCTGTCTTTGTGTATAGTTCTTTTTGCTCCCCTTGCAGAAGGCTTTGAGTTTAGTGGGTTTCATCTTCCTGACTCCATTCTGTGACTGTAAACCTATACTGACTTACACTTACTATTTGACTGTTTGCTTTTTCAGAAAAAGTAGTATCTAAAGCCTTGATACATTGTGTCTTTTTTTCTGTACAGCTATTTCAAAATATTCACAAAGTTTTGTATCACTGTGTTATTTTACAGTTTCATAACTGACTTGGAACATCCTTGTGGTTGTTTCCTATGTAGTAAGAAACAGTGATGTTAGCAATAAACAGTTTGAGAGCCTCTGGAGGAAATTTGAAATGAAATTATGAAATTACTTTTCAGTAGTATATCAGATTTAGTTTCTCTTTCTTTTTCCTTGGGAGATGGGTGGGGAAGGCCCTCTTTCATGCCAAAATCTCTCATGTGAGCTTGATGGCCTGTCTTCGTCCTTTTACGTTCTGTGTAAATCTTTAAACGTCATTGTACATACAATGCTTCAGCAAACAATTCAGTGGTTTCTTGTATCACTCACAATGTCCCATCTGCTTAGTTTGCCCTTTGAGTCTTCTGACTTTGACTTTAAAGGGGAGAGTAGACAGACACTTCAATGGAAATTTTTAAATCCCAGGAGAGTGAAAAAGTGTTGATTGGCACTCCTGTGTAACTTCTGCAGGGAATACGCACTGACCGTGGAGACCTCTCCTCTTCAACAGTATGCCAGTCAACTCAAGGCGCGCTCTCTGCCTCTCTGTTTTCCAGCAACATTACTATTTTATGTCCTATTCCATTTCACTAACAACATAGTATTCTTCAATGAATTCAGCTTTGATTTAACTCCTTCCAAATGTCAGTTCTTCTATCTCGTCCCTTTTTTTGTTTGTGACACCAGGGAAGCTTTGCAAGGGATTTTAACTATGCTTTTTGTGGTTCATAGGCCACTGCAGCATGAAGTAGGAGTTCTCCTGGACCTCAGCAGGAACACTCTGTGCTTGGAGGGCAGCGTTTGCAGGCATATCTTGTTGGAAAGGAAGAGGCGTTACTGCGATTTTTAATGAGGAAATAACATGTCAGTATGCTTAGTTTAATTCCCTATTAGTTTGATAGCAGTAGAGTGATCTACCTGTGCACTTGCCACCAGCAAATCCACAAAGTTACTAATTAAGAGAAGAAAAGATTTACAGGTAGGGGTAACATCTTTAATTAGACTAAGTGCAGTGGGAAAAAGCAGATAAGCTTTCAGGCACATGAGTAGTTCTTCAGGTCTGAAACAGAAGCAGCAAACTTCAAAGCAAAATTCAAATTGGAAACAACTGCTCTGACTTAATTAGAGAATGACCTACAAAATAATTTTGAAAGATAAGCCTGGAAACTCAAATTCATAATTTGGGTACTAAAATCCATGAACTCACTGGAGATAGTTATAATCTTCAAGTCCCGTTCTCCCCCACTCGTCCCCCGCAGTGTTCCACAAGGTATGGGCGCATCTGGCTCTTTCCCCTAAAGGCAGCCACCTCTCGCCTGTCCTCCTTACTGGGCCTCTCTGACTCCCCACGTACCCCTTCCTCTTCTCCCTCATAGTCTATTAAATATCTAATTAAATTCCAAGCGATTGTTCTTAATGTCTTAATTACAATTAGCTTTATAATTTTCTGCTTTTGTTTCAAGTCTGAAAAAATGACTTGTTTGACAGAAATTGTCTGTTTTATTCAAATATACCAGTTAGGATAACAAAAAGTATCACCTCAGTCTAAAAATTTGGTTTTGCCTATATTTTTGGACCATATATCTATAACAACCTTCCCTGCCCCCTATACTCCCTAAAAGCAAGTTAAGAGAACACAAAGTTTGTTTTCTTAGAATTCGTTACATTATTTTGTGCTCCCTCTTTCTCTTTTACTTAATAAAGTGGTGCTCAGTCATGAGCATTATTGTATGCATTAAATGTGCATGGCACTTTAATGTAATTTGAACAAACTATTAGATGAAACAGTTTCACTTTTTTATCAAATGTACTGTGACAAATCTAAATACTTTTCAAGGGCAAAATAGGGGTTTCAGTTTTTACAGTATTGCTGTGTAACTCTGTATACCTGTAAATTACATATTAAAGTATTAAGGGCTTCTCTTATTTGTGATGTTCAGTTTCTGTCTGTCTTGAAGTGATAGTAAAAGAGAGGCAGAATCCTAATCATATTCATTATGATGAGACGTCTGGCTGCCTTTTGCATCTACAAGTAGCTTTCAAAATCCTGAGGAATTATTTCTCATTTCTTTGCATAAACTTTGTTGGTTTGGGATACAATGCTCCTGAGCTGTGTAACTGAACAGAGTTAAAGGCCATAGTGCAAATGTGGATATAGTGGCGGGGGGGGATTAGCATGAAACGCAAATGCAAATCATATCAAAGTCCTACTTTTAAAAGGAATGTGATATGAAGATGTTTGTTGCAAACATGAAATTTCTCCAGATTAAAGAACAAGAAGGCCTTGAATTTTTATTTCAGTTTTTTTATACTTGATAATCCCCACTTGAAGTAAAACAGTTTTCCTTAATTGTTTACCAGCAACACCTGGAAAACAATACTGTGAATTCAGAGTATGTGTGCTTTCTTTTTAAACAAAAGTGCTATTAACTAACTTTCAAAGAGCAGCTCCATTAACTTGTTTAGAATGAGACTAATACATTCATCCCAAGTGCAGTTAGTTCCATTTTTCAGTATCAGTCATATAAATTATCCAATAGCTACACTTATTGTGAAGAAAATTTACCATCAAATCTTGAGGTATTATGCATCAGGCTACAATTTATTCTTGTAAAAGAACCTGATGTTTTTTCAGATTACTTAGTTCTGGCCTGTGCCTCCTCTATCAAAATCACTGTTGTATAGTCTAAGTGAATCGACTAAATTTAATGCCATTTTGGGAAAGCAGGTATTTGGATTAGTCCATCTAACAGTCAGCTGAAGTGATAACTCACTCCTTGCCTTTCTTTCCCTCCCACCAACCTTCAGTAAGAAGAATAGTAAGGAAAAAATGTAATTTACCAAATATTTGAAACATATCCTCAAGCTCTTATTGCTTTTAGACAAATTAGAAATTAAAATAGCATCAAAATAATTAAAAATAATTTGGCATGTAATCTATAAAATTTTATTTCCACTATGATCCGTAGCATGCTGCAGATTAAAAGAGCATAGTGTGTATATGCACGTGTTTTCACTGGAAAAGCACAAACTTACCTGCCCACAACAGAGCAAGTTTTTTCAGCCAACAGTTCATGTAGATTATTTGTACAATGAAAATATGTGAAGTTCAACAACAGTCAGTACAAAACTTGAAATGAATAATGAATAAAAAAAAATAAAGCCAGCTGATCTTTAAAACCTGTGATGCAACATACATAAACTCCTGCAGTCTGTCTGTCTCTCTTCTCCCCCAAGCTCCTCATTTAAATGGTACTTTCTGACACAACGTTCTTACCAAGGTAAAAAATTCTATTAATAATGGATGGCTCCTTACTTTCAAATACCTAGAGGAATATTCCTCTGTAATTCTTTGTCAAAAGTAATAACTGTCTAGGAACCAGAAGCAGAGAAGAAAATAGCTTGTGGTGCTGTGAACGTTTTGATGCTTGCTTGATTCTCTAATCCTGATTCAATGCCTAAGGTCCACCATAAAAATGCATTCTTTGACCGATTTCTAGAGGGAGAAAATCAACTGGTTTAAGGTTTTTATGAAATTCATTTGCTTAACCAAAACCTAAACACATTGATAATTCAAACAGACCTATTTAGCTTCCAGGGATTTTTTGAACAGTTTTGTGTTGCAGGATTATTACCAAGGGTGCAAGATACAAAGAGAGCTCTCCTTTGTATGCAAGTAATAAGATGCAGTCTATGCCTTTAAAAGACAGCATAAATAATGCTTAAAATACCATTTTAAGGTAATTTATTGGTACTGAGCAAAGAGTTTTGTTAAAATAGGTATTCAGCATTCTGTACTTTTTTTCTTTAAAGGAGTTTGGGTGTCAGTTGAGGGCTACTGATTTAGATGTTGGATGAGATGCATTCTCTTTTTTCCTGCCTGTGACCAAATTTTCTGTCAACTTGAACAAACTACTGAGCTGTTCTTTGATTCATGTTTCTCACCAATAAAATGGCCAGGATAGATACCTCATAGGTTTGGGAGGTATAACGTTTAATTTCTGTAAAATGGAACAGACCAAGAGACATTTTTATGGGAAGTCAGTGTATAATTGTTTGTTGGGGGTATTTCTGCGTATACTTTGCATGCTGTGTTGTTTTCAGAATTCATACTCTTGACCTGGAGAATTTCTATTGACTTCTGTAAAGTTTTGGATTTCAGTTTGCATATATCATCTAAATACCTGTTAAAATGCTATGGAAGCAGTAGGTTTCTGGAGCACTGAAGAAACTGGCATTGGGCAGAAGTGGCTGGGTGCTCAGCTGGGGCCAGTGACAGTGCTTGGGAATAGGCAGAGCTGGTCCTTCTGCTGACACTGTCCTCCTACGAATGATAGGGCACCCGAACCCTTCCCTGGCACCCTTGGTAGCACTTACCTTAGCTGTAGTTATTTCTCCACGTGTACAGGTGAACGTTTTGTTGTCCTCCTTTTTTTCCTCATACACATGTGGAGCTCTATAGACTTCTGTGGGATGAGAAGTCTAAGGGAATATTAGTCACGGTGTTATGACAGTGTTTGATTTTTAACATTGCTGTCCCCAAAATAGGACTTTTCAATCACATTGTCTATCTGTGCCTCTTTGGCCAATTTTATGTATTTGACAGAGGCTTAGAAGTTTCAAAGTGTGAAGTTCTGAATACAGGTTTCTGGGTGGAGGAGAAAGGCCCTATTAATATTCTCACTTATTAACCCCAAATCTAATTAGCTTTCCTTTTATTAAAGATCAGAAACTTCACATGGAGGAGAGACTTGGAAACCAGGCTTCATTAGTCCTGCTGCTCACGGATCTGCTTGTTTACCTCTGGTAACAAGAAAAGAAGCCTTCTTCAGGATTGGAAAACACACTCAATAATTGGCAGATAAAACAGGCAGGAAATTATTTGAACTAATGATGAGAAATGAATAAGATATTTTTTTTTTTTTTTTGCCTCTGTATCAGAGTGTTGTAATGCTTGAAGTAATTTAAATTCAGTTAGTTTTGAAATTGGTAGGCTGGTCATGATGCTGGTTTGGCTATCTTTATAGGTAGACTAAATAATTGGAGCACAGAAATAATCAAGAGCCCAAGGAAATCCAAGTGTGGAGTTCAGAGGTAAATTTTTGTGTGTCATTTAATATTAATGGTGAATCTATCCCAGCAAATTTAATCTAAAGGTCAATCACATCAGATAGTTGAATAGAAAAATAATCTGAATTTAGCCCAGCCTATCCTGAATTATAAATGGCGTCATTTATACGGTACATGATCTGGAATGCTTGGAATTCCATTGACACTTCTTTCCTTTGTGACTAACCACCTGCACGAGGGAAGTTTGAAAAATACCTTGCCCTGCTGAGTTATGTCCTGGGCAAAAGGGACGGGAATGCCTCCAGGAGCACGACAATGCATCCCATTTGCAGAGCCTAGACACAATTGTCATGCAAAATATAAAGTGGTGAAGAGCCTAAAACAGATTGAAAATTTTGAGATGAAGAAGAAATAGGAGTTTATTCACAGATACTTGAAGGCTTATGATTGAATTATTTTTGAATACCAACTACCTAAATCCAAATGTTAATTCAAAAGACTTGTTGCAATGCCCAGTGAATCTGCTTACCAGTCATTCTATGGTTTCTAACTTATCAAATGTTGTCCTGCCCAATAAAACATAGCTTGTACCTTGTGAATGATAGGGGTAGTTCAGAAAGCAGCAGGGAGGTTGTCTCCTTGGGCTTTGTCCAGTGCTTGGCCGACTAAGCTACTCAGAAAACATACAGTCCTATGAAGTCTGACCCTTCTGTTCTTTTTACAGCTTCAGTCCTGCTCTTCCTCTTTCTTTTCAGCCTGCTCATTACTGTAAGGAGATTTTATTTTATTTGGTCATCTTGCTTTCGTCATTACAGTGACACTGAGATATGTACATGGTATTTTTTTAACTATATGCATGTGTGCATGTGAATAGACTATGTAATTTAGCTGCTTGCATTTGAACGCTATGTACTTAGCATTATAAAAATGTTTCTACTTCATTTTTTTCATCAGAATATGAAACTAGCACTCCTGAAAACTTTCTTAGTGTAATTTCATAGCTTTGTGTTAGGATTGGCTTTATGACTACTGTTAGCTGTAGCACAGAAGAGGCAGACCTACAGCTCAGAGAGGTGGGGCAGGCTTCTTGTCTCAAACATCACTCCACTCAAGTCTGAAATATTGTAATGCCTATAATTTTTCTTATCTTCTGAAAGGAAAAAAAATGATTCTGTAAGAAGCATTTGTTGCACTAATTCATTCTGGGAGAGGAGGTGTAAATATTTGCAGAATAGGGAAAAAAGTGTATTTTGGGCTACTATAGAGGAAAATACATAGTTCAGCAAAGGTGAATGGCTGTTCAGATACTGTCTAGTATATATTATCTGCATGGCTCCTCTGGCAGAGTGAAAGTGCTTAATACAGTTTTTCAAGGCATGAAAACTTTGGGATTTGCTTTCCTGTAAAGGTGTTTTGAAGAGAGTACTTAATCAAGCAGGGAAATACTTGATTTCTCCTGAAAGCTTTTCGACTTTTTCCTGCCAGTGAAAATAAAGCTTTAAACTTTTAACATTTTTTTTTTTTTTTTTTTTTTTTTTTTACTGTTGGATGCCTGTAACCAGGCAATCTGACACCTACCCCGCCCCCCCCCCCCCCCCCCAAATAAAAATCCCTGAAGTGGCTTTTTAAGAACTCTAACTTCCTACTGAACTTGTGTTTGGGGAATGCAGTGCTTTGGTCCCTACCAGCGTTCACAGGACAGGCAAAGGAGCTTTTTATCTAGACTCTTCCTAAGTGGATACTACAGTAATCAGAGGCAGTTTCTTGGATTTGATTTTGGAGAATAATTTTAGCACGTCCTTGAATGTTACATTTTGTTCTATTTTATGATGACATTATTTAGCTGGGAAATTTCAGTAATTTTGCGGTGGTGTTTTTTTTAGTGTATTTGTTGAAGCTTTTTAAGTGAATCTTGTAGTTAGATGGAATTCCTACCAGAGGTTAGAGAGAGAAGTCTTTGCTTCTGCTTCATTATATGTAGATACCCATTAGGTATTCTCAATGAAAGGTTGATCCAACATTTTTAAATGAAAAATAAGCTCTAGCAGGATGCATTATATGCACTGAACTCCTACATTTTATGGTGCTTGAGTTCACATCTCCTTTATAAAAATTCTCATAATTAATTTAGTATTGTTTTAATAGTATCTGACTATACTTGGCCAGTAAAAAGGTTGGAAAACACATCAAGGTAATGCTTACTTTGTCTACTTGCTGTTTGAGATTTTTCTCTGTTAGCATATTAGTACTTAGCTTGATAAGCATAATCATCTGAAGTTAATATAGGATTAATTTACTGTCCTTATTTACATTTATCTCTCATTATATTGCAAATTAGCCACATGCATGCTTCTTTCTTCGTCACCTTGCAAGTACATTGGTTTCCACATTGCCAAGTGATTCTTGTCCAGTGTCTGAGTATTATAGTAAGATGAAGCATAATTAACGACATCAAGCAGCAACTTTTGGAGGTTCTAAGATCTTCCCTTCTTTCTCAGTGATCACCTCATCTTTCATTATAAAATGACCTGCAGTCTCATTCATATTAGAGAAAGTGTTTTGAAGAATATTGAAGAATATTACCACTGTGTACTAATACAGCACTTAACTCCATCTTACTGGAGGTCTCCCTTAGTTTTACCCTGGGGTATCTGCATATTTCTAATTCCTTAATCCTAACCCACATTTACAAATAAAGACAAGTGTGGAATCATGTCATCAAATCGAGTTTGAACTTCTATTATATTGTCATATTTAATAAATCAATTATATTATGTTTTGTGAAGTAAATGTCTTTTTCAAAGTTTTTGCTGTCTGCACAAGGTCGATATCGCATTTCTCATGCTTCTGAACAGTCATAAGCAATTTGAATAGCTCATGGAGTGCAAGATAGGGGCTATGTTCAGGTGAGAAGTCCTGAGACAAAGCTGTAGTAGCAATTTTTTTATTGTATTCACTGGGTCTAGAATTTCATTTAGTATGTTGCAAAAGTTTGTTCTGGAAGAAAATATCCAGGTAAAACATGTATTTTGAGCTTCTCTGAGTTTGCTTCATAAGGGTAGGGTTTTGTGGTTGTTTTGCTCATTCCTGAGCATTCATAAACCAGGAAATCCAAACTCTTGTTGTCTGCCGCTATCATGCCAGACCTCTGAAGAGACTGTGACTTTCCTAAGCCTTCTCACATCTTACTGCATTCACAGTTTGTCAAAACTCTGTGTATCTGTTGTTGCAGAAGGCACCTTGTGTGTCATTGTTTCCCATCTGGCTACATCTATATATGGAAAACCGGGACCTGCAGTCTTACAGGTGTGCATCAGATAGCCTTGATGGAACAAGGCTCGAGTCTGAAAACATTTGCAACAAGTGCTAATGGAATCAGAAGCCATTTCACTGGATATGAAATTCTTCATGTTATTTTTAATGCTGTTTTAATGCTCACAGTTTTGATCATCTTTACTAGAAACATCCTGCTAATGTGATTGATTAGTGAGGCTGGATGCAGTTGTCTGTTTCTGATGTTATGTTAACTTCAAATGTTGCATAGCAATAAGATATTGCTTTTGGGGTACACAGTTTTGTACAAAGATTATTCTGCTCAAGAATTGAGTATTGCCTTAAATATGAAAAGATTTGGTTCTGTCTCGATAAGGGATGATGGCAAGTAAAGGTGTAACCAGTCACAGCAAGTGTTAGGTCTCTTCTGCATCCTGTGTTGGTAGATGCGTTGAGTGACGGCGAGATACAGACAATAATACATCACCTAAAATTTCAGTAAGCAGTCTGAATTTTTTTGGCCAGTACAGTTGTTATGCTATACACGTATTAACAAAGGAGCTGGTTAACAATTGGGATTTCCATCCTAGAGAATAGTGAATACTTTGATACTTGTTTTGTCCCAGATCAGTGTGGGAATTAAAATAACAAAAGCTTAATAGTAAATGCCAGGTTTTGAACACTTTTTATGTAAAATAGAAACACTGAATCTGCTTCTAAAATGTTCTATTGAGATACCTTTTTGCCAGTGGTTTAAAATTTTATTCAGTCTAAACTGTATTATGATTTTTTTAATACCATTTACTATTTTATGAAGTCCAAAAACATAAAACTAGATGCTGGCATGCACAAAGACAGAAGATGAAGAAATGCTGTTCTTTTTCATAGACTGGTGAGATACATGCATTGAGCAGGACTGCTGCACGTCTGACTGTGCTCGCTTTACCCTGCCATTGCACTTGCATCTCCTGAGTTTATGCTCCAGTTCTGCAGCCGCCTTCTTTCACAGTTAACCTCTGTTTTGGATGTGGCTGCTAAGCCTGATCTGATACAGGCTGTGTGCTATCTACTGGCACCTTAGAAAGAACAGTCCATCAGCCCCACCTCCTCTCCTCTCCTCTCCTCTTGCTGCCTCTCTGGTCACCCCCATCACGTACGCCTGTGTGCATCTGCCCCTCTTAGCCGACCCCACTTTACAGGGGGCTGTGGGTTTTTCATTCCCGGCCTCTTTCGTTGTAGTGTTGAGTGCTTGTATGGCCTCCAGGAATACACACCTTGAGGTAAAAGGGGGGGCACAAATGGGGCTGCAAGGGATAAATCGTCTGTATAGCAAGCAGTGCAAGAGCAGGGCAGCCCTTACGGTTTGTAAAGCCTCAGGCAACAGCAGAAGCCTAAACGATAGGGAAGAAGCAAACCGCGATGTGTCTTCCTACGCAGTCCTGCTGGATGAAAGGAGAAAAGGCCAAGTTTGCAAATAGCAGAGCTGGTATGAGAAGCGCAGCCCCCAAAAGAGTGGCACTGCTTTGCTTTTTGATGGTGATAATGGTGGTACTGATAGGTCAATGCTTTATATATATATATATATATAAAAGATATAAAAATTTTTAAAATATATATATATATAATGTATATATATTTACATTTATATACATAAAAACATGCAAAGAAACTGTCCTGGGCCTTTTCTTTCTCTCTTCCCTAGAGTTTCTGTTCCATGTGACAGGAAGTGCAAATCTGTTAGACATAAATAAGGAAACAACAGCAAAAAGCAAATTTCAATGAAGTTTCACAGTTATTACTGTTAACTACAGTAGGTTAAAAATGAGATATAGTGGTGATCTTTTCTTTTCTCTTTTCCTCCCTTAGTTTTACATCTGGTTCTTTAAACCCATACGTTATTTTAAATATTGGAAAAGAAAGGTTTGCTTTTTTTCCAGTTCAAACATGAAAAGTAGCACACAGTAACGCTGATTAAATGGTAAGTGGAAAATTGACCTTTATTGTGGAAAAAGATAGTTCTGTGTAGTGTTGAATACGTAGAGTACTTCCGAAGACCTAACCCTGCTGCAGTGGCAAGCTGGTTCAACGGGGGATTTGACAGCCTTGAAAACCTGGTGTCCCTGCTGCAGCGACTGAGGGGCAGAAGGTCGTGTGAGAGCTGTGGTGGCAGGTCCGGCATCCAGGGAGAGGGGTGAACTCCCTACTGACAGACTCGAAAGAGCCCGGAGGGAAGGGGGAGGTGGTGGGTGCAACGCCAGCAGCCCTTTGCGAGGCCCACGCTTGGACTCTGGGGTGCTCTCATCGGGGTAGGTGTTTCAGAACAGCCACTGCTTGCGCTGTGCTTGACTTAGCGTCACAAGAACTGAGGGTTTTATTGAAGTTAGTGGTAAAGTTCCCATGTCCCTCAGTGGAGACAGGATTGTACCCGTTGTGTTTAAACAAATTAGCTTTAAATCATCTGTAGCCTTCAATTTTAAATTGCTGCAAAACTGACAGTTTCAGGTAGTTAAGGCATGGGCAGTTTTGCAGGTCAGATATTCTGTGAAATGCCATTTTATGTGGAGGTGGTTGAAGCAGGTCAAATTGCTTCACTCAGACCTGTTTCCCTTTTCACGTAGTGACTGGTACGTATTGACAGACTTAATTGTGATTGCTTCAAAAGCTAGAGGCTACTTATTTTGCCAGAGACTTTCCATATAAGCATGACATTAATAATGTGTATTTTAATTAAGTTGCAGATAGCTTTTTAGTAGGCTGTTTGCTGAAACCTGACAAGAACAACACAATAATGGCTGAGCTGACAGAAACAGAATATGTGAAAAGAATGAAGTGTTTACCACCATGTTTTATTTAACACAAATAATAACACATGAAGAGCGTTTCAGGCTTTGATAATAGCAACGTGTCAGTGAAGCATGTGGATTAAGTCTTCCAAAAATAGAACCTACAGCCCTGGTTCTTAATTCTTTTGGGTGGCTAAAGATAATGAGTGGCAGATCCCAGATCCTTCCTGGAAAATATTTCTTTTTATGCCTAAAGTGATACTTCAGTCCTACTGATTGAAATGTGCTTAGTGCCTTTCCTACCTTCTTCCCAACAGTAAATTGCAGGGTGGTTGCAGTGCCCTGGATCTCTCTGCTCCCTTTGCTGCAGATTGTGTTTGTGGGTTTTGGCCTCTCATGACATGTTCTAAGTTTGTTATCGGTGTTAGAAATGTTTCAAGGAGACGTATGGACCTTTCTGATCTAAAAAGCCGTTGTAGGATTGCCAGTTTGTAGTTCTCCTCTCCGAGGACAGGCAGTAGTTAAAGCACACAGTGTGAAGGCTTAATGGGTGCTTCCAAAACTAATCACTCTTAGGCTAGTTAGAGAAAAAATGTGTGTGCCTGGGTTACTTCACAGTATCCTTCAGGCTGTGGCTCAGAGTCCTGGTAGGGTGTGAAGCTCCTTGGTCTAAGCACTTCTCCTCCGAGTCATGGCCCACTCAGTCTAATCAGCTTCCTTGACTGGTCTCAGTTCAAAAACCAACACAAAACAAAAGGAAAAGCCTTCACTTTGTGAAATCATTGCATTTGTATTTTTAAAGTTCTTTTTTACCCAAAATGTTTGGGTAAAGTGTGGCCTTACAAAATGTTCAGTGCTGCAGGGCTCCACCCACAGCCTTTCTTATCTGAAGGGATTACAGAGCTGTATCTTTTTATCTATGGGAGATAAAGCCACGTATTGAGGAGGGGGGATAGGGCCTTTCTCTGTACTTTTTGAGAGCTTGTAATGTAGTTAAGAAAGAATAATCCAGGACCTAGATGTCTGCATTTTTTGAGCCTACCATTCTTTTAAAAACTGCCATTTGCATAATAAGGGATACATAAGTATTTAATTAAATATGTGGAAAGGTTTGAAGAACTTTTGTGTGTTCATTAAGCTTCTACTGTCTTCACTAGTGGTTAGATATGAAATTCTATACATTTTGAACATTTAAGAAGAAAAAAATGTTTATTCAAAAATGTGAATTAAATGTCTGTTCTTTTTTTTTTTTTTCTTTCTTTTTTTTTTCTTTACTGGGGTGATTTACGTAGTGAATTGGCACTGGCAGTTTTTCCATACTGTGCCCTAGTGAGATCGATTATGTTTTACAGTGGAAAAACAGGTCTTCTCAAGGACTCTGATATGGAAGGTCTAACTAATAAAATAGAGAAGCTAAACTTCTAAAATTTTAAAAATTAAATGTAAAGGATAATTTGTTTCCATCAGAAGATAATATTATCTATCCTTCAAGGCTGAGTAGATATAATTGCCCGTCATATAAATCTCTTGACAAATAGTGCCCTTAGGCAGTGTGACACTAATAATTGTCCAATTACAGACTTTTAGCTTTTGAAATGGCCGGTGTCATTATTATGCACCTCACTGATGGGAATAAAGGCATAGTTTAAATGCATAGACAAAATATTATTCTTTTGAAGATGAGTTCATCTTTACAATTACGGTCTTTTGTAATTACCTGTAATATTTTTAATAATCATGATTGAATTCCCTTTAATAATGATAATCTGATTGTTTATTGAAAAAAATCTCAGTCAGATTAGTAAAGAATTGACCTAAAGAAATTTAATATTGGGACATTCAAAATGTCAAATAATATATTAGCAATACATTTACCTTTCTGAAAGACTTATGTTCATTACACCTATGTAGTTTCAGTGAATTTTAAATATTTCAGACAGATCAAGCTTGTTCTCTGAGCCAATATAATCAGCAAATAGTCAAGTACTATTCTTCTGGACCTCATTTTAACATTTCCAATTCTCAGTCATGCAATTAAAAGGTACTGAAATTTGGCTGAAACTGATGATCCAGTAACTTACAAATTAGCAGAGTTCTTGGAAGGCACAGAGAACTGATGAGGGTGAAATGGAAAATGGCAAATATTCTTTGTGGTGTTGTCTCTCTTCTAGTATGACATGAAGGAATGGAAAGAAGGCTAGAAGAAGTTTCTGGCACTGAGCAAGCTTGCCATTGAGCCAGGAGGCTCAGTGTTATCTAAATTGCCAACCATAGCCATACGTTAAGTAAAATATTTCAGTCCTTGCAGATGCCAGTCAGCCTCAGCTTATTGTTCATCCAGTTTCACTCTTTTATTATTAGTTATAATGTCTTATTGTTTAGATCAGCATAAATAGGTACAATGTGTATTGTCAAATGAAATAAAATGCCCTATCCCCGATGGATTTGGAGTCTGGCTTGATTGGGAAATACCTACTGATGGTACTAGTGTGTCTTTTGAGCTTTCCCATGTACTTCAGTAGCACCTAATCACAAGGCAGAATAGGAGTTTTCTGTAGGATAGTCACAATGTGCTGTTTGAATTATTGCTACTTAAAAAGGTTGATCTGAGAGAAAGTTGAAAGGTTGTTTCTTCAAATTGTTTTTTGCTAATGTAATTAACAGAGTATGATCAATCTGACTTGGACAATTGGGAAGACATAAGGGTCAGGTAAATTTTATCTTAGAATTAAGACTGGATTGCTATTTCTCTTGTGAGGATAATTTTTTATAATACATTTATTTCTTTTATGTATCTGACTTTTGGCTTGCTACAGTTCATTGTTTAGGCAAATTTTGCAAGACTTGGGGAGTGCTTTGAAGTGAACCTTCCTGATTCCCATGCAAGGCTGGGGGCTCAGGATGGGAGTATCAGAGTGCAGAATGCTAGATTATTCACCCAAGTTCAATCCTGATGGAGTATTTTGCAAGAATACTTGAAAGAAATAAGGATGTTGGTTAGATTACACATATGCATGCATATACTTGATTTTCATTTGGAAATTCTTCTGAGTTTTATTCTGTTTCTGCTTTTATTGCTTTTTCAAAATTCCTGTGACAATCATACATCTTTAATCAAGCGTAAGAACTAGGGTTTGTGAAATGTTTACTTTGAAAGCTAGACAGTTGTGACATTTGGTTCTCTTTGGATCTTACTGAAAATTCACAACATAGATTTGATCTATTGCAAGATTTATGAAAGCTTTGGCTTTGTAGGAACCTGGACAAAACTGTTTGTTTTTTTGTATCAGAGCACATAAGATCTGAGCCTGATCTTGAAGTTTGTTCATGTAGACAGAAACTAAATAAAATGTTGGCATGAACCTTTGAAAAAATCAAGTACAATAACAAACTGGTTAGGTGCCAGACTTGATGACTATTGCCATGGAAGTGATAATCTGTGCTTGGGAGAATGCCTTCTTTCCAGCCTCAGTATGCATTAGGAATACAATAAAAACGTTGGTGATAACTAGTTACCGAGTCTGTGCTTATATTCCTTAAAAGTACTGGTCTGTAAGACTTCCAAAAAGAGAATGGCCATAAAACAAGTTGGCCTGCATTAGTAACATGAGATCTCCTTTCCTCTTTCAAAAATAGTCATACAAGAACGAACCTTAAGAATGAGGCTGCGCACAGAGGGAAATGCTGCTCTGGGGTCTGTGTACGGTATTAGGGCTTGCTTAGAAGGATTTGAGATCTACTTTGAAACAGGGTGGTATTTTTGTGTAGATTACAAACCCTTTCAAAATCAATACGACCTTCTCAACATCATCTAACTGTCCAAATTTTGCATTTTTGACATATTTTCAAAATTATCCCCCAATTCTTTTGTAATAATTCGCATTGACTGCATGCACTTGATTAGAATCAAAGCAATCAAAGAGAGGCTTCAGTGCTGCTGCAGTCAGCATGTACAGTAGTTATAGTTTCATCTGGTTTTCTTTGCTTTTTAAGATACACTATACTTTTTGAAACCAGAAGTTTCTGAGCTGTCTTGAACTTTTGGAACTTAAAATTAGATGTAGGTTGAAGAGTTCCACGCTAGAAAAATTAGCTGACATGCTAAAAAAGGTGTTACATGGGCACGTGGATATTTCACAACACCCTGCAAGCATAGGTACAAATATGCTTGGCTCTATCACTTTTAAAAGTAGCGCTTGACTTCAATATTCCCATATGTGGGATGTATTTAGAGGGAAGGTAGTTTTTTGTTTTTATGCTTCAGACCTAGTGGAGGCTCCATCCCGGCCCCCCGCAGTTGCTCGGCTGGGGTGGTTGACGAGAGCAAAGGTTGAGGCAGTGTCTTGCCCGGGGCCTGCGCAGGTGACGCTGTCCTGGCAGCGCCCGGGGCCGGGGCCCGTGCCTGGCCTTTCTGCGGGAACCGTCGCGGTGGCTGTTTCCAGGCTCCGACCCGTCCGTCTCGTCGCCCCGACTCCGGGCGTGTGCGTGCCTTGTCCCCAGGAGCGCAGAAGCGGCCGTTTGTTGTGTTGACTAGGAAAGCGTGCTGTCAGGTTCTCGTGCTACCTGTCTCAGATCTGTCACTGGTTCTACTTGAGTCTTACTTCGGTTATTTATAAAATATGAGCTTACACCTTAGCCACTTATGTTTCCTCTCAAGCCTGACCGATATTTACCTTAGGTATAATTCTCATGTAAACTCCTGATCATGAATATGATTATGTTTCAGAACAGGATTCAATTGCTCTTTCTACTTTTTCCCCACATGCAGCCACAGGAAAGTCAATACCCACGAGTGCACGCAGAGCGTGGCTGCTCCGTCGCAGGACTCGGATGTCTGGTGTCCTTTCTTCTTTGTATGTCCTAGAGGGAGTTGTGCTGATGGCAATGGAGCTGACTTTGGTCCTTTCCTTGGTAAAATCTGCACTGAGCTGAAACTGCCTGATTATTTGAACGCTTTGTCTTTGACGTACGTTTTGTTGTGAGAAACATGTCCATTCGCGTGTGTCTGCTGTGCCTGGGAATCGCTGCAGCGTGGTACTAGCACGTTGCTCCAGAGATCTAAGCCTCGGTGCCCACACAGAAAACGTTGCCACTACAAAAGATGTGTTGTCCTTTCACGCCGCCGATCCTGTTTGTCAGTCAGTTGTGCCCTGAGGATGTTTCTGTACGCTGTGGTGTTGGAACTGACTTCATGGCGTCTTCCCCTAGAAAACAATTTTTCCGTTACAGGAACAACTGTACCGCGTGATTTTTTATGGCAGAAGGAAGCATAAGAACAGGGTTTAAAATGGTGATTACATTCTGAGATTGTTAGGATACTGCAGTAATTATGCAGTTATGCTTTCAAAGCTGGGAGATTGCTAGAAATTGAAGAAAGAAACAGGAGTGAAATGTTAGCCACTTACTCCTTAATCAGCACAGGTGAAAAAGAAAAAAAAAGAAGGTAAATACAGCTGTTCTCTTGTGAGCTGCTGACTCTCCAAGCAATGGGAAGTGTGACTGGTTAACAGCTGGTTCAAGAGTTAGAAGAATATTAAAAGAAACCAAACATGTTTGCACAGACTGAGCAATGTATGGATGGCATTAAAAGGTAGTATCATATGGTGTTTAGTTGTTCCTTTAGCTAAATTTCACAGTCTCCTAATGTGCCTGCAGACACTGCAGTGCTGTGTTTGCTGGAACTGAAACATGGTCGCTTCAGAAATTTGTGTCTAGGTACTGTTATTACTTCAGCTTAAACGTTGTTTAAAATACACTGATAACTGTCAGAACTTAAACATGGTAACCATGGTATGCATGATTTTAAATCATATATTGAGTATCAACATTTAAAGTCACTTACAAATGTGATTTTATTATGGTTCTGCAAACTGCCCAGTGGTCCCCAGGACCTGCCTGAAGGTAAGTTTGCAGGATATGGTGAGTTGTTATGGATAGAAAGCACTCTTGTTTTCAAAACAGCTTCAGAGAAACGCTGCTGGGTCATCTCGTCTGCATCCTGCTGTAGACTGTATTATTAATGTGAACAGAGACTGAGCAAAGCTCGTTACCTTGGCCGTGACGGGGGCCTAACGTACTCCAGTCCTACCAACACGGAACAGCAGCCGTTAGTGCTGGCTGGAGCGACTGTATCTGCGGTTGTGCTGAAATCCCATGTTGATCTTTTTCTCTTTCCTTCTCATTCGATAGCCCTTAACTCTGCAGCCTGCAGAGTGCCGTGGGTACACGCTTACCCCTAGGTAGCTTTGGGAGGCCCTACAGGGCTGACACCTTGCCCCAGCTTGGTTAGGCTGGAGGAAGCCTGCAGCCCACAGTGCTGCATCCTCTCCAAAGCCTGCGTTGTTAAAGACTGACTTCAGGGCTTTGCTTGGAAGCACTGGAGGCGGCAGCTCCCTGAATTCACTGTGCTTAGAGCTTGCTTAAAGAGATACGCCTGAGAAACAGCCCAGAGTAAATATGGATATGTAACGCAGGGGGGAGAAGTGGTTTATCCAGTCTCTGCTGCTGCTCTGGGCAGTTCAGTCCCTCCCTTATGGTAAGCATCTACACACACCGCTCTGTTCTTCCTACAACGCGTTCGGAAACATCCCTTTGAAATGTCAGAGGGTTTTGATCCAAAAGAAAAATTTATGATACAATGATAACCTTTCGCTTGAACAAAAGTACTGATGCCTGCTTTTGAAACATGTTGCACATTGGAGAGTCTCAGCACTCGCTTCCTTCTCTACTGCACAGTGATATTTTACAGAGCTAATAATAATATCAGTCTAGAATATTCCTTTTAATTCCTGCATGCTGTTGACTTACTGTATGTCATACATATCGTATTTGTAGGGGTTTTTTTCAGGAAACGTGCAGGCGGAGGACTGCTTGCCTGCTGTTGTGCATGCATTGCTGCAGTCCTCTTTCAACGTTCACCCTAAAGCCGGGCCCGTTGTGTCCTTTCCCAAGACTGCAGAGGAGGACGTGTCTGCTTCCCGGCACTCCTCGCAGGTTTGCGTGGAAGTGCACACGCGTGAGGGAAGCAGAGTTTGACCTTAGATTATAATAGCCAGTGCGGTGCGGGCACCGTCAGGGTTGATATGCAGCTGTGCTCCATGTGGTAGGTTTCCATGCACGTTATGTACTTACTAAAGCCAGAGTGCAGACTATGAAGTCAGATAAAGAATTAGATTTAAAAATAGTAGAAGCGGAGTACTTGAATGGGCTCGTTCAGAATGGTTAAGTGCAGGGAGAAACAAGTGTGTCCTCGCAGGAGTTACTCCTTAGCCTTGTTTATAGTCTATGCGAACGTCGCAGGCAGTGGAATCCAAACGTGAAGCAGCTGATCTGCTGATTAGTCCATATCTGAGGGAGTAATGACTGCAAAGTTTACCGCAGGTGAGGTGCGAAAGAACTGTGAACTGCTTTGTAACTAGGTAGCCTTATGGGGTTTGGACATAGTAAGTTGGTTGGTTGAGCAGCACTGCGCTGTGGGAAAAGAGCACACAGGTGCCCCAAGCGCATGGCACAGCAAGTCTGGCCAGGGCTTGCAGGACAGAGGCAGGGTTTTTCCTTGGTATGTCTGCAAGGAGTTGCTGGGAGTCTGCTCTTGTTCTTAAAAGGCTTGACGTTCTTCAGCGCTTTAACAAATTTCAAGTTACATTTTCAAAAGCCATTAGGCCCTTACTTATCAGTATCTACACCTTTCCGAAAGTCACTTAACTACCTGGAGGTTTTTCTGCGCGCCACACCAAGCGCTCCAGAGAGATGCCAGATAGAGGGGTGCGCAGGAGCCGTGCTCTGCTCGACCTGGTTCAGCCTGCTGAGAAGTGCTGTGCTACCACGGTTGTGCGGCATGTGCACCGTGGCTCTGCCTTTAGTGCCAGCGTGGCTGTCCACTCAGCACTGCACGGGGCTGTTAAGGGAAAGTAAAATTTAAAGTAAATGGGAGTGGAATTTGATCTGAAATCCAAAGATTTAAAAATCCTTTAAGTCCTTTTAAGTCCTTTAAAAGAACTAGGCAAAAAGTGAAGATTTGACCATCTCCAAAACGTATCTTTTCAGACATTGCTTTCAAAAATGCACAAATATTTCACATAGATTTTTTTTATGACTCATTTTGCTTTCTCAGGTTAAAATGATTTTTCATTTTAGAGATATCCATGTCAGTGTTTTGGAGTGTCTCTTTAAAAAAAAAAAATCTGTCATCCAAGTGAAACACTTTTAGATTCTGGAAAAAAAAATTAATTCCTTTATTCTGAAATATACATCTCTGCTAATTCTGAAAACTGTATTTTTTCATTCTGAAGATTAGAAAATACCAAACTACAAGAATTGACAAAAAAATGTTTCAACTTTAAACTGCCCCTTAGCAAGTAAAACATCCAACGGGAAGAGATGGTGTCTGTTCGCATGGTGTCCGCCTAAGCTGGGCATGGGAGAAGGCTAATCTGCTCGGGTGGGTAATGAAGGAGGCTGAAAGAAAAGAGGGGGAAAAAAACGTAAGGAGAAATAATTTTGTTCATGTTTTTAATTTCATGTCTGGCCTTTATCTCCAAGAATGTGTGTGGGGTTTTTAATTTCTGAATGAAGGAGCATGGGAACAGACTTGGTAATTTCCTTTTTTTGTTTTTTGTTCATAGAATCATAGACACCAATTGAAGGTACTTTTCCTGTTCTGCTGAGACTTAGTGCTTTTTATATTTTTTCAATTAACTTTAGCAAAAGGGAACTCTGAAATTAAAGGAATAAGGGTTTTTTTTTTGATGTCGTTTCAAACAGTCTTCCCCAAGGTCCTCTTTTAAAAATGTCAAAATGCTGTTACTTAGCTATTAGAAATTGTTAGGCCAGAGCTTTGGTTGACGTGACTGCCTAGTTTGGTACACCCTAGAGCTTCAGCTGGTGATTTTGTAATATTTTAATTCCATATTTTTTTCAGGTAATTGGTTTGAGAAATGCCTTCAATATAATTACTGCCTGTGAAGGTACTCGTATGAATCCGAACGCTAGCTCTGTGCTGTGGCATGACTTCGTGATAGCTACGCCTGCGCGTAGCAGTTGACAGCGACTGCGTGTTGGTGCTGTCGTGCCGGCATCCTGCCCGTGCGTCCCGCGCGGCGAGGAGCGGGGTGCGGGTGCGAGGCAGGCGCCGCGGGCAGCACCCCCGAGCCGGGCGGCGGGAGGCGGCGGCTGCGGCCACAAGCTCCGCTGCTCTAGAGGGAGCTGGCAGTTTAATGTGAACAGCCTTCCTGACTGACTCAAACTTCACGCAGCTGATTGACATCCAATGCATGGCTTGTTCTGCCGGCTCCACTGTGCGGACTCATTACTTCTCCAGCAGACTGACAATAATGATGAACAAGAACATCTAAGTTCCTAAATTGGCCCCAAAAGATTCCTAAGACGACGTGCCCGTGTCTAAGTGATCTGTACTTTTTTCAGTGTCTCTTTGGGCTTGCCTTGACTAACAAATGTATTTTTATAAAAATGCTAGTGTGTAAGTAAAACAGATGAAGGAAGCATGTGGTGTTGATGGGGTAAGTTGTAATGAAGTGTATGCTAACTTGAGACCGAGTTGAAGCCTGGAGTGGAAATAGAGAAAATCAGGGAGCTTTTGTTTCCTCCATGTTCCCCCCCCGCCCCCCCCCCAAAAAAAAAAAAAAGCACTAACAGGAAGAAATGGGAGTAAGCAAATGAAGCCATACACAAAAAATACATAAGACTGACCCCAGGCAACTTGAATCCCTTCTATGCTACACGCTGCTGGTGGTGCGTTTGGTTTCTTTGCTGAGAGCCGGCAGCCCCTCTCGGTTTTTCCTTCATTCTCAGCTCACCTTCTTGCTGCTCCTGAGTTTAGCTGGGCTATTTTTATAGGACTGTTGTCCTATCCCCACTCTGGCAGCGCTTTTACATGCTTCACGTACCTTTAGATTAGTTTAGGTATAGTATGCTATGTTTCATGGTATATTTTCTGCATCTTGATGGGAAAACTGGAACTGAAGAGACTAAAAAATAATTAATGATGACTATCCCTAGTCATCCTGATGCAGGAAGTATTCTTGTTCATATGTAAAGCAGAATAGCTGTTTGAAGACCAAGTAATAGTAATATTTATGACTAGCCAAATGATGGGAGTACGTGATGATGGGCAAGTCAAGTAGCAATTGTTTTTCGTATGGTGTTTTGCAGAATGGAATTAATACTGGGTCCTCATTCTGTATAATGAATTTAAAGAATAGTTTTAAACTTTCAAGCAAGGTACAAAGAGCGCTTGGACATTTGAAACATCTTTTGTACCACCGTTTTAAAAATAAAGCAAAGGCCTCTGTACATGCCTATTGACTAAGTGCCTATCATCTATTAGCTGCAAGGACAAAGTTCAGTAAGTTAAATTTGTATTTTGTTATCAGGATGAAACCCTGAAGGGGCACGTGAGAAACAAAAGTTATTACACAGAACGTTGAATGTTTTCTAAGTAAAAATAACCAAGATGCAACTTTGAGATGAATCAAGTAAATATTTGAATGGAGCAGTTTCGTATATTGACAATTCCTTTGGTTTTTGAGGAAGATTTACAAGGTATTTCATTTTGAGAAAAGATCACTCAAATGGACTCTCTCAAATGTATGTTTTTCATCCCTTAATATCTCCTAATTACATGCTCACTTATCTGATAATATATATTTAGGATGCCTTATTCTGTTAGTTAGCACTGCATTCACATTACTTGGATATTAATAGCAGCATAAAGCCATGTGCATTTTTATAAGAGCTTCATCTTGGAAGCATCTTAAAATACTTAGCTTTAACACTGGGTGAATACACAAATGTCTTATCAGAACATTTGAAGCTCAAATATCCTCATTACCTCAGCTACAAACATTTCTAGCTAATGAATTAATGCTCTACAATATTGCTTTAATTACTCCATTAAAAAAGCCATTGTTTTGTTCAAAGTCAAACCTTTCCCCCTTTACATACACTTAATTCTGTTATAGAAATGATAATATTTTTAGCTAGACTTCTCAAGATTTATGCACACATGCACAAACACACCCCCTAGAAGAAAATTAATTCTAAAACCTATAAAAACAGCAATATGGGGAAGTGGCTGAAGAGCTAGATTTTTTTCTGCATCATGCAAAGTTTTCAAGATTGAGAACTGATATATGGCAGGTTAGATGGCTTGTGCTTAGTTCCAGGATGTGTAAGATCTTTTTGCTGTTAAAGTTAGGGATATTTTAAAGATTAGGAATGGGGACTACAGGGTGACAATGGCTACATTTCTTTTTGGATCTTGTAGGATTTAATATGAAAGAGATGGTTTAGTCAGAAGAGTGAAAGGCTTATAGTGAGGGTGAATAAGAATCACAAGAATTATTTTAAGGTTATGTTTGGAGTTAATGGTATCATTGGGACTGGTATTTGAGAAAGCAGAATTTGAGCAGCTAAGTTTATTCCTGGATTTCAGCAGATTTACAAGTATAAAAGTGTTCAGTAAATTGAGATCTTCAACCTCTGTCTCCCAAATCACCTTTAATTCTAGAGTTAACCACAGTCTAGTGGATATATGTTAGCTTGAAGCTAAGCATAAGCTGCGTGGTTCACTGCACCACGCACCAGCATGCGTTCCAGCTCTGACTGCCTTTCAAGATCCAGCAATAAATGTTGGTCCTCCTTAGTGAATTCAAACCTATTTCAAACCCTAGCCATAAGCAGTGCCCAGCCTTCTGAGAAATAACAGTAAGATATTTTTTACTGCTGCCACACAGTTCATGTTTGTCATGCAGCCTTGCAAGATCAAATAATAAATCAAGATCTTCTGCTGTTTCTCTTCTGAGCCGCAGACCAAAGCCTAGTGCTAACAATTCCTCCCTTTGGATGGGGGGAACAGGCCATCCCTGGTCCAGCCCTCATCTTGGCAAGGACTGGAACGGAGTCCAGTGATGACGCAGACACAAAACTCATGGTTCAAGGTTGGGTTAAGATCCCTAGGTTAAATAAAGTTCAGATTCAGGTTAGGATTAGTGTTTGAAATTGCAGCGTGTGCAAACTAGGCTTAGAGCTGGTTAGGTTAGGGATGAACGGACTTTTGTCACCCTGAGATGAGGCGCTAGGCACTAGTTTATATTTGCAGTGATGTTATGGTTTGGGACAGAAAAGGTAAAAGAAGTAGGGTAATGGTGAAAGGCTACAGGGCTAAGATGAAGACAGGTGCTGCAAGTCTCCAGTGGCCAGAAGGGGTTTAAGAGTGGAGGCAGGACTTTGAATTACAGGGCAAAAGAAACAGTTTGACCACTCTGTCCTGCAAGATCCACAAGTCTAGGGTAATGCTGTGTAGCTGGAGTCCCTGGCCTTGGTGCAACACTGGGGTTAGGATTTAGGAGTGCTGGGGGCAGAGCCAGCTGTCCTGGGGCTTAGCTGAAGTCCAGTGTAAGCCTCAGTAGGCACCTGATGTTCCTGTCAAGGATTACGGGGTCTGACCAGAAAGCTTCGGAGGCTGAGAGAGGGGCTGGTGCATTTAGCTTTGGACTTATGCTTGTTCTTTGGGGTGCCTTGTGTTGGTTTAGGTGTAGGACTAGAGTCAGAGCTGTAGATGCTGACTGTATTTTGGCTGGTTTATTTTGGATTCTGCAGGCCTCGCTAGGATAAAATGACAGCAGGGAAGAAGGGCTTATGAATACTTTGAGAGCAGGCTAGGATTAGACTTGGAGTAAATCTCGGGCTTACTTCACAGTTCAGAAAGGCTTATTAGTTTTCAGTGAGGGAGAACATTGTTAACAGTGAAGGGTTATGGTAAATTCTGGGTAAGTATGGCTTTCTGGGCTTGCCTAAGGGTGAAGGATTTAGTAGTGTTAGGGCTGAAGATGAAAGCTTATTGCTGGATCGTACAAGGCCTGTGCAGCTAAGATAAAAGGTGGCTGGGTTGGGTTTAGAACAATTAGAAGTTCCTGGTTTTATTTAAGAAGTGACCAGTTTTAGGATTAGCATTTGAGACCCCAGGGGCAGGAAAAGTAAGTATAGCTTTATATGCCTGCAAGATCCGGCAGACTGCGATGAGGACCAGTGTCGAAAGGAAAGATTATATGGAATAAATCCAATGGCCGTCACCTTTCTTCACAGAGAAGAATCCACAACTTCGGTTTATATATTTAGATGAAATTAAAAGTGTAAAATGCCACACACTGAAGCAGAGCCTCCTATTTGGCACTGTAAAAGTCATATCCTTTGTCAACCAGGCATAGAGATAGCCAATACGATAAATTACTTTTTAAATTGCCAGTGAGTTATAAAATATTGTCAGTGTAGTAGATGATTGCACTGTAGTAACATCAATTATTAGAGAAAACCAGAAGTGGAGGGCAGAAGGAAGCAGACAGCCTCCGCAGTTTAGCTGGTAAGCTGGCAGACACAGGCTCCTTGCAGCTCGAAATGGAAAGTTGCAAGAGATTGAACAGATTTTTCTACCTCAGTTTTATATCTTTTTTTTTTTAGCTAACAATATTCTTGATGTATCCATTACGCATATTTTACACAACTATGGCATGTTCTCTTACAAATAATGTATATGTACTACCTGACCAGATGTAATGTTGTTTTTGGTTGAAATCTTTGTGTCAAATGGAAAAAAAGGGATCATATGGCAGTGGTCGATTGAAGTTTTATTGTGTAATTTGAAGCATGTAAAAAGAAGGCTTTTTCTTCCTCCAGATGATGATTATTCAGGGAATCACTTCAAGTGCCCTGTTTCACAAATCAGCCAATCTTTCATACCGCTAGCTAGTCAAGCTGATGTGTTTTGAACAGCATTTTTAATTTTTCCTTTTTTGTAACAATGTTAGTAAAAGGGGCAGAAAGAACTTATTTTTACTGTTGGTGTGATACTTTAATTGACACTCATCAGCTTCTGGACTTATAACTTATCCTAACACTGCTAGTTTGTTTAGGGCCTGTATTCGGTGTCCTCATCTTGGCGTATTAATACCCAATTGCACAGTTTTCTGGCAAGTATTGCTCCAGAAAATGATACAACTGAATCATAATGCAAAAGAGAAATTTTAGAGGTGGCCAAAAAATGTAATAAATAACCCCTAGGAAGAAGCATTGTAATTTTGCTCTAAAATTATGGAATTTCAAAGTGTACATTACCAAAGTTAATATCAGAGTTTTAAGAAGTCATTTTAATTAATATTTAAGGACTTGTGTAAGCACACATTCTTTTATAAATGCTTTCAATTAGATTTTGTACTCCAGGTTTATCCATTTTATACTTATATATATTTTATTAAGACTTCATTTACCAAAGAGCAAATATGCTGCTTCAACACCTTATACTGTGAAGTATATTTGACTACTTCATAGAAATACTTTGAAAAGTGGCTACTGTAAAATAAACCATAATGATAAAATATTTATCATGATTTTTATTGATAAACACACACTTTGTGGTAACAAAGGGACTAGTATGATGAAGACAGCCTTGGTGTTTCCCTTCCCCTAACACACAGCCCTTCAGGGCAACTACGGACTTCCTATGTACAGGAGTCTGTAGTAATAATAATAATGATGATAAAGCCTAGTTTTATTCTTTAGCAGAGCATTTAGTTAGGAGCTTGCATCTCAGTGGAAGGCAGTGAAGGATTGTGTAGCTAGTTAATGCCATGTATTCAAAGGATGGGCTAAAGCAGAGCCTTTAGGTATTGTTTTTTTGAAGTTGTTGACTACATCTGCAGTTACTGCTTGGTCATGTAAGAGGCTGACAGTCTAGTATTAGGTAGCGGCAGCTTTTCCCTGGAGTTGTAAAGCTCAGCATTTCTGAAAAATTAGGCTGCGATTTAGGAGTTACGCGTTAGTGTGGTCTGCAGGTCACATTAAAATGCAGTGAGAATATATAATGCAGGCAAAGATATACAAGAAAGGATGAACTACGCATAATTGGCTAATAACTGCTGGCATATTCAGTTGTGAATCATACTTGGATGGGGGAGACGGGCTATAAAAGATACCAAACAGATGTAACGTAATTTTTAAAATTCCAGAGAAGTAGCATTAATCCCCAAACTGTAGTGAGGATTCCCGTATGCCTACTTTGCATATAGCTCATCAAGTGAAGCCGTATCTTTTCGTAAAATGATAGTTTGTTCTGCCTCATATGTGATTTTTCTTTCAGCTGTGTCCAACAAGCTATTACTAAATACATTTAACTTGTAATGATTTTTGTGAGGGAGTGGGAATGGTTTTCGAATCAGTTGAGGAAAGGAATTTTTGAAAACCATAGTGTATTGAAATGAGTAAAGATTTCTTATTTAGCCCTTGATACAGCCATCGTTCTTAGCAGAGGCAGCTGTTATGTGATTGCATCGCCTAGTCTCTTCTACTTAAAGCAACACCTAGAGATTCTCTGTATAAAACAAAAACAACTTGTTTTGCTTATTTAAGCAAATAGCAAAAGGAGAATCCTGGGATATTCAGTTCTAGAACTTAGTAATGCTTTTTTTCAAATGAGCATTTTTTTTTTTAACAGCAACATCCTTTTGCATCTATTAGGAAATTTATAGATGAGAAAATCAAGACAGAGAAAAGTCAAGTAACGCATATGGGGTCAAGCAGCCCTAAGTCAACAGCTACAGGCATAGCCCCCCTAGTCATTTGCTTGCAGCAAACACTGGGTGATAACTTCTTTTACCAATGATGTGTGCTGGCAAAAACAGTGTTGGTGCTTATGTTTCCCAGCTTCATTTGTGGTTGCTTGATCTTGGATGTATATCCCTTACAAGTAGCTTCTTAAATAAAAGGAAAAGTCTCTTTAAAGTCGCACCTTTAATACCTAAAGACATTACATTATTCGTTTTGGATGTGATGTGGCTGCGGGGATGAAGTACTAAGCTGGAGTTCGGGATGCGGGGCTCCCTTCCTGGCTCGCCTGGAGGTCTGCGGATGAGCCTTTGGCAAGCTGCTTCACGGCTTCGGGGGTCAGTTTTTCCATCTGATCTCTTTTGTAAAACCAGTTCATGAAAACTGCCCTGTAAGAGCAGGGTGTTGTAACTGTACACGTAATTTTACAATTTACAAAAAGAGAAGTGGAGGATTTTGTACTTTCAGGATAAAAAAAGCCCTCAGAAACACTTGTCATGCTTATGCGATCTGCGTACTGTATGGCACTCGACACTTTGCTTTTGATAGCTATTCCTTCACCTGATTTGGATTTTCATTGTTTTTCTAACTATTTTTATATGTCCAGGTAGCCACAAATGTAGTAATATTTTCTATTCCTTTTTCTCTTTCTGAAGAGGTTTACTGAACCACTGTACGTTAACCAATCGGATAATGACTAAATCTTAAGGAAGTTTGCCATATATGATCCCAGTCATTCTTTAATTGTACATTAGTCATCTTTTCTTGCCAGCTTGTTTGTTCTTCTCTGTAAGTCATACCTAGATGAGCTGTAGCTTTAATTACTGCAGCTTGTTATGTTTTGGACCGAAGCTACATTGTTTGAAAAAGATCATAACATTACCAAGGTACAGCAGCTTATCTGCAGGATAACGCTGCTCTTCAGGTACCGCTCAACAGCCGCGTGCTCCATGTTGTTCCAGCACTGTCGGCCGTGCACTCGCTGTCCCCACCCACCGTGTAAAGTTTGCTCTGGGAAAATGCTAGTGACAGTCTCGTAAGAGAGAAGGAATGAAACAGTTGACCACTAGGAAAAATTCATAGTATGTTACTTGGGAGGAGGACTTAGGCTGTGAAAGGTGCTCCCACATGATAAGAATGACCACTTGTCTTCTCGTAATTAAGGCTAACTACAAAACTGATTTATTTGATGTGCCATTTGGGGTTTGTTAATTTATATCTAGTAGTTGCAGCTGTGTCATGTTGTTCTGCTGCTTGTCATTAAGTTTCTGCCAGACATTCAGTAGGAGAAGCTCCCGGGGGAGCCCCTGCAGCCTGTGTTGCTCTATGTGCGTCCTGGTCGTTTGCTCTTTGCATCGTCTGTGCAAAGCCAGGTCATCACGAAGGTCTTCTAAGAACAGCTGAGCTGACAGATCAAAACGGGTAGAAGTAAGTGAGGCTGGAGTGAATGCTGTAATCTCCCCTTTCCTGTAAAGGGGAGGCTGGTGAACAAGCCTGACTTTCTCACAAATTGGTAATGATGTTTTAAAAAGTATCCTCAAGCTTGGGTCTGTTTTTGTGTGTAGCTTTAGGGAGAGAAAATAGAAGCCTTACAGTGTGAAATGAAGTTCTAGCAGTAAAATCTGGTTTGTTGCAAATAACTAGAATTTCTAACCTCGTGTTTATCTGTACCTAACTTCTTTCCTTTCCTCAAGAAATTGTGCTAAATTGTGTTTTCTTCCTGGCTGAATAATTAATGCTTTATACAAGGTTTGGAGGAACCAGTTGCTGGATAAGTAACTCATTATCTGGAGGAGAGGGGGGAAAAAAATCCCTACAATGCAAGTTCTGGGTCACGGAGTTGAAAGGAGGAATGAGGAACAAAATTATAGATTGATTTCTGTTTTCTTCTGTTGATTTGTCTGTGCACATATCTATAGTGATAGGCTCATGTTTGAGAAGTGTGTGGTTTCATGTTTTGAAGGAATAAAGTTAACAAACAGGTTACTGCTTAGCAGAAAATAGATTGTCAACTCCAAAAAATAAATGGATAAAAAATGAATTAAGTTACTTGAGTAAAAAGGATATAGAGCATGCCGATATGGCAACAGTCGTGAAAAAGACCTTCATAATTCATACTTTTGGCACCTTAGATATGGATTTTTAAGTGTGGAGAAGGAAACATAATAGTGTCTCCCCCCCCCCCCCCCTTGCTTTGGGTGGAATGTCCTTCACTTAATAGCCGTTCTGGGGTGGAGGGGTGGGGGGAAGAGAGACTAGGATAGAATAACCTTTAGGAATAGCTTTCTGTGATGTGTACTGAGGACTGCCTTGCTTTTTTGTTTGTTTGTTTGTTTTTTTTCCCCATATATATGAGTGTCAGAACATGTAGTAGTTCTGGGAAACTCACATTGCAACACAGCTGCAGAATCTGCTGAAGTTATTTCTTAACAGCATGAACTAGTGTTGAGGAATGATACACACACAACTCGAACGAGCAACGTGTGCGTGTTAGCTGTCCTTAGCTGTTCCCCCTGTCTTTGTTGTCACTTGATCAGGCTCAAAGAGCTGATTATTGGTTCATTTACTCAGGTGTAACAGCTTTAAAGCTGCCTTGCCTTCTCCAGATTTTTAGACCTTATAAGGCTTGCTTGGCCCCTGTTGCAATCTGGATAAATGTTGGGAGTGTCAAAGGGTCTGTTTCTCGCAGAGACACCCTCGCTACAGCTCCGGCTACGATGCCTGCGGTGTCCCCTTCAGCTGCCGAAACCCACGCTGGTGGCGGCTGGGGGCAGCCCAGGCCCAACCCCGCCGGCGCTCCCCTGGCTGGCAGCAAAGCCACTTCCACCTACTGCAAGTCCTTTTTTGAGAGTCAGAAATGTTGGCGTGTCTTAGAATAACACCTTCAAGGACAAGTAGCACATTCCCAGTGACAATCCCTGATAGTTTTTTGCTTTTAACTCCTAACTTGTGATTTGGCACCCATGGTTTTATCTATGAAACCAGTTATGGATGAAAGTGATGGCACCTAGCTATACAAATACCTGATGCACCGTTGCAGTCGGGTGATTAGGACCTAAATGAAGCAATTGAACTTACAATTAATTGCTTTCCTGATTGATCAGAGCTAGCAATGAGAGGAAACTGTTTCTGAAAGTCTGGATGTATTTTCAGTACTGATGATAGGAGTTCGTATCATAACAGACTTTTGCAGTGCTACATGCAGTTGGCCTGTGTGTAACATGCACATCACGCACGTAACACACGACCTAAGTGTTTTGACCTTTTCCCCTTCAACCTTATATCGGTTGCAGGGTTCACGTGGCTCCAGGGCAGGGTGGGCCAACTGATCCAACCAAAAGTCATCTCTCCCCTCACCAGACTGTTTCCAGCCTTGCTTGTTGATCTGACTAGTATCAAGCTGTACAGCTGCAAATCCAATTAGAGCTGTGAGGGCAGCTGAGTGGCCTAATAACTGAAGGACTATAAGGAAGAAAATATTATATTTTATTTTCTGCAGGCTTTTAAGTGGTAATGGATAATATATGCCGTGTTTTTAATGCTAATCTGGTGGGTGGTGTTACAGGTGTTTAAAAGGAAAGCTTTTGATATAAAATGTCAGCACAATCTTTGCATACTTCTGCACAGTTCAGTGGAATATGAAAAGACACATGACATCCTTCTCTGTAGGAGGTTGGTCTTCCTTATGTGGTTTTTATTCATCCGTAGCTGTGTCTCAGTATCTCACAGGAGTATTGTGACTGTCTTTGCAGATGTGCTGTACATCTTGAGCCAGTTTTCAATTTTCAAGCCATGCTGAATTTGCAGCCATACCATGCAGCTTATCAAACATTCATCCCATCAACATGGAAAGCTATTTTCTAGTGCTAACAGGAATTTTATACCTAACTGATGAGCCCAGTGCTGTACCAGATCCAACCTATCTGCGTTGCTTTTGCCAAGAAACAAGAAATGTTTTCATGGCTATTCTGCTTCGTCAGCCTTTCTAACCATACCAAGCACTTGGATGTGAGGGCTTTTTGACTACACTTACATAAAATAAATCCTTCTCTTGCACTCTTTATTGCATGCATTGGAGTGTTTTTATACTGCATTCTGGGGGCTTGCAGCTCGTGTGATATCGCACTGCACGCCAGGCTTTAGTAGCGCCTCTGAGCTTCACGAAGGCAACAGGCTTCCACCTTCTCTGTGGATTTACGTGCCAGTGTAACACGAATGGACACTCGGGTGCTGGTCATTAGTGTTCTTTTTTGGTAGGCATTAGGCAGAAGAAACTTGAAGAATTGAGTGATGTAAAGCTGGAAAGAGGCTGACAACTGGCAGATCTCTCAAACTTCTGGAGGAAAGCCGAGATTCTGGATCACGAATGGCCCTGAGCATTGCTGACACAGCAAAGGCAGGGCAGGTGGGGAAGGGCTGTGGAGGTGCTCTGCCCTTACGGCAGAGTGGGTGAGGTAGCTTGTTTGCATGTGTGCGCTTTTCGGGGAGGTGAGGAGGTGCTGCTGCTCGGTGCTCAGATCTTTGAGGCTCCGTACAGTTACGCTTCATCACAGTGC